>NC_089506.1:51826996-53080746 GCF_036850995.1 Saccopteryx leptura | reverse complement strand
AATCACCATCATTAATTATTATGATCATGGAAACTATATGTTACTCAGGTTTGATAGCCCAATTAGTCTTTTAAAACTTTTTATAACATGAAGCCCTAGCCGATTGGCTCAGTGGTAGAGTGTCAGCCCAGCATGTGGAAGTCCCGAGTTTGATTCCCAGCCAGGGCACACAGGAGAAGCGACCATCTGCTTCTCCCCCCTACCCCCTCTCCCTTCTTTCTATCTCTCTCTTCCCCTCCTGCAGCTAAGGTGCCACTGGAGCAAGTTGGCTCGGGCACTGAGGACGGCTCCATAGCCTCACCTCAGGCACTAAATGGCTCCCGTTGCAATGAAGCAATAGCCCCAGATGGGCAGAGCATCGCCCCACAGTGGGCTTGCCAGGTGGATCCCAGTCAAGTGCATGCAAGAGTGTGTCTCTGCCTCCTAGCTACTCACTTAAGAAAAATAAAAAAATAAAAAAATAAATAAACTTTTTATAACATGAATGTAGTTCTCCTTCACATGACCAATTTTCTGCATACAATTTACTTGAAAGTCCCTGAAAATTCACTTATGAAATCAGATAAACTGCAAATAACAAGAAATAAAATATTATCAGATTCGATTAACATCTTTTTTGTCTAAAATGTTCCATACCTAGATGGTTCATAAACTGCTATTTAACTTCTACACCTTGACTCTGAAATCCAAATCCCGATATTTAATGCCTTCTCGCCTTTGCCACTTGGATACTTCAAAAGCAGCATGTTTAGTAAATTAATGGTATTCCCACCTCATTTTTGCCTCTATGGTCCTCTTTAGTCTTCTCTTTTCAGTAAATATCCACCATTGTTCCTCCAGCTGGGAAAACCTTGAATCAAACCATTGTTCTTGATATCTCCTTTTCCCTCACATCCCATATCCAATTGCTCACAAATACCTTTGATATTTTCTCTAAATAACCCATCCTCAAATTTATTCCAAGCCCTCCTGAAACCTCAAGTCAGTCACCACTTCTGTAGGAAGACTTCCCTTTCTGTTCCCCCTTCCCTTCCCTACTATACCAGATGTTCCTAGCACACACCCTACTTAACCTATGTATCTTTATTTTTGCAGCACCTAATATGGTAATTTTTATATTGTTTTAAAAATTATTTATGTTTATCTAAGATCCTTTAAGAAACATGATATCTGTTTTAACTTATCATTCTATTTTCAAAATTTAGTGTTTTTCAAACTGTCAGCTGGAATCCATGAGTTAATACGTAGTGAAATCAGATTAAATAGTGTGATACTTTTTTTCTAATGAAATAGGTTAAAGTATAAGAAGTTCTGTCAGAGTTAATAAAATGTAGTAAACATACCTACTGTATGCTGAAGCTTTTTTTTTTTTTTAGTTTTGAGCATATTTATGTATTCATACATTATACACTGTGTAATGGGTGCTGATGTAAAATATATTTCCTACTATGTAGGTCTTAGCCCAAGTTATAACACCATGGATGTAGGGACATGACTGACACCTAGTAGACACACAAATTTTGTTAAATCAATCAAAAAAAGGAAGAAAAAGAAAAGATATTACTTTCTTTTTCTTGAAAATTTGTTTCTTCTCGTTTCCATAGTGAACTCTGCCATTTCTCATCATTGCACTATTCTTCTTCATGGGCTCTGCTGCCCACCCACACCTGACACCACAGCACCCTCCCTTGTACACTGATTGCCCTGCCCACCCACACCTGACACCACAGCACCCTCCCTTGTACACTGATTGCCCTGCCCACCCACACCTGAGCACCACAGCACCCTCCCCTGTACACTGATTGCCCTGCCCACCCACACCTGACACCACAGCACCCTCCCTTGTACACTGATTGCCCTGCCCACCCACACCTGAGCACCACAGCACCCTCCCTTGTACACTGATCTGTTCACTCTACACTCAAGAGTTAGCACCTTCTCCTTTTAAAAAACTTTATGCTATGATTTTCAACATTTTAAATCATCTTTTTTTAGCTTAAGGACTTTATACTCACCTTACTACTGGCCCTTATCATCTGGGTGTGTCACAGTCACTTTAAGTCAATCATTTTAATGCCAGTATCATTATCTCTGGGCCCCCAAACCTGCTTACACACTTTATATTCTCTGTACTCAGGATCAAAGCTAGGATTCTTTTTTTTTTTAATTAATTTATTTTTTAATTTTTATTTATTTATTTATTTATTTATTTTTCTGAAGTTGGAAACGGGGAGACACAGTCAGACAGACTCCCACATGCGCCCGACCGGGATCCACCCGGCACGCCCACCAGGGGGCGATGCTCTGCCCCTCCGGGGCGTCGCTCTGTTGCGACCAGAGCCACTCGAGCACCTGGGGCAGAGGCCAAGGAGCCATCCCCAGCGCCCGGGCCATCTTTGCTCCAATGGAGCCTCGGCTGCGGGAGGGGAAGAGAGAGACAGAGAGGAAGGAGAGGGGGAGGGGTGGAGAAGCAGATGGGCGCTTCTCCTGTATGCCCTGGCCGGGAATCGAACCCGGTACTTCCACATGCCAGGCCGACGCTCTACCACTGAGCCAACTGGCCAGGGCCAAAGCTAGGATTCTTAAAGCCATCTTTGACTCTTTTACCTCCTAGATATTTGCCAAATCCAGCCTTCCTTTCTAATCCTCTACTGTAGTCATACTTCAACTTCTCATTACACTATTTCAATGACGTCTTAATCAGATTTCCTGTTTCTAGTCCATTCAAATCTATCTTACAAAGACACTAGGAAGGTTAATTAAAACTAAGCTGACTATACATGTTCTCTGTTTACAAGCCTTCAAAGCTCTTTATCACTTATAATTTTTCAAATTATGAATCCCCTGGAAAACATTCTGAAGGAGAAGAAAGTAGATTGGTGCTTGCCTACAGTTGGAGGAGTTGGGAAAAATGGGAGTGACTTTTCATGTGTACTATTACTTCCTTTTGGGGGTGATGAAAACACTCTAAAATTGACTATGGTGAAAGTTAAAGAATTCTGAAAATGTGCTAAAACTCACTGAATAGTACACTTCAACTGGGTAAACCGTATAGTATGTCAGTTATATATCAGTAAATTGTTCTATTTTAAAAAGCTGATGAGAGATGTGATAAAAGTTACGGGTCACAGAGAAAAATATGTCCCCATGACCTACTTAAAATTAAAAAAAATTAAAAAGAAAATTACAAACTGACAAGGACTTATAATTCAATCCAAAATAAATTTTGGCCACAAAATATTGGCTTATATCAGCACAGAAGCTGTTCTAAGTTAACATTGATACATACAATGGTCACTCTATTAAGATCAAAATTTTAAATAGAAGAAAACTAAAATTTAGTTCTGATTTCTCCTAATGTACAAGTTAGAATTTTTAATCAATGTTACAGATTCCCTAAAATGTGATTTAACTGTACTTTATATAATTTTGTCTTACAAACATAAAAATATGATTTGCTCAATAAACTTTTAATTAAATATTTCCACAAGAAGTCATGTAACAATTTATATTATTTATACCATAGTAACTGTTACTTTCTAGAATATAAATTATATCATGTTATATAAAAGCTTATTTCATAAAACAGAGGTAAGTTACCAAATTGCCGTTTTAAAGCAGATCAAAATACTATACCTTGTAGTTCCCAGACTTTCAAAGGCATCATTTCCTTGTTACTCTCAATCAGGTATTTTTGGAATGCTGTCAGATTATCTCTAAGATGTGAGTATCTTTCTCTGCATTAGAATATTAAGTAATGTTAATTATCATCATCTACCATAAATCATTATATAAGCCATATATTTTTTAAATTCAATCTTCCAAATAATTAGACACAAACTAATTGTTCATCATTAAGAGAATAAATCATGATGCAATTATACCTACAGAACTTAATATAAATAAGGAGAAAGATATATGTCTATTTTTTTTTCCATTATATAACACAAAACAAAATCTGGAGAGATATTGTCTCACAATGTATGCGGGTTAAAATTTTTGAAATTCAGTTCCTCAATAATTTTCTAAAATTCACATCACTTTTTGACAAGCTCCCAGCATGCTGGTGTCTGCAGCAGTGACTGACTCTGGGCATCTCATAAAAACATGTACCCCCAGGAGGCAGACAGGAGTGAAAAATCAGACCTTGAAGACGACCTTGAGCAGTAGGATATAAATAACTCTGATGTCACTACCATTCCAATAATGGAACATGAAGCATAAATGGGTTAGCATATTAACATTACCTATAGGGATCCAAGGGTGAGGGCAGAATTATTAGTTTTTATGTTATACACTTTTCATTTTAACATTTTATTTATAAGTTAAAAGTATTGCATTTATAATTTAAAATGAAAGCTATTTCTATAAGATAATAATGCTTCCTATATAATCTTAGAGTTTATTCTATTTCTGAAAAGTTCCATGTTTGAAATGTATAAAAAAGTAAGATAATTTTGCCTAATAATAAATACATCTAGGTTATCTTTCAGAGACTGCCAAATAATAATGTAGTAAAAGAATATTTGACTATATACACAATCTAAAGTATAATCTTTTATTGCTCACAAAATTAAGACATAATGCCAATTCAGATTTAAAGTTTTTAAAATAAAAACCTTTAACTACCATCCTAACTCATAAAATATATATTTCCAGCAATAAAGAGAAATGGTTTTGAAAAGTGAAATGAGGCCCTGACTGGTTGGCTCAGTGGTAGAATGTCGGCCCAGTGTATGGATATCCCAGGTTTGATTCCTGGTCAGGGCACACAGGAGAAGTGATCATCTGCTTCTCCACCTCTCCCACTTCTCTCTCTCTTTTCCTCCCACAGCCATAGCTCAATTGGTTCAAGCAAATTGGCTTCAGGTGCTAAGGATGACTCCATGGCCTTGCCTCAGGCCCCAAAACAGCTCGGTTGCTGAGCAACAGAGCAGTGGCCCCAGATAGGCAGAAAATGCTGGATCCCGGTCCAGGCACATGCAGGAGTCTGTCGCTCTGTCTCCCTGCCTCTCACTTAATAAAAAAAAGTGAAATGAAAAATATATAAAACATATATACAGAAATGCATTATCTTACAGATAACAATAGATAAACATACAACAGTGTCAATATCTTATAATTTGCTTGTAATGTGGAACCACATTTTGAAAATGAATCAAGACTATGACTGTTGACATAATAAAAAAGCAATAAAACTTCAGAAGTGTTTACCAAAAATTACATTAATCCCTCATTTCTCAAAATTTTATGTTACCAAGTAATATTAAGTTTATGAGATATATTGTTTCATATATAATCATAATCTTAATAATTTCACTAAAATTATATAATTCAGGCAAAAATACATTATTCAGACAATATCTTAAAGCAAAGTGGGGCTTTTTTTCTTTCTAAATCTACTGAGTAATGGTATAGAACTAACTTTGAGTATTTCCTCTTTTAAAAAACTGATATCCCAGGGTTCCAAAGGCTTTTTTGAGGATACACAATTTACTCCCATAAAAAGTTATATTTAAAGAGAAATAGAACTATGGATTTCAAAATGTTGAGACAAGGCTGAAAAGGGAATAAAATGTTTTGTTATATACTAACTAAATACCTTACTTATAATAAATCCATTTTACAAACTGTATTAACTTTTTTTTTAGCTGTATTAACTTTTTAAGGTCATTAGCATGCAATATGGCCAACACAGATTAGAAATATCTCAGTCACCTGCATAATCAGCAGTCTCCAAAAATGTTTCCCTTACTCTATAGATGTTATCTATTCTCCAGAAGTGTTCTTTAATAAATACTTGTAATACTAAACAAGAACTAAAAAATTAATAAAACAGTCTTTCCCATTTAATTAATTTTGCCATTATATTGAAATCAATAACTTTCCCTTCTTGTAAATGAGAGAAAACACACATAAAACTACAATCCCCGTTCATGAGTATTCAGAGAACTCACCATCCTATTCCTTGTCTTCAATGAGTGATGCAGAAAAAAAGGGGAATACAACTTTAATTTTTCAGAGTTTACATACACATGGATATAAAATTAAGACCAAACATTAAAAAATGTTTAATATGGGAATCTTTGGCAAAAATTTAAGAAAATAAATTATTTTCTCTTCTTTTGAGGTATAAAACTTTTTATTTTTTCATGCTAAATATTAAGCATGATTTTTGTAACATATTAGATCTGTAAAAGATTCTATAAAGTTAAGTTTTCTACCAGAGATGACTGATCATTTTCAATTCCTATTTTCTATTATATGTATATTTTTAAAACATAAATCACAAGCCAACAGAGCATAATGAATTATTTCCTTTAAAAACAAACTTAAAAGACAACCTACTGAAATCATCAACAAACTGAAAAGACAACCTACTGAAAGGCAATCAAGTTAATATACAAAATTTATATGGTACTCATACAATTCTACACTAAAAAACAAATTTAAAAATGGCCAGAGGAAAAAAAAATAAAATAAAAACAAACTTAAGAGAATGGAAATATCATTTCACTTCTTTCAGACTTACTTTAGTTTCTCAAAGAGAAATCCTTGAACTTCATTTGTTTCAATCTCGCCTTCATTAGTAGTATTAGTTACAGCTATATTTTGGAAACCAAACCAAACCAAAACAAAAACAGTTTTTAGACTGGGAAAGGAATATGTAATCAAATATTCAAAGAACTTAAAATGAAATTAATTTCCATTCATTTTACCTTGTTTTTCCTTCACGGATGAGCTTAATGATATATGCATGTGCACATGCTTGCATTCCTGGGTGTACATTTTTTATTTTTTAACATTTTAAATGGAATTTATTGGGTGACATTGGTTAATAAAGTTAAAAATGTTTCAAGTGTACAATTCTATAATACATTATCTGCATACTGAATTGTGTGCATGCCACTCAAAGTCAAATCTCCTTCAATCACCATTTATCCCCTTTGTTCTATCTACCCCACCTCCCCCTTTCCCTCTAGTAATCACAACACTGTTGACTGTGTCTATGTGTTATATATAGTCTGTATAACATATGTTATATATATATATAAAACAAACACATATATAATATATATGGTGTTTATTTTGCTTAATCCCTTTCCTCAACTGACTTGACAGCTGTCCGTCTGTCTCAGGTACCCATGCTTCTGTTTCCATCTTATTCATCAGTTTATTTTGTTCATTAGATTCCATATATAAGTAAAATCATATAGTGTTTGTCTTTCTCTGACTGGCTTATTTTACTTAGCATAATAATCTCCAGACCCATTCATGCTGAAGTAAAAGGTAAGATTTCATTTTTTTTTAACAGATAATTACTATTCCACTGTGTAAATGGAACACAGCTTTTTTATCCACTCATCTACTAATGGGAACTTGGGCTGCATCCAAATCTTGGTTATTATAAACAGTGTTCCAATAAACACAGGGGTATATATATTCTTTCAAATTAGTGTTTTGGGTTTCTTAGAACATATTCCCATTAGTGGGATCACTGAGTCATAAGGCAGTTCCATTTTATCCCTTCTTCTCCAAGTGAGAGAAGGGGAGATAGACTCCCGCATGCGCCTTGACTGGGATCCACCTGGCAGCCCCTGTCTGGGGCCAATGCTCTGCCCACCTGGGCCCATGCTCACAACTGAGCCATTTTCAGCACCTGAGGCAGAGGCTCCACAGTACCATCCTCAATGCCCAGGGCTGATGCACTTACCAGTTAAGCCATGACTGTGGGAGGGGAAGAAAGAGAGAAAAAGGGGGAGAAGAGGAAGGGAGGGATGGAGAAGCAGATGGTTGCCTCTCCTGTGTGCCTTGCCTGGGAATCAAACCTGGGACATCTATGCACTGGGCCAACCAGCTAGTGCCACGGCAGTTCCATTTTAATTTTTTGAGAAAATTCCATACTTTTTTCTATAGTATCTGCACCAAACTGCATTCCTACCAACAGTGCATGAGGGTTCCCTTTTATATTCATTCTTGCTAACTCTTGTTGTTGATTTACTGATGATAGCCATTTTGACTGGTGTGAGGTGATATCTCACTGTGGTTTTAATTTTCATCTATTTGATGATTAGTGACATAGAGCATCTCTCCTATGTCTATTTCTCATACACATGTCCTCTTTGGAGAAGAACCTATTCAAGTCCTCTGCTCATTTTTATTTGGATTATTTTTTTTTGGTGTTAAGTTGTATACGTTCTTTATAAATTTTGGATATTGGAATGATGTTGGTGCCAACTTGGACTTAGTGAACATGTTAAGGACACTACTCTTTTATGGATTCTTGCTGTATTGGCCAAGAGTTTGCTTAAAGGCTTTAATCACTGTAAAAAAAAATAGAAGACTGGATAAAGAAGATGTGGTACATATACACTATGGTATACTACTCAGCCATAAGAAATGATGACATCGGATCATTTACAACAAAATGGTGGGATCTTGATAACATTATATGGAGTGAAATAAGTAAATTAGAAAAAATCAAGAACTGCATGATTCCATACATTGGTGGGACATAAAAACGAGACTAAGAGACATGGACAAGAGTGTGGTGGTTGGGGGGTGGAGGGAAGGAGGGAGAGGGGGAGGGGGAGGAGGAGGGGCACAAAGAAAACTAGATAGAAGGTGACAGAGGACAACCTGACTTTGGGTGATGGGTATGCAACATAATTGAATGACAAGAGAACCTGGACATGTTTTATTTGAATATATGTACCCTGATTTATTGATGTCATCCCATTAAAATTAATAAAAATTTATTAAAAAAATTTTTAGATATTATTTGCTTATCAGATATATCACTGGTGAATATGTTCTCTCATACTGTCTTTGATTTTGTTGATGGTTTCCTTTGCTGTGAAAAAAACTTGTTAGTTTGATGTAATCTCATTTTTAAATATTTTTCTTTTGTTTCCCTTGCCTGAGGAGATATATCAGAAGAGATGTCTGAGATCTGATTGCCTATGATTTCATCAAGGATTTCTGTGGTTTAGAGTCTTACTTATAATTCTCCCTCCTCTCCTCTCATCCCCATTGATTGAGAGTGAGAAGGTGGGGGGAGGGAGAGAGAGAAGTAACAACTCATTGTTTCACTTAGTTGTTTTATTTAGTTGTATACTCAACGATTGTTTCTTGTTAGCACCATCAGGGATGGAACCAGCAACCTCAGGTGTGCCAGAACAATGCTTTATCCACTAGCCACCCGGTCAGGACCTTACAAATGGTTCTTTAATCCATTTTGAGTTTCTTCTTGTGTATGCTGCAAGAAGGTGGCCTAGTTTCACTTAGTTGTACGTTATCTGTTCAATTTTCCCAACACCAATTATTGAATAGACTGTCTTGACCCCATTGTATGTTTTTGCCTCCTTTGTCAAATATTAATTGACCATTAAAGTGTGGGTTTATCTCTGAGCTCTCTATTTTGTTCCATTGATCTATATGTCTATTTTTATGCCAGTATCACGTTGTTTGGTTACTATGGTCTTGTAGTAAAGTTTGATACCAGGTAGCATGCTTCCTCCAACTTTGTTCTTCTTTCTCAAGATTGTTGTGGCTATTTGAGATCTTTTGTGGTTCCATATAAATTCCTAAAATATCTGTCCTAGTTCTATGAAATATGCCATCAGTATCTTAAGAATTGCATTGATATACAGATTGTTTTGGATAGTATACATTTCAATGATGTTACTTCTCCCTATCCACAAACATGGTATATGTTATCACTTATGTGTATCTTCTTCAGTTTCTTTCTTCAATATTTTATAATTTTCCAAGTAGAAGACTTTTACTTCTTTGGTTAAATTTATTCTTAGTTATTTTATTCTTTTTGATGCAATTGTAAATGGAAGATTTTTTTTAGTTTTCCTTTCCAATGGTCCATTACTGATGTACAAAAATGCAACTAATTTCTGTATATTTGTTTTGTATCCTGCTATTTTACTGAAATCATTTGAGTGCTAGTAGGTTTTTGGTGGAATCTTTAGGGTTTTCTATATACACTATTATGTCATCTGCACACAATGACAGTTTTACTTCTTTTCCAATTTGGGTGCTTTTTATTTCTTCTTGTCTGATTGCTGTGACTAGGACTTCCAGCGAATGAAGAATGGTGAAAGCAGAAACCTCTGTCTTGTTCCTAATGTTAAGGGAAACACTTTTAGTTTTTGCTCATTAAAAAGATGCTGGCTGTCAGTCATACATGGCCTTATTATGCTGAGAGGGTTTTTTTTTAATACATTTTCTTTTTTTTAATTTTTACTAGGGTGACATCAATAAATCAGGGTACATATGTTCAAAGAAAACATGTCCAGGTTATCTTGTCAATCAATTATGTTTATTCTTCCTAACCATGACCACGGTATATGCCTCCACTTGTTTGTATCTTCCCTGATTTCTTTTATCAATGTTTCATAATTTTCCGAGTACAAGTCTTTAATCTCCCTGGTTAAGTTTATTCCTAGGTACTTTATTTTTTTGGTTGCAATGGTAAAGAGGATTGATTCCTTAATTTCTCTTTCTGACAGTTCATTGTTAGTGTATAAAAATGCCTCTGATTTCTGAGCATTGATTTTATATCCTGCCACCTTGCTGAATTCATTAATCAGGTCCAGTAGTTTTTTCACTGCGAATTTAGGGTTTTCTATATACAATATCATGTCATCTGCAAATAATGATAGTTTTACTTCTTCTTTTCCAATTTGGATGCCTTTTATTTCTTTTTCTTGTCTGATTGCTGTGGCTAGGACTTCTGGAACTATGTTGAATAAGAGTGGTGAAAGGGGGCACCCCTGCCTTGTTCCTGATCTTAAGGGAATTGCCTTTCATTTTTGCCCATTGAGTATGATATTGGCTGTGGGTTTGTCATAGATGGCCTTTATCATGTTGAGGTATGTTCCCTGTATTCCCACTTTGCTGAGAGTTTTGATCATGAATGGGTGCTGGATTTTATCAAATGCCCTGTCTGCATCTATTGAAATTATCATGTGGTTTTTCTCCTTCCTTTTGTTTAGGTGATGAATCACATTGATTGACTTGAGAATATTGTACCAGCCTTGCCTCCCAAGAATAAATCCCACTTGATCATGGTGTATGATTTTTTTCATATATTGCTGGATCCGGTTTGCTAATATTTTGTTGAGGATTTTTGCATCTAAATTCATCAGGGATATTGGCCTATAATTTTCTTTCCTTGTGTTGTCTTTGCCTGGTTTTTGAATCAGAATTATGCTCGCCTCATAAAAGGAGCTTGGAAGTCTTCCTTCCTCTTGAATTTTTTGAAATAGTTTGAGAAGGATAGGAGTTAGTTCTTCTTTGAATATTTGGTAGAATTCACCTGTGAAGCCATCAGGCCCAGGACTTTTCTTTTTTGGGAGTTTTTTGATAGCTGTTTCAATCTCATTTGTTGTAATTGGTCTGTTTAGGTTTTCTGATTCTTCCAGATTAATCTTTGGAAGATTATATGTTTCAAGGAACTTGTCCATTTCATCTAGGTTGTCTAGTTCTTTGGCATACAATTCTTCATAGTATTTTCCCACAATACCTTGTATTTCTGTTGTGTCAGTTGTTATTTCTCCACTCTCGTTTCTAATTTTATTTATTTGAGTCCTCTCTCTTTTTTTCTTGGTGAGTCTGGTTAAAGGTTCATTGATCTTGTTTATCCTTTCAAAGAACCAGCTCCTGGCTTCACCAATCCTCTGTATTGCTTCCTTAGCCTCTATGTCACTTATTTCTGCTCTGATCTTTATTATTTCCTTCCTTCTACTAGCTCTGGGCTTTACTTGCTGTTCTTTTTCTAGTTCTTTTAGATGTAGGGTCAAGTTGTTTATTTGAGCTTTTTCTAGTTTCTTGAGGTATGCCTGTAATGCTATAAACTTCCCTCTCAGAACTGCTTTTGCTGTGTCCCATAAATTTTGAGTTGATGTATGCTCATTATCATTTGTTTCTAGGAATTTTTTAATTTCTTCTTTGATCTCATTATTTACCCATTCATTATTTAATAACATGCTATTTAGTTTCCAAGTATTTGAGTATTTTTCAGTTTTTCTGTTGTGGTTGATTTCTAGTTTAATGCCATTGTGATCAGAGAAAGTGCTTGATATGATTTCAATCTTCTTAAATTTGTTGAAACTGCTTTTGTGCCCTAACATGTGGTCTATTCTAGAGAATGTACCATGAGCGCTTGAAAAGAATGTATATTCTGCTGTTTTAGGGTGAAAGGTTCTGAAGATATCTATTAAATCCAGTTGATCTAATATGTCCTTTAAGTCTGCTGTTTCTTTGTTAATTTTCTTTCTTGAGGATCTATCTAGTGATGTTAATGGAGTATTGAAATCCCCTACTATTATAGTATTGCTGTTGATCTCACCCTTTAAATCCATCAAAGTCTGCTTTATATATTTAGGTGCTCCTATATTAGGTGTGTAGATATTTATAATGGTTATATCTTCCTTTTGGATTGCTCCCTTTATCATTATGTAGTGACCTTCTTTATCTCTAACTATAGTCATTCTTTTAAAGTCCAGCTTTTTTTTCATTTCCATTTGCGTGAAATATTTCCTTTCTTCTACTCAAGTTCAATTTTGTTTGTTGTTCTTTTTCTAGTACCTTTAAATGTAATGCTTCATTGCTTACTTGAGATTTTTCTTGTTTCTTGATGTCGGCCTGTAATGCTTTGAATTTCTCTCTCAGAACTGCTTTAGTGGTGTCCCATTTATTTGGGGTTGTGCTCTCATTTTCATTTGTTTCAAGGAATCTTTTGATTTATTTCTTGATCTCATGTTTAACCCATTCATTGCTTAGTAACGTGTTATATAGCCTCCATGCCTTTGTACGTTTTTAAGTTTTTTCTTGTGAATAATTTCTAGTTTCATACTATTATGGTCAGAGAAAATACTTGATATGATTTCAATCTACTTAAATTTGAGACTCCGTTTTGTATCATAACATGTGATCTAACCTAGAAAATGTTCCATGTGTGCTTGAAAAGAATGTATATTCTGTGGCTTTGGGGTGAAATGCTCTGAAGATATCAAATAAATCCAGCTGATCTAAAGTGTAATTTAAGGCTGCCATTTCTTTGTTGATTTCCTGTCTGGAAGATCTATCTATTAATGTTGACAGGCTGTTATAAAGAGTGGTGAAAGGAGACATCCCTGTCTTATTCCTGATCTTATGACTTGCTGATGCCAGTCATATCCCCTATGACTATATTGCTGTCAATCTCTCCCTTTATGTCCATCAAAATTTGCTTTATTTATTTAGGTGTTCCTATATTGGGAGTCTAAATGTTTACAAGGGTTATATCCTCTTGTTGGATTGCTCCCTTTATCATTATGTAGTTTCCTTCTTTGTCTCTTAGTATAGCATTTGTTTTAGTCTGTCAGAAATAAGTATGGATACCCCAGTTTTTCATTTACATTTGCATAAAATATCTTTTCCCATCCCTTTACTTTTAGTCTGTGTGTGATGTGTGAGTACTCTTGTTGACAGCATGTATATATGAGTCGTTTTTTTCTTACCCATTCAGCCACCTTATGTCTTTTGATTAGATCATTTAACCATTTACATTTAAAATGATTACTGATAGGTATGTATTTATTGCCATTTTATTCTCTTAATTATGTTCCTCTATTTCCTTCTTCATGTTTACTTTTGTTTTGTTTTTAGTGAGAGAAGGGGAGATCAACAGATGCCTACATACGCCCTGACCAGGATCCACCTGGCAACCCATTAGGGCCAATGCTTGAATCAACTGAGCTATCCTCACTGCCTGGGGCAATGCTCAACCAGGGGTCCCCAAACTACGGCCCGCAGGCAGCATGCGGCCTCCTGAGGCCATTTATCCAGCCCCCACCACACTTCCGGAAGGGGCACCTCTTTCACTGGTGGTCAGTGAGAGGAGCACTGTATGTGGCAGCCCTCCAATGGTCTGAGGGACAGTGAACTGGCCCCCTGCGTGAAAAATTTGGGGACCCCTGGAACCAATCAAGCCACTGTTGGTGAGAGAGGATGAGAGAAAAAAGGCATAGAGAGAAAGGGGAGAAGAAAGGGAAGAGAAGCAGATGGCGCTTCTCATGTGTGACCTGACCAGGAATCAAACCTGGGATGTTTGTACACCAGGCTGATGCTCTATCTACTGAGCCAACCAGCCAGGGTCACAGGTAGAATTTTAGTCATGAAATGTTTTTCAAAAACAAAAGTAGCCTGACCAGGTGGTGGCGCAGTGGATAGAGCATCAGACTGGGATGCAGAGGACCCAGGTTTGAGACCCCGAGGTCACCAGCTTGAGCGCCAGCTCATCTAGTTTGAGCAAAAAGTCCACCAGCTTGAACCCAAGATTGCTGGCTCCAGCAAGGGGTTACTCAGTCTGCTGAAGGCCCGCAGTCGAGGCACATTTGAGAAGGCAATCAATGAACAACTAAGGTGTTGCAATGCACAATGAAAAAAAACTAGTGATTGATGCTTCTCATCTCTCTCCATTCCTGTCTGTCTGTCCCTGTCTATCCCTCTCTCTGACTCACTCTCTGTCTCTGTAAAAAATAATTAAGTTAAAAAAACCAAAAAAAAACCCCAAAAAACAAAAGTATATAAGCCTCCAAATTTACATGCTACTCAAATACAGAGAGAAAACTTAACTTACTTTTGTCTTGGGTATCATCCAATGTTTTATATTCTGTACTCTTAATTGCTAGCTCCACACCATAGCCAGATAAGTACATTTTCGATGAGGATGGTTTCTGTTCAAACATTTTGATTAAAAAGAAAAAGAGAGGAAGAGAGAAAAAATATTTACTTAAATATCTTCTTTTCCATTCAATGTAATTGTGTATTAGGAAACTAGGGTAAATTATTACTAATAAAACTTTTAAATCACTATGAAAATTATTTGGGGGATATTTATACTCTCTCAAACCAATCTATCAGGAAACTAGAATTTGGTTGATGACTAATTCTTTACTTTCTAAAAGCTATGCCATAACTCTATTATTTTAATTCCTTTTTTATGATGAAAAAATATCTGATCTTTTCTTGTTATACCACGGGTACTTTCCCATCTCTCCTATAAGTTGACTGACAGAGGATCCAATACCATCAAGTTTCAACAAAACTTATATTGCTTTTGGGAAACACAAAAGATTTGCTAAACCAGCAAATGGTTTCCTTTGCTAACTGTCCAGATGTACAACTAGAGTGATGCCCAAAGCAAATACTGGAAAGTAGAGGCAAAGCAGAGAAAAAAACAAACAAAGTCAGTACCTTAAACAACCTGATTAAATTTTTCTCTATGTCCCTTAATGACTGAAATATACTAAATGCCACAAATTAATATCTATTCTTTCAACGAGGGACAACAATTGTGTGTGAGGAGTCACATTTTATCAAAAGGTAAGCAAGCTGAATAAATGTGTATAATATTGTTGAAGATGTTTAAGTCTCTTTCTAAGATTCTAGACTGAAATTCTTATTAGTTGTGCTACAATCACAATAATTCAGTATATTCTTTCACAGGTTAAGAAACCATTTTAACCTAGTGTTCAGAAAATTCTAGTGTCTTTGCTTAATTCAGGTATGCAAAGGGGTAATTTTGAAACATCAACATGATGGAGGAAAAGGTAGAACTCAGAGGGAAGGAGAAACTTAAGAGTGTATTACACTTTTTATTCCCTTTTTTCTTCTCTAAACTTCTTCTCCAGTCTTAAAATTAAATGTATTGTTAGAGTTACTTTTCCTGGGCTGTTCTATTTCCAAATAAGATGATATAAGAATTAGTTTCAGATATGCAGACAAGTATTTAACATTGCTGCCCACACTAAAATTTAACTTGGTAATTTATCAGGCATATGATATAAACAAAAATAGCATGAGAAAGCTAGGATGTTTATAATTAGTAATCTGACAAATTTGAAAAAATTTTAAATACTTTTTAAATTCATACAGCTAAATTTAAAAATACATTTTGATAGATTCCAAGATGGCTTCAGTGTAGAGGGAAGCTACACTCACCAATACCTGGTACCAAACCAAATTTATAGCTCAATTATAGAGCAATAAACCTGAATAAGTAACTAAAAAAATATTATAACCAAGGATTGAAGGAAGAAGCTATGTAGAGACTGGTAAGATGAATAAAAATGTAAAAATGCCCCCCCCCCCCCACATTTGGTGAACTAATGGCGACACTACTCTGTGTGCTGGGTGTTACAGAGGAATCTGCTGGCTGTACCCAGCAGAAACCTTTCGGGTGCTCTTTTTCTGGAGCTCTGGAAGAGACTCAGAAGTTATTGAACTGTGCAGCATGGGGAAATGGTTCACTCCCCATCTCTAAAGCATAGACAGTGCTTCCCCTCCCCCAACTGTTGAATCACTTGGCCCGCCCTGCCATTCTTGGCCCCATCTGGCTGAGTTCAGTTAGGCATGGGGATCAGAGTACTTTGCAGAGCTGGGGCTTTTGAAGTATATCATCTGGGTAGGCTTTGTTGGGGAATCAGACAGGTAGGTGCTGGGTTGTGTGGCTAAATCACAGGGAAGGGGCCATTCCTTTCTACCCTGTGAGCTCAGCACTCACTATCCCAGGAATAAGAAGAAGTGCCTGCCACCATCCTCCAGGTTTGCTAGCACCAACCACAATGGGAGACTATTAGGATCTACCCTCTCAAGTCCTGCTAACATAAAACTGCTGAGCTCAGTTCCATGGGGGGAAAGGAATGCTGTTCAGAGTTGGCACAACTGGAGTGTGTCTCCCTTGGAGGCTACTGTCTGGGAACAGAACAAATTACTTGGCCCCTACCTGCCACCCAGCTGGCACTACCTCAGCTGGAGACTCTTTTTATTTGTCTTCACAAGCCCTGGTAACTCTTCCCTGTTGACCTTGCTCCTGTACAGGGAACATCTTGCTGCTCACACACTGAACCTGTGACACGTTCCTCCTATGGGATCTAGAGCTGGAGAATCTGGCAGAGACTAAGTGGTTTGGGCTTGGAGTAGGGGTCACTTTCCCCTCATTGAGTACCTGACCATGCAGTACCTAAGTAGGGGATTCAAATGGAGACCCATTAGCCCTGACCTTCTAACCGTGGTTGCCCCACACCACCAAGCTCACAAGCTGTAGAGGGGGCTGTAGGTCATGACCAGCCTGGGATTACTCTAGTATTCCTTCAGAAGGGTCTGGAGGAAGACCAGGCAACCTCTGGGGAGGTGGACTAGCTGACAGGTAAAGGGAGACCACAGGGAGCCTCAGGCTTTTTATAAGGTGTGCCCCTAGTTCTAACCTGGAGGAATACAACCCTTGTACACAGAACGGCCCATTCCATGCATATACAGGCCTCATAGACACAGCCACAGTGAACAATGTAATCACTCCAGACAGATAGCCCAGGCCCAGGTACATACGAGGTCTGACTTCGTCCTGTACCTGAAACCTGTCCAAATAGACCCAGAACCAACCCAGCTCACTGGTGGACTTCAGACCACACCACAACTTGTCCCAAAGAGTCACAGAAGTAGCACATCCAAAGGGGAATTCTGGCAGGCACTAGAGTTTGATGGGAACAGCTTGGCCTTAGGTACAGCCTCTGCATAGCAACTCATATCCAGCAACTGAGCCAGCCTGAAGGGTTAACTCCACCCACAAAAAGACCAACAGCATTCAGGCTCAACTACAATAGGAGGGTGCACATATCCCACAAGTAAAATTCCTGGAGCATCAAGGTCAGGTGATCCAGAAAACTCTGCCACTGGACTCAACAACACACCTACATCATAAAGCTACCAAAACAAGTCTGAAAGTCATAGCAGATCTACCTAATACACAGAGACAAAATGGGGAGACAAACAAATATGCCTCAAATAAAAGAACAAGAGAAATGCCCTAAAAAATAATTAAATACAATGGAAGCAACCCAGATACCAGATGCAGAGTTTCAAACAATAGTTAAAAGGATGCTCAGGACCTTAGGGAAAGAATGGATAATCTCAGTGAGAACTTAAACAAAGAGATAGAATGCATTAAAAAGGACATAGAAACCATAAAAAAGAACCAGTTAGCCTAGCGTGCGGAGGACCCAGGTTCGATTCCCGGCCAGGGCAAACAGGAGAAGCGCCCATTTGCTTCTCCACCCCTCCACCGCGCTTTCCTCTCTGTCTCTCTCTTCCCCTCCCGCAGCCAAGGCTCCATTGGAGCAAAGATTGCCCGGGCGCTGGGGATGGCTCTGTGGCCTCTGCCTCAACCGCTAGAGTGGCCCTGGTCGCAACATGGCAACACCCAGGATGGGCAGAGCATCGCCCCCTGGTGGGCAGAGCATCGCCCCATGGTGGGTGTGCCGGGTGGATCCCGGTCAGGCGCATGCGGGAGTCTGTCTGATTGTCTCTCCCTGTTTCCAGCTTCAGAAAAATGCAAAAAAAAAAAAAAAAAGAACCAGTTATAAATGAAGAATACAATATCAGAAATGAAGAACACATAGAAGAAATCAATAAATTAGATGAAACAGAGGATTGAATCAGTAATTTAGAGAACAACATAACAGTAAGCACCCAAGTAGTACATCAAAATGAAAAGAGAATCTAAAAAATAAAAAGAGGAAAAACTAAGAAACCCCTGGGAAAACATCAAGCATAACATAATAATAACATCTGCATTATAGCGGAACCAGAAGTAGAAGAGAGTGAGCAAGGTTTCGGGAATCTGTTTGAAGAAATAGTAGCTAAAAGCTGCCCTAATCTGGTGAAAAAGTCCTTCCTGAACACAAATTTACAAAGCACAGAGAGTCTCAATCAAGATGAACCCAAAGAGGCCCATACCAATACACATCATGATTAAAATGGCAAAAGTTAAAGACAAAGAAAGAATTTTAAAAGCAGCAAGAGAGAGACAGTTACCTAAAGGGAATTCCCATAAGGCTGTCAGCTGATTTTTCAAAAGAAACACTTCAGGACACAAGGGATTGGCATGAAATGTTCAAAGTGATGAAAAGTAAGGACTGACAACCAAGAATAATTAAAATTGAAGGCAAAATAAAGACCTCCTCGACAAAAAATAGCTGGAGGAATTAATTACCACCAAACCAGTATTGAAAAAATGTTGAAAGACCTGCTTTAAAAAGAAGAAAACATATATATACACAGAGAGAAATATAGGTATAAAGAATAAAATGGGAATAAATATGTACCTATTAATAATAACCTTAAATGTATATAAATTAAATGCTCTAATAAAAAGACAAAAGGTAGCTGAATGGATAAGAAAAAATGACCCATATATATACTATCTACAAGAGACACATCTCAGAACAAAAGATATACACACTCTGAAAGAGAAGGGATGAGAAAAAATATCCATGCAAATGAAAGAAAAAAAAGAAGCTGAGGTAGCAATATTTTTGTCATACAAAATAGCCTTCAAAACAAAGGCCATAACAAGAGACAAAGGTCATTAAATAATACAATCCAACAAAAGGACATAATCCTTGTAAACATATATATACTCAACACAAAACATCTAAATATATAAAGACAATCCTGGTGGACATTAAGGGGGATATTGACAGCAATACAGTCATTGTAAAGAATTTTAACACCCCACTGATATCAATGGATAGCTCTTCCAGACAGAAAGTTAAAAAGGCAACAGCAACATTAAACGCAGACTGGATGGGATGGATTTAATTGATATTTAAGGAACATTTCATCCCAAAGCAGCAGAACATAAATTCTTCTCAAGTGCACATGGAATATTTTCAAAGATTGACTACATGGTAAGACACAAAATACATCTTAATAAATTCATGAAGATAAAAATCATATCAAGTATCTTCTCTGATCACAATGATATGAAACTAGAAATCCACTATAATGAAAAAACACCTGAAAAACATTCAAACACATGGAGACTAAATAACACTTTATTAAACAATAAATGGGTTAACAATGAGACAGGAAAGAAATCAAAAGTTATCTGGAAACAAATAAAAATGAACACACAACAACCCAAATCAACAGAACATAAAAAATCAATTCTGAGGGAAATTCATGGCATTATAGGCCAAAACCAAGAAGCAAGAAAAATCTCAAATAAACAATCTAACTTGACACTTAAAGGTACTAGAAAAAGAACAATATACAAAACCAAACTGAGTTGAAGAAATATTAAAGATCTGAGCAGAAATAAATTAAATAGAGTCTAAAAATCCCTACAAAGGACCAATGAAAAAAACAGTTGGTTCTTTGAAAAGATGACAAACTTTAACCAGACTAATCAAGAAGAGAGTGGAGGCACTAGTGCAGGGGTCAGGAACCTATGGCTCACGAGCCAGATGTGGCTCTTTTGATGGCTGCATCTGGCTCACAGACAAATCTTTAATAAAAACAATAATAACGTTAAAAATATAAAACATTCTCATGTATTACAATCCATTCATTTCCTACTGCTCATGTTCATGGTTGCGGGTGGCTGGAGCCAATCACAGCTGTCCTCCGGGACAACACCAAATTTTTATTGGATAATGCGTAATATACATGGGTCGTTGTATGGCTCTCACGGAATTACATTTTAAAATATGTGGTGTTCATGGCTCTCTCAACCAAAAAGGTTCCCGACCCCTGCCCTAGTGGGTTGGCTCAGAGGATAGAACATCAGCTGGCATGCGGATGTCCTGGGTTCGATCCCCAGTCAGGGCATACATGAGAAATGACCATCTACTTTTCTTTCCTTCCCTCTCCTCTTCTCTCTCTCTTCCCTCTTGCAGCCAGTGACTTTATTGGTTCAAGCATCACCCTAGGCACTAAGGATAGCTCATTTGGTCTGATCATCAGCCCCAGGTGTTGAGAATAGCTCAGTTGGTCCAAGCATAGGCCTCAGGCACTGAGGATAGCTCGGTTGACTCAAGCATCGATTCCAGACAGGGGTTCCTGGGTGGATCCAGGTCAGGTTATATGTGGGAATCTCTCTCTCTATCTCTCCTCTCACTTAAAAAAAAGAAGAAGAAAGAGGACCCAAATAAATAAAATCAGAAATGAAAGAGGAAACGTGACAACGGACACCACATAAATACAGGGGGTTCTAATAAAATGCTATGAACAACTATAAGCCAACAAATTGGATAAATCTGAGTGAAATGGATAAATTCCTAGAAACATACACTCTCCCAAAACTAAATATGGAAAAATAAGAAAACTTGAATAGACCATTTATTACTAATGAAATTTAAGCAATAATCAAAAAACTCTCAACAAACAAAAGTCCTGGACAAAATGCTTCACAGGCAAATTTTACCAAACACTCAATAGGTTAAAAAAATCATACACTGTGATTAAGTGGGATTTATTCTGGGGGAAGCACTGTTGGTACAATATTTCCAAATCAATGAATGTAACACACCACATAAACAAAATGAATGAAAATCGCATGATTATATCAATAGATTCAAAAAAAGAATTTGATAAAATCCAGCACCCATTTATGATAAAAATTCTTAGCAAAGTGGGAATTCAGGGGTCATACTTCAACATAATAAGGACATATATGACAAACCAACAGCCAACATCATACTCAATGAACAAAAACTAAAAGTGTTTTCCTTAAGATCAGGAACAAGACAGAGATGCCCGCTTTCATCACTCTTACACAAGACAGTACTGCCAGTCCTGGACACAGCAGTCAAAGAAGAAGAAATAAAAGGCATCCAAATTGGAAAGGAGGAAGCAAAACTGTCATTATTTGAAGATGTCATGATATTGTACAGAGAAAATGGTAAAAAGACTCCACCAAAAAACTACTAGATTTAAAAAGTGAATTTGGAAATGTAGCATACAAAATTAATATTCAGAAATTAATGGCATTTTAACATTCCAATAATGAAATATCAGAAATGGAAACTAAGAAAGCAATCCTATTTACTACCGCAACAACAAAAATATGGTACCTAGGAATAAATTTATTCAAGGAGATAAATGTCCTGTACTCAGGGAATTATATGTTATTTAAGAAAGAAACTGAAGAAGATACAAAGAATTGGAAGCATATATTGTGTTTATGGATAAGAAAAATTAACATTATTAAAATGTCCATACTATCTAAAACATTCTACAGATTCAACACAATCCCTATTAAAATACCAGAGGTATATCTCACAGATCTAAGACAAATATTCCAAATATTTATATTAAATCACAAAAGATCCTGACTATCCTCAACAATCTTAGAGAAAGAAAAACGAATTGGAGGTACCTGATATCAAACTATACTACAAGGCAACAGTAATAAGAACAGCATGGTATTGGCACAAGAACAGGCATATAGATCAATGACACAGAATAGAGAGCACAGAAATAAACCCATACCTTTATAATCAATTAATATTTGGCAAATGAGCCAATAACATACAATGGGGTAAAATAAAGACAGTCTCTTCAAAAAGCAGTGTTGCAAAAATTGGTCAGATACATTGTAAAAAATGAAACCAGACCACCTTCTTTCACCATACACAAGAATAAACTAAGAATGGATTAAAAACTTAAATGTAAGTTGCAAAACCATAAAAATCCTAGATGAAAACATAGACAGTAAAATTTCAGACACTCCTCATAGCAATATTTATGCCAGTATATGTCCTCAGGCAAGGGAGAAAAAGAAAAAAGTAAACAAATGGGACCACATCAAACTAAAAAGCTTTTGCACAGCAAGAGAAACCATTAATGAAATAAAAAGAAAACCACTGATTGGGAGAACATATTTGCCAATGATATATCTGATAAGGGGTTAATTTCCAAAATATATGAAGAATTTATACAACCCAACACCAAGAACACAAACACCTAATTTAATAGACACTTCTCCAAAGAGGACATACAGATGGCCAACAGGCATATGAAAAGATGGTCAATATTACTAATCATCAGAGATATGCTAATTAAAACTACAATGAGATCACCTCACACTTGTCAGAATGGCTATTATCAATAAATCGACAAACAAGTGTTGGTAGGGATATGGAGAAAAAACAACCCTCATGCTGTGTTGGTGGAAATGCAGATTGGTACATCCACTGTGGAAAACAGTATGGAGTTTCCTCAAAAAATTAAAAATGAAACTGCCTTTTGACTGAGCCATCCTACTTCTAGGAATACATCCAAAGAAACCAGACACACTAATTTGAAAGAACATATGCACCCCCACATTCATTGCAGCATTATTTTTAATAGCCAAGATCCGGAAGCAGCTCAAGTAGATGACTGGATAAAAAACTGGTATATTTACACAATGAAATACTATACAGCTGCAGAAAAAAAAGGGAAATTTTACCTTTAGCAGCAGAATGTAAACGTGGAATTATTATGCTAAGTGAAAGAGGGCAGGCAGAGAAAGACAAATACTGTATGATCTCACTTATATGTGGAATCTAATGAACAAAATAAACTGACAAACAAAATAGAGACAGAGGCAGAGATACATGGAACAGACTGATAACTGTCCAAGGGGAGGGAGAGTTGGAGAGTTGGAGAGTTGGAGAGCTGGAGAGCTGGGGAGCTGGAGAGCTGAATAAAAGAAGGTGAAGGAATTAAGGAAATATATATATAACACATACACAGTGTGGTAATAGCCAGAGAAGGAGGAGGATGGGGGTAGACTGAGGTGGGCAAAGGAGGGAGAAACAGAGACAGAGAGAGCTTTTGCTCGGTGCAGTGGATGTATGATGCAGTGTATAGATCATGTTTTGAGTTGTACTCTTAAAACCATGTGCATGGCTTTGTGAACCAATGTCACCCCAATAAATTCAATAGAAGATAAAAACTCTTTTGACTATCCTCTCAAAAGACAATCAGTTGGTGGCTAAGTGAACCAAGACTCTCAGTCAACATATACATATTTTGTTACAGTTCATAAAAGAAATGCAGTTTCACAAAACCAATTTCTATTATTAGTTCTGGAATATTATTAGCTCCTTAATAATAAGAATACATTTTTATTAAATTTCTACTTTTTTCATTTGAAAATATATTAATATAAAATTTGAATTGTAATTTAATAAGTGTAGATTTGCAAGCCAAAAATGCTCTTAGGCTAAAAAAAAAAAATCTGTATTCATTTTTCTATTTCTTCTTTCCCACGAAAAGGCACCTGTTCAAAAAGTGGCATAAATAAGTGTAATTTTATTAGAATTACATGTTGATTAGTTTTACAATATATAAATAACTATTTTGATCATACAATATATCACTCATTAAATCAGGGGTCTCAAACTCAACTCAGCATGTGGGCCGCAGAGCAAGATCACAGCCGTTCGGCGGGCCGCACTAGGTCTACAAAAGGCAACTGTTACGCAACACTTTTCTCACTGCAGTTGAAAACAAAAAAAAAATCAGTACAATATTGTTCGGCGGGCCGCAAGTTTGAGACCCCTGCATTAAATACAGGGCTATAGCCTGACCTGTGGTGGCGCAGTGTATAAAGCGTCGACCTGGAAATGCTGAGGTCGCCGGTTCGAAACCCTGGGCTTGCCTGGTCAAGGCACATATGGGAGTTGATGCTTCCAGCTCCTCTCCCCTGTCTCTCTCTCCTCTCTCTCTCTCCCTCTCTCTCTCCTCTCTAAAATGAATTTAAAAAAATTTTTTTAAAAATAGAGGGCTATAATTTGATGTTGCAAAGTGCCTACAGAGTTGGCTAGTATGATTTCACAAAAATATATTTAATAGTCACATTCTCCAAAGAATAACTAGGGACACTGATTCTCAATAGATGAGCATACCTTCTGTGGCATATCAGAATCATTTGGGAGACATTTTTTTTAAAAGATAAACATATACTTCAATCTCCCATTCCCATTGTCATGCTGATATAATTGACATATAACACTGTATGAATAAGGGATACAACATAATGATTTGATACTATATATTATGAAATGATCACCACAGTAAGTTTAGTTAATATCCACACCTCACATACAGTGTTTTTTCTTGCGACAAGAACTTTTAAGATCTACTCTTAGCAACTTTCAACATACAATACAGTGTTGTTAAATATAGTCACCACACTGCATATTGCATCCCTAGAATTTGTTTATCATTTCTTTTTATTATTAAGTGAGATGTGGGGAGGCAGAGAGACAGACTCCCACATGTGCTCCAAGCAGGATCCACCCTGCAAGCCCCCTATAGGGTAACGCTCTGCCTATGTGGGGCCACTGTTCCATTGTTTGGTAACCAAGCTATATTAGCAGCTGAGGTGAGGCCATGGAGCCATCCTTAGTGCCTGGGCCAACTTGCTCAAACCATTCAAGCCATGCTGCAGGAGGAAAAGAGAGAAAGAGAGAGAAAGAGGAGGTGGAGGGGTGGAGAACCAGATGGTCACTTCTCCTGTTGACTTGACCAGGAATCGAACCCAGGACTTCCACAAGCCCAGTTGACATTCTACCACTGAGCCAACCAGCCAGGGCCACTTGTTTATCTCGTAACTGGAATTTGTACCTTTTGACTACCTTCACCAATTAGCACTGCCCCATTGCCTCCTCCCACGACCACCAACCTGTTATCTGAGTTCAGTTTTTTGAGATTGCATATATAAGTGAGATCATACATACAGTATCTGTCTTTCTCTGACTTATTTCACTTACTATAATGCCATCAAGGTCGATTCATTTTGTTGTAATTGGCAAGACTTCATTCCTTTTTAAGGCTGCATAATATTCCAATTTTACACACACACACACACACACACTCACACACACATTTTCTTTATCCATTCATCCAGTTATGCACAAATATGTAGGTTATTCCCATATTTTCACTATTTTAAGTAATGCTGCAATGAATACGGGGTGTAGATATCTTTCTGAGTTAAGTGATTTCACTTATGATATACTCAAAAGGAGAATTGCTGGATCACATGTAGGTTTATCTTTAATATGTAAGAGGAGGCCCAGGTACATACGAGGTCTGACTTCGTCCTGTACCTGAGACCTGTCCAAATAGACCCAGAACCAACCCAGGTCACTGGTGGACTTCAGACCACAGCATTCAATTCTGTAACACATATCTGCCGAGATGTAAATTACGGTTGACTCCTCCGCTACCTCCATGCCAACGGTGCCTCTATATTCTTTATCTGCCTATATCTCCACGTAGGTCGAGGTCTCTATTATGGGTCCTATACTTTCACAGAGACTTGAAATGTAGGAATCCTTCTATTATTTGCAGTTATAGCCACCGCTTTTATAGGATATGTTCTACCATGAGGCCAAATATCTTTCTGAGGGGCCACAGTCATCACAAATCTTCTCTCTGCTATCCCCTACATCAGAACAGACCTAGTTGAGTGAATCTGAGGGGGTTTCTCTGTAGATAAAGCCACTCTAACCCGATTCTTCGCCTTCCATTTCCTCCTACCATTTATTATCGCAGCCCTAGTCATAGTGCATCTCCTATTCCTTCATGAAACAGGATCAAATAACCCAACAGGCATCCCCTCAAATGCAGATATAATCCCCTTTCACCCCTATTATACAATCAAAGACATCCTAGGGTTTCTACTAATACTAACTGCACTACTAGCACTGGTACTATTTGCCCCAGACATATTAGGAGACCCAGATAATTACACCCCAGCTAATCCATTAAATACCCCTCCCCATATTAAACCAGAATGATATTTCCTATTTGCCTACGCTATCCTACGATCTATCCCCAATAAATTAGGAGGCGTCTTAGCACTAGTACTATCAATTCTAATCCTCGCCCTAGTTCCCTTACTCCACACTTCAAAACAACGAAGCATAACATTCCGTCCCCTCAGCCAATGCATATTCTGACTTCTAGTTGCAGACCTCATTACACTCACATGAATTGGGGGCCAACCCGTAGAACACCCCTATGTTATCATTGGCCAACTGGCCTCAGTTCTATATTTTTCAATTATTTTGATTCTTATACCCCTTGCTAGCATTATAGAAAACCGATTCTTAAAATGAAGAGTCTCTGTAGTATACTTTATTACTCTGGTCTTGTAAACCAGCAAAGGGGACTTAAACTCCCCCAAAGACCTCAAGGAGAGAGCGCAAGCCCCACCGTCAACACCCAAAGCTGATATTCTAATTAAACTACCCCTTGGTCTTATATAAGGAAATAAAATTTTTCAAAGTACTCCCCCCGCATCATATAAAATCTTACACCCTATGTATATCGTGCATTAAATTATATGCCCCATTAACATTAGGCAAGTACATATTAATTAATGGTACAGGACATATTAATTGGCCATCGTACATAAACCATCAAGTTATAATAAATCCTTGTCAACAGGACTATCCTCATCCAAAGGGGATCTCTTAATCTACCAACCTCCGTGAAACCAACAACCCGACGGACACCACATGGTAGCACTCTTCTTGCTCCAGGCCCATTAATCGTGGGGGTTTCTAAACTGGGTCGTAAACGGCATCTGGTTCTTACCTCAGGGCCATGGAACGTAAAATCGCCCACAACTTGCTCTTAAATAAGACATCACGATGGATTAGTCGCTATTAAGTCCGTGATCCCGGCATACCTTGCACTGTCATGCCTGGGGTGGGTTTTTATTTTTTGGGGGATGCTTGGATTCAGCCCTGGCCGTGGAGGCCTGGATGCAATCAAATAGAGTCACATTGGCAACATCAATTGATATCTCCTACAGTGCTCAAGGGTTCTCTTTTCTCCACATCCTCACCAACACTTATCTTCTCTTCTTTGGGTAACAGCCATGTTGTGATATCTCATTATAGCTCTGATTTACATTTCCCTGATGATTAACGATGGTGAGCACCTGTTCATGTACCTAATGACCACTTGCATGTCTCCTTTAAAAAAATGTCTATTCAGGTTCTTTGCCCATTTTTTAATTGGATTCTGAAAAATTTTTTTGTTTATTTTGCTATTGAGTTACATATGATCCTTATATATTTTGGATATTAACCACTTTACCAGATACGATTTGCAAATATTTATAATATTTCCCATTCCATAGATTGTCTTTACATTTTGTTGGTTTCCTTGACTGTGCAGATAATTTTTTTGTTTGATGTAGTGTCCTTTGTTTATTTTTTGCTTTTATTTCCTTTCCTTTTGGTGTCAAATCCAAAAAATCATTGTCAACAGCAATGTCAAGGAGTCTTTTTCTCTATTTTTCTAAGGAGTTTTATGGTTTCAATTGTATGTTGAAGTTTTTAATCCATTTTAATTAATTTTTGTTAGTGGTGGAAGATAGAGTCCAGTTACATTCTTTTGCATGTGGCATTGCAGTTTCCCTCACATTTTTTATAGAAGAGACTATTTCTCACTGAGTATTCCTGAATCCCTTGTATATATCAGTTTATCATATATGAATGGGTTATTTCTAGGCTTGCTATTCTGTTCCACCAATCAATGTGTTTGTCTTTATGCCAACACCATACTGTTTTGATTACTATAGCTTTATAATATAATTTGAAGTCAGAAAGTGTCATGTCTCTAGTTCTGTCTTTGTTTCTGAAGACTACTTTAGTTTTTAAAACTACTTCAATTAAAATTATGTTATATTTGTATAGAATAGACATATATACATTATTGGAACAGAACAGAGAGTCTGAAAACAAACATTCTGATAGAAAAACTTGGTGTATGATGTCTTTGGATAATGACTTAGCTGTTCAATTAATTGTGTGAGGACCAATGATTTTCTCATGGAAAACTAGAATTATAGCTGTACCTCACAACATATACAAATACAGTACAGATAGATTAAGTACTAAAACATAAAGAATTCCGTTTTAATTCTCACACAAAAAAACATAGTACAATGTCTTTATAACATCATGAGGGAAAATCACTAAAGAAAAGTTCAATAAATTTGACACCATCAAATACTTGTGCTGTAAATAAAATTGAAAAAAACGTGTTTTCAGGAACTGCATTATTCCATACGTAGGTGGGACATAAAAGTGAAACTAAGAGACATTGATAAGAGTGTGGTGGTTACGGGGGAGAGGGGGGAATAGGAGAGGGAAAGGGGGAGGGGGAGGGGCACAAAGAAAACAAGATAGAAGGTGACAGAGGACAATCTGACTTTAGGTGATGGGTATGCAACATAATTGAACGACAAGATAACCTGGACTTGTTATCTTTGAATATATGTATCCTGATTTATTGATGTCACCCCATTAAAAAAATAAAATTATTAAAAAAAAAAGAAAAAAGCGTGTTTTTTTAAATATAAGAAGACCAGAAATACACCTTATAGTGTATTTTGCAATACACTTATAGTGTTTGCAAAGTATGAAAGAAACAGTTAGTATTAAGAATATATATATTTTTAAATCTGTAACTAAGAGAAAAATCCTAAAGAATCCAACATAAAAACAGGCAAAGGATATGGGTAGGCAATAACAAGTTAATTAGCAAGTCATTAATATTTTGGGAAGTGCAAATTAAAACACTCTTTCCATGTTTGGAGTTTAGCAGGAAAAAAAGGTAAAGTACTACCTTTCATGGCCATTATGTTCTAGCATGTGTCTGTGAGAGTTTGGGGGTGTGTGTGTGTGGGGGGTGTTAAAAAATAAAATCTGAGCTATAGTAAAACAGAATAATGTGATAGAATGTGATAGCAATGAGAGGTTGAGAGAGTGGAAGATAATACGACATTGACCAGAAATGTAAATAAGAAAGTAGTCGGTTGTCCACAGAAATAGGGTTAAGAGAATCATTGTATCAAGTAAATCAGATTTCTTAGTGTAATTCATTTTCATTAAAAATGATTAATATATTTATTAATGTTAGCAATATAAAATTTATCACATTATATTTTTTTATTATCCAATTTTTATTTCTGTTCCTGATATATATGGGAGGGAAAACATGATATTCCCAGAAAAGACACGGAATCCCAATATTTTTCCAGATAAAATTCACATTTAATAATTGCATTTGTTTTTAAAAACCTTTAACATTCCTGATGGAAACTATGTAAAATCTAGTAAGAAAATTACCATGAAATGTATTTTTATACCCAAAATAATATTAAATAAAACAAGTATGTACCTGAATATAATGACGAAGAACATAGAGAATTTCCCCATTTTGAGCTTTTTTGGATAATACTTTGTGAAATTTACCAAATGATCTGGTCCCCATTTCTGCATAGAGAATAATCACTGGTAAGTTCTCTTTGTTTGTAGGAAATTTATGATCCCCTTCAAAAAGATAAGGTCTGGGCCTAAAATGAAAAAAATAACAAACTTATATCTAAAAAATATTTTTTTAAATAACAAACTTTTAAAAGAATTGAAAGAGCATACGAGAAATGTATCATGATACTTTATAACTTATACTTACCAAAGAACTTACAGGAATATATATACACACATACATATATCATCACAGAAAAATAATTTAAATTTCCTGTGGTGATTTTGTACACACTTCTACTAAATGACAGGAAAAAACAAAATTTGGTTAAATCAAAGTTGAATATTAGAAATACTTTATTTTCCAACAAGGTTTACTCTCTTTAAATAGTAACATATAATGGCAACATATTTTCTAGTGAAATAAAATTTATGTTTTCTTCAATTAGGATATACTTTTTTATTATAAGCTCACATTTCTGGAATATGAGTCCCAACCATTTAAAAAACAAAACAAAGGCACTATATCATATAAAAATTATTTATCATATAAAAATGTATCATATATAAATAACAATTCATTAAATCCTTCAGTATGTATATACTCAAAGAAACAGGAGTCCTGTGGTCTTGCTCTATCATCACAAATATACTTTGACACTTTTTTATTTGTTAGGGTCTGTGCTAGATTCTTTATACATATGAGTAAATTGTATCTTCACAACAGTTCCTTCAGATTGTTACTATTACTTATTTAAACTATATATAAAGGTTTCTAAGGCTCAGGTCAATTAAATATCCAGAAAAATTTCAAACAGAATATCAGAATTTCAACTCATGTCTATGTCCATGAGTTGAATTTCAACTTCTAAGTCCACATCCTTCAACAATTTATATACAGTGTGTCCCTAAAGTCATGGTGCACTTTCGACCAGTCACAGGAAAGCAACAAAAGATGATAGAAATGTGAAATATGCACCAAATAAAAGGAAAACCCTCCCAGTTTCTGTAGGATGAAGTGGCAGCATGTGTGCATGTGCAGATGATGACATAACACCGTGTATACAGCGGAGCAGCACATGACCATGCCAGTTGAAATGTGGACGGTACAGAGGAAAGTTCAGTGTGTTCTGTGGCTTGCTAAATTTGAATCCATGACAAAAGTGCAACGTGAATATCGGCGCGTTTATAATGAAGCACCACCATATAGGAATAACATTACTCGGTAGGATAAGCAGTTGAAGGAAACCGGCAGTTTGGTGGAGAAACCTCGTTCTGGTAGGCCATCAGTCAGTGACGAGTCTGTAGAGCAGGGGTCCCCAAACTACGGCCCGTGGGCCACATGCAGCCCTTTATCCAGCCCCCGCCGCACTTCCAGAAGGGGCACCTCTTTCATTGGTGGTCAGTGAGAAGAGCACATTGACCATCTCATTAGCCAAAAGCAGGCCCATAGTTCCCATTGAAATACTGGTCAGTTTGTTGATTTAAATTTACTTGTTCTTTATTTTAAATATTGTATTTGTTCCCATTTTGTTTTTTTACTTTAAAATAAGATATGTGCAGCGTGCATAGGGATTTGTTATAGTTTTTTTTATAGTCCGGCCTTCCAACAGTCTGAGGGACAGTGAACTGGCCCCCTGTGTAAAAAGTTTGGGGACCTCTGCTGTAGAGGCTATATGGGATAGCTACCTAAGGAGCCCTAAAAAAATCTGTGCATGAGCCCACATCGAACTGCACTGAATAGGTATGAAACTGGGAAGGTTTTCCTTTTATTTGCTGCAGATTGCACATCTCTATCATCTTTTGTTGCTTTCCTGTGACCGGTCAAAAGTGCACCATAACTTTATGGACACACTGTAGGTAGAAAGAAAAACAAAATGAATAACAAAGGTATGTATAAAATAACCTTTTATTTAATGAATTCATATCTCTACAAACTTTCAGTCATTTATTACCTTTAAATAACAACATTAAGTAAAGGAGAGAGAGAAAGAGGACATTGTAACTGGGAATAAATATGTTATATTCCTGATTTACTGATCTTGGTCTGACTAGCCATAAAATAGAACTAAATACAGTAGGAATGTACTAATAATCCAGTTTGTTACTCTTGTAACCATGATTCAATATCACCAGTTTAGTGGTCAAAGTTATGTATTCTGCAACAAATAAAAAATATATAATCAATCCACTGCTTTTATGGTAGGCAATTGGACAGACATGAGCAGAGCAACAGACCAAGCACCGAAGGCCAGCAGGGCCAAAAGCCCCAGGTGCCTAACAATGGACAAAACTGGGAAAACAAGGACCTTGCCCCCAGGGTGACCTTTTGTCCCTTAGTTGGTCATGAGTTTTAGACCCCTTGATTTCATATTGCTGGTTATGAAATTCAGACCCTCCCCTGGCATATCACTGGTCATGTGGTTTTCCCTTAGAAGAGGAACAAACAAGAAAACCAAATAGAGCTTAAGCATTAACCCCTAGAGATAACGTCTAGGCCTCTGTTGTGTTTCAGCTCCAGGTCCAGAAAAGCAGTAAAATCAGACAAAGGAAAGCCACAGTTTACATTAGGATCAGCTGCACTGAATAATGGAAGCCCTGCTCTGGCACCGACCAATCAGTAGAGAACATGACCCTAAAAGAACACATCTGGAAAGCCGATGAATATTCTATTGAAATCCTCCCCTAGGACCTCCCTTAAAATCCCCACACTTGAAATCCCTTCAGATGAAGGTCCCAGTGCACTTGCCCTTCCAGGAGCATACCCATGTCTTTCCATTCCCCTCCTCTCTCTCCTCTTCTTTTTCCCAGGTGTGTTTTCCTTGTTTGCCTTCTTTCTCCTAAGTTCTAGGAACTCCACAAGACTTGCAACCAGGGGAGCAGTGAGCAGAATTGGTTTGTCCTGGGCTAACAACCTGAACCTCTCTCCAAGGTCCCTTTTTCTCTGACTTTCTTCCTGCACAGACAGAAATTTCTTACTTTACTTGCTGCACTTTGTCTCTTGATTGAATGTTTTCCTTCAAGAAGACAAGAATCAAGGTGTCATCACTCCCCCTGTAACACTTTCACCTCTGGCCAAGTTCTCATTGCAGCCGAAAGGTCTGTTCCTCTCCAGCTGATCCACATCAAGAGTTAACAGATGAAGAAGACAAAGCATAAGCAGGAGCTACATGCACCTCGCCCCCGCCCCCTTCTCCTCACTCCTACCACACTGAGACTTGTAGTAGTTCTGATTCTCACTCAAGGCCAAGAAGACAACCTGATTGTGAGAACCTGTTACAATAAAGTATAAGATTTTACATGAAGGGGATAAAAATAATTTTCCTCCTCCTAAGTTCTGGCTGGACTAATTATCAAATTAATATGAGACAGATTAAGAGGAGAAAAAGTCCAATTTTCTAGGGAAGTGATATAAGAATATGGGAGGAGAGATTGGGCAATTAAGATTTATAAGGCAAGGAGAAGGGGTGGCTGTGGTAACTGGGAATTCAACAGGCAGGCAAATATTTGGTAAATAAATGTTTTCTGGGCCATCTCTAACAATGGGATAGAGAGAGGACTTCGATCAAAAGGTTCCACCCTGTCTATCACACTTAGTCTGTATTAAACTGCAGTTACCTATGATAATAACTCCCTTGCTGGAGTAGGTTCTTTACCTAAACTTTTGTGGCCATTCCAGAGAGGTGAAGGATTACTCTTGAGCCTTTGTTTTTAAATTAACCAGCTTAAAATAATATCCCAAAAGGGTAATTTTGAGGTGGCAAACTCTGCTTCCCCTCATACACACTCATCCACTTTTATCTGATTTATTATTAACAAAAGATATGACTTATAAATATTATTGTCAGTGTTTAGATATTTGAAACATGAAGCAAATAGAACTTTATAGGCCCAAAATAAGATTTGGCTTTACATTTTAATCTCTTCTATAACAGATAAAGAGATATGAATGTGCAAAATGAAGAATTAAGTTAGGATGCAAAATAAGAATAACTGAATTAGTTTCCATTCTTCATAGAAAACTATTAATAAATGCAAAAAGACTATAATACTAAAATCATAATTCCCATTAAAAAAGTGAAAAAGAATCTTAAACTAGATAAAATTATTAAATTTATTCTAATTTTAACTGATAACTTGGAAATAAAATGACACAAAGTAAAATCCTGATTTTTTCAAATCAGTACTATAGAAATACATTTAGTAATTTATATAGGGTATCATACATTTTATTATTAGTATGAAAGATGTTTTCAATTAATTTGCTATTGTTGGTAATTGGAAAGTCTGCTAATAAAACAAGGCTAATAGATCAATCTTAAAGTTGAATATAAAAATAATTAGCTCATCTACCAATTGTTCATGCCTTCCTACATCCATGTACATACACATTTCAAAGTTTGATTCTATGATTAATTTAGGAACTGCTTGGATATATGATAGGTTAAAAAAAACTATACTACAGCAATAGAGAATCACTAAGTAAGAGGGAAAGTAGTTTTTAAATTTGATGAGATTACATTCAAAATTAGAAAATTTCATTTATTGAGTTGATTAAGACTATAAAGGGAAATAATACAAATTAGCAGTAGTAAAAATGTTAGAAATAAAGTATAAAACAAAACCAGCTTTCTGAAGAACAATTTTGACATACCAATTTTAAATGTATACATTTATTTACCTAATGATTCTAGTTTGATCAAGATACTTATATAAAGATATATATAAACACTAAAGAACATTTGTAATAGAAACATTTTACAGTTGTAAAGAAGACTGTAAAATAGCATACATATGTATATATATATATGTGTGTCTGTGTGTATCACCATAGGTTGGATAAAATAATGTACTTATTAATTTAATTACTGTATAATTCACTTGACAAATAATTTTGAGCATTTATTACATGTCAGTGGAAATACAATAAACAATATATATAGGTACTGATCCACAAACACAGAGTATACCTATATTTATACTTATTTAGTGTAAGGCATGTAAAAATTTAAATTTAGAGAAGGAAGATTCTATAATATGCTTTTAAGTACAATCTCATGTTGATTAATATATATCTATATATATTTGCATATTAATATATGCATTAAAGAAGAATATTTCAAACTGTTAACAGAATTATGGGTCACTTTCCCTTACTACATTGCATTTTTCTGAGATACATGAATTCTTTACAAATGACCACAAAGAATTTTTTTCTTTAAAAATACAACTTTCAGCCCTGGCCGGTTGGCTCAGCGGTAGAGCGTCGGCCTAGCGTGCAGAGGACCCGGGTTCGATTCCCGGCCAGGGCACACAGGAGAAGCGCCCATTTGCTTCTCCACCCCTCCGCCGCGCTTTCCTCTCTGTCTCTCTCTTCCCCTCCCGCAGCCAAGGCTCCATTGGAGCGGAGATGGCCTGGGCGCTGGGGATGGCTCCTTGGCCTCTGCCCCAGGCGCTAGAGTGGCTCTGGTCGCAATATGGCGACGCCCAGGATGGGCAGAGCATCGCCCCCTGGTGGGCAGAGCGCCGCCCCATGGTGGGCGTGCCGGGTGGATCCCGGTCGGGCGCATGCGGGAGTCTGTCTGACTGTCTCTCCCTGTTTCCAGCTTCAGAAAAATGAAAAAAAAAAAAAATACAACTTTCAGTCAGAGTAATAGCAGCATGAGAGATACTCTTGATCTCTCCCCTTGAAATTTTAACAAATTGAACAATTATAATGCAGCAAAATAAAATCCCAGCTGGGTTCACAGGTGCACCTAAAAGATCCATGCACCAACTGGACTAAAGGTGGAACAAGGTGAAAAGGGGGGGCAGAAGATAAGATGCACTTGCAGTTCTGGAAAGGAGAGGAGACAAACCTGAGTGACTGGGATTTTTTTTTTCTCTGCTGAACTATGGGGAGGAGGGAAGTACAAACTATTTGGATTCTGTCTGAAGAGTACAGAGAGGAAAACTTGTAGTGACTGGGTCTCCTTCTGCTGGGTAAAGTGGTGAGATAGAGGGGCAGAGGGGATGATAAACAAAAGTAGCCAGGGTGTGGGGTCATGGTTGGTATTCCTGTGATTTGCCTGCAGCCCACACTTGGAAGAGACAAAGAATGCTAAAGGGTGCCCCCCCAGCCTCCCAGATTCTGACCCCCTCACTTCTCCATCCAGAGAATGGTAGAGACAAAGCCCACAGCTAACTCTCCAGAGCCACTCTCTCCCCTGAAGAACAGAGGTGCTCCACGTCTGGTCCCTGGGTCTGTTGAGATGTGGGAATGAGTGCTGGGAAGCCTGAGATTGCCATTGCTAAAGCCGTAAAGCTGAAGCCATAAAACTGAAGCAATAAAGCCCACACAACAAACCCCACCCACTAACATGACTACAGCCTCACCCACATCACTGTGATAGCAACATCTCAGTGGAGGACAGACCAGGACCTTCACAGAGCTAAAACTTGTAATACAATGAAACCTACTGGAAGAAATCTCTCAAATTTGAAATATATTTTTTCTTTTTTTCTTCATTTATTCCTTTTTTCTTATTCTTTTTATCTCTTTTGAATATTATTTCTTAGATTTTTTTTTTCATTTTTCTGAAGCTGGAAACAGGGAGAGACAGTCAGACAGACTCCCGCATGCGCCCGACCAGGATCCACCCGGCACGCCCACCATGGGGCGACGCTCTGCCCACCAGGGGGCGATGCCCTGCCCATCCTGGGTGTCGCCATGTTGCGACCAGAGCCACTCTAGCACCTGAGGCAGAGGCCACAGAGCCATCCCCAGTGCCCGGGCCATCTTTGCTCCAATGGAGCCTTGGCTGCGGGAGGGGAAGAGAGAGACAGAGAGGAAAGCGTGGCGGAGGGGTGGAGAAGCAAATGGGTGCTTCTACTGTGTGCCCTGGCTGGGAATCGAACCCAGGTCCTCCGCACGCTAGGCCGACGCTCTACCGCTGAGCCAACCGGCCAGGGCTATTTCTTAGATTTTTATATATTTTATTCTTATTGTTTTCTAGGTGTTTTGTTTTTTATTTTTATTTTTTATTGGTTTTCAATCTTATTATCTATGGTTTTACTTCTTGTCATAATTATTTAAACTTTAACATTTTTTACTTCATTTAAAAAAGTTTTTCATAACATTGGTTGTTTATTTGTTAGCATTCTTAACAACACCATTCTTAAATGCCATCAAGGAAAAAGAAATCAAATACCACAGCTACACAAGACAGATATATAGTTCAGAAAGAAAATTTTAAAACTCCAGAAAAAAATTTCAATCATATGAAAACCTTGGAGTTAAGTGATAGAGAATCAAAATTGAAGTTCTTAAAGTATTCAACAAGATGCGAGAAGACACTAAGAGGCAACTTAATGAGCTCAGAAAACAAATACCACACTAAGGAGACTGAAACTTTGAAAACAAAGATGAAAAACTCAATACATGAATTGAAAACTGAGGTAGCAAGTTTGGCTATTATAACAAGCCAAAAAAGGAAAGAATCAGTGACATCAAAGACAGGTAACTACAGATGTTACATAGAGGACTGTAACTCATTAACTAAAAAAACTGAGAGAGCTCTACAAGAATTGTCTGACTCCATTAGAAAGAGCAATATAAGAATAATGGGTATATCACATGAAGAAGAGAAGGAGAAGGGAATGGAGAGCCTATTCAAACAAATAATTGATGAGAATTTCCCAAGCCTATGGAAAGAGAGCCTCAAATCCAAGAAGCAAACAGAACACCAAGTTACCTCAACCCAAACAGACCTACTCCAAGGCATATTGTAATAAAATTATCAAAAATCAATGACAAAAAAAGAATTTTCAAGGCATCTAGAAAAAAAAGAACATAACATATAAAGGAAAGCTCATTAGATTATTATCAGACTTCTCAGTAGAAACTCTATAAGCCAGAAGAGAGTGGACTTAAACATTCAAGGTACTGAAAGAAAAAAAATTACCAGCCATGAATACTATATGCATCAAAGTTATCATACAAATATGAAGGAATAATAAAAACTTTTTCAGACATACAGAAGCTGAGGGAATATATCACCTAAAACCCCCACTGCAGGAAATACTCAAGGGGGTTATTTGACCAGACACAAAGAACAAAACAAATCAAACTACAAGTAAAAGCTCCAACAAAGTCACAATAAAAACAAGGATAATCTGTGACAACAATAACATAAAAGGAAAGAAAATAAAGATCTGCAGTAGTAAAGGAGGATGGAGTACAGAAGCACTCATAAGACACAGAACACTTGTACAGACAAACATTTTTCTCTTAATAACCTAATGGCAACCACTCACAAAAAAGCCACTACTGAAACACACAACTTGAATAAAGAAGAAACAGGAAAAAGAAGTATAGAATATCACCAAACAAAAACAACTGACAGAAGCAAAAAAGAGAAGAACCTAACAAAACACAGAGATACCAAAAAACAAAACATAAAATGGCTATAGGAAATTCTCAAATTTCAATAATTACCCAAAATGTAAATGGATTGAACTCACCAATAAAGAGGCACAGAGAAGCAGATTGAGTCAAAAAGCAAAACCCAACTATATTCTGCTTTCAAGAGACACATGTAAGCTGCAAGGACAAAAGTAGGCCCAAAATGAAAGGTTGGAAAATGATTCTCCAAACAAATAATATCCAAAGAAAAGCAGGTGTAGCCATACTTATATCTGAAAACACTGACTTCAACACCACAAAGGTAACAAGAAACAAAAACAAACATTTCATAATGATAAAGGGGACACTGTTTCAAAAAGACATAACACTTCTTAATATATTTATATATGCAATGAACAAGGGAGCACCAAAAAATATAAAACATCTACTAACAGATCTAAAAATAGAGGCAGAAAAGAACACAATCATACTTAGAGATTGCAACACACCATTGATGGCTTTAGGTAGAGTATCCAAATAGTATCAATAAAGAAATATCAAAAATAATGACACACTGGCACAAATGGACATAATAAACATTTATAGGATTTTCATCCCAAAACATTAGATTATACATTCTTCAGTATGCATGGAACATTCTTAAGGAGAAACTACATGTTGGGCCACAAAACTAGCATCAACAAATTCAGGAAGATTGAAATTATACCAAGCATATGTTCTGACCATCAGGCTTTGAAATTAGAATTCAACTGCAATAGGAAGTAAAGAAACACACAAAATTGTAGATATTAAATGACATACTTCTAAAAACTGACTGGGTCAAAGAAGAAATAAAAGCAGAGATCAAAAGATATATACAGACAAATGAAAATGACAACACAACATATTAAAATTTCTGGGATGCAGCAAAAACAGTAATAAGATGGAAATTTATATCATTACAGGCTTATATAAAGAAACAAGAGAGATCCCAAGTAGACAACCTAACATCACATCTTAAGGAACTAGGAAAAGAAGAACAAAGGCAACCTAAAGTCAGCAGCAGAAAGGAAATAATATAAATTAGAGAAGAAATAAATGAAAGAGAGAACAAAAAAGCCTATAGGAAAAAATAATACAGCAAAGAGCTAGCTCTTTGAAAAGATCAATAAAATTGACAGTCCCCTGACTAGACTCACTAAAGATAAAAGAAGGACTCATATAAACAAAATTTGAAATGAAAGAGGAGAAATTACCACAGACATCATAGATATACAAAGGATGTTGATAAAATATTACAAAAGATTATATGCCACCAACTTCAACAATCTAGAAGAAATGGATAAATTTCTAGAACTAAACAATCTTCCAAGACTGGTATAAAAAAAAAACACCTAAATACACATATAAGTAGGGAGGAAATAGGACCAACCATCAAAAACCTCCCAAAAAACAGAAGTCCAGGACCAGACGGCTATACTACTGAATTCTACCAAACATTCAAAGAAGGTTTGGTTTCTATCTTCTCAAAGTCTTCAAATAATTAAAGAAGAAGCAATACTCCCTAACACATATTATGAGGTCAATATAACCCTCACACCAAAACCTGGCAAGGATAACACACACACACACACACACACACACACACACACACACACACACACACAAAACAAAGAAGACCAGTATCTCAAATGAACACAGATGCAAAAATACTAAACAAAATACTAGCAAATAGAACACAACACATTAAAAAATATGCAATATATCATGATCAAGTGGGATTCATTCCAAGAGCACAAGAATAGTTTAACATATGGAAATCAATCAATGTTATTCACCACATCAAGAAAACAGAAAGAAAATCATATGATCCTAGCAATAGATGCAGAAAAGACATTCAATAAGATACAACATCACTTTATGTTTAAAACACTCAATAAAATCGGAACAGAAGGAAAGTACTTCAACATAAATGCCATATAAGACAAACCATCAGTTCATATCATACTAAATGAAGAAAAAATGAAAGCTTTTCCTCTAAAATCAGGAACAAGACAAGGCTGCCCACTCTTTCTATTCTTATTCAACATAGTTCTGGAAGTTTTAGTCAGAGCAATCAGGCAAGAGAAAGAAAAGGCATCCATATAGGTAAAGAAGAAACAAAGCTATCACTTTTTTTGCATATGACATGACCCTGTATATAGAAAACTGCAGACTCCCCTAAAAACTATTAGAAGCAATAAACAATACAGAAAAGTCAAAGAATACAAAATCAATACATAAATCTATTGTTTTCTATATGCCAATGATGAAACTTCAGAAAATAAACTTTAAAAAATAATTCTTTCTACAATTGCAACAGAAAAAATAAAATTCTTAGGAATAAACTTAAAATATGTGAAAGACCTATATACTGAAAACTATAACATTATTGAAAGAAATTGAAAAAGATACAATGAAATGGGAAAATATCACATTTTTGTGGATTGGAAGAATCAACATCATTAAAATGGCAATATTACTCAAAGTAATATACAAATTTAATGTAATCCCCATCAAAATCCCAATGTCATTTTTAAAAGAAATAGAACAAAAAATTACCAGGTTTGTATGGAACCATAAAAAACCCTGAATAGCCAAAGCAATCCTGAGGAAAAAGAATGAAGCTGGAGGTATCACACTACCTGACTTCAAATTATACTACAGAGCCATGATAATCAAAACAGCATGGTATTGGCAGAAAAACAGACATACAGACCAACGGACCAGAATCGAGAGCCCAGAAATAAAACCACATATATGTGGACAAATCATCTTCGACAAACAAGCCAAAAACACACAATGGAGTATAGAAAGCCTCTTCAATAAATGGTGCTGGCAAAATTGGAAAGCCACAATCAAAACAATGAAATTTCACTACACTTTGTCCCTCTGCACAAAAATCAATTCAAAATTGATCAAAGACCTAAATATAAGATCTGAAACAATCAATTATATAAAAGAAAATATAGGTACTAAACTCATGGACCTTGGCCATAGAGAACAATTTATAAATTTGACCCCAAAGGCAAAGGAAGTAATGGCTAAAATAAGTGAATGGGACTATATCAAACTAAAAAGCTTGCGTATAGCAAAAGAAACTGAAAACAGAACAAAAAGGCAGTCAACTAAATAGGAGATGATATTTGCAAATAATAGCTCTGATATGGGGTTAAGATCCAAAATATACAAAGAACTCACAAAGCTCAGTAACAAGCAAGCAAACAATCCAATTAAAAAATGGGGAGAGGACCTGAACAGACACTTCTCCCAAAAGGATATTCAGATGGCCAACAGATATATGAAAAGATGCTCATCCTCACTAGCTATTAGAGCACTGCAAATCAAAATTAAAATGAGATACTACCTCACACCTGTTAGATTGGCTATTATCAGCAAGACAGGTAATACCAAGTGTTGGAGAGGCTGTGGAGAAAAAGGAACCCTCATGCTGGTGGGAATGCAAATTAGTACAACCTTTATGGAAGGAAGTATGGTGTTTCCTCAAAATTAGAAAAAGAACTACCATATGACCCAGCAATCCCTCTACTGGGTATCTACCCCTAAAACTCTAACATTGGTACACAAAGACCCATGCAGCCCCATGTTCGCTGCAACATTATTCACAGTGGCCAAGACACAGAAACAACCAATGTCCCTCAGTAGAGGATTGGAGAAAGAAGAAGTGGTACATATCTATATACAATGGAATACTACTCAGCCATAAGAAATGATAACATAGTGACATTTATGACAACATAGATGGACCTTGGGAACATGATACTGAGTGAAATGAGTAAATCAGAAAAAGCTAAGAACTGTATGATTTCACACATAGGTGGGATATAAAACTGAGACTCATGGACATAAATAAAAGTGAAGCAGTTACCAGGGAGAGGAGGATATAAGGAGGGGTACTAGTAGAATTGGTGGGGGAATGGTGTAAAGAGGGACAAATATAGGGTAACGAAAAATGATTTGACTTTGAGTGATAGGTATACAAAATAATCAATAGTTCAAATGCTATAGAAATGCTTACCTGAAACCTATGTACTCTTATTGATCAATATCAACCTCTTAAATTAAATTTTCTAAATAAAAAAATAATGCAACTTTCAATTTTAAACAAAAATTTAAAGTCACAAAAAATGAGGGGAATGCTGATTTGAAGTGGCATTTGGAGAGCAGTCCCTAGAAGTTAATTTTCCCAAATCTCCAATAATATTTTCAAAGACACAGAAAAGACAAAAACTCTTTAATAAAGCTGAAAACTAGTACGAACCTTATACTGTCAGTTGGGAACAAAACCCACTAAATATAAAATCTTAGAATCATAACTGATAGTCAAGCCTTACCAGTTAAAACAATACCTTACCACTTGTAATACAATGTATTAGCCAAAAAGAAAGGTAGACTGATTCTTCATCTCTTCCCTACTTCCTGTTCTATGGTTCAAAGATCCATATGAATCTTACTCCAAACTTGACAGACATTATTATAAAATGTGATTTATATATTTGGAAGAAAGTGACAGCAACCATCACCATCCTAAATGAGAATGACTTTCTCTGCCTCCAACAAGAAAAGAAAAGTAATATAAAGGAATTTTTTAAGGAAATGGAACAATGAGTATAGATCTGATTAAAAAAAGGCAACTTTGATGCTTTAAAGGTGTTATGATTGAGGAAAAAATAAAACCCACATGTTTAGCTCAACCAAAGGTAAAAGAAGCAAATAATACGAATGAAAAAGGTAAGAGATTAAAAAACAACAAAAGAAACAAATTCTATCAGTCATTTGATAGAATGTATTCTCATTTAAAAAACACAAAACTTTAATCTGGAAAAACTAAAGGAAAATGAAAACTGAAAAAAATTTAGCAATGAGAAACATCTACAGAGAAGAATTAAAATTATATTAAATTAAATAAATGGTGCTGGCAAAATTGGAAAGCCACATGCAAAAAAATGAAACTTGACTACACTTTGTCCCCCTGCACAAAAATCAAAGAATTAAAATTATATTATGGTAAGTACATATGTAAATTCATAAATATTTGCTCAAATAAGAAAAAATCAACCCTATGGATCAATACTGATAATGTGGTATTAAAGAGGGATTATGAGTCTAAGGTTCACAGAAAAAAAAAATGTACTAATTTAATGCTATATATGAATTGTCAGGATGGGGATTTGATTTTATTGAAATTTACAATCTAACAAGTTTGCCTTTTACTATTTCATGGGTGCTGGCAGAAGACATGAGGCTTCTAGGTCAGAAATAAAGAACTTGACTACTCACAGCACATGGCAGTATGAGCATTAGGATGTTTGCACCAGTTCCCTGTGGTCTTTACATTCCTTGGGGAAGAAATGGACCCACAAGAATGCTACACATACTACTTCCCATATTTATTTGTATGAAGTACTTGAAAATAAAATAAAAAGTTTCAAATAAAACATTAAAAAAAACTATGTTTCTGTTTTCATTAATTTTTTTGTTCCTAAGGCATACATTCAGTTTATATGTAAAGAAATAGAATCCAAATAAATCCAGTTTTATTTTTACTGTTTTTATAAAACATCTCATTTTATGGTATTTTGGTATAATTTATACTCTAAAATTAAAAGCTAATCAGACAAAATATTGAAAGTACTTAATATATTTTAGAAAAGGACTCCCAGCTCGTATGTATTGTTTTTCAATAGAGTACCGTATATTCTTGGAATATTAAAATTTTGTATTATAAAAAATGTCTGCAATATTGACTCTTGCCTATTTTTATAAACCACTTCTTTCACTATAAGTTATCACTGATTTACCTTGAAGTAGCCTTCTTCAGCAGCTTTTTAATCTCATTAATTTTACAAGTGTGTTTCGTATGGATAACCACAAACGCATCACAACCATCTGGTGGTGGCTCATTAGCTGCAATCTAAGATTTCAAAGATTATATTTAGCTACAGTAGTTGATAATTACAATATGATTAAGAAAGTCCCACATTATTTTGATTGTAACTCATTAACTACTATTAAGTTATTGCTCTAATTAAAGTAAAAAATATCTTTATGCAGTCAGAATTAAATACTTTAACAAAATCAACTTGACAGTAGAAATCTGTGCTTCAAAGTTTTTGAAAAGTATCAAATTAAAATTTTCATTATAGTTAATTTTAATGATGTCTTGTCTTCCTAATTTCCTTATCCCAAATAACTATATATAAAATTACATATTAATTATATTATAATCAATGACACAATGATAATATAATCAATGATATACTATGGAACCAGATAGTACAACTTTGTAGATCCTTTTGAACTGAACATATTCACTTAAGATAGATGTATGTACATTGCTAGCATGCTTCTCTGTCATGTATACCTTGGAAATTTTTACATACCTGTTGAAACATCTGAATCGCTGGAGAGTATGCTCTTATAGAAATAGCAAACTTTAAAAGATTGATATGTAAATTGTCTAAGAATTGTCCGGCCTTCTTCAGTATTAAGTTGTAATAAGAATAATCTGACTCTATAAAAACAATCCAAAAGAAAAGAATGTTAGTATTTTGTATTCAACACATTGGCACATCTCTCTCACTATAATGCTAACTTAATATCATGTCATCTTAAATTTCGTGATGGATTGTATTAAGAAAATAATAAAAAACAAAGATCTCTATTTTATTATTAACTTCATATGGACCTTTCAGTGAAGTTTAAGAAATCAATATAAGTTCAGGTGAAAATAACCTTCCCATTAAAATCTATTGGAAGGTGCTAGTATATCAGACCAATTCACTCCAAGGTTGTGAGTCTATAAAACAAGAATAAGATACAAACTTTACTTTCAATTTAAGAGGAGACTAAGAATAGCACAAAAAATTAAATAATAATATATTATACAGATATATTTTAATTTTTTTTATTCAGTGATAGGAGGGGAAGGAGAGAGAAAGACTTCTGCATGTGCCCTGACCAAGATCCACACAGCAAGCCCACTAGGGGGCGATGCTCTGCCCATCTGAGGCATTGCTCCATTGCTCAGCAACTGAGCTCCTAGCACCTGAGACAAGGCCATGAAGCCATCCTCAGCTCTGGGGGCCAACTTGCTCTAATTGAGCCATGGCTTCAGGAGTGGGAGAGAGGAAGAGAGGAAGAGAAAGATGGAAAGAGAGAGGGAGAGGGAGGGAGGGAGAGAGGAAGAGGGAAGGTGAAAGAGAGAGGGAGGGAGGGCGAGAAGCGAGAGGGGGAGGGATGGAGAAGCAGATGGGCACTTCTCCTGTGTGGCCATACTGAAGATCAAACCCGGGACATCCACATGCCAGGCTGATAATCTACCACTGAGCCAACTGGCCAGGGCCAATTTTTAAATTACATGTATGAATATAATCTACTGATATTTAGTACTCATAGCCAAGTTTAATTAGGGTGTCTGGAATTTAGGAGACAGAATTTGAACTAGATCTTAAAGAACAAGCGAACTATCTCCTAGTCTGTAACAAACTAATCTAAAAAGCTGATTTCCTTCTCTAAACCCACTCCAAAGATCACAAAGACACAAAAGAGAAGGATGAATCCTACAATTTAATTTAAAAACTCTTGGATACCCCTGGGATGATAGAGGTCATCTGCATGGGAGAGGGCAGAAGAGAGTGGCAGCACAGAGTTGAAGAGTGCCTGGTGGCCCTAATGGGAATAAGCAGGAAGCTCTCTATTTTTGCCCTTTTATCTACACTGCCCTGGGTGTAACACTGCCTGCACTGTTGCTATTGTGTCAGAAAATGGCAGTACCATTCCACTGCCAGCAAGAGGTGGTAAGTTAACAAGAGAGTGGCTCTTGAGTCCACCTGATACAGGTATCCATCCATAAGTATGCCTCTGGACAGTCCCTGGGCATTTTTTTCTCTCCTGTAGTCCTTGGCATTAGGTTACCAATTCTCAGAACCTTCCCATACAAAAGAGCAAATCTGGGGTAGATCTGGAGCAGTTACCCATTGGTCAGTTCCCTGATCTGAAAAGGGAGGACAAAAGTGTGTATAACACCAGATGCTCTAGTGCTGGAAAGAGGAAGACGATGCTGACTAGAAGGAGACACTTAGGAGGAAGCAAGAGAGATTGGATTGTTTGTTGTTACATTTACTGCTTGTTCAAAGGACCCTTGGTTCCTCTTCCACCATAACACAGTCATGGTACAGGTGTCATCCAGCCCTCTGTTGCCATATGAGAACCAAGCTCAGAGAACCAGCACAAACATGTGAACACTGTGGTTACTGATTTAGCTTTGAGTAGTAAGTCTTTTGTCTCTGACCCAGGGGTCTTATGTCTTCTGTCAGCATCCATGAATTAATCTGCTAGCTTGTAAGTAGGGTAAAATCTCAGATCCAAATTTGATAGATTTGACAAAATAGATGGAATGCTGACCAGATACATGGATTCTGGAGGAGAAAAGACCCCGTCTCATGGGCCAATTAACAAAATTTGAAGGAAGTCCTTTAAGTTGATAGTGGACATGTGGACAAAAGTGTGTATGGTCATCAGGCAATAAATGTTCATCCAAATTATTTCCTATTAATGAAAAGAAAATAAGGAGGAGGTTATAAGGCTAAGAACTAGGCAACAGATTCAAAGGCATTTGCCCAAATGATGTCTTACAATAACTCTCCTCTGGGCAAGTGGACTTCTTTACCAATTGTTCTGTCAGCTTCAAGTATACACCACTGTGGCAACAAGTACTAAGTTCTTGTCTTAGGTTTAGAGTAAGGTTCTATATTCCTCAAATAATAAGTACAAAGATGCATACTTACATTGAGTGAGAAAGGAAGGAAATTTGTGACTACTACAGTCAGAAGGCTCAAAATCATTAGAACTTTATTTTAGTTTGGCAGATGAGGGGATGAAGTACAAAATGCAGAATTACAATCACCTGATGATTACAAAACTTCTATAGTCTATCATGCCAACCTTAGATCCCTTCTAAGATGACAATAAAAAGTCTCAATATTGCAATATATCCCGGCTGGAAAAAAACAACAACACATCTATAGCTTACTCGGAAGATTTCCCTTGGTAAGTTATCAGGTCTTTCAGCTCTGATCCAAAAGTCTCACGTCTCATACCTTATGTCTGTCTGTGACAAGCTAAATTTTTAGCTTACAAGTAGGGCATAAATCTTGGCATTTTTAAGTTCTTCATAAAAATCTCAGAAATTAGATGACTAAAACAGGAAAGAAACTAAACTAAAATTGGGAAGAAATGAGGAAAGAGCAAGAAAAAATACTAGAAAATATAGGCTAAATTAGAAGTAACACAAGAGTAAAAAGATGTCATGGAAAACAAGAGTAAGAGAAACAGAATAAGGATAAGAAATCTGAAGACAAACAGAAATTTTTTTTTTTTCATTTTTCTGAAGCTGGAAACAGGGAGAGACAGTCAGACAGACTCCCGCATGCGCCCAACCGGGATCCACCCGGCACGCCCACCAGGGGCGACGCTCTGCCCACCAGGGGGCGATGCTCTGCCCATCCTGGGCATCGCCATGTTGCGACCAGAGCCACTCTAGCGCCTGAGGCAGAGGCCACAGAGCCATCCCCAGCGCCCGGGCCATCTTTGCTCCAATGGAGCCTTGGCTGCGGGAGGGGAAGAGAGAGACAGAGAGGAAAGCGCGGCAGAGGGTGGAGAAGCAAATGGGCGCTTCTCCTGTGTGCCCTGGCCGGGAATCGAACCCGGGTCCTCCGCACGCTAGGCCGACACTCTACCGCTGAGCCAACCGGCCAGGGCAACAAACAGAAATTTTAATAAAGAGGAAATAAAAAAAATGATAGATGCAGAATTAGGCAAAAGAGAGCTACTATATGTGTAATTGTAACCCTAAAGCAGAAAATCAAGGGTCTAGCCTGACCAGGCAGTGGCACAGTGGATAGAGCATCGGACTGGGACGCGAAGTACCCAGGTTCGAAACCCCGAGGTCTCCAGCTTGAGCACAAGATCATCTGGTTTGAGCAAGACGCACCAGCTTGAGCCCAAAGTCCCTGGCTTGAGCAAGGGGTCACTCGCTCTGCTGTAGCCCCCGGTCTGCTGTAGCACCCCGGTCAAGGCACACATGAGAAAGCCATCAATGAACAACGAAGGTGCCAACAATGAAGAATTGATGTTTCTCATCTCTCTCTTCTGTCTGTCCCTTTCTATCCCTCTCTCAGTCTTTCTATGTCTCTGTCCTCCCCCCCCAAAAAAAAAAACCAAAAAACTGAACAAGGGAATAAAACAGAATGAATAAAGAAAACTACAATCTAAGAATATTCTCCAGAATTAAAAAGAGTAATGAATCTACATATCTAAGAATAAAGACTCAATGGTTAGCACTGCAACATTTTTTGGTAAAACTGTAAGACTCTAAAGTTAAAAACCTGAAGTATAAAATTCACACATAAACATTTATGTAAGTGAAGAACTCAAGTCTATTATTCCTAGGAGTTATCTGAGGCATCAACTAGAGAACAAACTATAACTGGAAAACTATAGCATAAAGTTTGATGGTGAGTTCTGAATGTACTTAACTGCAGAAATAAACCCAATTAAGAAGTTAAGGTTTACAGAAGACTATGTAAAAGTTGTATATTCTGGCAGTAGAACAACATACTACCAAAAAAATGCAACAAAGGGATAATTAAATGGAAAGTAAAGCAGGCCATGATTCCTCATAAATATTAGCTGGGACTAAAAGGATATACTGGAAGCCAAGAAATCAAGTAGTAGAAGCTTATGTACAGTAAAGAATACGAAGATAAAGACTAAGAATATTTGTAAACAAAATCAGATGGTGGTGGAGGGATCACTAACAATTTTCATCACTAATTGTACGGTACTAACAGAAAATATCTAAAGAAAGAGCAGGTTAACAACTCAGGAGCTTTACATGTTATTCCTTTGGCATGAAACTCAGGAGGATTGAGGTTGTGTGTTCAACTAACTCTTAATTCAGCATACCTCCGCTTATGTGTCATGTGTTTTGGAAAGAGTTTTCCCTGACTTCCCATTATACACTCTGACAAGACTCTATACTATCTTTGGTTCAATTTTCAAAAGTGTAATTGAGAATTAATAGTATAATCATTTGTTTAATGCTGTTCTTCCCATTAAGCTATAAACAATGAAAACAGAAGTCTTTGCTAGAGGCCCTGGCCGGTTGGCTCAGCGGTAGAGCGTCGGCCTGGCGTGCTGGGGACCCAGGTTCGATTCCCGGCCAGGGCACATAGAAGAAGCGCCCATTTGCTTCTCCACCCCCCCCCCTCCTTCCTCTCTGTCTCTCTCTTCCCCTCCCGCAGCCAAGGCTCCATTGGAGCAAAAGATGGCCCGGGCGCTGGGGATGGTTCCTTGGCCTCTGCCCCAGGCGCTGGAGTGGCTCTGGTCGCAGCAGAGCGACGCCCGGAGGGGCAGAGCATCGCCCCCTGGTGGGCAGAGCGTCGCCCCATGGTGGGCGTGCCGGGTGGATCCCGGTCGGGCGCATGCGGGAGTCTGTCTGACTGTCTCTCCCCGTTTCCAGCTTCAGAAAAAAAAAAAAAAAAAAAAAAAAGAAATCTTTGCTAGACTTCCAATTGCACCTTTTTACTCCTGGCATACAAAATATACATTCAATACATTTCTAAAATTAATATTTAAGAACTGAGTAGGTCTCTTTATTTAGTGCAAAATACTTTGCTAATCTAGTAATTTTAAAGAGTTATTTTGTAAGAATAGGTATGCTCATTCACTCCTACTTTTTAAGAACTGTAAGTGATTTCTCTGGAACTTATGGCACATTTCCACCAAAGAATAAAAAAATAATGCAAGTTAAGATTCGCCTTTAATATAAAAGTAACAAAAAATAAAGTAGAATAGAATTTTTTCTTAAAAATTGATCTTGTAATAACTACCTATGGTTCTAGGTAGTTATTATGGTTCCAGTTGCATACTGATAATATCAAGGGGAATACTTTATCAAGTATGTGCTTAACCATTATGCTGTATACCTGAAACCAATACAAAGTACTGAATGTAAACTTTAATTGAAAAAGTTTTTTTAATTTTTAAGAAATGATCTTTAAAAATATATAATAGCTATAGGGTGAACAAAAATATAGCAAAAATTAATAAACAACTAAAATAAGACCACATCAGTCAAAATGGAAATGAAAACAAAGAGTCAACAGAAAAAAATGTGAGCATTGCCTGACAACAGACACCAAAATTTGTCAAGATCACTATTAAGGTTGTCTCCAATATAGTGACAGATTTAGGGTCAGGGATTTAGAGAAAGTAAACATCTGTAATTTAAACTTAACTTGCAAGAGTTCACCTTAATCATGAGATGAATGCATTGAACTATTTCAGCTGATGTTTTAAAATAACTAAATCCATGCTCACCAATAAACCTGTAGATAATAATTTTTCCCTTTAAGTATTCTCATATACAACTTCACCTTTTACTTGAATTTACCAATTGGCAAATATGCATACATTACTCTGCTCTTTTTTATTAAATTTATTCATTTTAGAGAGGGGGGGGGAGATAGAGAGAGAGAGAGAGAGAGAAGGGGGAAGAGCAGGAAGCATCAACTCCCATATGTGCCTTGACCAGGCAAGCCAGGGATTTGAACCGGCAACCTCAGTGTTTCCAGGTTGATGCTTTATCCACTGCACCACCACAGGTCAGGCCACTCTGCTCTTAAAAAAAAGCAGCAGCAGCCTCCAGTCAACTACTGACTCATCATATTCACTTCAGAGTCAATCTTGAAAGACTTAACAATACTTCCACATATTCAACTTCTACTCATATCTTAAACAACTATAATTTTATTATACCAGTGAAATAACTCTCACCAATGTTACCAATAATTTTTCTGTTGTTAAAAGCTTAATACTCATCTTACTTGATCTGGCTACTGCCTCTAATAACCTACATCATTTACCACTAAATATTCTCCTGGCTTTCATGACATCACACTTTCTAGGTTTTCACCTACCTTCACAAATCCTCCTTATATTCTTTACTTTTTAATTTATGAATACATTGTTTTTTAAAATTTATATTAATTTTAATTTATTGTGTTAACCATGGATTCAAGTGTCCCACTCAATATAACACCATTATTCCCCACCCCCATGTCTACCATTATACCCCTTTATCCCCTTCCCCTAACTCCTTCTCTCCTGCCCTCTGGATTTACTGTCCTGTTATATGTATCTATGTGTTATATACATATAATTTCACTAATCTTTTCACCTTCTCTGATCCTATGCCCTCAGCCCCCTTCCCTTTGATGGTTGTCCCTCTGCTCCCTGTGACTCTATTCCATTCCTTAGTTCACTTTGTTCATCAGATTTCACATATAAGTGAGATCATGTGATATTTGTGTTTCTCTGTCTGGCTTATTTCACTTAGCATAATAATCTCCAGGTCCATCCATGCCATCACAAAAGGTAAGATTTACTTCTTTTTCAAAGTTGCATACTATTCTTTGTGTATATGTACCACCGCTTTTTAACCCACTCGTCCACTGATGAATACTTGGGCTGTTTCAGATCTTGGCTACTGTAACAATGCTGCAATAAACATGGGAGTGCATATCTTCTTTTGAATCAGTGATTTGGTATTCTTAGGATATGTTCCAAAAAGTGGAATAGCTGGGTCAAATGGCAGTTCCATTTTCAATTTTTTGAGGAAACACCATACAGTTTTCCACAGTGGCTGCACCAGTCTGCATTCCCATCAGCAGTGCAGGAGGGTTCCCTTTTCTCCACACCCTTGCCAGCATTTATTGTGTGTTGATTTCTTACTGAGAGCCATTCTGAAAGGTTTGAGGTGGTATCTCATTGTGGTTTTAATTTGCATTTCTCTGACGATTAGTGACATTGAACATTTTTTTCATATGCTTATTGGCCATCTGTATGTCATCTTTGGAGAAGTGTTTATTCAGTTCCTTTGCCTATTTTTTAATTGGATTATTTACCTTCATGGTGTTGAGTTTTAGAAGTTCTTTACAAATTTTGATTATTAACCCCTTATCACCTGTACTGGTAAATGTGTCCTCCAATTGTGTGGGTTGTCTTTTTATTTTGTTAATGGTGTATTGCTGTACAAAAGCTTTTTAGTTTGATATAGTCCCATTTGTTTATTTTGTCCTTTATTTCAATGCCCATGGACATATATCAGCAAAAATATTGCTATGAGAGATATTGGAGAGTTCACTGATTATATTTTCTTCCAATATATTTATGGTTTCACAACTTACATTTAAGTATTTTATCCATTTTGAGATTATTTTTATGAATGGTATAAATTGGTGGTCTAGTTTTATTTTTTTGCATGTACTTGTCCAATTTTCCAAACACCATTTATTAAAGAGACTATCCTTACTCCATTGTATGCTCTTACCTCCTTTGTCAAATATCAATTGACCATAGGGGTGTGGGTTAATTTCTTGGTTCTCTGTTCTGTTCCATTGATCTGTATGCCTGTTTTTATGCCAGTGCCAAGCTGTTTTGATTACAATGGCCTTGTAGTATAACTTGATATCAGGAAGTGTAATACCTCCCACTTTGTTCTTCATTTTCAAGATTACTGAGGTTGTTCGTGTTCTTTTTTTGGCTCTATATAAATTTTGGAATATTTCTTCTATATCTTTGAAGTATGCCATTGGTATTTTAATAGGAATTGCATTGAACCTATAGATTGCTTTGGGTAAAGACATTTTAATGATGTTTATTCTCCCTATCCTTGATAGTATATGCTTCCACTTGTATCTTCCTTGATTTCTTTTTTCAATGTCTTATAATTTTCTGCCAAGTCTTTTAACTCTTTGGTTAAATTTACTCCTAGGTACTTTATTTATTTTGTTGCAATAGTGAAGAGGATGGTTTCCTTAATTTCTTTTTCAGATAGTTTATTGTTGGTGTATAAAAATGTCACTGACTTCTGAATATTAATTTTATATCCTGCCACCTTGCCGAATTTATTTATCAGTTCTAGTAGTTTTTTGACTTAGACTTTAGGGTTTTCTATGTACAGTATTATGTCACCAGCAAATAATGATAGTTTTACTTCCTATTTTCCAATTTGGATGTCTTTTATTTCTTCTTCTTGACTGATTGCTATGGCTAGGACTTCCAGAAGTATGTTGAATAGGAGTGGTGAAAGAGGGCACCCCTGCCTTATTCCTGATCTTAAGGGGATTGCTCTTGATTTTTGCCCATTGAGTATGATGTTGGCTGTGGGTTTGCCATAGATAGCCATTATTATGTTTATGTATGTTCTCTGTATTCCCACTTTGCTCAGAGTTTTGATCATAAATGGGTGCTAGATTTTATCAAGTGCTTTTTCTGCATCTATTGATATAATCATGTGATTTTTAGCCTTCTTTTTACACAGGGGGCCAGTTCACTGTCCCTCAGACCGTTGGAGGGCCACCACATACAGTGCTCCTCTCACTGACCACCAATGAAAGAGGTGCCCCTTTCGGAAGTGCGGCAGGGGGCTGGATAAATGGCCTCAGGGGGCCGCATGTGGCCCGTGGACCATAGTTTGGGGACGCCTGGTTTATGTGATGATTCACGTTTATTGATTTGCAAATATTGTACCAGCTTGTTTCCCTGGAATAAATCCCACTTGATCACAATGTATAATTCTTTTTAATGTATTGCTGGATCCAGTTTACTAATATTTTTTTGAGAATCTTAGCATCAATGTTCATCAGGGATATTGGCCTGCAGTTTTCTTTGTAGTGTCTTTACCTGGTTTTGAAATGAGGATAATGCTTCAAAAAGGAGTTTGGAAGACTTTCCTCCTCTTGAATTTTTTGAAATAGCTTGAGAAGGATAGGTGTTAGCTCTTCTTTCAATGTTTTGTAAAATTTGCCTATGAATCCATGTGGTCCAGGATTTTGTTTGCTGGAAGCGTTTTGATAACTGTTTCAATTACATTTGTTGTAATTGGTCTGTTTAGATTTTCTGATTCTTCCAGATTGAGTTTTGGAAGATTGTATGTTTCTAGGAATTTATCCATTTCTCTTAGTGATTCTATGTTCATATAATTTATTCTATGGCTTGTAGAGACAGGAAAATAACCATTTTTTATAATAATAATAATTAACATTTTAGCCTCTACTGCTAAAATTTAAATTCTGTATCTTAAATCTACTGACCTTCCTTAAGAAACAAATACTTTCATTCTAAATATACATGAATGTATACACAGATATATACTCTCTTAATTATTTTTTGAGAGAGGATGGGAGAGAGAAAGACAGGAATACCAAGCTGCTCCTATTTGTGCCCTACCAGGGAATCAAACCTGGAACCTCTGTGCTCCAGGACAGTGCTCCAGCCAACTGAGCTATCCATCCAGGGCTTAACATTCATTGATTTTTAGAGAGACAGAAAGGGGAACGGAAAGAGAGGGGTGGGGGAAAGGAAGCATTTGTTGTTCCACTCAGTCATGCATTTTTTGGTTGCTTCCAGTGTGTGCCCTGACCAGGGATCAAACCTGCAACCTTGTTGTTTTGGGACGAAACTTTTGACTGACTGATCTAATTGGCCAGCGCCATATATATTTAAAAAGTAGGAATGACTAACTCCATTATCTAGATAGTAAAACAAAACCACATAGGTTCTCTGATTGTGACAGAAAGCCTTAAAAATCTCTTGAAGAGTTTAAGAGTATTTTGGCGGAAAAAAAAAGGAAAATCAATATTACTAAATGCAAAACTTATACTATTTCAAAGAAATCTAGGTAGTTAAAAATAAAACTATAATTAAACAACTTCTTTTTCTTCTTAATTATAATGCAATATGCAAACATTGCTAATTATATGAGTTTCCTTATAATGAAATATTAAATATTAAAGCCTTATATTTTTGGAAATGGATGCTTAAAACAGTTTTCATTAAAATATCATATCAAATTTAATATTTAGATTAATTCATTAAGCATTTACAGTTAACCTTTACTATTAAACATATCTAATGTATGTCCATAAACACAAATCATACCAGTTAAAATATGCACATCACATACCTGTTTGCTTATAAGTTGCTAATTCTTTTACAGTGTCCAAAAACTGCCAAAATTTTTCATTACTTTCTTCTGCCATAAATTCACTATTAAAAATAAAAGTAATCAATTAATAAATAAAAATAAAAAATGATTTAGATACTATAAACCATATTTAGAACCAAACTATAGCTTATGCTAAAAACAAAAAGTTCCAAATATATATTGTCAAGTTACTGATTTCTATTTACCATAATGCAGAAAGGGAACAAATTAATGATTCTTGCCTGAAGTATCACTCTCAACTACAAGTACACATCATGACCAGACTATAAAAAATTATGTTTGGCTTTTCCTTATTATTAGTACAACTAAAATATGGATAATTTATTTTGTTTCTCCATATGAAATGGCACTAAAAAGTATAATTTTAAGGTAATGAAAAAATGTTTTTAAGGTAAAAAGTAAAAAGAAAGAAAAAGACTACTTGTTTTTCACAAAAACTGGTTTTAGGAACATTTTTAAAGTCATATATAATAATTTTTAATTAGCTACTTATTTGTGTAGACAACCTTTGTATTTAAAAGAGAAAATACCTCAATGAAAAAATAATAGGAAGTTGGTGTATTGCATTAGGTATTTGGCAATAAAGCCCAAGAAACTTCCAGTTTTGTACAGGAGGTAAGAAAAAGTGTCCAAAGCCATGTAAAACCTTTTGGAAATAATGAAATAAATGACAGGTTATTCAGTCCTGTATAGAACAAAGCACAAGACACCTAAAACAAATAGTTTTAACTATGTAAACTAGAAAGGAAACAGCCAATACACAGGGAAAGCATCCTTTAAGAGATCAAAGACACATGCAGAGTAATTCTTGCGAGTCTGCGATGTTCACTAAGTGGAGAAGAGGAGAATAAAAAATGATTAATTTGCCAACATAAACATGATAAGCCCAGAAATTTAAAGCAGTAATTTCTTTTTTTTTTAAAGCAGTAATTTCAAAGTGACTTTTGTCATTAATAATGTTCAACTCACAATGGCATTAAAAAAAGATAAAAGTAGAGGAAACAACTGGAACACTAAATAAGATGTGACCTGAAAAGGGCAGGGGTGGTACAAAAACGTAATTAGAAGCAAAACTTAATACCTAACTGACTTGACCAAGCAACTACAGACATGCTCGTACACTGTGCAACCATAAGAAAAAGACTTTCATATGCCAAAATTTATATATCTAAATATGATCCTTCAAGGTGATCACCTTAAGAAACATTCACTTACACTTATTCCCTCATTAGATACCACTGCTCTAAACACTTTTGAAACTCTTCTGCAATTACTTTCAGGAACTATTTGTCAGCAACTCATCATTAATTTCAGAGAAGTGAGTGTCCTTGAGCAGTGGTAGTCAACCTGGTCCCTACCACCCACTAGTGGGTGTTCCAGCTTTCATGGTGGGTGGTAGTGGAGCAACCAATGTATAAATAAAAAGATAGATTTAACTATAGTAAGTTGTTTTATAAAGATTTATTCTGCCAAACAGCAAAAATCCGACATAAAGTACTTGGTAAATAATTATTATTATATGCTTTAACTTGCTGTAACTCTGCTTTATAAATTTTATAAAGTTACTTCCCTACTTTATAAATCACCATTACTGTGGAACCGGTTGGCGGTTAGAAAATTTTACTACTAACAGATACAAAAGTGGGCAGTAGGTATAAAAAGGTTGACTACCCCTGGTCCTTGAGAGTCACCTAAATCAACTCCTCACCTATCAAAAAATAAGAGTATCTTTGGTCAATGTTTTAAAAAGGAAAAGCCAAAAAAAGTAAACAAACAACACAAAAAAAACCAAGGCTGGAATTTCCAATTTGTTTATTTGTCATATAACATTTAGCTCCAAATAACATTGTTCCCACAAACAATTCTACCGCAGAGAATTTTATATGGACTAAAGAATATACAGTAATCATAAGTAGAATTCCAAAAGAAATTTTCACCAAGAGCAACACCATGGAATAAATGCAGTTTAGATATATGTTACAGTATATACATGGTAAAGAATGTAGTCTCATTATCCTATTATCCATAGCAAATAGTAATAAATTATAATTTTTTTTAGGAAGGAGACATACTTCATTCATCTTTGTTTTTGACATAGAACCCATCATGGATCATGCTCAAAACAAGCACACAAATATTTATGCTGAATTAAAAATATATATATGTAGTATGTAATATATATTAATAAAAGTATAATATATATATTTATATATAGCCAGTAAGAAAAAAATCCCGAGTGCTTTAAGTATAAAAAAAGAGCTTTCCCAACAGAAAGGTATTGCTTTTCTCAAGCTTCTATCTTCCAACTTCTTCAGTCTACCTAATGCTCTTCAAATCTTCCTCTCATGTATTCCCAACAACTTATTTGATTTTCCTAAAATTTTGATTTAAGAGAAACATGAAAAACAAGAACATGTGCAGAATAAGGAAGGCTAGAAAACAGAAAGTTTAACAGATAAAAAAATTAAAAACTACACTGTCACAAAGAAAGAGATTTGGTTCAGAACGATAAAGTCATGACTAGTATACAAAAGGTATAGTGGGAAAGATTTTCATTTATATAATAAAGGACCTGCTAACAATTTATATTTGTTACAACAGAACAAGCAGGCATGTGTGATAACACGGAGCATCCTGTCTGAATTATCTAAGCAGAGACCAGATGTCAAGATGATGCATATTGTAGAGGTAACTCTGGTGGTGGTTTGAAGTACACAAAACTTTAAATATGGTCCTTTCAATTGAAACAACTTTATTGAGCACCTACTTCTGTATACTAAGCATTGGGGATAACATGAGTATAAGAAATACTCTTGTTGCATCTAATGAACTAATATGGAGAGGGGTTCTCAGGTTACAAAAGTCTTGACATATGACGTTTCAAATTTATGATGCTCACTCCCATAAAAACTTTAAAAAAATTGAGACATGTTTCAGCTTATGCCAATAGCATTATACTTACAAACGACTTCAGCAAACAAGTTCCAGACTAGACTGGAACAATTCTTTAAGAAGCAAGAGACGTCTGCAACACATTCTGATCCCTGTGTATCAGTGGCTTCTCGAGATGAAACACCTGTAGTACGGGTAGAATCACCTCTACCATCTCCTGCATGTTCCTTAGGCAATCCTGATTCACTTGACCCAGTATCTGCAGCCCCTTCTGCAGGTTCTCTTGCCTCTCCAGCTTCCTCCTCCCAATAGGTCACTTTTTCCTACCTTACAATGCCCCTTCCAGTGTGCAAGCCAACCACAGGAATAAAGGTAAGGATTTATTTTAAACTGATTTTTTCTGTTACTACAGTACAGTGTCCAGTATAGTATATTTATGTCCTTTTCCTTTTTCTGTGGTTTAGTTGTTTTTATGTTCCAGATTATGATTTTACAACTGTGTTAGGATAGGTAAGTGACTTAGGCTAGGTTAGAGTATGTTTTGCCTTGCACCAAAATTTGGGTTGCATCATTGTCGTAGGAAAAGAACTGTATCATAACCCGAGAATCCCCTATACAGTCTTTAATTAATTTATTATATTTTAATTTATTGTGTTAGTTCAAGTGTCCCACTCAATATTAACACCTTCACCCCCACTAACATGCCCCCACTACATCCCCTTTGTCCCACTTCTCTTAACTCCCTCCCTCCTTTCCCTCTGAGATTTGCTGTCCTGTTGTTACCTGTATCTCTGTGTTATGTATATATAATTTCACAAATCCCTTACCTTCTCTGATCCCATCCCCTCATCCCCTCTCCTTTTGACAGCTGTCCCTCTGCTCCCTGTGACCCGGCTCTGCCTCTATTCCGTTTCTTAGTTCAAGTTGTTCATTACATTCCACATATAAGTAATATCATATATTTTTCTTTCTCTGCCTGGCTTATTTCACTTAGCATAATAATCTCCAAGACCATCCATGCCAACGCAAAAGGTAAGATTTATTTCTTTTTCAAGGTCGCATACTATTTCATTGTGTATATGTACCACCGCCTTTTAACCCACTCGTCCACTGATGAACACTTGGGCTGTTTCCAGATCTTGGCTACTATAAACAATGCTGCAATAAACATGGGAATGCATATCTTCTTTTGAATCAGTGATCTGGTATTCTTAGGATATGTTCCAAAAAGTGGGATAGCTGGATCAAATGGCTGTTCCATTTTCAATTTTTTGAGGAAATGCCATACTGTTTTCCACAGTGGCTGCACAAGTCTACATTCCTACCAACAGTGCAGGAGGGTTCCCTTTACTCTACACCCATGCCAGCACTTATTGTGTGTTGATTTCTTACTGAGAGCCAGTCTGTTAGGTGTGAGGCGGTATCTCATTGTGATTTTAATTTGCATTTCTCTGATGATTAGTGACGTTGAACATTTTTTCATATGCCTATTGGCCATCTGTATGTCCTTTTTGGTGAAGTGTCTATTCAATTTCTTTGCCCATTTTTTAAATTGGATTGTTTACCTTCATGGTGTTGAGTTTTAGAAGTTCTTTACAAATTTTGGTTATTAACTCCTTATCAGACATATTGGTGAATGTTCTCCCATTGTGTGGGTTGTCATTTTATTTTAATGGTGTCTTTTGCTGTGCAAAAGCTTTTTAGTTTGATGTAGTCCCATTTGTTTATTTTGTCCTTTATTTCACTTGCCCATGGACATATATCAGCAAAAATATTGCTACATGAAATATTGGAGAGTTCACCAATTATATTTTCTTCCAGTATGTTTATGGTTTTGCGACTTACATTTAAGTCTTTTATCCATTTTGAGTTTACATTTGTGAATGGTGTAAGTTGTTGGGCGAGTTTCATTTTTTGCATGTACTTGTCCAATTTTCCTAACACCACTTATTAAAGAGACTGTCCTTACTCCGTTGTATGTTCTTACCTCCTTTGTTCTGGGTTCTCTGTTCTGTTCTATTGATCTGTATGCCTGTTCTTATGCCAGTACCAAGATGTTTTGATTACAACTGCCTTGAAGCATAACTTGATATCAGGAGGTGAAATACTTCCCACTTTATTCTTCATTTTCAAGATTGCTTAAGCTATTTGCATTCTTCTTCAGTTTCATATAAATTCTTCGAATATTTGTTCCATACCTTTGAAGTATGTCATTAGTATTTTAGTAGGAATTGCATTGAATTTATAGATTACTCTGGGTAGTATAGACATTACAATGGTGCTTATTTTTCTTATCCATGAACACGGTACATGCTTCCACTTGTTTGTATCTTCCTTGAATTTTTTCAATGTCTTATATATAATTTTCTGAGTACAAGTCTATTACCTCCTGGGTTAAATTTATACCTAGGTACTTTACTTTTTGTTGTTGTTGCAATAGTGAAGGTAATTGTTTCCTTAATTTCTCTTTCAGACAGTTTATTGTTGGTGTATAAAAATGCTACTGATTTCTGAATATTAATTTTATATCCTGCCTCCTTGCTGAATTCATTTATTAGGTCTAATAGTTTTTTTGACTGAGACTTTAGGGTTTTCTATGTACAGTATCATTTCACCAGCAAATAATATTTTTATTTTTTTTCCATTTGGATGCCTTTTATTTATTCTTCTTGTCTGACTACTGTGGTTAGGACCTCCATAACTATGTTGAATAGGAGTGGTGAAAGGGGCACCCATGTCTTGTTCCTGATCTTAAGGGAATTGCTTTTAATTTTTGCCCATTGAGTATGATATTAGCTGTGGGTTTATCATAGATGGCCTTTATTATGTTGAAGTATGTTCCCTGTATTCCACATTATTGAGTGTTTTCATAATAAATAGGTGCTGGGTTTTATCAAATGCTTTTTCTCCATCTATTGATATGATCATGTGATTTTTTTTCCTCCATTTTATGTGAAAAATCACATTTATTGATTTGCAAATACTGTACCAGCCATGCTTCCCCAAAATAAATCCTACTTGATTATGATGTATAATCTTTTTAATTTATTGCAGGATCTGATTTGCTAATATTTTGTTGAGAATTCTAGCATCTATGCTCATCAGGGATATTGGTTCATGGTTTTCTTTGTAGTTTTGGAATGAGGAAAATGCTTGCCTCACAGAAGGAGCTTGAAAGTCTTTCTTCCCCTTGAATTCTTTGAAATAGCTTGAGAAGGATTGGTGTTAGGTCTTCTTTCAATGTTTGGTAAAATTCGCCTGTGAAGCCTTCCAGTCCAGGACTTTTGTTTGCTGGCAGTTTTTTGATAACTGAATTTTATTTGTTGTCATGGGTTTGGTTAGGTTTTCTGATTCTTCCTGATTGAGTTTTGGAAGATTGTATGTTTCTAGGAATTTATCCATTTTGCCTATTCTAATTTTTTGGCATATATATCTTCATAGTATTTTCTTTCAATCCTTTGTATTTCTACGGTATCAGTTGTTACTTGTCCACTTTCATTTCTAATTGTATTTAATTGAGTCCTGTTTTTTCTTGATAATTCTGGTTAAAGGTTCGTCAATCTTGTTTCCCTTTTCAAAGAACCAGTTCTTGGTTTCATTGATCTTTTTTTATTGTATGGGGTTTTTTTTTGTTTGTTTGTTTTACTATGTCATTTATTTATGCTCTGATCTTTATTATTTTCTTCCATCTACTTCCTTTGGGCTTTGTTGTTCTTTTTCTCATTCTTTTAGGTGAAGGGTTAAGTTCTTTATTTGAACTTTTTCTTGCTGCTTAAGGTATGACTCTAATGCTATTAACTTGCCTTTCAGGACTGCTTTTGCTGTGTCCCATAGATTTTTGGTTGTTGTATATTCATTTTCATTTGTTTCAAGGAAATTTTTAATTTCTTCCTTGATCTCATTGTTAACCCATTATTTAATAACATGATATTTAGTGTCCAAGTGTTTGAATGTTTTTCAGTTTTCCTATTGTGGTTGATTTCTAGTTTCATGCCATTTTGATCAGAGACAATGCTTGATATGATTTCAATCTTCTTAAATTTATTGAGATTTGTTTTGTGTCCTAACATGTGGTCTATCCTACTAAATGTACCATTAGCACTTGAAAAGAATGTATATTCTGCTGCTTCGGCGTAAAAGATTCTGAAGATATCAATTAAATCCAGCTGACGTAGTGTGTTATTTCAGGTCACTGTTTCTTTGCTAGTTTTTTGTCAGGAGGATCTACCCACTGATGTTAATGGGGGTATTAATATCCCTTACTATTATAATATAATATAATATTGCTATCAATCTCATCTTTTAAGTCCATCAAAATCTGCTTTATATATTTAGTTGCTCCTATATTAGGTGCATAAATATTTACAAAGGTTATATCCTCCTGATGGATTGCTCTTTTTTTTTTTTTTTTTTTTTTTTACAGAGACAGAGAGTGAGTCAGAGAGAGGGAGAGATAGGGACAGACAGACAGGAAAGGAGAGAGATTAGGAGCATCAATCATCAGTTTTTTGTTACGACACTTTAGTTATTCATTGATTGCTTTCTCATATGTGCCTTGACCACAAGCCTTCAGCAGACTGAGTAACCCCTTGCTCGAGCCAGCGACCTTGGGTCCAAGCTGGTGAGCTTTTTTTTTTTGCTCAAGCCAGATGAGCCCATGCTCAAGCTGGCGACCTCAGGGTCTTGAACCTGGGTCCTCTGCATCCCAGTCTGACACTTTATCCACTGCACCACTGCCTGGTCAGGCTGCTTTTACTCATTATGTAATGACCTTCTTTAACCTTTATTATAGCCTTTGTTTTAAAGGCTATTTTGTCATATATAAGTTTAGTTACCCCCATTTTTTTTTTTCATTTCAATTTGCATGAAATCGTATTTCCATCCCTTCACTTTCAATTTATGTGTATATTTTGTTCTGATGTGGTCTCTTGTAGACAGCATATGTATGGGTCCTATTTTCTTATCCATGCAGCTACCTTATGTTTTGGGTTTTTTTTGTATTTTTATGAAGCTGGAAACAGGGAGAGACAGTCAGACAGACTCCCGCATGCGCCCGACTGGGATCAACCCGGCACGCCCACCAGGGGCGATGCTCTGCCCACCAGGGGGCGATACTCTGCCCCTCCGGGGCTTCGCTCTGCCGCGACCAGAGCCACTCTAGCGCCTGGGGCAGAGGCCAAGGAGCCATCCCCAGCGCCTGGGCCATCTTTGCTCCAATGGAGCCTTGGCTGTGGGAGGGGAAGAGAGAGAGAGGAAGGAGGGGGGCGGTGGAGAAGCAGATGGGCGCTTCTCCTATGTGCCCTGGCCGGGAATTGAACCCGGGTCCCCCGCATGCCAGGCCGACGCTCTACTGCTGAGCCAACTGGCCAGGGCCTACCTTATGTTTTTGACTGGAGCATTTAATCTATTTATATTTAAGGTTATTATTAATATGTACTTATTTGTTGCCATTTTCTTCTTTAAATCTATAATCCTTTTTTTTCTCGATTTCTTTTTTCCTTTGTTTTTTTTTTTACAGCTGGTCCCTTAACATTTGTTGCAGTAGTGGTTTGGTTGTAATGAATACTTTGAGTCTTTTATTTTTATTTTTTTATTATTTCTTCTTCAATTTTATTTGTTTTTTTTTGTATTTTTCTGAAGCTGGAAACGGGGAGAGACAGACAGACTCCCGCATGCGCCCGACCGGGATCCACCCGGCACACCCACCAGGGGGCGACGCTCTGCCCACCAGGGGGCGATGCTCTGCCCCTCCAGGGCGTTGCTCTGCCGCGACCAGAGCCACTCTAGCGCCTGGGGCAGAGGCCAAGGAGCCATCCCCAGCGCCCGGGCCATCTTTGCTCCAATGGAGCCTCACTGCGGGAGGGGAAGAGAGAGACAGAGAGGAAGGAGGGGGGTGGGGGTGGAGAAGCAAATGGGCACTTCTCCTATGTGCCCTGGCCTGGAATCGAACCCGGCTCCCCCGCACGCCAGGCCAACGCTCTACCACTGAGCCAACCGGCCAGGGCTCTTCTTCAATTTTAAACAGTGCCTTGCTGCATGAAGTAGTCTTGGTTATAGTTTCTTGTTTTGCATTACTTTGAATATTGCTTGTCAATTCTTTCTAGCCGCAAGTGTTGCTGTTGAGAAGATGTCATCCTTAAGAGGGCTCCTCTGTAAGCAATTATCTTCTTTTCTCTTACAGCTTTTAGTATTCTTTCTTTGTCTCTTAACTTTGGCATTTTAATTATGAAGTGTCTTGGTGTAGGCCTCTTTGGGTTTCTCTCTAATGGAACTCTCTGTGTTTCTTGAACTTGTGTGACTTTTTTATCAATTTAGGGAAATTTTTAACAATGATTTCTTCAAACAAGTTCTCTATCCCTTGTTTGTTTTCTCCTTCAGGAACCCCTATGATGCAGATGTTGTTTCTCTTGATGTTGTCATAGAGCTCTCTTCGAGTTCCCTCAGTTTTTTTGAACCTATTTTCATTTTGCTGCTCTGTTTCTGTGCTTTCATTAATTTTGTCCTCTAAATCGCTGATTTGCTCCTCTGCTTCATCCAGCCTACTGTGCATTCCTTCTAGTCCAGTGTTCATTTCTGATATTGTAATGGCCATTTCTGACTGATTCTCTTTTATGATTTCAATGTTCTTTTTGATGCTTGCTATCTCTTTACATAGGTACTCATTATGACCATCCATTGTTGCTCAAAGATCCTTGAGCATACCAAAAATCATTATTTTAAACTCTGCACCTTGTACTTTAGTTACTTCCATTTCATTTAGTTCTATTTCTGGGAATTTATTTTGTTGATTCACTTGGGTTGTTTTTCTTTGTTGGCTCATTGTGTCTGAATTTTGTAGCATTAACTCTGAAATTTGTTACTATGTCTTTATAAGGAAGATGTGCTCAGTGATACTAATATCCAGGCCTCCAGATGTGCTTGCTCTAAGAATGCTTCTTGAAGGTACTATTTTCTGTCCTGTTGTGAGTATTGAATGCCATTGGTCCTTTAATAGGTGTGGTAGTCCCCTCAGGCTGGCTAGCTCTAAGGTTCAACCTTGATCATGTGTATTACACACTGCAATGTCTGTCCTGTTGGGCTTATTTATTCTCCAGTGTATGGTGCCTTCTGGACTCTTCTTTTGTGCATACTGCTTGTGTAGTTAGCTGAGTCTAGGGTTGGTTCTGTCTGCCATCTACTACTGGTTGTGTTCGTTCTCAGTCTTCTTGTGTTGGAGTTAGGCATTATTTTTAACCTGCCATGGGCTACCTTTCTGAACCTAGTGCTCTGTTTGCTGTTTGTATCTGCATTTCCTGTGCCTGGGTAGTGTGGGAAGGGGTCAACCTGTATATAAGAATCAGCTTCCTCCTGCTTAGAGATGACAGCAGCTCCATAAAAGTTCCAAGTTCCGTAAAATTTCCATCTAGTTTTCAGCACCTCCACCTCCTCTTGCAGTTGTCTGGTATTCCAACAGTCTTCTGTAGAAAGAGTGTAGTGTGAGCTCATACTGGCCTCATCCAACCAGTCCCTCTACAGGTTATAAGATTGGTGGGTTATGGCAGCTGGGTTGGGAATACAACATTAGTGGTACCCCCTAATTAAGGGGTTTCTTGATCAGGAGCTTAGTATAGGAAAGTGGCCCCTACTGCAAAGCCTAATCCCTTAGATACTGCTGGATACTCCAATTCTATTTCTATCCAGTTAGGTGAATAGCAGGTTCACTTTGCAGAATTTCTTACAGCTGGTAAGAACCTGGTCTCAGGGAGGAATACTGAGAGAGTCTCCTCCTTGGGCTGACTGTGCCCCCTCCACAGAAAGTAACTAAACCTCTCGACAAGACCTAACAACAGGCTCACAGGGATCCACACTTTAAATGTCCATGCTTTAAGTCTCTCTCCCTTCCCCCTGTGGAATCTAGCTCAGCAGGACAGGATACCCAGCACCTGGGCTGGCTGGATGTAAAGTTCCACCCTGTCCAATCCACATGAGCCACTATGCCGGTACTGACCACAGAAAGTGGAACTCGCCTCACCTGGGCCAGGTGTGAGGAACCCTTCCTAAGGATACCTCACTAGTGAGGGTTGTTAGGTCCTGTATCAATGCTCTTCGCATCTGGCCACTGATGTGCCAGCCCCGAGCTTCCCTGGAGGGAACCCAGTACAGACCAGTGGGAGACACTGCCCGTGACTGGCCCTCAGGAACTTTCTTGGAGCTACAGGCAATCCTGAGTTTGTGGCTGCCTTTTCTGGGCCCAAATACATATGTCTAATGCTACTGGCCAATGCCAGGCAGGTTCACATTAGATTCGGGCAGATGATAGAAAAACTGTAGAGCCAGAAAGGGTTGGACCATTCTGGTTAATAAAGTCTCACAACAGTGGACAAGCACACAGGCAAGGGAAACTGCCTCTCAGGCAAACAAACAGCAAAATGTCCCCTCAGAACGGTGGGCAGGCAATCTACACAGCCGCAATCCCCCTGAGCGCAAGCACCCATAGCCTTATATAGGCCATATGAACATGGCACAGCCACATGCTCACACACTAATCAGGCAAAGTTCTTGCAGCTGGTAAACCAGTGATCAAGCCTAACACAGCTTCCCCACAACATGGAAAAACCAAGCTGTACACCTAGGTTGCCTTTCACTCACAATGAGCTTGGAGGAAGTTCCACTTAAAAGACAAAGGTTCCCTGAGTCCTACCTTCTGCAACCTCTTTTTATGCTGGCTGCTTGATGGGCTCAGCCACTAAAAAAGACCTCATAGAGCTCAGAGATTAGGAAGGGTGCTGGGTTTGGCTCAGTTCCAGGTGTCAGTCAGTCCAGACTTTTTTCACAGACTTCGGTAGGGTGCAGTCCCATGAGTCCAGTGGGTGGGGTCTGAGACACAGAGATGTGGTCTTTCCACAGTCTGGACAGTTTCTTCTGCATCTTCTGTGAAGTGGAAGCACCAGTTATGGACTTGGCAGCATGTGGGGAAAGCTCCAGTGTCAACATCAGAGAACTGAGTCACTGAGGGACCCCGTTTCCTGGCTTCTCAGAATGGCCTGGTCTCCATGGGTGGGGCAGGAGAGACTCCTGAGGGTGGAGCAGTTGCTTTTCCCTAGGCTGATGCCACTCAGAGGGGACTGCTCCACCCAGGAAAGATGGCAACTGTGGTACTGGAGAATGACTCAGCACAGAAGTTCCGGTAGCATCATACCCCTCCAGTTTCTTTCCTTGGGCCACCAAACTTCACACTCTCTTCATGCAACTCTAGTCCTCTCAGCCCTCCCTCTGCTGTAGCCCCAGGTGAGCAGCTTTGCACCATATTTTCTGTGCTGGCCCTTTATAACGGAGCTTGCATCTCTGAGAGTTCTCATTTCTTTCTCAGACAGCAACTCCCCACAGTGAGAATTCCTCTGGACCCTCCCATACCACTTATTCCTGGGAGCACGGCAGCCCTTTCCGTCTCTGCCCTTCCTACCAGTCCTGGTGTGGCTTCTTCTGTGATCCTTGGTTATAGACTCCTCTTCCTTTAGTCCAAAGTTGGTTTTTCAAAATGATTGTTCTTAAATTAAGTTGTAATCCAATTTGGTCCTGGGAAGTAGCAGTTAGAACATCTACCTACTCCATCACCATCTTGGAATCCACCTTAGAGATTTTGTGGGTTTGGTTCCAGACCACTACAATAAAGTGATTAGGGGTCTTTTTGCTGGTGGAAGACCTTGCCTTCAGTTTGTAAAAAAATGCAACATCTGGGACAAGGTCAGCACTGTCGGCATGCCACCCTGCCTCCCACCACACCCCAGTGCAAGCCGGTGGGCCTGTCAGACATGGTGGGAACTCCAGCCTGCAGGTGTGCCAGATAGTCTTCACTTAATGTTGCTAGTAAGTTCTTGAAAACTGTGACTAAATAAAATGACATATAAGTAAACTAATTAAATTAGTATAAATAAGAGTTAAGCCCCAATGATATATTTTTGGTCTCAAAAAAATCACCAATCTTCTAAATAAAAACCCAAAACACTTCTTATTTTTAACACTGAAATAAATGTGGCCCTGGTTGGCTGACTTGTGGTAGAGTATCAGCCCAGCATGTGGATGTCCCAAGTCTGATTCCCAGCCAGGGCACATAGGAGAAGCAACCATCTGCTTCTCCACCCTTCCCTCTTCTCTCTCTCTCTCTCTCTCTCCCCTCCTCCTCCTGCAGCCATGGCTTGATTGGTTCCAGTGAGTTGGCCACAGGTGCTGAGGATGGCTCAGTAGAGTCTCCCAACTCAGGCACTAAAAATAGCTCAGTTGCTGAGCAACATCTCCAGATGAACAGAACATCACTCCCTTAGGAGGCTTGCTAGGTGGATTCTCATCAGGGCACATGTGGGAGTCTGTCTCTCTGTCTCTCCTTCTCTCACTTAGAAAGAAAAAAAGGAAGGAAAGGAAGGGAAGGAAAGGAAAGTAGGGGAGGGGAGGGGAGGGAAGAAGGAAAGAAGGAAGAAAAGGAAGGAAGGAAGGAAGGAAGGAAGGAAGGAAGGAAGGAAGGAAGGAAAGAAAGAAGAAGGAAGGAAGAAGAAGGAAGGAAGGAAGGAACACATGAGCTGGGATGGTCACTAAGGAAAGAGCCACAGATCTGAGAATTACAAGTCAGACGGTAGGCTGAGAACCAGTGATGGCATAAACTGAAGCTAGCACTGGAGAGGGAGGCTGACCAGGTTCAAGAGTTGCAGTGTGAGGTGCAGGCAGAACACCAATGGCACCTGGAACTGGAGTGGTCTCTGAAGAAGAAATTGTGATTTGTGAGTTGCAGTTTGCCCTGAAAGCTGAATGTTGGCAGTGACAGCTGTTTAAGAAACAACTGCAGGTTCAGGAGCTCAAGAGTCAGCTTCAGGCTGAGAGCTGGCAGCCACAGGAGCCAAAGTGGGTGTGGAAGATGGAGCAGCATTCCTGCTGGCAAAGTGGCTCTGAGTAGGTGGGAGCAGGTGTTTCCGACTCCTCCTCAGGCTGCAACTGCCATCCCCAGTCTCAGAGCCCAGCCAGTGGTCGCCAAGAGGGTAAAATCCCAGCCGCAAAGAGTCCCTCAGGGGCAAGCACAGCCTCCTCCAAAGATAGTGGAGCACTCTGTGGTCCAGCCCTACACCTGATAGAGTTGGGGGTGCAATTCAGGAAGAAAGCCATGGAGCTGCTGGCAGCCTGGCTACTGAGGTTGTGGGACATAGGGGGTGGATGCATCATGCTCTCCAGAACAGAGATGGAGAAATTGGCCACTATTACCACACACTCCTCCTTGAGGCAGCATCTTCAGAACTGCCATGACAACCCAGGAAACTATACCCTATTAGAATGGGTGATGGCTGCCATTTGTACAGCCTGGCAGAATGCTGGGTACTTGCCGGGGTCAGTGAGTTGATGGCAGTGCTATAGTGAATTAGTAAAGGTCCTTCAGGAACTTAGGTATGTAGAATGCTGCTTTCCACCTGGGGTCCCATGGTCCAGAAGAGGAAGTATTTACAGCTGGGATGTGGAATCCTATCCTCTGCAGTGCCCCATTAGCCCTTTTTGGGTCACTAGTGGCTATCCTGGACCCCTATGTAGGACAATCTATCAATGCAGTTACACAGATGGCAGATTTGAGGGGGCTGGAAGTAGCACAGAATCACAAAGCTGTGAGGGCTGCTGCCCATGCTGCCCCTCCGACTAGCAAGAGGAATGGGCCTGTGCAAGTTACCTGAACACATGTGGGTAGATTTAATTGCAGCTGTGGCAGATAGGGAGAAATTGGATGGCAAGCCTAACAAGGTTCTTTTGGAGCTTTGGCAGCAGCTTAAACAGGACAGAGATTCCAGCTGCTGAGACGAATGGCCCAGCAACTACCAATAAAATGGTTGGTGCATGGGCAGCATGGTTATGAAATTATATGATGGAGACCGCTGAAGGAGAGGAGGATCCCCAAGACCTGCTGTTCCATTTTAAATAGGGAGAAGACTGAGGGATCCGTCTAACAGAGATAGGCGGGGACCAGAGGCCACGTGTGGAACTGGCTATTCACTGGTCCCCTTCTAATGTACAATGGATATTGGCCTTGGTGGATACAGGTGCAGAATGTTCCCTCCTCTATGGGAACCCAGAGCAGTTTGCTGGGACCCCAGTGGCTATTGATGATTATGGTGGCCAAACTGTTCGAGTGAAGCCAACAACTATTCTATTGGGAATCGGAAGACTGCCTCCTAATCCATGTAAGGTATATGTATCCCCTATTTCTGAATATATTTGGGGGGTAATTATCTTACAAGGACTGTGATTGGAAACTAGCTGGGGAGTTCTGCCTGTGAGCCAGGTTGTGAAGACACTGTTGCAGGGACACGCAGCACATTCCTCCTTGCAATCATCTGTTTCCCAGCATGTGACTAGCACAAAGCCTGTCAGGTGGCTATGAAGAAATCACTGGGACAGTCCTCGAACTAGAAAAAGTGGGGGTCATCCGGTCGGCACACAGCCCTTATAATTCCTCAGTGTGGTCTATGCACAAACCAGATGGAACTTGGTGAATAACAGTGGGGTAATAAAGTTGTTCCCCCTTTGCACACTGCTGTACCCTCAATAGCTAACCTGATGGATCAGCTAAACCATGAGTTGGGGACATACTACTTTGTGGTAGATTTGGCTAACATCTTCTTTTCTATTGATATAGCCATAGAGTCAAGACCAATTTGCCTTCACGTGGGAAGGGCAGCAATGGACCTTTACAGTATTACCATAGGGCTATTTGCAAAGTCCCACCTTGTGTCATGGGCTGGTGGTTGCTAACCTGGTTAAATGGAAACAACTAGAGGCATTTCGTATGTATCATTATATCAATGACATTATGCTAACTACTGACTCTCTTCCAGAATTGAAGCAAGTAGTCCCTACCTTGCTATCCCATATGAAAGCATGTGGCTGGGAGGTCAACGAGGATAAATTACAAGAACCTGGGTTATCTGTTAAGTTCTTGGGAGTTGTTTGGTTGGGTTATCCCTGACACAGTTATAGACAAGATCCAAGCATACCCTTTGCCCACTACCAGAGGCGGATTAAAGTTGGTTGAGGACCCGGATGCAGAAGAAAATATTGGGCCCCTTAACAAAAAAGAGAGACGGAAAATAAAAATACATGCTATCCATATTTTTAAATAAATAAAAAAAATATTATGTACTAGTAACGTTAAAATTGAACATATGAAACCAAACTTGGTGTCATTAGAAAAATGTGTCAAGTTGGGGTTTTGCAGGGCCCTTCAGAAGTCGGGGCCCAAGGCGCGTGCCCGGTGTGCCTGCCATTAAATCCGCCTCTGCTCACTATGGTAAAAGTTATAGGAATTCCTAGGTCTGTTGGGGTACTAGTGAGCATTCATACCCCATTTAGCTCAATTACTGCATCCCTTTTATCACCTTATTCAGAAGGAAGTTCACTGGGATTGGACTGAGCAGGCACAAGGTGCATTTGCAGCAGCTAAGAGAGCTGTCAAGGTGGCACAGGCTTTGCATGCATTTGATCCTGCCAGGTCCCGTGAACTTGATGTCCATGTAACCCCTGAGGGGTTCGGATAGGGCTTGTGGCAACAGACAGAGCACCTATGGTAACCTATTGGGTTTTGGTTTCAACTGTGGGAAGGCACTGAAGTCCATTACAAATTAGGGGAGGAACAGTTGGCAGCTGTGTATACTGCCCTCCTAGCTACTGAGAGTATTATGACAACTCCAGTTATGGTCAAGACCACATATCCTATTTCAGGATGGGTGAGAGATTGGGCAACCAAACCTTGTAGTGGTACAGCCCAAACCTCCACCTTGGCCAAGTGGGGTGCATACTAGCACCAGCCCATTGAGAGCAGAACTGCAGGAAGTCTTGGGTCCAGTCACCTATGTGACCTTAGAGTCAGGTGCAGCTGGGGCTCAGGAGGCAGAACCTGAAGTCAGTCCCTACCAGAAGGGGTTGACACCCATCCCCAAAGATGCCTGGTATACTGATGGTTCAGCAGGGGCCAACCAGCCAAGTGGATGGCCATAGCCTTCCAACCATCCACTGAGACTATCTGGATGGACACAGGTACAGGCCAAAGCAGCCAATGGAGGGAATTAAGAGCTGTGTGGCTAGTTGCCTGTAACTTCTGGTGATTTGCACCAACAGCTGGGCTGTCTATAATGGATTGACTCTTTGGATTGCTACTTGGCACATTAACCAGTGGATGGTAATGCACTGCATCGTCTGCTATGGGGTCAGGCCATGTGGCAAGACTTATGTGAAATAGGACACTAGAAACAGCTGATAGTATACTATGTCACAGGGCATGCCCCTCTAGCCCATCCTGGGAATGATGAGGCAGACACTTTGGCGAGGGTGTGATAGTTGGAGACTGTGCCCACAGGTGACATGGCACAGTGGCTCCTCTGGCATCTGCTCCATGTAGGACAAAAACTATGTGGGCTTATCATTAAGGCGTGGAACTTGCCTATGTCCTATGCAGAGGCACTTGAAGCTTGTGATCAATGTGCAGTGTGTTCCAAGGAGCACCCGCGGAGACAACTGGTGTCACCTGGACAAATTCAGAGAAGTTGTGTTCCACTGACACGGTGGCAGACAGACGTCATTGGACACTTACCAAGGTCGACGGGTACCAGTATGCAGTCACATGTGTAGATACTGCCACCGGTCTGCTTGCTGCTTACCCTGCCTGTATCCCAGACCAAAGGGCAGTCATACAGGCTCTGGACCACCTGAGTGCTGTGTCCGGGCAGCCGCTGGTCCTTGAAAGTGACAATGGTAGCCATTTCATGGGTTCTATGGTGAGGCAATGGGTTCAAGACCTAGGGGTGGACTGGAAGTACCATGTCCCCTACGACCCACAGGCCGCTGGTATCATTGAGTGGTATAACGGACTCTTAAAGCAGGGACTGCAACAGGAGGGGGGGAACTGGCTCCCTTATTGGATGGACATGCCACTTGTGGACAGTACTCTGCATTTTGAAGGAGAGACCTCAGTGGGGGGCCCCATCTCCAGTGAAGGCCCTCCTGCACTAGGCAGCTGCTCCCATCCAATTGTAGATACACATCAAGGACACTTTGCTCAAGCTGGGCTTTGGATGGCAGGGCAACATGCTTTTGCCTGCTCCAACAGCCCCCCTTAAAGGCCAATGGCTTCAATGGGCATGGCCCGGGACTGTACAGGTGCCCCACCTATGATGGGTGGCCTTTTTGGCACCGTGGGGTCGGGGGCTAGAGGTAGATTTCTAGTTAACTGCCTGGCAACCAGCACCTGGCCGCCTAAGGTAAAAGTGTATTATCTCTTGAGTGTTCAGGGAGACATCTTTATGAAGGGCATCTTTGTAATTTCTTTATAGCCCATAGAGATCTCCCATTTTGCTGCACGTAGAACCAGCAGATCCTGGTGTGCAGGACAATAAAATTTGGTATATCTTCCCAGAGTGGCCTCTGGTACCTGTTACATGCTGTCTGCAGACAGAACTCTGGCCTGTATTCCACCAGCAGGGAAAGATTTGCCTCTCTTGGTGATGCTGACCACTCTATCATTTCACCCATAGCTGCGTTTTGTAATTCTGTTGCTGTAGACTGCACTGCTTTTGTTTTTGTAATGTACCTCACTCCTCGCACAGGGACCATAGCGGAGGAAGAAACTCATCATGTAAATTATGAGGTGAGCAACCCTAAAGGGGTGGAATGTGGGGCACCTGTGATAGGCTTGCTCGTGGGTTTACCAGCTGCAAGCACTTTGCTTGATTACTGCATGAGCACGTGGCAGAGGCAAGTGTGCACAGCCTATATAAGGCTATGGTGCTTCCCCTGGGCGGCGATTCTCCCAGATCGCTCTCCCACCACCATGAAGTGTGGTTTATCTTGCTCTCTTGCCCTTCCTGCAAATAGCAGATTTTCCTTTATTAGCTCTTTCCCTTTTGTTGTTTATTTGCTTGTCTGTCTTTGCTTGCCTCCAATACATGGGTATGGCCTGACACTTTCTGACTCTGCAGTTTCTCTACCATCTGCCCAAATCCAACGTGAACCTGCCTAGCTTCGACCACCGGCATTACAGATCTGATAGACATTTTTCTAAAGAAGACATACAGATGGCCAACAGGAACACAAAAAAGTGCTCAACTTCAGTAATCAGGAAAATGCAAATCAAAATCACACTGAGATACCAACTCACATCTGTTACACAATGACTATCATAAAAAAGGCAAGAGATAAATACTGGCAAGAATGTGGAGAAATATAACCCTTGTATAAGATTGGTGGAAATGTAAATTGGTACAGGCATTATGGAAGAGTATGGAGGTTCCTCAGAAAATGAAAACTAGAACTACCATGAGATCCAGCATGTCCACTTCTGGGTATCCAAAGGAAATAAAACCACAAAAGATACACACACCTCTATGTTCATCGAAACATTACTTACAATAGCTAATTGCCCACAGAGGGATGACTGGATAAAGACGTTGTGGCATATAAGTACAATGGAAAATTATTCAGCAATATAAAAAAGGAAATCCTATTATTTGGGACAGCATGGACTTTTTGGCGTTATTTTAACTGAAATCAGACAGAGAGGAACAAATACTGTATGACCTCACTTATGTGTGAAATTCTTCCCATCCAAAATAGAGAATAGATTGGGAGGGGCAGGTGAATGAAATAGGTAAAGTTGGTCAAAAGGTACAAACTTGCAGTTATAAAATAATTCAAGGGATGTAATATACAGCAGAGTGACTACAGTTAATACTGCATATCATATTGGAAAATCACAAATATGATAGATCTTAAAAGTTCTCATCACAAGAAAAAAATTGTTTTTGTAGTTAACGTGGTGAAATGCTAACTAGACTTATCCTGGTGATCTCAATAAATACAAATAGCAAATCATTATATTGTACACCTGAAACTAATATAATGTTATATGTCAATTATACCTCAGTTAAAAAGAACTGTTTCAGTATTTTATATATACAATGTAATGTGGGGTGATGGAGACTCTTTTCAGGATGGTAAGCTGTTTCTTTGGTGAAATGACTAAAGCAATTAGAGTTAAAACTTGGGCCCTGGCTGGTTGGCTCAGTGGTAGAGTGTGGGCCAGGCATGAGGATTTCTGCATTCCATTCCCAGTCAGGGCACACAGAAGAAGCACCCATCTGTTTCTGCACCCCTCCCCCTCTCACTTCTCTCTCTCTTTCCTCCTCTACTCCTGCAGCCATGGCTCAACTAGAGCGAGCTGGCCTCAAAAGCTGAGTATGGCTCCATGGCCTCTGCCTCAGGCGCTAAAAAATGGCTCCATTTGCAAGGGAGCAACCCCCCAGATGGGTAGAGCATCGCCCCCTAGTGGGCTTGCCTGGTGGATCCCAGTTGGGCTCATGCGAGAGTCTGTCTCTGCCTCCACTCTTCTCACGAAATAAAAACAAAACAAAAAAACTTCATGCTGGGCCCTGGCCAGTTGGCTCAACGGTATAGCTTGGCCCCGCCTGTGGAAGTCTAGGATCTGATTCCTGGTCAGGGCACACAGAAGACGGACCATCTGCTTCTCCCTTTTCCCCACCAGTGGCTCCAGTGTCAGCCTCAAGCGCAGTGGATAGCTCAGCATTCCAGCATCCTCCCCAGATGAAGTTGCCGATGGAGAGCAAAATTTAATAGCTACAACTTTTGATTTACTAATGAACTATCCAGTTGAGGAAATTCATAACATGTTCGCAGGAAGCCTACCTAGTTGCTTTTGAGTACGGTTTCCTGAAAAGAACTGCCCACGTCAACTGAAGTGTTAGCGGTAAATGCCATACTCCACCACCCATTCTTCCTTTTTTTTCTCTTTTTTCCGTAAATGCTAATGAAAATCCAAATGAATTAAGCAAAGGTCCCTAAGTTTTAAAAGCCGCGGGCGAGGCAAAGTGCTAACTGCTGGGGGGGGGGGGGGGGGAGTGCAAGCGAGTCCTGTGCGCGGGACAGCAGGGGAGGCGGCGATGCTCGCGGGGCCAGCAAGCGGGCACCTGGGCGGCGGGCCTAGGACAGCTCCCGGGGCCTCAGGTCCCAGCTCGCCCGGCCCTCTCTCCGCGCTGCGCTCCGCAGACGGCCCAGCCCGCACCCACCTGGCTTCCAGCAGCAGCGGGGTCTCGGGCCACTTCGCGGCCAAGTGAGCCGTCACCGCCTTGGACGCGGAGGCCGTCCCGGAGCCGAGCAGCGAAAGCCAGAGCATCGTGGCGCCCAGGAGCAGCCACACCGCGTCGGCGGCCTTGGCCATGACACGGAGGGCGAAGAGCGAGCTGCTCGAACCCGGAGCCGAAAGCCCGCGGCCGTCAAGTAGCCGGATCCGCCCCTCGCGCCGGCGCCCACTTCCGGTGGGGGGAGCTCGAGTCCGCGGCTCTGGCCCCGGCCTGGCTGGCGCCCGGCGCATGCGCGTTCAGCGCGGCGCCCTCCGGGGATCCCTAGCCGGCGGGCTCCCGCGGGGCAGCGGACACGTAGGTGCCTGCGGTGCCCGAATGCGGAGCCGCGGGGCTGCTGCGCAGGCGGGTCGGCGACCGGCTCTCCGACAGAGGGGAGGCTGTGGGACACAGGGCCGGAGGCGGGATCCCCAAGACCGATCTAGGATTGTGGCCGACTGAGGCTGGCTGGAGGTGCCAAAGCCTGGGAGCGGAGTGAATATTACCGCCTTTACATGTGGAAAGTCCGGTCCTATCGAAGTTCAAGCACCTCCCTCACGGGTTTCTCAAATCTTACCGCATATTAGGGTCACCTGGTAGAACTGTTAGAAAGCCGGATGCCCTGACCACACCACGCACTAGGACAGGGGAATCGCGGATTGAGTCTTGGGCATCAACAGTGTGTAACGCTCTCCGCCCCCTCTTCCGGGGATTGCAGTGTTGTAACCAAGTTGGAAAACCAGTGACATCGCTTGGAGTGCTTGTTGAAACACAGGGTGCTGGGCCTTATCCCAGTGTTTCTGATTCAGTAGGTCTTGCGTGGGGTTCTAGAATCCGCATTTCACATCTAATAACTTCCTTGGTGACACTAATACTGCTGACGAGGGTCCATGCTTCTAGCCTTTGTACTGGAAAATGGTCCGCAATGGAGCATCAGCGCCACCTGCAACCTCATTAGAAGCGCAGAATCTCAGGTCCCTCTTTAGACCTATGGAATCCCCAGATTAGCAGGAACCGCAGGTGATAGTTACGCATATTAAACTTTGAGAAGAGCAATAAGAGCTAGTTTAGAAGATTCCAGGTGAAATGCATAGAAAACTGATTGTTGTTTTTGTTATCAGTTAAAATCACATACTGTGATTGAGAGTCTCATTTCAGCCAAAGACTGACTGACCTCAAAGCTCACGCATTTTACTACATCAGGTTCAAAGACAAAAATCTTGCAATAGTGTTAACTAGTTTACCAGTCAGTACTTATGATTCATCAAGCAAAGTATTTTGTTTTTTGGGTTTTTTTTTTAACTGGGTAGAAGTGAAGCTGCAAAATTCTGGCTTCTAGTCAGGAATGATTCTTTTCCTACTAAGAAGAAAGCAAATTTATTATAAATATTAAAATACATGGTAAAGAGAAGCAGCAGCTGGGGAAAATTGTTTAGGGCAGGGGTTGGGAAACTTTTGGCTGAGAGAGCCATGAACGCCACATATTTTACAATGTAATTCCGTGAGAGCCGTACAACGACCTGTGTACATTACGCATTATCCTGTAAAAATTTGGTGTTGTCCCAGAGGACAGTTGTGATTGACTCCAGCTACTCGCAACCATGAACATGAGCGGTAGGAAATGAATGGATTGTAATACATGAGAATGTTTTATATTTTTAATGTTTTTATTATTATTATTATTAAAGATTTGTCTGTGAGCCAGATGCAGCCATCAAAAGAGCCACATCTGGCTCGCGAGCCTTAGGTTCCTGACCCCTGGTTTAGGGGTTGTGCTGATCTTTTTTTCCTCCCATTACCTCCTTGCCCTACAGGAAATCTGGATCTCTTGAAGTTGTGAAAACATTTGCCTTCACTTTTACATTTCCTCTCATGTGCTTAGTACACGGGGTCCTCAGGTTACAACACAATTCTATTCCTATGACATTGGTTGTAACCCAAATTTTGGTGTAAGTAGAAACACACCCTAGTCTGTCACTTACCTATCCTAACACAGTTGTAAAATCATAACCTGGAACATAAAAACACAACTAAGCCACAGAAAAGAAAAGAACATAAATATACTGTACTGTAGTAACAGAAAAAAATGAGTATAAAAAAAATAAATCCCTTACTTTTATTCCTGTGGTTGGCTTGCACACTGGAAGGGGTATTGCAAGGTGGGAGAGAGTGACCTATTGGGAGGAGGAAGCTGGAGAGGCAGGAGAACCTGCAGAAGGTGCTGAAGATACTGGGTCAGGTGAATCAGGATTGCCTAAGGAACATGGTGGAGACGCTGGAGATGATTCTACCTGCACTACAGGTGTTTCACCTTGAGAAGCAGCTGATGTAGAGGGTACAGGATCTGTTAAAGACCTTCCTACCTTCTTAAAGAATTGTTCCAGGCTAGTTTGGAACTAGTTTGCCCATGTAGTCCATAAGTATGATGCTAATGGTGTCAGCTGAAACACTCATGTCTCAATTTTTTAAAGTTTTTATGGGGATTAGCATCGTAAACTCGAAACGTCATATGTCAAGACTGTTGTGATCTGAGGACCTCCTGTATATACCTTTCCTTAGACAACCTTGCTCTGGAAATTCTAATCAGGTCTCACTTCCTAAGTTTAGCCTTCACTGGAACTATCCCCTCCTTTAAATTCTCATAAACCCTTGAGCTGTCACATAACACTTATAATTCTCACTTTCAAATTTGAATACAGTACTTATTTATTTCTCCCACTAGAGATGGTGTATTCCCAAGGACTCATACCTTTACTCATTTTTAACATCTCTTGCAGAACCTAGCACAGAACATGTTATTGGATTGGGACTCAATAAGTATTGAATATTCCTTGTGTTATGACTAGGTAAGCAAATAAGTAAGGAGCTTCATTTCTATTTATAGAGCATAACAGAAAAATGTAGTATGAATTTTTCATAAGTATTTGCTTTAATTACTCATTTTCACTTATTTTTGAACTGAGTTTTTGAAATTGTGGAATGAAGGGAATAAAATGTTGACAGCAAATATCTTAAACATTACCATTTATCTGATGGGTTGCAAATCTTTAAGAAATTATTTCCCTATCAAAAGTCACACAAATGCATTATTAACAGGAACTACTAAAACATATATTAATATAAGTTCCAGGATACAGGGGGCCCTCGGGTTACGACAGTCTTCACAAACGATGCTTTGAGTTTACGATGCTCACTTTCATAAAAAACTTAACAAAATTGAGACGTGTTTCAGCTTACACTGTTAGCATTGTACTGACTGAATACATGGACAAACTAGTTCCAGACTAGCCTGGAACAATTCTTTAAGAAGCTAGAGACGCCTGCAACAGGTCCTGTACCCTCTACATCAGCTGCCTTTGAGATGAAACACCTGTAGTGCAAGTAAAATCATTTTTAGTGTCTCCTGCATGTTCCTTAGGCAATCCTGATTCACCTGACCCAGTATCTCCAGCACCTTCTGCAGGTTCTCCTGCTTCTCCAGATCCCTCCTCCCAATAGGTCACTCTTTCCCACCTTGTCATGCCCCTTCCAGTGTGCAAGCCAACTGCAGGAACAAAGGAAAGGGATTTATTTTTTACACTCATTTTTTTTGTCTTTTTTTCAGTTACTAAAGTACTTATATTTATTTCCTTTTCCCTTTTCTGTGGTTTTGTTGTGTTTTTTATTTATGTTCTAGATTTTGATTTTACAACTGTGCTAGGATAGGTAAGTGTCTTAGGGCAGAGTGTGTTTCAACTTACACCAAAATTTGGGTTACGTCACTGTCGTAGGAACGGAATTGTGTCATACCCAAGAACCCCCTGTATTTGGGTTCAGAATAGTGAGGAATGCTACATGTCTCTTTTGAGGAGAGTGAAATTAATTTAGGGTCATTTACTTACAAAATTATTATACATTTTAGCTTACATAGCATTTTCCTAGAAGTCTAAGTGGGTGTGAAAGACTGGTCTGCTCTGGGCTTGTTTTCTTATTTGCAGAACGAAAGAAAAAATAGGACTGGATGTTATTTAAAGGGCTAAGGGAGGTCATCAAGAGAGGATGTGACTGCAGGTTGACCCAAGAGCTGGACTTGGGCAATCAGAGGCTCTTTCCCCCCCTCTCCTGTCTTTGTAATATACTGTGCATTCCACTCACATTTTCCCATTTTCCATACTAGAGAGCAATGTTATTGAGACCATCTAAACTGTGTGTGCAACTGAACCCCGTTAAAGCCTCTATAGAAACTCTTAAGATTTGGGCAGTGGATGCAAAAATCTTGTCTTATAACTAGCTGCCCGAAACAAGCCTCATATATATGTTCTCTTGCTTATTAAACCTGCTAGCTTCCAAGATGGAGTGGGTTGCCTTTTTCTTTGGTCTCTCTTTGCTCTCTGTGTGTGGGTCTAGTTTCAAATTTCACTAGGGGAACTTCAGAGGTTTTGAACCAACATTAAGGTCTCTTTTATATGTCATTTCTATGTACAGATAGAATATTAAAATGCAAAAATTGAGTAACTCAGCAAAGGTCATTCAAGTTAGTGGAGCAGCAAAGCAATCTAACATTCATTATCAATAACCCTTGAACATAAATTGGCTGTGAAGTGAATGTAATTCAGGGACACGATCATACTTTAGTATTTTTTTAGCAAAATGTTATTCAGAGTTATTCATATTGAGGTAATATGAATGAAAACTGATGATGATAGCAGTTTTCATTGTATGTGGAAGAAATGATTAATGAGTGCTTTAAAAAAGAATGTGTTTAATAGACTTAATTATCTTGACTTTTTATATATAGCATGACCATATTTATTTTATGAAAATAGGGTGCTATGTGAGGATAAAGTTACTGCATAATTATGATCAATAAAATTTTAATTTTGGGCCCTGGCCGGTTTGCTCAGTGGTAGAGCATCAGCCTGGCGTGCAGGAGTCCCAGGTTTGACTCCCGGCCAGGGCACATAGGAGAAGTGCCCATCTGCTTCTCCACCCCTCCCCCTCTCCTTCCTCTCTGTCTCTCTCTTCCCCTCCTGCAGCCAAGGCTCCATTGGAGCAAAGTTGGCCTGGGCGCTGAGGATGGCTCTGTGGCCTCTGCCTCAGGTGCTAAAATGGCTCTGGTTGCAACAGAGCGGCGCCCCTGGTGGGCATGCTGGGTGGATCCTGGTCGGGTGCATGTGGGAGTCTGTCTGACTGCCTCCCTGTTTCCAACTTCAGAAAAATACAAAAAAAAAATAAATTTAATTTTGTCCATCTAAATAAAGTCTAACAGCTGAAATGGATTTTTAAAACTATCACTCTGTAGGGGCTTCCAGGTTTCCCTTACTGTAAGAAAGACCATATTCTCACTTTTAATTTTGAATATCTTCCATACACAAGTGTTCTACTCTTCACTCCAGTTGAGAAGAATTTATAGATTTATGTAAAAAATACCTAGAAAAGATTATGCTAAAATCATAACCAAATGAATAAGGGATTAGTTTCATTTACTTTAGTGTCAGTAAATTTGATTTTTATAAGTTTGTGTATTTTATTTAAAATAAATTACAAATGCCTTAAAAATGTCTAACTCCAGGTAAATTCGATGAAACTTATTGAGTGTAGTTTATTACAGTGACTGTCAAATAGTAAGTTATGTAAGATTTATGATTTTAAATCCATCATTTAGGATGATATAAGAAGCTGAAATCTGCTATTTAGCAACAACCTTCTATGCTTACATATGAGATCAGTATTTTATAATTATGCATTTATTTGTTTTGTTTCTTGAACAAAACACATAACATTGAAACATGTTGGTAGAAGACAAATGTGTTCTGCTTTTACATCTTCTAAGAGTGTAGTTATGTGCAAACTTATTAATTCATTCAAAACATTGTATGACAGTGTATATTATCTGTGGAAGGATGACTGTATCATATATTTGGAAAAATGCTGTGATGAATAAAATGGTTAATGTCTTCGAAGGGTTTATAGTGCAGCAAGGAGGTAAGAACATATGCCAGTAAGTTATTACAGATAAAAGTCAGTAAAATTATACGAAAGTTCAGAAGAAAAAAAAAATTTTTAAAGAAATCATATTGAACAAATAAACAAATGAACAAACAGCTTTATTGAATTTTCTCATTAAAATTGTGCCCTGAATTTACTTTTTTTTTTTTTTTTTTTGTATTTTTCTGAAGCTGGAAACGGGGAGAGACAGTCAGACAGACTCCCGCATGTGCCCGACGGGGATCCACCCAGCACGCCCACCAGGGGGCGATGCTCTGCCCCTCTGGGGCGTCGCTCTGCCACGACCAGAGCCACTCTAGTGCCTGGGGCAGAGGCCAAGGAGCCATCCCCAGCGCCCGGGCCATCTTTGCTCCGATGGAGCCTTGGCTGCAGGAGGGGAAGAGAGAGACAGAGAGGAAGGAGGGGGTGGGGGTGGAGAAGCAAATGGGCGCTTCTCCTATGTGCCCTGGCCGGGAATCAAACCCGGGTCCCCCACACGCCAGGCCGACGCTCTACCGCTGAGCCAACCGGCCAGGGCCTGTGCCCTGAATTTAAATCTAGCACTTTGTGAAGCTGTACAAATTTTTTTAGTCACTAGGGAAGCATCTGAAAAATACTGTCATGATGATCAACAATAAAAATAAGCATTTATAGAATAGCTCCTCTACATTTGGGTCATGAAACATGGTCTGAAACCCAAGTGACTGTTTCATTTGGTTGGGAAGATAGTACAGTAAAAAGTAAATTAAGATGAGTTTTTTATGTGACAAAATCTAAAGAAGTGGCACTTTATAATAAATATGACAGCAATTAAAGGAGGAGGCAATCTCAAGAGAAGCTTCACAGAACAGGTGAAATACTACTACGCTTTGAGTATAGCTGATCTAGATGACAGCTTTGCTATTGTAGCATTAATGCAGCCATAGACAATGTGTAAACAAATGGATATGGCTGTGTCCTCCAAAACTTTATTTATGTTGTGGCGCCTTAGTTGTTCATTGATTGCTTTCTCATATGTGCCTTGACTGGGGGGCTACAGCAGTCTGAGTGACCCCTTGCTCAAGCCAGTGACCTTGGGCTCAAGCTGGTGAGCCTTGCTCAAACCAGATGAGCCCGTGCTCAAGCTGGTGACCTCAGGGTCTCAAACCTGGGTCCTCCGCATCCCAGTCCGACGCTCTATCCATTGCACCACCACCTGGTCATCAAAACTTTATTTATGGACACTGAATTTTCTATTTTCATGTATCATAAAATATTATTTTTCTTTTGCTTTTTTAAAAACTAAAACAATGCAATAACCATTGTTAACTCATAAGTTACACATATTTGGGCCAAGGGCCACAGTATGCCAACCTCTGCTCTAGAGAAAGTTTTGCAGGAAACCTATACAAGAAAGCTTATAAAATTACTGTGTGTAATAATACAAAAGCTGTACATGGGTCAAATGTCTATTGAATAGGATGACAAAATAAATTGTGTTTTATTTGTAAAATGGAATACTAGCCAGCAGTGACAATAAATGAGTGACAGCTATTAGATAAACATCGATGAATCTTAAAAACACAATGCCAGTGCAAAAGGAAGTCATGAAAGAACACGTATACTAAGATTTTATTACACAGGGTTCAAAAACAGTACTAAGGATATAACATTTTGGGATACATGCAAACTGTAATAAAAGCAGGGGAATGATTAACATAAAATATAGTATATTGATTATCTCTGGGTGAGAAAAAGAAGATGAGATCAAAGATGGGCTCACAGCAAGCTTCAAAGATATTGGTGAGAGTCTCCTCTCCCCCAGTTTTATTAAGATATAGTTATATACAGCACTTACAAGTTTAAGATGAATAGAACAATTATTTGACTTACATACATTGTGAAATGATTATCACATTAAGTTTGGTTAATGTAAAGCCAGTAGCCACGGCCACCATCACAGCCGCCTGGCCCATGCAAGTTCGCATTAGATTCGGACAGTCGGTAATGAAACAACGGAGCCAAGAACTGGTGGGCCATTACCTTTAATCCTAGCTTGCACCTGGAAGGCGAGAAATACACACACTGGGAAAACACTTCCTTTCCACTCAGGGCTCCCAAAGCCACAGACTTATCTGAGTTTCCTAGAATCAAAGTTTTCTACCTCACCAGCCTTATTCACCTCTGTTCTCCATCTTCTTCTCCCTGCACAAACTCTGCACAAACTGGCTTCTCCCTTTGCACTCCACCATCTTTGTTGTTTCTCCTGGTCTCTTCCACATGGCCTTTCTCTGCTCTCCTTTCTCTGCTCTCTCCTCTAATGTTAATCTCAGGAACCGAGAGAGCAAGCACCCGGTCTGCCCCACTTTATAGTGTAGAAACCAAGACCTTTAATCCAATATACAAACAAGGAAGTCTCTGATACAAAGTCACTTATCTGAGGCATAATGAGATTCCTCATGAGATTGCACCACCCCACATTGTAACAGTCATGGGTGTGGGGAAAAGCTTAGTTTTAAAACTACGCCTTAGGCTATAATGACTTTGCCAGTTTACAGTCTGTCCCCCACACCCAATGCAAACTATAAGTGAGCAAACATATATATCATATTTACAAACTTATTTGACCAACAGTTAATATCCATCATCTCATATAAATTAAAAAAAATTAAAAACCATCCAAAATTTGTTTTCTTGTGATGAGAACTCTTAGGATTTACTCTCCAATAACTTTCATATATATCATATACCAATGTTAACTATAGTCATCATGTAGTACATTACATATATAGTACTTATTTTTATCTTATAACTAAAAATTTGTGCCTTTGACTACCTTTATCCATGGTAAGAATCCACTTCTTAAGAAATGTGGTAAGTACATGGATTTCATTTTTTAGTAATATAGTTCATAATTGAACAAAGTGGAATAAAAATTCACAGTACAATTATGTTGATATCTTGTGTAAAAAACTCTGATACATTTTCATTGCTTACAAAATTCAATGGAAATTTCTTATGTATTTACTGTTTGACACACTTGCAGATTTTAAATGTTTAATTGAATACTGGCCATAGCTTCATTTCCTCCTTCACTGGTGTTCTAAAGCCTACTGTGCTGTTTAGAAATCCCTTCTAGAGTATGTAAGTTTTAGGGACTATTTCTAAAGATTTTTTTTCCCTTGCATTTCAAAAAGAGCTTTTTAATTTAACATTCTGACCTTATTTTACCCAGTATCTATGTCCTCAATCTCATTACCACGTTTCTTATTCGTAAAATTATTTTTTCTTAATTTAACTTACCAAGCCCTTTTGTGTACTCTGTTGATATGGATGCTATACCTTTTAGATAGAATACACTTTCATTTTTTTGCATATAGTCTAAGATCAAAGCCCTTATTTTTTCTGTTATACCAAGATAAAGAGGTAACATATTAGTCGCCAGGATCTCCAGTTCCCTTGCATGAAGTTTAGTTCAACTAATATTTCCTGAATATTAAATAAGGAACAGAATAGAATTGTAACTTCTCTAGAATATTTGGGTTTTCTTTTTTGTCAATTGTTTACAGCATGTTCAATGGAAAGAATATACAAAATTCTTTGTATATAAAGTAATGAAGTTATTTTTCTAAACAAACATTAAAAAATTCTACTATTCAAACAAAGATCCTAGAAAGGCTCTCTTTAGTGAATGTGGAGCTTGTCAGATACTAGAACTGACAAAAGTGTTTTTAAAAATTGTGATAAAATATACATAACATACTATATAATTTCAACCATTTTTAAGTGTATAGTTTACTAATGTTAGGTATGTTGACATTGTGCAACCAATCTGCAGAACTATTTCATTTTTGCAAATTTGGAACTCTAAACTTATTAAAAAACAATTGCCCATTTCTCTGTCTTTATAGCCTCTGGCAACCACCATTCTATTTTCTGTCTTTGTGAGTCTGACTACCCTAGTTACCTCATATAAATGGAATCATGTAGTACTTGCTTTTTTATGGCTGGCTTATTTCACTTAGCATAATGTCCTCAAGGTTCATACATGTGTTAGTATGTGTCAGAATTTCCTTGCTTTTTAGGGTTGGATAATATTCCATTGTACATTTTGTTACTCTTTGCATCTGTTGTTGGATACTAGGGTAGCTTCCATATCTGGCCATTGTGAATAGTGCTGCTGTGAACATGGGTATTTCTCGGAATCCCTGCTTTCAATTCTTTTGGAGATATACCCAGAATTGGAATTTTTGAACCATTGAAATAGTCTACTTAAAATTTCATAAGGAGACCCTGGCCAGTTGGCTCAGTGGATATAGCATCAGCCCGGTGTGTGTACGTTCCAGGTTTAACCCCTGGTAGGACACACATGAGAAGTTACCATCTGCTTCCCTTCCCCTTTCTCTACCCCTTCTTTTCCTCTTCCCCTCTTTCAGCCCGTAGTAGCTCAACTGGTTTGAGCATCAGCACCCAGCACTGAGGATAGTTCAGTTGATTTGAGCATCGGCTCCAGATGGGGGTTGCCAGGTACATCCTGGCCAGGGCACATGTGGGAGCCTGTCTCTTTATCTCCTCTCCTCTTACTTAAAATTTTTTTTTTCTTCAATAACTACCATACTGTTTTCCATAGTGATGGTACCATTTTATATTCCCATTAATAGTGTACAATGGTCCCTGTTCTTTGTTTGTTTGTTTTTAATAGTAGCATCCTAATTGGGGTAAGGTAATATCTCATTGTGGACTTGATTTGTGCTTTCCTAATTGGTCTGATATCTCATTGTGGACTTGATTTGTGTTTTCCTAACTGGTCAAAGTATTTTTGAAACACAAGTTTTGAAACTAATTCCAGAGCTAATTTATGAGGTACTCAAGTAAATAATTTCCATAATTGTGTGAGTAGCAGATACTTCGTATTTGTTCCTCTGTCAGTGCTTCACTCATGTTGTCTCTCAATTTATCACTTAAGAGATTAAGTTAGGCTGACAATATCAATACCCTTTAAAGATAGCTTAAACTTTGTATTTTTTTCTCTCATGAAACAGGAAATAAGCAGTCTACAGCTATTTTGACAGCTCAAAGGTCCCAATCTTTTGTATCTTCTTTTGCTGCCATCTTTAATGGGAGGATTTAGCCTTATCATTACAGATGGCTCTTCTGTCCCCAGGCATCATTTTTATATTTCTGGCAGAAGGAAGAGGAAAGAGAAAGGACAAAAAGCATAATCTGGGTGCAAATTGAGTTAGCTATTTTTAATAAGCTTTCCTCGAAGTCCCAGCAAATGACTTTCTCTGACCTCTCTTTAACTAGTTTTTCTGCCACCTAGCCACCCCTTGCATGATGAGAGTCTGGGTAATGGAATTTTATAGATAGGCACATTTTCCATGTTTCCCTCAACAGAACTAGGGCTCTGTCACTAAGGAATTAGGGAGGGATGCGATTTGTGTAGACAACTGGCGGTGTTTGCCATACTTATATATCCTTTCTACTTTTCAGTGTTTCATTCTGAGACAATGAATTAGCTTGGAAATTAGAGGGAGTGAGATTCTAGAAGCCAGAAGAAAATTTGTAAGGCAATATCAGGAAACAGATATTTCCAGAAGTAGACTTCTTCTAGTTTAACATAAATACCATAATGTGTGATTGTTTGAAGACTCTTTTGAAGGTCAGATGGCCCTAAGTTAAAATAAATGATTTTATTTTAAAATACCAGTACTATAATTCAAAAGTAACAAAATATCAAAATTCAGTGTTGATTGTTATCTTGAATCTGTGATATTTGCAGCTGCAAGTGCTAAAAATCACTTTGTTGTCTAAAATTAGTTGGATCAAGTATCATGAGCCAAGAAACTTATGTCATTTGTGTAATTTTGGTTTAAAACTCCTCCTGACCCAGCAACTGATCTTAATATAATAATTTGTTTTATTTCAAACCCCAAGACTTGATCAGTCTTGCCTAGCTAAAGGAAGACCAGAGTAATTCCTTCTTCCCATTTACTTTCTCATCTGCTTCTGAATGTATATTTTTAGCTTTAGAATTAGGAAGGAATTCTGGAAAAGAAGAAAAAAACATGGAGGTTGTTTAAGTGACACATCAGAAAGGAAATTAGTTTTTTGTGTATATTGTTTCAGATAGAGATATTGAAGGGGCAGAGAGATGGCGAGAAAGTGAGAGGTTTTACAATGTTGGTGGACTTGGTAAACCTTTTTATTCATTTTCATTTTCGTCCCCATTCTACTTGGGCCCAGTATCTTTTTGTTTTCTCTTCCTTCTTTTCATCCCACTTTCATTGTTAATGTGATACAATTTATTTTTAATTTAGTGTGAACACATTTCTGAATCTAAGCTAGAGTTGCCAGAGTACATTTTGAAAGAGCTGTTTGAAGGTTACTCATGAGTCCCATTTGCAACTGCACTGCAAGAAAAAGGGACCTGGAGCACATCCTGAGAGGGCAGATTATTCTGCTTATCAATTCTTGGCTTCTATACTATTTCCTCTGTATTTAAGGCTTTTTTCTTCATACCAATACCTTCAGCTTAGATGTCCTGCTTTCTTTTCCCAAACTTTATAACCATCCACTGGATTAGACCTTTGGTCTATGCCCAGAGATTTTTAATTTTTGAATCATTTGGCCTCCAGAATATCCGGGGTTGAACCTTCTACAGAGAGGTGGGATGCATATGAGTATACTTCGCAGAAATAGCTTAGAGGAGGGCTAGGGCAATAGGTAAATATGAATCAGAGGGCACATTGTTTCTGGCTGAAGAACATCACTCATGTTTGGCAAAATTTTCTTGACAGTTGGCTACTGAGGGGCTGGACTTAGGATTTAGCTATTTCAATACATTTTGTTAATATTTTTACATATCATTATAATAATGAATATTAAACTGACAATGTAGGAACTTTTTACTCAGAAAATGACAGAAAGGATAAAAACTCTAAGAACAATGGCTTGGACTTAGGTGAACTTCTCACTTTTTTTTTTCTTTTTCCGAGCTGCTCTGGTATGTGCCCTGACCAGGGAATTGAACTGACAACTTCCATGTTCTGTTATAGTGCTACAACCAACCGAGCTCTCTGGCCAGGGGTTAATTTTTTATTGATTTTTTTTATAGAGCCAGAGAGAGGAAGGGAGAAAGAGAAGGGTGGGGAAAGGAAGCATTCATCTGTTGTTCTACTCAGTTGTTCACTTATTGGCTTCTTCCTGTGTGTGCCCTGACTCAATGAAACTCACAACCTTCTTGTTTCAGGATGAAATTCTTAACTGACTGAGCTAACTAGCCAGGGCCACTTCTCACTACTTTTTACTCGATTATAATGCATCATAAAAACTGTATGTAAAACCGCATTAAGTAAACTAATGTATATAAAATGCCTTGTGCATGCCTAGTACATGAAAGTCACTAAAAGTGCAAATATATATTTAATCACATTATTGTATTATATATATGTAATATATTGTGAATATTTCATATTTGAATGTATTACATATTTCACTATTAATAGGTGCTTAATGAGATTATCTTTAAGTTTCTCGTTGCTATAACTTCGGTGTTAAAGTAGCAGAATTTTCTGTACATACATTTCCCAAGCTGGTGGGAACATTAGTGTAGGTTGTTATTAAATCCTACTGAGAACTGTAAGTCATATCTTCATCTAAAATTTATGTTCAAAGAGCTTATAATTCAAAATGTCAGAATAATTTCTGCCATTGACTTAGAAGATACCTCTGCCTACTAGTTTCTCTGTTGTTTAGTCTGAATTTATATTTAAGCATTTGGTTTTCATTTTTATCTCTAATTTAGTCAGGCTGGAAGAGTTGAATTGTAATACCAGCTGGCATAGAGTTGAGCCTGTATCAGCATATTGATGTTTCTGCATCAGCATATTGTTGCTAGTGACACCAAAATGTCTCACATAGGCATTAAACATGTGTGGTGATAAAAGAGAGCTGATAACAATCATCTCCTAGGATGGATGGACTGTTTCCCATTGGAAGAAAGAATGTTTCATAGTGAGGTGGTGCATTATCACAATGACATGAAACAAATCCATAGATCCCAACTATCCATAATAAATAAGAATGAGTAGGTGATTTTCTGCTGGTCATTGATGATTAACTACTGAGACCAGAAAACTTTTGATTCTGAAGGTGATTGAAAACAAGACTCAATATGATGAAGAGTTTTATAAAAAAAATCCTGAAGCTGTTGCTTAATCCTGATATGAAGATAACTGGCTATTCAATTGTATTTTTGTAATTAACTTTTTAATTAAAGATATATATATATATATTTCTTATACACATACACACACGTACACAAATGCCTATATCATATTTGTACAGCTCAGTGAATTTTCATATATCACACTCAAGTAACCTTGCAAGGATCAAAAATAGTACACATTGGCTGTGCCTCTCCTACCTCCTAATACTCATTACCCAGAACTTTCTCTCCAAAGCTAACCTAACCTGAATTCTAACACAATAAATCAGTTTTTTTTTAAATTTTTTTAAATTTTTTTATTTTTTTTCCCAAAGCTGGAAACGGGGAGAGAGAGTCAGACAGACTCCCGCATGCGCCCCACCGGGATCCACCCGGCACGCCCACCAGGGGGTGACGCTCTGCCCACCAGGGGGTGATGCTTTGCCCCTCCAGGGAGTCGCTCTGTTGCGACCAGAGCCACTCTAGTGCCTGGGGCAGAGGCCAAGGAGCCATCCCCAGCACCCAGGCCATCTTTGCTCCAATGGAGCCTCGGCTGCAGGAGGGGAAGAGAGAGACAGAGAGGAAGGAGAGGAGGAGGGGTAGAGAAGCAGATGGGCGCTTCTCCTGTGTGCCCTGGCCGGGAATCGAACCCGGGACTTCTGCACGCCAGGCCAACACTCTACCACTGAGCCAACCGGCCAGGGCCAGTTTTATTTGTTTTTGAACAATTGTTCTGTGTTACTTTTGCGAGCGATTTAAAGTAGTGAGTGTATTATCAGACACATGTGATAGAAAGATTATTCTGCAACAATATGAAGAATAAACTTGAGTTCAGTGAATAAGGAAAAGGATGATTGAACTAGTTTAAGTAATAGAGGATGGGGGAATCAACAAGTCAGTAAAGTAGAACTAGAAAAGAAGAAACACACTTGTATGTCTGGTTTGTATGGAGAATGAGGGATGCAGATTGACATGCAGTTTTCTAAATTTGACAGCTTCATAGATATGGTTCTATTCACTGAGAAGATGGATCAGGTTTTAAAGGAAAAGAGATGAATTCAATGTTGGATATTTAATTTGAGATGCAATATGGCAAGACTATGAGTAGGATTTAAGATATCAGGACGTTAGCATGCAAAATGTTGATTGTGTGGGGGAAGGGGACATTAAAGAAATAGTGATGTGAATGATGATCCTCAAGACTCTGTCTTGGGCATGTCAGTCAATTCATTGAGCCAGGAGAATTGATGTGCTTTGGACATATTGAGTTTGATGAACTTGTGAGGAATCCAAATATAGCTACATTGTGGTTAGTTGGATATTTGGATCTGGGTTCAAAACATGGATTTTTTTGAAGAAGATTAAAATAAAATAAGGTATTTAAATGTACTCTGAAAAGATTGGAGTGTTCCATTGACTATTATTAGCTATTATTTTTTGTTGATTAAGTTTAAAAAGGCCCTGATAATGATAGCTCATGATTAATTGCTGGAAGGGAAGCATCGTTTGTGGTTTTGTGGAGGTAAAAGACATCAACATTTGGTCACTGATAATAATGGCATTGTGCCAGTCTCAAAAGCCATTTCAACCAGTGTTCATCAGCACTTATTTACCTAGTCTAACTGTGAGACAATTTAATTATGTAAGACAGGAATGTTAATTTATTCTTTAAAACTGGTTACTATGAATTGTAGCACTAAAAAAAATGCCTTTACTTAGTTCAGAAATTGGTCGGAACTGGAGGTTCTTCTATACTACAAAGAGAAAAGCCTATTTATCAAGACAAGGTCTTTGCTATGTCACAGACAGCTAGGAATAGGATGTCATTATCACCTTTATTTTCTGATCCTGCTGATTTACGTGGGAGCCAGGAAAGCACCAGTAAGAAAGTAATGTAGTGCTTCAGTCTGAAGTTCTTGGACTCGATAAAAAAAGCTCTATAAGGACATCACTGCATGTTTTAGACAAGTACCATATTCTTAAAACTCCTGAAAAGATTATTCTTCCTCTTAAGAAAGAGTCATGCCCCTTGATGCTCTAATCAGTACAAAACCAAGACAAAGTAAAAGAACAACCTGTGTCTACCAACAGGTGATTGGATAAAGAAGATGGATGATCCACACACACAAAGAAATATCATATTATTCAGCTATGAGAAAGAAGGAAACCCTTCCACTGCAACAACAATTTAGAACTTGAGGCCATTATCAAAGCAAAACAAGCCAGACAGAGAAAGACAACTACCACATGGTATCATGTATATGTGGAATCTAAAGTAAAAGAAAAAAGTCAAACTCAAAGAAAAGTGGTTGCCAGAAGGTGAGGTGGGTAAATAGAATAGAGTTGATAAAAGGGTAGGTACAAACTTTCAGCTATAAGATTGAATAAAGTCTGAGGATCTAATGTATGACATGGTGGCTATAATTAATAGTATTATATTGTATAATTGAAATTTTCTTAGAATAGAACTTAAATGTTCTAAAAAGAAAGATAAATATATGAGGTAATGGGTGTGATGATTAAGTTAAGGGGATAGAGGGGAATCATTTTATAATGTATATGAATATGTATAGCAAATCACCATGATATACAATTTTAAAACTTATAATTTTATAACTCAGTTATACCTCAATAAAACTAAGTGAAAGAAAATAGAAGAAAAGGAAAGGAAAAAAATAATAGAACAAATCTGAAGAATAATAATAAACTGGACAAGAGAAATAATTGATTCATTCTACCAGTCATAATACATATTCACGAAGCACTATGCTGAGTATTGGGGATACTAGGTATAAATATGACTCTCTTCTCAGGGTCCTTATGTACTAGTGGAGAGATAAATCTAAAAATAATTATCAGACAAAAATGTTAATTATGATAATGAAGATATAAGCAACACAAAAGAATAGGGGAAGATGGCACTTAATACTCTCAGTAAAAAATACTTCATAGATAAAATGGTATGAAATATGAGTTCAGGGATGAGTTATAATTTAAGCAGGTAGAAAAGTTTGAAGAAGTGCCTACTAGTCAAATTTATGATAGTTGTAATAAAAGATGTCAGATGTCAGTAATTAATTATAATACACCGAATAAAAGATATCCTCAGATCCATCATGATACTCAAGAAGAAAACAGGCAAGAAGGGGTAGGAGTGGAAGGTGTAGGAGAAGGAAAGCTGATAAATGTAAAAGGAATGATAAAACATCAGAAAATTATTATTTGAAACCTCCAATGTAATACTTGATTCAAACACGACTCATTTTACCCACTTTTCTTTGAGTTTGACTTTTTTAAAATTTTAGATTCCACATATACATGATACCATGTGGTATTTGTCTTTCTCTGTCTGGCTTGTTTTGCTTTGATAATGGCCTCAAGTTCTAATGATAAATAGGTGCTAAAACCATTGGGTAATATGATTTTGGAGAATGTTATACTTGAACAGTATGAATATGTCACCCCAGAGTTTACCTATTAATTCCAAAGGGAAAGTTTTATATTTATAACAGAGTAATCTGGGACACTGCTTTAACCGAGTGATCAAATTTAGCATCTCATAGAGTAAGGCTAGGTGATGTCATGTGCCTTCTGAAAAGCTGTCATCAGAGATACACAACATCACTTATGAAGTATTTTTGGCCAGAATGTTAAGCTTAAATCTGTTCAACTCTTCAAACCTAACTTCCAGTGTACAAACAAAAAAGTTGAACATTATGAGAAATTCAGGATTTGGGGGCATTCTACAATAAAACGAGCCCAAATTTTTGTAGGTTAATATCTTATGGGAAAAAATGGTAGGAGCTGTCTTAGAATAAAAGAGATTCAAGAGACAGAACAAAATTCAATGTGTGAACCTTGATTAGATCTCTGTTTGAAAAAACAAATAGCTATTAAGAACAGTCTGGGGAAACTGGAAGGAAATTTGAATATAAACTGGATATTAAATTATAGTGTAGAGTTGTTAATTTTCATAGATGTGATAAGGGAACTATGGTTATGTAGAAGAACAGATTATTCTTAGGAGATACATGAAGTTTAAAATGTCTACAACACATTTTCAAATGATTCAACAAAAAAAGGTATATATACTTGGCAAAATGTTAAAATTGTTGAAACTACATGGAAGATTTATAGGATTTATTGCACTACTAATCCTACTGTTTCTCATGATTAAATTTTTTCAAAATAAAAAGAAAAATATCAGTGAAGAGAGATCTTAAAATGATATTTGATCCTAATGAATTTTTTTGGTGCCATTTCTATCTCATGATATTTTTATAATTTTTTTTTTTTGTATTTTTCTGAAGCTGGAAACAGGGAGAGACAGTCAGACAGACTCCCGCATGCGCCCGACTGGGATCCACCCGGCACGCCCACCAGGGGCGAGGCTCTGCCCACCAGGGGGCGATGCTCTGCCCCTCCGGGGCGTCGCTCTGCCGTGACCAGAGCCACTCCAGCACCTGGGGCAGAGGCCAAGGAGCCATCCCCAGCTCCCGGGCCATCCCTGCTCCAATGGAGCCCTGGCTGCGGGAGGGGAAGAGAGAGACAGAGAGGAAGGAGGGGGAGGGGGTGGAGAAGCAAATGGGCGCCTCTCCTATGTGCCCTGGCCAGGAATCGAACCCTGGTCCCCCTCACGCCAGGCCGACACTCCACTGCTGAGCCAACCGGCCAGGGCCTCTCATGATATTTTTAAATGAGACTCTACCCATGCCATCATTTTCCAAAGTTCATTTGTACAACTTAATTTTTCTGCACAGGCATACTTATTATTCTTTATATGATATTATGAGTGCACTATAGCATAGTGACTATGTATTTGGGCTCTGGAATAAGTTCTGTGGTCTCTGTTTCTATAATAAATTCCATGAACATGTACTTTGTTCTTTTCACTGCTCTGTTCCTGGGGCCTAGAACACTGTCTGTATGCTCAAATAATAGTTTTAAAACAAATTTTTATTTTGAAAAATTTTCAGACTTACAAAAAAGTTGCAAAAACAATACAGAGTTAGTTCTATATACCCTTCACCCATTATCTCTAAATGTCAACATTTTACATAACAACAGCACAATGATCAAAACCAGGTAAATAACATAGAAAAATGCATAATCTACATCAAGTAATGAATAAATAAATAAATTTTTGAATGACTAAATTTGTACAATAAGCAAAATAATAGTTGTACCTCAAGTATACAACCTTGAATAAGTGTTCATTCTCATTTATATAAAAGCACATCCTTCTGATTATTTCTACCCTTTGAAAATTTATAGAAGGGGCAGAAGGACAACAATCTGGTTAAGAGAAGAACTATGAGACTTGAAGTTGTATTTATCTAGCAAGTGTTTTTGGTATTTAGTTTTAGTATATTTGGTATTGCTCTCATGCTTACCCTGTCAAATTATCCAGGTCTTGGGTCACTCTAGATTTAGGCTATGTGACCTAAATCCCTAATATAGGAGCCACCTACATTATGTGCTGCAAGGATTAATTCATTCAACATTTATTGAATCTGGACTACAAGCCCTGTGCTGGATTCAATGATAAATTAACCAACCAACCAAATATACAAACAAATAATCAAACCAAAGAAAAAAACAAAAACAAATATAAAATCCGCTCCCTTTAAAGACTTCAGCCCAATTGGGGTGAATGATAAATTGCCAGTGATAAAAATAAATGATAAAGCAAATGTGCTCCCAAAGTCACTTCTTCAGGACCCCAAAATGAGTGTCAGGGAGCCAGCAGAAGCTTCTCTGTCCAAAATTACAGAAAATTACAAGAATTCTGAGAAAGCTGTACCTACATTTTCACCAAAACAAAGTAGCACCTCTTCAGAATTTGGGACTTCATGATCTTGGAAGGAAACTGACTCAAAGATAAGACAAAGTATTAAACAATCCTGTGTTCAATCTATGGCTTGCTTCCTGATTTTACTGGCTCAGACTCCTGGCAACTGCCTGCTTTCTGTGGCCTGACATCAGATATTTTTGGACCTTAAATGAGTGTGAATGTTGGCCTGTATTACTACGACAAGGTGGTTTTAAGTCCCTCCAAGAGCTGTCTGATATTGTCTGAGTCCATTCCAGGCTCCAATCCTGTGTCCAATGTGTAACAGCAGAATGCTTAACATGTTACCACAGAATAATGTCTTTTAACAGACATCCTTAGGCTTTCTGTTCTTATTGTTGGAGATAGTTCTTTTCCTAACTTTCTGTAGATGGCTCTCTCATGCTATGTATAAGTGGAGTTTCAAGCAAAACAAAACTCAAGCAAAACCCTGCAGTAACATTGTTTTTCCTTTGTTGCTATTCAATGCAATAGCAATTTCTGACTGTAAACTTTCCAGAGAACTTGGAAAAGACAGATTGCCCAAGTTCTAGTGTCATATTCAGCTTTTAGTCAAAAGAGGATTGAGGCTTGCACCCCTATTAAAATCATCTACTCATATATCTCGAATGTGTAACTTTTGAATAACATTTCAAATAAAACCCAAAAATATACTAGTAACTAAAACCAAAACATTATCAAGCAATCAAGATATCTGACTCATACTTTGGTAGATACAATAAATTCACACTCTGATTATAGTATTTCAAATTGGTAGACTAAAATATTCCTTATGAATTAAATACTTCTCCTCAAAAACAGTGAATCTATATAACTTATCATTTTCATGATTTTAAACAAGAGCATTTACGTAATAGTCATTTAATCATTCAGTTCATGCAATTGCTGGTAGTGAGTATAACTATGGTGAACATATAAAAATTACTTTTTAAAATATTTTATTTATTGATTTTCAGAGAAAGGAAGGGGGAAAAGCAAGAAGTATTAACTCATAGCTGCTTCACTTTAGTTGTTCATTGCTTGCTTGTTGCTTGTCGTATGTGCCTTGACTGGGCTAGCACAGAGTTTCAAACCAGTGACCTCAGCATTCTAGGATGATACTCTATCCACTGCACCACCACAGGCCAGGCAAAAAAAAAAAAAACCCAAACAAAAAATTTTAAATAACACAAATGAACATCTTATATTTTCCCATTAATCTGAATATGTGAAATTTTCAACTGAATTAATTTACATGAGGTCATAATTATAAAACATTGAAGAAACAGCTTTTAAATCAATGCAAAATATAAAAGGCACACATGAATGAATATGTATTTAAAAAACAGCAGCCACAAGCTATTATATATATAATTTAAATGATTTATTGCTTTTGGCTTTGATATTTTTCCTCTGTTATTGAATCATTATGCGGATCCCTTGAGTTCAATTATAATTACACATATACACATTATCATGTTTCACATATATAGTACATATATAGTCTTTAAAGCTGAACTAATGTAACAATATATATGCAAACTTAAATGCATAAAATTCGGGTAATTAAGACTTATGATTCCCTGAGCAACATTAACATACACATAGTAATGAATCGCTTCATTGTATGTTAAATTTATATCACAATATATCTCTCTGGCAAGGTGGATTTATGGTGTATGTGTACATTCTTTAAATTTCATAATTTACATTTTTAAAGTATTTGGCATGCATTTCTAAGTTTAATAATTTTATTCTATAATTAAAGGCTTTTTTTGTGTGTCCTAGACAGCTAATATACAGACTTGTCAAAGACCCGAGTGGTGATGAAGATTGAGGGCTTTGCGTGTGCACACACACACACACACAGACACACACACACACAAAACAGGTAGTGTATTAGAATAAGCCTCTTCTTTTCATTGATTTTTCAATGTGAGATTCAGAGAAAGCTGAGTAATTGGTAGATACAACAAAATTTTGAAAAAGATAAAAATAAAGAAGCTTAAGCATGTGAATAAGTAATACTGCAACAAAGATCCTTAAAATCTTGTTCCTTGAGGTGGCAGCAAGATGTAGTAGTTACTAGAGTGGGTCCTAAACAACCTTCTAGGTCAGTGTTTGTTGTGAGTTGAATTGTGTCATGCAGAAAGGTATGTTGAAATTTCAACCCATGGTACCTGTGATTGTGATCTTATTTGGAAATAGGTTCCTTGAGGACATAGTCAAGACATGATGAAGTTGTTTGGGCAAGCCCTAAACAAAAATGACTGGTGTCCTCTTAAGAAGAGGAGAAGAACCCAAAGCAATATACAAATTTAATGCAATTTCCATCAAAATTCCAATGTCATTTTTTAAAGAAATGGGACAAAAAATCATCAGGTTTGTATGGAACCATAAAATACCCTGAATAACCAAAGTAATCCTGAGAAAAATAATGAAGCTGGAGATATTAAAATACCTGACTTCAAATTATACTACAGAGCCACAATAATCAAAACAGCATGGTATTGGCAGAAAAAATAAATATACAGACCAATGGAATAGAACTGAGAACCCAGAAATAAAACCACATATATATGGTCAAATCATCTTTGATAAAAGGGGCCAACAACACACAATGAAGAAAAGAAAGCCTCTTCAATAAGTGGTGCTGGGAAAACTGGAAAGCCATATGCAAAAGAATGAATGTTAACTAGTTTGTCCCCTTGCAAAAAAATTAATTCAAAATGAATCAAAGACAAATATAAGACCTGAAACAATAAATTACATAGAAGAAAACATAGGTACTAAACTTATGGACCTTGGCTGTAGAGAACATTTTATGAATTTGACCCCAAAGGCGAGGGAGGTAAAGGCAAAGATAAATGAATAGGACTTTATCAAACTAAGAAGCTTCTGCACAGCAACAGAAACTGACAGCCAACTAAATGGGAGATGATATTTGAAAACAACACCTCGGATAAGGGGTTAATATCCAAAATATATAAAGAACTCAAAAACTCAGCAACAAACAAGCAAACAATCCAATAAAAAAATGGGGACAGGACATGGACATACACTTCCTCCAAGAAGAAATACAAATGGCCAATAGATATGTGAAATAGCTCATCTTCACTAGCTATTAGAGAAATGCAAAACAAAATTACAATGAGATACCACCTCATACCTGTTAGATTAGCTATTATCAACAAAACAGGTAATAACAAGTGTTGAAGAGGCTGTGGAGAAAAAGAACCCTCATTCACTGCTGGTGGGAATGTAAAGTAGTACAACCACTATGGAAGAAAGTATGATGGTTCCTAAAATAATTAAGAAAAAAACTATTATATGATCCCTCTACTGGGTATATACCCCCCAAACTTGAAAACATTGGTACATAAAGACACATACACCCCCATGTTCATGGCAGCATTATTCACGGTGGCCAAGATGTGGAAACAACCAAAGTGCCCTTCAGTGGAGGATTGGATAAAGAAGATGTGGTACATATGTACAAGGGAATACTACTCAGCCATAAGAAACAATGATATAGTATCATTTACGACAACATGGATGGACCTTGATAACATTATACTGAGTGAAATAAGTAAATCAGAAAAAGCTAAGAACTAACTATATGATTCCATATATAGGTGATACACAAAATTGAGACCAATGGACATAAATAGGAGCGCAGTAGTTACTAGAGGAAGGGGGGAAAGGGAAGAGGAGGGTCATGGGAGAGGGGGAGGGACATAAAGAAGGACAAATATAAAGTGATGGAAGATGATTTGACTTTGGGTGATGGGTATACAACATAATAAACTATCCAAATGATGTGAAGATATTTGCCCCAAATCAGTGTACTCTAGTTGACCAATGTAACCCTGTTAAATTTAATCATCTAAATAAAAAATTTTTTTAAAAATTTAAAAAGAGGAGAAGAACACCATGTGAAGACACAGAAACACAAGGGAAGAATGCCATATGACAATGGGGACAGAGAACTGTAGCAGCTGTGAGTAAAGAAATGCTAAGAATTTGCAGCAAATGACCAGAAGCTAGAAGGAGGCAAAAAAAGGGTTCTCTGTTAGAGATTTCAGACACCTTGATTTCTGACTTCTAGCCTCAAGAACCATGAAATGTGTTTCTGATGTTCTTAGCCACTCAGTTTGTGGTACTTTGTTATGATAGCTCTAGGAAACAAATCAATCTTGATGAGTCACCTTGGTTCCATTTTCTGTTTTCTCCCAAGGACTGGTCATCTGACTTCTGGATTCCAATGTGGCTGAGCTTTACATTCTCATTTCCATCTAATATGAAGTAAACTGACTCTGTTTCTTGCAACCAAAATATTAGTATCAACTGGAATCCAAGTGGGCTGTCTGCAACAGAGGCTCTCAGGAAATGAAGGACACATGAATCAGTTATGGTGATGAGGCAGGGTAATGGGCAGTGAGACTTTGTTCCCTCCATAGTGTCAATGAAGTGCTGGTGACTTGCGGTTTGTGGTGATGGAAAAATTAATTAAACCATATTGTCTCTAGATACTTAGAAAACATATCTACCAAAAGAAAGTCTTTTAGGGCTTTTCTAACTTTAAAGACTAGGTCCAAGAAGCTTATTGTAGAATAAGCTGAATTCCTGATTTGTCCATATCTAGATGTAAAGATTTAGTGCATAAGTGGTAGAGTTTGGAATACATATAGTGAGAAAAATCTGAGAAATAGGAGTGGTTAAGTGATTTGCTTAAAGTTGGTTCAATTTTATGTTATAGCCATTTTACTGGAATTAAAAATAATAAAAATAACCCTGACTGGATAGCTCTGTTGGTTAGAGGATCGGCCCGAAGCGCAAAGGTTTCCAGTTCGATCCCCAGTAAGGGCACATACAGGAACGGATTGATGTTCCTGTCTCTTTCTCTTTCCCTTCCTCTTTGGCTAAAAATCAATAAATAAAAATTTTAAAAAAGAAAAGCATTTGGTATGAGTCAGGCAAAAAAAAAAAAAAGTAAAGATGAAGTTAATTATTTGAAATGCAGAAGGATGCGTTGAGCATCATATTTATGAACATTTAAGCCTGAGGTTGAAACAAGATTTCTGCCAAATGCAGTGGATAGAGTGATGGACTGGGAAGCAGAGGACCCAGGTTCAAGACCCCAAGGTTTCCGGCTTGAGCACGGGCTCATCTGATTTGAGCAAAGCCCACCAGCTTGAGCCCAAGGTCGCTGGTTTTGAGCAAGGGGTCACTCGGTCTGCTGTAGCCCCTGGTCAAGGCACATATGAGAAAACAATCAATGAACAACTAATGTGCTGCAACAAAGAATTGATGGTTCTCATCTCTCCCCCCTCCTGTCTGTCTGTCCCTACTTATCCCTCTCTCTGTCTCTGTCACAAAAAAAAAAAAAGAAAAAAAAAAGATTTTTGCCAAAGGCTTCCTATTTTCTACTGAATGTGATCTGTAGGACCAATGGATTTGTTCTATAGAAATTTCATTATTTTAACATGAGTGTTTTGATGAAATGTCCCACTAGGAAATGTGATAAGAATTTAGGATAATCTCATTTTTACGATCTTTATAGAATGGCTCAGAAGTGGAGAATGTCTTACTGAATCTAATATTTTGGAAATATTTATGATATCTATGGGGGAAAGAAAATGATAATATAAAGGGGAAATGATCAAATACTTATTTACTTTTTAACATTATATCTAAATGAACTCACAGAATTTAGTTTTATAGTGTTTACCTCAAATACACAGTCATTTTCCTCAGGAGAATCTAACTTTCCTAGACTACAAATCCCTGGTGCCAGTCCATGCCTTAAACGGAGGATTCAAAACATAGGTGGAAGTTCAGTGTTGTTACATCCTCTGTTTCATTCTCTGAGTGACTAAATACAATTCAATATTAGACCTAAGGTTTTTTTTATAAGTTTGAGGAAAGGGAAGGATTCTCTGGTTTTCTTTTGTGAAATAAAAATCACACCAACCTATATCCCCTCTCCTTTGCCCTTCTTCCAAACAATCCAACAAACAAGTGAGCAAACACAAATCCTCATATTAAATGCTCTTATGCTTCTTTGAGATTAGTCCCACTCTAAAGACAAGATTTTTTACTCTTCTCCAAGAAAATGCAAATGTTTGGAACATGCTAACTTGTCAGGGACAGGCAAGAGAGGGAAAAAAAACCCAGATTTTTTTCAAAGTTCAGTTCTAATCCTTTCAATCCTACTGTGATATAGGAAGGACTATCTTCATGTCACCGAAGCAAAGATGCTTATTTACTCAATCAAAATCACTCAGCCAGTGACAGGGCCTGGTTCTGTCTAACTCCCCACCAGGTGTTTTTTCTCGTGTATCACTCAGGCTTTCATATTGGGAGAATATTTATTCATGGATAAAGAGATTTTTGCTTGACAATTTTCATAAATATCCTGTTTTCTTCAGATCTTATAATAGCAAAGACTTCTTTCTTAGGATAATACACACACACACACACACACACACACACACACACACTACCCAAGTCACAAAAGCAATAAGTCTGCTATTTAGTGATGCCCAAATTTCCTAGGTGTCTTTGATATTTTTGATAAGTCATCCTTTGCCAATTAACATCTTTTTAGGCATAGCAGCTGGATGATACATATTTTAAAACAATGATGATAGCCATTAGTAAGGCTCACATTGAATCTGGCTAAAATTTGATATTATATAGGACACTGTCATTGAATTGGGAAAATTTGTGTTTTCAAATAGATGTGTAAATTCTTAGTCAGATGATCTTAAAAAAAGAAATAGACCACGATTTAATCAACAAATATAATGCAAACTTTGCTATTTTAGTTTTACCATTTCTGCTTTCTTTTTTGCTTATTAATCAAAAACTATTCTGTTTTTTTTTTTTTTGGCTAAGAAGATGATGCTAACGAAATGTACTGTAATTGCTTAGAAGTGATTTTCTCTAGAGATCTAGGAAGCTTAAGCAGTTGAGTTTCCTATTACTTTCTGCCCCCCTGGGTTTTACATTAGTTCTGCACTGACTTTGTCTCATGTGTTTGTAAGAGTAAACGATTAGGTAGGAGAGGCTCCGGGGGACTGTTCTTGGCAGTAGCAGGTTGTGCTTAACCACCTTCTACTTGCATGCACCTGATGCTGTTGGTTATTAACAGAATTTGTGGGAGTCAATGACTACAGTATCTCTTTGCTTAATAGGTGTATACGAAGGAAAAAAGGATGTAATAACATTTACCTGCAGGTGTATCCTATGGTCTTAATCCAAGAAACAGAATTTTGTAGCATTGTTGACAGCTGTTTTAAGTGTTCTATTTTTTTTTTTTTTTTGCTGCACAGGTTGACCATGAATATTCAAAACATGATCTGCCTGACTATGTAACTCATGGGAAAAATCAACAAGAAACAATATATGTGGCAGAAAGTAATGGACAGCAAAGGGTATTGCAAATGAAGGTAGAACTCAAGCTTAAATGAACCAGAATGATGGGAGAAACAATTAGTGGAAGATTTTAAAAATGAAAATATGATACCGGTGTTGAAATGATAAGGGCAATCTGCTATTTGATAGGAGGACCCTGATGACATTCAATTCATCTGTGTTGTCTGAACACTAGAAATTAAATCAAGTTCTATGACTGTTGAGAGACTATGTGAAGAGTGTTTGTATCCGTGCTCTACCACCTTCCTGGGGAAGAAATTACTTTTCTTTCTCACTTCCTTCCTTTTTTTTTCTTCTCCATTTCCACATCCCCTCTCTTATCTTCCTTTTTCCTTTTTTTCTGAAACTACTAGGACTTCTTTGCTGATGAGTGTCAATAAAAATTGGAGGAACCAAACACCTGATAGCTCTTCATGATACAAAATGGAAAGAGACATTCCGGAGGAAACAGCTAGTTGACAGGAAAAAGAGAGTCGGTTTAGGTGAGAGAACTGCGACACTGTGGAGCTAAATGGTACATGAGACTTCAGGAGAAAGGGGAAGAATAGGAAAGACTTGTTCCTATGGGTTATGATATAATCTCTGAATTTATTTCCAACCAAACTATTAAAAAGGTCAATGTGTGTGTGTGTGTGTGTGTGTGTGTGTGTGTGTGTGTGTGTGTACATGTACACATCTATTATGTCAACACATATGGCTGGGCATTAGATAAGAGCAGAGTTGACCCTCTAAGACCCAGAGACAAAACAATGTGAAAAAAATTATCTTAAAAATAGGAATCACTTCCTTTCCTGTCCTCTAAATTATCTTTTACAACCAAGTGAGATGACTCACTGCTTCCTGTGCCTTTTGCTTTCTTACCTTTGCACTTTTGTGCTTTCTTTCTCTCAGCTTTAATGTCCTCTGTCACTTCCGTTTCGCTGAACCATCAAAATCTACTGATCTTCCAAAGTTTAAATGCCAGCTTTCCTCTGAAGCCTTCCCTGATTCCCTGGCTAGAAATGAAATTCCTCTTAATTCCTGTTCTTGAATTTTGTCTGCAGCTCTTTCAAGTCCCTCATCACCTCATCACCCCCTGCCTTGTGTTACAGCCATGTGAGCAGGTCTCTCTGCTGAGAGAGTGTGAGACCCACCTAGGAAGGGGTCCTGTATTATTCATCCCTGTGTCCCACCTAGATTCCGGGTCAGTATGTTTAGCAGATAGATGCTCAGTAAACATCTATGGAACAATGCATGCCAGGCCCATCAAATACAGTGTTTAACCTGCATCTTATAACTTATGGGTTATTTTTTTAAAGCTCTATTGTGGGTAAAATGTCCTTCCCACAGCAATGAAAGGTAATATTAATAACAAATCACAAAAGTCAACATTAAGTTCTAAAACAAGCAAGTTGAAAAATATAATCAAGAAATCATTTAGAGGAGATTGTTTTATTTCAATATCTAAATTGTAACAAGTGCTCATTCATCTGGGAAATACATTTACATAAATAAAATTATGTGGAAGTAAAAGATGGAAAAACTCTCATTCTAAAGATTTCATATGAATGGAAGGGAAGACCACACTGCTATCTTTGTCTTGAATTAAGAGAATTGTAAAATGCAAATTATTCTGAATCAGAAAATGTAAATAACCTAAGGTAATAATTAAAGGTGGTTTCCATATTTCTCTTGTGGAAAGAATGTGTACTTATGGCTATACACATTTTCCAGGTTTCATATTGTCCCTGTGCCCTCTGGCAAGAAGAAGAGAAATTTTGATTTGAGACATTGCTTGGAAGAAATAATAGGATCCTAGAGAAAATGAAGTAATAGCTGTATACATCAACGTAGATTAATCTCAAAAACACATTGATTAGTGAAAAAGCAAATCACAAAAGACAATGTATAGGATTTGTCCCCTTACCTAAAGTTAAAAAACAGGTAGAACAAAGCAATATGTTGTTTAGAGATACATCTATGTTTAAATAAAAATAATGGGGAATGTTTACACAACTTTTAAGAAGTAAACTTTATACCTCTTTGAAGAGTTGGAAAAAAAGAAAAATTTAGGAGAGAATAACAGGATATAGATAATATTTTATTTCCTAAGCAGAGTGGTAGGTTTTTAAAACTACCAATATGTCATATACACTTTTGCATACATAGTATAATTAATGTTTAAAATGAATATATACAGTAACTTCACAGCCCTTTGTAAAACTGGTGTATAAATAGCGGCATGGTAGACAGTTGTCTTGAGGATTATACAAAACTACAAGAGCATTTGGGAATATCATTTTTTAGTCAAAGTGTTGTGGGCAAAACATTTTAAAATTAAAGCATACTAGAAAATTTTATGGGATAAAACAGAGCATTTGCATGAAGTTTCTGAGATAAAATCCAAGTATTGCCAAGAAAATTGCTATTTGCATTAAGTCATGTTAAATTTCATCTAAAGCACTTGGGAAGCACATTCACTGTCCTCTATTGCAGTGACTTTTAACCTTTTTTATCTCACGGCACACATAAACTAATTACTAAAATCCTGAGGCACACCAAAACTGCATTTTTTGCTGATCTGAGAAAAATAAAAAGTACAATTTTGAAATACTTACACTGGAAGGCTATCATTGTGCTGGCTGTTGTCATTTTTAAAATTTGATAATCTAAGAGAAAAGAAATAAGTGCCCTTGATTAATAGTCAGGTATTAGATGTTTTATTTAAAAATTCTCATGGCACACTAAGGTTGAAAATTGCTGCTCTTTGATAATGGATGGTACCAGCAGAGAATTTGGGAAGCCTCAGGAATGAAGGAGAGACCTTTAGTCTGAGCCAACAGGAAGAGTAGACTCATGTCTTATCTCAACACAGCAAAGGGGTATTTATAAATATAACTCTGTAGCATATGGTATTATATAAGCTTATTTTCCTTTTGCTATTTTAGTGAATGCTTAGCAAATTCCTTCAGAGGTCTTTGCTGAAATAGCTGTTATTTTTGGTGCCCTCTAGAGATTATTGAAAATACAGTAATAAATTAATGACATTTGTACTAGCCACTTCTAGAAGAATGGGTGAGGTATTGTGGAGAGTTTATAGGAGAATATAACACATCTGAGACACAAGAAGCTATCAAAAAGAAAAAGGAGTCTTTAGTACACAACACACAATCATCCTTAAAATGCAGACTTTATTAACATCTTTGTCCAAATACAGATTGAGCTGTCTTTTTCAAAAATGGTGATGTCAGCCTTTCTAACACAAGTATATCAAGACCGCGTAAAAGTTGTCTCTGCAGAGAGCAGGGTGAGGATATTCAGAAAGTCTAGATTTATTCATTAAGCAAATATTTATTGAGTATCCACTTTATGCTAGCCAATGGAGTTAAAATGGCAATCAAAAGCATCATTACTGCCCTTTGCAAAATATGTTTAGTAAAGAGGAAGGAACTTAGTCAAGTGATATACAAATAAATGTATATTAAAAACAACTAAAATGCTATGGAATGAAGGTACATGGTGAAATGAGTACATATAGTGGTGAAATGGGTCAAGAAGAACTTCTCTGAAGAAGTGACATTTGAATTGAGATCTTCCAGATGAGAATAAATTAATTTATTGAATTGTGGAGGGTAGGGGGGTTCTAAGAGGAAAAACAGTATGTGCAAAAGTCCTGAGGCAGGATGCAATATGCATGGTACATTCTAGAAAATAAAAGAAGGCTGTGTGATTACAGCACAGAGAATAAGGAGAGCAGGGTGGGCATGAGAAGGGCCTTGAGGGGTATGTTCAGGATTTAAGTTATTATCTAAAAAGCACTGAGAAGCCATTGAAGTAGTATAAACTAGAGAACGATGTGAACAGATATATGAAAAGAATATTATGACTTGAAGGTGTAGAATGAATTGAAAGGTGCAGAAACAGGGAGACCAATTAAGGTGAATTGTGAACCCAAGCAGTGGATAATGGTACCTTAGCTTATCATACTAATGGGAAGAAAATTGTTTTAAGAATTATTTAGAAGGTAAAATCTATATGACTTGAAAATGGACTGAATATGAAGGATGAGAAAGAAGAATTGTCAGGGATGACTCTCTTCTGGCTTATGATTTGTCATTGGCTTGGGCATACATAAAGGAAACATTATGAATTTGGTTATGGACATGTTGAGCTGGAGATGGTAGTAAAGCACATAGAAATATTGGGAAGCCAGTTGGTTACATACAGGTGCAGTTGAGGGAAGATGTTTGGGTTGTACAGAGAGAGAGAGAAAGAGAGAGAGAAAATCTAGGAGTCATTGGTGTTTAGGTGGTATATTAAGGCTAGGGGAGAAGATGAGGCTTTTGGTGGAGGGGGCTTAGAGTGAGAAAAGAGAAGTGCCTAGGGATGGGCTCTGAAGAACTCTAACAGAGTGAAAAGGGACAGTCACAGGCCTCAAGTCAACTGTGGCAATTATACATAACCCAGTCTTCACAGCCCCAGTGGCATATGTGGCACGGAAAAATAAGTCACTTAAACATCATTTATTTATTCAGTTATTCAAGAAGTACCTCCTGAGTGGCAGCCATTGAACTAGATACTAAAACTAGTTCACAGAGGAAGGCATAGTCTCTGCCTCGGGGTATCCCATAATCCAGGAAGGCATCAAGCTCTCAGGGCGTAGCTCCTCAACTTGATGAAAATAAGTATATAGAGCCATGGAAAAGTCCATATCCCACTCTCAGAGAAACAACCATGCTCTCCTGCTGAGCCTTTGGATTTCCAAAACTCAGTGCTGTTATCCACCTCATGCACGACCATCACACTGATGCTTTAAGGAATCAATAGTCAGCTTGGTAATCAATGCCTACCCGGAGAAGCCTAGGCCTTTTGTATGCAAGAATGGCCAGCCTGTTTCAGGGCCAACTGAAAAAAAGTTTCAAGTCTTTTGTTTAGAGTGTGTTCCTCAACCTTAGTTTAACTTTGGAATCACATAGGGCATTGATTTTTTTTTCATGCCCAAATCCTGACTTAATTGGTTTAAGATGCAGCCTGGCTGGATATTAGGATTTTTTTTTAAGAGTTCCCAACATGATTCTATTGTTCATTCAAGGTTGCAAATCTCTGGTTTGGAGCAATCAAAAATAAAAAAAAAATACTCTCCCTTATCCCTACCAGCTTTTTCCCTGTATAGACCTTTGATTGCCCATCAAATCTGAGCCCAATTCACTTACCTATCTTGAGTCCTGTTGATCACATTTTTACCCATCTGACTCCATCATGTCTTTATTCTCAACAAAGCCCATAGCAACAATATAAGTTTCTTCTCAAATAAAAATTACAGCAATTACACTACTGCCCTTAGCCTCAATCCATCCTACATACTTTACATACTCTGAAGTTTATTGAGGGAATGTCTGCCCCTCTTACCAATTTGGAAGCAGGGACCATGGCAGAGTGAAGCATGATTTGTGTGCTGGGGCTTTGGAGGATTGAGAGTTTTGAGGCCTCAGCTGAGCAGATGAGCTGCAATCCTAATTTGATGCTGAGTTATCACTGTGACGGTTAGTTGTCTCCTGCCTCTGGTCACTGTTAGATAGGGGAAAGTAGCTCCTGAAAGCTTGCATCTATTGATAAATCTCAATGCCCTCATCTTTAGGTACTTGACTGATGCAGAGTTTTAGGTTCAGCTATTTTGGGTTTGGTATGCCCTAATAAGGAACCATTAAGCATTTAAGGCATTGCATCGAAGAAGTTCTCACATAGACATTGTCTCCCTCTTTGAGGCCCACTAGCTAGAGACCACCAGGAACACACCTGCAGTAGAATATAGATGAGTTTATTGCTTATAGCAGCTAAGGAGACAAAACCCCAGGAGGAACCATGGGTGGTCTTGAGAACAGGGAGTTAGCAAGGCCTTATTATAAGACTTGGGTGTTTCTTAAATGATTTGGAGAAAAATTAAAAGGAGCAAGGTCTGGATTGGGGTCCTTCAGAAGTCAGAACAATTAGGTGAGTGGGTATCTTAATGCTTTTATTTAGGGGGAGGAGGAATGGAGCAGAGCTCAAGTTGTCATCCGAAAAGAAGCAGTTGTTTTAAGTATTTTCTAGGAAAAGGAAAGGTTTGTTCATTTTGTGGTTGCACAGTGTCTTTGCTTTGATCTTTGGTTGGACTTTTTTTATGGAGTCTTGTTTTTGTGTTGTTCATAATGATGGTGAGTCCTCACCTGATGTTGAAATTATGGGAGACTGTTTATAGTCACAGGAAAGCACTGTGGCCTAGCTGGTAGCCACCAGGCCAGCTGCTGGCTGACAGTTATCAGACCTGTGTTTTTCGCTCTTACCAGACAAGTTGGGGTCAGGGTAGGAATGACAAAATTGTCAAGGATAGATTATTAATGAGAATAAGATGGAAGTTAGGAAACATGAATAGAAAAAAACTAATCTAAATTGACATAGTATGTCTGTCACACTTGTTCAGCTCAGGAAGGTCCATCAATCATTCTAAGAAAGTGTCTGTTCATTCTCTCAAAATTCATTTGTACTTGAGTGACCACAACACAATTTCTTTTTCTAAATAGTGTATTTCTTTTTCCCCTTCTCGTTCCTTTCCTTTTGTTTTCTCTCCTCCCTCTTTCCCTCCCTTCCTTCCTTCTTTCCTTCCTCCTTTTCTTCCTTCCTCCTTTTCTTCCTTCCAGCCTTCCAACCTTTCATAGCTGCATTCATTAATTCAAAGCATCTACCCAACAATTAACCAGCCAATACTTTATTATGTGCCAGGCTCTGGGCTAGTATATTACTTTTCTATTACAACATAAACATAGTAGCATAAAACAACATAGTTTATAGGTCACGACTTGGAGGCTGTCATTCCAGGAATTTCTTGGCTGGATTATCTGCTCAGGGTCTTTTAACGCTAAAATCAAGGTGTCGGCTGCCCGTCTGGGGTTACTGAAGGAGAGACCACTTCCAAACTCATTCAGGTTTTTGCAGAATTTGGTTCCCTTTTGCTTGTGATTAAAGTCTTCTTGGCTGTTGGTCAGGGACAGCTCTCAGTTCCTAGATGCTGCCTGCTGTTTTCTGCCACATGGTCCCCATGGGCAGTTCACAGCATTATTGCTGTTGCTTCCAGGTCAGCAGGAAGGAATCTCTCTGACTTCCCCTGCAATCAGCTGGAGAAAGTGCTCTGCTTTAAAAGGACTCAAGTCTAACCAAAATAACCTCCCTTTGCCATATAACATAACATAATCACAGCTTCTGCCTGCACTCAACAAGATGGGATTGTACAAGGGAAGGGTCCTTGGGAATCCCTTGGAATCCTGCCTACTGCAGCTAGATAAGTACAGATATCAATAATCAATAGTGCCTGCCAACAAGGAGTTCACAATCTCACTCAAGAGTCAGTCATATAAATATAATTTAACTCCACAGTATAGTAATAAAGTTACATAACTGTACTGAGGCTACATGATGGCAGTGAGGTGGGACAGAGGAGGGAACATTTAACTTTGCCTGCAACCGAAGGATGATGGAGTATTCAAATTGCTTTATAGAAGAGATGTTTCAGCTGTGTATGGAAGGAAAAGCTGAATCATCAGGTGGAGAGAGTGTGGAAGAATAGTTCCCTGATGGAAGGTGGCCAGGGATGGATAGTGTGTGTGCGGTGCAGAGATAAGGGTCTTGGCCACTGACGTGTAGTAAATGAGAAAAAGGAGCTGATAGAGTCTGGACAGAGAACATACAGCGACAAGAGGTAGGACAGGAGTTGTTAAAACAGATGCAGGAAGAGCAACTGTCACAGATCTAGTGTTGATTTGAACTCTTCACAAGCAAACAAACCTCCCCAGTCCCCTTCTCCTTGGGTGGTATGCTTAAGCAGCCATCAAGTGTAGGATATCATTTTAGCTTGCTCTGCCATTTTGTGCTTTATAACAAATAGAACTTATCACAAATAGGCTCAGAAAGACAGATGTTTCAAATTCCTTTTTTTAAATTTTCTTCAGGGGAATGAGATGTTTTTGCATTTGCTACATTAGGACAGCACCTTAGAGTTAGACACTTAAATGATGTATTATTGCTTTATAAAATCACAAGAACAACATTTAACTAAGAATAGTAGAGGAAAATTAGCATCAAATGCTTACAAGCACTTTACAGGAAAGAATGACCAGAAGATAGATATACTGAAAATGAAGAGCAACTGTTTCAATATACTTTTTTTAATGAAAAAATGTATATTGAATTTGAGTGTTTGGAGCACAATTAAGAATTAATTGGATAAAACATCTATAACATCTATTTCACAGCATGATTTTGAAAACAAATACTTTCATTAGTTAATTGAATAAAACTGGATATGCATTTCTGAGGTTGTGTATAGGAATTTCACTTGGGTTTTTGTAGGCAGGTTATAGCTACATTAAACTCTTGGGGTTTTTCTTTACATTTAGAATATAGAGGGGTTCCTTGGGTTATGACACAGTTCCATTCCTACAGCAGTGGCATAACCTGAATTTTGGTGTAAGTCGAAACACCACATATTTTAAAATGTAATTTTGTGAGAGCCATCCAATATGTTTAACACTAAATACAAGTAAATGTGTGCATTTTATGTAAGACCAATACTTTTAAAGTACAATAAGTCTTTGAATTCTTTTTAATAACATTGTTATGCTGTTGCTAACCAATGATAAATAAAGTACTTCTTACCATTAATATGACTTCTGATGCTGCATGGTTTTGCTGATGGCTTTGTTGTCTGGTTGATATGTTGTGAGGTTAAGCTTCATGCAGGCGTTGAGACTTCCATCGTTAAACATGATTGTAGGTTGGTCTTAATGTTCTTTAGATGTGAGAAAGACTGCTCACCTGCATAGAACCAAACATTGTCAGTACAGCAATACTCACATGCTGCAGTGTGTGGTATGTGATGGGAAGCGCGTTCCAAGTTTTGACAATCAGCTGGTCCGCAGGTTGAAGTTTTTACATTTCTCCCCACTTGTGTTTGCTTGCCAACGCTGCTTGTTGTCATGAAAGTCTTTCCAAATCTTCATTCAGTGACTTGAACTTATTCACCCACATATCTGAGGCCTTCAGGTCAACAGCTTGTAGCTCAAAATCTCTGATGGAGACACCGGGGATGTAACTCAGGTTGGTGCTGTCCACTGCACACTCGTGTGGATGGGTGATGAACTTAAAAAGATGAGTGTGCTCATAAAATTCTCCAAAGCACGCTTTGAATGACTGCAGGAGATTAGATGTGAAGCCTGCTAGCTGCTGGAGATCAAGATGTTGAGCAGGGTCACTTGCTGTGCATGCATCTTTAAACTCTCCCAGTTTTTCAAAGTGTAGTAAACGACCTGTTTCAATGTCGGCAACAAAGAGTTCCTGCTTGTTTTCAAATGCAAACAGTGCTTGTTGAAGGGATAAGACCGTATTTCCAATGCCTTGTATTTTCACATTGAGCTGGTTCAGATGTTCAGTCATGTCCATGAGATAGTAGAACTTCAGGAGCCACTCAGTGTTAGCTAACTCAGGATGCTTGATGTTTTTCATTTCAAGAAAAGTCCGGATTTTGCTCAGACAAGCCACAAAATGGCTGAGCACCTTCCCTCTTGACAACCAATGCACATTTCTGTTCAGAAGCAGACCAGGATAATTATTCCCAACTTCATCCAGCAGTTTTAAACTGGTGATCATTTAAAGCTCGGGCAACAATAAAATTGACCACCCGAATGACCAGTGACATCACCTTACCAAGCTGCTTGCCACACATCTGAGCACAAAGTGCCTCCTGATGTAGGATGCAGTGAAAACTTAGGATGGGTCTCTTTTCATGTTCACAAAGAAGTGCTATGAATCCTCTGTTTTTCCCCACCATGCATGGAGCACCATCAGTACACACCAAAATAAGTTTATCCATCGGTAGATTTTTTTTTCCTTAGGGAACTCAGTGAAAGACTGGAACAAACCCTCCCCTCTTGTTTCTTTCATAGGCAAAACAGTAAGACTTTCCTCACATAGTGTGTCACTGACAGCATGCCTTGCAATCACGCTGAACTGGGATAAATGACTTATGTCTGTTGACTTATCCAAAGTGAGAGAAAAGAATGGTGCTGCAATTATGTCCTTTACTTGTGTTGCCTCAATTTGATTTGCCATCATGATAGTATGATCGTGAACAGTTCTTGCCGACAGAAGCATGTCTTTTATTCATTTGATTATCTTGTCTTTATCTGAAAAGTTGTCAAAAAGTTCATTGGCAACATCAAGCATGAATGTTTTCGCATACTCCCCATCTGTAAATGGCTTTCTGTTTCTCACAATTGCTAAAGCACCAGCAAAGCTAGCCGAATTCTAGTCACCTTGTTGGGTCCAAACACGGAGTTGCTGCTGACTATCTTGTACTCTGCACAGTAGCTCTTGACATGCTTTCTTCCTGCTGTCCCCCACTGGACATTTCAATGTAAATGTAGTATGGCATGTGTCGAAGTGCTGCTTTATATTTGACCATCTCATCGATGCAATTTTATCATTGCATATTACACACACTGCAGAACTTGCTCTCTCCACAAAGGTGAATTCCTCTGTCCATTCCTGCTGAAAAGTATGATACTCCCCATCTTTTTTTCTTTTAGCCATCTTCTTCGTCAAAAGGGTTTCTGCAATTAGCTAGCTGACTACTTGATTAAAAGGAGGGAAGTTTACTTCCTGACCTCACAATGACCCGTGTACATTACACATTATCCAATAAAAATTTGGTGTTGTCCCGGAGGACAGCTGTGATTGGCTCCAACCACCCACAACCATGAACATGAGCAGTAGGAAATGAATGGATTGTAATACATGAGAATGTTTTATATTTTTAATATTATTGTTTTTTATTAAAGATTTGTCTGCAAGCCAGATGCAGCCATCAAAAGAGCCACATCTGGCTTGCGTGCCATACGTTCCTGACCCCTGCCCTAGCCTAAGTCACTTACCTATCCTAACATAGTTGTAAAATTATAATTTAGACATAAAAACACAACTAAACCATAGAAAAAGGAAAAGGAAATAAATATAATGTATGGTACACTGTACTGTAGTAACAGAATAAAATGTCAAAAAATTAGTGTAAAAAATTCCTTACTGGCCCTGGCCGGTTGGCTCAGTGGTAGAGCATCGGCCTGGCATGTAGGAGTCCCGGGTTTGATTCCTGGCGAGGGCACACAGGAGAAGCGCCCATCTGCTTCTCCACCCCTCCCCCTCTCCTTCCTCTCTGTCTCTCTCTTCCCCTCCCGCAGCCAGGGCTCCATTGGAGCAAAGTTGGCCCAGGCGCTGGGGGTGGCTCTATGGCCTCTGCCTCAGGTGCTAGAATGGCTTTGGTTGCAACAGAGCAATGCCCCAGATGGGCAGAGTATCGCCCCCTGGTGGGCATGCCGGGTGGATCGCGGCCGGGCGCATGCGGGAGTCTGTCTGACTGCCTCCCTGTTTCCAACTTCAGAAAAATACAAAAAAAAAAATTCTTACCTTTATTCCTGTGGTTGGCTTGCATACTAGAAGAGGCATTGTAAGGTGGGAGAGAGTAACCTGTTGGGAAGAGGAAGCTGGAGAGGCAGGAGAATCTGCAGAAGGTGCTTGAGATACTGGGTCAGGTGAATCAGGATTGCCTAAGGAACATGCAGGAGACGCTGGAGATTATTCTACCTGTACTACAGGTGTTTCATCTCGAGAAGTAGCTCATATAGAGGTTACAGGATCTGTTGCAGGTTTTCCTACCTTCTTAAAGAATTGTTCCAGGCGAGTCTGGAAGGTTGATGACTTCTTCTCTTCCAAAATCTGCCTATAGCATTGCAAGGCATCCATAACAGCTCTGTAGACCTTACTGAGTCTGTTATCACTAGGGTTCTCAGCCTGAAATTTTGCCAGCTTATTTTCTGCCATAGAAAACCTTCTATCAAATATTTTGTAGTAAATATTTTGGGTTCTGGGATTCTATCTCTTCCTCTTCAAGCAGCTGTTTCTCCAGCTGCATGAGGTCCTTAGCAGAAAGCTCCTCTCCAGGTGAGGACAGTAGCTCTGTGACATCCATCATGATGGCTTTCCTCTTCTTTGAAGCACTACCATCTGAAGAGTTTGACTTTTGTTCAGGAGCCATGATAAGAGCCAACAAGTCACCAAAGCAACACAAACAGAACACTTTGCACTTTTAACAGTCCAAAATGGCAGAGGTAGGCATACTGGGGGACGCCAACTCCCTCACTCATTTTTTGCATTACTGCGTATTCTTCTGCCACGTGCAATGAAATTATTTTGCCCATTTAGTAAACTTGAAATGTCATATGTCAAGTTATAACCTAAGGACCCCCTGTACTTTCTTTTTAATGTACTTTTCCAAAGTGAGAAGTGGGAGAGAGGCAGACAGACTGACTCCCGCATGTGCCTGACCAGGATCCACCTGGCATGCCCACCAGGGGGCGATGCTTGCCCCCCCCCAGGCATTGCTCCACTGCGTTTGGAGCCATTTTAGCACCTGAGGCAGAAGCCATGAAGCCATACTCAGTGCTTGGGCCAACTTTGCTCCAATGAAGCCTTGTCTGTGGGAGGGGAAGAGAGAGACAGAGAGAAAGGAGAGGAGGAAGGGTGGAGAAGGAGAGGGCGCTTCTCCTGTGTGCCCAGCCAGGAATCGAACCCAGGACTGATGTTCTACTGGTGAGCCAACTGGCTAGGGACCCCCTTTGCTTTCTTGATTAAATATAAAACTAGGACAATAATGAGATTAATTCAAAACTTTAAGAAAATACTCAAAGGGCAATAGTATTTACTGCCTGATTTCTCAGGTGGGAAAATAGAAATAATTATAAAAGCTTTGAAATAATATGATTTTATATAATAAGCATGAAGAGGTAACAAACATACATATTTTGCCTGATAGGTAATATGCTTCCATGTCAGGTGACCAATCTTTTTGATAAATGAATACACACACACACACACACACACACACACACACACATAATAGAAATTTGTTTTTGTATAGTACAATTATTCAGACCCTAGGAACATCAACTGAAATGGTAGCAAAAGGTCTTACTGAAAATAATGTTACCAGTAGTAGGAACACAATTGAATGACTTCTTGATGGAGTCACTGCTCACTTCACTTTATATAAGACAGGAGTTAGAAGTGTCAGGGGTTTGAAGCTAAGGACCTGTTAGCCAGAGAGTTTGTGGAAACCTGTTTGGCAGTCTAAAAGAAGAGCATAGTTATTTCTTAACTTATTTAAAGAACATTTATTCCGATGCTTATTAAGCATAAAGCTTGTGCTAAGTGTTTTAAAAATAGTCCTACTTAAAGCCTGCCCTCAGAGAACATTCAGCTCATCTGTCCTGTGTTGGGAAATGCCATCCTAACGGAGCAAAGAACAGCTACTTACAATATCTCTTAGAGCCTGCTTTAGATATTTGATTTCTTATGATACATATAGATAAAGATATTGTCAGAGTAAGAAATCTCCAAACCTGCAGAAAATTTTTATAAGAATTTATTTGAGCCAAACTGATGACATATACCAGGGAGCAAGATCTCAAATGCTCCAAAAAATAACAGTTTTGCAGCTTCTTCTTCCTCCTCCTCCTCCTCCTTCTTTTTTTGCATTTAAGGTGGGAATGTAAGAAAGATTATATGAAGGTGGGAGAAAGCAACTCAGGGATTGAATCACAGAATAGTTAAGATTATTTGCTCTCTTGGGGGATCTTAAAGGGGGCATTTCAAAGCTATATTAACTTAGATGCACAGAAACATTGAATAGGGCTTGCTTAAGGCAAAGATAAACGTTTTAGTAAAGAAGTTGTATGCCTGGGCTGTGACTATCCCCAAGAACTACTCAATTAGGAATTTATGATCATATCACCCTATGAGGTTACTTTCCACAGAACTCCCTCTTTTTTTGTCCACAAAATGTATATCTATTATCTATCTATCTATCTATCTATCTATCTATCTATCTATCTATCTATCTACCTATCTATCACCTATCATCTAGAGAGACAGAAAGGGAGAGATATTCAGAGATAGGTTGACAGAGATATTATGAGAGACAGAGAAAAGATTGAAAGAGGGGGAATAAAATTCATTGCCAATGTAGAAAAGAGGAGCATTGCAACCTGATTTATCCTATGAGACATTAAAAAAGAGAAAATACTCTTTTTTTTCCAAACCTAATAATTAAACTAAGGTTATCAGTCTTGCTGTAGAAAGGTGAAAGTACATTTTAAAGCCTGCTTCTTTGAAATGTAAATGTTTTGAAACTCAAATCCATTTGAAAAATGCAAACATTTTAATTTGCTGATAGAACTAATAATTATCTGCATTGATTTTTTCCTTTCCCAATCCTTTCTGTTTCTTTTCCCATATTAATGGCATTACCATCCAGGTAGCTTTCCAAGCTGGGACACTCTGAGTCATTTTCAATTTCCTCCACCCCTTCCCTTTCTACTTAGTCACTAGATGCTATTGATTCTACCTCTTTGGTTCTACTGCCATTCCTTTTGTTTATGTCTCATTTCCCTCTTGGTCCATAGTAATTGCTTACTTAGTCTTTCACAGATTTTTTTCTCAACAAACATTTTTTAGAATATCCACTGCTATGTGGCACCTATTTATTAAAATCACCACAATTTTATCTGCTGTCCTATCATATCTGAACTCAAGATCCTATATTCTGCTATATATTTGATATCTCTATTTGGCTCTCTTGTCAATGTTTTACACTTTTAACTTATCCAAAGCAGAACTCAGAATTCACTCTTCCTAAATCCCCAATCTTCAAACTGGTTTCTCTCTCATGTCACCCTTTTTCAATAAATAGAACTGTTGCTCAAATGTTGAACCTCAGAATCATCTTTGATTCATCCCTTGTTCACTCCTCCACATCCAATCTCTCAGCAAGTCCTCCTGATTGGGCTTCCAACATCTATTTTGAATCAGTCACTTCTCTCCATCTCTGAATCAGATCCTCTGGTTCACATCCAAGTACTGTCACTTACTAACTATGTGCCCTTGGGTAATTAATGTCTGCAAGGCTTGGTTTCAAATACAAAAGCAGACTTTTAAAAGACAAAAATAGGTATTATTAAATAATTCTAAAGTATGGATTTACTTATTAAGAACCAAAATCTGACTAAGAAAAAATGTGTACTGATTTGGCCTTTTTATCTTTCCCAAACTGATTTATTTTGACAGAGGGGAGAAGGACAGTTAGTAGGTTCTCAGTGGGAGTGGTATTAATACCTAGGGGGTGTTTGGGCTTCTCACAATGATGAGGAGTCTTGACTGGTATTTATTTGGTGATTGCAAAGATAGATCGTCTTGCCTCCATGTTGACTGTCAAATATTCTACTACTTTCATAAATTGAATTAGCCTTGATGTGTAGTAGGATTAAAGTTGTTTTTCTTTTTGAGATATATTATAAAGAGTATTTGACCTGACATTTAAAAAAAGAAAACTCTAGTTCATTTATGAAAATCATGTTTCTCTGTTTTCTTCCCTCCAAAATTATGTAATTGGTCATCTCTGCTTCATTTAAGATTATTCCCCTCCTTTTTAATTAATTAATTGATTGATTGATTGATTTTAGAGAGAGAAAGAAAAAAGATTAGCTTGTTGTTCCACTTATTTATGCATTCATTGGTTGTTTCCTGTATGTGCCTTGAGCAAAGTTAAACCCCCATCCTTGGTGTATAACTGAGCTACCTGACCAGGGCATTTTTTTTCTTATTACAGTCCTCCCTTACCATATTGCAGTTCACTTTTCATGGTCTCACTGTATCGCAGAATTTAAAATTGTATATATCTAAATTTGTGTCATGGATTTTTGCCATATTGTGGGATTTTGTGGGATATAGGTATTTTATATATTTATTATTTTAATTATTTTTTCCAGCAAAATAAGTGTGGGAAAGGTTAATAACAGCGTGGGAAAGGTTTATAAGAGTGTGTGTGGGGGGTTATAAGGCCTTAAAAATATATAAATAATAAAATAAATATAAGGTTGCTACTTTGTGGATTTTCACCTATCGCAGGGGGTTCTGGAACCTAACCCCCACCATAGATGAGGGACCACTGTATATGTATATTTGCAAGTTAAGTTTATTTTTACTTATTCTACCATTATTTTTAATTCTAGTATCCACTAACACCTCTGCTCTTTCAATTTCTTCTTGTAAAGTATAGCTCTGGACTTCTCTTATATTCAAACAAGATATTGGAGAGATAAGCATTTCACTATTTTATGTTGTCTTCTGTAGTTAGGCATAAGCATTTACATGTTAAAATTCACAGTATTTTATTATTAGTTACTTTTTAATAGATTATTTACATTACAATTAAGGCATTAGGTTAACTTTTGCAAAATTATGTGTATAAGTAGGTTCTATTATCTGTCCCATTTAATTTGGGATTATTAAAGAGATTATTTCAAAGTATTTGCTCAACAAAAACAAGTGCTGAGTCTAATGAGGTTGAGCCTCTGATTTGGTTGCAAACAGCCCCTGAGAAAAGGCCTTAGCAGAGCTGAAAGGACTGACAGACAAAAAGGACACAGTTCAGTTGAGTAAGGTGCAGACTGTGTGGACATAACGGCTGAGGTTATACCAGGGCAGCAGAAGACCCCGCAGAAATCAAGACCTACACTTGAATCCAGCTGAGCCTAACTGAATATTGGACTCCCACAGACCACATCTTCAGCCAATGCAAAGATGCCACATAAACTCCCTTAGCTTAGATCACCCCAGAGAAAGACAAAGAGAAAAGGGAGGGGAGAGGCACCAACTTGAACATCTATTCCAAAAAGACAGAGGTTAACTGAAAAGTTACTAAATTTTATACTTTCTATCTTTCTGTATCTCAGAAAATGGAATCTTAAAGGCCAAGTCATTCTAAAATGAAGAAAGTTATATTGGTCCATATTAAGTTTGTGGATTCATGACTGTAAATTGTTTCCTCCATGCATCCTCATTGTGTCTTTTCTGGAAAACTGCACTAGCCTCCTAATTGGTTTTTCTGGTTTCTCTCTTCGTAACCCTAATCTATTCTTCATGGAGGAGCCTTTCATATCATTTGGACATATCTTTTCCTTGCTTAAAACTCCCCAGTGGCTACTTTGTGCTCGTTATTATGATTCTGAATAATCTGCCCCCAATCACCCTCTCTTAAATCCTTTCTTTACCTTGAACCCACCCAGATCTTTCCCACTCCAGACCTTTGCACTTGTTCTGCTTAGAAAGCTCTTCTCCAGGATGTTTGATGCGGCTGGTTCATCTAATCCTTCAGGGCCCAGTCCCTATGCCTCTGCATAACACATCTTTTCTGACTGCCTCATTCTCACCATCCCTGTCATTTATTTTTTGTTACATGATTCTCCTTATTTACCGACAGCACTTGGACTAGTCTCTACTGACATCCCAATTGATAGTAACTCCATATGTCCGGTTGTGTAGGGCCCAAACCTTAGCTCCACCTTCCGCTTATATCCCACATTCAACCCACAAGGAAAGAAACTGAGGGCTCTGTCTTATAAAAGTGGGCACTCTGGTTCGATTCCCGGCCAGGGCACACAGGAGAAGCGCCCATTTGCTTCTCCACCCCTCCGCCGCGCTTTCCTCTCTGTCTCTCTCTTCCCCTCCCGCAGCCAAGGCTCCATTGGAGCAAAGATGGCCCCGGGCGCTGGGGATGGCTCTGTGGCCTCTGCCCCAGGCGCTAGAGTGGCTCTGGTCGCAATATGGCGACGCCCAGGATGGGCAGAGCATCGCCCCCTGGTGGGCAGAGCGTCGCCCCATGGTGGGCGTGCCGGGTGGATCCCGGTCGGGCGCATGCGGGAGTCTGTCTGACTGTCTCTCCCCGTTTCCAGCTTCAGAAAAATATAAAAAAAAAACAAAAACAAAAAAAAACAAAACAAACAAAAAAAAAAGTGGGCACTCTGACCACTTTCCACCGCCTCCTCTACTGCTCAGACTTAGTCTAAGTCACTATAATCTCTCGCTTGTTTATAGAATAACCACCTAACAGGTTTTTCTGTTTCTCTTGTTCCCTCTTATAGTCCATTCTCAACAAAGCAGTCAAAATGTTCTATGAAAACTGTTTAAATCTTCTTGTGACTATCTATTTCTTCCTGAATACAATTCTTAACATGGCCCACAATGCCTGAACAGGCAGTGGTGCAGTGGATAGAGCATTGAACTGGGATGCAGAGGACCCAGGTTCAAAACCTCTGCCTTGAGCATGGGCTCACCAGCTTGAGTGTGGGGTCGCTGGCTTGAGTGTGGGATCATAGACATGACCCTATGGTCGCTGACTTGAGCCCAAAGGTTGCTGGCTAAAAGCCTAAGATCGCTGGCTTGAGCTCAAGGCCACTGGCTTGAGCAAGGGGTCACTCACTCTGCTGTAACCTCCTGGTCAAGGCGCATATGGGAAAGCAATCAATGAAAACTAAAAAGACCAAGGAGCCACAATAAAGAATTGATGGTTCTCATCTCCCTCCCTTCCTGTCTGTCTGTCCCTATCTGTCCCTCTCTCTGACTCTGTCTCTGTCAAAACACAAAACAGAATAAAACAAAAAAACATGGCCCACAAGGCCCAACAATTTTACCCTGCTGACACTTAAACTTTTGAGAAAAAAATATTGTCTTTCTTGTTCACTAAAGTATTCCAAGTGCCTAAAATTACCTGGTAACATAATAGGGGCTCATGCATATATCTCTGGATTAAATAAATGAATCTTATTGACTGATTCATTATTTATTTTTCCACTACTGGAATGTAACATACATGAGGGCAGAGTCCTCATTGGTCTTTTTTAATGCTGTTAACACAGAACTGCACCGGTATATAGTAAATGCTTAACAAGCTGTTGTTGAAGAAATAAGTAAAAATCTACTATGAAAAGATTATTGAAATGTATAAAGTTCAGAAACAAACAAGCAAACAATCCAATTAAAAAATGGAGAAAAGACCTGAACAGACACTTCTCCCAAGCAGACATACAAATGGCCAAAGGCTATATGAAAAGATGCTCATCTTCACTAGCTATTTGAGAAATACAAATCAAAACTACAATGAGATTCTACCTCACACCTGGTAGATTCACTATTATCAATAAGATAGGTAATAACAAGTGTTGGAGAGGCTATGGAGAAAAAGAAATCTTTATTCACTGCTGGTAGAAATGCAAATTAGTACAACCATTATGGAAGAAAGCATGGTGGTTCCTTAAAAAGTTAAGAAAAAAACTACCATATGACCCTGCAATCCCTCTCCTGGGTATCTACCCCAAAGACTCGAAAACATTGGTACATAAAGACACCCCCCCCTACGTTCATTGCATCATTATTTACAGTGGCCACAACATGGAAGTAACCAAAGTGTCCCTCGATAAAGGATTGGAGAAAGAAGAAGTGGTACATATATACAATGGAATCCTACTTAGCCATAAGAAATGATGACTTATTGTCATTACAACAACATGGATGGATCTTGAGAACATTATACTGAGTGAAATAAGTAAATCAGAGAAAGCGAAGAACTGTATAATTTCACACATAGGTAGGATATGAAACTGAGACTCATGAACATATATAAAAGTGAAGTGGTTACCGGGGGAGGGGCGTGTAGGGGAGTACTGGCAGAGGGAATCGGGGGAAGGGTGTAAAGAGGGACAAATATAAGGTGATAGAAAATGATTTGACTTTGGGTGATGGGTATACAACATAGTTAACGGTTCATATGCTATAGAAATATCTACCTGAAACCTATGTACTCTTATTGATCATCACTGTGTTAAAGTTAATTTTCTAAATAAATTAAAAAAAATTATTGCATCTGCTTACATTATATTAAGTCAATGAATAAATTATGCATGCAAGTAATATAGTTTCCATTCATCATTCATAGGCAGCTACTATAGTGAATGAAGAGAGTTATGTAATAAAGCAAAGGAACTGTTTATATGAATAGACCCTCAAGAAAAGCAGTGTGTAGGGTTATAGTTGCCCCAGGGTTACAATCATGTAGTGAACTGGAGCTTATTTAGTATATGTCACATTTTTTCTGCAGTTTTCCCTGCCTATGCAAACTTTTGCTTAACTTCCTTTGGAAAAAGAAAACCACTGCTTTGCTGGTTATTTGCAAAACTGCTTTAAAAAAAATTTTTTTTGGTTCGCTTACCAAAATGAAAAACGTCATTTTTGTGTATGAAAGCACTCTGTATTCTTAAAGAAGATTCACACTGCCAATCACTTTTGTAATCTATTTTGTTTCTCGTCTGTATTGAAGGGCATTTATATCTATATATTCCTGTGTGCAAATGTAGGGAATCCAAAACTGTTCTCTGTGATCGTTGGATTGCTGATCTCTCCAGGGTTTCCTCAGCCTGCTCAGAGGCAGTTTCTGGCACCAAAGGGAAAACGGAGAAGTTGAGATGCAATTTTATCTCCCAATTGAACTTGATTAAATGGGGACTGTTCTAATCAAAAGTTTAAATCCTAGGGGAGTGCAATGTTGTTAATAGGTTTGAGAATATTTGAGAAGAACAGAAAGAAAGAGTGCTGAAGTTAAGGCAGAGAAAGAATCAGGCAAGAAAATAATTGTACTAAAGCTTATTAAGGCATAAAATTAGGTGAACAAATTGCTTCACAGATAGTGTTAAGCTCATTGCTAGTCTGGCAAAGGAAGTGGAAGATAGCTCTTTGAAAACATTTTTATTATTTTAATAATTTGTGTAGGAATCATAGTAGCTGCAATCTGTTAGCCAGAAACAATTGCCAGTTGGTGTCATTCTAGAGTAACTATAGTAGGCTGAATGCAAGCATGTTTTTCCTTTTTACCTGGAGAGTATTCACTTTTAGAAAATTTCTATTTATTTTTTGCCTGAATGTGAGATTTGCCCTTGTAGATAAGAAAGCCTGTTAATTGTTTGATTTTAGAGCTTTGGTTAGTTACACACCAAGTTCTACAAATGTGTTAGGGAGACCACTCTTGGTACAGTGTATATTTATTTATTTTTATTTTAACAGGGACAGAAAGAGAGTCAAAGAGAGGGATAGACAGGGATAGATAGACAGGAACAGAGAGAGATGAGAAGCATCAATCATTAGTTTTTTGTTGCAACACCTTAGTTGTTCATTGATTGTTTTCTCATATGTGCCTTGACCGCGGGCCTTCAGCAGACTGAGTAACCCCTTGCTCAAACCAGTGACCTTGGGTCCAAGCTGGTGAGCTTTTTGCTCAAGCCAGATGAGCCCGCGCTCAAACTGGCGACCTAGGGGTTTGGAACCTGGGTCCTTCTGCATTCCAGTCTGACACTCTATCCACTGTGCCACCGCCTGGTTAAGCTTGGTACAGTGTTTATACTACCAAAGTTACTCACCATTAAAAACAAGTACTGTGGTCCATGTCTAAGCTGTGTCATTACTTGAGTCTATGCATTGTTTTCCTTGTGGTTACCTCAAGGAAATGGTGACACTTCATTAGGTATTTTACTGAAAGCAAATAGAGATCTTCTGGAATAATGTTCCTTGAAGAGGGTTAAAGGTGCACTTTTATGGAAACATATTTCATTAATAACATAGCTGTTAATGTTTTCTTCTGAAATTATCCTAAATAATTTTTTTTCTTTAAATCATTTATTTATTTATTTATTTAGGTGGGAGGAGGGGAGCTAGTGAGACAGACGTCGGCATGCACCCTGGCCAGGATCCACCCAGCAGTTCCATCATGGGCTGATGCTTGAGTACTGAGCTATTTTTAGCGTCTGAAGCTGAAGCTCTAACAAGAGCTATCCTCAGCACCTGGTGCCATGCTCCAACCAATTGAGCCACTGCCTGCAGGAGGGGAAGAGGGAGACAATCGGGAGAAGGGAGGGGGCAGTAGAAGATGGTTGCTTCTCCTGTGTGCCCTGACTGAAAATCAAACCTGGGACATTCATATGCCAGACCACGCTCAATCCACTGAGGTGCTGGCCAGGGCAAATAATTTCTTTTAATAATGATGTAATCATGTTAAATTGCATGGTCTTTCCAGTTTATGTGAAAACTCACTGACTGAGTTCAAAATACTGCAGGATGTAGAAATTGCTGAGCTTTGTCTTAATGCCAAAAGGAGAAGGAGACGAATTTAATTGTTCTATTGCAATTCCATTGTCTCTTCCTGCCTCTTGACTCAAAGGGTCTCCAGAGCGGAGAGAGGAAATTATGGACGCTGTTATTGATGTTCACTGAATTTCTTCAATGATAATTTGAATGTATTTCAGGGATATTAGTGGTTTCTAATCCTAGCTCTGCTTTCACCTAGCTTTCCTTGGTTCAGATTCCTCATCTTGAGATGGAATATTAGGCTCTTCTTACCTCCTTAGGGTGTTCTGAGGAGCAGATGAGACAATGGCTAGGAAAGTGCTCTCTGCTATACCATTTGCCACCAGCACGCAGGTTATACATTTGTGTAGCTAATGAGTTTGTTTATCCTTATGATATTAAGTGATTTAATAGAAAATGAGAAGCTTTTCAGATAGTGATAAAATATAATTTTTACTTTGCTAAAGCCATGTGTGTGTGTGTATATATATATATATTTATTTTTATTATTATTTATTTTTATTTTTCTGAAGTTAGAAGCAGGGAGGCAGAGAGACAGACTCTCACATACGCCCGACCAGGATCCACCCGGCATACCCACGAGGGGCGATGTTCTGCCCATCTGGGGCATTGCTCCTTTTTGGCTAGAGCCATTCTAGCACCTGAGGCAGAGGCCATGGAGCCGTCCTCAGTGCTGGGGCTAACTTTGCTCCAGTGGAGCCTTGGCTACAGGAAGGGAAGAGAGAGATAGAGAGAAAGGAGAGGGGAAAGAGTGGAGAAGCAGATGGGTGCTTCTCCTGTGTGCCCTGTCTGGGAATCGAACCCGGGACTTCCACACGCTGGGCTGATGCTCTCCTGCTGAGCCAACCGGCCAGGGCTGCAAATGTATATATTTTAAAATAAGAACATCATTAACTAGATGCAGTCAGAAAACAATTGTTAGGTTTTATTGAGTTTTGGGTTTTATCTCAATTCCTTGCTTGGGAGATTGATGTAGTACTTTTAATAGAGTTTAAAACTTTTAATGAAATTAAAAGAATCGAGTGAGCTTTAGAAGCTGATTCATCTTACCTAATACCTTTCCTAATATAGGCCATACAGTATTAGGAAGGGTACTGTTTATGGTTGTTTACAGAGTTGAAATGAAGAAAAAGAACCAGAGGAGCGAAGCTTTGTTGAGATGAATCTTATCTGCCTAGATAAATAAAGCCTTGGCATCCTTGAAACAGATCTGGATCCTAACTGATGGCAGCGAAAGGGACAATTTGACAGATGGAAGACATCAGAACAGTGTCTCAGGAAGATATGAAGATTTATAAGGAGGCTGGGTGGGAATGTTGGCAGATATGAAGGCAGGGAATGCCAGGTGTGGACGGTGGGACTGTCAGGGTCGCCAGAAGGGACAAGATAGTATGCACCAGGGGATCAAACTGCATTATCTTCACCTTCAATACACTGCTGCTCTCCACTTGGGTCAAACAGGATCAGGAATTTACTCAAATTTCATGGTATCTCCATCCATTATCTGAACAACAGAAATTTTTATTATGAAGATTTAGTTCTCAGTTTAATGCAAAATTTGTATGTATGTTTGAAAAATAAAGTTTTTTTTAAAAAAACTCTGCACACAAACAAGAGCTTATTTATGTTAAGAAATACATGTAAGTGTAGGTCTTATCGTTCACATAGTGGGAAAGGGATGAGTCTTGCCCATTTCTGAGCTCAATGTGTATTATTAGGATGAACTTTAGGAGGTGACTCCTAAACTCCCCTTACTCTCTAATTACTGCATGGTTGTGGGAAGGACTGTCTGGTGCTGGAAGAAATGAAGTGCGCATTGAACATAGAGCCTGATTGATACATAGTAGGCGCCTAATGGATAATGGTGTCTCACCATGAATGGATGCTGGTTGGATTAGTTAAAGGCAGGACTAGAATAAAACTGGAGCACCAGTTAGAATGTCCTGGGTAGAAATTAAAAGCAGTCTGGAGCCAATTTCCCCTGATGACAAGGGACAAGTATACTCTGTGGAGTCCTGTTTAGGTGAATCCGCCCAGCGTTGTGCGGGTCAGATTTCTCTCCACTTTCAGATGGAGAAAGGGGCCTATTAGAGATCTCAGCTCAGCGCCAGGGACGCTCTCCTCCGGGCCTCTCCTTGCTCCACCTTTGCCTTTTCCCCAAATCTCTCTTCGCTTGAGGCAGAAGGGATTCCCGTCGCCAGCTGCCTCTTCGAGCCCCGCGGAGCAGCGGACTCCTCCCCTGGAAACTCCTCCGGGGCTGGGGAAGGCTGCGGCGCATGCTCCGTACCTACGGCAGGTTTTTGCTGCGGGTAGCAGGGCTCCCGTTACACCGGCTGGCGGGTTGTGGCGGTGCCAGCCAGTGTGTTGCGAGTGTGTCTGCGTGCCCGCGCCTGGGCGGACCGACGCGGAGCCTCCGTGCGCCTCTCCGGGACAGGGAGCTCCGCACCAGCGCCTCGTCCGCAGCGGCCGCGGGGGCTCTCTGCAAACTTGCTGGGGGCGCCGTCCGCCCTCGCGCCTCCCGCGTCCGGCGTCTCCCGACCTCAGGGCAAAGGCTCCCGGCGCGTGTGCGGGGAGCGGCGCCCGCGGCCGGCCCGGGGCTGCGGGGTCGGGCCGCGCCTTCGCCCTTGGCCGGCGCCCTGGCGAGCCTCATGCAGCCCCCGCGGTCGCGGCCGCCGCTGCTCGACTGCCCGGGGCAGGTCCTGGACCGGAGCCGCTCTCCTCTGCGCCTGGGCGCGGGCGGCGGGCTGCCTCGTGTCGCCTGAGAGCGCGCCCGGCGCCCCGGCCGGAGCGGGAAGGGGGCCGAGCCGGGCGCTCCCGGGAGCGCCGGGCGCCCCACGCCGCCGCCGCCGCCGCCGCCGCACGCGCGGGCGCCCGCCTCCCCGCTCGGTCCGCAGGCCCGGCTCCGCTCATCTCGGGCGCGGGAGTGCCGCGGGGCCGCCAGCCAGCCGGACGCCTGGGCGTCAGGGGCATGGAGGAGCGGCGGGCTCGGAGCCGCGCCCCTCCGTCCCCGAAACTTCCGAGCGGGCTCCCGTCCGCGCCGCTGCCGCCGCCGCCCTGCCTGCCGGCCTGAGAGCGGCACCATGGATGAAAGGTTCAACAAGTGGCTGCTGACGCCGGTGCTCACTCTCCTCTTCGTGGTCATCATGTACCAGTACGTGTCCCCCTCCTGCACCAGCTCCTGCGCCAACTTCGCGGAGCAGCCGCGCGCCGCGGGGGCCGGCCAGCCCGCCGCCCCGGGTCCCGCCCGCCGGGCTCAGGCGCGGCTCGAGGAGCGGGAGCGGCGGCCCCAGCCGGCCCTGCCGCCCCGGGGAGCGCCCGAGGGGCCGCGGGGGGACGCGGCGCCCGAGGGCGAGGACGAGGAGCCCGGGGACGCGGGGGAGGAGGAGGAAGGAGAGGAGGAAGAGGAGCCGGACCCCGAGGCTCCCGACAGCGGCTCGCTGCCCAGGTTCGTGCCGAGATTCAACTTCACCCTGAAGGACCTGACCCGCTTCGTGGACTTCGACATCAAAGGGCGCGACGTGATCGTGTTCCTGCACATCCAGAAGACCGGGGGCACCACGTTCGGCCGGCACCTGGTGAAGAACATCCGGCTGGAGCAGCCCTGCAGCTGCAAAACGGGCCAGAAGAAGTGCACCTGCCACAGGCCCGGCAAGAAGGAGACGTGGCTCTTCTCCCGCTTCTCCACCGGCTGGAGCTGCGGGCTGCACGCCGACTGGACGGAGCTCACCAACTGCGTGCCGGCCATCATGGAGAAGAAGGACTTTCCTCGCAACCACAGCCACACGAGGTACAGTCCCCGGCCCATCCGGCTCCCTGCCCCGCTCCCGCCCTCCTCTCCTCCGTCCCGGCTCCCGGCCGCCCGCGCTGCCTGGGCGGGCTTGGTGGTGCCCCAGCGTCTCCTAGCGGCTGGGGCAGAGGCTTGGGGAGGGGATAAGAACCCTCGGAACGGCGCTCTGGTCTCGAATTGTGTCCTCTTTCCGCTCCCATCGCTCTCCACCCCCTTTCACCTTCAGAGGCGTCCGGGGCCGTCGTGTCTGTCCTTCCGTGTGCCTTAGCTCGGTCTGGCGACCCTGGGAACAGATGCTCGGGAAACCTTGGAACGGCCAGGAGGCCTGAGTTAGATGAGCGAGGGGGAATCTTGTTCCTAAGTTCTGTGAGTGGAAACCCAGTAAAAGGCGAGGAGTGGAGAGTAGCGAGGCAGGGCAGGAGTTTTCCAGGCTCGGCGAAGCTGTGTGTGGCTCTGGGGTGGCTGCTGTCCAGCTCAGGAAACAGTCCTGTTGATGGCACTTTGAAGATACGTGTTCAAATTCCTGCTCTACCTTGGTAACCTTAAGTCTGGAGATGGTTTTTGTTGCTGAGCCATGCCAGGATTTTGACTCATGTTGTTTGTTCTCAGCAAGATTTTCACTTTCCCCTAGGCCAGTCCATCAACTCTTTCCAGAAGTATTTAAGTGCCTACTGTGTGCCTGGCATTGTGCTAAATGCTAAGTGCATACAAAGATATAATAAGTAAACTCCCTTCCTTTCAGGATAGAATGCCACCACCCCCCCCCCCAAATAGAAATACAGCTAAGAATTAGGAAATTTGACATCTTAATAGCTAATGAAACTGCTTACATTATTAACATCCTTTGAGAGAGGCATGGGTTTAGGAATTTGGTTGACTGTTCTTTCTGCCCATTGCAATTTGAAGATTAATCTGACATGCTTGCTCAAGGGACTAAAATATTAAAAGCTCGGAACACTAGTTTATTGAAGTTTTTATCTCAAAGGTTTCAAACAATTTGGTGTAAAGAGATAGGAATTTAAAAACTCAAGCTCAATATGTTGGTATCAGTTAGCTTTTGCATTTGACATTATGGAAAAGCTTCATTTACTGGCAGCTACCCAGATTCTGGAATTCACCATCACTGAAGCATCTAATTCTACTTCATTTCTCCAAGAATGAAGCAAAATTTCATTATGGAATTTTTTTACTCCGGCAGTTTTTCAAATGCTTTCTCTCCTCCCTGCGCCTTTCATGGGTTTAATGGAAATTGGTTAGAATGAAAACTGGTTAGACTTGGAATGAAGGCATTAAACTTCTTTAGTATAGTTTAAGGACTTTTTACTTTTAAATATATCTAATTGTGTGGTATTTCAAATCCTTCCCTTCTATTTCAGCTTAAAATAAATTTTCAATTAATTATTACTTCCAGACTTTTACTTCAGTGTGAGGGGAACTCGGCTACATTTTACCCAAAATTATGCTTTTGGGATTTTGACCTCTCTGTATTAATTCCTGAAGGACCCCAAATAGTTTGTTAGGCTGATTCCCAGCTTCCATTTCACCAAAAACTATAGACTTTGACCATCACACAGAAACACCTAATGTCCCTGAAATAGGTTTTAGCATTATTTTCTACCAATGCATCCAAAAGTCTTAGTGAATAGATGAAGGTTTTGGAGGAATTAGAGATTATGGAATCTAAAAGTAATGGGATTTTTGCTTAATGATGAAACAATGCTGCTGCTACAGATCCAGCATAGATAATAGCTGTAAGGTCTCACTTCTAAAGGGAATACCTAACATTTCTATACTCTGTGATGTAGGAAAATTCCACCTTGTCTATTCAAATATATGGTTTCTATTGCACAGTCAAATGCTTTTCTTTGATTAGCAGTGGGCCATGAACATTCATTTCTTCCTGATTCACAAGTTATCAGACAATTCCCTTGCACTGGTTCACTTTATTTTAATTTTAGTGGTAGTATATTTTTTTGGGTGGCACTTTTTATAGTCTTTCTTCTTTTTCTTTCTCACCCCTCTCTCCCCTTCCTGATATTTTCAATTACTTTTCTTCTCCAGATGCTGAAGGAAAGAATAGTTGTGGTTTATGTAAGATGCCCTGCATAAAAAGCTATAGAGAAAAAAATTGAAGAGATGTTCAATAGCATCTTCCTCACATAGAAGACTGAGTTAGTCTCTGTGATTGGAATGTCTGTGTATGGCATTCTACAGTCAATTAGTTTAGCTTGGATAATGGAGGATACATTTTCACAATACAAAATGGCAGATAACCTATTGCTACATAATGGGAACAAAGTTCTTCTTCCAATAGGCTGACTCAAAGCAAAATCAAGAAGTAGATCATGTAGATGATTTTAGTTCCCTAGTCTCTTTGCTTTTTGTACCCCCCACTTGGAGCCCCTCTCCTGGTCCCCCATTTCTCACAGGGATCAGTACCGTTGTGAGTCATATAATGGGTCAGTGCAAGGATTCTGGAGTCTGATGGATATAGCTCTTTGCTTACTAGCTATAGAAACAGGAATAAGTTACTCATTTTGAACCTCAGATTTTTTTATCTTAAAAGCTTAAGTAATTACTAGTACTTCTCTCACAGAGGTGTTATGACAACTAAGTGAGAAAATGCATGCAAAATGTATAATGTGCTGGTATAAAGTACTCAATATGGAGGTATGTAAGTATTACTATAAAGACATGGATTGTTAACTGTAATAAGAATATTTTCCCTAGCAAGGCCTTCTTTCACAGAAAGATCTGAGGTCAGTTCCGTAGAGCCACTTAGTGTAAATGGTTCACAGTAATTTATAGAGATACCACTTTATGATGTTTATATTGAGACAGAATCCTAAGTTTAAAACATCAGATCTAAATGAAAAATTAGGGACATTTGGGCATCAGACAGATATTGCAGGGGACAGGATAGGAAACAAGGATCGGGGGGTGTATACAATGTAATTGGGAATATCATCTGTTGGTGACAAGAAACACTGTGTGGAATGACTGGGAGGAGATGGGAAGTGGGAAGCCAACTCTAAAAGCAGATGCATCATGGAGTTGAAGGAGCCATCACAGGGATTATAAGACCCAGGGAGGAGAAAGACTTGGTGGCTGGCAGTTTGGATTCAGCACAGAGGGCCTTTCTAACCACAGAATTGGTTAGAATAGGATAAGAAGCTAATAGAAAGATGGCACATCTGATGAGCTCTTTTATCATTCACTGATGATTGGTTCTTGTTATTTCTCTTTTGCTTTTTTTCCCAGTTACGTTTTTTTTTTTCCACTGTATGTTTTCTCCCTAAGCATGCCTAGGTCTTTAGAAGACTCTTCTTTACCATTGTTGAGTATGGATAGAATCGTAACATTTTATGGATAAAAAAGGACTGAAGAGATAATCTAGTCCCACCATTTATATGGTGAATGGGTAATCTAATCTGAAGAGGGTGAAATGATATGCCTAAATTTTTCCCAGGGCACTCACATCTTCATTTTAGTAATCCATATGCAATGTTTTGCATACTGTTTGCTATGACAAGTATAGTGGAGGGTGTCTTATGTACCTTCTGTGTGCCAGACACTATGATAGTTCTAGGAATACAGTTTTGGACAAACAGTGTCAGCCCTATGAGTTTAAGCTCTTAAGTAAAATAGACCTTGATCTTCTTTGGTAAGTATTATTCTCATTCTTCAATGATGCTGGAAAAAGATTTTATCCAAAATTTTTGTAGGGTAGGATGGCAGTTTTTCTCTTTTATGACCTGTATTCTGTTGGTCCTGTTAGAATGGTTGGAAACTTATAAATACAGTGTGTCCGTAAAGTCATGGTGCACTTTTGACCGGTCACAGGAAAGCAACAAAAGACGTTAGAAATGTGAAATCTGCACCAAATAAAAGGAAAACTCTCCCAGTTTCATACCTATTCAGTGCAGTTCGATGTGGGCTCACACACAGATTTTTTAGGGCTCCTTAGGTAGCTATCCCGTATGGCCTCTACAGACTCGTCACTGACTGATGGCCTACCAGAACGGGGTTTCTCCACCAAACTGCCGGTTTCCTTCAACTGCTTATCCCACCGAGTAATGTTATTCCTATGTGGTGGCGCTTTGTTATAAATGCACAGATATTCACGTTGCACTTTGGTCACGGATTTGAATTTAGCGAGCCACAGAACACACTGAACTTTCCTGTGTACCGTCCACATCTCGACTGGCATTGCCGTGGGCTACTCCGCTGTATACACAGTGTTCCGTCATCATCTGCGCATATGCACATGCTGCCACATCATCCTACAGAAACTGGGAGGGTTTTCCCTTTATTTGGTGCAGATTTCACATTTCTGTCGTCTTTTGTTGCTTTCCTGTGACTGGTCAAAAGTGCACCATGACTTTACGGACACACTGTATTGTATTATATAGGACCTTCTGTCCTTCAAATGCTACAAGCCTAACTCAAACTCAGTTCAGTCAGAGGGAAATTACTGGCCTAGTAACCAGATCATAGGAAAGGTAGGGGTAGAATTAGTTTCAAGAATGACTGGAATTGGAGATTTGGGGTCTTTCTCCTTATACTCTTTTGCATATTGATCTCATTCTGTCAAATGGGCTTATTCCATGTAATGAGTAAGTGGCTATCATATCTAATACCTCCATAAGCTGAGAGGAAAACAAGTCCTCTCTGAATTCCAGTTTGGAACTTTGGGGAATGACTTTAGTTAGTTCAGGTAGGAACTTGTGACTATTCTTACAGCTAATTAGCGTGGCTAAAGAGATGAGGGTCTCTGATCCACCTTGTGTCACATGACTGGTGTGTGTGAGTATGTGTGATTATGAGAAGGGCAGCTAGCATAGACATGGCTCTTGAGTGGACCATTGGGTTCTAGACTTCTTAGACATTCTTTTCATTTGTGTCAATTTTAGGTGTAAATAAATGAGAAATAAATGAACCTTCAGATCTGTTTTTTGCATTCTATTTAGGGAAAAATTTAAGTCAAACTACAGCTCTAATTTGTTTGCAGCATCTGTGAACCATTCCATATGAGGAATAATTGAAGGAACTGATAATATTTAATAGGGGGGAGGGGAAAAAGAAAGAGAGACATAAAAGTTACCTTTAAATTCTCAATGGAGGAAGATGTGGAAGATGGAGGAGACTTGTTCTATATTTTTCCAAAGGACAGAATTAGGATAAGTCAGAAAGAAGTGTTGGGATAAGGGTTTTAAGTCAGAGTAAGAAGAACTTTATACAATTTGTAACTGTCTAAAATGAGAATGAACTCTTTTGTGGTGGCATGTTCCATAGCAATGAAAACTTTAGATCGACTACTGATGTAGTAAAAGGAAATCCTTTCTGGGGAAGAGCCCAAGCCTGTATGGCCTTTTATTTTAAGTTTTGCATTATAATCTAAGCTGAATTCAGGGTATTTTTTTCCTCCCCTTTTCTACCTCATGCAGAGAAACCAAAGCCACCCCCCCCCAAAAAAAAGGAGGAAGGAAAAGGAGTACAAATGAACGAGACAGTTCTTCATCATTTGTAAATATTTCTAACAAGGGAAATTTTTAATCAAACACAGTCTGATGGTATAGACTGGTTTGTACATTCAAGGCCAAGAGCAACAAATAGATCTTGTGTACTGGAATGTTTGTTCTTAGTAATAAGTAAGAAAAAGTAAGATGAGAAAATATAACACAACTTGCCACCAAAAACCATAAGCACTTTGAAACATCATCTGGTTATTGCTTTTCCTGTAGACAGCAGACTAAAATATATAAGGAGCCTGCAGAGCTCTGTTTCAAAGGCAATCTAGAATATTATGGCGCATACTGCTTTGTAAAGCATAATCTTTTTGATGTCTCTTCTAATTAGAAATGTTAAACTGCAAGGGTTGGCCTGACCTGTGGTGGCGCAGTGGATAAAGCATCGACCTGGAACACTAAGGTCGCAGCTTTGGAACCCAGGGCTTGCCTGGTCAAGGCACATATGGGAGTTGTTTCCTACTCCTACCCCACTTCTCTCTAAAATTAACAAATAAAAATCTTTAAAAACAAAACAAAACAAAAAAAAACTGCAAGGGTTAATTTTTTACCATGAGGTTTGTGTGCAGTATAAAATTCAGGAGATAGGAGATTGTTTTGCCTATATGCCATATTCACTTCTCTGTTCATTTCAGGGTTTCTTCTTAATGTATTGTTTCTGGTTCAAACCACCAATATTTGCTATATAAATCAGAGGTTGAATTAAACTCATTCAGTTTTTTGAGTTGTGGAGATAAGGCTGAAAGTGGTAAATGGTAATAGATGATTTATTTTTCTGCCTTTTTCTTGCGGGTTACCTTGGGATTTTTGAAAGGGTTGATTTTAGGGAAATATAAACGTTCATGTAATAATTGGAAGCTAGGTTAATTTAGCCACTAACAATGTGAATTTGCTTAATCTTGGACTCGTATATTATTATTTTCCTAGCTAATTATTATCATCTCATTTTGACTAAGGACAATCAGAGGCTTATAGCATTTGAAAGTCATTTATGTTTGATAATGAATTAAACAGGTTTAATTGAGACTGGCAAATTCTAATGTGATTTTAAGAGTCATGAAATAAAGTCATTATTGGGCCAAGAAATAGGTTTAGTATGAAAACAATTAAATGGGGAACCCAAATTAGTATTTTATAGTAATCATTTATCTTGTTTTTTAGTTTGTTAAATTATGGATATCGTGTATTTATTCTCTGTTGGTTTTAATTGGCTGAAACAACTTTATTTTAATTATAGCTAAGAATTTAACTATATATTGGGAAGTATACTAAATATTTAACTTAAGACAATGTTATTTGTTTATATCCTTCTCTAGCAAATATAGTTGCACAGTAAAACACATGTAGAGTGTCCAGCACAGGCACTGACCTATAGAAGATGCTCAGTAAATGTCAGCTAAAAATATATCATATGTTCTAGATTACCTTGTAAAAATAGCATAATTTGAGAAGATGATGGTTTTTTTTAAAGACAGAATTATCAAACGTTTGGTATCAGACTTTCTTATTTCAGGTGCAAATTATTAAGTCTAATATAAATTGTTCGTAGTTGTCTTCCATAATTAACAACATATCAACTCCCCTGATTCTCTAAAAGAGGAGTAAAAGTAAGTATAGAGGCCAGGGCTTATTGGAACATTTGAGGAGGTTTCTCTGTTGTCACAAATCACAAAATCATGGGCTTGCCTCGTGGGAAGGTTAATCTCATCATTCAGTTTTACTTTGGGAAAAATACCCTTAATGGAGAGGTTGGCAACTTTGATGTAGAATGGGAAGGTAAAAAAGTATAAATAATGTGGACTCTGGATTATTCCTGGTCAAAATTAGAGGGTTGAGGTGGTTGTGGCTAGTGATTGTGACTTTGGAGAGCAAAGGGAGGAGACCCTGAGTTAGGAAAAAAAGTCTTCAAGAGAAATTGGAAGACATCAATGACAAACTTATCACCCACTGAGAATTGTGCTGATGCTCAATTTGTGAATGTAATTAGGATAATGTTTAAGAGCATGCACTGTGAAGTCAAACTATCTAGAGTTTAATTTGGCTCAACCACTTTCTGTCATTTAACCCTGAATAAGTCAGTTATCTCTACCTTCATACTTCAATTTTCTTTCTGGAAAATGAGGGGAATAGCTCTATCTCATGGTGAAAGCCACAGAGCCTGACATATATAGAGTTAGCTGTTATTTCTCACTGAACTCATCTTATATGCTTGTGATATTTTGTGTAAAATCAAAATGATAAATAAACCTGTACTCTTCTTTTGGAATCTGGAACTTTTCATCCTAAATGATCCAAAAATGAATTTGCAAGCTTTTAAAGCCATGAATGATAAAAGTAAATGTTAATTCTTAAGATACCATGAACACTCAATGGGCGCTTAATGAATATTGTTGAATGGAAACTTGTGGGTTTTTCTTCAGCATATCATTTTATTTTTTTAATGGGAAATTAATGAAACAGCAACAAAAAATGTTTAAGTACACACAACTAAATTAATAACTGAAGCAATCCTGCAGTGAAGTTGAATTAGTTGCCTGTGGGCACATAAATATTTGTAGTTCATTGCTCTTATTAATATCTTACTGTGCTTTTATTGCTAAGTATTGTGTTATTTGTTGTCAGAACCTTGCATTTAACACTGTATGTTCATGGTCGCTCCTGCCTTCCAGTTTCTTTATAAACATAAGAGGGAAGAAATGCTAACTACCTGGATGTCCTTCAAATTTATTTGTTAAATTTTACAGAGTATTTCTTCCAAGGGATTCAAGGTTATGGATGTATGACTGTAAACCTGGATGATAGCTTCTATATTTTGTGGACTTTAATTAGGAATTTGTAGAATTTTATAGGTTTACTTCAAAAGTGAAAGCATAGAGCTAGACAGAAGCATAAACATGACTTTAAAGATAGATATGCAGTAACTTAACCTGTGTGTGGAAATTTCAAGGTAAGATCAGTATAATACAGTAAAGAACAATGTGACGTGCTAAGGAAGAGAGAACGACAGTGAATGCGGAGTGTAAATTAGAAGGATGCTACAGAGGAGGGAGTGAAGAAGGACAAAAGTAGTCAAGATGAAGAACGAAATCCTAAAAGAACTGAAACAGAGAGAAGGTAATAATGAAAGTAGAGGCTAGACATTTATTTTGTATGCAATGTTTGTCTCCTTAGTACATTTATGGGAAGTAATCAACTACTAGGAGGCTATCTGACTTGGAGCATTGGTTTACTTAAATGCTGCTGATGCTTTTTTATTTGCTTATACATTCTTTTTCTATACCAATTTGCTATTTATTGGTAGCTGTCTTAGTTAGGGTCCTGGCAGTAAGCAGAGGCACACTCAGGTATTGCAAAGGACAAGTTACAGAGGTATGGGGCAGGGGGGTCAGGCACCAGTGTTGAACCTGAGGTACCTTGCAACCAGGAGGAAGAAGGGGAAACTGTTAACTGTGTTTCAGTTAGATGAAGAGGGAGAGAACCATGTTGTCAGCATCCATTGTCTGCTGGAGCCTGACAGGAGCTACCATCTCCATGGTAGGAAGGGCTTCCCCATAGGAGCTGATTGTAGAAAGCAGCAGGTGCCATACGTATGGGCTGAAGCACAGAGAAAGGGGTAGGGGAGAGACCGTCTTGACCACTTTCGCCTCCCATCTGTCTATCTCCTTCCATTGTCTTACATTGGCTGAACCCACCTAGAAGGAAGCTAAAGTACTAGACAGCTAGTTGGTACATTTCATGCCTTCAGCAAGGCAGAGAAAGATGGAGAATTAATTTGGGGCTGCGGGAGTGGGAGTGATGGAAATGCAGAATAACTAGCACAGTGCCTTAAAATAGTTTGAAATTTCTTCTAGTTAATTTTATGAATACCCTGTTCAGTTCTACAAAGGAGATCAAGATCAAATGCTCTTTCTTTTAGTACCTGTATAACCTGTTTTCTCTATGGACTGTTAGTCTCCACCTAAAGAATGGTGAATGCAGCAAAGGACACTCCGCTAGAGAGCATTCACCATAGACAGGTGACTTTTTGCTGAGTAATAAAAGTCATGCTAAATTTGGGTGTTTTGTCATATTAGTACCCCAGAGTTAGCTGGTAATGGTGACAGATTTGGGCAGTTAGAGCTGTATTATGATGCATAATATACAACACACACTTTATGTTACATCTGTGTATAGTATTTTATGAACTTGAAGTTATATAACAACATTACTTAAGGTATGACAAAATAGTTTGCAAAACTGGCTGTAGTTTGCCAAAGTGTATTTATGAGATGAGATGCTTTCTGTTCCTTGATTTTCTTCCGAGAACTTTAAGAAAGTGGCTTTTTATTTATGTGGCTTTAAATCTTTTAAGGTAAAAGGTGAGGAAGAGAAGGAATTGTGTTACGTTTGAAGCAATTCTAATGTTTCAGTTTTAAATGACTTTTAAAACACTATTTCCATATTTATTTTTGGGGAGAGATGAGATGTTTGAAAGTATGTATACGTGCAACTCTCTGTGCAAAGCATTATGAACCTGGAATCTCCTAATGTGAGATACTGAGAAAATAGTTAAATAAAGTTGATGTCTGAGGAAACTTGACACAAGAACTATCATTTCAGTGCTTTATTTTCACGAGTCAAAATGCCATGAGAAAGACAGAACTGAACATATGTATTTGTAGATGGCATAATAATAGTGCATCATCTGTACCTAGGACATCTACTGGGATTGGTGCATATGTGCTAAGTTCATTTCTTTCAGCCACTGGAGGGGATTGAGTTGCTGGGAAAAACATCACCCCTGAAGAACATACCAACTTCCATCCTTTTTTACACAACCTCCTTTTGCACAGAATCCTCTCTTTTATTTTCTAGGACATGGTTTTGTGTCATGACTAGAGTCAACAATGGTCCGTAAACTTGAGGGTCATCCTCAGGCCCTTGCCTCTATGAAAGTTAGTTGATATGCTAAAACTGCTATAGGAATTGTTTTCTGCTGGCTGAGAAAATTATTAGCTCTAAGGAACCTGTACTTCATTCAACTGAATTTAAGTTTAGTTCACCTACAGAATCTGGGAGAGAAGTGTCAGAGAAGGTTTTCTTTCCCACATAGCTTCTTCGAGTTTGTCATTGTGCCTCTGTATATGCAATGAAAGACATAGATTAACAGGTTTATTTCTAATTGTCCTCTTAACAAACATTTCTATCAATAGTTCTATTTTTTTTGTTTGTATTTTTTGAAGTGAGAAGTGGGAGGCAGAGAAACAGACTTTCACATGCGCTTGACTGGGATCCACCAAGCATGCCCACCAGGGGGTGATGCTCTGCCCATCTGGGGCGCTGCTCTGTTGCAACCAGAGCCATTCTAATGCCTGAGGTGGAGACCATGGAGCCATCCTCAGAGCCTGGGCCAACTTTGCTCCAATGGAGCCTTGGCTGCGGGAGGGGAAGAAAGAAATAGAGAGAGAGAAGGGGGAAAGGGTGGAGAAGCAGATGGGCGCTTCTCCTATGTGCCCTGATCAGGAATTGAACCCGGGACTTCCACATGCCGGGCCAATGCTCTACCACTGAGCCAACTGGCCAGGGCCTCAACAGTTCTACTGATAAATATAAAACATATTCTGTATAAAAACATTGGGCAACATGAAGGAATTTAGAAATACTGGAGGTGTCTAGTTTATTCTCTGATGCATTCTTACTCTAAAAATATTTGTCAACTCTCATGGCCCCATTCTTTGTCTTTTAAATTCAGACTTAAGCCTGTAACACCACCAAAGATAAGTTTCTTTGCTTTGAAAGTTTTATTCTCCAAGTTCCTTATGTGTGCTATAAAGAATAATTAATGTAATGGAAAAATCAATATTGTGTATAAATTATTTAGGCTTTACTATCATTGTAATTTTCTTTTCAACACCTATTGATTTAGCAACAATTCATTTGTTAATTTCTTCCTAATACGATATTCATTGTATTAGGTCTGTAGTAGTGCTGTCCCTGCACTTTCTCAAATAAGTCATGAATTACTAATGATACATGGGACAAGTGAACTTACTAGTGAGTGCTGTTAGATGGAAACTAGGTGAAGGGGAGTCATCTGAAATGCTGTCTCATAGACACATTGTGTAACCAGACAGCTGCTGAGAACCAAATGAGTAGATTCTTGCAGGATATTAATTTGTATTTTAGAATTTTATGTGTATGTACTTTTCCAATGATGTATGTTTCCTTTTTAAAGTTAATTTTTAATTCCAAAATTCTCTTTTAGTAGGGAAATTGGAGGTGTTCATCCCTAACTACCTGGTAATAGTGCTCTGAATATATTGGTTATTAAATGCTGTTTTGACAATTGTCCACTGAATGACTTAAGAGGAGTGGGAAAATTCTGAGATCTTTTGGAAACCCAAAGATTAGAGTCCAGGAAATCAAACTGCCAAAATCATGGCAAAGAGAACTTTTGTCCATCAGTTAATTTGGACCAGAGAGGCAAAATGGTACCCTGAAAACAGCTCTAAATTTGTGGTCAAGCAATCAGGATTTGAATCCAGGCTTCCTCATAGACTTCTTTACTTATTTATTGTGTGGCCTTCTTGCCAAAATTTAAGTTTTCTGAAGATGGCAACTGTTTTGTTTCCTTCTGCATTATCAGTGCCTAGAATAGTGCCCAAGAAAGAAAGTAACCATAAATAAATTTACTAATTTATTGGACACTTTGCATAAGAATATTTTTCCTAGCTCCTTTTTTAGAGTTGCCGCATTAGGAAGATGACTGTGAGGGCACTTAGAAAGCATAAAGTACTATACAAATTTAAATTTGCATTGCCAGTGAAAAGCCTTTTGCTATAAAATGGAAAAGGAAGGAAAGTTGGATTTTGGAAATGCAATGGATATATAATTTTTATAGAGAGTTTCAAATTAGGGAATGATCAAGATGCAATTGAAAAATATACAAAATACACATTCAGCTCAACAACTTGTTAAAGTAATGAGCAGCTCTTTTAAAAACATGTTTTAATATATGATAAAAGGCTTATCAAAATGCATATATTTTTTTCTTAGAGCATCAGAAAATCTCCTTTCCAGGAATCTGGCATAGATCAAAGTACAAAAGTATTTTTTCCATTGCTTTACCTTTTTGAGGAAGTTACTCTAAAATTAATATTTTTAGTTTTATATTCAGAATATTCATATGACAGCTGTAAATCATAGTTATCAGTTAATATGTCCTGAAAGTGAGCTGAGAATGTAACTCTTTTTCATTTAAGCTGATTTAGGATGTGATACTCCACTAAGCTATTCAGGACCTACTTGGTTTTGCAGTTAATTACAAAAAAGGCAAGAAGTTACTTTAGAAAATAATTCCCAGGATCTAGGGTTTGCATTAGAAGAAAGATCTATCAGAGAATAGTTTTGCTGAGTAATGAGCTGGTTTTCATATGTGAGGCATGCTGGGTCACTTCCAGGAGAATATACACATTTCTATAGATGGAGACCTAAAAGTCCTGGGCTGGGCTGGAGTGTTGTATGAAGTTCAGTAAGCTGTGGAAAACTATGAAAGGTGTGATGACTGGTGGTAGGAAGTGATCCACAAAAGAGGGGGCATTATCATTTATTGAACTCTTTATCTTAACAGCAACCCTATGAGACAATGTAGAAATATCCTGATTTTTACAAGTGAAGGATCCGAGTAGGGTGCCATCAGCTGCATTTAACAAAAACCCAAACTTAAACTGGCTTAACAATAAGATATTTTAGATCTGATAACAAGCCCAGAGAGGTCTGGTTTGATTCTGTGTCTGTAGCACTATCCAGATTCAGAGAAACAAAGAGACAAAGAATAGAAGTTCTGAAGCCTAAGTGTGGGTTTAAATCCTGACTTTACCACTTATTACTGTGTGACCTTGCACAGACTGCAAGAACTCTGCAGGGTTCAGTTTCACAATCTGCAAACAGTGATGAAACCATCTCTACCTGATATTAGTGATGAGGATCTTTACGAGTTAATGCACACAAATATTTAGAAGAATCTCTGAAGCATAGTAAACACTCATTAAATGTTAGCTATTGTTATTTTACTCAAGACCCAGGTATTTTCCACATCTTCACTCTGCCATTTTGAGCTTGCTGACTTGAGCCATAGGCAGCTTCTTTCATGGTTCCAAGAAGGCTTCAGTTGTTCAACTGGCTGCAGAATTTCTTGGTCAAACAGAAGACTAGATCAGAAAGGGTCACATTCTCATCCCTAAGCCAATCATTGGCAATGGGAATGGGGCTTCCAGGATTTGTTCTTGAAGATAGGGATAGGATTATCCTTCCTTGAGTGCCATGTAGACAGCAGAGCAAAATAAAATTTCTCCCAGCAAGGGAAAGAGATCTCCTGTGTGGGAGAGGCTACTTACTAATAGTATCTCCATGCTGTTTCAGAGATGCACATGGGATTAAACTATAATGCTAACCAGACCTCAACTTCCAAGTTCTAGCCTGTCAATTATTTACATTGCTAAAAGTCTTGTATTTCTGTGATTGGTTAAAGAATTGGGCCTATTTATTTTTTAAATTCATTCCTTTACCGGTTCAGTCAACTTCAACATTCATTTCTTGAATGTCTACTATATATTAATCACATACAGTTTCAAGGAAATCAGAGGGAGAAAAAATAGTCGTTATTGCTGATGTATTTTGATTGTTTACTCTGTTCTGGGCAAAGTGCCTTATGTATGTAAGTACTTGCATTAAGTAGGTAGTGTTATGATCTCCATTATACAGAAGAGGGAATGAAGTTCAGGGATGTTAAGTGACTTACCCATGGTTGCAGAACTGTTTATTGATGGAGCAGTTATATATTTTCATCCAGTTGTATCTGATTTCAGAATTATATTTCTTAATCCCTAGGTCATGCCGATGCTGTGTGTATTTGAAAGCTGTTTGAGCTAGTAGTAAGAGTATAGGCAGGAACAAGGCAGGACCAAGGTCAGACCTATGTGGGTTACTACAATAACCTGTTTTCTAGTTTTTGTATTTTATGCTTTGATATCTGGGGCCTTGGTGACCCTAGAGGGATCACCTTTCCCAGGATTAGCTAATTTCAAGATAATAAATGAATATGCCTTTCATATGAAAACCAACCAATCCAGAATCCATACCTGTAGCCACTTTCTTTATCATGCTCTTTCTCCAGGCCACTGTTGCGTATGCCCTAATCACCCTTGGGTCAGGTCTCAGACAACTTGGGATAACCCAAACCCCATTGAAATTATTCAAACAAGCCAATCCTAAAACCATGACCTACTTGTTCCTTCCCTTGGCCACCACAATAAAAAAGTCTTTTGCTTACATTTTCCCCTGGCTTCCTCTGTCCCCTCATGACCCTGGTCCTTCCCTATGTCACACAGGCATGTGGTGTGCTACGCCAACTGTTTCTAGGTATCTGTGAATATAAAAATACTTCTTCTTTCATGACAGTCATTCACATGTCTACCATGTCTACTTGTCTTAACATACATGATTAGCACAAACCCTGGATATTTTTAAAACAGTTATCAGGAATGGAACTCAAACATAGGACAGAGAATCTAGTTAATCAGAAATATAAAAGTGGCTTCTGAAACAGTTTAGAAACCAGTTTTTAGAATAGAGGTGCAAGGTCAGGTTGAGATTAGGTCCAGGATCAGTGCCCTCACATCCATTGTCAGGATTGTGGGTTGGTTGCAGAGACTGGATCGGGGCTAAGTCTTCAAGTCAGATAGTTTCTAAGATATATGAGGACATGGATGTAGAAGGAGGGAGGGCAAGGTTGTAGAATTGTAACACCAAGCAAAACACGAGCTAACCAATTCCTTATAATTTAAACAATGTTGAGGAAGTCCCAGGGGCCTAATGGATAAGGCATTGACCTCCTACACAGTGTTGTAAAAACATTGACTGGTTGACAAGAGGGCTATAAAAATACCTAATTTTATTTTGAAGACATTTCTTTCTGTTGCTGGCTAGCTGGCTAGGTTGATTTATTCATGATTGCACATAATCCTATACCAGGCATTGGGGAGGATCCAGATTGAGAAGAAGACTTGTCCTGGCTCTCAAGGAGTGAAATCCTAGTTATATAAATCATAGATAGCCTGACCAGGCAGTGGCGCAGTGGATAGAACGTCGGACTGGGATGCGGAAGGACCCAGGTTCGAGACCCCAGGATAGCCAGCTTGAGCATGGGCTCATCTGGCTTGAGCAAAAAAGCTCACCAGCTTGGACCCAAGGTCACTGGCTTGAGCGGGAAGTTACTCAGTCTGCTGAAGGCCCGCGGTCATGGCACATATGAGAGAGTAATCAATGAACAACTACGGTGTCGCAACAAAAAACTGATGATTGATGCTCCTCATCTCTCTCCGTTCTTGTCTGTCTGTCCCTATCTATCCCTCTCTCTGACTTTCTCTCTGTCCCTGTAAAAAAATAAAAAATAAAATAAAAAAATAAATCATAAATAAAATGACTTGAAAATATATACATGACAATATTTAGGTTAATTTATGGTATTGTAATCAGAACTTTATATATGAGTTCTGAAGAAGGTATACTAAAGGAAAGGAAGCGTGTGACTATTGACAAGAATGAAGAAGGCGCATAATAGGGGATTCAAATAGAGATAGGGTGATCCTGGGATGGACATACGTCAGTTTCTAGAGGACCTTGAGTATATGTTGGACTGAGGAAATTTTAGATTCAGTATCAAATTTAGAATAACTTAAACAGATGGTTTTAGAAATATGTTAATAAATTCTTTGAGGCCCTGGCCGGTTGGCTCAGCGGTAGAGCGTCGACCTGGCGTGCGGGGGACCCGGGTTTGATTCCCGGCCATGGCACATAGGAGAAGCGCCCATTTGCTTCTCCATCCCCACCCCCTCCTTCCTCTCTGTCTCTCTCTTCCCCTCCCGCAGCCGAGGCTCCATTGGAGCAAGGATGTCCCGGGCGCTGGGGATGGCTCCTTGGCCTCTGCCCCAGGTGCTAGAGTGGCTCTGGTTGCGGCAGAGCAATGCCCCAGAGGGTCAGAGCATCGCCCCCTGGTGGGCAGAGCGTCGCCCCTGGTGGGCGTGCCGGGTGGATCCCGGTTGGGTGCATGCGGGAGTCTGACTGTCTCTCCCCGTTTCCAGCTTCAGAAAAATACAAAAAAAAAAAAAATTCTTTGATACTCTTCAAGAGGTGGAGCTTTATTCAGTGACTTGATTTTAATGAATAGAATACAATCAAAAGGATGAACTGCCACTTCTGAGGTTAGGTTATAAAAGGATTGTGGCTTCTGTGTTGATAACTCCCTCTTTTCTCTCTTCTGGATCCCTTGCTCTGGGTAAAGCTGTGTTCTGAGCAGCTGTATGGAAAAGCCCACATAACAAGGAACTGAAGTGAACTTGGCAGGGGATCCTTCAGCTCCTATCTAGTCTTCAGAGACAGTAGCCTTGTGAAAGATTTTGGGTCATGTTTGAATAGTAACAGGAGTGATAAAGCAAGGAAGAGTGATTTATTTATTTATTTATTTTAATTTTAATTTTTCTTAAGTTGGAAACGGGGAGGCAGTCGAGGCAGTCAGACAGACTCCCGCATGCGCCTGACTGGGATCCACCCGGCATGCCCACCAGCGGGTGATGCTCTGCCCATCTGGGGTGTTGCTCCGCCACAATCAGAGCCATTCTAGCACCTGAGGCAGAGGCCACAGAGCCATCCTCAGCGCCAGGGCAAACTTTGCTCCAATGGAGCCCTGGCTGCGGGAAGGGAAGAGAGACAGAGAGGAAGGAGAGGGGGAGGGGTGGAGAAGCAGATGGGCGCTTCTCCTGTGTGCCCTGGCCGGTAATCGAACCCGAGACTCCCACACGCCAGGCCGATGCTCTACCACTGAGCCAACCAGCCAGGGCCTAAAATTTTTTCTTTTTTTTTTATGGCGACAGAGAGTCAGAGAGAGGGATAGATAGGGACAGACAGGAACGGAGAGAGATGAGAAGCATCAATCATTAGTTTTTCATTGCGACACCTTAGTTGTTCATTGATTGCTTTCTCATATGTGCCATGACTGTGAGGCTACAGCAGACTGAGTAACCCCTTGCTGAAGCCAGCGACCTTAGGTCCAAGCTGGTGAGCTTTACTCAAACCAGATGAGCCCGCACTCAAGCTGGCAACCTTGGGGTCTAAAACCTGGGACCTCCGCATCCCAGTCAGACACTCTATCCACTGCGCCACTGCCTGGTCAGGCGTAGGAGTGATATTTTTAAGAGGATGAGAGATGATTACTGAACACAGGATTTCCTGTGTCTCCTTCCTTTTTTGACAGAAATGAAAGAAAAATATTTGAACCCAGATACAGTAAGGTTGGAGAATTGATAGTTGAAAGATGAGGTCATTCTAATTTGATTGCATGTTTATGAATTATGAAGCAAGGTCATTAGCTGAGAGTAGAGAGGAGAGGAAGCAATGTTGGAAATTTGAAGAGAACAGAGAAGATGTGAATAATTATCTCAGAAGTTGGGAAAACAAACTTCCTAGGGAAGTAAGTTGTTTGGCAGTAGTGAGTGCTGTTTTGAGGCCTGTGATTTGAGGTCAGTCCAGGCAGCATGGTTCTAATTTTCTACAGCAACATTAAGCTGCTCTGGTGGAGGCATGGGGTAGTTACACAGTTGTATTCAACCATAATATGGGTTTTATCAAGAGAGGAGCAGAGGAGTTATGACTGTTGGCAGGGGAGCATTTATAGGGCCAGCACATGTAATTTAGACTGGTTAGGAGATAGGTGAGGATACAAGGGTGGTGATAGATAAGAAAAGTGATAGGGTCAAAAGTATGTGTTATGGTTGACTGTAGAGGTCTTGCTGAGGTTGGGGAATTGTAGGAGATGGTGTTGTAAGTATATTGGGCTATAGGATATGATAGTCAGAAAACAGGATATTTGAAATTGTGCTGGAGATGGTGCTGTAACTTATATGACATATGTGAATGGGTGCCTAAACTGGGGGAAGAAGTGATAATTGGAGCTTAAAATATCAAAGAATGGTGGGGACAAGGTGTTGAATGGGTTATATATGTGAATTTTGAAGACAAGAGTGATGGTAAAAGTAGACTTGGAATGAAAAGTAAGAAGCCTGGTGCTGGAGGTCAGCAGGTCCATGTGATAGGCCCTTGGGTAAAGGATTACAAAGAATAACATGTACTCCAGAAACTATGGGAATATAATTCCTCAATTCAGACTTCTAAGCCGGTGAGTTTTTCAGAACTGTGATAAACCAAGAAGGAAAGGGACAAGGGGAGAGGAGAGAGCAGAAAATAAGATATATAGAAAAGAAGTAGCAGTAGGAAGTTGAAGATAGATGGAGGACCCAAATATCCCTTTGTGGAAAAGTACAGAAACCCTCTGTCAGTGTCCCATTAGGGTGCAGAAGTCCTATGTAAGGAGGTCAGAGTGCAGCGTTCCATGAAAAGTTGCTTAGGACTTATACTACCTTTATACATTTGTCTCTCAAACGCAGTTATCAAGAAATAGTTTTGTTCAGCATTCTTTTTTTTTTTTTTGAAAACAAATGTGGATAATATTTAAAAAGTTTCTATCTAAAAGTATTTTCTTTTAAGCCTTGGTAACACAGAGACCAAGATTCTGTTACCTGAAAACTTTGCTTGTGAGGGACAACTCTGTCCCTGTTGACAGGAACACAAGGTTTTTCAGTAGAGATCCTCAAGGGAAATAAAATCTGACCGTTGGCTGTGAGCTGGGCCCTAGATTCTGAAAGCAAACTCAGCAGATCTTATGTCAATATATGACTAGGTAGGTTTCTGAGAAAGATTTGTTGAGGAGACAACTCACATTCATAAAGAGGGTTAGACTGTTTCAGACCATTCATGGTTTTGATGAGACGGGCTGGGAGAAGGATGCACTAAAGAATAATTATTATGTTTTCCAAAACATATGCATTGCTTAACTGCAGAAGGGGCCTCATTCATTGGTAAATTGGCCCATGTTTTGTCTAAAGCTTGATTCTTTCCATATTGAGAAAGGTTCTTCCATTTATTCACAATCTCCTATCCTCTTATTCTGTTCTGGAAAGCATGGAAGGCAGTACATTAAGTTACACTGGTGATAGACACTGCGGTTCAGAGGGACTGAGGAAGAGCCTAGAAATGAAGGTCCAAAAATGTCCTCAAAAGGCTAGAATAGCCCTGGCCAGTTGGCTCAGTGGTAGAGCGTTGGCCTGGTGTACAGGAGTCCCGGGTTTGATTCTCGGCCAGGGCACACAGGAGAAGTGCCCATCTGCTTCTCCACCCCTCCCCCTCTCCTTCCTCTCTGTCTCTCTCTTCCCCTCCCGCAGCCAACGCTCCATTGGAGCAAATTTGGCCCGGGCGCTGAAAATGGCTCTATGGCTTCTGCCTCAGGCACTAGAATGGCTCTGGTTGCAACAGACCAACGCCCCAGATGGGCAGAGCATCGCCCCCTGGTGGGCATGCCAGGTGGATCCCGGTTGGGTACATGCGGGAGTCTGTCTAACTGCCTCCTCATTTCCAACTTCAGAAAAAATACAAACAAAAAAAAAGGCTAGAATAGGCAAACACAAATGGTGGATGGGCACAGCAACCAGTATTTATTAATATGACAAGTTTGGGCACGCAGAGGTGGCTAAGACCCTGATGATTAAAAGAAAAAAAAGGTCACATTAAAGGGATACAACAGTCTTAGCAACTAAGATACAATGTGAGTAGATTAGAAGTGCTAAAAGGTGAAAGAGTTATATGATATGAAGAGAAAAAGATATATGAAAAGATGCTCATCTTCTTTAGTTATCAGAGAAATGCAAATCAAAACTGCAATGAGATACCACCTCACACCTGTTAGATTAACTATTATTAACAAGACAGGTAATAGCAAATATTGGAGAGGCTGTGGAGAAAAAGGAACCCTCATACACTGTTGGTGGGAATGTAAAATAGTACAACCATTATGGAAGAAAGTATGGTGGTTCCTCAAAAAACTGAAAATAGAACTACCTTATGACCTAGCAATCCCTCTACTGGGTATATACCCCCAAAACTCAGAAACATTGATACGTAAAGACACATGCAGCCCCATGTTCATTGCAGCATTGTTCACAGTGGCCAGGACATGGAAACAACCAAAAAGCCCGTCAATAGAAGACTGGATAAAGAAGATGTGGCACATATACTCTATGGAATACTACTCAGCCATAAGAAATGATGACATTGGATCATTTACAGCAAAATGGTGGGATCTTGATAACATGATACGAAGTGAAATAAGTAAATCAGAAAAAACCAGGAACTGCATTATTCCATACGTAGGTGGGATATAAAAGTGAAACTAAGAGACATTGATACGAGTGTTGTGGTTACAGGGGGAGGGAGGAAAGGGAGAGGGAAAGGGGGAGGGGGAGGGGCACAAAGAAAACTAGATAGAAGGTGACAGAGGACAATCTGACTTTGGGTGATGGGTATGCAACATAATTGAACGACAAGATAACCTGGACTTGTTATCTTTGAATATATGTATCCTGATTTATTGATGTCACCCCATTAAAAAAATAAAATTATTTAAAAAAAAAAAAGAAGTGCTAGATACTGTGCTAGGCACTGGAAATCAGAAGGTGAATCAGAACTTGCAGTGAATAGACTAAAGGAGGGACAATTGTTGTGTAAGGAGGGATGTGCTGAATGACCAATGCAGTGAGAGCAGTGTGAGGGGACAGGCTTTATCTGCATGGGCAGGAGGTTTTCCTTGGCGGTAATGGAGTAATTATAAAGAGTCAAGGGTCATCAGAACTCAGAATAAAGAGTAGCTAATTTTGCCTAAAGGGTCTGATACAGAGTTCAGAAGCTATGATTTAGGAGCTGCTCATAATTTAAACTTGTCAAGGTACTTCTTCAAAATCATTCCTCACTCATTTATATCCTGACTGTGGCTTGATGACATAGTGTTTGCTGCACATTGACCAGTAATTAAGTTTTACCGTGCAATTTATTATTAAAAATATTGAAAGTACCAAAGTTTCTGAAGAATGATTCCATTTTTCTTTAATTTAAAAGAGGATTCAAGATGACCTAGGGGATCACTCGTCACATTCTGTAAATGCTGTCTTCAAAGGGATACAAAGGGGTAGATTTACAGTGTGTCCTGGAGAAAAAAGGTTGATTACACTGTTTTTAGCATATATAATTAGATACAGATGAACAATACTATTCAATTATCATGTAGCTTGATTACTTGTGAACGTGCATATTAAGGTACATAACGTTTGTAGGCTAACTGCCTACCTCCAAAGACAATTTAAGGTGGATTACAGAATTAAAATGGGACAATTAAAAATATGAGTAAAACCAAAACAAATTAAAAGAAACAAAAACGTGTGTGGTAAGCATTTAAGTTTAGTTCATTTGTGCGGCATTAAACATGAACTTAAGTTTTTAATATCTTGACTGCTAAGACAAAATAAAATAAAATATAGTACTTAAAGAGCTGTTGTCATTGGGTTAAATTTGTCTCAGGAACAAAACAAAACACCTTTTTCTGACCTCTGGGAGGAATTTATTGCTTAAAGGGAGATGGGTTGACATCATGAATAATGTTTTCACAGTAGTTTTGCAGAAGATACAGAAAAATTCTTCAAAAGGCTGTTACTTATATCAACTCTATAGAACAAAGATATTGCTATATCAGCATTGTGTCTAAAGAATGTAATGAAAAACATTTCATTCACTATAGTGACAGAATATAAACAACTTAGGAATTAGCTTCTTTAGGGATCACTGTGACCTGTGTAAAGGAAACTATAGCACTTCATTACTTGAAACATGAATAGAGAAATGTTTCCTGAATGGAAGAATGAATATGGTAAAGATGGTAAATTTTTATCAAGTTAATTTTTAAATTCAAGAATAAAAAATATACTAGTTTTTCACTTGACTAAATCCTTCTGGAAAAAATATTTCACAGGATAACAGCAATATTGTGAAAGAAGACAAATGATGAGGTAGAGTTAGTCCCAGATATAAACCATGTTAGAAATAATAATTAAAATCATATCTATTGATGTACAATTAGAATCTGACTTTGGGTGATGGGTATGCAACATAATTGAAAGACAAGATAACCTGGACTTGTTGATCTTTGAATATATGTATCCTGATTTATTGATGTCGCCCCATTAAAAAAATAAAATTATAAAAAAAAAGAAGTATACCTAAATAGGATGGAACACCCCAGAAATTGGTACAGCTGTTTATGAATTGAATGCATGATGTAATAGCTATCACAAAACAAAGAAAGGAATACTAATTTAATAACCAGTCTCCCAACATCATTTAGAAACACAAGTAAAATAAGTAAAAATCAGAGAAGCTAAGAACTTAATTATTTCACACATAGGTGGGATATAAAAGTGAAACTCATGGACATAAATAAAAGATAAAAGTAAAGTGGTTACGGGGGGGAATGTAGGGTAGAGGTACTGGTGGAGGGAGAGGAGTAAAGAGGGACAAATATACGGTGACAGAAAATGATTTGACTTTGGGTAATGGGCACACACACAATCAACAATTCAAATGCTATGGAAATATTTACCTGAAACCTAGGTATTCTTATTGATCAATGTCACCCCATTAAATTTAATAGTCTAGAAACAAAACAAAACCACAGCAATTTCTTTTAGGGCCATACCTCATATAACAAACTATGTTCCACATGAATTCAATATTTAAGCATAAAACGTATAAGCTTTGGGATAATATCAAACTGGGCATATTTGAGTTCCTTGAGAAGAATGATCCTTTCCCAAATATGAAGGGATAAAAGAAAGCACAAGGGAAAGCTTGAAAGTTTTATCTATATAAAAATCGTGAGCCATGTACAGTGAAAACAACATAATGGAAATAAAATGGGAATGAGGAGGGCAAAGTTTTGGTGGGCCTGGGTTGGCAGGAATAGCACAGACACCCACTGCATTAATTCCTGATTTATTTAGCTGAGGATACAGGGTTCGTTGGGATGAGGAGGTCACCTAGAGAAGAGCAGATGCTGCAGATTCCAACAGCTCTCTTTTGTGTGCAGAGCCTCTAGTAAGGTGGGCGGGTTGAGGCTGCTGCTGGTGGCACCGGCCTCACTGAGTGGGGTCCCTCCAGATCTGAAAAGCTCAGTCTTGCTGCTCCTCAACCCTTTTGTATTTGGAGCTTAAGTCAACATTCAGGGATAAATTACAAAAAGTGAATTCCCTTCAAAAATTTTTCCCCCACTGTGCAGCCTGCTTCAGTGCCAAATTCCCTTCAAATTTAAGGAGACATTTACAGATATCAAACCCTTCTGGTACTTGAGTCTAACTCAGCCTTCTCAAGGTCATAGCTTCATCTCTAGAGGAAGAAAGCCAACTCTGAGCCCAGGTGTCACTGAACATCATCTTAGCACCTTGCTTTCCAGGAAACAGATTGAAGAAAAATCTGCAAAGTATAACAGAAAAGAATTAATGACTTTCTTAAAGACATTCAAAGTGGTAGAAATACTGTTAAATTCTCGACATAATTGGGCAAAGCTTAGTACAGACAATTTTTTTCATTAAGAACCTCAGTTAATAAGTAAACAGCTAGGAAAATATTAACCTCATCAGTAAGCAATACAACTAAAATGTAAATAAATAAAAAACACATAACTTACACCTACTAAATTAGTCAACATTAAAAATATAGGCATGATACCCAGTCCCCTCATGAAATTGTGGGGAAATGGGTTAATGTGCAAGTTTGCAACCTTTCATTGTTGATTTTTAGGATTTAGTCTGATTATATGTCAGGAATAAAATAACTACACTTGGGCATTTGTACTATGAATCTCACTCTTGGAAATTTATCCTAAAGAAATAATTCAAGGGAAGAAAAAATATGGACTGAGATGTTCCACCACTATTTTAATGGCAAAGAAGTGGAAAACCAGGGAACGCCTAGGTGTTTGGATGGTAGAAGAATGAATGGTTACTTTATGGTACAATAAATTAATAAAATACTGTTTCCCCTTGAGAACAGTGATTACGTATATCGATCAGCATGTTATGAATTTTTGAGGCACTGTTAAATTAGACACAAAATAGTATCTATTCAGTGATCAGCTTTGCGTCCCTATTGTCAAGTTCTATAGGGAAATATAATAGAATGAAAGAAGTAAAAGTGTGGGTAATTTTTTTTATTTTCTTTATTATTAAAAACAGCATGGAGTAGTTAGTTAAAAATGTAGATTCTCAGATTATTGGGTACATATGTCAATTCTTCTACTTAGTAACTGTTGGGAGTTACCATATTTGTGCCTCATTTGTAAAATGGGCAAAATAATAGTGCCTACATTATAGAACTTGAGGATTACATAAGTTAATATTTGTAAAATGCTTTGAAAAGTTTCCGGCACACATAAAGTATTATGTGAATATTAGTTGCCAGTTGATTCTAATAAGATATAAAAGGATGTAAAACCTCTTGAATAAAACATTGTTCTTCTCACAAAACAACATTGCTCAAGGCATAGTAAGCAGACATTGATTCTCATAAGTCTTTGTGTAGAGAGCAAAGCCACTGGCACTGGACTGTGACTACAGGGAATCTAATTTCACTCATTTCTGTAACATTCTGGTTCATGGTAGGCAATCAATAATTTTTATTGACCAAATTGCCCAGATATGTGGCTTTTTGCTGATCTGGCTTATTTAGGTAACTATAAGAATTGTTCCTCCTTTACCTTGTGACTGACCATATGGAGACTTACCGTACTTCCCTCTCCACTTCTATGCCTTTGATCAGTTCACTAGTTTTTCAAGACTTAGAACAGGTGTTGAGGTTGGGTTAGGAGCTGTTTCTTGGCAGAGACATGGAACACTGTTGATAAATATTATAGCATTTATCATATTGTAATTACATTTTTGCATTAGTTGGAGCTCATCTACTTCTTAGTGGCAGAAATCAATCTAACTGGCTTACACTTATGATGCTGGAGGACACAGTGACAACTCTGGGAAGCAGACACTAGAGCAATAAGTGTCATGAAAATCTTAAGAATCTGGTCAACTTCAGGACCTGGGCAGCAGGAATACAGGAACCCTGGTTTTATTATTGACATGACTCTATACTTTCTTCATTCATTGGTTTCTTTTATATGGCCACTAACTGACTTGTTTTTTGTAGGCCTACTTATAAGTATTTGAGAAATCTGGTTGGCCCACCTCACCAGCCCCAACTGGAGTGTGAAGGTATATAGTAATAATGATATGCATATGGCTGTCTCCTAATCAGGAGAGATGTAGTCTGGGGCATGTTCTTTGAGAAAGGAACAACACATGGCAAACTCCCCAGAACACGTTTAATGTGTAGCAGTCTCTCCTCCCCACTTGATTCCCATAAGTTTTTCAGTGGCAGGTACATGTCTTATTTATCCATGTATTCTAAGCAAATGGAGTGGTTTTTGGTGTACAAAAAGTGCTCAATATACACTTATTGAACTGAACTTTCAAATACCTGCTAGTTGACTCATCATAACAAATGCTAAATTGTAATCACTTTTCTAGTAAATTCCTGTACACTACTATTTTAAACAGTTTATTAAAGAAGAAGGCTAGAGTCACTTTTCCCATACTGAGTTCCTGACCAAGAGACCCCTAAAGTAGGGAGTTGAACTAATGTTGTTATCCTGACCTTGGTTGCTCTAACCCATGAAGCTTGCAACCCATAGAGGGGTCAGTGAGGTGAGGCCAATCTGTGTCCACTCTACAGTCTTTTTACAGAAGATTCTGTGTGAAGACCAGGCAGCTGAAAGAGGAGGTGGAGCAGCTGAAAAGTGGAGGCAAATCTTATAGAGCTTGGGTCCTTTTATGGAGCTTCTGTAAGCTCTAAGCAGCAGAAAGCTGATCCTTATACACAGGTTTGTCCCTCCCACACACACCCAGGCACATAAAATACACAAACAGTGAACAGAGTGGTAGCTCCAGACAGGTAGCCTGCAGTGGGTTATGAACAATGTTTGACATCAACTCATACACGAAACCCACCCAAGGGAACCGAGAACCAACACAACCAGTAGTGGGTGGTAGACCACACCAACATTAGACTCAACTAACTGCACAAGCGGCATGCCCCAAAGAGGAGTCTAGCAGGCACCTGACCATGCTGAGAATAACTATGCCCTATAGGACAGACATTGCACAGAGTCTAACACAGGTGATCAAAGTCAACCTTAAAGCCAGCCAGCCTGAAATGTTAACTCCACCCACAAAAGGGCCAACAGCATTCAAGACTCAAATACAATAAGAGGATAAATATAACCCTTAAGAAACATTTCTATTCATGGGGGAAGGGTATAAAGAGGGACAAATATAACATAACTGAAAATTATTTGACTTTGGGTGATAAGTATACAACATAATCAATAGTTCAAATGCTATAGAAATGTTCACCTGAAACCTGAGTACTCTTATTGATCAATATCACTCTGTTAAAGTTAATTTTCTAAATAAAATTAAAAAATTTAAAAAAGAGAGGCAGGAAAAGCATTCCTAAAGTAAGGAGCTGAGGTGGCCCAGAGTTTAATACCACTGAGCCTAACTTCCTCGTAGAGATGTTACAACAAATTTGGGGGTCAGAGCAGAGCTACCTAATACACAGACAAAGTGGAAAGACAAAGAAATATGAACTAAATGAATCAAGAAGGGAAATCCCCAGAAAAAGAGTGAAATGAAATTGAAGAAACCAAACTACCAGATGCAAAGTTTCAGATAATGGTTATTAGGATGCTCAAAGATCTTAGAGCAAGAATGAATGATTACAATGAGAACTTAGTAAGCATTAAAAAGGATACTGAAACTATAAAAAAAATAACCAGTCAGAAATGGCAAATACAATAGCTGACATGAAGACTCCACTAGAAGGAATCAACAGTGGGTTGCATGAAACAGAAGATTGAATCAGTGATTTAAAGGACAAAATAAACCTAAACATTGAAACAGAGCAGCAAAAAAGGTGGAGGAAACTCTAAAAGACCTCTGTGACAACATGAAGAGATAAAACATCTGCATCATAGGGGTTCCTGTAGGAGAAGAAAGTGAACAAGAGGTAGAGAATTTGTTTGAAGAAACTAGCTGAAAAATTCCCTAAACTGATGAAGAAAAAAGTCACACAAGTTCAAGAAGCACAGATAGTTCCATTCAAGATGATCCCAAGGAGACCTACAACAAGACACATCATAATTAAAATACCAATGTTATGAGACAAAGAAAGAATACCAAAGGCTGCAAGAGAAAAGCAGTTAATTACCTACAGAGGAGCCCCCAGGAGGATGACATCAGACTTTTCAGCAGAAACACTTCAGGCCAGAAGAGATTAGCAAGAAATATACAAGTGATGTAAAACATGAATCTACAACAAAGATTACTCTATCCAACAAAGCTATCATTTAAAATTAAAGGAGAAATAAAGAGCTTCCCAGAAAAAAATAGCTCAAGGAAGTCATTACCACTAAACCAGTACCGCAAAAAATGTTAATGGGCCTACTATAAAAAAAGATCAAAGGAAAAAAGATACTGAGAGAAAGGATTGTAGGTTTAAAGAATAAAATGGCAATAAATGAGTACATATCAATAATTACTTTCAATATAAATGGATTAAATGCTCCAATCAAAAGACACAGGTTAACAGCATGAAAAAGAAAACAAGACCTGTATATATGTTGTCTACAGAGAACCACCTCAGAACAAAAGATACATATAGACTGAAAGTGAAAGGGTGGAAAAATGTATCTCATGGAAATGAAAAAAAAAGCTGGGTTAGTTATACTTACATCTGACAAAATGCCTTTGAAACAAAGGCTATTTTAAGGGCCAAAGATAGTCACTACATAATGATAAAGGGAGCAATCCAACAAGAGGATATAACCATTGTAAAAATTTTTGCACCAAATAAAGGAGCACCTAAATATATAGAGCAGATTTTCACGGAAATAAAGGGCAAGATTGATAGCAATATTATAATATAGGGAATTTTATTTTTATTTTTTTTTATTAACTGAGAGACAGACTGAGAGGCAATGATGCCCAGACTCTTGCATGTGCCCAGGCTGGGATTCACCCAGCAAGCACCCTACTTGGTGATGCTCTGCCCATCTGGGGCAGCTGCTCTGTTGCTTAGCAACAGAGTACTTTAGCACCTCAGGTGAGGCCATGGAGATATCCTCAGAGCTCAGGACCAACTTGCTCGAACCATTTGAGCCATGGCTGTGGGAGGAGAAGAGATAGAGAGAGAGAGAGCGCAAGAGAGAGAGAAGGAGGAAGGGGAGGGATGGAGAAGCAGATGGTCACTTTTCCTGTGTGTCCTGACTGGTAATTGTACCTGGGACTTCCACATGCTAGGCCAATGCTCTACTGCTGAGCCAACCAGCCATAGAAATAGTAGGGGATTTTAACACTGCTGACATCAATGTATAGATCCTCTGGACAGAAAATCAACAAGGAAACAGCAGCCTTAAATGACACAATAGGTCAACTGGATTTAATTGGTATATTCAGAACATTTCACCCTAAAGCAGCAGATTATACCTTCTTTTCAAGTGCTCATGGTACATTTTTTAGAACAGACCACACATTAGGACACAGAATAAATCTGAATAAATTTAGCAAGATGGAAATCAAATCAAGCACCTTCTGTGACCTCAATGAGACTAGAAATAAACTACAGCATAAAAACTGAAAAACACTCAAACACTTGGAGTCTAAATAGCATGTTATTAAGTAATGAATGGGTTAACAATGAGATCAAGTAAGAAATAAAAAATTTCCTTGAAACAAATGAAAGTGAACATGTAAAAACCCCAAGTCAATGGGACACAGTGAAAGCAGTCCTGAGAGGGAAGTTCATAGCGTTACAGTCATACCTTAAGAAGCAAGAAAAAGCTCAAATAAATAACTCTGCACCTAAAAGAACTAGAACCATGATACTGAACTTTTTTATAAAAACTTCCCACTTTTGCAGTGTTGGTCAACCTGGTCCCTTCTGCCCACTAGTGGGTGTTCCAGCTTTCATGGTGGGCCAATTGCGGCTCTGTTTGGTTGCTCCGCTACTGGCTGGAATGGCCACTAGTGGGCGGGAGGACCAGGTTGACCAGCACTGCAAAAGTGGGTGGTTTTTATAAAAAGGTTCACCATCATGGAACTAGAAAAAGAACAATAAACACAGCCAAGAGGAAGTAAGGAAAGAAGGAAATAATGAAGATCAGAGCAGAGATAAATGATGTAGAGCCTAAAAAAATACAAAAGGTCAATGAAAGCAAGAGCTGGTTCTTTGAAAATGTAAACAAAATTGATGAAGCTTTGATCAGACTCATCCAGTAAAAAAGAGGACCCAAATAAATAAAATTAAAAATTAAAGAGGAATGGTAGCAACAGACACCACAGCAATATATAGGATTGTAAGAAAATATATCTTATGAAGAACTTTATGCCAAAAAAATTGGACAGTCTGGGCAAAGTGGATAAATTCCTAAAAACATACAATTTTTCAAAACTAAATCTGGAAGAATCAGAAAACCTGAATAGACCGATTACAACAAATGAAATTGAAGCAGTTATCAAAAAACTCCCAACAAACAAAAGTCCTGGATTGGATAGCTTCTAGGCGAATTTTACCAAAAGCTGAAAGAAGAACTAACACATATCCTTTTCAAGCTATTTCAAAAAATTAAGAAGGAAGATTTCCAAGCTCATTTTATTAGGCAAGCATGATCCTCATTCCAAAACCAGGTATAAACACTACAAAAAAAGAAAAACTATAGGACAATATCCCTGATAAACATAGATGCTAAAATTATCAACAAAATATTAGCAAACTGGATCCAGCAATACATTAAAAAGACCATACATCAAGATCACTTACGATTTATTCCAGGGAGGCAAGGCTGTTACAATATTCACAAATCAATAAATGTGATTCATCACATAAACAAAACGAAGAATAAAATCATATAATTTTATCAGTAGATGCAGAAAAAGCATTTGATAAAATTCAGCACCCATTTATGATAAAAAAAATCTTAGCAAAGTGAGAATACAGGGAACATACTTCAACATAATAAAGGTCATATATGACAAGCCAACAGCCAACATCATACTAAATGAGCAAAAATTAAAGGCAATCCCCTTAAGATCAGGAACAAGACAGGGGTGCCCCCTTTCACCACTCTTATTCAACATAGTACTGGAAGTTCTAGCTATAGCAGTCAGACAAGAAGAAATAAAAGGCATCCAGATTGGAAAAGAAGAAGTAAAACTGTCATTATTTGCTGATGATATGATATTGTACATAGAAAACCCTGAAGTCTCAGCAAAAAAATTACTGATAAATGATTTGGCAAAGTGACAAGACATAAAATTAATATTTAGAAATCAATGGCATTTTTATACAGCAATATGAACTATCTGAAAGAGAAATTAAGGAAATAATCCAATTCTCTATATCAATAACAAAAAGTAAAATACCTAGGAATAAATTTAACCAAGGAGGTAAGTAAAAGACTTGTACTCAGAAAATTATAAGGCATTCAAAAAGAAACTAAGGAAGATTCAAACAAGTGGAAGCATATACTGTGTTCATGGATAGGAAGAATTAACATAATTAAAATGTCTATACTAGCCAAAGCAATTTTTAATATTCAGTGTACTTCCTATTAAAATTCCATGGCATACTTCACAAAACTAGAAAACATATTTCAAGAATTAAATTTATATGGAACCCAGAATGAACTTGAATAGCTTCAGCAATCTTGAACTAGTAGAATAAAATGGGAGGTATCACTCTTCTTGATATCAAGTATACTACAAGTCCATTGTGATCAAAACAGCCTAGCACTGGCATAGAAACAGGCACACAGATCAATGAAACAGGACAGAGAACCCAGAATAAACCCACGCCTTTATGGTCTGTTTATGTTTGACAAAGGAGGCAAGAATATACAATGGAGGAAAGACAATCTCTTTATTAAATGCTGTTGAGAAAATTGGACAGGTATGTGCAAAAAACAAACTAGACCACCAACTTACACCATTCACAAAAATAAAATGGATAAAAGACTTAAATGTAAGTTGTGAAATCATAAAAATCCTAGAAAAAAACATAGGCAGTAGATTCTCATCTCCATCTCTTAAAGTAATATTTTTGCCAGTATATCTCCTCAGCCAAGGAAAATGAAGCAAATGGAACTATAACAAACTAGTAAGCTTTTGTGCAATAAAAGACACCATTAATAAAATAAAAAGACAACCCACTGATTGTATGATTAGGGTTAACCAAAATTTATAAAAAAAACTTATAAAACTCAACACTAGGAAGGTAAACAATCTAATTTAGAAATGGGCAAAGTAGCTGAATAGACACTTCTTCAAAGAGGATATACAGATGGCCAATAGGCATATGAAAAAACGCTCAGTGTCACTAATCATCAGAGAAATGCAAATGAAAACCACAGTGAGATATCACCTCTCACCTGTCAGAGTGGCTCTCATTAACAAATCAGCAAATAACAAGTGCTGGCTGATGAGAGTGTGAGGAAAAGGGAACCCTCCTGCACTGCTGGTGGGACTGCAGACTGGTACAGCCACTGTGGAAAACAGTATGGCATTTCCTCGAAAAATTAAAAATGTAACTGCCTAATAGCCCAACTGTCCCACTTTTAGGAATATATCCCAAGAATCCCAAAACATGAATTCAAATAAGATATACTCCCCCATGTTTATTGCAGGACTTTTTACAATAGCCAAGATCTGGAAACAGCTCAAGCATCTGACAGTGGACTAGTGGATAAAAAAGCTGTGGTACATATACACAATGGAATACTATGCAGCTGTGAAAAACAAAAAAAAATCTTACCTTTTCCAATGGCATGGATGGACCTGGAGAGTATCATGCAAAGTAAAATAATCCAAGCAAAGAAAGACAAATACCATATCTTCTCACTTATGTGTGAAATCAAATGAACACAATAAACTGAGGAGCAAAATAGAAGCAGAGGCAGGGTCACAGGGAACAGATGGACAGCTGTCAGAAGGAAGGAGGAAGAGGAGATGAGATCAAAGAGGGTGAAGGGACTAGCGAAATTATATATACATAACACGTAGATACAGACAACAGGGTAGCAATTTCCAGAGGAAAAGAAGGGATGGAAGTCGGGGGGGGGGGGCTGAGTTTGAAATAGGAGTGGAGACTTTGCATGAGGTATGAGGGGCATGATGAGGTGAGTAGAGGATGTTATATAGAGTGAGACACTTAAAACCATGTCAACAAGAAAAATTAAAAGTTAATATTAAGAAAAAGAAGAAGGCTAGAGAGATGTCAGTGGCAGAACCACCATCTGATTGTGATTTTGTTTGTATCTGCCTTGTGTTCTTATTTCACTTATGCAGGAAGGCTCAGGGGAACTGAAAGTAAGGTGAAAATGTATTTAAGGATCAATGGGAGTTTATATGAACTTATGGGAAAAGCACAGATTTTGATGTCTACAAATTATTTTAACAAATTATGTGAACTTGAGAAAGTCATTAAGTTCTCTGAGCCTCAATTTACTCATTTGTAAAATGAGATAGATAATTATTCCAATTTTTAGGATGGACTATTAAATGAGATTGTGAAATGAAGTTACTAGGATGTAGTAGACAGTAGTAGTTTAATTCCCTTTCCTTCTGTCTCCTTGTTTCTTACCTCCTTAAGTGCTTGGAGAGTTATTCTGAATGGAGTCTTAAGAGTCCTAGTTTCTATTGCATGAAAGAGACTGTTTTGGCCTGTATATTTATTTAATAAGACAAGAAGACTTCCAGGAAAATGCTAAAAGAATTAACATTTTAAGATCCTTCCCTCGTGGTCTAAACATATCAGAATAATAGCAGAAGAATTATAAAAATTATAATAAGTATCACAAAGGGAAAATAACCTTTGAAAACAATAAATGAAAACTTAAAAAAAAACCCACACATCTCACTATGAAAGTATTTTAACACTGAAGAGGGAGAACACATTTGCAGGACCAGGCATTTGCACTGGTAGAGATGGAAAACAAATGTCACGAATCACAAAGAGATAAGGTTGAATGATGATATCCACTTGAGGAGATAGAAAAGACATAATATCTATAACAATATGCAGTGATGATGAATGACTGCAGCACATGGAAATGCTGCAGAAATACCAAAAGACAAGACAGGCTATAGAGGATCGGCTTTGAGCCCTGGAGTAGGATTCACTTTAGGAAATAGATTGAGATAGATCTATGAAAAAAGAGACAGAGTTTCCAGCTGAATTGGGTCTCCTCCAAATTCAGTGTTGAAGTCCTAACTTCAGCACCTCAGAATGTGATTGTATTTGGAGATAGGGCCTTTAAAAGGTAATTAAATTTAAATGAAGTCATTGACATAGACCCTAATCCAATATGACTAGTGTCCTCATAAGTAGAGTGGATTAGGAAACAGGCACACAGAGGGAAGACCATGTGAAGACAGAGGGAGAAAATGGCCATTAACAAGCTAAAGAGAAAGACCTCAGAATGAAACCAACCTTGTCAACACCTTGGTCCCAGACTTTTAACCTCCCAAATTGTGAAGAAATACGTTTCTGGTTTTTAATTTACCTAGTCTGTGGTGCTTTGTTATGGAAGTCCTAGCAAACTAATTACAGATACAAAAGAACAAGAAAAAGTGATGATTAAAACAATAGGGAGGAAGCAGAGGCTTCTAACCTGGAAAAGAAGAAATAAGGAAATCATAGGAAAAATATCAAAATGCCTTCTGTCAGTATTCCTCATTAATGATATTAGAGGTGCTTGCTGTAAGGCTATGCATGGAAAAACATGAAGGAATAGATGGATAATTTATGTTACTAAATGCATGCATGATTATGTACATAGAAAACCCAAAGAAATCAATTAAAAATTATTATAGTAATAAGAGTTCAGTACAATTAGAACATAAAATAAATTCATAGTCTCTAGTGCTCTATACACCTATAAGACATATAAAAATTAATCTATTTATAAGTAGTAAACTGGCATTAAATATAACTGCTATTTTCAGATTCCTTGCCTCCAGAGCTGTGAGAATAAACTTCTGTTGGTTTTAGCTATTCCAATTGTTGGTACTTTGTTATGGCAGCCGTAGGAAATGAACCCAAGGACTCTGTAGCTTTTGTAAATTTAAAGCGTATTCTTGAATATTTTATTTATTCTTGAATGTTTTAAGGATATGAAAAATACTCATAATATATTAATTACTAAAAAAGAAGTTTTTAAAATATTCTGTGTGCTCTAACTCCGGTTATATAAAAATATATATAAATGTGTATATGTATCTTCTCTAATTTGTTTTCTATACATCATATTGTTTAAAGTAGTTTTCTCTGATTGGGAGCATTTTGAACAATTTTTATTTTCTTTGTATTTTTCTGAATTTTTTTATAAGGAGACAAACATTTTTAAATGTTAATTTTTTTTTTTTGAAGAAAAGTATATTTTACTTGGGATTTTCTTACTGTGATTTAGGCAACTATGCTCCCTCATAAAAAATACAAGATGATAAGCATTTCCTTTTTTCAGTTTAAATTTCTATGCATAGAGCTTGGCAGAGCCATTACCAACTCTGGCACACAAGAGGCCTAACGTGAACAAATTAGTTAGAATGTATAAAATATGGGAGGCTGACTTATCGGAAGGACATGTATTACAAAGCATTAGAAAGTTATACATTAAGACATAGCAGGTCAGTCTCATCTGGAGACCTGGTCAGGTTGGGGATGAATATAGGAAGCTCTGATGCTAATGGAGATTCATTGGCTTATAATGATATTACCTGTACTTGGGCTGGATAACAAAACTGACTAATAAAACTTAGGAACCAAGAAATTAATTTTCTAAATCTCAGACCTCCTAAAATAGATACTGCTAAAACTGGTCACAGAGGGTTTAAATTCATTTGCACACCTATCCAAAGAATATTTTGTTATTTGTAAGTATATTCTCAATCACCCTAAGATTTTAAAAATGCCTTCCTTTCTCTTTGGGGTTTTAAAAGTAAGCCATTGGGAGTTACAGATTTACTAATACTTTGGACTAAGATATTTAACTGAATTGAGATATATCTGAGCAGGTAGGTTCTATGGGCCTTTTGGTACAGTTTATCAGAGGCTTATTAAGGAGCCAAGCAAATGTAGAGTGAGGCTAGGATTATTTGAGGTGTCACCCTGAGAGTTATGAAATGGAGACGTCTGTAGAAAAGGCATATTCTTATGGCTATTATTAAAATATAGTGTATGCTGACACCTCATGGCCATCTTTCTTCTTGGAGAAAGAAAATGAGGCAGCAGATGGCCACAATTTCTAATAGCCCCGGCCAGTTCATAAAATCCACCTAAGAGCTCAACTAAACAAGGAATGAGAAGGGCCAAAACAAGGAAGCAGGTGCGGCCCTCGTCTGACAAAGAAGCTTAGCTGAATAATTTTGTCCACAGAGACCTTTAATGTGTGAAATCAGTTCTCCCATTCAAGTCCCCAGTGATCCCCTTGTCCTAAAAGATGGCCCTCTTGAGATAGTTAATAACTGCACACCTAAAATTGCTGCTCCTGGCAATTCAGTGGAACAATGGGCTAGAAACTGTCATCAAGAGAGCAATAAGCCTCACTTCTAAAAACTATTAAGGAAAGCTCCTGAATATTTTACATATATATATTTGGGATGATTCAGCCTCTATATGACAAATATGAGGTTTGGGTTTTCTGAAGCTTCCAGTCAAAAAGTAATGCTCGTGCCTGTTACATCATACATTCCATATCTTCTATCTTTAATATGCTAACAGGTTACTTACTAGCTTCCTATCTGTAGATGTGAAATAAATAAGATAAATAAAGGAAGAAAATAAATATTGTTATATTTCTTTCTGTAATGGAATGTGTAAGAACCTTTGACCTAAAAAGCCTTCAAGCATCTACTGTCAGTGATGATGGTTAATTCTTTGGGGGTGGTGTTTAGGGTTCCCTTGTATGTTTACCCTTGAGCCAGAGGCCCATGGACTACATGCCAGGGCATGATTAATTTCTTGCTTGTTGAAGCTATCTGTTCTCATGCTTTCCGGATTCTCTCTGACTGTTCCCTTTTTTTTTGTCTAAGTTCTCTTTTTCCTTCAGATGCCTTTCAAATGTTGGTGTTATTTATGTATATGTCTTTCATTCTGCTCTTATTCTAGACACTCTCCCTGGAAGACCTCACACATCTTTGTGGTTTCACCAACCCCTTGTGTGTTCATCGGTTGGTTGGGAAGCCACGTGAGACCACCTGGACATGGAATATTCTGGTGACTCAGACTGTTTTACAATAAGAACATGGGGAAGCATGATGAGGTGACAGCTAGCATAGTCTCGGAGGTTTTGAAATAAGATCCTACACCTATTGCAACAGAAACACAAATATATTTATCTAATTCTATCCCTGAATTTCTGAGTGGGTATATATGGAGTGGCGCCTGGCAAACTGTATCATTAACACATTCCTGAGTTGCTTCTGATGTCAGACTTACCGAGTGCTTCCTGTATGTCAGGTACTGTGCTATGTTAAAAAATCCAGCATTTTGTTATGGAAATATAAAAGCCTTATCTGTATTCTCTTGTTAACATGTAAGCTTTTGGGCTATAGGAGGACTCACAGGCAGGATCAGAACTTTTCTTCTAAAAGCAGCTTTGAATGTGCTTATAATTAGTAGAGTTGATTAAGTATTAGGTTGTCTCATGCGGCACCAGCAGTCTGGTGGCCCAGAATATTTCAAGGCCGGGATTTTTCGATGGTCTCATAGATGTTCTTTTTCACACAGTTGATGACCTTGTGCAGAACTGTATCATGGTGTACCCAGGGTGGGTTAGCTTTGAAGTGTGTTCTGAGAGAACTAGATGGAAGAAGTTAACTCCTGTAACCCAGATGTCAGCTGAGCAGTACCTTCTCACCTGATGCCTCCAGGAGAGTGCTGAATGGTTTTGCCTCATATGGATGCAAAGCTCAGCTTCTCTCAAGTTCCTGGAGCCCTCATTTTCATTTGTTAGTTTATAGGCGATTTGGGGGTTCATGTGAGAATTGAGTCTTATACCACACAGACTCTATACATCCCCTCTTCTTGCTTCACTCCCTTCTTGGTCTTCCCTTTATTCTCATTGCCTCTGTCTGTTAAGAGCTACCCACATTCTCCTCCTCATTTGATGCAGAGAGCATAACACCAGACATGCTTTTAATTTGAGTGTGCTTGGGATTGATCTTTCCCTTCATCCTAAGCGATTTATCCAAGTATAATTTTCTGTGCTCTTAAGATTAAATCTGGAAATAAAATTTTCACTGTCTCACTTTCTGAAATGTTTCCTTCAAAGCTGTTTCTTTAAAATGACAATTTTGGTGGTGTTATAGGCAATATTGTGAGTGGTTTATTCTGGCCATGCTTGGCTGAGTTTCTACAAGAAGCTCATTTCTAACTTCTCAAGGAGGATGCAGTGGCAAGCAAGAATGCTTCCAGGTAATCTAATAACTAAGTTACAGAGGGTGGGAGCTACAGCATAGTTGCTTTACATAATTTGGAAGATTTCTTGAAACATTGTCTATTCTGGTTCTTGTGGTGATATTACAATAAAGTCATTTTAAGTCCTTGGGATGTATATCTTGTTTGGAAACAAGAATGACTGAGGACCAAGAATCAAAGTTAATTTGGAGCATTTAGTCCTATCTTTAAGAAATTCATCTGAATGATTATCTTAAGTAGTAATAATGGTCATATGTACGATATTATGTGTTAGGGGTTGAATTGTGTCCATTAATTGCAATCCTAATGTAATCCCTAGTTAGTAATCAGGACGTGACCTTATTTAGAGCGAGGCTCTTTTCTAAGTTAAAGTGAGGTTATTTTATGGTGGGCCCTAATCTAATAGATCTGGTGTCTTTGTAAATGGAAATTTGGAGATAAACTCATATACAGAAAGAGCACTACATGTGCATAAAGATGGCCATTTACAAACCAAGGAGGGAGGCCTCAGAGGGAAGCAACCCAGCCAATACCTTGATCTCAGACTTCTGGCTTCCAAAACTGTGAGACAATAGATTTCTGTTGTGTACGCCACCTCGTTTGTGGTACTTTGTTATAGCAGCCGTAACAAACATAATACAGTATGTCTTGAATTGCAGTTCCTGTTTAGAATGTTAGAATGATTAGCTGTGTAGTTTGAGAAAAGAAAATAATAGCTAAGAGTTTTAAACATATTTCTACCAAAATGAAGAGTATGTAACTTTGGGGAGAAGGATGGTAACTTTTTGGTAAATTTAATAACTTTTCCTAGGAGTTTCTAAACTTTATTTGACAGGGAATCCTTTTTCCTTTAAAAATTTTAAAAGAAATAATTGCAGAACTGTTTTGCTTTGGTTGAAGGGCATGTGTGTGTATAAAGAGGGAGCAGTTGCTATCTTTCTTTCCACTCCACCCTCCACTTTAGAGGGCTTGGAACCTTGGGCTTTTCATTTTATTTTATTTTTGTTTATTTATTTACTTTTAAAAATATTTTTTATTTTTAAATTACAGTTGATGTATAATATTATATTCAGGGGCATAGACCCATAATTAGATTTTTATGTAACTTACAAAATGATCACCCTGATAAATCGAATACCCATCTGATATCATATATTATTATTAAGGAAAGGATTTTCATACTTAAAAAAAAATGAAAAATGTGTTCTCTGCTTCCCCTGTCAGCTAGAACTATTTGTTTATTTGATACATCGCCACATAGTTCTTGTACAGTTTGCCCAGTACTTGCAAGACCTGGAGGGCATATGGTTGAAATAAAAGCCGTAGCTTCTGTACTGGGAAGACATGGGCAAAACTGAAAATTCATAGAGAAGCTGGGTGGTCTTGAAGAAGTTCAGGAGAAGGAGCGTTTCAAATGGGTTTGAGTAGTTAGTCAAGGTGCTGTGGAGGCCTGGATCTGATGTACTTCTCATAGAGGGCAAGACGGGTGATTTGTGGGTGGAGAGACAGAATGCAAGTCAGGTCTTGAGGGTGGGATATATAAGAGACAGTGAGCAGACCTCTCCTTCCACACTGGTGATGAGGCTGACTTGGTACAGGGTGAGGCCAGCTTAGCAAGAACTTTGAAAACTTGGTCGGGAGTTTGGAATTTTGTGATTAAAGACAGAAAGCGATTATAGATTTCTGAGCAGGGCAATATCATGTGTTAAGAAAACATTTTAAGAATCCTGTCTAGAAGACTTACTTACAGCAATGCAGGCTCAAGGGCAGTGGGCAATTGTTTTACCTAAAGCATAGATTGATATTTTAGGATTGCCTGGGTATTAGTATTTATCCCCAAAGCAGAGTTTGGTGCCATCTTCCCAGTCACATTTTCTTTTGTGTTATTCAGTCAAGTTTCTATGTTAGCAACAGTGAGCATGTCATTTTTCAGGCTGTATTTTCTGTCTGGAATTCCTTCTGTCATCTTCTCTTCCTTATTACACTTCTGTTCTCTTGTGATATTCTGGGCCTCTACTTTGAATTTACCCAGAAGGAATCATGGCCGATGGTTAATTAGACTCTTTGTGTGGGCTAAGCCTTGCTACCATTAAAAATAGTCATATTGTTCTAAAGGCAAAATATCATTTCTGGGAAAGTGATTAATTATGTATGCTGTAATGGGGGAGGGTGACCCCAACTTGGGGAAGGTTGTAGGGTCAGTGAAACATGGGGTGAATACTATGGGGAGAATAACTAACCAGTCATTGTGAACTTGTCTTTCCCTAATTCCTTTTACTTGTAGTAATGCCAAAGCAACTATATCCCCAAATCTGCATTCATTTCATTGTTGGCCCTCTTGGTTAAGCCTTGGGTTTTTCAGTGAGCTCTGTTGTATTGCATTAAAAAACTGCTTATAAAAGGATTTACATTTAATGAATTTCTCTTCAGCTTTCTCTGAGCTCTTTATCCTATTCTATCTAGTCTGGTACTTCCTCCTTCAAATAGCACTGCTCTGTGAGTTTCACCTTCGTCCTCTCCGATGCTTCGTTCTCAGTAGTTATTCAAAATGTTCAAGTCTTACCCAATTTACCAAACCCCTAAACACCTAACGCCCTTCAACCTATCTCAGCTACCTGCATTTCTTAAAGTTATTTTCTCGTTCCCCTCTTCCTACCCCTAAGGAAGACATTTCCGGGCCAGGTGAGATCAGGGCCTGGGTGAACATCTGCCCATGAGAAGTGTACTGTTTCTGTCTTTAGGCTTTCATCAGCTCATTGCCCTCAGCTTTCCTTTAAAACCTTCTTGATATCCTTTGCCATAACTGGAAGTCTTGGAAGGTCAAATCTGCAGGAGGTCCGCTACCTTTGCATTGAACTTAGAATGAGTTCTTAACAATATCTAAGAGAAGCATATATATCTTACTTTACCAGATAAGAAGCCTATACTATTCATGTAAACTGTTTCCATTTATTCTCTTTAGATTGTTTGTCTTAGTTTATTAGTTCACTTAATGCTTAGGATGTTTTCTCTTTAAAATGATCTTTATGCCATTGACTTTTATTATTTTTTATTTTTAATCATTTATTTTTATTATTTTATTGTAGAAAAAACACATGATATTTACCCTCATAAAAGTTTAAGTGTACAGTATATTATGGTTGACTATAGTTATAGTTGTACAGCAGAACTCTAGAGCTTATTCATTTTGTTTGACTGAAACTATGCCTGTTGATTAGTAACTCCCCTTTTTCCTCTCCCCCAGTCCCTGAAAACACTTTTGCACTCTTTGATTTTATTAATTTGACTATTTTAGATAACTCATATTATTTGTGAAATCAGGTAATATTTGTCTTTCTATAAATATCTTATTTCAATTAGCATAATGTCTTTAAGGTTTATCCATATTGCTCCATATTACAGAATTTCTTTTTTTAAGGCTAAATAGTATTTCATTTTATGTACACACACTCACACACACATACACACCAGTATCTTTATCTATTCGTCTGTCTGTGGATGGACATTTATGTTGTTTCCACATGTTGGCTACCGTGAATAGTGCTACAATAAACATAGGAGTGGTAATCTCTCTCTTTTCAATTCTTTTTTTTTTATTGTGTGTACGAGAGAGAACGAGAGAATGAGAGAAAGCAAGAGAGAAGAGAGGGACAGATAGGAAGGGAGAGAGATGAGAAGAATCAACTCATATTGTAGCACTTTTGTTGTTCATTGATTGTTTTCTCATATGTGCCTTGACTAGGGGAGCTACAGCTGAGCCAGTGACCCCTGCTTCAAGCCAGTTACCTTGGGCTCAAGCCATTGACCAATGGGGTCATGTCTATGATGCCATGCTCAAGCCAGCAACTCCATGCTCAAGCTCGTGAGCCTACACTCAAGCTGGTGACCTTGGGGTTTCAAACCTGGGTCCTCACCATCCCAGATTGATGCTCTATCCACTGGGCCACTGCCTGGGCAGGCTGTTTTCAGTTCTTCAGGACAAATACCCAGAAGTGGGATTGCTGGACCAGAAGTTCTATTTTTAATTTTTTTTGAAACCTTTGTATTCTTTTTTATAGCAAATGTGCCATGTTACATTTCCACCAACAGTTTGCAAGCCACTATGCTGACAGTGGTGAAATTATATCCAACTGTAGTTTTGATTGTATATATTTCCTGGATGATTAGTGACATTGAGCATTTTTTCTTCATGTACCTTTTGGCCTTCTGTACTTGTATGTCATCTTTGGAGAAATGCCTATCAAGAACTTAGGCCATTTTAAAATTGGGTTATTATTATTTTTTACTACTAAATTGTAAGATTTCCTTAATATATATTTTGGATATTAACCCCTTATTAGATATGTGGTTTGCAAATACTTTCTCTCGTTTCACTGGTTTCCCTTTCACCCTGCTCGATTTTCTTCTTTGTTGTGCAGAAGCTTTTTAGTTTGATGGAGTCCCACGTGTTTTTGTTGTTGTTGTTGTTGTATTGCCTGTACTTTTGGTGTCATATCCATGCAATCATTGCCAAATAATGTTCAAGGAGCTTTCCTTCTATGTTTTCTTCCAGGAGTTTTACAGTTTTCTGTATTTTTAATGTTTGAATTTGTTTTTTGAATTCTTTTAATTCTTTATATCAGTGATTTTTAAACTTTTTCTGGGGACTGGTGAAAATAGAAGAATTATTTTGGGGACCACGAAGGTGGAAATCACCCTCAGCATGAGCAAATTTGGGTAAGATCATTGGGTCCATAATCTTTATAATCGTTATACATCAGGGTGGTTAACTCTTTTACGGACTGGCACAAAATTTCTGGCTGACCAGTCCACGGACCAGTGGTTATAAAATAGTGCTCTATATGGTAACTATTCTTTTTCACTTGTCTTATTTTTAAGCTCCTCTATTTTTTTTTTTTTTTTTTGGTGCACAGTTTTATCTTCTTTTAACTTTCTATCTTTGATATTTTTGCTTTTTTCTGATTATTTTTATCCATTTATATTTTAACAATGTGATAATTTTTCTCTTTATTTCTAAGGTTTTGGTTTTATCTATTTTATAGGTTTTAATTTTTACTAGTTCTTTGTATTGTGATCTTCGAAACTCTTTCATGTTGTTTATGTTATTTGTCTATTTATTTTTTTAATATTTTATTTCCTTAATTTCTTTTTTCTTTTTTTTGGTATTTTTTTGAAGTTAGAAGCAGGGAGGCAGTCAGACAGACTCCCGCATGTGCCTGAATGGGATCCGCCCAGCATGTCCACTAGGGGGCGATGCTCTTCCCATCTAGGGCATTGCTCTGCTGCGGCCATAGCCATTCTAGCACCTGAGGTGGAGGTCATGGAGCCATCCTCAGTGCCCAGGCCAACTTTGCTTCAATGGAGCCTTGGCTGCAGGAAGGGAATAGAGAGATAGAGAGAAAGGAGAGGGGGAAGGGTAGAGAAGCAGATGAGTGCTTCTCCTGTGTGCCCTGGCAGGGAATCAAACCTGGGACTTCCACACACTGGGCCGACACTCTACCACTGAGCCAACCAGCCAGGGCTCCCTTAATTTCTTTTATTATTATTTTTTAAAGTTACAGATACATATGCATTTTGTTAAGAATGAAAATTGCAAGGAACTTCCTTGCAATATGGATGTTTTCCTTCTGACTGTTCCTAATAGTTGTTCCTTTGGGTTTGTAGAATGTCTCTTTATTTCCTTTCAGTGTTTATCCTCTAGGAAAAATATTGTCATTGACACCTGCAGAATTGCATATGATACATTTCTTATCGAGGGGCTATAATAATCCTCTTTATGGAAGAGGCCTACTTTATATTAGAATTAGTAAGTTTTCTCTCTTTGCTTTTTATATCAGCTAGGTGTTTATTAGGAGTTGGTTATTCTCATATCCTTTCTGTCTGACACAGACATTGGGACAAGTTGCTCAGCAATGTGCCACATTACTCAAATAAGAGGTCAACAGGGCAAGGTCACTTCTCAGGCCTGGCATTGCTGAGGAAGTTTCCAAAAGACCTTCTGGAGGGAGGGTTGACCACAGTCATACTTCTGAAATCTGTTATACCTCAGTCTGTTTTGAATGTTAAGTTTGACCTACCTTCCCTCATAGCAGGTTTATGGCTGAATTCTAGATGGATCTTTCTTCTTTCATTCTCACATTATGGGGTTTACATAGCATATGATTATCACCAAATGGCTTTCATATGGATGAATGAAAGTATGGATCAATAAAGTACAGTGTAAAAATAAAAAGGTGAGGTAACTTAAAAATTATGTTATAGGATGAACAGTTGAGAGACTTGTTTAGTCTAATTTTAACAGGAACTTAAAGGAAATTTGTTTGCTATTGGCAGATATTCATACGGCTGCCATGGAAGAAAGGTTGCTAATTAAGGTAGAACTAGTACAATGGGCAGAATTTATAGGAAGCTAGCTTTGGCTCTGTTTATAGAAGTAAAACAATTCACATATGAAAACTTTTCAAACCTATAACATCCTGTTTCAGAGTGGACCAAGCTAATTTTAGAGGGAGATTAGAAAGTATTGTGATTCTTTGACTTATGTTTATTTTTACCTCTGGCTTTATATTGGATTTTGAATGATCTGATTTACTAAATGGTAAAAAACTGAAAGCTTTTTCTCTAAAATCAGGAACAAGACAAGGATGCCTACTCCCTCTACTCTTATTCAACAGTACTAGAAGTCCTAGCCAGGGCAACCAGGCAAGAGAAACAAATAAAAGGCATCCATATTGGGAAAGAAGAAATAACTTTTTGCAGATGACATCATCCTGTATATAGAAACCCCCCAAAACTCCACCAAAAAACTTTAGAAACAATCAACAAATACAATAAAATTGCAGTATACAAAATCAATAGACAAAAATCTACTGTTCTCCTGTATGCCAAAAATGAAATTTCAGAAAATGAATTGAGAAAAACAATTCCTTTTGCAATTACAACAATAACAACAAAAATTAAAATGCTTAAGAATAAACTTAACAAAGGATGTGAAGGATTTATATACTGAAAATGACAAAGCATTATTAAATGGAATTGAAAAAGACAATGAAATGGAAAAGTATTCCATGTTCATGGATTGGAATAATCAACATAGTTAAAATGGCCATATTACCCAAAGCAATATACAAATTTAATGCACTTTCCATTAAAATTGCAAAGTAATTTAAAAAATAAATAGAAGAAACAATCACCAGATTTGTATGGAATCATAAAAGACCAACAATCACCAGATTTGTATGGAATCATAAAAGACCAAAGCAAATCATATATGCTTTGGCTATAATTTTTCAGATAGGTGGGATATAAAACTGAGACTCTTGGACATAGTAAAAGTGAAGTGGTTATTAGGGGGGGCAGATGAATAAAGAGGGACAAATATACTATGACAAAATGATTTGATGTTGGGTGATAGACGCACAGCATAATCAACAATTCAGGTGAACCTATGTACTCTTATTGATCAATATCACCTCAATAAATTTAATTTCTTTAAAAAAAAACTTTTTCTTTTTTTCCAAGTGAGAGGAGGGGAGGTAGACAGACTCCTGCATGTAGCCCAACTGGGATCCCCCTGGCAACTCCTGTCTGGGGCTGATGCTCTGCCCATCTGGGGACCATGCTTGCAACTGAGCTATTTTTAGTGCCTGAGGCAGAGGCTCCACAGAACTATTCTCAGTGCCTGAGGCCAATGAGCTTTAGCCAATAGCGTCAAGGTACGGGAGGGGAAGAGAGTGAGAGATAGAAGGGAGAGGAGAGGGGTGGAGAAGCAGATAATCACTTCTCTTGTGTGCCCTGACTGGAAATTCAACCTAGGACATCCACATACCATGCTGACACTCTACCACTGAGCCAACTGCCCACAGCCTAAATTTAATTTCTAAATTAAAAAAAATACTCAACAAAAAGAAAAAACAAAGAAAAATGATTTGATTGATTTATTTCAAAATATGGTATTTGAATTTGAAATAAATTTCCTGATATAGTTTTAATTATTGTAATAGTAAAAAGGAAATCTTTTCTTCTTAACAGTATCATTAGTTATGTGTCATCCAGGTGATGGTCGTTGTCTTGGTATCCAATAGGATTCATTGAATATAAGTTAGGGTCACACTAGGTAAAAGATATACATTGGATTAGAATCACTTTAGAGTTAATTCTTAGCTTTTCAGAGATATATTTTATTCCAATTTTATTTAAAGATAAGTAAGTGCATATTAAAATGCATGATTTAAAATGTTTAGTGTGATGAATTTTTTTTAATAAATTTTTATTAATGTTAATGGGATGACATTAATAATTCAGGGTACATATATTCAAAGAAAACATGTCTAGGTTATCTTGTCATTAAATTATGTTGCATACCCCTCACCCAGAGTCATATTGTCCTCTGTCACCCTCTATCTAGTTTTCTCTGTGCCCTTCCCCCTCCCCCTAACTCTCTCCCTCCCACCCTCCTGCGTCCTCCCTCCCCCCACCCCTGGTAACCACCGCTCTCTTGTCCATGTCTCTTAGTCTCGTTTTTATGTTCCACCAATGTATGGAATCATGTAGTTCTTGTTTTTTTCTGATTTACTTATTTCACTCCGTATAATGTTATCAAGATCCCACCATGTTGCTGTAAATGATCTGATGTCATTATTTCTTATGGCTGAGTAGTATTCCATAGTGTATATGTGCCACATCTTCTTTATCCAGTCTTCTATTGAAGGGCTTTTTGGTTGTTTCCATGTCTTGGCCACTGTGAACAGTGCTGCAATGAACATGGGGCTACATGTGTCTTTACATATCAATGATTCTGAGGTTTTCGGGTATATACCCAGTAGAGGGATTGCAGGGTCATAAGGTAGTTCTATTTGCAGTTTTTTGAGGAACCAACATACTTTCCTCCATAATGGTTGTACTACTTTACATTCCCAACAACAGTGGATGAGGGTTCCTTTTTCTCCACAGCCTCTCCAACATTTGCTATTACCTGTCTTGTTGATAATAGCTAATCTAACAGGGGTGAGGTGGTATCTCATTGTAGTTTTGATTTGCATTTCTCTAATAACTAATGAAGCTGAGCATCTTTTCATATATCTGTTGGCCATTTGTATCTCTTCCTGGGAGAAGTGTCTGTTCATGTCCTCTTCCCATTTTTTTATTGGATTGTTTGTTTGTTTGTTGTTGAGTTTTATGAGTTCTTTGTAAATTTTAGATATTAGGCCCTTATCTGAGCTGTTGTTTGAAAATATCAGTTCCCATTTAGTTGGCTGTCTGTTTATTTTGATATCAGTTTCTCTTGCTGAGCAAAAACTTTTTATTCTGATGTAGTCCCATTCATTTATCTTTGCCTTCACTTCTCTTGCCATTGTAGTCAAGTTCATAAAATGTTCTTTAAAACCTAGGTCCATGAGTTTAGTACCTATGTCTTCTTCTATGTACTTTATTGTTTCAGATCTTATATTTAGGTCTTTGATCCATTTTGAATTAATTTTAGTACAAGGGGACAGGCTGTAGTCGAGTTTCATTCTTTTGCATGTGGCTTTCCAGTTTTCCCAACACCATTTGTTGAAGAGGCTTTCTTTTCTCCATTTTGTGTTGTTGGCCCCTTTATCAAAGATTATTTGACCATATATATGTGGTTTTATTTCTGGGCTTTCTATTCTGTTCCATTGGTCTGAGTGTCTATTTTTCTGCCAATACCATGCAGTTTTGATTATTGTGACCCTATAATATAGTTTAAAGTCAGGTATTGTAATGCCCCCAGCTTCATTCTTTTTCCTTAGGATTGCTTTGGCTATTCGGGGTTTTTTATAGTTCCATATAAATCTTATGATTTTTTGTTCCATTTCTTTAAAAAATGGCATAGGAATTTTGATGGGAATTGCATTAAATTTATATATTACTTTGGGTAATATGGCCATTTTAATTATATTTATTCTTCCTATCCAAGAACAAGGAATATTTTTCCATCAAATTGTGTCTTTTTCTATTTCTCTTAGCAATGGCTTGTAGTTTTCTTTATATAGGTCCTTTACATTCTTTGTTATGTTTATTCCTAGGTATTTTATTTTTTTGTTGCAATCGTGAAGGGGATTATTCTTTTGAGTTCGTTTTCCAATATTTCATTGTTGGCATATAGAAAGGCTATGGAATTTTGTATGTAAATTTTGTATCCTGCAACCTTACTGTATTGGTTTATTGTTTCTAGTAATCTTTTTGTGGAGTCCTTTGGGTTTTCGATGTATAGGATCATATCATCAGCAAAAAGTGATACCTTTACTTCTTCTTTTCCGATATGGATGCCTTTTATTTCTTTGTCTTGTCTGATTTCTCTGGCCAGAACTTCTAGCACCACGTTAAATAAGAGTGGAGAGAGTGGACAACCCTGTCGTGTTCCTGATTTAAGGTGGAAAGTCCTCAGTTTTACGCCATTTAATATGATGTTGGCTGATGGTTTATCATATATGGCCTTTATCATGTTGAGATATTTTCCTTCTATACCCATTTTGTTGAGAGTCTTAAACATAAAATTGTGTTGTATTTTATTGAAAGCCTTTTCTGCGTCTATTGATAAGATCATGTGGTTTTTGTTCTTTGTTTTGTTGATATGGTGTATTACGTTAACCGTTTTACGTATGTTGAACCATCCTTGAGATTCTGGGATGAATCCCACTTGATCATGATGTATTATTTTTTTAATATGTTGTTGTATTCGATTTGCCAGTATTTTGTTTAGTATTTTAGCATCTGTATTCATTAGAGATATTGGTCTGTAGTTTTCTTTCTTTGTGCCATCCTTGCCAGGTTTTGGTATGAGGGTTATGTTGGCCTCATAAAATGTGTTTGGAAGTATTGCTTCTTCTTCAATTTTTTGGAAGACTTTGAGTAGAATAGGAACCAAGTCTTCTTTGAATGTTTGATAGAATTCACTAGTATAACCGTCTGGGCCTGGACTTTTATTTTTGGGGAGGTTTTTAATAGTTTTTTCTATTTCCTCCCTGCTGATTGGTCTGTTTAGGCTTTCTGCTTCTTCATGACTCAGTCTAGGAAGGTTGTATTGTTCTAGGAATTTATCCATTTCTTCTAGATTGTTGTATTTGGTGGCATATAGTTTTTCATAGTATTCTACAGTAATTTTTTGTATATCTATGATGTCTGTGGTGATCTCTCCTCTTTCATTTTGGATTTTATTTATTTGAGTCCTGTGCCTTTTTTCCTTGGTGAGTCTTGCCAAGGGTTTGTCGATTTTGTTGATCTTTTCAAAGAACCAGCTCCTTGTTTTGATTTTTTCTATAGTTTTTCTGTTCTCTATTTTGTTTATTTCTGCTCTGATTTTTATTATCTCCTTTCTTCGGCTGGTTTTGGGTTGTCTTTGTTCTTCTTTTTCTAGTTCCTTAAGGTGTGAAGTTAAGTGGTTTTCTTCGGCTCTCTCTTGTTTGTTCATATATGCCTGAAGTCATATGAACTTTCCTCTTATTACTGCTTTTGCTGCATCCCAGAGATTCTGATATGTCGTATTTTCATTTTCATTTGTCTGTATATATCTTTTGATCTCTGCGCTTATTTCTTCTTTGACCCATTCATTTTTTAGAAGTATGTTGTTTAGTTTCCAAAATTTTGTGGGTTTTTCCCCCTCTTTTTTTAAAGTTGAATTCTAGTTTCAAGGCTTTATGATCAGAGAATATGCTTGGTACAATTTCAATTTTTCTAAATTTGCTGATATTGTCTTTGTGGTCATATGGTCAATTCTTGAGAATGTTCCATGTACACTAGAGAAAAATGTATACTCTGTCGCTTTGGGATGAAGTGTCCTGTAGATGTCTATCATATCCAGGTGTTCTAGTATTTCGTTTAAGGCCACTATATCTTTATTGATTCTCTGTTTGGATGACCGATCTAGAACCGTCAGCCGTGTATTGAAGTCTCCAAGTATGATTGTATTTTTGTCAGTTTTTGTTTTAAGGTCAATAAGTAGCTGTCTTATATATTTTGGTGCTCCTTGGTTTGGTGCATATATATTAAGGATTGTTATGTCTTCTTGATTCAGTGTTTTAAGTCAAGTGTTTTTGTGGTGGTTTTTTCAAGGGTGGTTACCATTAAGTAATGAAAAGGGTACCTACCATATTCATTGTAGTACTCTATCTTATGAGTATTTCTGCACTTCATCGTCTTTTGCTACTGTTAATCTCCATCCTCTCCCCCCTTTTTTTCCTTTGTTGTCACAGTTTAAGTTTGGTTTTATTGTGTTCTTGGTGGAGCTGTTACTTGTGGTGTTGTTTTCTTTTGTTCTTTGAATCTGGTTGGAAAACCCCCTTTAGTATTTCCTGGAGTGGGGACTTTCTGATGATAAATTCTCTCATCTTTTCTGTATTTGTGAATGTTTTTATATCTCCTTCGTACTTGAAGGATAGCTTTGATGGGTATAGTATTCTTGGCTGAAAGTTCCTCTCTTTCAGGGCTTTAAATATTGGGGTCCACTCTCTTCTAGCTTGTAGAGTTTCTGCTGAGAAATCTGATGATAATCTAATAGGCCTTCCTTTATATGTTGTACTCTTCTTTTCCCTGGCTGCCTTGAGAATTTTTTCTTTGTCATTGGTTTGTGTCATCTTTATTATGATGTGCCTTGGAGTGGGTTTGTTGGGGTTAAGAAAACTTGGTGTTCTGTTTGCTTCTTGAATTTGAGGCTTTAGTTCTTTCCACAGGCTTGGGAAGTTCTCATCTATTATTTGTTTGAGTATATTCTCCATTCCATTTTCTTTCTCTTCTCCCTCTGATATACCTATTATTCTTATGTTATTCTTTCTGATGGAGTCAGACAATTCCTGTAGGGCTTTCTCGTTTTTTATTATTTTTGAGTCTCTTTCTTCTTCTCTCTGTTGTGCCTCAAGTTGCTTGTCTTCTATTTCACTAATCCTATCTTCTATCTGGGTTGTTCTATTAGCTAAGCTTGTTACCTCGTTTTTCAGCTCATGAATTGAGTTTTTCATTTCTGTTGATTTGTTTTTATAGTTTCAATTTCCTTGGTAATATATTCTTTGTGATCGTTGAGTTGTTTTCTGATCTCCCTAAATTGCCTTTCTGTGTTTTCTTGTATATCTCTGAGTATTTTTAAGATTTCTATTTTAAATTCTCTGTCATTTGGCTCCATGGCTTCCAATATGTTAAATCTTTTCTCCATAGATTTTTCCACATTTATTTGTGTTACCTCTCTATCATTTGTATCCATAATATTCAATTTCCTTTTTCTTATTGGCATCTGAAGGTGGTCTTGTTGATAGTGTTAATTAGAATTAATAAAGAATTAAAAGGAAAAAAAAGAAAACACTCCACACACACAAAAAGTAATAATTTATTATTTCTCCCTTTTTTCTTTCTTCTCTTCCCCTCCTCTCACCTCCTTAGGGAAATATCGTGATGACCTGTGAATTATATTATGCTAAATGGAACAAAAACTGCCTATACTGGAGGGCCTGATTTGGGGTGAAGAGTTCAAGGGGCAAAAAAGGGAGTAGGAACCTACTAAATGCAAAAAAAAAAAAAAAAAAAAAAGAAAATCTTAGACAAGCATAAAATGAGTTGCTTGTAAGTGATGGTTGACTAAGAGATATAATGAGAGGGATAAGAGAGAAACAGAAAAAAGGAGAGAAAAATAATAATATTTAAAGAAGAAAAAAATAAAAATAAAAATAATAAGTAAAAATCTGTTGTATTAAGTGGAGCGAAGACTAAATACAATGGAGACTTTGGGTTGGGAGGAATGCTAGTGAGTTAAAAAGCAATGTAAAAAGTACCCAAAATGCCACAAAAACAAACAAATAAAGGAATACCAAGAACAAAAGCAGAAAAAAAAAAGAACAAAAAAACTTGAGTCCCAAATTAAATAATTTGTTCGTGATTGAGGATTGAATGGGAGGAAAAATAAAAGGAGAAAAGAAGAAACGAATAGAAAGGATAAAATAAGAAAAGAGAGAAATGAAGGAAGAAAAAAAAGGAAAGGAACAGAAAAAAAAAAGGGGGAGAGAGTGAGAGTTAAGGGTTTTGGAGTGTAACCCTAAAGGATGAAGAAAAGAAATAAAATGTAACACTCATGGGTAGTGTAGTTCAAGAAAAGGGTAGCATAAGATGGGCAGAGAATAAAAGGACCGAGGTGGAGGAAATACAAATAATAATGAAGGCAATAAGAAAGAAGAAAGAAACAACAACAACAAAGAATTAGTGGAACAAGTTATAAAGTCTGTGGATTTTTCTTGATTTTTGATAGGTTAACTTCTTCCTTTTTCTTTTCTCTCCCTCTTCCTGGTTGGTGACTCTGTACCCCAGGTTCTGCCCCTGTGTCACGCTTAGGTAGGGATTTGCAGTTGATGGGATTCTATGGCAATGTCATATAATTGGCTTTAGTCTCGCCGGTAGTCAAGGCTTGTTGGCGTTTGCAGAGTCCAACAATGAGAGAGTTTGCTTTCCTGGAGTCTCTCTCCTAGTCTCCCCTTCCTGAATTAGCAGCCTGGTGATCCAGCTATGAGGCTGCCACTGCTTCTGTCTGGGGAGTAAGAGGCTCAAAGAGCTGGGAAATCCCCACTCTATCCTCACTCAGCGCAAGGCTCTGGGTAAGGCTCTGGCAGTCAGAGCCTCCAGCGTAATCAGGTGGGGCTGGGAGTCAATTGTTGTCAAGGTGACTGTTCAGCGCCTACCATTCAGTTGGACCACTCAACCCAGGCTTTCCACACTTTGTAGCCTGTTTTGGCTGGGAAGAAGAGGCACTAGTCTCTGCTTGCGACTAGTGTAGTATAGATCTTATTATCTGCCAACTCCCTCTTGTTAGGTATATCCCTGAATATGGAGGCTCTGTCAATCAGAAGTTGCCCCCGCCCCTTTAGCGAAAGGCACTGAAAAATATCACTCCTCTTGTCTTGGATTGCTGAACTGGGAGAGATCTTATCAATTAGAGCCCCGTGGGTGCGGAGATTTTGTGGGTTAAGCTAATTTCAGTGATTGGATCCGCAGCTGTGCTCCAGAAAGTATTTCAGGCTGCCTGCATGCCCCTCCCCCAATGCTTGATTGTTAGCTTGAATGGTTGGATGAGGTGCCCCGCCCATGGAGAGAATCTCCCGACTAGGAAAGACAGGCTTGGTGCCCCTCCCGGACTGCAGCACGGGGTGCGTGCGTGGTTTCTCAGTGCACGCCTGTGGCCGGGACTCTCTGGACCGCAGCACGGGGCGTGCGCGTGGTTTCCCAGTGCACGCCGGTGGCCGGGACTCTCCGGACCACGGCACGGGGCGCGCGCACGGTTTCCCAGTGCACGCCGGTGGCCGGGACTCTTTGGACCGTGGCACGGGGCGTGCGCACGGTTTCTCAGTGCACTCCGGTGACCGGGACTCTCCGGACCGCGGCACGGGGCGCGCGCGCGGTTTCTCCGGGCACGCTGGCTGCCGCTCCCCGAGTGTGGGCGGGCAGCTGCACGTGTGGGTTGACTCACCACAGGCGTACTCCCTCCTCGGCAACAGTCCTTTCACTTTCAGTGTGTGTGTGGAACTCCGGAATGCTCCGAGGATAAATTTTTCTGTTTCTAGTTGATTAATTTGTTGAGATTTTGGGGAGATCTGTTGGACGCGCTGCTCACGGCGCCATTTCCGTGACATCACCTAGTGTGATGAATTTTGACAAATGTATATACCTTTGTAGTAGCCACTTTGTGAAAGTTCCCTTATACCCCTTTTAAACTGATTTCTTCCCCATTCTCACTGACATAGATAAATCACTTTCTGACTTCTGTCACTATAGATTAGTTTTGCCTATTCCACAAACTGAATCATACATTTATCCATTTGTGTCTGTCTGCCGTCACTCACCCTAATGTTTTGGAGTTTATCATATATGTTATGTATCTTATTCCATTTCATTGTATGAATACATTCAGTAGTTAACTATTTGTCCTTCTAGAGCAGTGGTAGTCAACCTGGTCCCTACTGCCCACTAGTGGGCATTCCAGCTTTCATGGTGGGTGGTAGCAGAGCAACCAGAGTATAAATAAAAAGATAGATTTAATGCCCTGGCCAGTTGGCTCAGTGGTAGAGCATCGGCCTGGCGTGCAGAAGTCCCGGGTTCGATTCCCAGCCAGGGCACACAGGAGAAGCGCCCATGTGCTTCTCCACCCCTCCCCCTCTCCTTCCTCTCTGTCTCTCTCTTCCCCTCCTGCAGCCAAGGCTCCATTGGAGCAAAGATGGCCCGGGCGCTGGGGATGGCTCCTTGGCCTCTGCCCCAGGCGCTAGAGTGGCTCTGGTTGCAACAGAGCGACGCCCTGGAGGGGCAGAGCATTGCCCCCTGGTGGGCAGAGCATCAGTCGCCCCTGGTGGGCGTTCAGGGTGGATCCCGGTTGGGCACATGCGGGAGTCTGTCTGACTGTCTCTCCCCGTTTCCAGCTTCAGAAAAATACAAAAAAAAAAAAAGATAGATTTAACTATAGTAAGTTGTTTTATAAAGATTTATTCTGCCAAACTTAGCAAAATAACAACATAAAGTACTTGGTAATAATTATTATATGCTTTAACTTGCTGTAACTCTGCTTTATAAATTTTATAAAGTAAAGTTACTTCCCTACTTTATAAATCACCATTACTGTGGAACCAGTGGGCGGTTAGAAAATTTTACTACTAACAGAGATACAAAAGTGAGCAGTAGGTATAAAAAGGTTGACTAACCCTGGTGTAGAGGTTTTGTTTCTTGAAACCTAAAGGACCAATGCTGACCATATTTAAAGGACTTTGAATTCTGTAGGTAAGCTTCCTCCAGATCTCATTACTTAGTATTGTAATATTTTTACTTCATTTTGCCTATTTTTTGAAAGAAACAAGTAAGATAATTGCTATGTAATGTAAAATGCTAATACAGTGTCTAGCTTATAGGAAGTCTTCAATGACTGTGAGCACTAATGATAACAATTAACAGGTTACCAAATTTTGCCCCAAATATTTGTAGGTCTAAACTTAAATGTAGGATTAAATGTTTTAGTAAAGTGAGTTTCAGGAAATTACATAAAACCGTTGTGAATTGTACAAGAATTACAAGGTCTCTTCATCAAATCTACAAATAGGCTGTAAATATAAGAAGTTGTATTGTCTTTGAAATAAACTGGTAGATTATATTTTGTACCACTTTATTTATAATAGCTAATCATTGAAACTAAACCACTGTGCAACAATAAGAGAATTTTTCAGTTATTTTCATCAGCTTTATTGAGACATGGTGACATACAGTAACCACACATATTTAAAGTGTATAAAATTTGGTACATTTTGACATGTTTGTACCATGAAACCATTACCACAATTAAGATAATGAACATATCTGTCATCTCCAAATGTTCCTTGTGCTCTTTAAAAAATTTTCTTTTCTGCATTATTTCCCCCACCCTCAAAAACCACTGATTAGCTTTCTCCCACTACATTTCATATTTTGTACTTTTACTCAGGGGATGTTACTTTAAGTGATAGTATATTTATATTATGTTAAAATTAAAATAATACTTTTGAAGAATATTTAAACTAGGGAAGTGCTCATGATACAATGTGAGGTGAAAAAATTACATAAAATTATTAATACAGAATAACAAATTGATACTCACAAAATACCTTTAACATGAATAGAAAAAAATGAAGAAAACATTAAAGTGATCTGATTATTTCTGGATATGTGGGATTATGGGAGATTTTATTTAATTTACAAACTTATTTTCTAAATTTAGTGTAATCAGAATACCTTATATTACAATCAGAAAAAATAAAAATAAATCTGTGAACTCTGTGATCTACATCTACAATGAACTCTTTGTAATGCACTTTTACATTGCTGAGGAAACTGTCCCTTGGGGATTTTAACTGCAAATACTTAAGGATGTATTCTTTATGCTAAAAGGAAAAATTCTGATAGAGAAGCATTTTTTTTCTGGCTGTGGAGTGCCTTGGATATTAATATAATTTCTCTGAGTAATCATGTTAATAACTATAATATATAAAATAATTCTTACAGTATCTGACTGCTTATCCTGCTGGAACTGAACTGAAAGCGTTAAGTGCTCTCTTATGGTAATGAAGCTCACAAATCAAAAGAAAGAATATGTGAAAAAGGGATTAGAACAAAAAGAACTAAAGCCATAACTTTACATCCTTCTTATAATGAATCCTAAGCAGGTAAAAAATGGCACTTAATGAATTAAGGATGAGCTGGTATTCCTTATTGTCAATGGGAATAAAAACATTTTCCTGAAATATTGAAAGACTCAGCAAAAACCCCACAAATTCATAATTTGTTAGATGTAAGCAAATTATCATTTAAAATAAATAATGTTTATTTAAAGATAAATTTTTCTTCTTGAGTTTTGCATAAAGACGCCCAGCATGTATAAGGTAAACAAGAATTAAAATTTATATATTTATATGTACTGCTCAACAAGATAGTAATTGTCTATTATGTGTTAGTAAAACTCTGCTCAGTGCTATAAAAAAAAAGACAGACATGAGCAAGTGGTGTTCAAAAGGCACATAAGTTTTGTGCAGTTTTGGGTGTGGTACTTGGGTGTTAAACCAAGTGTATATTTTGAACCTGAAGGAATCAGTATTTTTACCCATTGGTATGCTAGAAGGAAATGAAAGTATAACATAGGTCAATATATCATAGTTATCAATTTCTATTAAAATTAGTGTTTAGATCATTTAAAAAAAGATTTTATTTTATGAAAAATGTATGAAAATTATCACAGTTTTTCCTCTTATTTTTAATAGTGTTATTTCCCACTTTTGGATAGTTCATTCTGGAAAACACTTTTTCCAAAGCAGTGGTAATACATTATTTTTATTTCCAAATTCCAGAATTAGTGCAGGTTCAACGAGACTGATTGAAAAGAATCTTGGATCAGGCCAGTTACTCTTAAAGCAGTTATTTCAGTAAAAATGTAAACTGATGCTATTACATGCAGTATAATATTCACAAACACATGGAAGATACTTTGCACAATCAGAAGTGTATATATTGCACTTTTAAAATATTGTAAATATATATTTACCTGTGACAAAGGTGTGTCAATTGTGGCTATGGGCAATTCTTATACACATGATCACATCTTACCATAGTATTATTCTGGATGTTTATAAATGTGGTAAATATATGTCAGAAACAATAGCTTATCATGAAAGTACAATGGATACAATTAAATATTTTATCCTTCCTTTGTGTTTATAGTCTGTTTTTCCTCATAAATCTTCCCACTTAATTGAAGTGAACTCATTTTCAGGGATGCATTAGAAAATCTAGAAACAGTAATATATTTCAATAATGTCTTTACAAAAAGATATTTCAAAGTTAAAGTGCTGATACTTTCTGAGAGCTTATTTGTATTTAAAAATAAATGAAATTCTGGTGACTTACATCTTTTATCTCCCCAAATCTTTCTCTAATATAAGTGCTATTTTATATAAAACTCTTTAAGGAGAACTTTATATCTTTTAAAATTATTCACTATCATAACATAATGTAGCCTGCAAATGTTTTTCACTTCATTTGAAATGTCTCTATAGATAAACACAAATCCTATTGATAGCAGCGATTGAATGCCTCACTCTCATCATATAACAAAACTAGTATGACTATGCAATAAGATAATGAGCTCTCAAAATTAATGAAGCTCCCCAAAACTTTTTGCAGATCAAAACAAAATCTTGGAGCAAAAATAGTAATATATAAATGTTCCTTAACCACTTTGTATCTAGGCAAATGATCCCATATGTGTATATTAACAGACAGAGTAGTCTCAGGAATAACCTTTAAGTACTTGTAACTTTTTATTTTTTAATCAAGTGAGAATTTGGGAGTCATGGAGGTGAGACAGCCTTCTGCATGCACCCTGACTAGGATCCACTTGACAAGCCTCCCACAGGGTGATGCTCTGCCCATTTGGTGCCACTGCTCTGTTGCTTTGCATCTGAGGTGTTTTAGCGCCTTTAGTTAGGCCATGGAGCCATCGTCAGTGCCCAAGGCTAACTTGCTCGAATCATTTGAGCCATGGCTGTGGGAGAGAAAGAGAGAGAGAGAGAGAGAGAAGGGGAAAGAGTGGAGAAATAGATGGTCGCTTCTCCTGTGTGCCTTGACTGGGAATTGAACCCAGGACTTCCATACACTAGTCCGACACTCTGCTGCTGAGCCAACTGGCCAGGGCCTCTTGTAACTGGTTTATTGCAAGTGATTAGAATTGAATCTCTAGGATGTCAGAATAATAGCAGCATGAGAGATACTCCTGATCTCTCCCCTTGAAATTTCAACAAATTAAAAAACTATAATACTGTGAATGAACCCCAACTGGGCTCACAGGTGCACCCGAAAGATCCAAGCACTGAATGGACTAAAAGTGGGAGATTGAAAAGGGGAGCAGAAGATAAAACTCATTTAAGATCAGCTCTGGAGAGGAGACAAACCCAGAGTGACTGAGGTTTTTTTTTTTTCTCTGCCAGACTATGGGGAGGAGGGGAGCACAGACTCTTGGGTTTTGTCTGAGGAGTATGGAAAAGGAAACATGGATTGATTGGGTCTCCTTCTGTCAGGAGGATTGGTGAGGTAGAGGGGCAGAGAGGGAGATATTAAACCAAAGCAGCAACAGAGTGTGGAGTAATGACTTGTATTCCCACGGTCTCCCCATAGCCACCACTCAGCAGAGACAGAGAAAATTAAAGTGCAGTCCCCCAACTTCCCAGGTCTTGCCTCCTTCACCTGGCAGGTACGGAGAGTGGCAAAGACAAACTCAACAGCTAGCTCTTCAGAGCCACTCTCTTCCCTGAAGAACAGACACTGTGTCTGGTCCCCTGGTCTGGTGAAGCATGGGATGGAGTGCCAGGAGGCCTGAGATTACCATCACTAAAGCCATAAGCCATAAAGCTGAAGCTGTAAATCCATCATAGCACATCCCACCCGCCAATGCGACTGTGGCCTCACCTACATCATTATGAAAGCAATATCTCAGTGGAAGACAGCCAAGGAATTTCACAGAGCTAAAACTTATAATACAGTGACACCAACTGGAAAAAAACAAGAACCTCTCAAAATGGAAATTTATTTTTCTTTTATTCTTTTTATCTCTTGAATTTCATTTTCCTTAATTTTTATATTTTTAGAGTGTTTTGTTTGTTTTTGATTTTGGGGTCTTTTTGGCATTTTTTTTATTTAGACAATTAATTTTAATGGGGTGACATTGATCATTTAGAGTACATAGATTCAGAGAGAACATCTCCAGATCATTTTGACATTTGATTATGTTATATACCCATGACCCAAAGTCAAATTGTCCTCTGTCACCTTTTATTTGGGTTTCTTTATGCTCCTCCCCTCCCTCCAAGCCTCCTTCTCCCCTCTTCCCCTCCGCCTGGTAACCACTGCACTCTTGTCCATGTCTATGAGTCTCAATTTTGTGTTTCACCTATGTATGGAATCATACAGTTCTTAGTTTTTTCTGATTTACTTATTTTACTCAGTATAATGTTATCAAGGTCCATCCATGTTGTCATAAATGATCCTATGTCATATTTCTTATGGCTGAGTAGTATTCCATTGTACATATGTACCACATCTTCTTTATCCAATCTTCTATTGAAGAGATTTTTGGCTGTTTCCATGTCTTGGCCACTGTGAACAATGTTGTGATGAACATGGGGCTGCATGTGTCTTTATGTACCAATGTTTTTGAGTTTTGGGTATATATACCCAATAGAGGAATTGCTGGGTCATATGGTAGTTCTATCCTTAATTTTTTGAGGAATCACCATACTTTCTTCCATATGGTTGTACTACTTTACATTCCCACCAACGGTAAATGAGGGCTCCTTTTCCTCCACAGCTTCTCCAACACTTGTTATTAATAGCTAATTGCCTGTCTTGTTGATAATAGCTAATCTAACAGGTGTGAGGTGGTATCTCATTGTACTTTGATTTGCATTTCTCTAATAGCTAGTGAAGATGAGCATCTATTCATACATCTATTGGCCATTTATATTTCTTCCTGGGAGTAGTGTCTGTTCATGTTCTCTTCTCATTTTTTTTATTGGATTGTTTGCTTGTTTGTTGTTGAGTTTTGTGAGTTCTTTGTATATTTTGGATAGTAGGCCCTTATCTGAGCTGTTGTTTGAAAATATCATCTCCCATTTAGTTGGCTGTCTGTTTTGTTGTCAGTTTGTTTGTTGTGCAAAAGCTTCTTAGTCTGATGTAGTCCCATTCACTGATATTTGCCTTTATTTTCCTTGCCTTTGGAGTCAAATTCATAAAATGCTCTTTATGGTCAAGGTCTATGAGTTTAGTACCTATGTTTTCTTCTATGTAGTTTATTGTTTCAGGTCTTATATTTATTTAGGTCTTTGATCTATTTTGAATTAATTTTGGTACAAGGGGTCAAACTGTAGTTGAGTTTCACTCTTTTGCACGTGGCTTTCCAGTTTACCTAGCACCATTTATTGAAGAGGCTTTCGTTTCTCTATTGTGTGTTTTTGGCTCCTTTATCAAAGATGATTTGACTATATATATGTGGATTTATTTCTGGGCTCTCTATTCTGTTCCATTGGTCTGAATGTCTATTTTTTCTGCCAATACCATGCTGTTTGATTATCGTGGCTCTATAATATAATTTGAAGTCAGGTATTATAATGCTCCCAGTTTCGTTCTTTTTCCTTAGGATTATTTTGGCTATTCGGAGTTTTTTATAGTTCCATATAAACCTGATGATTTTTTGTTCCATTTCTATAAAAAATGACATTGAAATTTTGATGGGGATTGCATTAAATTTGTATATTGCTTTGGATAATATGGTCATTTTGACTATATTTATTCTTCCTCTCCAAGAACAAGGAATATTTTTTCATTTTATTGTATCTTTTTCGATTTCCCTTAACAATGCTTTGTAGTTTTCATTATATAAGTACTTTACATTTTTTGTTATGTTTATTCCTAGGTATTTTTTTTGTTGTTGTTGCAGTCATAAAGGGGATTATTTTTTTAGTTCATTTTCTGATGTTTCATTGTTGGCATATAGGAAGGCAATAAACTTCTATATATTAATTTTGTGTCCTGCGACCTAATTGTATTGGTTTATTGTTTCTAATAGTCTTTTTGTGGAGTCTTTGGGGTTTTCAATATACAGGATCTTATTATCTGCAAAAAGTGAAACCTTTACCTCTTCTTCCCAAATATAAATGCCTCTTCTTTCTTTCTCTTGTCTGATTGCTCTGGCTAGAACTTCCAGCACTATGTTGAATAAGAGTGGAGAGTGTGGCCAGCCTTGTCTTGTTCCTGATTTTAGAGGAAGAGTCTTCAGTTTTTTGCCATTTAATAAGATGTTAGCTGATGATTTGTCATAATGGCCTTTATTATGTTGAGATATTTTCCTTCTATACCCATTTTGTTGAGTGTTTTAAACATAAAATGATACATTTTATTGAATGCCTTTTCTGCATCTATTGATAGGATTAGGATCATATGGTTTTAGTTCTTTGTTTTGTTGATATGGTGTATTACATTAACTGTTTTACGTATGTTGAACCAACCTTGTGATTCTGGGATGAATCCCACTTAATTATGATAAATTATTTTTTAAATGTGTTGTTGTATTCGATTTGCTAGTATTTTGTTTAGGATTTTAGCATCTGTATTCATTAGAGATATTGGTCTGTAGTTTTCTTTTTTTGTTTTTTCCTTTCCAGGTTTTGGTATGAGGGTTGTGTTGGCCTCATCAAATATGTTTGAAAATATTGCTTCTTCTTCAATTTTTTGAAAGACTTTGAGTAGAATAGGAACCAAATCTTCTTTGAATGTTTGCTAGAAATCACTAGTATAGCTGTCTGGCCCTGGACTTTTTTTTTAGGGGGGGGGGTTTGATAGCTGTTTCTATTTCCTCCCTGCTTATGGGTTTGTTTAGGCTATCTACTTCTTCATGACTCAGTTTAGGAAGATTATATTATTCTAGGAATTTATTCATTTTTTCTTGATTGTTAAATTTGGTGGTATATAGTATTTCATAGTATTCTACGATAATTCTTTGTATATCTATGATATCTGTGGTGATTTTTCCTCTTTCATTTTGGATTTTGTTTATATGAATCCTTTCTCTTTTTTCCTTAGTGAGTCTTGCCAAAGGTTTGTCAATTTTGTTGATCTTTTCAAAGAACCAGCTTCTTGTTTTATTAATATTTTCTATAATTTTTCTGTTTTCTATTTCATTTATTTTTGCTTTGATTTTTATTATTTCCTTTTTTCTGCTGATTTTGGGTTGTCTTTGTTCTTTTTTTCTAGTTCCTTAATGTTTTGATGTTAAGTTGTTCACTGGGTTCTCTCTTCTTTGTTCATATAAGCCTGTAGTTATATGAGCTTACCTTTTATTACTGCTTTTGCTGCATCCCAGAGATTCTGCTATGTTGTATTGTCATTTTCGGTTGTCTGTATGTATATTTTGATCTCTGCTTTTATTTCTTCTTTGACCCACACATTTTTTAGAAGTATGTTTAATTTTCACAATTTTTTGGGTTTGTTTACTTCTTTTTTGCAGTTGAAAAAATTCAAAGCTTTATGGTCAGAGAATATGCTTGGTATAATTTCAATCTTTCTGAATTTTCTGATGTTAGTTTTGTGGCCCAACATATGCTCAATTCTTGAGAATGTTGCATGTACACTGGAGAAAAAAATGTATACTCTGGCATTTTGAAATGAAACGTCCTGTAGATGTCTATCATATCCAATTGTTCTAGTGTTTTATTTAAGGCCAATATTTCTTTATTGATTTTTTGTTTGGATGAACGATCTAGAGCCGTCAGCGGTGTATTGAGGTCTCCAAGTATGATTATATTTTTGTTGGTTTTTATTTTTATATCAGTTAGTAGATGTCATATAATTTGGTGCTCCTTGGTTTGTTGCATATATATTAAGAAGTGTTATGTCTTCTTGATTTAATGTCCCCTTTATCATTATGAAATGACCATCTTTGTCTCTGATTACTTTTGCTGTCTTGTAGTGAGCACTGTTAAATATGAGTATGGCTGCACCTGCTTCTCTTTGGATGTTATTTGCTTAGAGAATCATTTTCCAACCTTTCATCTTGAATTTGTTTTTTCCTTGTAGCTTAGATTTGTTTCTCGAAGGCAGCATGTGGTTGGACTTTGTTTTTTAATTCACTCTGCTACTCTTTGTCTTTTTTTGGTGAGTTCAGTCCATTTACACTTAGTGTAATTATTGACACTTGAGGGTTTCGTATAGCCATTCTATATATTGCTTTCTGATAGCTCTGTATCTCGTTTGGTTCTTCTCTTTTGTTTTTCTGTCATTTGTTTGGTTATATTCCCTACTTCTTTCATTTGTTTCTTCTTTTTTAAAGCCAGTGTTTCTATAGTGGTTTTTTCAGGTCTGGTTACCATTAGGTAATAAAAAGAATATATATCATAATCATTGTATTACATTATCTCATGAGTGCTTCTGCACTCCATCCTTCTTTGCTACTGTTAATCTTTGTCCTCTCCCTTTTTTCATTTTTGTTGTCACAGATTAATCTTGTTTTTATTGAGATCTGGTTGAGCTTTTACTTGTAATTTTGTTTTGTTTTGTTCTTTGTATCTGGTCAGATAACCCCCTTTAGTATTTCCTGAAGTGGGGGTTTTCTGGTGATATATTCCCTCATTTTTTCTATATCTGTGAATGTTTTTATTTCCCCTTTGTATTTGAAGGATAGCTTTGTTGGATATAGTATTCTTGGCTGGAAATTCCTCTTTCAGTAATTTAAGTATTGGGGTCCACTCTCTTCTGGCTTGTAGAGTTTCTGCTGAGAAACTGATGATAGCCTAATGGCCTTTCCTTTATATGTTGTATTCTTCTTTTTCCTGGCTGCCTTGAGGATTTTGTCTTTGTCATTGGTTTGTGATAATTTCATTATGATGTGTCTTGGAGTAGGTCTGTTTGGGTTGAGGTAACTCGGTGTTCTGTTTGCTTCTTGGATTCAAGGCTCTAATTCTTTCCTCAGGCTTAGGAAGTTCTCATTGATTATTTGTTTGAATATGTTCTCCATTCCATTTTCTCTTTCTTCTCCTTCTGATACCCATCGTACTTATGTTGCTCTTTCTGATGGAGTCAGACAATTCCTGTAGGGCTTCCTCATTTTTATAAATTCGTGAGTCTCCTCTTCTCTTAGTAGAATCTCTAGTTGCCTGTCTTCTATGTCAGTAATTCTCTCCTCTAGCTGGCATGTTCTATTAGCTAAGCTTGTTACCTCATTTTTCTGTTTATGTATTGAGTTTTTCATCTCTGTTTGGTTTCTTTTTATAGTTTCAATTTCCTTGGTGAAGTGTTCTTTTTGTTCATTGAATTATTTTTTGAGCTCTCTAAATTGCCTTTCTGTGCTTTCTTATATTTCCCTGAGTATTTTTAGATCTTAAATTTTTAGTTCTCTATCATTTAACTCCAAGGTTTCCAAACAATTTAAATTTTTTTCTAGAGATTTTTTATCTATCTGAGCTATACCTCTGTCTTTTGTATGCATGATATTTGATTTCTGTAATGGCATTTGAGAGTGGTATTGTTAATAATACTAATAAGATATAATTAAAAAAATAAAATAAAAATTGAAAAGATATAGTAAAAAAATAAAAATTCTGTAATGATAAATGGAACAAAAACTACAGAGAACAGGTAGCAGGAACTGGGAAAAATGAGAAAGATAAAAAATGAAAAGGAAATAAGAAAAGAAAAAATTTAAAGTTTTTGAAATAAAACTGTCATAAAAAAGATTCAAAAATATAACAACTATGGATAGTGAAGTTCAAAAGGAAAAGGAAAGAATAAAAAGGAAAGAAGATAAAATAAACAAAGTGGAAAAAAAGTTATAAAAAATGTAATTTTTTCATGGTTTTGAGAGATAGCTTCTTCTTCTTTTTTTTTTTTGGCAGATGGCACTATAATACAGGTTTTTCCTCTGTGGGGCTCTTGAGCAGAGGTTTGCTGTTGTGTTGCTATGGCAAAGACATAGGCTAGGCCTCAGTCCCATTGGTAGGTGGGGTTCTTAGGGCTTGGAGGCTCTGACAATGGGAGTCTCAGTTTGTTTCTGAGTTGCCTCTCCCCACATCTCTCCTGCCTGAGCTAGCAGCCTAGGGACAGCTCTGAATTTCGCCCCATACACTGCTGTAAGATCAAGAGGCTCTAAGAGCAGCCAGGTCCTTCCTTCAGCACTGCTCAAAGCACAGTTCTGGGTAAGGTTGTGCCAATCAGAGCCACCAGCGAGAGCAGGCAGAGCTGGGAGCTGATTGCAGATATGATGTCTTTTAAGGGCCAGTGGAATGTCTAGCATGTCTCAGTGTGCTGCGTGCTGGGACCTGATTGCAGATCAGGCACCTGTCTAAGGGCCCCCGGGCATGTCTAGTATGCCTCAGTGCTCCACAGGTCTAATCTCCACATGCTTCTCCCTTGTGCATTGTTTGGTAGCCTTCAGCAAGGCATGTGCACGCCCAGTGCCCACAACTTCCACAGTGTACACGGAGGTCTGCCCCTTCCCACTTAGGCCCACAGTGCCTGTGATCTCAGTCAGATCAGGGAATGTGCTTTGAAACCTGTATTCAACTAGCAGAGGCACCCTGCCCGGACAGGTCCAGGCCTAGGGATCCTGGCCCTTGTGTACTTCCATGCTGTTGGTCATGGAGCCTGGGATACACAAAGATGCTGGCTACACAGATGTCCACCACTGATAATCTCGGGCTAAACCCTCCAGCCCACGAGCATACGCACCTAGGCCAGAGGTGCCAGGTGGAGCCACTCACACACTGCCTGTAATAGCTGACCCAGGAGCACACAAAGCGGCCCTTTCAGGAACCACAAACTGGCAACCTCCATTGGAGCTTGCACTGTGTCCGTGATCTCAAGCTGAGCCAGTGCACTCTCCTCTGCTTGATCATCCACCCTAGCTAGCTTGTTCCCTCTGTCCCAGACCCTCTGCTTCTCTTGGTTCCAGAGGAAAGCGGCCCTTCCTCAGATCAGTGAGGAAAGCAAAATACTCCATTCTCCATCTTATTTCCTTCAGTGTGGATATATATTCAGCCACCTTTTCACCCAATCATACCTTTGTCTGGTGTGTGTATATTTCAGGTGCTGCTGAGATTTTTTCTCTGTGTTTAGTTGTTGAATTTGTTGAGATTTCAAGAGGAGATATTGGGAGCACCACTCATGATACCATATCTCCCTCCCTTTTCTTTTTTTTGATCTTTGACTTCTGTGTTTTTTCTTTTACTTGTCATATTTTAATTTTTATACTTTTTATTATATATTTTAAAATTTATATTTTCATTTATTTAGTTGATTTTTAGTTAAGAGTTTTTAACATCCTTTTTCTTTCAGTCTATGTGTATCCTTTGTTTTGAGGTGGGTCTCTTGTAGACAGCATATGTATGGATCCTGTTTTCTTAGCTACCCTATGTCTTTTGATTGCAGCAATTAATTCATTTACATGTGATTATTATTGATATGTAGGTGTTTATTGCCATTTTATTCTTTAAATCTATAATTCTGTTTTTCTCTATTTCACTTTTGCTTTTCTCTTTTTATAGCAAGTTTCTTAACATTTCCTGCAGTACTGGTTTGTTATAGTAAATTTCTTTAGTTTTTTTTTTTTTTTTTTTGGTCTGGGAAGCTTTTTATTTCTTTTTCAATTTTAAATGATTATCTTGCTTGGTAAAGAGGTCTTTATGTTGTCTCAGAGCTCTTTTAGATTTTTCTTAGACTTTTTGAGCCTTTTTTCTTTTTGCTGCTCTGATTCTGTTTTTATTTGTCTTATCCTCTAAGTTGCTGATTCCATCTTCTGCTCAGCCAGCCTGATGTTGATTCCTTCTAGTGTAGTCTTCCTTTCTGATATTTTAATTGTCATTTCTGATTGATTTTTTTATGATTTAATATCCTTTTTGATGCTTGCAATTTTTTTATTTAGGTGCTCATTAAGTCCATCCATTGTAGCTCTGAGATCCTAATAATCATTATTTTAAACTCTTCATCTGGTAATTTGGTTACTTCCATCTTATTCAGTTCTTTTTCTGGGGATTTTTCTTGTTGATTCATATGAATTACATTTTTTGTTTTCCCATTTTTTTCTCTGTGGTTTGCAAGCTTGTTGGGGTTGTGCAGCTGAGGTTGGTATATGGAACTTGGCTCCTCCTCCAGGGCTTTATCCATCAGCCTCTGCTCTGCTGGTTGCTCAGATTTTAATTCTCCTTAACAAGTTGAGCCACTTAAAAGTCTTAATTTTCCTGCTGTTTGTTTTCTTCACCCAGCAAGGGACTTCTGTGTTTAGGATGGAAAGAGGGTTGTGTGCGTATCTTGTTCTTTGGCCCCAGTTGAAACTCTGTCCAGGCCACAGTAATGCAGTAGTAGTGACCACTGAGAACCAGAAGGTGTGGTCTGCCCAGTTACTCTCTGAGGGGCTGAGCATGTTTTCTGTATCAGAAAGGGGAGATGTAGCTCATTTGTCCCTGAAAACCAGAGTCACTGCCCCTCCCCTTTACTTTATTTTTTCCAAATGGCCTTTCACACTGTTTGGAGCTGATAAGCTTTTTGGAGGCGTGTCAGTTGGCCTTACACTAGGCTTGTGCTGCATGGAGGGAATGCCCTTCCCTCTGCCTATGGCCACCTCAGTGTTGGAGAATGACTTTGCACAGGTATTCTTTTCCCCATTACTGTTTGTGCCTCGTTCTCCCCACTCTTCTCATGCAAGACCATTCCTCTCAGCCCTTCTCACCCTGAGCCCCAGGCAAGTGGCTGTGAGCGATATTTTCTGTGCGGGCCCTTTAAGGCTGCAACTTTTTCACAAATCGTTTCCCGCAGGCAGAAATCCTGCTCTTCTCCCCATTCAATGCTGTCAGGCTGTCTCCTCCAGTCTCTGAGTCTCTAACCTGAGGCTCCAGTCCTGGTTCTGAGGACCCCCGCCTCTCAAGGTCTCTCTCCCTGCAGTGAGAATCCCTTTGGACCCTCAGCTACCCCTTGTTCCTGGGAGTAGGGGAGCCCCCACCATGTCCTCACATTTCCTACCAGTCTTGGTGTGGTTTCTTTTGTGCTCCTTGGTTTTCTAGTCCTGTTCTTTTAGTCCAAAGTTGGTTTTTCACAATGATTGTTTTTAAATTAATTTGTAATCCAGTTTGGTCCTGGGAGGTGGCAGTTTGTATGTCTGCCTACTCTGCTGCCATCTTGGAATCCTGAATGAATATAATTTTCTGAACAATAAAAAACATCGACTTTTGTTTCTAATTGAAAATGAATTGTTTTCTCTTTCTAGTCTCATTCTAAACAAAGCATTATTTATTTACTTTTCTTATGTCTACTTTCTGTTCATATTGGGGCTTATTAGCATTGTAATAGCATTGAACAATAGAGGGAAGTGCCTGAAGAAACAGAAGTTAGTGAATTGATATATATTTTTTAAATTTTTATTAACTTTAATTTATTGTGTTTACATGGATTCAAGTGTCTCACTGAATATAACACTCTTGCTCTTCACCTACATGTCCCTATTTATACCCTCTTTTCCCCCTTCCTTCCCTTTGGAATTGCCATCCTATTATCTGTATCACTGTGTTATGTACATATAATTTCACTAATTTCTTTACCTTCTCTTATTCTGTTCCCCTTTCCCCCTTCTCTCTGACAACTGTCCCTTTGCTCCCTGTGACCCTGCCTCTACCTCTATTCTGTTCCTCAGTACACCTTGTTCATTAGATTCCACATATAACTGAGATCATATGTTATTTGTCTTTCTCTGCCAGGTTTATTTCAGTTAGCATAATAATCTCCAGGTCCATCCATGCCATTACAAAAGGTAAGATCTTTCTTTTCATGGTCGCACAGTATTCCATTGTACATATGTACCATCGCTTTTTTACCCATTTGTCCACTGATTGGCACTTGGGCTGTTTGTAGATCTCAGCTATTGTAAATAATGCTGCAATAAATATGGGGTGCATATCTTCTTTTGAATCAGTGCTTTGGGGATTCCTAAGATATATTCCTAAAAGTGGGATAGCTGGATCAAAAGGCAGTTCCAATTTTTAATTTTTTGAGGAAACGCCATACCATTTTACACAGTGGCTACACAAGTCTGCATTGCTACCAGCAGTGCAGGAAGATGGATCCCTTTCCTGCACACCCTCACCAGCACTTGTTGTTTGTTGATTTGTTAATGAAAACCATTCTGTCAGATGTGAGGTAATATCTTATGTGTGTATTTCTCTGATGATTAGTGATGTTGAACATTTTTTTCATATGCCTATTGGCTATGTATATGCCCTATTTGAAGAAATATCTGTTCAGTTCCTTTGCCTATTTTTTAATTCGATTGTTTATCTTCCCAGTGTTGAGTTTCAGAAGTTCTTTATAAATTTTGGTTATTAAACCCTTATCAAATGTATCAGTGACTATGTTCTCCCAGTGTGTGGGTTGTCTTTTTATTTTGTTAATGGTGTCCTTTGCTAATAAAAGCTTTTTAATTTTATATAGTCCCATTTGTTTATTTTGACTTTAATTTCACTTGCCCATTGAGATGTATTGGTCAAAATATTGCTATGAGAGATATCAGAGAGTTTGTTGCCAATGCTTTCTTCCAAGATTTTTATGGTTTCTAGACTTACATTTAAGTCTGTTATCCATTTTGAGTTTTTTTTTGTGTGTGTGTGAATGGTGTAAGTTTGTGGTCTAGTTTCATTTTTATGCATATACCAGTCCAATGTCCCCAACATCCTTTATTAAAGAGACTGTCTTTATTCCAGTTATACTCTTCCTCTTTTGTCTAATATCAATTGACCATAAAGACATGAGTTTATTTCTGGGTTCTCTGTTCTGTTTCATTGATCTGTATGATGTACTTATGACAATACCAAATTCTTTTGATACAATGGCCTTCTAGTACTGCTTGATATAAAGAAATGTGATATCTCCCACTTTGTCCTTCATTTTCAAGATTGCTAAGGCTATTTAGGATCTTTTCTGCTTCCATATAAATTTTTAGAATATTTTTTCTAGATCTGCGAAGTATGCCATTGGTATTTTCATAAGAATTGTATTGAATCTATAGATTTGCTCTTGGTAGTATAGACATTTTAATGATGTTAATTATTTCTATTGATGAACATGGTATATGCTTCCACTTGTTTGTATCTTCTTGATTTTTTTTTCAATGTATTATAATTTTCTGAGTACAAGTCTTTTACCTACTTTGTTAAATTTACTCCTAGGTACCTTTTTATTGTTGTTGCAATAGTGAAGAGGATTGTTTCTTTAATTTCTCTTTCTGACAGTTTATTGTTGGTGAATAAAAATGCAACTGTTTTCAGAATATTGATTTTATATCCTGCCACCTTGGCAAATTCATTTATCAGGTCTAGTAGTATTTTGTTTGAGACTTTAGGATTTTCTATGTACTGTACCATGTCATCAGCAAATAATGACAGTTTACTTTTTCTTTTCCAATTTTGATGCCTTTTATTTCTTCTCCTGGTCTGATTGATGTGGCTAGGACTTCCAGAACTATGTTGAATAAGGTGGCATGCCTGTCTTGTTTCTGATCTTAATGGGATTGCTTTTAATTTTTTTCCATTGAGTATTATGTTTGCAGTTGTTTTGTTATGGATGACCTTTATTATGTTAAGGTATGTTCCCTGTATTCCCACTTTGCTTCGACTTTTGAACATAAATGGGTACTGGATTTTATTGAATGCTTTTTCTGCATCCATTGATATGAAAATGTGATTTTTATTCTTCATTTTGTTTATGTGATGAGTCACAATTATTGATTTGTGAATATTGTACCAGCCTTGCTTCCCAGTTGATCATTATGTATGATCTTTTTAATATATTGCTGGATCTGGTTTGCTAATATTTTGTTGAGAATTTTAGCATCTATGTTTATCAGGAATATTGGCCTATAATTTTCTTTCTTTTTAGTATTTTTTACTTGGTTTTGGAAAGAGGCTAATCCTTGACTCACAAAATGAGCTTGGTAGTCTTCCCTCCTTTTGAGTTTTTTGTAATAGCTTAAGAAGGATAGGTGTTAGTTTTTCTTTGAATGTATGATAAAATTCTCCTGTGAAGCCATCCACTTTAGGGCTTTTTTTTTTTAATATTTTATTTATTGATTTTTTAGAGAGAGAGGAGTGAGAGAGAGAGACTGAGAGAGAGAGAAAGGGGAGGAGCAGGAAGCATCAACTCCCATATGTGCCTTGACCAGGCAAGCCCAAGGTTTCGAACCGGTGACCTCAGTGTTCCAGGTCAACGCTTTATCCCACTGCACCACCACAGGTCAGGCCCACTTTAGGGCTTTTGTTGGCAGGGAGTTTTTGATTACTGTTTCAATTTCATTTGTTGTAAGCAGTGTGTTTAGGTTTTCTGATTCTTCCAGATTGAATTTTTGAAGATAGTGTATTTCTAGGAATTTATCTATTTTGCCTAGATTATTCAATTTTTTTACTTATAGATCTTTATAGCATTTTGTACAATCCTTTGTATTTCTGTGAAGTCAGTTGTTACTTCTCTACTTTCATTTCTAATTTTATTTATTTGAGTCCTCTTTTTTTTTTTTGATGAGTTGGTTAAAGGTTCCTCAATCTTATTTACCTTTTCAAAAAACCAGCTCTTGGTTTCATTAATCTTTTGTATTTCTTTTTTAGCTTCTATGTTATTTATTTTCACTCTGATCTTTGATATGTTCTCTCTTTAACTTTGCTGGGCTTAATTTATTTATTTACTTTTTTTGCATTTTTTTCAAAGTGAGAAGCTGTGTTTGTGCGGGGAAGCAGACAGATAGACTTTTGAATGCGCCTCACCAGGACCACTGTTATGCCCACCAGGGGGTGAAGCTCAGCCCCTCTGGGGCGTTGCTTCTCTGTAATCAGAGCCATTCTAGCACCTGAGGCAGAGGCCATGGAGCCATCCTCAGCACCAAGCCAACTTTGCTTCAATGGAACCTTTGCTGCAGGAGGGGAATAGAGAGATAAAGAGAGAGGTGAGGGGGATGGGTGGAGAAGCAGATGGGCGCTTCTCCTGTGTGCCCTGGTCAGGAATCAAACCCGGGACTTCTACATGCTGGGCCAACACTCTACCACTGAGTCAACCAGCCAGGTCTCTGGGCTTTATTTGTTTTTCTTTTTCTAGATCTTCTAGATGCAGTGTTAGGTGGTTTATTTGAGCTTTTGTTTGCTTTTTAAGTTATACCTATAATTCTATGAACTTTTCTTACAGGACTGCTTTTGCTGTGTCCCTAGATTTTGGAATGTTGTATGTTCATTTTCATTTGTTTCAAGGAAATATTTGATTTTTTCTTTTTTTTTTTTTTTTGTATTTTTCTGAAGCTGGAAATGGGGAGAGACAGTCAGACAGACTCCTGCATGCACCCCATCGGGATCCACCTGTCACGCCCACCAGGGGCGACACTCTGCCCACCAGGGGGCGATGCTCTGCCCTTCCGGGGCATCACTCTGTTATGACCAGAGCCACTCTAGCGCCTGGGGCAGAGGCCAAGGAGCCATCCCCAGCGCCCGGGCCATCTTTGCTCCAATGGAGCCTCGGCTGCGGGAGGGGAAGAGAGAGACAGAGAGGAAGGAGAGGGGGAGAGGTGGAGAAGCAGATGGGCGCTTCTCCTGTGTGCATGGCCGAGAATCGAACCCGGGACTTCTGCACGCCAGGCCGACACTCTACCACCGAGCCAACCGGCCAGGGCTTGATTTCTTCTTTGATCTCATTGTTAGCCCATTCATTATTTAATAATATGCTATATAGCCTCCAAGTGTTTGAATGTTTCTCAGTTTTACTATTGTAATTGATTTCTAGTTTCATGCCATTGTGATCAGAGAAGATGCTTGATATGATTTCAGTCTTCTTAAATTTCTTCAGACTTTTTTTGTGTCCTAATGTATAGTCTATCCTAGAAAATGTACCGTGAGTACTTGAAAAGAATGTATATTCTGCTACTTTGGGGTGAAAGGTTCTGAAGATATCAATTAAATCGTTGATCTAGTGTTAAATGCTGTACTATTATATAGTATTGCTGTCAATCTCACCTTTTATGTTAATCAAAATCTGCTTTATATATTTAGGTGCTCCTATGTTAGGCATGTATATACTGTGTTTCTGTGAAGTCATGGTGCACTTTTGACCGGTCATAGGAAAGCAACAAAAGATGATAGAATTGTGAAATCTGCACCAAATAAAAGGAAGACTCTCCCAGTTTTATACCTATTCAGTGCAGTTCGATGTGGGCTCCATTTGTTGCCCTACACACATCCAAACAATAGTGAAGTTCTTGCCACACACGGGTAAAGATGTCTGGTGTAACAGAGTGAATAACATCTGTGATTCTCTGTTTTAAGTGATTAATGTCGTTGATATGTTCAATGTACACATGTTGCTTCACATAACCCCAAAAGTAAAAGTCTAAGGATGTCAGATTGGGGATCGTGGTGGCCATGGCTTGACATAACCCCTGCCTATCCACCACCAGGGGAATGTTCTATCCAGAAACTCATGAACAGTGGTGGCGTAGTGTGGAGGAGCGCTGTCCTGTTGAAAGATGACACCTTCTGGAAATTGTGGCACTGCCTACAATTCCAACATGTCAAGATAGGACTTTGCCATCACAGACTGCTCTGTGAAAAAAAATGGGCCTATCACCTTATCATGCATCAGGCCACACCACACGTTCACTTTAGGGGTATTACGTTTGTACTGAACATGGGCATGAGGATGTTCAGCAGCCCATATTCAGACGTTATGGCGATGAACATGTCCACAGATATGGAAGGTCACCTCATCGCTAAACACAATCTTCTGCAAATATCTTGCATCATTGTCGATCTCATGAAGCATATCTGTAGCAAACGTGCATCGTGTGGGTCTATTTGCTAGTTTGATACTGTGCAACAGCCACAATTTGTACCCCGTAAAGCAGAGACGTTTCTTTAACACCTTATGAACTGTAGTCTTGCTTAGGTGTAATTGTCGAGCACATGCATGCACAGGTTTTTTAGGGCTCCTTAGGTAACTATTCCGTATAGCCTCTATAGCAGGGGTCGGGAACCTATGGCTTGTGAGCCAGATGTGACTCTTTTGATGGCTGCATCTGGCTTGCAGACAAATCTTTAATAAAATAATAATGTTAAAAATATAAAACATTCTCGTGTATTACAATCCATTCATTTCCTACTGCTCATGTTCATGGTTGTGGGTGGCTGGAGCCAATCACAGCTGTACTCCGGGACAACACCAAATTTTTATTGGATAATGTGTAATGTACACGGGTCGTTGTATGGCTCTCATGGAATTACATTTTAAAATATGTGGCATGTATGGCTCTCTCAGCCAAAAAGGTTCCTGACTCCTGCTCTACAGACTCGTCACTGACTGGTGGCCTACCAGAATGGGGTTTCTCCACCAAACTGCCAGTTTCCTTCAACTGCTTATTCTACCGAGTAATGTTATTCCTGTGTGGTGGCGCTTCATTATAAACGCGCTGATATTCATGTTGCAGTTTGGTCATGAATTCGAATTTAGCAAGCCACAGAACACACTGAACTTTTCTCTGTACCATCCACATTTCGACTGGCATGGCCGTGGGCTGCTCCGTTATACACGGTGTTATGTCATCATCTGTGCATGCGCACATGCTGCCACATCATCCTACAGAAACTGGGATGGTTTTCCTTTTATTTGGTGCAGATTTCATATTTCTATCATCTTTTGTTGCTTTCCTGTGACCAGTCAAAAGTGCACCATGACTTTATGGACACACTGTATTTACAATGGTTATATCCTTTTTTGGATTGCTCTCTTTATCATTATGTAGTGAACTTGTTTATCCCTTACTGTAGCCTTTGTTTTAAAAGCTATTTTGTAAGATAAAAGTATTGCTACCCCAGCTTCTTTTTTCTCTCATTTTTATTTTCAGGAAATAATTTTCTATCTCTTCACTTTCAGTTTATGTGTATCTTTTGTTATGTGATAGTTCTGTTGTAGACAGTATATATGCAGGTCCTGTTTTCTTTTCCATGCAGCTACCCTATGTCTTTTGATTAGATCATTTAATCAAGGTTATTATTTACATCTAAGGTTATTATTGATATGACTTATTTAGTCATTTTATTCTTTAATCCTACATTTTTTTTCTCTCTATTTTCTTTATGTTTTGCTTGTTTTATTGCAGGCCCCTTAACATTTCATGCAGTACTGGTTTGGTTATAATGAATTTCTCTCTTTTTTTTTTCTTTGTTTGTTTGTTTTGTTTTGTCTGGGAAGCTTTTTATTTCTCCTTCAATTTTAAATGATAGCCTTGCTGGATAAATTAGTTTTGGTTAGAGGTTCTTGTTTTGCATCACTTAGAATATTTCTTGCCAATTTCTTCTAGCTTGAAGAGTTTCTGTTGAGAAGTCTGATGTCATCATTATGTGGGGTCCTCTGTATGTATTTAAGTGCTTTTCTCTTGCAGGTTTTAGTATTCTTTCTTTTTCTCTTAACTTTGGCATTTTAATTATGATATATCTTGGTATAGGAGTCATTGGGTTCATCTTGAATGTGATTCTTTGTGCTTCTTGAACTTGTGTGACTTTTTTCTTTCATCAGTTTAGGGAAATTCCCAGCTATGGTTTCTTCAAACAGGTTCTTTATCTCTTTTTCATTTTCTTCTCCTTTAGGAACCCCTATGATGCAGATGTTGTTTGTCTTCCTGTTTTTTTAGAGGTCTTTTTGAGTTTCCTCAGTCTTGTGAGCCTATTTCTTTTCCCTGTTCTGATTCTGTGATTATGTTTATCTTGTTCTCTACATTGTTGATTTGATCCTCTGCTTCCTCCAGCATGCTTTCAATTCCTTCTAGTGCTATGTTCATTTCTGATATTGTAGTTGTCATTTCTTACTGGTTCTTTTTCATTATTTCATTGTCCTTTTTGATGCTTGCTATCTTTTTGTTTAACTTCTTATTGTAACCATTCATTGTTGCGCTAAGATTCTTGAGCATCTGAAAAATTATTATTTTAAACTCTGCATCTGGTAGTTTGAGTGCTTCCATTTTATTTAGTTCTTTTTTTGGGATTTCTTTTATTGATTCATTTTAGTATGTTTCTTTGTTCATTTTGCCTGTGCATTAGGTAGCTCTCCTCTGACTTTGAAATTTGTTGTGGCTTCTTTCTTAGGAAGGTAGGCTCAGTGGTACTGACCTCCAGGCCACCTGAGTTCCTTGCTCTAGGAATGCTTCTTGAGGGTAGTATTTACCCTCCTGTTGTATGTGAGTATTGAATGCAGTTTGTCCATTTGTGGGTGCAGTTATCCCTTTGGGCTGGCTGGGTCTAAGGGTCAATCTTGATCATGTGTATTAGACTCTGTGTAGTGTCTGTCCTGTTGGGTGTATTTATTCTTCACAATGTCTGGTGCCTGCTGAACTCCTCTTTGAGCATGCTGCTTGTGTAGCTAGCTGAGTCTACTATTGGTGCTTTTTGCCACCCACTGCTGGTTGTGTTGGTTCTGGGTCTTCTTTGGTTGGCATCACTCATTGTTTGCAACCTCCTGTGGGTTACCCTCTGGAGTTATTGCTCTGTATGCTGATTTGTGTCTGCATTTTCTGTGCCTGGGTAATGTGGAAGCTGCCAACCTATGTATAAGGACCAGTTTCCTCCTCCTTAGAGATGACAGCAGCTCTGTAAAATCCCTAAGCTCCGTAAAATTTGCCTCCACTTTTCAGCTGCTGCACTTCCTCTTGAAACTGTGTGGTCTTCCCACAGAGTCTTCTGTAGAAAGACTGTAGGGTGGGCTCAGACTGGCCTCACCCCACCAATCCCTCTACAGGTTGCTAGCTTGATGGGTTAGGGTAGATGAGGTTGGAAATATAATGTTAGTGGGACCCCCTACTTCAGGGGTTTCTTGGTCAGGAGCTTAGCACAAAAAAGATGCCCCCTACTCCAGAGCCTAATCTTTCAGATACTGTTGGAAACTCCAATCCTATTTCTATCCAAGAAGATGATCAGCAGGTTTAGATTGGTTGGGGTGCACAGTCCTCTCTGCAGATGTTCTTCCAGCTGGTGAGCTCCTGGTCTCAAGGAGGAAGACTGAGATAGTCCTCCCCTGTGACTGACTATGCCCTGCTCCCCCCCCCCATAGTGGCTAAGGCCCTGGACCAGACTCACCTATAGGCTTGTGTGGGTCCATACTTTAAATGCCCATGTTCCAAGCCTCTCTATCTTCTCCCTGTAGAATCTAGCCCAGAAGAACAGGATATCTAGCACACAGGCTGACTGATTATGAAGCTCCATACTGTCCAACACACTTGAGCTGCTGTGCCAGTGTTGACCACAGAGAGCAGAACTTGCCTCAGCTGGGCCAGGTGTGAGGATCCCTTTCTTAGGACATGCCTCCAGCAAGGGTCATTAGGTCTAGAACCAGTATTCTCCGCAGCTGAACTCTGCATATGCTGGCACTGGGTCTCCCTAAAGGGAACCTGGCACAGACCAATGGGTGACATTGCTTGTGACTGGCCCTCAGCAACCTTCTTGGAGCTACGAGCAATCCAGAGTTTGTGGCTGCCTCTGCTGGGCTCAGGTGCACGTGGAAATACCAAGGCGCACTCTTAGGCTGGCTTTTACACACACTAGGCCTGGGGGAAGGTCTGCAATAGGACTAGGTTTCCTATGCCCCCCCCCCCGTCTGCAGTCTCTGTCTGTTGGCTGCTTGTCGGGCTCAGCCACTGAAAAAACCTCTGGTAGAATCTAGAACCCGAGGCAATTCAGGGATTAGAAAGGGTGGTGGGTGTGATTCCTCCTCTTAGCCTCAGGTGTCAGTTTATCCAGACTTTTTTTACAGACTTCAATAGGGTGTGGTTACCAGAACTTGGGTGGGTGTGGCTTCTGAGACCCAGAGATATGGTCTGCCTGCAGTCCGGACAGTTTCTACTGACTGTCTGAGAGGCAGCAATCATAGACTCAGGAGCTTGTGGGGGAAGCTCTGGCCTCAATGCCAGAAACTGAGTCACTGACGTGCCCCCTTCTTCCTAGCTTCTCAGAATGGCCCCATCTCCCTGGGGTGGGGCAGGAGAGATTCCCAAGGGTGGGTCATTTGCTTTCCCTAAGCTGATGCCACTCAGAAGGGACTGCACCACCCATGAAAGATAGTGACTGCAATATTAGAGAATGACTCAGCACAGGGGTTCCAATGGCCGTCCCCCACAGTGTCTCTCCCAGGGCCACCACTTCACATTCTCTTTACACAACTCTAGCTCTCTCAGCCCTTCCTCCACTGGAGCCCCAGGTAAGTGTCTGTGAATGAGATTTTTGTGTGGCCTCTTTAAGATGGAGCCTGATTCTCTGAGAGCTCCCATCTCTTTCTTGCAGTCAGTAACCTCCCCTCTTTTCACCACCAAAGGCTGTGTAGGTGCCTCTTCTAGGTTCTGGGTCTCTAGGCTGTGGTGCCAGGCCTGGGAGTTAGAACCCACACCTTTCAGGGTGAAACTCCTCACAGTGAGTCCCTCTGGACCCTCAGTCCCGCTGCTCCTGGGAGTGGGGCAGCCCTTTCTGTGTCTCTGCCTTTCCTACCAGTTCCGATGTGGCTTTTTCTGTGATCCTTGGTTATAGACTCCTCTTCACTTAGTCCACAGTTGGTTTTTCAAGATGATTGTTCTTTTTTTCTTTTTTATCAGAAACAGAGAGAGAGTCAGAGAGAGGGATAGACAGACAGGAGCGGAGAGAGATGAGAAGCATCAATCATTAGTTTTTCGTTGCAACACCTTAGTTGTTCATTGATTGCCTTCTCATATGTGCCTTGACTGCTGGCCTTCAGCAGACTGAGTAACCCCTTGCTTGAGCCAGTGACCTTGGGAACAAAGGATGATTGTTCTTAAATTAAGTTGTAATCCAATTTGGACCTGGGAAGTGGCAGTTGGAATGTCTGCCTACTTCGTGCCATCTTGAAATTCTCCTTGGTGATTTTTAGATCACTGTGAACTGTTAGTGCCTGATTCATTATGCTTTATGTCAAAGGACACAAAATGAAAAGTTCATATTTATTATGAAAGTAGTTTATGATCATTTTAAAAAGTGCCTTCATTGTTATAGCTTTTTCCCCCTTTACAACAACAATATTGTGACTCTAATGTTACTTCCCATTTTCATGCATCAGAATACTATGGGAAAAAGGGGATAAAAGCTTACCTTCTTTTAAAGTGACTTTTAATCACAGTAAGAATGATCATTCTGTCTCACACACAAAAATCCAATCTGTATGTCTCAAAGATTCCAGGGCATCAGAGATAAGTGAAACAAAAGATAAACCCATGCCAGTATCCCAGTCTTATTTTTGAAAAGTAACCATCTTATTTGAATCAATTAAAGAAAATATAACACATGATATTTTAGAAATTATCTAATTATCTGAGGAGTCAGCTTTTTATTATGTTTACAACAAAATACAATGTACTTCTTTATACTTTACAATTATGGGGATTTGAGAAACCTGGCAATCTTCCATGAAGAGTTGCAAAGATTATTTATCAGTAGTTGAATAAGGCTTATGTTGGTCAAATAAGTTTGTAAATATGATATATATGTTTGCTCGCTTATAGTTTGCATTGGGTGTGGGGGATAGGCTGTAAGCAGGCAGGATCCTTATAGCCTAAGGCTTAGTATTAATACTAAGCTTTTCCCCACACTCTTGATTGTTGCATGATATGGGGTGGTGCAGTCTCATGAGGAATCCCATTATGCCTCAGATAAATGACTTTGTATCAGAGACTTCCTTGTTTGTATATTGGATCAAAGGTTTTGATTTCTGTACTATAAATTGGGGCAGAGGAGCCCATGCTGGAGGAGAGCAGAGAAAGGCCATGTGGAGGAGAGGAGAAGCAGCCAAGAAGGCAGAGTGCTGAAGGAAAAGCCAGTTTGTGCAGAGAGAAGGAGATGGGGAACAGAGGTGAATAAGGCTGGTGAGGTAGAAAGTCAGATAAAGCAGTGGCTTTGGGAGCTGAGAGTGGAAAGGGAAGTGTTTTTCCACTGTGTGTATTTCTTGCCCGCCAGGTGCAAGCTAGGATTAAAGATAATGGCCCACCAGTTCTTGGCTCCGTTGTTTCATTACCGTCTGTCTGAATCAAATGTGAACCTGCATTGGCCAGGCGGCTGTGATGGTGGCTGCAGCTACTGGCTTTACAGCTTATACATGTAATTAAATATATATTTTTACTTAAGATATTTGAGACAGACTGAATCAATCCTGTGAAGGGTAAGATGCTATCTGAAGACAATTAGTTATCTAAAGTAAATTAATTTGACTAGAGCTGAAACTGTTAGTGGTTAAATTTCTTTTCTTTTTTTTTTTACACCTTATCATACTTAATTTTTTTATTTTATTTATAAAATTAAATTTGACCAGGTGACATTTTGATTGAATATATTATTATTATTTTTTATTAATTTTACTAGAGTGACATCAATAAATCAGAGTATATATGTTGAAAGAAAACATGTCCAGGTTATCTTGTCAATCAATTATGTTGCATACCCATCACCCAAAGTCAGATTGTCCTCCGTCACCCTCTATCTAGTTTTCTTTGTGACCCTTCCCCTTTTCCTCTCCCCCCCCCTGTAACCACCACACTCGTATCAATGTCTCTTAGTCTCGTTTTTATGTCCCACCTACGTATGGAATAATACAGTTCTTGGTTTTTTTTTGATTTACTTATTTCACTTCGTATAATGTTATCAAGATCCCACTATTTTGTTGTAAATGATCCGATGTCATCATTTCTTATGGCTTAGTAGTATTCCATAGTGTATATGTGCCACATCTTCTTTATCCAGTCTTCTATTGAAGGGCTTTTTGGTTGTTTCCATGTCTTGGCCACTGTGAACAATGCTGCAATGAACATGGGGCTGCATGTGTCTTTAGTTATCAATGTTTCTGAGTTTTTGGGGTGTATACCCAGTAGAGGGATTGCTGAGTCATAAGGTAGTTCTATTTTCAGTTTTTTGAGGAACCACCATACTTTCTTCCATAATGGTTGTACTACTTTACATTCCCACCAACAGTGAATGAGGTTTCCTTTTTCTCCATAGCCTCTCCAATATTTGCTATTACCTGTCTTGTTAATAATAGCTAATCTAACAGGTGTGAGGTGGTATCTCATTGCAGTTTTGATTTGCATTTCTCTAATAACTAAAGAAGATGAGCATCTTTTCATATATCTGTTGGCCATTTGTATTTCTTCCTGGGAGAAGTGTCTGTTCATGTCCTCTTTCCATTTTTTTATTGGATTGTTTGTTTGTTGTTGAGTTTTATGAGTTCTTTGTATATTTTGGATATTAGGCCCTTATCTGAGCTGTTGTTTGAAAATATCATTTCCCATTTAGTTGGCTGTCTGTTTATTTTGTTATCAGTTTCTCTTGCTAAGCAAAAACTTCTTAGTCTGATGTAGTCCCATTCATTTATTTTTGCCTTCACTTCTCTTGACTTTGGAGTCAAATTCATAAAATGCTCTTTAAAACCAAGGTCCATGAGTTTAGAACCTATGTCTTCTTCTATGTACTTAATTGTTTCAGGTCTTATATTTAGGTCTTTGATCCATTTTGAATTAATTTTAGTACAAGGGGACAAACTATAGTCGAGTTTCATTCTGTTGCATGTGCCTTTCGACTCTTCCCAGCACCATTTGTTGAAGAGGCTTTCTTTTCTCCATTGTGTGTTGTTGGCCCCTTTATCAAAAATTATTTGATCATATATATGTGGTTTTATTTCTGGACTTTCTATTCTGTTCCATTGGTCTGAGTGTCTATCTTTCTGCCAATACCATGCTGTTTTGATTGTCGTGGCTTTATAATATAGTTTGAAGTCAGGTATTGTAATGCCCCCAGCTTCATTCTTTTTTTTTTTTTTTTTTTTTTTTTTAGGATTGCTTTGGCTATTCGGTGTTTTTTATAGTTTCATATAAATCTGATGATTTTTTGTTCCATTTCTTTAAAAAATGTCATTGGAATTTTGATGGGAATTGTGTTAAATTTGTATATTGCTTTGGGTAATATGGCCATCTTGAATATATTTATTCTTCCTATCCAAGAACAAGGAATATTCTTTTATCTTACTGAATTTTTTTTTATTTCCCTTAACAATGGTTTGTAGTTTTTGTTATATAGGTCCTTTACATTCTTTGTTATGTTTATTCCTAGGTATTTTTTGTTGTTGTTGCAATCATGAAGGGGATTATTTTTTTGAGTTCGTTCTCAAATGTTTCATTGTTGGCATATAGAAAGGCTATGGACTTTTGTATGTTAATTTTGTATCCTGCAACCTTATTGTAGATTCTTTGGGGTTTTCGATGTATAGGATCATATCATCTGCAAAAATTGATACCTTTACTTCTTCTTTTCTGATATGGATGCCTTTTATTTCTTTGTCTTGTCGAATTGCTCTGGCTAGAACCTCTAGCACCACATTAAATAAGAGTGGAGAGAGTGGACAACCCTGTCTTGTTCCTGATTTAAGGGGAAAAGCCTTCAGTTTTGTGCCATTTAATATGATGTTAGCTGATGGTTTATCATATATGGCTTTTATCATGTTGAGATATTTTCCTTCTATACCCATTTTATTGAGAGTCTTAAGCATAAAATTGTATTGTATTTTATCAAATGCCTTTTCTGCATCTATTGATAAGATGTGGTTTTTGTTCTCTGTTTTGTTAATATGGTGTATTACGTTAACCGTTTTACTTATGTTGAGCCATCCTTGAGATTCTGGGATGAATCCCACTTGATCATGATCTATTATTTTTTTAATATGTTGTTGTAATCGATTTGCTAGTATTTTGTTTATTATTTTAGCATCTATATTCATTAGAGATATTGATCTGTAGTTTTCTTTTTTTGTGCTGTCCTTGCCCGGTTTCAGTATGAGGGTTATGTTGGCCTCATAAAATGTGTTTGGAAGTATTGCTTCTTCTTCAATTTTTTGGAAGACTTTGAGTAGAATAGGAACCAAGACTTCTTTGAATGTTTGATAGAATTCGCTAGTATAACCGTCTGGGCCTGGACTTTTATTTTTGGGGAGGTTTTTAATAGTTTTTTCTATTTCTTCCCTACTAATTGGTCTGTTTAGGCTTTCTGCTTCTTCTTGACTCAGTCTATGAAGGTTGTATTGTTCTAGGAATTTATCCATTTGTTCTAGATTGTTGAATTTAGTTTTTCATAGTATTCTACAATAATTCTTTGTATATCTGTGATATCTGTGGTGATTTCTCCTCTTTCATTTTGGATTTTGTTTATATGAGTTCTTTCTCTTTTTTCCTTAGTGAATCTTGCCAAGGGTTTGTCAATTTTGTTGATCTTTTCAAAGAACCAACTCCTTGTTCTATTAATTTTTTCTATAGTTTTTCTGTTCTCTATTTCATTTATTTCTGCTCTGATTTTTATTATCTCATTTCTTTGGCTATTTTTGGGTTGTCTTTGTTCTTCTTTTTCCAGTTTCTTAAGGTGTGAAGTTAAGTGGTTCACTTGGGCTCTCTCTTGTTTGTTCATATATGCCTGAAGTGATATGAACTTCCCTCTTATCACTGCTTTTGCTGCATCCCATAGATTCTGATATGTCATATTGTCATTTTCATTTGTCTGTATATGTCTTTTGATTTCTGTGCTTATTTCTTCTTTGACCCATTTATTTTTTAAAAGTATGTTGTTTAGTTTCCACATTTTTGTGGGTTTTTTTCCTTTTTTTTGCAGTTGAATTCTAGTTTCAAGGCTTTATGATCAGAAAATATGCTTGGTACAACTTCGATTTTTCTGAATTTGCTGATGTTGTTTTTGTGGCCCAACATATGGTCAATTCTTGAGAATGATCCATGTACACTGGAGAAAAATGTATACTCTGTCACTTTGGGATGAAATATCCTGTAGATGTCTATCATATCCTGGTGTTCTAGTGTTTTGTTTAAGGCCAATATATCTTTATTGATTCTCTGTTTGGATGACCGATCTAGAGCCGTCAGCAGTGTATTGAGGTCTCCAAGTATGATTGTATTTTTGTAAGTTTTTGTTTTAAGGTCAATAAGTAGCTGTCTTATATATTTTGGTGCTCCTTGGTTTGGTGCATATATATTAAGAATTATGTCTTCTTGATTCAGTGTCCCCTTAATCATTATGAAATGACCATTTTTGTCTTTGAGTACTTTTGCTGTCTTGTAGTCAGCATTATCGGATATGAGTATTGCTACACCTGCTTTTTTTGGATGTTATTTACTTGGAGTATTGTTTTCCAGCGTTTCACTTTGAATTTGTTTTTATCCTTGTTGCTTAGATGAGTTTCTTGTAGGCAACATACAGTTGGATTTTCTTTTTCTTTTTTAATCGATTTTGCTACTCTGTGCCTTTTTATTGGTGAGTTTAATCCATTTACATTTAGTGTAATTATTGACACTTGTGAGTTCCCTATTGCCATTTTATACATTGCTTTCTCTTACTTTTGTGTCTTGTTTGATTCTTCTCTTTTGTTTTTGTTTGGTTGTATTCCATACATCTTTCCTCTGTTGCTATCATTTTTAAATCATGTGCTTCTGTGGTGGTTTTTTCAATGATAGTTACCATTAAATACTGAAAAGGGTTCCTTCCCTGTTCATTGTAGTGCACTATCTTGTGAGTACTTTTGCACTCCATTGTCCTTTGCTACTGTTAATCTCCATCCTCTACCCCTCTTTTTTTGTTGTTGTCACAGTTTAAATTTGGTTTTATTGTTTTCTTGGTGGAGCTTTTACTTGTGGTTTTGTTTTGTTTTGTTCTTTTTATCTGGTTGGAAAACCCCCTTTAGTAATTCCTGGAGTGCGGGTTTTCTGATGATAAATTCCCTCATCTTTTCTGTGTCTGTAAATGTTTTTATTTCTCCTTCATATTTGAAGGATAGCTTTGTTGGGTATAGTATTCATGGCTGAACGTTCCTCTCTTTCAGGACTTTAAATATTGGGGTCCACTCTCTCTAGCTTGTAGAGTTTGTGTTGAGAAATCTGATGATAATCTATTGGGCCTTCCTTTATATGTTGTATTCTTTTTTTTCCTGGCTGCCTTGAGAATTTTTCTTTGTCATTAGTTTGTGCCAATTTCATTATTATGTGCCTTGGAGTAGGTTTGTTGGGGTTAAGAAAACTCAGAGTTCTGTTTGTTTCTTGAATTTGAGGCTTTAAGTTCTTTCCACAGGCTTGGGAAGTTCTCATCTATTATTTGTTGAATATGTTCTCCATTCCATTTTCTCTCTCTTCTCTCTCTGATATACCTATTATTCTTATGTTATTCTTTTTGATGGAATCAGACAATTCCTGTAGGGCTTTCTCATTTTGTTAAATTTTTGAGTCTCTTTATTCTTCTCTCTGTTGTGCCTCAAGTTGCCTGTCTTCTATTTCACTAATCCTACCTTCTATCTGGCCTGTTCTCTTAGCTAAGCTTGTTACCTCATTTTTCAGCTGGTGAATTGAGTTTTTCCATCTCTGTTTGATTTGTTTTTATAGTTTCAATTTTCTTGGTAATATTTTCTTTGTGTTCATTGAGTTCTTTTCTGAGCTCCCTAAATTGCCTTTTTGTGTTTTCTTGTATATCTCTGAGTATTTTTAGTATTTCTATTTTAAATTCTCTGTCATTTAGCTCCAAGGTTTCCAATATATTAAATTTTTTCTCCATAGATTTTTCCTCATCTATCTCTGCTATCTCTCTGTCTTTTGTCTTCATGATATTCGATTTCTTTTTTCTTAATGGCATCTGAGGGTGGTTTTGTTGATAGTATTAATGAGAATTAATAAAGAATAAAAAGTTAAAAAAATAAAAATAAAAAATAAAATAGAAGAAATAAAAAAATTATTCTCCCCCCCCTTTTTTTCCCTCTCCTCTCCTCTCCCCTCCTTCTTGAGAAAATCTTGCGGTTAACTGTGAAATATATTGTGCTAAATAGAACAAAAAGTACCTCTAATGGAGGGCCTGAGTTGGGGAGAAGTGATAAAGGGGCAAAAAAGGGGGTGTGGACACACAAAGTGCAAAAAAGGAAAAAATTTGCGTCAAGAATAAAATGATTTTCTTTTAGGTGATGGTTGATTAAGAGATATGATGAGAGAAATAAGAGGGAAACAGGAAAAAGGGGAAAATAATTAAAAAATTACTATTGTATTTAGTGGAGCACGAACTAGATAAAATGGAGAGCCAGGGTTGGGAACACTGCTAGTGAGTTAAAAAAGCGAAGTAAAAAAACCCCAAAGTGCCACAAAGAAAAATTTGAGTCCAAGGTAAAGTAATTTGTTCGTGATTGAGGATTGAATGAGAGGAAAATTAAAGGTAAAAAGAAGAAACTAATATAGAGGGAGAGAAAAAAAGAAAGAGAAAACCACAAAAAGAAGAAAAAAGAATAAAAGGAGAGAGAGAGAGTTAAGGGTTTTGGAGTGCAACCCTCATAGAAAGAAGAAGAAAGAAAAGATAATAGGAGATGCAACACTTATGGGTAGTATAGTTCAAGGAGTGGAGAGAGTAAGACTAGCAGAGAATTAAACGATCAAATTGGAAGAGGAAGAAAATAATCAAGACAAGAAGATAAGAGAAACAAACGAACAAATATAATAAAATGGGATAGGTTATAAAGTCTGTGGATTATTCTTGATTTTGAGAGGTTATCTTCTTGCTTTTTCTTTTGTCTCCCTCTTCTTGGTCGGTGACTCTGTACCCCAGGTTCTGCCCCTGTGGCACACTTAGGTAGAGGTTTGCAGTTGATAAGTCTCTATGGCGATGTCATATATTGGGCTTCAGTCTCGTTGGTAGTTGAGGCTCATTAGCATTTGCAGGCTCCACCAATGAGAGAATCCGTATTCCCGGAGCCTCTCTCCTAGTCTTTCCTTCCTGAATTAGTAGCCTGATGATCCAGCTATGGGGTTGCTGCTGCCTCTGCCTGGAGAGTAAGAGGCTCAAAGAGCTGGCAAATCCCCACTCTATTCCCACTCAACACAGGGCTCTGGGTAAGGCTCAATCAATCAGAGCCACTAGTATAATCAGACGGAGTTTCGGCCCACACAAAGACCTCTGACTCTGCCCCTCTGTTCGGGAACATGGGCACCCTCTCCTGGGGGAATCTCTTGCCCACTATCTGTGCTCACCAACCAGGATATCAGGCCAGCCACCTCTCACTTCCTGTGAGGAGCCCCGCCTGCACGGAAAAGTTCCAGTGTAGGAAATTTCGCTCCCATTCACTCCCTGCATGCTGCTTTTCGGGGTACAGGGGCGACCTCAAGACCCTGGTTTCGGCCCACTGAAAGGCCTCTGACTCTGCCCTTCTGTCTGGGAACACTAGCGCCCACTCCCAGGGCTCTAGGAGGAAGCTGTAGCTTACTATCTGCACGCACCAACCAGGAGATCGAGGTGGGTGGCTGTCCCAAGTGCCTTTCTTTGTCTGGGTTTGGCACGAGCGTCAGCTTCTGTTGACTGGGTTGCCACAAGCACAGTTTTTCCTTGGCTTGGATGTCCCTGCCACAGCCTGGTTCAGATGTTTGTGCCACACTCTGGTTCTATTCACACCCTATGCCCACCTTAGTTCCTATACTCTCAGTTCCCAGTGAAAGCAGCCCTTATTTAGGTTATTGAGGAAGGCGGAGTGTTTCTTCCTCCTTATTTCCTTCGGTATTGATTATATATTTAGTCAATTTTTTGCTCCATCATACTTTTGCGTTTAGTGTGGAACTTCTGGAGGCTCTAAGGATAGAATTTTCTGTCTCTGGTTGAAGATCTTGTTGAATTTTTGGGGAGATTTATTGGTATCGCTCCTTAAGTCACCATTTCTCTTGAATATATTATTTTTTAATAAGGCAGTAAAACAAATAGATTTGTGATGAAGGTCTACACTTTCTCTAGAAGTTTAAAAGGAAGATTCCTCACCAATTTAAAAAATAATTCCTATGTCATAAATGTAGCACACTGAGCAGCATTAGCATTAGAAATGCAACTAGGTCTCTGTCTGGATGGCTCTTTCTGTGATTTGGTAGGATGCTCCAACTTTCTATCTTCAAGTTGCCCTAGGCTAGATGCCTATGAAGCACTGGTCAAGCACTCTGATTTTTTTTTGGATTCTCTTTTTGAAAATTTATGATAGATTCTGGGTGGTTGGCTCTTGTGGGGCATTGGCCTGGCATGTGGTTGTCCTAGGTTTGATTCTCAGTCAGGGCACACAGGAGAAGAGCCCATTTGCTTCTCCTTCCTCTCCCCTCTTGCTTCTGTCTCTCTCTTCCCCTCCTGCAGACATGGCTTGATTGGAGCAAGTTGGCCCCAGGCACTGTGAATGGCTCGATGGCCTGTGCCTTGTAAGAAGAGCTTGGTTGCTGAGCAATAGAGCAACACCCCAGATGGGCAGAGCATTGCCCCCTAGTGGGCTTGCTGGGTGGATCCTGGTCCATGCACATGCAGGAGTCTGTCTCTCTGCCTTTGCTCCTCTCATTGGATAAAAACAAACAAACAAAAAAGAAAATTTATGATAAAGAATCTAAGGAAAAGATCTGAGTGGACCAAACAGAATATGGAGGTATATTTCTATATCTATCTATCTATCTATCTATCTATCTATCATCTATCTATCATCTATCTCATGTGTGTGTGTGTGTGTGTGTGTGTGTGTGTGTGTGTGTGTGTGTATCTTCATATTTTTAAGGGCAACTTGAATGAGAAAATGTGGAAATGTGAATAGCATGTTTATTACTATTTTCTTGTGGCATGAAGTTTAATGGCTTGAACATATTTCTAAATAGATGCCTTGTAGACACTAAGGATGTCCATTAATAAGAAAAAATTTAATTAAATATTATTAAAAAGAAACTTTATTGGTTTCCTAGGTCTGCTTTAACAAAGTACCACAAAGTAGTTGGCTTAAAACATAGATGTGTATTTTCTCACAGTTCTGGAGGTCCATAGCCCAAAATCAAGGTGTCAGAAGAAACGTGCTTCCTTTGAAACTTGTAGGGAAGACTCCTTTGCCATGTCCACACCAGCTAGGCTTCCATTCTTGTACCCATTCTTTCCTCTATTATATGGCAGGTAGGTTTTACTTCCTCTGAAAATGGTTAGAAGATGAAGCAATTGATTCAATTTTCAGGGCATATAGTTTGGATCAACCTAATGCTCTGCATATAAAATATATCAAAAAGAAGCAAGTAATTAATTTGAAGAATTTTATATTTACATAAATGTTATTTCTGCTATTAAAACTAACAGTATGAAAATTCTCTTTCAAATTTTAGTAAGTTACATAAGCTAAACTCAAAAAATGTAATCCTTAGTGCTACCTGTATTAATGGAAGTATCATTTGAGGAGTTTCCAACAAGAGTATATACACTAAATGCCCTTGTAAAATATCCTTTTTAAAGTTTCTTTTAATCAGTATTAATTAGTACACAATATTGCCATGGCGAGGGCTGCATGAAGATAAGGCCAGATGCTTAATTGTGAGGGGCACAGGCCTTGGATTAGCATTCCTCTCCATCACCTACTAGCTGACTGGGCTAGGCCAGGTGGTTAGCCATTCTAAACCCGTGTTTTCTCAGTTGTAAATTGGATTGGCTAATACCACTTTGAAACTGTTTTTGAGAATAAAAGGAGATAATTTATCTAAAACACTTAGAATGCTATCTTGCACTTACTAATTTTTAGTGAATGGAGGTGATTAATAATGATGCCAATATTAAATAATGTCAGATAGTTAGAGATTTGGTGTAAGCATCAGTTCAGGATGGTATAATCATCAGTTTTATTTGCATTCTTTGAGTTGTTACAATAATGCATTTAAAGGTCAGGGGAGGGATAGGGAGTAAGACAATTTGGCTTTACTTGGTTGGTATGCCATGTTTGGGAAAAAAACCTTTATTTTTAATTTCAAAAGTTAAGTATAGATATAACAGGTAAGTTTCAGTGAAACTAAAGACATTTTAAAGCCTCCAAATTGTCCCTTCAAATACTGTCAAAAGTTGGTGAAGTGTTCCCAAGATATTTTAATTTTCATTTATTAGTGACTGATTTCACTATTCATCTTAGTGTAACATTAGTGAAATGTCAAGGTCTTTCTAATATTCTTACTTCTAGCACTAAATAATTTTATGAATAAAGGAGATGGCCTCATACAAGCCAATGAAAAAAACGAGGCTTCTAATAGATAAACAGATAAAGGTAATGAATAGATGATTCACAAAGGAAAAGTAAAACTGGAAAATAAGCAAGAGAAGAAAAAGGTTCTATGTAACAAGAGAAGTAAAAATTAAGTAAAAATATCTATTTTATTTCCTGCTTACTGTGATAGGAAAATGTTTTGCTGAGAGAATCAGGGACTAGTGACACTGATTACTCACCAACATTATTGACAGCAGTAAAATTGGTGCAGCTCTTTTAAAGGCAGTTTGAGAATATGTGTGGAGTCTTGTCATATAAATATTTATACTTGTCATATAAATATTTAACTTGAAAATTAAATCTAAGAAGAGATGGAAAAAGGTAGACGCAGGAAAATGTTCATCACAATATTACTTAAAATTAGGAAGACTGGATACTACCATGTAGGAAATGGTTAAATTAATCTTTCAATTATCTATTATGCATGCATTATCAATACATACATATGTATATATACAGATACATATATAAAAAGTTTAAAATGATTATAGTAGTGTTGAGAAAAATAACATGAAATTTTTTATACAGGGATTTCCAGGGTTATGACACAGTTCCATTCCTACGACAGTGACATAACCCGAATTTTGGTGTAAGTCAAAACACACCCTAGCCTAAGTCACTTACCTATCCTAGCAGAGTTGTAAAATCATAATCTAGAACATAAAAACACAACTAAACCACAGAAAAAAGAAATAAATATACTGTACTGTACACTGTACTGTAGTAACAGAAAAAATAACAGAAAATGAATGTTAAAAAAATTCTTTACCTTTATTCCTGTGGTTGGCTTGCACACTGGAAGGGGCATTGCAAGGTGGCAGAAAGTGATCTATTGGGAGGAGGAAGCTGGAGAGGCAGGAGAACCTGCAGAAGGTGCTGGAGATACTGGGTCAGGAGAATCAGGATTGCCTAAGGAACATGCAGGAGACGCTGGAGATGATTCTACCTGCACTACAGGTGTTTCATCTCGAGAAGCAGCTGATGTAGAGGGTACAGGATCTGTTGCAAGCCTCTCTACCTTCTTAAAGAGTTGTTCCAGGCTAGTTCAAAAGGTTGATGGCTTCTTTTAACCAAACTAGTTTGCCCACATCGTCTAAATTTTGCCCTAATAGCATAAACTGACACAGGTCTCAATTTTTAAGTTTTAGTGAGAGTGGGCGTCATAAGCTCAAAACGTCATATGTTGAGACTCAGCCTGAGGACCCCTGTACACCATAATTAAAGTTTTATAAAAATATGCATGACAAAAAACCTGAAGGAAACCCCAAATAATAGTAGTAATTACCTATGAGAAGAGGTATCATGAATTTTTTCCTGTCTACATTCTTCAAGTTTTCTTTGCTGTAGTTATATTTTAGAAATTTTTAATAGAAATTTTCTAAAAAATTCTATAGAATTTTTATAGAAAAAAAGGGCATTCTCACCTCATTGAGATTTACTGTTAGGCAAATATATTCTTGCCTTGTGGACAAGTTTATCTTGGCCTCTAGGGCAAAAGCTGAATGCTTAAATAGGTATTAATTAGTCCTAGATTCAGCAGTAGGGGAAATGAAGATGTCAGAGGTTAATACATATTTTATTGGGATAATTTATACAATGAAAATTCATTGTTCACGCTATTCTGGCAAATTTTCCTTTAAAAGAGGTTAAGAATTTTTTTCAAGGCTAAGAATGGCAGCAATTTTTAATAGTGAGATACAGATAACAGAAAAAAATTTCTGTATATACCAAGTACTTCTATTTTCTATGGCTAACAACATAAGTACAGTTAATTTATCTTGGTCTATAGCTTATTGTACTATTTTTCTGTCAAAATATATGAAAATTTGGATTATATTTAATCTTTCAAAAATGTTTCCCTGAATAAATAGGAATTATAAACCTGCTACATTATTTGGTGAATAAATCATTGAGTCATGAAAACTTTTTTCAGGTTAACCAAAGACTTCTTTTAGGACAACTCTAAAGGTGTTTTTTTTTCATAGACTGTTTGTTATAGATTGAATGTTTCTGTTCCCCCCAAATTCACAAGTTGAAGCTCAACTTCTAGTGTGTCCTTTATAGAGATAGGGCCTCTGAGGAAGTAATTAAGGTTTAATGAGGCCATAAGGGTGGGGCCCTCCTCTGATAGGATTCGTGTCCTTATAAGGAGGGACAGGAGAGCTCCAGCTGTCTCTCGCTGTGCCCACACACCTAGCAAGTGGCCTCAGGAGCACACACAGGAAAGGGCTGTCTGCAGTTAAAGGGGAAAGCTCTCCTCAGACACTGAACTGGCACCCTCATCTTGAACTGTGACAAAATACATTTCTGTTGTTTATGATACCTAGTCTGTGGTATTTTGCTATGGCAGCCCTGGGCAGACTAATATAATGACCTTTGAAGGGATCAGGCACTTTCTCCTTCCTTTAAAATGCCTTCTCCTCAGCTTCTATGAAACTATGTTCAAATGTTTTCCTTCTATTTACCTCTTCTCAGGATATGGAGTCATCTAACAATGTGTAAAATATCTAATTAATACTTATTGAACTTTATTATTCATGATAGCAGTCACTGTTCTAAGCATTCCATAGGCATTAACTCACTAGGCAATTACAGTAGCCCTTTGAAGTAGGTAGGGCTATCATCCTGTTTTCCAGATGAGTAAACTGAGACACAGAGAGCCTAAATGACTTGCTTAGGTCACATAGTAAATGGCAGGCCTGGGATTGGAACCCAACACCCTGAGTTTATAGCAGAGATGCTTTGCCACGGTACCTTACTGTTTCTTACAGTGACCCCTCAGTGCAAACTGTGGTGGAGGTGGACCTCAGTGTGTAGGTGGGTCAGAGAGGGCACGGATTGCCAGGAGAAGTCCAGAAAGTGAAAAGTACACAGCTCTCTGCTTAGCTGGCATGATAAGAGGACATGTTTCAGCAGACCTAGAAGACCCCAATAGAATGAAAAGTGACTGTTAAACCAAATTTCAAAATGATAGTGCCAAGTTCCTGGTGATATTCTCAGGCAAGATCCTGCCAATTTAGGGCAGCTTTGGTCATGTTTACAGTCAAAAGAGACAGCAGAGTTGGTTTTGAGAACACTGTTGATCAGCTCCACTAACTGGGAGACTTTGGGTTTGTTCCTGAACTTCAGGTCCTGAGCTTTGTTTCCTTATCGGTAAGGCAATAAATAATACTGCCCTATTCATACATAACTCATCGAGTGCTTACATGAAGAAAATACATTAAGGCTCTTAGCACAGTGCACAGTGTAAATGCAGGCAGAATATAGGACTGACATCCTGTTATGGAATAATGGTGCCTGACAAAAACCACATGTCAGTGAGCAGAGGCAGTGACCTTTAGGCAGGTCAGTTTTTTTCTGAGAAAATAGTTCAGGTCACTCCAATATATGGCAGGGAGCTACCATTTATTATCTGGGTAACCTTGAGCAGTTACTGAACCTCTCTGCATCCTGATTTATTTATCTGTTAAGCAGTGATAATGGCATTTACTTTGCAGGGTTTTGATGAGGATTAAAATTAGATAAGAAGGTCTTTAACCACTAACCTAATCTCTTGTTTCTTAAGTATTTGATAACATATACTAAATGTTATTGTTGGAAGAGTCTCTGGCTATGATTTTTCCAGTGTTCATTTCTATTGGCATCATACTTGGAACTTAGTTTCTTCTTCCTGCCATTCAGAGGGATTATGAAATTATAGAGATGTTAATGCTCCAAGATTTAGAAATTAGAGGAATTTTATCCTGAAAAATAAGAAAGGAGAAAAAGAAATTTTATAAAATAAAATGTAGTCTGGCAGGAAGAGATATTTCTGTTGGTTTGAAATGAGACAAAATTGAGTAGGACTAGGCATCAGCACTAACATTCTGGAAAGCAATGATGTATCTGAGCAAGGGCCTGGAAGAGAATTTGTCATTTTGGACTTTGAAAGTAGGAGTTAAGGAAGCAGTAGTGAGCAGTTGGCTGATACTGGAAACTGGTGTTATCAGGAGAGCTATTCTGTTTTTTCAGTGGAAGTAATTTTCTCTGGATAAGAATAGTAAAGGGTCATATTTTGTGTTAACATTTATATTAATTACTTCTTGAATTTTTTTGATGTCTTATGTAATGAATTATTTGTGTTCAAAGGGACTCAAAAACCATTTAATATAAGCCATACTAGACAGATGGATCAGCTCAATGAAACACATCTCTGAAGACTTCCTATGAGCTAGCCACTTGTTCAGTTATATGACATAGCAAAGGGAATACAACATAGCCCCTTCTGTCAAGGAACAATGAAGACAGGAACATGAATGAAAAGGGAGAAGACTATCAAAGTTATCATGGTACCAGCATTGTAGATGCTATAAATTACTGGCATATACAAAGTGCTTGGGAAACACTGAGGAAGAAATGAATATTCCTAGGAAGAATAGAGCAAGCTTCACATGATTTGTGACACTTGAGCAGAAATTTGAATGTTAAGGGCTACATAAAGTAGAGAAAACAATATGTACACGGGTATAAATGCTGTGGGCTGTCTAGGATGAGGGCTCCAGTGTGCCTCCATGATTGCATGCCAGGAGTGGTAAGAGAAGAGTCTGTGAGGAAGGTTGGGGAAGGACTTCAAAAATGACTGGGTGGTTTCCACTGGAAGAGGGAATGGATCTAAGGGCAAAAAGAAGGAGAGAATTTGAGGAGAGGAAAGCTAACACGTCCTTGGATATTTTTAAATGGAGGATCCGTTGGTATACTGGGGAGAGGGGACTATGGGGCAAGAGACAAATGAAGAAAGGTTTTAACTCTTGGAAGGAAGGGACCAAGTGAAAAAAACCTGTGAAAGAGATGAAGAAAGAAGGAAGGCTTGGGAAGTGTCGTAGAGGTAGGAAGACAACCAGAGAAGTTGAGTATTACTGAACCTCAGAGAGAGTGTTTGAGGAGGGAGCATACAACTTTAACAGAGCTAAGGAGACATGAAGTAGGATAGGACTAGTAATTAAGGGTCATTTGTGATGTTCCTGAGAAGGATTTCAGAGATGTGATAGCAAAAACCAGAGAGCTTTGGGATGATGAATGAGTGGGATGTGAGGAAGTATAGGCAGAACATAACACTTTGTTAAGCCTTTTGGCAGGGAGGAGAAGAGAAAGAAGGGAAAGAGAGTATTGAGGGAAGGGCTAGTGTGTATGTAGATCCAGGGGACGTGAGCATATTTGTGTTTGATCCAAGAGCTAAAGAGCTACAAGCAGGATACAGCTGAGGATACAGGGGAAGGGGGATTTATGAAGGAATTGTCCAGAAGAAGTGATAGCGGCTGGGATAAGGAATATGAATGGGAGGAATAGTTCTTGAAGATGCAGGATTCTTTTTCCTTTAAGATCTGAAGGAGAGATACAAGGATCAATGAACGTAAAAAGGAGAGTGGGCCCTGGCCGGTTGGCTCAGTGGTAGAGCGTCGGCCTGGCATGCAGAAGTCCCAGGTTTGATTCCCAGCCAGGGCACACAGGAGAGGCGCCCATCTGCTTCTCCACCCCTCCCCCTCTCCTTCCTCTCTGTCTCTCTCTTTCCCTCCCGCAGCCAAGGCTCCATTGGAGCAAAAGATGGCCCGGGTGCTGGGGATGGCTCCTTGGCCTCTGCCCCAGGTGCTAGAGTGGCTCTGGTCGTGACAGAGCGATGCCCTGGATGGGCAGAACATCGCCCCCTGGTGGGTGTGCCGGGTGGATCCTGGTCGGCCACATGCAGGAGTCTGACTGCCTCCCTGTTTCCAGCTTCAGAAAAAAAAAAAATAAAAATAAACAAACAAACAAACAAATAAATAAAAAGGAGAGTGGATTGCACCAATGCCCTAGATTTTAAATTCTTACCAAAGGGAGCATTTGCTCCCCAATGTGAGCATTTTCTAGCATTTGTTTTATTTTATTCTTTTTTTCTTAGAAATTATTTAGTCTTTTTGTTTGCATTTTAAGGGAAATGGAGATATAATGTTAGTAAAAACCATTGCAGGTTTCTAAACACCAGTTTTTGTCCATAGCTCTAGCATGTGCTGATTGAGAATTGGTTTTCTTAGGGAGAGAATTCCTGGCCACATCTTTCCAGTGTGATTCTCATATTATCAATCTGTGATCAGCATTGGGGAATTACTTAAGGGACCGACTGGAGTTTATGTTTTATTGGTTATACTGTAATTTGTAATAGCAGTTAATTTCAGGAGTCATTAGATATATTCACTGTACAAAATAAAAAGAAAATAATACATGGGCAAGGAACCAAAAGCCACAGATATTAGTATCTTATGTTAATTTTATTAGGTTGAATCATTTAACTATTTTTAGTCTATAAGAGCAGTTTCATACAGTTCATCATGATAATAAAAATCATGAGACTATTTAGCCACGTATATCCTTTTAGTTGACACTAATGCAAGGCAGTGTCCTTAGAGGGTAGGAACCAAGACTATGGCACTAGAAAGCATGAGGAACTATTCCTACCTCCATCTCTTATTACCTGTACCACCTTGGGTATTATTACTTCATATATGAGGCTCAATTCGTACTTTTAAAATGTAGGAATGATAGTACCCAATTCATACTATTTTTATGAGGAGTATTTTTATGAAATAATTTATGTAGCTTATAGCAACATAGTTGGCACATAGTAAACACTCAATAAAGTTAGTAAAATAAGTAATAAGAGCAATAATAACAAATTCTAAATAGTTATGTAAAGTTTTAGTAGAAGCATCTTGTTTGTAGTAGAGGTTGCTATGTATGATGAAAATGCTAAATATGGTACAAATCTGGTATTGTCTATAGCTTTTAAAGTCCTTCAGAACAGGTTAAATTAATATGGTTGCCCTGGGAACCTAGAAATGATTATGCTGTGCTAAAAAGTGTATGGATGACAACTTAGTTTATAGTATTAGTTTATATTCTAGAAGCTCTTAGAATTGAGTGAATGGATGACAGAGAATTCTGTGGGTTATTTAAGGGTTAGTTTTATTCACTGTATTGTTGGGAAGGCTACTTCCTTTATGTAAAAAAATCCAATTTGTTTCATTCTTCTATTTCTGTCCATGTAGGAATATCTAGAAAGGTGATGATTTCTTTTTTTCTTTTCCTTTCTTTTAATTGAGAGGAGGAGAGATAGTGAGACAGACTCCCGCATGTGCCCCAACTGGGATCCACCCAGCAACCCCTGTCTGGGGCCCATGCTCCAATCAAGTGAGCCACTGGCTGTAGGAGGGCAAGGAGAGAAGGGTGAGCGTGAGGTGGAGAGAAGCAGATGGTGGCTTGTTTTGTGTGCCCTGACCAGGAGTCAAACCCGGATGTCCATACGTGGGGCCAACGCTCTATCCACTGAGCAAACTGGCCAGGGCCATGATTAATTTCAAGAAGAGAAAATTCTGCAACCAAGTTTCTGTGACCAAAAATTTATTTAATTTCCATTTCCTTTGGTTTATCTATTGGAAAATGAGAACAATAGCAAACAGGTTTCCTTATAGCTTGGGGCTATTTTGAGGACAAATAAGGGAAAAAATGGTATTTAAGCATTTGTTCTGTCCACACATGCTTATTTAGTCTCTGTATCTGGCTTCTGCCCTCAGTGGGAATATAATCTATGCAAGCATGGACAGTTACGCAGACAACTGTATTTTAAAGTGGTAAATGCAATGAAAGGCACACAGGTATACAGTAGTACTCAGAACACAGGGCTATCACTTGGGGTTTTTCAGAAAGGGAGGTGGTATTTGAAGCTGGTGCATTTTAGATTTTCAGTAAAAGGAAGTTTCTTTTTCCTACCATCTAAGGCTATGATACTGATTCCTAGTTTGAAAGTCTTTACTTCTCTTAAGTTTAATTCCTTAACTCCTTGAATTTAATTTTATGAATGTATATTTGCCAAATAGCATTTCCAGTCATTGAAACAAGGGTCATCTTGGTCATTGAAACAAGGATCATCTTTCATTTAAAAAGAAGTTCTTTAGTGTCTGTTATACGCTGAGCACTGTACTAGGTGTTGCTTGAAATATGAAAATAAATAATAAATAACCTTTGGCCTCAAAATGTTAGTGCCAAGTTGGGGATTCTAATGCATTAAGGAAAAATGAAATAAATACCTTAATAAGGATATGGATCTTATCTTATAGAGGCCAAGATCATGAAATGTCTGTAACATGTGGAAGATTTCATTAGAAGTGGTATTAGGATTTTCTCTGGATCTTGACAAGAAAATAGAACGTGGAAATGAAGTGAGCTTCAGCAAAGTCAGGGAAGCATGAAGTTGCATAGATTCTCTGAATCATGGAGATGGCTAGAGGGTAGTGTTTGTGAAGAGATACAGTGGAGAAGTAGGTTGGAAAAAAGATAGGGCTCAAATTTAAGGGTTTTACCCTTTGTAGTATCTGCTAAGATCATTACTATAGAGTTCTTTGTTTTTTCTTGGGAGTCAAGGATCTAGGAGGGAGGTAAGGGAGAGGCGAGTAAAGGAGTCAAATATATAGTGAGGAAAGTGGTTTGACATTAGGTGATGGGCACACAATACAATAAATAATTCACATGCCATGGAGATGTACACCTGAAACTTATGTGTCCTATGGATCAATGTCACCGCATTGAATTCAATTTCTAAATATAAAAAAAATAGTTACACAGATGTAAATTACAGCATAGGGGATATGGTCAATAATATTGTAATAATTATGTATGGTATTAGATAGGTACTACACTTTTCAGGGTGATCATTTCCTAAGGTATGCAAATCTCTAATCACTATGTTTTACACTTGAAACGAATATTATATGCCATCTATTCTTGAAAAATAAATTTTAAAAATTAAAAAAATAAAACAAAAACAAGTATTTACAAATGAAGAATAAACATTTATGAAAAACTTATTTGGAGGTCTTCAAAATAAATGTTAAAATTATTATACTGAAAACGTACCTGATAGGCCACATAACAGCCCGGAAATAGCTTAGTAAACCAAATAGTAATTTTGCAGGTCAACTTAAGGCATTTTTCTAGAATCCAGCAGAGATAAAAATGTGGGAAAAATGATAGAAAATTTAAGAGATCTGGAGGATGGATTCATAAGTTTCAACATATATCTGATGAGAGGAAAGTACAGAAGATAAAAAGACAAAAAAGGAGGAAAAGTGGGGTAATTGGAATATGAAAGAATAAATTTATTTGTATTTTTTGAGAGAGAAGTAAAGACAGATGACAAGAAGGGAGATGAGAAGCATCAACTCAGGGTTGCGTCACTTTAGTTGTTCATTGATTGCTTCTCATATGTGCCTTGACTTGGGGGCTTAGGCCAACCCAGTGACCCCTAGCTCAAGGCAGTGACCTTGGGCTCAATCCAGCAGTATTGAGCTTCAAGCCAGTGACCACTGGGCTCAAGCCAGTGGCCATGGGGTCATGTTGATGAACCCATGCTCAAGCCAGTGACCTTGGGCTTCAAACCAGTGACCTTTGGACTCAAGCCAGCAATCATGGAATCATGTCAATGATCCCATGCTCAAGCCAGTGACCCCATACTGAAGCTGGTGAGCCTATACTCAAGCCAGCGATCTCAGGGTTTTGAACTTGGAACCTCAGCATCTCAGGTTGATGCTCTATCCACTGCATCACTACAGATTAGGCAAGAATGAATTGGATTATTGAATTGAATGGTTGACTATGTGAGAGACTTGTAGCACTTAAATATCTCTATATAGAGTATAAAAATGGGAGAGATGAAGAGGATCTTAAGGAGATAAGTAGGTGATGGGGCTACTGACTAAAAGACAAAAAAGTAAAGTGGGTAAAGCATTATAGTTTGGTTTTGGACCTTTTGGTTTGGAAATGCAGGAAAAAAGGCTACGTGAACATTCAGAGGAGAGGTAGTGAAGAGATCTCAAAAGCAGTATTTGAAGAAATTCAAGTGCATGATATAATGGAAAATGTAATAAAATGTGGTGTGAAGAATTCTGTTTGATTTTTATTGTTGAATTATGTGGTTTAACTTTATTAAATCAAAATTGGCTGTGGTACAAACAGGTATGTGCCATTAAAAATTTATTGCAGTTAAGATGAAAGGCAATGTGTTTTATGTGATCTAGCTGTTCTTTTTTATATTTTATATTTGGGTTATGTTTAGTTAATGTTTGATATGTTAATTAACCATTGTGTTTACTTATTAATGTTTTTTCCATGTAAACTTTAATGTGTATTTTTTTTTTATTCCACCCCCTTTTCAAAAGAAATGTATGCTTAAATCACCACGGTTACTAAATTACTTAAATGAAAGCTCTCCAAAATTGGATGTCAACTTAAACCTTATTTTAGGATCTGACCCCAAACTTCTAACATCGCTAGAGTCATCATAATCACCAATTCTTAAGAAAGAAAGAGGGTTATTGATGGAGTAGAGTTATTGATTTTATAAAATTGTTCTTTTGTGTTTAGAGTAACATACTTTCATGGGGCAGTGGCCATATAAGTACAATATTTATTTCTGCTCCATTTCAGTGAATGTTGGTCTGTAAGTTTTTCTGAGATAGGTTCTTTGTTTGTTTTTAAACCATGCCAGTATACAGAGTTTTTCTTGGTGGCCTGACCAGGAGATATGTTGAACTATAGTGTTCTTTTCAGAAAATGTCATTGAACCTGACCATGAGGTGGCGCAGTGGATAAAGCATTGGATGGGGATGCAGAGGACCCACATTAAAAACCCTGAAGTTGCCAGCTTGAGCCTGGGCTACCAGCTTGAGCACAGGGTCATTGGCTTGAGCATGGGATCATAGACATGACCCATGGTCACTGGCTTGAGCCCAAAGGTTGCTGATTTGAGCAAGGATCACTGGCTCTGCTGTAGCCCCCCCCAGTCAAGGCACATATTAGAAAGGAATTAACAAACAACTAAGGATTTATGCTTCGACACTGCAATGAAGGATTGATTCTTCTAATTTCTCTCCATTTCTGTCTGTCTGTCCCTATCTGTTCCTTTCTCTTACTTGCTCTCTATGTCACAAAAAAAGAAAATTCCATTGAAATACTACTATAATATTCACTTATGATATTTATAATGATATTTAATGTATCCATAGCTTAATGAAAAACCTTTTCCCTTCTAGTCTGGGAATATATCATTATTAAACTACTACAGCATGACATGATGAACTTAGATCATTCTATTATGGTAAATTCTTCTCAGCTGAAGTTCTGAATCTGCCCATGTTGACGGTTCTTTGTTCAAAAGGGTAGTTACTAACAGTTTGGTTTTTTTAAATAGAATAGTTTAGATATGTTACCTATGTGTTCTTAATTATGTATAAAATGGGAAAACATTCTATGGTCTTGCTGGTATTCCAAGATATATGATTTGAGTTCTGGAGAACACAATGCTCAGGTCCCCCAGGAACGGTTCCTGGTGTTTCATGGTAGCTGCTTTGGATACCACAACAATGAGGCCTTGTCCCCGGTCTCAGGAAAGAGTCACTTCAAATAGGATTAGGCTTTCTGCTCAGACTTGTCTTGTGAATCTAGAAAGCACCAGTGAGAACTTGTCTCGTGAATCAAAAAAAGCACCAATAAGAATTAGCCTGCCCATCTGCTTCTGTATCACAGACACACCAACTGTGCTTTATATGTATATAAAAACATATTTTTCAAGCCAGGGCATGTACACATTCTAAGGTACTCATGCATGGATAGTTTTAAAAATTTGCAGTAACATGTTACTTAAAAAATTCTCAACTTCCACGTTTATTCTTTTCTAAAATTGCCTAAGAAAGTGCCTGCTTTTCTATAATTCTTCTCCCACTTTACAAAGTAAAGGCCTACTTTTCATCCATGTGAAATATTAATATAGTACATTTACTTCAGCATTAGTGACCTCCTGTGCACCAAAGGAAGTGATGATGAGAAATATTAATTTTGGAGGAGGGCATCTTTAATGATTAATCAAGGAAACATACCCTGTGGGTTTCTTGAATTTCTGCAGCTTACACACATTTCTGATAAGGATGAAGCTGGACCTTGCAAAGTAGGTTAGTAATTCTGATTCTTTTAAAAATAACATCTGTGTTTTCCAAGACCAATAGTTTTTAAGATACATTGGATAAAATCACAAATACATATTTCATGTGGTTTCTTTTAGATTCAGTGTAGTTTTCAATATGATAGTTAAAACCCGTTTTCCCTAAGGCTGTCATAAAACATTGATTTGTTAAAGTCATGTTGTTTTGTCTTATAAAATATTTAATATGTATTATTTTTTATTAACAAAGTTAATTTTCAAACTTATAAAAAATTTGGGATAATTAAAAAATATGTAAAGGAAGTACATAAGTTTCTTCAAAATTATTTTAGGAGGGATTTTGAATTACAGAGTCTTTTGAATGACACTGAGAAAAGGCCTCCTTGACACATAGTCTAGGATTGTTCACAGAGCTTGGTTGGCCCCTTATTCATACAAGCTTACCTCTTTTGGTACAGTACACAGGCTGCTTTTAAAGGCCCACCATTTACCCGGTATTCCCTCTAGACTGTCTTGTCTAGCAGGACTTCTGAAGCTCACTACTAGTTTATGGAAGGCATTGTCAGAGGGCAAGCTTCCAGTAGACAACTGTTTCATTTTAAAAACTTTCCTTTTGCAGAGCCAAATGTCAGAAAGGATGGGTGACTAGTTAAGACTGCTAGTACTAGCAAATGATAGCAATATCTTAGTGGCTTACAGCTGCTAAGATTTATCTCTTGCTCATGCTGCATGTGCACACAGGGTTCAGCTGTAACTGTGCTCCTGTTGTCTGGAGAACTGCGGATCAGATGGGCAGATCAGCCTGTCTGGGAAAAAGGAGACTGGGCAAAAATAGGGGAGGTCCCAGAGCTATTGCCTTCAGTTCACTCTTCTTTGGCTAGAGCAAGTTCACTGACCAAACCTGGCGTCGGTGGGGTTGAGGAACATGGTCTTCTCTTTAATAGGGGCAGTGAATACTGTCAAAACAAAGTTTACCCCGGACAAAGTTAAACAGGCAAGGAAGGTTTTATTCAAGGCTATTGCACTCTGCCCCCAACTCCACAAAATAAAGAGTGGGAAGGTTTTAAGAGCTGGAGTAAGGGTCTGGGGATTGTTGGTCATTTATGTTTGCTAATTCGCTTTACCAAAAGGAAAAATAAACTTTCATATCTTTATGACAAGAGGCAGTTTTACAGGTTGGAGCAAGAGTTCTCGCCTAACTTAGGTTTCTATCTCTACCCTTTACTATAGTCCAGTATATAAAAACCCTGTCTTCCTTGAGAATTACATTCAAAATTGATGATTCCCAGGTCCTTGAGGAAACATTCTAGGGTTAAAAAACAGGTAAGAGGCTTTTAAAAAGGTTTATATCTCAAAAGGGCAGAAAAATAATTTATAGTTACAAGTTTTTTTAAAATAAATACTTCTAAGAAACAGGCCATGGTAGGGGGGTGTAGAGTAAAAAGGGACAAATATATAGTGACAGAAAATGATTTGACTTTGGATGAAGGGCCCACAACACAATCAATAATTCAAGTGCTATAGGGATGTTTACCTGAAACCTATGAAGTCTTGTTGATGAATGTCACCCCATTAAATTTATTTTCCAAATAAAAAAGGAAAGAAAGAAAGAAAGAAGGAAAGAAGGAAGGAAGGAAGGAAGGAAGGAAGGAAGAAAGGAAGGAAGGAAGGAAGAAAGGAAGGAAGGAAGGAAGGAAGGAAGGAAGGAAGGAAGGAAGGAAGGATGGAAAGAAGGAAAGAAGAAAGAGAGAGAGAGAGAGAGAGAGAGAGAGAGAGAAATGGGCCATCAGGGGCCTAGAATGAGGAAGAAGCCTGTCTAAAATTTAGTCAAAGTTGAGGGGACTGTTAAGGCCATCATGATCAATATTTAAGAACAATAATGCAGTCTATCATAGTGTAGAGGGTGTATGTATATGTGTGTGACTTGCTTGATTGCAAGCAACAGAAATCAATGCTGGCTGCTTTAATTGGGATAATGCACAGAACTGATGGGAGCTGATGAATCAAAATTGAAAAACATACCTAGCAGGTTTTGAGGAAGCAGCCCCCTTCTTTTGACAGGGACAGTACAGTCAAAACTTTGCTACTGCTAGGCAAAGGTGTGGTCACCACCAGACAGTTCAGTATTCCGGCCCAGACTTGGGGAAGTCTGGTGAGTTGTTGGCTATCAAAGAGCCCACAGAAAAGATAGGAAAGACGTGGGTAATCAGTTGCTACAACTTTCTTTACAACTACTCCATCCTTCAGGTAGTGGATGGCCACTCCTTCAGTTTTGCTCCAGAGTCAAAGGCGGGCCTGGCATGTCTGATTGACAGATTTAAGGCCAAATACCCTGGGTAATGGAGAGGTGTGAGCTCTCTTGCACATCCATACCTGGGCCTTGTATAGTGGGTAGGGTGTGAGCTCTAACTTTGGCTTTGGTAATGGAAGTAAGGTAATGAGTTCTACCAAAACTGAACATAAGTGGAAGTAACCTCTTAACCCACCCACCCAAAGGGGAAGTTGAATAGACCAAGCAAAACAAAACACAGAAGAAACGTGCAGCCATTAATGTCCCCCCACTACCTGAAGGATGGACTAGTTGTGAAGAAAGTTGTAGCAACTATTTACCCACGTCTTTCCTCTCTCTTCTGCGGGCTCTTTGATGACCAACAAACCAGAAGACTGCTCTGACCACCCAATTTATACTTTAAATCAGGGGTCTCAAACTCAACTCAGCATGTGGGCTGCAGAGCAAGATCACAGCCATTCGGCGGGCCGCACTAGGTCTACAAAAGGCAACTGTTACGCAACACTTTTCAGTGTCACAAAACGACCAGAAACTGTAGTTCGTGGATTAGTCTGCGGGCTACAAAAAATTGTTCGGCGGGCCGCATGTGGCCTGTGGGCCACGAGTTTGAGACCTCTGCAAGTTTAAACCCTGGCGTCACTGGGACAACCTCACAGGTTTCTGAGTGGTCAGCCAAGAGCACGAACTAAAATGTGGTGAGTGGACGAGTGAAGCTCTCAAAACCTCTTGCTTGTGTCTACCAAGTAACAATATAGAAATTTCATAACATATTATATATTTCCCCACTTAGTTCCTTTAAAGGAGATGTAAGGGGAGTGGTCTCTGAAGTTGCAAAACTTTGTAATTGCAGAAACTCCCTGCCCCTTATCTCTGAGCTGCAGGTTTCCCATCAGTTGAATGGAGTGTTCATGCATATTTTGCAGGGAGTTTTGGAGAATGTATCAGATAAAACCTGTAGCACACACAGTGCCGGCACATAGTATGCATGAATAAATGGTAGCAATTATTAGGAAAGGGACATCTTTAACTTCTTCTGTCCCCTCTGCTAGAGTTATTTCTCCACAGCAATCATAATTTGAGTATTTGTTCAGGGGGAAGGACACAGGTCTGTTTCCGAACTGGCTTCTGGTGGCTACGGAGTGCCACATGCTTTTGCTCTGCCTTTCCTCAGAGTCCGAAGATCTCCCAAGAGACTTGCCTGGCCTAAATCAAACAGGGAGAGCAGAAGCCAGATCTTGTGCAGAACAGAGTGGAGCATTCCTGTCAGGCCACTGGGTCATTTACTGAGCTGCAGTGCTTTAAAAATATGAAGCATGTTAAGGAAGGATTTATTAGACAGTTTTTACTATGTCCTCATACTAATGCTGCATTGATCACGCTGGATTGTGCAAGTACCCAAGTGTTTCCTGAATGAGTAATTAATTAAAATGTTATATGCCAGTGTCACGCAGTATGTGAGGAATTTTATGGAAATTATCAACATTTCTATAAAAATTTTTCTTAGAGCCTATTTATAAATGAATGCTAAGCATGCAGCATTTCTGATATATAAATATACTGCGTGTGCATGTGTGTGTGTGTGCATGTGTCAGATGTTTGATGATGATTAAGATTTTATTGGTGTGAGATTAGTTACATTTTAAAGATGGAAATTAGTATTAAAAATTTTTCTGAGTGTCATTAAAATGTAACATTTTTTCAGATTTAGAAAATAACTTTTTAAAAAAGCAAACAAATCAGAAAGTTTTATTGGCAGTAATATTGTTTCTTAAACTCTGGTTACTTTGGTTACTCTTGGAATGTTAAAATAATCTGGGCCTTTAGACAGTAAGGACTAGTCTCCTATTTATTTTGGGCCCACGATGATACTAATTACCACTCGCTAGGGCGTGTGCGGAGGAAGTATATGTGCTATCTAGAAGGAGAGATGGCTATGGCAGCCAGCAGTTTGGATAATTTCTGAGTCCCCAAAGAAAATAGCATCATTAATGTGGAGAATCACTATCCTCCAGACATACACGAGTTCTTTTCGGAATGTTTCTGATGCACAAAGGCACATCTTTGACTAGTTGCTTAAAGTTATTTGTTTAGAATAAAGAGCAGGGAGCATTGTATGATCCTAATCCACCTCTTTTATTTTTTTTTCTCAGATTATTGTTCTCCACCCCCAGCCCTTTCTTAGCGATAACTAGTGCTGAAAGTAGCAATGTCACTTCTGAAGAAGCAGTGGTTCTCCCATGTTTGTTTATGGCCTGCTGTTGTACCTAGCCCTGTGATGGGCTGAAACCTTATCTTAGAATCAGAATATCAAAGCTGAAATGAAACATAGGATTTTGCTGAGCTCAGCCCACGTTGTTCAGATCAGGCGACGGATGATCAGAGCAGTGGGATTTCCATTCTGAGTTTTGATTTCCAGCGCAGTGTTTTTCTCTCATTCTGGTTTATAATGAGGACAATCCCATCTTTTCTAGGTAAATCAAAGCTGCTTATTTATGTAACACTGCTGTAGGAAAATTGGTCCCATTGGAATTTTAGACTTTCTCTTGGTACAGTTATGGAATCACAAAGTGGAAATGAACCTTGAGCAAGTGTATAATCCACATCCAGCTCCAGGCTCCACCAGGAAGATTTTTACTGCCTCACATGATCTTTGCTGATCTTCTTCTAACAATGAGCTCTGAAATTATGTGGGGACACAATGTGAGGAGGGCAGGGCTCAGAAACTGGGCTTCTGTCTCAAAAAGCCTGTGTTTCTTCTTTAACATATTTTTTTATTTTTATTTTTTATATTTTAATTTTTTTCCTTTTTTGCACTTTTCTGAAGCTGGATACGGGGAGAGACAGTCAGACTCCTGCATGTGCCCGACCGGGATCCACCCAGCACGCCCACCAGGGGCAAAGCTCTGCCCACCAGGGGGCGATGCTCTGCCCCTCCGGGGCGTCGCTCTGCCGCGACCAGAGCCACTCCAGCGCCTCGGGCAGAGGCCAAGGAGCCATCCCCAGCGTCCGGGCCATCCCTGCTCCAATGGAACCCCGGCTGCGGGAGGGGAAGAGAGAGACAGAGAGGAAGGGGGGAGGTGGAGAAGCAAATGAGCGCCTCCCCTATGCACCCTGACCGGGAATCGAACCCGGGTCCCCCCCACACACCAGGCTGACGCTCCACCACTAAACCAACTGGCCAGGACCTCTTTAACATATTTTTATTAACCTGTCTAGTTAGACTGATAGACTAGAATCGTTGAAGGATGGAAGCATGGCTATGAGGAAGAATTAGAACTTGCTTATGATAAAAATAAAAGCACTGTTATTTGTGTTTTAATCTGTTCACTTTTATTGTTTTAGGACCATCAGATAATCCATACTGATAATCTGTGTTTAATTGACTAGCAGATAATTCACAGTATCAAGAATAAACAACACAAGAAGGGAAAAGAGAAAAATGACACTCTCTGCTGTGCTCCACCTGTCACTCACTTATATTCTGTCTGCACCATCAGATGAGGAAGGTATTATTGTCGCCATCTTATAGATGAGAACACGGGGAATCAGGAAAGTTCAGTGTCCTTCTGAAAGTGATACAGTTAATAAATGGTGATGCTAGGAGTTGAGCCTGGCCTGCTGCCCCCAGGGAAGAAAAAACTTTAAATGGAGAATAGCAATTTGATATGGGTGCACTTCAGCCTACTTTGCTTTCTTCCTGTTGCCTAAAAATAAGTCATTTATGTGATCCTGATAGTGGGCTCTTCCTGCTGGAGCAATGATAAAGCCAAGGGATTTTCTTAAGTTTGCAGATCTCCTGAAATTTAAAAATGGTGGGATAGTGTTTTATGTTTTTGTTTGTTTGTTTGTTTGTTTTTTTTTGAAGCTAATGACTGGAGAAAAGCTGATGAGTAAGAAAACACTTAAGACACAGATTGATACAGGCCTCACTGGCACTGTCAGGGAATGCAGTGCTGGGGGGGAGGAAAGTGGGCATGAAATAATAGTGAACCCATGTGACTGCAACACTGATAGGTGTGAAAGTGGTAGAAATGCTTCTGTATGCCAGAAACCTAAAAAAAAAAGGAAAAAAAAGAAGCCCAAAATGAATAATCAAGCAGTTGACAGCAAGGAATGCTTTGATGTAGGATAAAAACTTGGTGGAAGGAACTGGGTTGAATCACACACACACACACACAAACACACACACACACACACAGGTCAATGAGATTGTATTGAAATTATTTTTTTAAAAAAAGATTGGGAAAAATGTAATAAATCAGTCTGTAACAGGGACTTTATAAAGACAAGATGACCATCTTTTAATGAAGAAATGTAGAACTTAGATTTTTGATTAAGACCACTGAATCACAGTTTATGATCAGGTATGACAGAAAATGCTCAGATGCTGAATTGAAAATCCAGTATTATTTTATTAATATGAAACCTTACAGAAGGTGATTGAGGGCAAAGTACCAATGAGCATGCGGTCCTGAATTTTCACAACTTTATTATCAGCCTCCTCCTCCCCCCGCCATCATTTACCCCTGCTCATCTCTTACCTCTTGCCTTTCTTTGGTGAGAGTGGTTTCACAGTTCAGAATTGGCACGGTGTGTTCAAAGTGGCTTTTTTTGCTTTCTGTGTTCAAAGGGAAGCATGTCTCAAGATGCAGGGTTGTTCTTATGGGGTAGAATACCCTCCCAGAGTTTCATTTGCCCACTCTGATTCAGCATCCAAGAAGCTTGCTCAGGCCTCTCTGGTTACTTGAATATCTTTTCATCGACAGTACTCTTCTCTAAGTGCACCACCAGCCAATCTCACTATGTATTAGAACTGCTTGGCAAATTATGAATTTTGTTTTCTGGTCTGCATGTGATAATGTAGTTTGCAACTCATACAGCAGAGGCATCCAAACTGTATTGGTTCATGTAGCCCTTAGTTTCTTGGTAATTTTTTCATGTTGCCTCTAGGCAAAAAACAAACCAACTTAATGGTTCTGTTTATTAAGTAGTTAGGTTGAGACAACTCAATGAATATTTATGTCCTAAGAGTGCTAATTATTTACATACATTATCTTATTTTAATCATTCAGCAATACCCTTTATTTAGCCATTCATTCAAGAAACACTTATTGAGCAGCTGATATGTGCTAAGCATTGTTTTAAAGGCTGCAGATATAGATGTGAACAAAGCAAGTGGAGTGTGGACCTCAAGAAATTTATAGTCTGGTATGGGAGATAGGTAATAAACAAAGAAAAGAACAGATATGGAAAGTAATAGCAGATGGAAATAAATGTTATGATTAAGAAAAATAATGCAGATAAAGGGGAAAGAGAAAGATGGAGATGTCATTTTAGATAGGGTGGTCAAAGATTTAATTCTATGAAATAGGTGGTATTATCTCCATTTTATAGAAGAAGAAACTGCGATTCACAGAGGTTGTGTCTTGTCCCCCTTAGCAGTTTGAAAGACAGCTGGGATTCAGATCACTCTTATCAAGGAAGTGATGCAATGCAACCAAGAGTCCTAATTAATTTATGTATACCATTATTAAAATATTTTTCAAAGTGTATGAGTTGATATGTCATTGTGTCTGAGTACCTGAGATGTTCTAACATGAATTCTCTGCTATAAAGAACTTGAGAACTACAGAAAAATCAGTCTCATTTGTATACTTATTCGGGAGATAAAAAATCTGTTAACATAAGGGTAGAATCATTGAATACTCAAACATGTCCTAGTGTGGTAGAGCAAAATGATTTCTCTGAGATTAAACAAGACTTGACATCTTTGAAGAGATAAATACTCAGATTGGAAAAGAAATGGGGCCTAGAGGACAGTAGTATTTAGTTCAAGCAAAAAGATCATTTTCATTTTGCTCTGAAATAAGAAAAAAATTAACTGGAAATAGCATTTCAAATTAAACAATTTAATTTCACTTTCTGTGAAAGAAAAGTTAAATATTTCACTCAGATCTTAAGGGCAAAGAAAGGATTATATAATAAAGACAACATATAAAGGATAGTAATATATTTTAATTATTATTATTATAACAAGGCACATTAATTGGAAAAAAAGAGCAAGAGAGAGTGATGGACAACGATCTTGTTCCACTCAAATCTTAAGGGGAAAAAAAGGATTATATAAATATAATAAAGACAACATATAAAGGATAGTAATATATTTTAATTATTATTATAATAACCAGGTAAATTAATTGGAAAAAAAGAGCAAGAGAGAGTGATGGACAAGGATGTTGAGCAAGCTCAAAGGGAATGTGTTTGTTATAGGTAAATAGTATCGGTCACATTGTGTTTTGGGCATCAGAGTAAATTACGACCTGTTAACACTACTCTTGGAAGGCTTTCAGCAGATAAGAATAGTCTTCAGTTTCTCAGTGGTCTGGGAAACATGTTGCAAATGAAAGCATATAAATGCCAGTTCACATTTATTTATTCGTTCTCATATTTTATTGTTAATTAAAATATTATGAAAATTCTAAGCATGCAGATTGGTATTAAATGAAAAGTACATAGTTTCCCAACTTCAGTACTCCTCCCTAGGGGAAATCATTTCCAGAATTTTTTGCTTATATATTTATAATATTTTGTATGTATAATGGGTTATATGTTTATCCTCTAATTTATCAACTTTTAACAGTCTCTACTGGATTCCAATCATGAAAAAGGAATTTATCTAACATGTTCTCACTTCTCCCCTCCAAAATTATATATGTGATTTTGTAATATTTTATATTACATGTAATTTTTATTTTGAAATTGAGATGTATTTGACATATAATAGTATATCAGTTCCAGGTGTACAAAATAATGAATTGACATGTATATTCTGTAAAATGATCACCACAGTAAGTCTAGTTAGCATCCATTGCCACATATAGTTACACATATTTTTCTTGTGATGAGAACTTTTAAGATTTATTCTCTTAGCACGTTTCAAAGATGCAATACTGTATTATTAACTATAGTTTCCATGATGTTCATTACATCCCCAGGACTAGTTTATCTTACAATTTGATGTTTGTATCTTTGACCATCTTCACCCATATATATTCCTTTTAGATTTTCAGTTGAAGTTTTGAACTGTAATATAAAATTAAATACCTCTAGATTACTTTCTCTCTTTCTACTTTTAGTTCAATTACTTTTATATATTCAGGATTTATATATTTAAATAGTTGAAAACGGAAAGCAAACAACACTTACAAATTATAATCAAGTAAGTATTATTCACTATAGAATCAACTGTATGTTCTGACCTTCAGAGAAGAATATAATGCTGTGGAACTGAACTCTTGCTTCTCAAAAGAGAACTTCTAAGAATTATAGTCAAAAGGATATTTCCTCTTTAAAAAAACCTGTATTAGTTTCTCAGATTCAGGCTGAAGTTGCAGCTTCCTTGAAACTTAGAACATGGCTTTAGGGCACAAGTTTCTATTTTATTGTAGAGTTTCCAATAATTTTGCTTTATATATATTTGTTGACACAATGAATATGTCTTCTTTTCCATGACATTAGATCATTAGTGTAAAAATTATGGGTTTTATTAAATGTAATCTATTTTCATCTTAAAGACATTATTTTTGGGCTTGCACACCTTCCATCTTAAAATTTTTTTATGACACAGCTAGATTACTTTGCTTCTATATATTCTTTTTTCTTGAAGCCCTTTTTGTAATTTTCTCATAAAGGCTGTAGGGGGATAATATCTGTGTCCTTCATTTCTTCAAATGTCTTTATTTTGCCCTCTTATTTAATATTTACTTTAAAATGTTATATAACTTATATTTAGGTAGGTGGAGATACAGAAAGTTAAACTAATTTTTTCTTGGAATTTAATAGGTAATAGTACATTTTTTTTCAATTATCCAACGTTGTTTATGAGCAGCAGTCTGATACCAATTTCATTCTTTTTCTTTTGCAATAGGTTTTGTACCTCCCATCCTTTTGAACATTTAAAAGTATTCCTTTTGTGTTTGGTGTTTGCAATTTCACAAGGTTGGGCAAGGTTGTGATTCTGTTTTGACACTTGGTGGGTTTTCAGTTCAGTTTAATCGGCTCTGGAAAGTTTTGCCTATTAAAAAAAGTTCTTCCTCTTTCTTTCTTTGTTCTTTCCCCTAGAAATCTTATTAAATAGTTACAAAATCCAAATTGATTTTCCAAGCCTATTAACTTTTCTCTTATATTTTTAACCTTTTTGACTCTTCTATACTTTGTGAGATTTTAAACTTGATCTCTCAGCTCTTTTATTGAATTTGGCTAAAAAATCTAATGTCTTTCTTGTTCTCTTATTTCTTACATCTTTGAAGTAGTTTATTCTTACTTTATAACTGCAGTATAATCTTGAAACTCTGAGGATACTAATTAAGTTTTAAAAATAATTATTATTTTTACTTTCTCTGGAGTCAGTTTTAAATTGTTCTACCCTACAGAATGCTTGTGTGTGTTTTTTTTGAAATTTTTTGGTGACATTTATTTTTCTGTTTACATTTTAAAATGATGGGACTACACACTTGTAAGAAATGAAAAAGTGTGAAAATGTGCATGATTAATGATATTGTTTATAGTACTATTTGTAGTAGTAAAAGATTGGAAATAACCCATGTGCCCATTAGTAGGGGACTGGTTGAATAAACTATGAACATCTTCAGAATGAAGTGCAATACTATAAAAAATACATTATGTGGATCTATGTGATATATAGTTAGATTAAGAAAAAAAGCAATGTAAAGAAAGTATATATAGTATGATACTATTTGATACTATTTGCTGAGAAAGGGGAGATATAAAATATATATATATAAATATATATATATAAATATATATATATATACATACATGTGCTTATATTTTAAGAAATAGATAAATCAAGCAATTACAAAAAAGCAAGCTTTTGGGGAGAGGCAATAAGGAGATACTATTTTATAAATTTGACTTTGGAACCATGTGCATATTTTACATACTTATAATGCCAAATCAAAATTTAAAAGAGACCCTGGTCCCCAAATCAGTAGTAAAATGAGATCAGTGAACCTGATTGTATATTCAGTTGAGACAGGGATGAACTATACCAAATGCTTTAAAACACAGTGATTTGTAGATTCTTAGAGGGGTGTGCCCCAAGGGAAAAATAATTTATAAAATTTAAACTGTTTTCAGCAATTATATTGTTGATGGTAGTCTCAATATCAGTAATATTGTGAGACTATTGTTTGTATAATCTATAATTAAGAAAACTAGCAATTAGGTTGGTGTTATTGAGGACTGGGATTTTTGGCGTGGAAAATGGATAAGAGATACAAGATTGATAAAGTTAAGTTTAAATTTCTGTTGTCCCAATTTTGAATTGGAAGAATCATTATGAAATTGTGTGGTATTTTGTATATATGTATGTACATGTTTTTATATGTATTAATGCATTTATGTATAGATTATTAGTTCTCACCACTGAAAAACTGCAGAAACAGTGACCTACCTGAAGCAATTCCTAGCATCTAGGTTGTTGTCTCAAAGTACCATCTCTCACTAAACTGAAAGAACTTGAAGAAATGGCTGATTCCTGGGCAGGGGTAAGAAATATACAAGATAAACTTGTGATAATGTGTCTTTCTAGCAAGCAAGGAAGCTATCAAACACTGCTGGGATCCTGTCAAAAGGATTCAGGAGCCAATTTGTATAGGTTTCTTTTTTTTTTTTAAGATTTATTTTTTTATTATTATTATTTTTTTTATAAATCAAGATACATATATTCAAAGATAACATGTCCAGGTTATCTTGTCATTCAATTATGTTGCATACCTATCACCCAAAGTCAGATTGTCCTCTGTCACCTTCTATCTAGTTTTCTTTGTGCCCCTCCCCCTCCCCCCTTTCCCTCTCCCTCTCCCCCCTCCCCCCGTAACCACCACACTCTTATCAATGTCTCTTAGTCTCACTTTTATGTCCCACCTATGTTGTATAGGTTTCTGATGGACAAAACTGGGGCAATTTTAACATCAAAAAGAATAACTGCAGTGTACTAAAACATATCAAATATGTTTAAATCCATATATTGATAATCAAACAACTCCTTTTGTCAACCCCCCTTTCTCAAATTCATGGATCATTTGTGAAAGATACAGAACTCAGTTTTTTTTTTTAAACTGGTAATTAAAGCGAACACTAGCATTTATCTTGCATATTTTATATAAACAGTACCCTAGGATAGTCAAATATTTGATGAGAGGAAGCTTATATTTATAGAAGTATTCCAGATTAATGAAGAAGAAATGATAGACTGATAATATCTTTATGCAACCCTAATGAATGATATGATTTAGGCAGTGACTGTTAATAGCCACTAACTTTGCAAAATGAGAGACTACTAGATATTATGTTTCTCCTCATGGGAGTGCACACACCAAATCTAAAGTGATCTTGCCAAAAAGAAAAAAAAATGGACCAGTATTAGATCAAGCTTCCAAAAAATCTATCATTGTTCAAGAAATGTGGACATTAGAGAAATATGTTAAGTTATACTATGGAAAAGCAGTCAACAAAATCCAGAATTTGAGAAACTCTACAGATGAAATAATATGATTCTTTAACAAATTTAACTTGTAGGAAAGAAAAAGAGGGACAGAAAGGAAATCTATGACTATAAGAAACCAAGAAACTTATCAACCAGTCATAATGACTGTACCTTATTTGGGTACTGATTCAAATACCTAAATTGCAGCTTTAAAAATATTTTTTGTATGTCAATCAAGTACTAGAACATTGGGGAAAAACATCAGGGAATTATTGATTTTGGTAAGCCGTACTTAGGAATTGTGGTTATGGTATGAAAGGGGAACCATTGTCTTGTAGAGATATATATACCCAAGTGTTTATTGATAGAGTATTGTAATGTCTGGGAATTTCTAAACAATTACGTAGATTGGAGTATATAGAGAAAAAGATTGGCCATGAATTAATACTTTTGAAGCTGGGTGTTGGGTACATGGGATTGCATTATACTGTACTCTCTACTTTTTTATATATTTGGAATTTTTCATAATTAAAAGTATAAAAGAAAAACCAGTTTGGGTTAAAAGAGGTAAAAAAGCATTATATATATATGCTTAGTGATTCAATGGGCCTTTTTAGCTGTAAGACCTCTTTCCTGTCCTTCCTGTGGGGATGGCTGACTTTGAGATCCATGGAGGTGGGTGGGGATTCCATTTGGCAGGCTTCACCCAAGGGCATACGGGACATGCACTGCTTGTTCAAGTCTCAAAAGGAGGCCTGCACTTTGGAGGTTCCCTCTCCTGCCCTAGAACTGTAATCTGCCTTGGTAAATTCTTTGAAGAGCAGATCTTAGTTTTTGTTTTGAGACAAATGTTCTGTCTCTCAGTGTCTGTGAGGGTGGGGAGTATTCTGAAAATAAGTCTTTCAGTAAATTAGCCTGATTATCATTATACAGCCCACTGGGGAGTGTGTTCTACCTGAGATCTCTTAGTTGGAGTGAGTCTCTGTGTCCAAGCATCATTCCCATCAGATGCCCTGGAAATGACTTTGTACTTGCTCTTATGCAGGCCAAGAATACTTCTTTACAGGTAGAAGTAGAGAAATGGAAGGTTGGAATTCTCCTCTGAGAAAAGACCCTATTGCCTCATGAAGTACTTGTCTAATGAAGTTAAAAGTAAAGCTGGATCTTTCATTTATTTTTCTAAAAGTTATTGACCAGGTATTATGTATACATAGAGGAATATTTTAAAAGCTGAATTATATTGGCTTTGAGCCAAATATTAAGAAATAGAGAGACTGCTAACACAAAGGAAATAAATGAATCTTTTCAGCAGATGAAGATAATGGATTAATACAATAAAATTAAAAATTAAAAAAAAGGAACCTGGTTTGAACAGTGAGATTTTCAGATTGGAAAATGACAAGCTCAACTGAGAGGTAGAACGATTAGATGGTTACGCTAAAGGGATGAAATCTCCAATAGAAAAGTGAGAGTTGAGCATGAGTGTGCCCTGGGCAAAGTAACTTAAAAAAAACCCAGACTATATTTTTAATTGTCTGAATTCCATTTAAACTTTCACCACTATAATAAGACTGTACTTTTGAAGGTCCCTCTTAACTCTCTCGTCTGCAAAAACATCACTGCATCAGCAACCAGACTATTCTTCCCGTTCTCCCTGCTGCACACGAGCATTGTCTTTGTATTTTCCATTGAAGTTCCTGGTAATGCTGTTTTTTCAGTCCTTGGGTTCATAATCTTGAACTCATTATTTATCCTGTCATTCATTCAATGCATGTTTATCAGTGCCTGCATCTGCCAGGCTCTGTATTAGGTGCTGGGGACACTGGTGAATGAGATAAAGGAGGTCCCTGCATTCATGGAGTTAAGAGTCTTGCAAAGTTCACCTGTGGCCCCTTGGGCCAATGCACAGGGGACTTACACTAATTCAGTCTTTCTCAATATTATCATCTTTTCCTAGGCATTGTTAAAATAATCTTTACCACAGTCTGTCTTAGATTATAGTTAGGTGTCTCTCTCTTCCATTAGGTTAGAAAGAGAATTCATTTATTATGCATTGTTCTTTCCCACCTTCCAAACCCTTATTTATATGGTTTATGTTCCCTGATTTTAGAATACAATTATGTTACTGCGGGCGGGCCCCCGCGCGCGCGCGCGCGCGCGCACACACACACACACACACACACACAGAAACAAACCAGCCAGCCAACAAAGCCCCGCTCCTGTGCTAGCTAGTAGGGGCTCCAACGCAGGTGACCGGATGCCTCCTGCTACACTGTGGCTCTCAGTTGGAAGCTTGATGCCTTCCTTAGAGTTGTCAGCTTCCTACCAAGAGGAGAGTGAGAATTCGGTCTGCCTCCCTTCCCTGATACTGAGCTTTATATTGTTAGAACACTTCCACTTCAATTACAGTTGTTTTCGTTGCTTTTGAAAATGAAAGTGTAGCTTTTATTCATAAAACTTTAGGGCTTCCTTCTAGAAAGACAGAAATAAGCATGATATCTGATATATGATAGAATATGACACTAAAAAAAAAGAAAGTGTTAATAAATATTGATAAAAATTTCAACTCTTCTTAATGATATCAGGAGAATCTTGAAAACCATGAGATTAATTGCCTTATGGCAAGTATGTGACATATAAACAATAAGAATGATTGAGCACTTGTATGTACCTGGTACTGAGCCAAGTCTTTTTTTATGTGGTAACTTTTATAGTCCTCACAACAGTTCTGTGAAGAACGTACTGGTTCTTCTCTCTATTTTACTGCAAATTAAGACCCTGAGGGTTAAAGACATTAAATAATTTGTTCATATCTACCAAGTGATGAGCCTGATATTTAAACTAACCATAACAATTTGTATCAAAATACCAAATACAATATTTCCTTCCTTCTTTCCTTCTTTTCCTCCTTCCTTTCCCTCCTTCCTTTCCCTCCCTTTCTTTCATCTCACACTGTTCCTCTTTTTTTCTTTTTATGATGCTATGGAGATTTATTTATCATGACGTACTTAAAGAAAGAGTTCTGCTTAAGGTAATAATATTGTATTCTATTATCATATGCCTTTATTATTTAGTGAACAGTAGTGGCTAATTGTATTTCAGTTGTTAAGCTTTACCCTGCATATAGTAGAGAAGTATGTTGTTATCTTATTATATAAGTTACTCATCATAAATTAAATTTGGAGATTTTATTTTCTAATATAAAATTTGAAAAATATTTACTATTCAAAATTTGTGCTAGGCCCTGGCTGGTTGGCTTAGCAGTAGAGAGTTGGTCCAGCACATGGAAGTCCTGGGTTTGATTCCTGGCCATCTGCTTCTCCACTCCTACCCGTCTCCTTTCTCTCTTATTTCTCTCTTTCCCTCTCACAGCCAAGGCTCATGTGAACAAAGTTGTCCTGGGCTCTGAGAATGGCTCCATGGGCTCTGCCTCAGGCTGTGGTTGCAACGGAGCAACGCCCCAGATGGACTGAACATCGCCCCCTGGTGGGCATGCCTGGTGGATCCCGGTCCGGCGCATGTGGGAGTCTGTCTCTCTGCCTCCCCTCTTCTAACTTCAGAAAAGTACAAAAATTAAAGTTTGTGCTATATTTGAAAACTTTTTTTTTTTTGAACTGCAACTGTGAGAAACTTTGCAGGCACATTTCCTCAGAAGAGGAGCAGTTGGTTTTTGAATGTATGCCCATTTATATTTCTTACTGCAAGTCATTTACATTTATGTTTTAGCTATTGAGTCATGCTCCTAAAATGTCAAATGTAATTATCATAGTGAGCAATGACTGGAAAAAATTTCCTCCAAATATTTTACTCAGGAAAGGAGAGATTTTTTTTTCTGCCTTGTTTGAGCTCAGTCGCCAGAAGCTTCCAGGTTATCGAGCCGTCCTCTGGCACCTCACAGACTGTGGCTAGCAGAGTTGCGGACAGTCTCGTTTGCAGAATCTCTTGGCTGGCGATCCCTGTCTTGAAACTACACAGAAGGCATGCTATGCTGTGGAAGGCATGATATGATTCCTTTAATTAATTTGAGTTTCTGAGGCTTTGCTGTATAGTCAACCCTTGGCTTTTGCTAAAATGATGTTGAGCCCAGCAATTCATTATGACTTCTAGGGCACAGTGATTCTAGCAGTTGCTAAATGTATGCTGGGCCATAAAGACAATGTTGTAATGATTTAAGGCAAGGATCCTTTATTCCTAAAATAATTCTGCTCACTAATGTGATCAGGGAGCTCAATTTCAGTTTGACAGAGGTTTCAAAATAGAACTTCATGAGGAAAAACTGCAATTAGATATTCATGGGTCATATTCTTAAGTTTGTGGAGTAGAATGTTAATGAAGAGAAGTATTTATTTTATTTTAGTTTAATTATAATACATTTCCTGTTATATCTGCTGCAGATTGTAAAGAACTTGGTATCATTACTTTGCCTTTTCGTCTCGTACAGGCATAGAATTCTTTGCAATCTGCTGCAGACATCAACATCAAATGTAATATATCTGATGTAAGCAAATAAAAATTTTTTTTTTGGTTTTTTTTTTTTTGTATTTTTCCGAAGCTGGAAACGGGGAGGCAGTCAGACAGACTCCCGCATGCGCCCGACCGGGATCCACCCGGCACGCCCACCAGGGGGAGACGCTCTGCCCAACCAGGGCGTCACTCTGCCGCGACCAGAGTCACTCTAGCGCCTGGGGCAGAGGCCAAGGAGCCATCCCCAGTGCCTGGGCCATCTTTTGCTCCAATGGAGCCTCGGCTGCGGGAGGGGAAGAGAGAGACAGAGAGGAAGGAGACGGGGAGGGGTGGAGAAGCAGATGGGTGCCTCTCCTCTATGCCCTGGCGGGGAATTGAACCCGGGACCTCTGCATGCCAGGCCGACGCTCTACCACTGAGCCAACCGGCCAGGGCGCAAATAAAATTTTTAACGAAATTCTTCCTACTATACTTATACTTAGTTGCAAAATAATGTCACAATCTTACCTTCTTATCTTTGGAGGCTCTCTTCTGAACTATAGGCCTTTGTGAGATTAGGAATCAAATGAAATAGAATAGCAGTAAAATAGCCAGTGCAATCATTCCAACCTAAATTATTAGCTTCCGCCCTGGCCGGTTGGCTCAGCGGTAGAGCGTCGGCCTAGCGTGCGGAGGACCTGGGTTCGATTCCCGGCCAGGGCACATAGGAGAAGCACCCATTTGCTTCTCCACCCCTCCGCCGCGCTTTCCTCTCTGTCTCTCTCCTCCCCTCCCGCAGCCAAGGCTCCATTGGAGCAAAGATGGCCCTGGCGCTGGGCATGGCTCTGTGGCCTCTGCCTCAGGCGCTAGAGTGGCTCTGGTCGCAATATGGTGACGCCCAGGATGGGCAGAGCATCGCCCCCTGGGGGGCAGAGCACCGCCCCTGGTGGGCGTGCCAGGTGGATCCCGGTCGGGCGCATGCGGGAGTCTGTCTGACTGTCTCTCCCTGTTTCCAGCTTCAGAAAAATGAAAAAAATAAATAAATAAAAATAAAAAAATAAAAAATAAATTATTAGCTTCCTTTTGAAGTCTTCCACAATTTTTTCTTTATCCAGTATTTGGAGATTAAAGATTTCCATTTTGTGGAAGGGAGCTGTTGTCAGTAGGCTCCTCCTGGGTGAATTAAGGCAGTGATAGAAATTGTTTGAGATCAGATTCTAGATGGCAATAGAGACTAATATGGGACATGGCCCTATTTTTTTTATGTTACCAAATGTTGTGGATAATCATTTTGATGACTGAATTGAAAATATAAGCTTGGAAATTACAGGGTGCTGTGTTAGAGCCCTGTGTGTGGATATATGTGGGACTTGCATAGAACTTGATTTTTTTTTCACCGTTGCTATTGTCTAGGTACAGCTTCATGTTTGGTGAGAGAGACTAAAGTGAAATACAGGGGTCCTCAGGTTATGACACGGTTCCGTTCCTACGACAGTGACGTAACTCGAATTTTGGTATAAGTGGAAACACACCCTAGCCTAAGTCACTTACCTATCCTAATACAGTTGTAAAATCATAATCTAGAATATAAAAACACAACTAAGCCACAGAAAAAGGAAAAGGACATAAATATACTGTACTGTACACTGTACTGCGTATTCTTCTTTGGCACACAACCAAACTAGTTCACTCACGCAGTCTGTAAATATAATGCTAACAGCATAAGCCAAAGCACTCACATCTCAATTTTTTAAAATTTTTATGGGAGTGAATGTCATGAACTCAAAACATTGTATTTGAGACTGTTACAACCTGAGGATCCCCTTGATTTCCACAGGGTCCCACTTCAGTGCCAGTGACCTGAAGAAAATTAGATGCTTCAGGTGGAAAAATCTTTGGGTAATCTCCACTTTACTCAGTGTGTTTTATAAAATATTGTTGTGGGTACTTGGAGGTATTTTTTCAATTCTCCTCTCCAGACCTAAGGGTTGTATATATCAGCCCCTATCCTCCTTCAATAATAATCCCACGAGCCCAGCTGTTCTCTGCTCCTTTCAGTTTGAGGCCCATATAGACTGTGCTTCAGAGTCTGTTACTCTTTCCATGGACACATCATAAAAATATTTCATCTAAAAAGGACTGACACATGCGACAGCATGGATGAACCTTGAGAACATTATGCTGAGTGAAATAAACCACTCACAAAAGAACAAATACCGTATGATTCCACATCTGTGAGATATTTAGAGTACTAGTCAAATTTTTGGAGACAGGAAGGAGAATGGTGCCTGTCAGGGTTTGGGCAGAGATGACAATGGGAAGTTATTTTTTAATGGATTTGGAGTTTGATTTTTGCAAGATGTAAAGAGTTCTGGAAATGGATGGTAGTGATGGTTGCACAGTGATAATATTTATTGCCACTGAACCATATGCTTAAAAATGGTTAAGTTGGTAAAAATTTTTTATGTGTATTTTATCACAATAAAAATAATTTAAAAAAAAACCTTCTATCATGCCATTTATTATATCCAGATACTCTTTCCTCAACTAAATCATCTCACTTTTTCTAATTATTACAAACATCACACAGATAATAAAAAGCAAAATCTGTATGTTCCCTTACTGTCATCTTATCCATCCCCAAATCTAGGTTATATACTCCCGAAATATATCTCTATTCCATTCATTGCTTTTGATATTGGCCACAATAACTCTAGACTGCACTACCACCTTCTGTTCCCTGGACTCTTACAGCAACTCCCAGCTGGTCTCCAACTAAGTCTTTTCCAAACTTTTTTTGGTGCTCCTTCATGAAATGTCCTTCTTTCATTATTTCACTAGGCTGCCTTTCTAGTCTTTCAGGTCTCCCTGCAAAGGTCCTATCTGACAGACGGCCTCTCTTACTGTCTATTCTAACATGTCCATCCTTGTCTTCCACTCCAGCTTCAGGTATTCTCTCTCTCACCCCTCTATTTTCTTCAGCACAGTTACCACAGTATGTCTTTTCCTTGTTCATTTGGTTGATCACTGCCTGTCTTTTGTAGGAAAATACAAACTCCATAAGGATCTCTTCTCTGCTAAACCCCTACATCCCCAGCACAGGGTGAAGGTCATGGTAGACATTCAATGAATTTATTATCATTATTATTAACTGTTTTTATTGAATTTCTTGGGGTGATATTGGTTAATAAATTATATAGATTTCAGGTGTACAATTCTATAATACATCATCTGTAAATTGTATAGTGTGTTCACCATCGCAAGTCAAATCTCCTTCATCACCATTTATTCCCTCTTTTCTCTCTTCTACTTCCTCCTCCCCTGATCCCCTCTTATATCCCCCGTATTGTTGAACTTATTAAATGAATAAATAGAAATATGTATTTTTACAACTTTTTAAACTTTAACAGCTTAAAAATAATTTCTTTATGTGTTTTAGATATATTACATAGCTCATCATATTACAAAAACATGGATTTGAAAAAATTGTGTTTGTAGTTTGTTTAAAAGGTATTTAAAAATATATGATGTTAATAACGAATAATAAAACTAAGGAATTGTACTTTCAGGGAAGCAAGTGGGGACCAGCCAGTTACCAATTTGGATGTTGCAGAATGCTATTTGTCATATGACCACACTGAGTTTCTTTACTGTGGAATTGGGATAATGATATCTGTCCCATCCATTTTAGAGTAGTTACAAAGATTGTTTTTCTATTTCTTGTTTGTAGAGTGCTTTAACATATAAGTGTTTCCTTATTTATGCCTCATAGCAACCTGGTAAAATAGGTATGATTATCTGCCTCTTATAGCAGAAGACCTTCATTTCTGATATCTAGAGAGTAGTAAAGGTGGGATTCAAGAAAAATGAGGCCCATGGTTACATCTGCTATTCTGTCTTTGGTATGATTGCTGCTCACTCACTGTACCACAGCTGAAAGACAGAGACCATCTGAACATTCTAAAATACTGTAACAAAAATGGTTACGATTTTTAATCATGGTGAGTTTTACCCATATAAATTTGCTGCATATTGTTCTAAATTGATTGATTAAGCACCTGGGCAATATACAGAATCACACAAATATATAATGCACATAACTTTTCAGTAGCAGTTGTTCAATTACAATTTTGGATTTAGAGATGGAGAAAATAAAGGTATTTGAAATTATTTGGCTTTCTAAAATTGACTTTATGTCTCCGTTTGCTTTTGCTGAATGTGTATTTGGTCATGTGAATGTATTTACATGTGATGTTTGCAATTGGAAACATTTACTCATAAATATAGAGACCATTCGCTCCTTGCAAATTGGATAGAGATGCTAATAAAAGTGGAGTAGGTCAAAATGAACTCATACACTGTACGCATGTGTGTTATATGTATATATGTCTATGTATATGTAAATGCTATATATGTGTATATCTTATATGTATGTAGTTACTCATATATAGCACATATTTATGCAATACAATATAAGTATATATACAAAGACATGCATGTGTGCATCTATGTATATATGGATACATGTGTATACATATACATACATTTTCATACACATATACCTGTGTGTATTTGTAATTTTTTTTCCTCCTGACAATGAGCAAAGTAGTCTGGATATTTTCTAGAGGCCTCACTTTTTGTATGTGCAGTGCATACAGTGAAAAAGAAAGAAGGAATGTAAGCTGGCTCAGAGAACAGAGAGTACTTCCTTCATCATCTACATTTCACAGCCCGAGGAGGGTGGAGCTGCTGACATTTCATTAGAATTTGCCTCTCAGGTCTCCTCAATGGGCAGCGGTTCTGAAAGTGAGTGCGTATGTGATGGAAGACAAGGACTGAATGTTTCTCAAACCTGTCGCCACTGTTCTTTCTTCTGCTGAGCCTTATGGCACATGCACACAAGTTTAAACTTTGACTTTACCTTATTTTGTACCCTGTGGTTGTTACGTGAATGAGTCTTGAAAGTTTGATGCAGTTCCAAGAAATGTCTGGATGCCTTTCTTTGTGTGTGGATATAAAACTCCCTAGGTCTTAAAAGCTTATCTAAAGATATTTGAAAATTCAAGTAAATTGTGTACATCAGAGTCACTATTTTGTATTATTAATACTTTTGACTGTGTGGACAGATGTATAAAATTCTCTGAAGGAAGCTACATTTTCCCCCTGAATATTCCTTCAAATATATATTTTTAATCAGACTCTGATATAAGTCTCTTCCTTTTTTTGTGGGGAGGTCTTTTTGTGAATACTCATAACTCTCAATATATGTTTTTCATTTCATTCACAATGGACCAGTGAGGCATTTTTTTATTTTATTGTCCTTCGAGTTCAAAGATGATACCACTTGTGATGATGCTAGCCATGAGGGGTGGATGTGATTGAAGAGACCACGGTGTTTAACAGTTTCTGCCATGTTATTTGCTATGAAAAGTTTCTTGGTTTGTGGCACAGGACTCTCTTAGCTATGATCAGATCTGATTTACTAGGGTACAGGCTTTCTCCTCACAATCTATCTAATACTGTCACTACAAGGGAGGCATCGTCACGTGTTCTCCAGCTTGGTGTCAGCAGAAGCTGCTGCTTATCAGCATTTTGCAGGGAAAAGCACGCTCTTTGAGGCTGTGCTTCAGTGGGCTTTCAAGACACTTTTCTGCTGTCTTTCGTACTTGCCTGAATTGGGTCGCCTTGCAGCAAGTTTTGTGATACCACATTTCTATCCTGTATCTGGTTAAGAGTAAATACACTGCTGAGAGCCCCACTTCTAAGCTGATCAAATGATTAATTACATAAATAACTGTCATTTACTAAACATCTGTCATGTGCTAGACATCTTATCTCTGCCATATCATTTACTCTGCCAGAAAAGTAAAGCATTTCTCTCATTTATCCCCAGAGTGTCACTTTCTCCAAGATTTCCCAGATAGTAAGTGGCAGAAACAAGTTCAGGACCCAGGTCTATCTGACTTCAAAGCCCAAGTTTAATGTGATGTAACCATAGTGTCTTACGGCTTCACATTGGGTCGCATAATAGGTTCTGGTGCTTGATTGTTGGCTATATGACTCTCCTTAATGAAGTATGAGTCCATGATTCATATGGCTAGTTGTTAAGACTCTACTTATGGCAGATCTCTGCCACCTTGATGCATTGTGGTTGTGACCCCAAGAATTACACTTTGATTGGTAGATCAATGCCATATTGGTGTTCTGTTCTGTCTGCCAGCCCACTGAAGGGCATGTTGACTTTTCTGATTTGGCTGGCTACATCTTTATCTGTCAAACTGCTGCTCCCTGGGTAGCAGAATTTAGTAACCATTTTCTTCTCTCTATTGATAACTAATACCTGTATATGAATTTACATTCTTCTAAACAGAGGTTGGTGTCTACATTGATCAATGGCAACATTGATCTTCTGGCAACTGCCAACTTTTAGTCATTCAGACTCTAATCATTTAATTTATAGACTGATGCTGGTCATACACAGAATTACCTACAGTAAGTACAGGGGTACTCAGGTTACGACAGTTTCGACATATGACGTTTTGAGTTTATGACGCTCACTCCCATAAAAACTTAAAAAAATTGAGACGTGTTTCAGCTTATGCCATTAACATTGTACTTACGGACCATGTGGGCACTGCTTATTGAGATGAAACACCTGTAGTGCAGGTAGGATCATCTCCAGCATCTCCTGCATGTTCCTTAGACAATCCTGATTCACCTGACCCAGGATCTCCAGCACCTTCTGCAGGTTCTTCTACCTCTCCAGCTTCCTCCTCCAAATAGATTACTCTCTCCCACCTTGCAGTGCCCCTTCCAGTATGCAAGCCAACTATAGGAATAATGGTAAGGAGGGTTTTTTTACACTTTTTTCTTGTCATTTTTTCCTGTTACTACAGTACAGTGTACAGTATAGTATATTAATGTCCTTTTCCTTTTTCTGTGCCTTAGTTGTGTTTTTATGTTCTAGATTATGATTTTACAACTGTGTTAGGATAGGCAAGTGATTTAGGCTAGGGTGTGTTTCGACTGACACCAAAATTCGGGCTATGTTACTGTCATAGGGACGAAACTGTGTTGTAACCTGAGGACCCCCTGTATGTGATAAGAAACAGGTCATGCCTATTTTCTGGTGTGTCTCTTTTGCTTTGGAGCACTGGGTCATGGCTGTAGCACTAGCCCTCATCCTTAGGATGATCACTTAAATACTATCACAAGTAATGCTTACCATATATTCTGTTTCAATAAATAAACTTTAGAGAATTTGACATAGAATGATATATAGGGCTATAGTGTGATTTTCATAGTAATTTTTGGATAAAGTTGAATATCAGTCTTAGTTACAATTTATTAATGACACCATTTCAAAATCAGAGTAAAATTTCTAGAAAAATAAATAACACATTGGTTGAGTTTTAAAATATTTTTTCACTTAGATACTATTAATGAGAGGGAGTATTTATAAAATGCTTTTTGTGGTTTCTGGCATATTATTCCTCAAAATGGTATATCTCTTCCTCTATAAACTATGAATTATTTCAAAGTAATTCTCAACCCATTTCCTTGGTATATTTGCTTTATCATTGCAGGAATCTATATGTAATTGTTATTTTTATCAGATGCCTGCATTTAGGATACTTATTGCCCATAATTGGAAGAATTCATTAAAAGGTATAGATATGAGTCTAGATTACTTGTCTGCTAATTTAAAAACTTTCTCCCAATATACTATTTTGTATTTTATTTAACTTTTATAAAAATATTAAGATCCATATTGTCACACCATTAAAATTGTGTTGCTATAGTCAGCAACAATAAGCTTCTTAATATAGATATTTATATTGTTTTCAGGGAACCATTTTAATTAAACAAGAATGAAAAATGTATTTTAGTTCATTTTTCTTCATCTAGAGTTTCCTATAAATAAAATTTCATGGCATGATTAAATCTATAGATTATAGGACTATAAAAGAAATGAGAATTGATTATTTAATTATTATTATTTTAATTTTAATACTCTTTTATGTTTATAGTTTTATTGAGTTTTCTTTCAGAGGAGCTTAAGAATTGTAGGCTTGAAAATGAAAACATTCAAAACAGAGGTGGTGAGTGGGGGCTGAGCACTAGATGGGGAAATAGACCAGGGGGGTCATAATAGAGTCTATAATAGCAGATTCAAATAAAATCTTGTGTAATAATGAATGTAAATTCTCAGACTGTTTATCCATTAATTTTCAGTCTGACACATTCCACTAGGAAGGGTAAAAAATATCACATCTTCTTGGCTTGAACTCTTTTGTAGGAAGGGATATAGGGCTATTTCTCGAGAGGGTTATTTGATGAGGAGTTTGTGAGATCCTTGTCATTCTCAGAGGCATTCATTGTCTTCTGGGGGTTCAAGAATCAGTCAAATTTTGCTGCAGCAGTAATCCTCAAATCTTAGTGGCTGACACTGGCAAAAATTTGTTCTTGCTGGTGTTACTTCCGGCTGTGGATTGGCTGTGGCTTTTGTTCAAGCTACTAGATGACTATGGTCTATCCCATGTGTGTTACCATTTTGGAACACAGGATGAAAGGAAGAGCTTCTATCTGGGACATCTCCTGGTACTGAGTGTGAACCCCAGAGGCTGAATCAACTACAAGTTGGACTTAAAGCCATGCCATAATGTGGCAGTTATTATGTCTGCTTACAGGCCACTGGCAGAAGCAAATCATACGGACAATCCCATGGGACAGAGGTGGGTCAGTGGCAAGAGGAAAGAATAGATATTTGTGAGCCATTATGCAGTTCACCCCATATTGACTCAGTTCTTCTGGACCCAGCTAGATGTTAGGGAATAGATTAGGTGATAAAAACTCATAATATATTGTGAATTTCCTCACCTGGCATTTATTGAACCATGTAGTAGACTGAAATTGTTAAAAAGATAAATGGTCCAAACTTGATGCTCAAATGAAACTTATATAGTGGTTTATGGAATCATATGTATGTTCCAGGAAGTATAATATATTCATCCATTCACTTGTTGATTTGTTCGAATTAATACTTAAGTATTTACTGTGTGCCAGGTGCTGTTCTAGTTTCTGATCCCCTTGCCTTATTTCTTGCTCTTTGCCTGGGCATCCTTCTTTAGTCTCACAGCTTCAGTTGCCACATGTATGTTGATGACTGAATTTATTCTGAGGCACAGAGTCTGTTCTGAGCTGCACAGTAACTACCTTCCAGTTGGATGACTGTGTTTTATTGGTATTTGTCCTTCAAGTACCTCATGTCAAAATTGAAGTCTTCATGCTTCTCAAGTCTACTCTCCCTGTGAGCACCCCACCCATACACGTATTTATTTATTTATGTATTTATTTATTCAACAACTCTTTTTTTTTTTTTTTTCATTTTTCTGAAGCTGGAAACAGGGAGAGACAGTCAGACAGACTCCCGCATGCGCCCGACCGGGATCCACCCGGCACGCCCACCATGGGGCGACGCTCTGCCCACCAGGGGGCGATGCTCTGCCCATCCTGGGCATCGCCATGTTGCGACCAGAGCCATTCTAGCGCCTGGGGCAGAGGCCACAGAGCCATCCCCAGCGCCCGGGCCATCTTTGCTCCAATGGAGCCTTGGCTGTGGGAGGGGAAGAGAGAGACAGAGAGGAAAGTGCGGCGGAGGGGTGGAGAAGCAAATGGGCGCTTCTCCTGTGTGCCCTGGCCGGGAATCGAACCCGGGTCCTCCGCACGCTAGGCCGACGCTCTACCGCTGAGCCAACCGGCCAGGGCTCAACAACTCTTTGCTGAGTTTTTACCATAGGCTGGGTGCTGCTTGGGGTGTTGGAGACTCAACAATGAATGAACCCAGTTTCTTGCTTTTATTTAGAAGTGGGGAGACAGGCCTGACCTGTGGTGGCGCAGTGGATAAAGCGTCAACCTGGAAACGCTGAGGTTGCCGGTTCAAAAACCCTGGGCTTGCCTAGTCAAGGCACATATGGGAGTTGATGCTTCCAGCTCCTCCCCTTCTCTCTCTCTCTGTCTCTCCTCTCTCTCTCTCTTGCCCTCTCTCTCTCCTCTCTAAAATTGAATAAATAAAATAAAATAAAATATATCTTTAAAAAAAAAAGAAGTGGGGAGACAACAGTAAGCAGGTAATAAGTAACAGATAAGTACAGACAGGAAGAAGTAAAATAAAAATAAAATAACAGGGTGGTCATGTAAGGTCTTTTGAGGAGAAGGCATTTCATTAGGGACCTGAATGACAAGAAGGAACCAGGGATGTGAACATCTTGAAAAAGTCTGCTCCAGGTGCAGAGAATAGCTAGTACAAAGACCCACAGGTGGGAACAAGCTTGAAGCATGCAGGCACATCCAGAAGGCCAGTCTGGTGGTGACACTACACTGGGTGGGTTTGGAGAGGTGGCCAGGATCCAGATATGATGGACTTTGAAGGTTGTAGTAAATGTGGCCCAAGTGTGATGAGAAATGATTCATGTGGTTCTACCATTGAGCCAGAAGCCTGGGCACTATTTTTGGTTCCTTTTCTTTATTCCTATGTCCAGTCAATCTCCATGACCTTCTCTTTCTGTTTTACAAAACCTCCTCTGTTCACCCACCTGCCACCTCCCCAGCCCATGTCATCACCCTTGAAGGTGGCTTCTGGCTGGTCTTTCTGCTCCTAGACTTGCCTACTTCCAGCCTGGTATCAATCTTACTGCCAGAGTGATTTGGTCAAGTCAATCTCATTGTAAAAGATATTCGGTACTTCCAATTGCCTTATGCTCCGCCTCCACCCCACCCTGCACATACTAACAGGAGCTGTTCTTTTAGTTCTACTGCGCTACGTACTTGTCCTTCTCTGAAGGTATTACCTTCCTCTCATCTCCATGACTAGGCACGCTTAGTCCCCTGTATTCTTTTCCTTCTCCATTTCTATACCTGAATGACTGCCATTCATCCTCCAACTCCTAGAACATTTTCCATGACAACTCTATCTGGGTAACTATCTATAATATGCATTTATTGCCTCTTGTCTTGTTCCTTCCCATTTTAACATTACTCCATATTTTACTCATCTATCTTCCACATCAGACTGTAAACTCTGTCTTATTTACTTTTTTTTAATAAATACTTTTTGTTATTGATTGATTTTAGAGAGGAAAGAAAAGAAAGAAAGGGAAACATTGGCTTGTTCCACTTACGGTATTTATGCATTTATTGGTTTATTCTTGTATGTGCCCTGACTGGGGATTGAACCCACAACCTTGGCATATGTTGGGACTATATTCTAACCAACTGAGCTACCTGGTCAGGGCCTATCTTACTTTTGTATCTCAAAGGCTTAGCACAGTATCTAGAACTAGTAGATGTTTACAAATACTTGATTCAATGAATGAATATACAGGGTAGAGCAAAATTAGGCTTACAATTATTTGTATGGAAATAATACAATAATTAATAAATAACACAAGAGTAAACTCTGTGTTTTGTGTACTCACAACTGTAAACCTACTTTAGCCCCACCCTGTATATGTATTATTCAAGTGGCCAAAAATGTGAGAAAAGAGGACCTTCTCCTCTGTGAGTCAGCCAGTGGTATGTAAATAGAAGGTGCTCTACAAAAGCTAGCTGAGGTAAGTAAAGCAGAAAATATAAATTGTTTGTTGAAACAGAACAAGGTTAGGCAAATAGAAAGAAAAAGGGAGCAGGCAAATAGAAAAATTGAGCATCCCTTCAAGATAGAGAGCAACCCTTCAAGATAGAGAGCAAGGGTGGCTCAGACCAGCAGGGAGTATATTGACACAACACTGGAGTTTGAGTCGTGTACTTACTGTGTGTCTTTGCTCATGCAAATTACCTAGCATATGCTTAGGAGTCAGAGACCTGCATTCAAATTTTGTGGTGGCATTCTCTAATTGCTGCTAGGACTTAAACAATATTTCAGTTTTATTGAGGTATGGTAATTTGATATACATGTCCATTGAGAAAAGATTGCCTAGTCTAGTTAATTAGCACATTCATCATTTCACATATTTATCTTTTTTTTTTTTCTGGTGAGAACATTTAAGTTCCACTCTATTAGCAAAGTTTGATTATAGAATACAGTGTTATCAACTGTAGTCACCATGTTTTATTTTCGATCCTAAGACCTTACTCATTTTATAGCTGAAAGTTTGTACCCTTTTACCAGCCTCTCCCTATTTCTCCCATGCCCGCAGCCCCTGGCCACCACATTTTTATTCCCTGTTTCTATGCTTTTGGCTGTTTTTTTTCTTTTTAAGATTCCACATATAAATGATATTCCATGTAGTATTTTTCTTTTTTCTGTTTGGCTTATTTCATTTAGCATTGCTGTGAAGATTAAATGAGATAATGAAATTGCTTAGAAAAAATACTTGACAAGAGTTACTATTGTTATCATTAGTACTGAAATAGAACTGTGAATATTTTCATCAAGGGTTATAATGTCAACCAAATAGTACAGTTAGTGCAGTAAATTGCTATGGAAACATATTCAGTTAGAATGAGTACAAGGTTGGGAAGAGGTGAAAAACGGGACAATATGTGGCAAGGTTGAAGGCAAGAGTTTTTCTGAGCTCTCTTCAGAAGGTATCAGAGCACCCTCTGCCCCTTCCACACGGCCTTCCTCCCTCTCCAGCGGATCGCAGAAGTGCCAGTGCCATTACTTCTCCACTCCAGCCCTGTCTCTAGTGTTTCCTTTGGTCCCTCTGATGCCTTTCACTCCAGGTTTCTGTTTAGAGCCAAATGAAAGAAATCAAGGATGTCATGCCCCAGAAATCTCGTTAGGATTTAGGTGGGATCAGATGAGCCCAGTGGATTTTCCCACCTCTACCCTGTCACTAGCAAAGAGGCTTGTGTTCTCATTGCTAGAGTACAATCCTCTACTCGGAGCTTAAGAGAAACCGGAAGACGCGTTGCTTGACAGTTCAATTCCCTTCCAGTCTTTTCAAGCTCCCAGAGGGTACTAGATTCTGTATTTCTTGAAGATGTTATTAAGGTAGTGTAAATAACTAAAACGCAATGAGTAAGTGGTTGAATAAAGGCAGGGGATACGAAACATGAAAAGAGCTTTGGTGTAAGTTTTCTGGGTGAGCTGTGAAGCAGGTGATGGGAAACTAAGGATAAACGAAAGTGCTGAACTCTCAGAGCCACATTTGGTTATGGGCACATTCTTTGAGACTGGAAAAGATGTTACAGGTTTTAAAAAGAAATGACAGAGAGAAAGAGAGAGAGAGAGAGAGACGAAAAAAAATAATGACGGCTTATATCTTAGAGTTGGTAGCTGCTTCGTTAATGTTTGAATGTGCATTGTATAAATGTACAGGGAATTTAGAAAGAGAGGCAGTGAAGTTTTTATGGGATTTTGTTAAGCCCCTTTCTAGCGATCTTATTATTTTGGAAATTGAATAAACACAGAGCTAATTAATACGCTTGGTAATCTGCTACTTCGTTAAGTGGAACTCCTTGAGGAGCCGGTGAAGCTTCCAAATGTGCGTTCTAGGAATAATTTTGTTGTTTTCAGTAATAATAACAATGCGCTGGGCACTGTGGGCAGGGTTTTATTTAATTCTCTGTTAATTGCACAATAACTCTATGAGGAGGGTTTCCTCCACCCATTAGCAAAGCCTTGGTCATCCGTATTTGTTGCCATTTCTTTCGCATCTTGCAACTGTTTCCCTGGCATCCTCATCTCATTATCTATATGTTATTATAAAGAGGACACAAAAATAGCTCACAGGAAATATATTGTGTCTGCCTAGTCTGATTTCCATGAAACTAAACCAAAAAAGTGAGTATAAACAAGACAATACATTTGAAGATAAATAAGTCCTAGTGTTTGAGTTTTTAAAATAATTCCTTTGATGTGTTTTGTCAGTATCAACTCAGGAAAATATGGAGGTCTCTATTTTCTAGACTTATATTTTTATTCAGAAAATTTATCTCATTCTATTCCTCATTTCTTTTTATTCCCTTTAGGCGTTCTTATAACAGTTATCTTTCACTCCTATTAGATAACTTGATTTCATTTCCACACTTTAATTAACACTTTGTTATTGATTAAATCTAGAGGTCATGTGCTACTCATGGAATTAATGTGAATATTATGTGTAATAGTTACTTTAAAATGCATTTTTATTGATTTCAGATATAAAGCCATTACTTTCTTCAAGAGAGCAGTATGCTTGGGTGTGAGGGGGGGGTGATGCCTTCACTGTTACTGGTTCAAGATTCATCTGCAAGTTTCAAAGATTTGCTTTTTGAAATGTCAAAACTAAAAAGGGAAACAAAAAATAACATTATCTGACCCATGTAGGAAATTGCATTATTCGAGGATGTCAAATTGGAAGATGGAACATTTTTTTTTTTGCAGTCTCCCCTGCTTCCTGAAAATAGCAATGAATAACAGAAAATCTTTAATGCCATCTTTGAGCTTTTGCTTGATAAAGGGAACTACTGTATAGCTTCAAAGGTTTAAAAAAACCCAAACAACTCGTCACAGAAATACTTTATCCCTTCCTGAGCATCTTCTCGTCTCTGTGCATATGTGCACCCCCGGTGGCATGCTTAATCCATCTTCACAGCCCTACGTGTCTTCAAGTGAGCACATAAATTCTGTCAGAGAGGAACTACGACCTCGTTGTGAATAACTGCAATAAGCCCTGGGTGTGTGGCTCTATTGCTTGATGTAAAACATGGCCCTGGGTGATCACTCTGTACTTGTTTTTGAGGGTTATAAGGTTGGACCGCCAGCTCCTCGCCATGGTGGTCAACATCATTGAGCAGGTGTAGAGCTAGTGCATGAAACGCATCACTTGTTCTATTGCCGTATGTTGTTGTTCACCTTCACCTCCAGTCACTTCGAGTGTTCACAGATGCCCTAAATTTAACTCCTCTGTGCCTGGGTTGCCTTGTTTGCCAATAAGGGATATTGTTTATTGTATTTCTCACATAAAGTTGTCATGAGATTAAATGAAATCACTCAGAATCTCTTGAACAGTATGTGGCACATAGTTAAAATATGTTTCTGATAAATGTTAGTTTAAAGCTATTTTTTTCTCTCTTCAAAATAGTCCTGAGTTCATCAATGTGAGGGAGCAAATGATTTCTTTCTATTTTAGATCTGCTTAGATCTGCTTTTACTTGTGTGCTTTTTCCTGAAGTGTAAGGCATAATTTTGTACTGCTCCAGTATATTCCTGAGAGCATAGATGTGCGTGAAAGCGAAGAGTAATTTAGTACAAAGTGTCATGCGGGGTCAGCACATTAACTGCTTCCTCTCTGCACGCCCTGTAAAAGGCTGAGGCAGCCGCTGTGGTGGCCCACAGAACTGCTACAGCTGCCCTCTCAGAAGTGCCTGCTTTCTACCCTTCTCTTCAGATCTCTTCTTTTATCTGGTTTCTGCATCCTTGTCCATGTCATGTTGGTTTCTTGCCTGGTCTGTCCCTTTTGGCTTTGTCTTTTCCAGTTGTGACCCATGTATAGTGTTTGTTGGATTTCTGATTGGCAACTCCCTTAAATGTCTCCCCTCAGAATGTCCCCTCAGCTGTCTACGTCTGGAAGGTAAATCAGACAGGAAGAGGAAGTGTGCTGTGTGGACTGAAATCCCCTCAACAGCCTCTTTCAGTAGGTATTTATAATCCCCTTGTCCAGTTGATGTAAGAGAATGGATAACTTCCCAAGGATGTGGGACTGATTAATGATCTGCTGGTCTTGAGGACCTTGTTAATGGTGGTTGGTGACTTGGTCATAGTGCAGTTCGACGCGGCAGGAAGACGATGCTTATAGTACCGCGTGGTAGTGCTAATGGGGAGAGAGCTGCGTGAGGTGGGCAGCAGAGATACCCGAGGGACCTTTCTCAAGAGGATCACTAGTGAAACACAGCTCCACAGATGTGGCCAACACTGTTGGTTTCTACCAAGTAATCATTTCTTCTTCTTTCTTTGTTACAGGACCCCAGTATTGAGCTACCTGTATTACCATCTGAAACAGATGGCTTTTCTCAGCTTTGCTTGCCCCTAGATGTGGCCACGTAACACATCTCATTGAGGAGTTGTGACTGAATTGTCGTGTGGAGCTTTTGAGAATGTTTAAAGGGACCTTACTCAGTAGGATGCCTTTCTCCATCTGTCTTCCCTCCTCCTGGCCTGCAACTCAGAAATGATGATCTGGAGGGTGGAAGCTATGGATTGGGTAACTGGGTCCCTGTTGACATCATGAATCTGTCATATTGGACCTGAACTGCCTCCCTGGACTTCTTTTGTGCAAGAAAGAAAGGAACATTTGTCTTTTTTTTTTTTTTTTTGGCACCAGATACATATAGGAAGCACAGTTAGGTCTATGTTAACTCTATAGTTAACTAAAACAGCATCTAGAATAAAACTATAAAAGTATAAAATAGGAGAGAAAAGGCACAAGGACAGTGCAAACAGGCAGGAAGGGCCAACAGAGGCACCTGGGGCACTCAGTAGTCCTAGGTTTAACAGGGGTAGGCAGACATGCTTTCTGTACCAGCCACCACTGGGTCCAGGATATAGGCATCATCTCTAGGCTAGTGGCTCATCCATTTATTGTTTGACCCCTGTCAATCATGAGGCTATTGAGAGTGACAGCCATGTATCCAGCTTTGGAAAATATCAACTAGATGTGCAAACCTACCTTTTGGGTGAAGGGCATGTGGCTTATATTTGCTCAGTGGTACCAACCACCACTGCAGTGGACATTGGGAAAATCAAAGCGCAGCTTCTGGGCCTCCAGTGTGGGCCACAGGGAAGTCCTTGCGGGCCTGCCTGTCCATCACTCTCAAACACTCTGTGGCTGAATTTATTCATGCCTCGTATCCCAGTTTTTTTTTAATGCTATAAACTCAAGCCCTTTTCATCACTCACCACAGCCAAACTACTGTCTTAGTGAATCAATTCTCCATTCTTCTCTCTTTCTGTTCCTTTTATATCACCAAATATCTTCCCCATCTCCTTGACTTGAACTGGAACCTGGCTTGTCTCCATGGATGTGGCTTCTTCTGCAGCCTTCTCAGTGGTCAGCTGCCAAACCTCTCACAGCCTTTGTTTCTCAGGGTTAAGAATTGCCTTACTTGCTCTGAAATGCAAGATTCTTACCAGTACTTCCCCATCATCCGGAGTCTCTTGTCTCTGGCTCTTGTACTCTTTCCTCATGTGACCTCCATATGGATCTATATAATTCTCAGAGGACTGGTTTATTGACAATCATATGACAGGTGATCTAAATATATTTTGTAAGTGGATGATTAAAAACTTTCTTTGCTTGTTAGGACTGAAGTACATCTAGACACTAACAATTTATAAATTAATTTGCTTTATTGAGCTAAAATAAGACTTTGGCAACATGAAATTGTATTTTTTGTGTGTATGGCTAAACAATTAAAATGAAGGTGAGATCTTGTATGTAGGGTAAAGGTTGCATTGCTTAAAAAATGAACAACCATGGAGGTCCTCTTCTATGCCCCTTCTAGGAGTGAAAAAATAACATCCATGTGTTTCAAGTCTCCAAATAAAACATTTTCAGGAACTATGGAACGTTTTAGATCTATATTCTCACTCTCACTTGAAAAAATCACTTTCCACCTGACCAGTGGTAGCTCGGTGGATAGAACTTCGGCCAGAATGGAGGTCAGTGGGTTGGAAACCCCCAGATTTCCCTCGCTTGAGTGCGGGTTCCTCAGCTTAAGCATCGTCTCGCTGGCTTGAGCGCAGGATTGTCCACACAATCTCAAAGGTCATTGGCTTGCGCCCAGAAGTTGTGTGAAAAGCCCAAGGTCACTGGCTTGCGACTGAGATCACGACTTGAGCAAGGGGATGCTTGCTCAGATTGAGTCCGAGGTCCAATCCCCAATCAAGGCAGCTATGAGATGCAATCAGTGAACACCTGAAGTAAAAGCAACTATGAGTTGATGCTTCTTACTCCCTCTCCCTCTCTTTCTCTCTCCCGTCTTGTCTCTCTCTCTCTCTCAAAAAAAAAAAAAAAAAAAAAGAAGAATAAAAAAAATAAATTTCTTTAAGATAAAGTATTAGAACTGGAATGAGTAAAGGTATTTCAGCTCTGTTCCTCAGTGTCCTAAAACTGTCTTCCATATTTTGGGGTGGAGCCAAAAAGTAGACTTAACCATTGAAACTCCCTGTAGAGTCAACTCTATAATGGTTGTTCATTTTCCTCATAATAAAATCTAGCAACCCGACTGGTTCTCAAGGCACACATGGTCTCACTTCAGTTACTTTTAGGATGACATTGCCTACCAGTCTCTCACTACTTGCTTGACTGCAGCCACCCAGGCCTCTTTCAACAGGCCTGGCATGCTCCTGCCCTAGGAGTTTGCACTGGTAGCTCCCTCTGTCTAAAATGCTCCCTTATGTTCTCTTTAAGTCGATGTTCAAATACCATAGTCCCACAGTCCCATAGTCCCTCCCTGGACTATCCTACCTAAAGTTACAGCTTGACATCTTTTCCATCCCCTCTCCCCAAATCCTGGCACACCCAATCCTTCTTATTCTGCTGTTTCACTTTTCCGCATTACTTATTATTTATAACTATATTATTTTTCTATTTATTATATCTCTTGCTTTTATATGTCTTCCCCATGCTACATGATGGTAAAGATCTTTGTTTTGCTCACTGATATGTCTCAAGTCCCTAGAAAAGTGCCTGGCTGTATTTACTAAATAGCTGACTACAGAGTATACTGTACATCCCAGCCAGGATACCTCTTATTTGGCATTCTTTACAACTTAACATTTGCTCAAAATATGATCCAACTTTGCCTTGGACTGTAACTTGCATTCATCCCTGGCCTGGTCTCATCATTCCCTTCTCTCTGTGTTCTAGTGTTACTCATGGTCTGTCAGGACAAAGCCCTGGCCAAAAAACTTATGGCTGTGAATTCATGGCAGATGGCCCTAGTATTCTGCCTATCTCTGAGGTTAGAGACATAGTTAATAAATCACAGCCAGCCAAGCATCTATTACCACATCCCAGCTGTGTGTGAGACTGGGAATTCATCCCTCAGATACCAGATGCACCTGTTTCTCTCTGAGTCCTGGCATGTCTCAGAATTTCTGATGATGGTGGGTAAGTAGATGGAGCTACTTGGGATCTATGTAAGGGGCAAAAATCCTTGCCTAAAAGGAAGCTTGGTTTACTAAATGGCATCACCCAGAAATTCAGATGAGAAAGGATCAGCTTTCCAATTGTTTCCATTTCAAATTTTTAAATCTCTTGCATGGAAGAAGCCATCATAGATTAGGCTGGTTGGAATAGGTATCTTCCTCCCCAGGTTTTTGTGACTAACATTGGTCTTTACTTGTGAAATCCACAAGACATTTAATAAAATAGAAACATTTAGAAATTGATATAGAAAGTGAAAATCCATCATTTTTATGGAGGTTGTATTTTGATGCCATTGCATGAATGGTGCTACATTAATTTTTTATTCCTGTTGCGAAGGATCCCTTCTAGTGCTTAAGGTGTATGGCTCTATGAACCATGTAATATGTTGGCATTAGCACTATTCTTAGAGTGTAAGTTCCAGATATGAGTGAAAAGATAGTAAATAATGAGCTGAGGACTCTGATTCACTTGCTTTTATGGCATTCAGGAAGCATCATGTGGAAATTATATGAATGCTTTTTTATGAAATTGATGAGGGGGGATATTTAGTATTTGTTAGGCACTAAGAATAGCAGTTTCATTTCAGGTTTCAATATAAAATTAATTTCCATTTATGTATTTGTTGAATTTTTTTATTGTTGTAAATATATGAAAAATACTTGTTTGTATATGTTTGTGTGTATGATATGTCTGTGTGTGTGTGTCTACACATGCTGGATGCTGTGACAAAGAAATTGTAACCTGCTGATGGTGGTAACACAATGGATAGAGCATCAACCTGGAATGCTGAGGTCCTGGGTTCAAAACCCCAGAGGTCACTGCCTTGTGTGTTGGCTCTCTGGCTTAAGCACAGGCTCACCAGCTTGAGCATGAGATTATCAGTATGATCCCATGGTCGCTGACGTAAACCCAAAGGTCGCTGACATAACCCAAAGGTTGTGGGCTTGAAACCCAAGGTTGCTGCTGGCTTGAAACCCTAGGCTGCTGGCTTGAGAAAGGGGTCACTGGCTCATCTGGAGCCCCCTGGTCAAGGCACATATGAGAAATCAATCAGTGAACAACTAAAGTGCTGCAACTATGAGTTGATGCTTCTCATTTCTTTCTCTTCCTATCTCTCTCTCTCTATCTTGCTAAAAAAAGAGAGAGAGAGAGAAAAAGAAATTGTGACCTTAAAATTGAGAATTTTTTTTATTGTGCAATAAGAAGAAACATTTAGTTAAAATTAAAATTGTGATGACTTTGAACAGCCAAACATCTCAATATAGATCTCTTTTGAAATAAGCACTCTTAACATGAACACCTCTGATACTTTGTTCTTCAGCATTCCTGCTACAACCCTAAGGTATTAAATTGGAACAGCCACTTCCATCCAACTACAACTACTCCTTTCAGGATTCCCCTGGGACAACTCTGAGCTGTTAATTTCTTTTCTTCATCTCTGCCATCTCAAGAGCTCTCAGGGAGTTCTCATCTCTCACAAGTTTAGGAATTGATCTAGAAGGTTAGATAGACTAGTCTCTACTTGATTTGATGGGGATTCAGGATTGACTTTGCCTGGGCCCTGTCTGGTTGGCTCAGTGGTAGAGCATCCACCTGGTGTGTGGATGTCCCAGGTATGATTTCTGGTCAGGGTACACAGGAGAAGCAAGCGTTTGCTTCTCTGCCCCTCTCCCTTCCCCTTCTTTTTCTCTTTCTCCTCCTCTTGCAGCTGTGGCTTGAATGAGCAAGTTGGCCCCAGGCACTGAAGATGGCTCTAAGGCCTCTCACCTCAGAAGCTAAAATGGCTCGGTTGCCGAGCAATGGAGCAGCAGCCCCAGATGGGCAGAAAATCAACCCCAGATGGGGGGTGCTGCATGGATCCGAATGGGGGTGCATGCGGAGTCTATCTCTCCATCTTCCTGTCTCTCACTTGATACAAAAAAAAATGGAGTTGCCTTCTGTGCAAATTACTCAGGTCACCAGAACAAATAGCCTGCAGCAGTTTCTGGTAAATCTTAGTTCTGCTCTTCATACTGTGCCTCTGACTCTGCAGAGATCTATTGCAGCATGTGAAAAGCTTCAAGATGAATTTAGGAAGAAGATTCATTATAGGTCATGGAGAAGATTCAAGAAATTGACCAATGATAAAGTCCTCCTCACTCTTATCCACGTCATTCATCCACTCATTCATTTATCATTTGTTCATTTTACTGCCTGTCTCCTACTCCTGGTACCAGCCACATTTCTCCTTATACAGGCAATTCTGGGCTTGATCCTCCCTTTTAATATAAACCCCATTCTGTTAAAATATCTTAGACTAGATTTAGTCTGTTTTAAAATTAATTGATTTCTACCGTCAGCTTAGTATATTTCCAAATTAGAGCATCACACCCCCTTCTGACTGGAACTACTTTCTTGTAAGCTAACTTGTTGACATGGGAAGGATGCTAGAAGTCATAGACTATGTGCCAAATATTGTGGAAGAAGCTTAGAGGGAAACACAGGTAATGGGTTTAGTCTTACATACTTCCCTATGTTCAAAGTAGGGTTCATAATTAAAGTATCTGAAAAATACATAAAATATGATATGTCGTTTAGATTCCCACCCTTTTATTGGTGCTATATAAAGGTGTGAAATAAGCCAGAGCCTCTATACATCCCTCTAACCTTACATCTCTAAGATTACTATTTGTATAGTATTTATATTTATACCCACATCTGAAAATATTACATATGATTTTAAAGAAAAACGATATCCATATTTATCAAAGGAAGAACAATTGAAGTTTGGGTTCATTCATACTGTAACCTGTTAAGTGATTATTAACAGAGAATGACTTAAAAGCAAGTTTCAGATTAATATGTGTCATAAGATTTAATTTTGGTTTAAAATATGCACATTTTGGCAAATCATTAAAACGAAGGATGGATGAAACACACCAAATTGCTGTTATAGTTTCATCTGTTGTTTATTTTTGAATATTTCAGAAATATGTATTACTTTAATAATTCTAAAGTAATAAAATATTAAAATACTCCCCTCCACATATTCTTTATTATTTCCCTCCAGTACTCAGTCATGCTAAATATATTGGTCTTCAACTTGCATTTTTCATTTTCTATATCCTAGATAGTCCCCATTTAATAAAACCATTCTTTTCTTAGCTACAGAGGATCTATTATATGTATATGTCACACTTTATGGAATCATTTTGCTGTTGATGGATTTCTAGGCTATGTCTTAAATTTTTGCTATAACTAGCTGCACTGAACATCATTGTCTCAAGATATGCACACATATAAGCAATTATTTCTGTAAGGTGAAATTATCAGAAATGGGATTGCTAAAGTTTTAATATTCTAATATCTTGCCTAATTTCCTTGTGTCCAACTGATTCTTCAGAGACTAAGTATTACCAAATGTTTTAGAACAAAACATTTTCTGTTTTTGATGACTACACTGACTATTGTTGAGGCCTGTGGATTAATATTTCTTTTAATTTAATGTGCTTGAATTTGGGAGGAACCACTGTATAATGATAGTATGCAATCTCCATTTGATATTTTACTCAGACGCAACATTAGCCACTGTTAGATGATGGCAATCCTTTCATTTGCTATTATGTAGATAATGTACTTTGATTACCTTAGCTGAAAGTACACTAGGTGAACTGAGAATTATTATTGTTCTTTGTTTACTTCTGTTGTTTTGGGAATAGTTGTTAACACCACAGATAATAAGGCAGGCTTTTTCTATGTACAAAGATCTTGTTGGAAGTATAGACCATATGGGAAAATTAGGAACCCTTTTTTGGGAACAAACCTACTATTTTTTAAATTATTGCTTCATTGAACCCCTCGTTAATCACAAGTTTATGCATTTTCCAAAATTGTATAACAGATCATTTCTGATATTTTAATTCACCATGGGATACAATACAGTTGACTCTTGAACAACACAGGTTTGAACTCTGTGGGTCCAGTTATCCATGGATTTTTTTCAATAAATATGTAGAGTACTGTAAATGTATTTACTCTTCCTTATGGTTTCCTTAAAATATTCTTTTCTCTACCTTACTTTTGCAAAAATACAGTAAATATCACATATATCGTATTTCCCCATGTATAAGGTGCATACCCTTTTTTGAAAAATTTGGGGTCTAAAAACTGGGTGCATCTTATACAGTGGTTGTGGCATTTCAGATGCCATAGATGGAACTGAGGACGAGGCAATATTTAAAGACAGTGATTTGTCATCAGACACAGATGAGGACAAGCTAATGGATGGGAGTTTTGACAGTGATAGGAGTTGTATGAATTTTATGATGAATAAAACTTGAATTCCATAATTTTATATAATATTTTTTTTTCAAATTTCGAGCCACAATATTAAGGTGCGTCTTATACATGGGGAAATATGGTAACATACAAATGTGCTTATATTATTGGCAAGTATTCCTATCAAGACTATGCTATTATTGCCTGACCTGTGGTGGCGCAGTGGATTAAGTGTTGACCTGGAAATGCTGAGGTCGCCGGTTCAAAACCCTGGGCTTGCCTGGTCAAGGCACATATGGGAGTTGATGCTTCCAGCTCCTCCCCCCCCTTTTCTCTCTCTCTCTCTCTCTGTCTCTCCCTCTCCTCTCTAAAATGAGTAAATAAAAAAAAAATTACTTAAAAAAAAAGACTATGCTATTATTATTTAAGTTTTTAGGGAGTCAAAAGTTATACATGAATTTTTGACTCCCTGGGTGGTTAGTGCCCCTAACCCTTATTAGTGCTCAAGGGTCAACTACTAGGCTTTTTATCTATAAAAAAATAAGTTTGGGGCATGGGTTTGACTATGGCAATAAAGATGTAATGTTAAAGTCAATAGAGTAATATAGATAGAAAGACTTTATCTATACAACCTCTTGATTTTACAAGTGAGGGAACTGAGAAATTGAGACTTTCAATAACTTAAAGAAATCATGGGTTAGGAATGGTAGGGCTCACACTGGAACTAGGTCTCTGACTCGTAGGCCAGCATTCTTGCTACCTAACTCTACTGGACTTTGTAGGGAAGGCCTAAGCTCACCAAATAACTGCTATATCAGGGCTCTATTGTGTAATATGTAGTTGGTGCTTTCCAACTATTTGATGGTTGTCTGTGAGAAAAAGGAAATTATTTGGTTATTGTTTATCCCTAGACTATTCCCCAAGTCTGTCATCTGTTATGCACAAGCAACAATGAGAATAGATAGATTTGGAGTAGTGGGTCTGATGTAGCAAAAGTAGCTGATTTCTTTTTTGGAAAAATTTTCAGCAAATAAATAACATTTACCTATAATGCTGTCAGCACCCCATGTGGTCTCTTCTACCTCCTGACCTCTTCTCATGCTGCCTGCCCACCCAGGCTTTTATATCCTCAAATACTACAATCTTGATCCAGTTTAGGAATATTGTATTTGCTGTTTATTACTCATGGCCATACTCGGCCACCAGAGGCTGCTGTCCTCAGTATTTAGGTCTTGGCTCTAACTGGAAGAGATATCTGTGATCACCCTATATACAATAACAGTGGCATTACCTCCTGATAGACCTGATCACATTGTTCTTTTTAATTTTCTCTGTTAAATTATCCCTGTCTAAAAATATTAGTTCTATTATTTGTTTGTTAATTGTCTCTTCTTAGTAGATTGTATCTCTGTGAGAGCAGCCTGTTACTTTTGTTCAATGCTGTGGAAGATAGTAGGTGTTCAATAAATTGTTGTTGAATGAATGAATGAAAGGTCTCATGGAATACTGCTTTGGTTGGAATACTGCTTTGGTTGGAATACTGCTTTGTTTGGAATACTGCTTTGGTTGGAATATGTCCTTTGCCAATTTGTGATTATTAGGAAGAGAAATGTTCTCATAGCCTTCCTGGGGAGTACACTTCACTGCTAACTACTGTGGAGTCAATTTTGCTACCTCTGGCATGTCCCTGCATTATTGGGTCCCTGCATTATTCAGCAAAACCATGATAACATACGCATGGCCTTACTAGTAAAAATCAAGGAAAACAAATATTGTCTTTCTATATATTTTTTCTATGACACCAACATAATTGCCTGTTTATGGCAGCAGCATCATTATTGTTATTATTATTTCTATCTTTATTATTATTGTGGTTATTGTTTGATTGATAAGATAAAATTCTGATATTGGGCCTTCTGGCCATCTTAACACTGTGAATCCTCAGCTGGTCCTGCCTAATCTACTTACCCTACTCCAAACAATGGTCCACAGTCCTTCTGGAGTTGGGTCACTAGTATCCACCCCTAGTGATTGCACCATGGCTATGATCCTCAGCTTGCTATTTCATGTTTACATAAATATATGTACAAGAGGACTGTTGAATCCCAATTCCTTACTTTGCAGGACTGAATTAGCTGCTCTGGTTTTCAGAGAACAGTTACGTGCTGTCTAAATGTCTTTTATATTGTGACAATGTCGAAACGCTTTAAATGTATTATTTTCTATAATCTTATTAGATACTTTCTTTTCTAAAAATATTAATTTTCTTCTCCTCTAGAAAAAAATTAAGCCAATAAAGAGAATGCTGTTTTCTTGTGGAAGTATGGCACTGTAGGTGGTGGTTTTTATATTGTGGTTCTGAGATACTTAAAATTTTACATTCAGGTTGCATGGAACTCACCTAAAAGTCTATACATTGCAGTGATATATTGTTGCTTTCCCTTCACTTACCCTCTTTGCATCAAGGAAACACAAAACCTTTTATAGATATTAACTCTCGACAATCCCAGAGGACAAGATAAAAGGCAACCAGGAAGAAAGTTATAGGACAGAGAGACAATTTCCTTGACATCATATAGCATACAGAAAGCAAGAAAGTTCTGCTGATTTCTCAGTCTAGATTGTTTCCTGATTAAAATGATTCTACCAGTTTGGAAATACCCAGCTAACTTAAAAAAATTTACATCAAAAGGAGCTTTTATCTGACTGGTCAATTGCTGCCAGGCACATTAATAGGAAAATATCTCTAGGGTAAAACTTAAAAGAAAGCTTTTTGTAGAATTTTTAAAATACTAGAAAAGAGGAATATAATTGAAACACTGGAATTGGTTTTAATGCAGCACATGTGAGAATATATAAAAATCATTATGAATGCTGGGCATGTACTAGGTATCCAACTTGCATTTCATTTTGTGAAAAGTGGAATGGAAATATGTTTCCTTTATGCATTATTTGTCTATGTTTTAAATGTTGAAGTCATAGTTAACTTATTTTCTTCAAGCATTATGTAATACCAGGGTGTATGATGAATCTCAGTGTGTCTCTTTGAATAACAATATTTTCCTATAAAATTTAAGATCATTGGAATAATTATCTGAATGTGTTTATAGATCTAGTTCATATGTGTTCAAGTTACATAAGTGTACTCAATGTTATATTTCCAGAGAAAAACAAAATACATTTAAGTTTGAAAATGGGTACCAAATGCTGTTATTTTCTAAAATTTATGTTATTTTCTTTTCTTGATTGTCTGATACCCTCTTTGTGGGGAAAAAGAGGCAAGAAGTTGGAAAGCAGGAGCCCAGGTGTGAAGCACACTGAATCATAGATATAACATAGGTTTGCTCTTTCAGTGGTGAAGAATTCTAATACCAAACATGGCAAACTCACACGTTCAAATAATAGTATTTCATTTTTCATTGCTCTATATAATAAGTGACTAGATTAACTATTGAAAATATATTTTCTCTCTCCAGAATCCAAACAGAGAAGAAAATTTCACCAGCTAAATTTATTAACTTGCTCCGCTAAAGCAGATGGTATGATAGGAAAATATTGATTTTTCTATACTGACAGTGTGGCTGATAACTTATTTTTGGTTTGATTTAATGTATAAACTGTGAGTGAGGTCAAGGGATTTCTTATGCTATTTTGTACTGGCTTATCTTGGACTTTACAAATCCACATACTGAATTTTCAAAGGAAACATCTAATTTAACCCATTGGGGTGTGTATAAGAGAGCCAGAATTTTCCTTAAAATTTAGTCCCCTGGTACATGCACTCATCCTCTATGTCCCATTGTGTAGCCATGAAAAGGGAATGATGCAGTTTTGGGACTCACCACTGTGGTATCCACACATATTACTCTTTTTATAATCCCTGTGTTTCTTTGCTTTGTCCTCTGAGACATATATGGTGGAGGTATATTCGTAATTCATTATTCTGCCCAGACCCAAAGATTCTGCACTGTGTTGCTGTGGTGGGTGTTTACCCTTTTCCTACCTGCAGTCTGACAGTTGAGATGAAGACCATGATAAGTAAATTAACGTCACCTCCTCTGTGGCCAACTGACTCCTGCCTCAGTGTAGATAATTTTGGTGTCAGTGAATAGTAAATCTTTGTATATATCTGTCTCACTCAGAAAACAGTTTCTTTCTACAAAAAAAAAAAAAAAAAAGAGGAAAATTCCTGGAGTCACTTTTATAGGTAGATTTCATTAATATGTTTAAGTTCTGTGCATGTCGTGATTTTCAGAGAAAAGCAAAATACAATAACTTTTGCAAATGGGTTCCAAATGCTAAATTGGGATATTCTGATAATGAAATAATGTTACAGAATATATTTATCATAGACCTCTATGTCTTTATTTCACCCATTACACCTACTTTAATTAGTGGGGTACTTTTACTCTCTATTTGTCTTAAGAAATATTTTATACCTACAAAAAAGTATAGAGAATAAAATGTAACAACAGCCTTAAACTCCCAGTTTAAGGAATAAAACTAACAAAGTTGAAGATCCTTGTAGTTCTTCCCAGGCCTCATGACTTTTCTCCTAGATGCAATCACTATCTTAAGTGTCTGTGATTATTTGTTTAGATATTATTTGTATATTTTAATATTTTTTTACTATATGTACTTGCATATCTAAACAAAAGTGGGATGATTGTTTTGGATATTTTAAAGACTTTATGAAAAATTTATCATGATACCTGCTATGCTTTCATTTCACACCTGCTTTTTAGCTTATTGTGTTTTAGACATTGATTACCTTAATACATACAGATATAGTTTGATTTTTATTGCACTATACTTTTGAATTGTATTAATTTACCAGAATTTATGTATCCCTCATCTTATTGATGGGCATTTTAATATTCCCAATTGGGCAGTTGATATAGTGTGCATGTCCATGTACACACGACTGAGATTTTCTCCAGGATATCTACCAAGGAATGCTGGGTCATGGGGCATACATATCTTTAACTTTATTAGATATTACCAAATTGTTCTTCAATTTATGCTTAAGTCAGCAATGTACAAGAGTTCTAGGTGCTCCATAATCTTACTGGCAGTGGTATTGTCAGACGTTTTAATTTCAATTTTTGTTGTCATAGTGCCTATAAAAAAGAAGTATCTATCTCATTGTCTTTTTTTATATTCACTCTTCCCTGATAATAAGGTTAATCATTGTTTTATATGATTATTGGTTATTTAAATTTTTTCTTCAATGAATTATTTTTAAACAGCCTTTACATTTTTTGGTGGTTATCTTGTTTAGGGTGCTATAACAGTCATACCTAGACTAGGTAGCTTATAAACAATGGAAATTTATTTCTTACAGTTCTAGAGGTTGAAAGTCTAAGATCAGGGTGCCAACACAGCTGAGTTCTCTAATCAGATCCTCATCCAGGTTGCAGATTGACAATTTATTGTGTTCTCACAGGTAGAGTGAGAATGTGAGAATAAGTGTCCACTCTGGGGACCCCTTTAAGGGGCACTAATCCCATTCATGAGGGCTCCACACTTTTGTCCTAAATACCTTCCGAAGGCTCCACTTCCTAATATTATCACATTGGGGGGGGGATTTCAACATATGAATTTTGACAGGAGACACACAAACATTTAGTATATAATAATGGTGATCTTTTTCTTATTGATTTGTAAGCATTCTTTATATATTTTGGATATTTTTTTTGAATATTTTTTTGGGGGGGAAGTGACAAGTTTATTACAGCAGTGGGGTCATGGGTGATTTTTCTGTGCCATTTTTAAATTTGTATCATTGTCACAATGTGATCTGGCTTAGGTGTGTTTTTTTTTCTCTCTCTCTTTTTTATTATTTTTAATTTTAATGGCGTGATATTGATAAATCAGGGTACATATGTTCAGTGACAACATCTCCAGGTTATTTTGACATTTGATTATGTTGCATACCCATCACCCAAAGTCAAATTGTCTTCCGTCACCTTCTATCTGGTTTTCTTTGTGCCCCTCCCCTCCACCCACCCATTCCCTCTCCTTCCTCCCCCCAACCTCCACACTCTTGTCCATGTCTCTGAGTCTCATTTTTATGTCCTACCTATGTAGGACATAAATCATATAGTTCTTAGTTTTTCTGATTTACTTATTTCACTCAGTATAATGTTATCAAGTTCCATCCATATTGTTGTGAATGATCCGATGTCATCATTTCTTAGAGCTGAGTAGTATTCCATAGTATATATGTACCAAAGCCTTTTAGTCCACTCATCCACTGACGGACATTGGGCTGTTTCCAGATCTTAGCAATTGTGAACAATGCTGCCATAAACATGGGGGTACATTTCTTCTTTTCAAACAGTGCTATGGTGTTCTTGGGGTATATTCCTAAAAGTGGGATAGCTGGGTCAAAAGGCAGTTTGATTTTTAATTTTTTGAGGAATCTCCATACTGTTTTTCACAGTGGCTGCACCAGTCTGCATTCCCACCAGCAGTGCAGGAGGGTTCCCTTTTCTCCACGTCCTCGCCAGCACTTATTCTGTGTTGTTTTGTTGATGAGCGCCATTCTGACTGGTGTGAGGTGATATCTCATTGTGGTTTTAATTTGAATTTCTCTAATGATTAGTGATATTGACCATTTTTTTCATATGCCTGTTGGCCATTTGTATGTCTTCTTTGGAGAAGAGTCTATTCATTTCTTGTGCCCATTTTTTTATTGGATTGTCTTTCTGGTGTTGAGTTTTACAAGTTCTTTATAAATCTTTGTTATTAACCCCCCTATCAGACGTATTGTCGAATATGTTCTCCCATTGTGTAGTTTGTCTTTTTATTCTGTTCTTATTGTCTTTAGCTGTGCAAAGCTTTTTAGTTTGATATAGTCCCATTTGTTTATCCTATCTTTTATTTCACTTGCCTGTGGAGATAAATTGGCATATATATCGCTGTGAGAGATGTCGGAGAGCTTACTGCCTATGTTTTCTTCTAAGATATTATGGTTTCATGGCTTACATTTAAGTCTTTTATCCATTTTGAGTTTATTTTTGTGAATGGTGTAAGTTGGTGGTCTAATTTCATTTTTTTTACAGGTAGAAGTCCAATTTTCCCAACATGATTTGTTAAAGAGGCTGTCTTTGTTCCACTGTATGCTCTTACTTCCTTTGTCAAATATCAGTTGTCCATAAAGGTGTGGGTTATTTCTAAGTTCTCTGTTCTGTTCCATTGATCTATATGCCTGTTCTTATGCCAGTACCAGGCTGTTTTGAGAATAATGTCCTTGTAGTATAGCTTGGTATCAGGAAGTGTGATACCTCCCCCTTTATTCTTCTTTTTTAAGATTGCTGAGTCTATTTGTGTTCTCTTTTGGTTCCATATAAATTTTTGGAATACGTGACCTATATCTTTAATGTATGTCATTGGTATTTTAATTGGTATTGCTTTGAATTTATAAATTGCTTTGGGTAATATAGACATTTTAATGATGTTTATTCTTCCTAACTATGAGCATGGTGTATGCTTCCACTTGTTTGTATCTTCCTTGATTTCTTTTATTAATGTTTTATAATTTTCCGAGTACAAGTCTTTAGTCTCCTTGGTTAAATGTACTCCTAGGTACTTTATTTTTTTGGTTGCAATAGTGAAGGGGATTGTTTCCTTAATTTCTCTTTCTGACAGTTCATTGTTGGTGTATAAAAATGCCTCTGATTTCTGAGTCTTAATTTTATATCCTGCCACCTTGCTGAATTCATTTATCAGGTCCAGTAGTTTTTTGACTGAGACTTTCGGGTTTTCTATATACAATATCATGTCATCTGCAAATAATGATAGTTTTACTTCTTCTTTTTCAATTTGTATGCCTTTTATTTCTCCTTGTCTGATTGCTGTGCTAGGACTTCAAGAACTATGTTGAATAAGAGTGGTGAAAGGGGAAACCCCTGCCTTGTTCCTGATCTTAAGGGGATTGCTTTTAATATTTGTCCATTGAGTATGATGTTGGCTGTGGGTTTGTCATAGATGGCCTTTATCATGTTGAGGTATGTTCCCTGTATTCCCACTTTGCTGAGAGTTTGATCATGAATGGGTGCTGGATTTTATCAAATGCTTTTTTTGCATCTATTGAAATTATCATGTGGTATTTGTCCTTTCTTTTGTTTATGTGATGAATCACATTGATTGATATGCAGATATTGTACCAGCCTTACTTCCCCAGAATAAATCCCACTTGATCATGGTGTATGATTTTGTTCATATATTGTTGGATTCGGTTGGCTAATATTTTGTTGAGGATTTTAGCATCTAGATTCATCAGGGATATTGTCCTATAATTTTCTTTCTTTGTGTTGTCTTTGTTGGTTTTGGAATTAGAATTTTTCTTGCCTCATAAAAGGAGGTTGGAAGTTTTTCTTCCTGTTCAATTTTTTTGAATAGCTTGAGAAGGATAGGAGGTAGTTCCTCGTTGAATATTTGGTTGAATTCACTTGTGAAGCCATCAGGCCCAGGACTTTACTTTGTTGGGAGTTTTTTGATAACTGTTTCTATCTCATTTGTTGTCATTAGTCTGTTTACGCTTTCTGATTCTTCCGGATTGATTTTTGGAAGATTGTATGTTTCAAGGAATTTGTCCATTTCATCTACGTTGTCTAGTTTTTTGGCATACTGTTCTTCATAGTATTTTCTAACAATCCTTTGTATTTCTGTTGTGTCAGTTGTTATCTATCCACTCTCATTTCTAAATTTATTTATTTATTTTTATTTATTTTATCTCTTTTTTTTCTTGGTGAGTCTAGTTAAAGGTTCATCGATCTTGTTTATCTTTTCAAAGAACCTGCTCCTGGTTTGATTGATTCTCTGTATTGTTTTTTTAGTCTCTATGTCATTTATTTCTGCTTTGATCTTTATTATTTCCTTTCTTCTACTACCCCTGGGCTTTACTTGCTGTTCTTTTTTTAGTTCTTTTAGATGCAGGGTTAAGTTGTTTATTTGAGCTTTTTCTAGCTTCTTAAGGTATGCCTGTTATGGTATGAACTTCCCTTTCAGTACTGCTTTTGCTGTGTCCCATAAATTTTGAGTTGATGTATGCTCATTATTATTCGTTTCTAGGAATTTTTAAATTTCTTCTTTGATCTCATTGTTAACCCATTCGTTATTTAATAACATACTATTTAGTTTCCTAGTGTTTGAGTATTTTTCAGTTTTCCTGTTGTCATTGATTTCTTGTTTTATGCCATTGTGATTAGAGAAAATGCTTGATATGATTTCAATCTTCTTAAATCTGTTGAAACCACTTTTGTGCCCTAACATGTGGTCTATCCTAGAGAATGTACCATGAGGACTTGAAAAGAATGTATATTCTGCTGGTTTAGGTTGAAAGGTTCTGAAGGTATCTATTAAATTGAGTTGATAGTGTGTCCTTTAAGTCTGCTGTTTCTTTGTTAATTTACTTTCTTGAGGATCTATCTAGTGATGTTAGTGGGGTATTGGAATCCCCTACTATTATAGTATTGCTGTTGATGTCAGCCTTTATATCCATCAAAGTCTGCTTTATATATTTAGGTGCTCCTATATTAGGTGCGTCAATATTTTTAATGGTTATATCTTCCTGTTGGATTGCTCCCTTTATCATTATGTAGTGTTCCTCTTTATCTCTTACTATAGCCTTTATTTAAAGTCTTTAAAGTCCATTTTGTCTGATATAAGTATTGCTACCCCAGCTTTTTTTTTATTTCCATGTGCATGAAATATTTTTCCCATCATTTTACCTTCAGTCTATGTGCATCCTTTTTTTTTTTTTTTTTTGTATTTTTCTGAAGTTGGAAATGGGGAGGCAGTCAGACAGACTCCTACATCCGCCCAACTCAGATCCACCCAGCACACCCACTAGGGGGCGATACTCTGCCCCTCTGGGGCATCGCTCTGTTGTGACCAGAGCCATCCTCGGTGCCCGGGCCAACTTTGCTCCAATGGAGCCTTGGCTGCAGGAGGGGAAGAGAGAGACAGAGAGGAAGGAGAGGGGGAGAGGTGGAGAAGCAGATGGGCACTTCTCCTGTGTGCCCTGGCTGGGAATCAAACCCAGGACTCCCGCACGCCAGGATGACGCTCCACCACTGAGCCATCTTTTGTTTTAAGGTGTGTCTCCTGTAGACAGTATATGTAAGGGTCCTGTTTTCTTATCCACACAGCTACCCTGTCTTTTGATTGGATCATTTAATCCATTTACATTTAAAGTTATTATTGATGTGTAGTTATTGACATTTTATTCTTTTAAACTGTATTCCTCTTTTGCTGTATTTTTTTCTTCCTGTTTACAACAGGACCCATAGCATTTCTTGCAGCATTGGTTTGGTTTTAGTGACTTCCTTGAGGTTTTTTCTTGTGGGAAGATTTTTATTTTTCCTTTAATTTTAAATGATAGACTTGCTGGATAAAGTAATCTTGGTTATAGCTCTTGTTCTGCATTACTTTGAAAATTTCTTGCCATTCCCTTCTGGCCTCAAGTGTTTCTGTTGAGAAGCTGGATGCCATCCTTAAGGGGGCTCCTTTGTAGGTGATAGCCTTTTTTCTCTAGCAGCTTTTAATATTTTCTCTTTATCACTTAGCTTTGGTATTTTAATTATGATGTGTCTTGGTGTAGATTTCTTTGGGTTTCTCTTTAATAGAGTTCTCTGTGCTTCTTGAACATGTGAGACTTTTTCCTGCCTCAGTTTAGGGGAGTTTTCATTATGATTTGATTGAACAGTTTCAATCCCTTGTTCTTCCTCTTCTTCTTCAGGAACTCCTATGATGCAGATGTTATTTCTCTTCATGTTGTCACAGAGCTCTCTTAGAATTTCCTCAGACTTTTTTAGTCTCTCTTATTTTTTCTGCTCTGCTTTTGTTTATCTTATCCTCTAACTCACTGATTAAATCCTCAGCTTTCCTGCTTTTAATTCCTTCCATTGTGGTCTTCAATTCTGATATTGTATTTGTCATTTCTGACGATTCTTTTTTATTATTTCAATTTCCTTTTTTATATTTGCTATCTCTTTATTTAGGTGTTCGTAATGACCAGCTATTGTTTTAAGCTCTTTGAACACGCCAACAATCATTATTTTAAACTCTGTATCTGGTAATTTGGTTATGTCTGACTCATTCAGGTCCTTCTCTGGTGATTTCTCTTGATTCATTTGGGTTGCATTTCTCTGCCTTCCCCTTTTGTCTGTGTATAAGAAGGGTCTGGCCACTGGAATCCAATGGGTGTTGCCTCTGTGTTCCCTATCAGTGGTCTGTCTGCAGGCCTGCCACCCCCTCTGCCGCTGCTGACTAGAGCGTTGGGGTATGTGTGTTTCTGTGCTGTCCTGCTGTGGCTATCGCTGCGGTTTCCACCTCTCCTCCACTGGAGGGGCTGTGTTCACATGTGCAGCTCTACAAGCCTGTGCCGTTTGCCTTCGCCCTGCCCCACGGTTGGGGTTGCGCACCGCATACGGGCCACAAGCCTCTGCACCAAAGGCAGGGGTGAGCACCTTTGCTCACCTGCAGTCTCCGCCTGTTCCCCAGCTTCCAGCCCTGCAGTCAGAGCTGGCTTGCATGTGGGGCCGCATGCTTTGGCTCCACCAGTCCAGCAGGGCTTTGGCGCATGCTCAGCTGCTGATCTCCAGCTTTTCCCAAGCTTTTCCCACCCCCTCAGGTGGAACTGGCTCGTGCATAGGGCGTCAAGCCTTGGATTTGCAGGTCTGGTGAGGCTGTGTGCCCAGGGGCCCTTGCTCAGCGGCGGATGTCCCCCTGTGCACGTTCCCCAGCTCCTGCCTTCCCCCTCCCCCTCCCCTGCAGTCAGGGTTGCAGGTGGCCTGCAGCTGGCTGGACCACTTTTGCCCATACCCTCCACCCCGGCAGGGCTAGACTGAGCTCAAGCCATGCCTCAAGTGTGGACGGCCGGATTGCCCCCTCGCCAATGGAACTGAGCTTCTGCATCCTGCTGCTTCCTGCCCTCCAGCAAGCCCTCAGCAGTGTGGGTGGGGGCACTGCAGCTCAGACCCTAGCACTCAATACTGTATTCCTTAAGGCTCCCTCCTTCTAAGTGACTCTGCTCTGAGTGCTGTGGGAGAGCTTGTTTGGCTATTGTCCTGCTTCCCTTTGCTGGTATTGCTGGTTCCAGGGGAAATATTCTCTTCAGATTTGGGGAGTGACTCAGTCCAGGGGTTAGAGTGGCTGTCCCTGAAAGTGTTTCTCCCTGTGCCTCCTAGATTACACTCTCTTCCTACTACTCCGGTCCTCTCCTCTTTTCCCATCCCCCAGAGCCTAGGGTCGGTGATTGTGAAAGAGGTTTTCTGCGTGATCCCTTTAAGAAGAATCCTGGGTCTGAGAAATCTGTCTCTTTCTCACAAACAGTATCCTGACTTGTTTCACAGCTAAATACTGTCCATACACCTCTTCTAGGCTCTGGGGCTGCAGGCTGGGCCTTTGTTCCTGGGGCCTAAGTCTCTCCCCTCTCTGCTAAACTCTCTTCCCGCCATGCGAGTCTCTCCCAGCTGCCATTCACTCTGGGGAGCTAGGCAGCCCTCTCCATGATTCCGCTTTTCCTACATGTCTCAATGTGGCTTTTTTAGTGTTCCTAGTTGAAGAGTCCTCTTAGTTTAGTCCAAAGTTGGTTTTTCCAGATGATTTTTTTTTTTTGTCCTAAATACCTTCCGAAGGCTCCACTTCCTAATATTACCACATTGAGGGTAGGGTTTCAACATATGAATTTTGATAGGAGACACACAAACATTTAGTATATAATAATGGTGATCTTTCTCTTATTGATTTGTAAGCATTCTTTATATATTTTGGATTTTAATCGTTTGTGACATGTATGGCAAACATCTTTTCCCTCATCTTTGGCTTCTCTATTCACTTAGACAAAAATGGTACCTTTGGTTGAACTGTAATTTTTACATTTGATTAATCTATTTTATCAGTATTTTTCTTTAGTTGACAGTTTAAGATATTATTCCCTAACTCAAGGTCACTAAGAAACTCTCCTAGGGTTTTTACTGTCTGCTCTTTCATTTCTGTAGTTTGCATTTTTTCATTATGCTCTACTTTCATAATCTTTTTTTTTTCTGAAGCTGGAAATGGGGAGAGACAGTCAGACAGACTCCCGCATGCGCCTGACTGGGATCCACCTGGCACACCCACCAGGGGCGATGCTCTGCCCACCAGGGGGCGATACTCTGCCCCTCCGGGGCGTTGCTCTGCCACGACCAGAGCCACTCCAGCGCCTGGGGCAGAGGCCAAGGAGCCATCCCCAGCGCCCGGGCCATCTTTGCTCCAATGGAGCCTTGGCTGCAGGAGGGGAAGAGAGAGACAGAGAGGAAGGAGGGGGGTGGAGAAGCAAATGGGCGCTTCTCCTATGTGCCCTGGCCGGGAATCGAACCCGGGTCCCCCGCACACCAGGCCGATTCTCTACCGCTGAGCCAACTGGCCAGGGCCTACTTTCATAATCTTATAAACCATGTGTTATCAGTATAAATCTGCACCAGTCAAGTCAGGATTCTACCCACTCATTTCTACAAGAAATATACTCACACTCAACAAATATGTGTGTGAGCTAATAACTTTTACACAGTTTCATTTGGGGATGTGATGGTGGGGGTCTCTGGTAAGGAGGAAATATATGGATGTACAGTTCCTCATACTCCACCAAGCCCTCAGAACGTATAATCTCACCTCATCTCTGACTACTTCTCTTTTGGGGAGTAGCCTTGCCATAATGTCCTGTTTCCTAAAGACCCGTAAAATTCTGATAAATAAGCCCTGGCCGGTTGGCTCAGTGGTAGAGCGTCTGCCTGGCATGCAGGAGTCCTGGGTTCAATTCCCGGCCAGGGCACACAGGAGAAGTGCCCATATGCTTCTCCACCCCTCCCCCTCTCCTTCCCCTCTGTCTCTCTCTCTCTCTCTTCCCCTCCCACAGCCAAGGCTCTATTGGAGCAAAGTTAGCCCGGGCGCTGAGGATGGCTCTGTGGCCTCTACCTCAGGTGCTAGGATGGCTCTGGATGCAACAGAGTGATGCCCCAGATGGGCAGAGCATCGCTCCCTGGTGGGTATGCTGGGTGGATCCTGGTCGGGCGGATGCAGGAGTCTGTCTGACTGCCTCCCCATTTCCAACTTAAGAAAAATCCAAAAAAACAAAATTCTGATAAGTAAAATTTACAATCTCATCACAATTAAAAAAAGTGGTATTGCTTATAAAGTCTGTATTAACAGGATTCATCTTTAAGGTTGGGCTACCTACCCCCCCCAACCATTATTGTAATATCTATGAAATACTATGGGTGTAACAAAATTGAGGGCCCAGAATGTAACTGAGCTCAGAGCTGTGAGTAGGTAACCTTACTGTGCCTTAAATATCTCTCCAGTTGCCATACTTGGGAGATATACATATAGCAGAAAAATCTATCTCTAAAACATTAAAAAGGAAATCAAACAGAAGTTTATTATTTTAAAGTAAATGAAGATGACCTTTATAACTTTAAGAGCAAAAGTAAGAATTTGAGGTTTAGACCATTGAAATATGACTGAATTCTGAGCTAAAGAGAAACAAACTGTTTAGAATGTGAGCTGAGCATAGGTGGATATTTGGTTCCAGCCTACATGTAGCTTGTCTGATGCGTTGTCTCTGATTGCCACCCCTCCCCTCACTCTACCCCACTACAAGCCCCATTTTGTTGGAGTGGGAAGGAGCGGGTGTTTAGACCTCTAGCAAGGTTTTAGGATGGGGCCAGGATGGTGGTAAAGGCAGCTTGCTTTTCTGGCCCTTCACCTCTCTTTCTGAGTATCTGCATTACAATAATGGCTTCAAAACATCATGGACTTGTTTTGTCCAATCTGTGACACTGCATACAAACAATATTCTCCAAGGAAGCAAGACTGTTTTTGTGGTCGTGTGCCTGTGTAGGCCTTTCAGCTCACTCAGTGATTAATAATTCTTGGTTTGTAATAGGTGATGAGACCCAAGCAGGATAGCTTGGGGGGGGGGGTAATTGATCATTTCATTATACTGAATCCTAGATGTGAACTGCTGATGACAGTGAGTTTTCTCCAACCAATTGCCAATCACATCAAGAAGTGCCTTTTCTAAGTATTACCAGTCAGATTGATTTCTTGGTGATATAAAATTGTATGTACTCTTTTATAATAATGTGGAAAATTAGTATTAAAAAAGCCTGAAAGGGAAGCTATAAAATGGAAGCTTAAATTTTGTTTTTTCTCTAACATGTTGTATTAATTTGTAGTTAAAATATTTTTGCTGTTAAAAGTAGCTTTTATTTTGTGTTTTTTTCTTTCTCCTTTTAAAAATCTAAGTAGTATATTCTCATTGCAGAGAATTTAAAAAATAGTGAAAAAAGGAATTAATATGTAGTGTCACAATTAGGATGTGGGCTATGAAGTGAGATCAGATGGCTCAGTTTCTAGCTTTGTGTTTTGGGGTGAATTACCAGAGAGGTCACCTCTCTGCTGAGGTTTCCATCTTTTTAATAGGATTAATAATAGCTACACACAGGGTTGTTTTGAATATTAACCTAGATGATTATTGCCCTTAACAATTGGTAGCTATTGTTATTATTAGCCTATTGTGGGAGGTAGTAGAGCATAATAGTTAAGCTCATGCTTCTGGAGCCAACTGCCTGGGCTCAAATCCCATTGCTGCCACTTGCTAGCTGTATAATCTTTGAAAAGTTTTTTTACTTCTCAGTTTCCTCATTTATAAAACAGGCTAACAATAGTATTTAATCCTACAGGTGTTCTGAGAATTATATGTTAACATAAACACTATAAAATACCACCTATTTTGTACATTAACTATTATTATGTAGTTATCAATCAATTAATCCAGACATTCTAGTATATTTTTTGTTTGTATTGGGTATAAATCTTTTGGTTTGCTCTTTCACATAGCCTCTACTACCCTGTTTCCCTGAAAATAAGACCTAGTGCAGTTTTTTCAAGCTTAGAAATATAAGGCTTCCCCTGAAAATAAGACCTAGCACATCTTTAGGAGCAAAAATTAATATAAGACACTGTCTTATTTTTGGGGAAACAGGGTAGATTGTTGTACATGGAAATAGTCACAAGAAATTCTTGATGGAATTCAGAGTTTGGCTGGTTATGCTGATGTTTGTGATGACATGACTACAGTATATTAACAAATGGTGATTTTTTTGTTCAACAATAAATGTAAATTCTTGTTCATGGAAAAATAAGACATCTCCTGAAAATAAGACCTAGTGCGTCTTTAGGAGCAAAAATTAATATAAGACACTCTTATTTTCGGGAAAACACGGTATAAGCAATCATTTTAAAGACTCCATAATATAAATATTTCACTGAATGAGTGCAGCATGATTCATTGTTTCAGTATTGGCCACTGAAGTTTTCTCTTCCTTTTTCTTGTTGATAAAAAATAATTAGAGAAATATGATTGTGCTTTTCATTTGTTGAAAATTGTGATTCTTTCTCAAGGGCTGACTTTTATATTTGTTTTTACAATATTTCATGTATACAAAGATGTGTAAAAATTAACAAGACGCTCATGACTCAACAACCAGGTTAACACAAACTAATGTGTTACAACATTTACTTAAAAATTTCCCTTTGTAAAGAATGGTCATCATACGATGGGACGGGTGAGAGAAGTGGTGATTGGGGACACAATTTGTTAAATCACTCCTCTTAGGAAGACTGAAAGGCTGTTGCCATCCGAGTCTCCTTCCCAGCATAGATGTGACCTCTGTTGCCATATACAATAGTATTCTAGCCTAAGCATGAGCAGTTGGCCAATTCCTACCTTTTCTTAGCATTCTAATAGTGGTTACAATATTCAAAGAGAATTTTTGCTAAAAAATAAAGGGAAAACCACAGAGGAAGGGAAAAAAACACAAGAAGCATGAATAGTCCAATTTTCTTTCTCTGCTTGCCTTGTTTCCTTTGCCTGCCACACACCTGTGCCCAGGCCCTGACTTCCCTGGTCCTCTCTGCCTACAGAGTCGCTTATGTATTTACCCCATCTTCCCACCTACAACTCCAGAAAGTGTTTCTGGAATCATACCCATCTTTGTCTCTTATGATTACTGAGTAATGGGATTCAGCCTGTTCGCACTGGTTCGGCACAACCAATACCTCATTTTTGGTTGAGTTTGAGAAACCAGTTGTTAAAAGGGCACTTGTAATCAGGGTTCTCTCTAAGGTGGTAGCCTAAGCAGCTGTCCGATGAGGAAATCACAAATTTACATTCCTCACTCTTTTTTCTTATTTATTTATTTATTAGATGAGAGGTGGGGAGGCAAAGAGACAGATTCCTGCATGTGCCCCAACCAGGATCCACCTGGAAATCCCACTAGGGGGCGATGTTCTTCATATCTTGGACTGTTGTTCCATTGCTCAGGAACCGAGCTATTTTAGTGCCTGAGAAGAGGCCAACTTGCTTGAATGAGTCATGGCTGTGAGAGGAGGAGGAGGAGGAGAGAGAGAGAGAGAGAGAGAGAGAGAGAGAGATGAGAGGAGGAGGGGTAGAGAAGCAGATGGTCACTTCTCATATGTGCCCTGACCTGGAATCAAACCTGGGACTTCACATACCAGGCAATGCTCTACTTCTTAGCCAACAGGCCAGGGCCATTTCTTACTCTTTTTTAGCATTTATCTGCTCAACAGAATATTCTAAGTGCCCGTAGTAATGTTCAGTCTGTCCCTGAATAGTGAAACCAATTAAAAAGGAAAGAAAATTGTGAGGATGTCAATCAAGAAGCAATATGGAAATATCTTAAATAACAGTTTTATTTTTTTTTAGGTATTATTTTTTTTTCATTAATATTTTTAAACTCTTCTTATAACATAATTAGTTTTATGTACTTTTATTTTTCCTATTTAAATATTAAATGCATGAAATAATAAACTACTTTTAATAAATCATTTTTTTATATTTAAAACAATCATTACGGCAGAGAACTGGTTGTGAAACTATTGGAATCCCACCACTGGGCTTATCATCTCCTGCCTTGGTGCAGTTGTAGGATGTCAGGGAGCACGACTGAATCCAACTGCCTGACCTGTAGTGGCACAGTGGATAAAGCATCGACCTGGAATGCTGAAGTTGCTGGTTTGAAACCCTGGGCTTGCCTGGTTGAGGCATGTATGGGAAGCAACTACTATAAATTGATGCTTCCACCTTCTCCCTCTCTCTCCTCTCTCTAGAAATCAAGAAGTAAAATCTTAAAAAAAAATTATGAAGCCAGCAATTTTCCAGGAGTCATTACAGGAGAAACCATTTTGAAAAATACTGTAAGAAACAAGGGATCTGATTAAAGAATAAAAGGATAGAAGACAATGAGCATTGAGTGACCTACTGTACTAGGTGTTTTATGTATATAATCTAACTTAATTCTTTCTAAACTGCAAGGTAGAGTTTATTTTCTTGTTTAATGAATGAGGAAACTGAATCTCAGAGAATTAAAATACTACACTGAAGAATAATCATTGCCTTTTTATGGTTTAAACAAGTCCATTTGGCCTCATCTGTCCCCCTCCATCAGAATGGAAGCTCCAGGAGACAATAAAAACTGTTCGCGTTTATTCAAGTCTTATTATGTGTTTATCACTGTGGACTTCATTTGTATTATCTCACTCAGTCTTCTCAATAACCTAAGGAAGTACGTAGATCCTATTATCTAGCTCCCTAATTTTTATTATATAAATGGTAAACTGAGGCATAAAAAAGTTAAGCACATTCTCACAGAATTTTATAGCTAGTTAAGAGTAGTGGTAGGACTTCCAGTACTATGTTGAATAAGAGTGGTGATAGTGAACATTCCTGTCTTATTCTTGATCTTAAGGAAACACTTGTAGTAGCTGCAGCAATCAGACAAGAAGACATAAAAGACATCCAAATTGAGAAGGAAAAAATAAGACTATCATTACACTGGGGAACAAAATATTTGTTGCATCCACAAAAACACTTGTTCTTACCTAATTCAAGTGTGTTGATCTCAAATCTGACATTAGTTTTTCTCTGTAAGCTGCAGTTTTTTTGCAATTCAAGATTTTAGGTTTTCATCTTATTGTAAAATTTTCAACATTTAGTTTAACATAATGAAGTAGAATGTCTTCTTGGACATCATCTTTGTAAAAATATAATAATTTATATAATGCAGTAAATATACTAATACACTAAAAGATATGATTGCATCAGAATTTGTCTATAATTTTGAAATAGAACATATAGATATTAAAACATTTTAATCATAAAATTTGCACAAAACTTATTTAAAGTCTATTCAGGCAAAAAGTTGTGTTTGTAGCTCTTGTGTTTGTGTTCTTGTTGAGGACAATCTCATTTGATGCTCCAGCAGTAGTCTGCCATCATATTTCTGTCCCATCGCCCCAATAACGCTCTTCTATCATCTTCAGATCTTGATGAAAGCGTTCTCCCTGCTCATCACTAATAGCTCCAACATTTTCGGGAAACTTATCAGGTGACTGTTCAGGAAGTGAATCTTAATGCTCATGTTACATTCAATGTCGCGGAAAGCCAACAGCATTCTTTGAATCAGAAGTTCATAGTTTTCTGCTTTTTTGTTGCCAAGGAAGTTCTTTGTAACTGCCACAAAAGACTGCCATGCTGCTTTCTGCTCCTTATTCATCTTCCTGGCAAATTCTTCATCACGTATGAGGGTTCGAATTTGAGGTCCATTGATTACACCTGCTTTTATCTTCTTGAAAGACAAGGCAGGAAAAGCAGAAATAATATGTTGAAAGTATTCACTTTCTCTATTCAAAGCCTGAACAAACTGCTTCATTAAGCCAAGTTTGATGTGAAGTGGGGGGGAAATGATCCTGTCTCAATTAACTACAGGTTCATTCACAATATTTTGCATCCCTACTTCCAGAGCTTCACGTTTTGGCCATTCTTTCTGTGTCCTGTGTTTCTCCCGAGCTTGGCTGTCCCACAAACACAAAAAGCAAGGATACTTCGTGAAACCTCCCTGTTGTCCTAGCAGGAAATTTACCATTTTACGATCCACACAAATGATCCAGTTATGCTTCTCATACTTCAGTGAGTCAAGGACAATTTTTATGTCATTATAATCTTCTTGCAGATGAGTTGAATAACCAATTGGAACTGCTGCATAAACATTGCCATTGTGTAGGATAACACATTTCCGACTCCGTTTAGAGCTGTCAAGAAATAGCCGCCTTTCTGTTGGACTGTAAGTGGTAACACCTAGCTGGCTGAGAAGACTACTGATATCATGACAGTAAACAAAGTGTTTGTCCTTGGAAAAAAAGTCCACAAAAATTTGTTCACACTTCCTGAAATGGGATACTTTAGCTGATCGGTGAAGTACATTCTTTTCTTGAAGTTTGGAGGCTAATAACTCAGCTGCTTTCTTTGATAGGCCCAAATCTCTTACTAAGTCATTCAATTCGGGTTGGCTAAACTGCTGAGGGGTTAATGACTGCTTGGCATCAGAAGAAGACCCTTCAGATTCTACAACCATTTCCTCATGCATCTTATCAAAATATACTTGATCACCATGTTCACTTTCCTCATCCTTAGAAGAAAGAAAACTTGAGAACTGGAACTGGGAGTGTCTGTCTCAGAGTGTGGAATAGTCAATATTTGACAAAGGAAGCAAAAACATACAATGGGGTAAAGATAGTTTATTTAATGAACAGTATTGGGAAAATTGGACAGATATGTGCAAAAAAAATGAAATTAGACCACCTTCTTACACCATACACAAAAATAAGCTCAAAATTGATTAAGGACTTAAATGTTAGACTTGAAACCATAAAAATCCTAGAAGAAAACATAGACAATAAAATCTCAGACAGTTTCTCATAGCAATATTTTTTCTGATATATCAACTGAGGAAAGAGGAACAAAAGAAAAAATAAACAAATGGGACTACATCAAACTGAAAAGTTTTTGCACAACAAAGGAAACTATCAACAAGATGAATGAAAAGGGAATATATTTACCAATACATCTGATAAGGGCATAATATCCACAAAGAGCTTAAAAAATACAACACCAAAACAAAGAAACAAACAATCCAATTAAGAAATGGGCAAAGGACCTGAACAGACATTTCTTCAAAGAGGACATACAGATGGGCAGTAGTCATACAAAAAGTTGTTCAACTTCAGTAATTATCAGAGAAATGCAAATTAAAACCACAATGAGATATCACCTTATGCCTGTTAGAGTGCCTATCATCAATAAATCAACAAACTACAAGTGGTGGCCAGGATGTGGAGAAAAGGGAATCCTTGTGCAATGTTGGTGGAAATGCAGACTGGTGCAGCCACTGTGGAAACCAGTATGGAGCTACATCAAAAAAACTAAAAATATAACTGCCTTATGACCCAGCAATTCCTCTTCTGGAAATATATCCAAAGAAACCCAAAACACTAATTCAAAAGAATATATGCTTCCTTATGTTCATTGCGGTGTTATTTGCAATAGCATGATATAGAAGCAGCCCCAAGTGCTCATTAACAGGTGAGTGGATAAAAAAAGCTGTAAAAATTAGGAAATCTTGCTTTTTGCGACAACCTGGAGACTGTTATGCTAAGTGGAATAAGCCAGTCAGAGGTAGATAAGTACCATGTGATCTCACTTATAGGTAGAATTAAATGAACAAAAGTAAGTAACAGACAAAAGAGAAACAGACATAGACAGAGATCAGACTGACACCTGCCAGAGGGGAAAGGGGTTGTGGACTAGGTGAAAAAAGTGAGAGGATTAAGCAAAGAAACAAATAAAACTTCATAGACACAGACAACGGCATGGTGACTACCAGAGGGAAGGGGAGTGGGAGAGGTGGAAGAGGGTAAAGGGGGAATAAATGGTGATGGAAGGAGAATTGACTTGGAGTGTTGAATAGACAATACAGTACACAGATGATGCATTTTAGAGTTGTACACGTGAAACCTATATAATTTCATTAACCAATGTCCCCCCAGTAAATCCAATAAAAAATAGATTAGGGCAAGAATTTGAAATCAGATAGTTTAACTTTAGTTTACTGTTAATAGTTATGTTATATTGCAGAGAAGCAGTATGTATGCATGTTTGCAGGTGTGACTGTATAAGTGTGTGTATGTATGTATGTATATGTGTGTATATATATATATATATTTACTGCTTATATACACTTTATTTACTACTGTATATCCAGTGCATATAACAATACTTGGTACACAGTAGGTGTTTACTGAATGAATGAATAAATTGATATAAGTCAAGGTTCTGATATGAAAGATATGAAGGAGATGGTGCTCAAATTAAAATCATTCAAGGTAAAGTTATTTATGAAATGACTCATTATAAAGATACAGGATAGAATATCACAATAATTTAGGGATTCAGGACTAGCAGCAGCCATGCTCTTCACTATCTCTGTGGCCATGGAGACGAGGGGCCAGGACAGGGGCTGGAGAGGTTACTGAAACCAGAGTTGAGAGAGAAGTATAGAGCAGGGCACCTGAGAGGACACTGACTGTCAGGTGAAGGACAGCAGTGAGGGGACCCTGCAGGGAGGGAGGGAGCCAGTAGTATAAACACTCAGACCTCCCTCTCCTCCTTCTCTCCAGTGTCTGGTTAGGGCTCCCCATCTGCCAAACCCAGGTGGAAGCCAAGGGGAAGGGGCCCCTTCCTGTAGTCCATACAGTGAGTCTCCAGGACAGACAGCAGCATGGAGAAAAAAATGGAAAGACGTCGAGGGTCATGGGGTGAAAGCAGACGGAAAAGGACTGTGCACAATGCCTTTCTCTTTCTACTAATCTGACTGTTTCTAGGACCTCACATTTTTGCCAGGAACATGCCAATTACCAAATGTCAAACACCCAAGTCATTTGTTGCTGCATGGGGTAAAGATAAGCATTAAGGATATGCTTAAAAGCATAAGTCAGGAACTGGCTGGGTTTGGAGACTGCAAGGAAGAAATGCGGCATGATGTTTAATTAGAAAGGCATCTGTTAAAGGGCTGTGGTTTAAGGAGCTTCTGAGTAATTTTGTCCTGTGCTCTCTGTTGTTATTTGTTATTACTTGGCAGGTGGACTTTCCTGGTGCTGAAGAAAGCCTGAATAGGCACAATTTTTTCTTCATCATGGCTTTGATTGTTCTTGGCAGGGACAGTCTCCATCTCCGTTTTTGTTTTTCCCTCCAGTCCCCATCCCACAGTGCTTCTCAGTGGACATTTTTAGTCAAGAACCTAGGGCTGTTGATCATGGCTGAATCTGGTGTGCCATTTTCTTTTCCCACAAAGGCAGCAATGGCTCCCTATGCTGTCCCCTTACAGGGCTGTATCTTTACACATGAAGGTTCCCTGGGGGCCAGCTGTGACCTCTGGAAGGTTCCTGTACATCTTCCCTTTGAATAGTTTGCGTAAATTAAAGACCTTGCATGTAAAGTATATATTTCTAGAATGACACGAACCCAAATAGCTTATGTGGTTCTCCAATGGTTTTGTTTTCTTTCACTTTCTGCCTAAAGTTTACATATTAGATAATTGCCCTGTTAAATTCTTGGCATTTCCCCCTGTATTTCTTGTTTATTTTGTCTTCTGATGTAGTTTTTTTTCCAGTGGAGTTTGATCCACCTTGTGCAGGTATTGTAAACATGGAATACCATCTACATGAACAAATTGCTGTAGGTGATACAGGTTGCATTTTCCAAGAACAGTATTTGTGGTGATTGTTCCCTGTGACTGTACTTTGAATTCTATTTTTTAACATGGTGTGTTGATAAAAGCATGGACGATGGAAGCAGACAGACCTGAGCTTGTATTATTATAGGTGGCATTCTTAAATTCTAGTCCCATCAATCATTTATTCATTCCAGAAAAATTTAATTGAAAACCTGTTAAGTACCATGCACTTTTTTTTTTTTTTTTTTAGATTCTGGTGAATTGGCAATAGACACAGAAGATAGCAGATGCCTTTATAAGATGATGAAAATAATGTCTAGCTTGAGTAGTCATTGATAAAATGAGATGAGATGATATAAGTAAAGCAGCCAGCATAGAACTTGGCATATAGTAGCTGCTTAATAAATTTGATTTGTCATCCTTTCCATGCAGATAATCAACACAATATTAGGTATATTTTAAAGATTTTTGCTAAAGATCTTCTGGAGGGAAAACATTTTTGAAAGACCTTTTAAATAGACAATTTAAAAACTTCATTAAAGCTTTACATTTTCTGATTTTTTTCTTTGCTTTTAAGTTGTAAGGAAAGACACATTTTTTAAGGGAGTAAGGTAGAGCAGTTACCTTACAGACATCTAAAGTCACCTTTTCTTCTGCCATTTAAAGAGCTTTAATTGGAAATGGTGGTGTTTCCTTTTTCTCTAAATTATCAGCTTATTAATGCTTGCTTGTTTGTGAGATTCTGCATATGGACACTTGATTTTTTTAAAAATAAAAACTTTAAAGAAACTTAATTTTAATTTATTTTTCTGATAATGGTTTTAGATACCCTAATAAATCTGTGACATTTTGTTTGCCCCAGGGTATCTATAAATTTACATATTAGACAGCTAAGCCAAATGATGTAAAATTTTTAAGCTGTTTTACTGGCTTTATGAATTTAATCCTGCAATAGTTGAAATTAATGTGGTCAGACAATGTTATGAGTTTCCCATTTTTTTATGCCTCAGGGTTGAAGCAGCTTGTTTGGGATAAATGTATGGATACTGAAACCATGGCAATCCACTACAAAACACTAATCTCATGAAATAATTAAATATCAAAAAATATTCTTAAAACCATTACAATACTGGAGCACAAAGGAACATTTGTTTTGCCAGCTTCTTTGAAAATTTTTACTTGGCTTATAATGGGTTCACAATGTATTTAGCACTATCATATTTTCTGACTCTATTAATAATGGAAGTATCAACCAATTCATACTTTGAGGCATGCTATTAATACCTTTTAGTTTATAAAATACATCTGAGCATATTGAGTATTGTTTGCTTGCCTCTTTAGATCCTTTTTCTGCCCCTTTCCACCTGCTTTGTTTTCTTTTGTATTTGTCTGCTCGGTCTACTATTACAAAATAAAATAGACTGGGTGGCATCAAGGGCAGAGGTTTATTTCTCAGTTCAGGAGATGGTAAAGTCCAAGATCAGGGACCAGCAGGGTAGGGTGTCTGGTGAGGACTCTTTTCCTGGTTTGCGGATGGCAGCCTGCTTGATGTTTGCTCACATTCTTGAGTGGGTATGAAGAGAAAACAACTCTTTAGAGTTTCCTCTTATAAGGACACTAATCCCAGAGGGAGGATATCACCTTCATGACCTTATTCAACCCTCTCAAAGGCCCTGTGTCAAATTACTTTCACATTGGGAGTGAGGGCTTCAACATGTGAACATTGGGGGGGGGGGCACAAACACTTAGTCCATAACCACTAAGAAGCTGATGGTACAGACAGCATCAAAGCATTCCTTGCTTCTGGCTTACTGTTGAGTTTGGCGATGGGGAGCATCATTAGGAGGTGGAAGGAAGGAGAAAAGTGAAGGCTGTTGTAAGCTGACTATACCCCTTGACCCAAGTTCACTGTGCCTGTCAGGCAGCCCTCTCCACATATCCTCTTGTTTCAGGTCCCCTGAGACCACTGCATCTCTTTCCATTCAGGCTTGGTGATGGTGACAGACTGGTTGCAGGGTACCACACTATCCCTGTACTTTCTATATTTGCCCTTCATCCTGGTTCATCTTTGTAAGATGTCCCTTTACTCATCCTCTCTGACATTAATCGATCTGCATGATCTGAGGCTTCCTTCTATTTCTTGCTACAATCCTGACTGATATATTTAATTTAAAAAATTTTACCATTTGAACATCTTAAATATTATAATACATTGGGTGGAGATGAGCAGATAGAAATAGCTGGTAAAAAAGAAAATGTGCTTTCCTTGTGTCTCAAATAGTCCTCCTACCCTCCCTTAACCATAATACAACACAACAAAACAAAACTTTTTTTTTGGTGAAGAAAATAGGTGCTTTTTTGTTGATTGGACACTCGTTTATGGCCCTCTTCCCTTTCAACTGTTTGGAAAGCAGTTAGAGTTGGGTCAAGTCTTTTGGAGAAAAAATAGTCAAATTATCATCTGTCTTTATGGGGAAAATATGACAGTTACTCACATCTAGGTGGTCATTATTCCCTGAAATTGTCACCTGGCTTGTTCTCATATATAGAATTTAAACTAGGGATTATGGTTGTCTAAAATACAATAGTGTTCCAGGCATCGAGAACAATGTTCATGGTAGCTTCCAAAAATTTTGTCCAGTGAATTTGTTACCCATATTCTATTGAACTGCAGTAGGATGGAGTTGGGGAGGCAGGATTTGGGGAAATGGACTCAGGTGAATGCCCCAAATAAAGTTTATACAGCAGACAGCAAAGAGTAGAGAAAAAAATGTAGTGCAGAATGAAAGGAGTGGCATGGTGTTGGGTAAACAAATGCTTTATAAGTTTGCTCGCTTGTATTGGAACAGCACCATGTGTGTATAGTCAATGGAAGGCTGTGGGTGCTTACCCTCAGCGCAGCAGATTGCAAATTGTGGACTGCCTTCCTGCTTGGGAGTGGCAATTTTTTGCTACTTTTTGCTGGAGAAGGGTTTATTCTCCCCAGCCTGTTTAGCTGGAGAATCCAGAGAGAGTGAGGGAATGTTGAGGGTCTTGGTAACCCAGAGATTTTGGCCAGGCCTGTTTGGCTGAGCCCTGCTGAGGCTGGTGGGGGCCTGTGAGTCTGGAATGCTGAGGGGCTTGGGAACCCTTCCTGGTTGCTCGTCTGCTGTTACAAGACCTTAATAAATGGAATGGGCCACCATTTTCTGGCTCCACAGTTCCTTTACTGTCTGCCTGTATCCAATGATAACCTGCATGGATATGTTGGTGGTCCCTGGCCCTATTTCTGGCATAGTCGGCAGGATTTGGATCAGATGGGTATGGAGCTGCAGCCACCCTTGAGGAGTAGGGTAGAGGACTGGTGGTTGCTCCCCAGTGTATGGTTCTCCATGGCACTCCTTTTGGGACCATGGGCTGGCTATTTTTTACAGCCCTGAGAGAGGCTGCCTGAGGTTGAGAGCTCCAGAATGAGCTGCAAACCAAGTGGCAGCTCCAGCTTGAACTGGAGAAGAAGGCTGACTGGTTTCGAGAGCTGCAGATGCCGGCTGAGCACCGATGGTGCCTGGAACTGGAACGAGCTCTGGAGAAGGAGGCTGAACAGGTTTGCAAGTTGCAGTTTGCCCTGGAAGTTGAACGTTGTAAGTGGCAGTTGTTGGAGGAATAACTGTGCGTTCAACTTCAGGCAGAGAGCTGGCATCTGCAGGAGCCAAAGAAGGAGCTGTGCCAGCAGAGTGGCTCTGAGTTGGCGGGAGAAGGTGTTTCCAGCTCCTCTTCTGAGAATGAGGAGGCTCAGGCTGAAGCTGCCACCCGCACACTCAGAGCTTGGCCAGTGGTCATCCAGAAGGTAAAAACCCAGCAGCAAAGAGTACCTACTGAGCCCCCTGTAGGCATGCTGCGATTGTGGGATATAGGGGTGGATGGCATCATGCTCTCTGGAACAGAGATGGAGAGGTTGGCCACTGTTGCTATGTGGTCCTCCTTGGGGCAGCATCTTCAGAGCTGCCGTGATGGCAGGGATCAGGGAGGATTCCTGAGACCTTTGTGAACCTAATTGTCTGTAATGGACCTTTACCTTGGTGATTTGCACAGACAGCTGGGCTGTCTATCATGGACTGACTCTTGGACTGCAACCAAAGGGGGGCTTCCTTGTTGAATGGACATACCACTTTTGGACAGTGTGAGAGACCTTGATGGGTGGGCAGCTCTGGTGAAGGCCCTCCTGCACCAGAAAGCTGCTCTCATTCAGCTGGAGATAGCACCAAGGACACTTTAAGATTTCTGTAGACACAGCCCTGAGGCCCTCCCACTAGCATGGAGTAGGGGGCTAGAAATGGGCCTCAAATTTGCATCTTGGGCAGAGTGCTCAGAAAGACATTGTGAAGGGAACCTTTATAATTGTTGTAATTGTATAATTTGTGCTGTACTATAGTTTATTTGTTTATATAATATACCTCATTTCTCCCAAAGAGACCATCAAAGAAGATATCTGTGGTGTAGATTATAAAGCAAGAAAAAGGGATGGGATGTTGGGTAAACAAATGCTTTTTAAGTTTGCTTGCTTATATTGGGGCATCACCATGTGTGTACAGTCTATGGAAGGCTGTGGGTGCTTGCCCTCAGGGCGGCAGATTGCACATTGCAGATTTTCTTCCTGCTTGGGAGCAGTGAATGTATGCTGTTGTTTGCTGGAGAAGGTTTTTTTTTCTTCCAGCCTGTTTGGCTGGAGAATCCAGAGAGAGAGAGAGAGAGAGAGGAATGTTGAGAGAGAGAGTATGCCATTTTTAGACTTTGATAAATGGAATAGCCCACCATTTTCTAACTCCACAGTTCCTTTGCCATCTGCCTGAATCCAGTGAGACCCTGCATGGCCACGATGGTGGTCCCTGGCCCTACATGTGGGTATGTTGGTGGCGTCTAGATTCTAGCAAGGTAAGAAGTGGCTCCAAAAATATCATGGATCAGAGGGAAAGAGGCATAGACACTTGGCCCCCTAAAACTCTAGATGGGTGGAATGTTCAATAGGTTGTAAAATGTAAGCAACTTGGCAGATTTCAGGTCTTGGGGTGTTGAAATACAGAGATGAATAAGACATAGTCTCTTACATTAGATTTTTTTGTCTCTTTAGCATGGGTTACTGGAAAAATGGTTAAATTCTCCCCCTCAAAATGGAAAGAAAATCAATCAACTTTAGTTATAATATTACAGTTTCTATTAAGAATGATGAATTATTTTAAATTTTATAATTGATTCTAAATGGTTGAACAACAAATTATAACATGTTGATTTAAAATTGCTCAAATTCTGAAATACAGGTAGTGAAATTGACAGTACGATTAGAAAAAAATCAAGGTTATTTTTCTGTGAGCAACCATAAGACATCAATCTCAATTCTTTATTTGAAACTTCATAAAGCAATCCTGAGTTGCTGAAGTAAATATGATTCCCCCCAGCCACTTTATGATGTAACAGGGAATAAATTGATTTCCTTTCTAACAAGGCACAAATCATATAAGACAAGGGAGTAAAGGCCTTGAAATGGACTTCAAAAACTTCCAGGCTTTAGAAGATGCTACAGATGTCTGTGTGGAAAGGTGCTGAGGAACATTTATTTGTTAGGGAACATCAGCTTCATTTTCCCTAGGCTGAAGATTAAGAACACAGGAAATTAAAGGACACAGTAAAGCTCAGAGAAAACCAGAGGCAAAATAGCTAGAACTAAGTTAATATCCAAGCAAGGAGTTAACAAGATCAGTGAAAACTAACACCAATCTCTAACTTGCTTTAATGAAAACTGCCCACTGAACTCATACCAGGTAAATGGGCTTGGTTGTTTACTTCTTTCCTGGAGGATTTCTCTCTTAAGGCACTATTGTTTAAACAGGAACCTATTATTCAGACATAACAACTAGTAATTGCTCTGATGGCTGAATCAGTAACGGAATAATTAAAATGCATTTATTTACAAAGAATTATTGTGTGTGTTGAAAATTTTAGATGAATAATTAAGTATTTTAAAACTTGAGACCACTAGGCCATTAATTTCTTGATTTCTATCCCTTTCCTTTCAGAAATTAATTTTTCACTTATCTGGAAGCATGCTTTAGCTCACACAGACTAATGTAGGAGTCTTTTTTTTGAAGAGGGGATGACTCCACTTCTGGCTTGTGTCTGTATTTCAGAGGGATTTAGGGATGTAATTTTTGTCAAAGGTGTCTGTGTTACATCTTGAAACTGCAAAACTGAAGGTGTTATGTTTTTCAGTTCAGAAATAGCATATAATTATATAATATTTGTTAATGATTTGTAGGGTGCATTTGTATGTTAAGTAACTGTAAAGCCAGAAGCCAAGGCCAAGCCCACTATCAGAGCTGCCCGGCCCATGCAGGTTCGCATTGGATTCGGACAGTCGGTAAAGAAACAGTGGAGCCAAAATCTGATGGGCCATAGTCTTTAATTCTAGCTTGCACCCGGCAGGCAAGTAAAAATACACACTGGGCTCCAAAACCCAGTCACATTCAGTGCTCACAAAGCCACTGACTTATCTGAGTTTCCTAGAATCAAAGGTTTCTAGCTCACCAGACTTATTCACCTCTGTTCCCCATCTCCTTCCTTATCCCAGATACAAACTCTACACAAACTGGCATCTCACTCAGCACTCCGCCATCTTGGCTGCTTCTCCTGGCCTCCTCCACGTGGCCTTTCTCTGCTCTCCTCTGCTCTCTCTTCTAATGATAATCTCAGGAACCAAGAGCGGGCAAGCCCGCGTTCTGCCCCTATTTTATAGTGTAGAAATCCAAACCTTTAATCCAATATACAAAACAGGGAAGTCTCTAATACAAAGTCACTTCTCTGAGGCATGATTGGATTGTACCGCCCCACATCAAAAAGGGTGGGAAAGGCTTAATCCCAAAACCAAGCCCCAGGCTACAACGATCCTGCCTGCCCCCAACACACATTAATATCACCTGGGCGACGGCCTCACGTGGGCACCGCCATCCTCAACAAAGTGAGCAAAATACATTTTATCTGCCCAACAGTAACCTCTTATTGTAAGCCATACTTATTTCATCCAATCAAAAAATAAATTTTTTTGGTTTGAATTTTCAGTATTAGCGTGTCAGTTGTATAATCCAGTCAGGATTACACAAGAGTGGGATAAAATGTAGCTGGAAGAGGAAAGTAGAGATGGATGAGATGATAAGGCTCCTTTATTTTGCAACAGGAAATGCAGTAGTGGTTTGTTAGTCAATGCTCTTTTGCCAAGGTGACAATGCACAGGCATGCTTGTTGCATTGGACAGCATAGCCCCCAACTCTAGAACAAAACCACCCGTTACAGTGCCCTTTGAATATGGTTATCCCAGAGTGGCTCAAATCTACTATTGCCACCATTCAGCTAATTTCCACATTGGTGTTGGCAGGGTGAGGTATGCAGAGTGTATTTCTTTTCTTTTTTTTTTTTTTTGTATTTTTCTGAAGCTGGAAACGAGGAGAGACAGTCAGACAGACTCCCGCATGCGCCCGACCAGGATCCACCCGGCACGCCCACTAGGGCGACGCTCTGCCCACCAGGGGGCGATGCTCTGCCCCTCCGGGGCGTCACTCTGCCGTGACCAGAGCCACTCTAGCGCCTGGGGCAGAGGCCAAGGAGCCATCCCCAGTGCCCAGGCCATCTTTGCTCCAATGGAGCCTTGGCTGCGGGAGGGGAAGAGAGAGACAGAGAGGAAGGGGGGGGGGTGGAGAAGCAAATGGGCGCTTCTCCTATGTGCCCTGGCCGGGAATCGAACCCAGGTCCCCCACACGCCAGGCCGACTCTCTACCGCCGAGCCAACCGGCCAGGGCCTGCAGAGTGTATTTCTGATGCACTGGCCTGTGTCTGATCCCTAGAACCATCTCTAGTATTGATATTCATCGATGGGACCAGAGCAATTGCTTTCAGAACAAAAAAACCTATACTTTATGGAGGCACAAAATAATCCCTTGGATGGTCATTCTGGAATGAATGCAGGAAAAAAAACCTTTACTTTTTTTCATTTTTTAGATTATTTCTTTATTTGTATCAACAATGGGGGATAAGAAAAAGAAGAAAATTGCCTAGATGTTGCAATAACATATACACTACAATTTTTGGCAATAACTATATAACTGACCCTAAAAGTTGCTTCCATCTAAAGGTAAAAATTGTTATCCTAGGATGTCTAGTTGAGGAACTCCAGCCTCTCTCTAAACCATGGCAGTTTCTTTCAGATGGAAGCTAGTTCTTTATATACTATCAAGCAAAATGTCCCAATCACTTTTGTTCTTTCTTCTCTCCTCTTCTCCTTTTTGCAGAGTATGAATTAACTGAATATGTAAGAGCATCTCTCAGCCCAGTAGCAGCAAGCTGTCCATCAGAGTGGCATGCAAAACTCCTTCCTCATGTTACCTGTGGGTTTTCAAGATGTTCTAATATCTATGTCAGGATATTAGCCTCTTCAGTGTTTCCAGTTATCCTGTGGTTCTTAAGGCTAATGACTGCAAATGAGAATCTAGAGCTCCATAACTGTGATCTCTGATCTCTGCTGGTTTGGACAGGGAAGAGTAAAATCTTAAAGCTTGCACCAAATTCTAACATGAGAAATTTGAGATCAGCTGGTTGGCACCTATTAGAAATTAACAACACCGGTCTATGGCCATACCACCCTGAACACGCCCGATCTCGTCTCGTCTAGAAATTAACAACACCCTTGCATTTTCATATATGTTTGCAGTTCTATGTTCTAGGCAGAATATAAATTATCTTTTTTTAGGATAAATAAATATAGGGTTAGAGATAGCCAATGCTTGGTTCAAAGTTACAGGGTCAGCAAATTGTTTCCTGATTCCCTAGACCAGTAACCTTTCTACAGGGTTCCTCCTATAAGAATCTTGTATTCTCTAAAAATGAATGTTCTCTCTGTCATGCATTACTTAGATTTCTTTTAGGTTATTCTTAAATAACTTGGGAAGACTTTTATGTGTGTTTAAGTGGAGCATGTTTGCATTGTTGCTGGGAGTGAGTTTAATTTTTCCAAAGGGTAATTGAATTATTCTGAAGTTGAATGCATGGTTTATGCACAACAATATATCAGCTTGTAAGCTGGCAATTGAGGCTGTCAGTAAGAATAAAACATTTCCTTCAAGCATCATAAGTATTTTGGGAGCTTAAAATGTGAATTTTGATCACAGACATCTTTTGTAGACAATAGACTTAATTGGTCACACCTGACAAATACACCCATATGCAAGGCCATTTGAGAAGTAAATGTGCATCAAATGGAGTTTGGCCTAAATTATCTGGGGGACAGGAGGATGTAGAAATGCTGGTGCTGTTACTACAAATTACCTGTAGCAGGAGGTGTAAACAAGTTATTCTCGGAATATTTGTCTTGGAAACCTCTTCATGAATTATAAAATAATTTCTGAAGTTCACAAATTAAGAACTAGCAGACTTCAGTACTCTAAAAGTCATGTTTTACCTATTTCTTCTAGGTTGTTGAATTTAGTGGCATATAATCTACTATGATCCTTTGTGTAGCTATGCTGTCTGTGGTAATTTCTCTTTCATTTCGGATTTTGTTTATATGAGTCCTTCCTATTTTTTCCTCTGTGAGTCTAGCCAGGGGTTTGTCAATTTTATCAATCTTTAAAAAAAAACAGCTCTTTATACAAGATAGAAGGTGACAGAGGACAATCTGACTTTGGGTGGTGGGTATGCAACATAATTGAACGACAAGATAACCTGGACTTGTTATCTTTGAATATATGTATCCTGATTTATTGATGTCACCCCATTAAAAAAATAAAATTATAAAAAAAAAATAATAATAACAACAATAACCAACATAAAAAAAAACAAAAACAAAAAAAACAAAACAGCTCTTTGTTGTATTTTTTTTTCTGTATTTTTTTTTATTCTCTATTTCACTTAGTTCTACTCTAATTTTTACTATTTTCTTTCATCTGCTGACTTTGGGTTGCCTTTGTTCTTCTTTATCTAGTTCCTTAAGATGTGATGTTAGGTTTTTTATTTGAGATCTCTCTTATTTCTTAATATATAAGCCTGTAAATATATAAACTTCCCTCTTATTACTGCTTTTGCTGCATCATTTCATAAAGAATATAGATGTCTAATCACTATGTTGACATAATATTGTATGTCAACTATAATTTTAAAATAAATAGGTAAATGTATTTGTTGGACTAAAGAATTGAAAGAATTTAAAAACAATTGACAACTGGATTTATGTATATATTTCAAAGAAGAAATATCTTGATCAGTTTCCAGATTAAGATGAGGAAATTAAGACATTATGGCCTGACCAGGCAGTGGTGCAGTGGATAGAGTGTCAGACTGGGATGCCGAGGACCCAGGTTCGAGACCCTGAGGTTGCCAGCTTGAGCACGGGCTCATCTGGTTTGAGCAAAAAGCTCACCAGCTTGGACCCAAGGTTGCTGGCTCGAGCAAGGGGTTATTCAGTCTGCTGAAGGCCCACGGTCAAGGCACATATGAGAAAGCAATCAATGAACAACTAAGGTGTCACAATGCGCAATGAAAAACTAATGATTGATGATTCTCATCTCTCTGTTTCTGTCTGTCTGTCCCTGTCTATCCCTCTCTCTGACTCTCTCTCTGTCTCTGTAAAAAAAAAAAGACATTATGTTACCTTTTGTTTTGTTGTTGTTTATATTTTTGTCAAATAATGTGAACACTCTTCTAAACACATATTATTTGAATGGGACAGCACTCTGTTATATACATTCACATTCTGTTATGTACATATTGTACTGTTTAAAGAGATATAATGGCACAGTTATGTCCTTGGAGACCTTAATCTAGGTTACAAACCTTGGTGTTAGTGCTCCTTTATGGTATATACATAGGGTAACAAAATATTAAACCAAGATAGCAAAAGATATTTTTGTCAGGTACATTATAAGCAAAGCATTTAAAAATAGATATTGATAGGAGCCAGATCATCTTGAGATCATTCACATTAATCATTAACCTTTAGAGAGTCAGTAGTTTTGGGGGGCTTCATGATGACTTTATCTAGTTAGTATTCTGCATGAATATTTTTATTATATTTAAAATTTTGGCCAGTTAAATCCATAGTTGTTGGGATTAATCACTTTATTTTGACACAAGCTAGACCTGTTTATAGCCAATGTTTTTGAAAGAGTAAGTACTAAAATATTGATTTTGCAGCATCTTTGCATTTTGCAGGTTCCATGCAAAAGTAAAAATAAATTTAATTTTACTTTTTTAAGTGTTGATATTCTTCATGTATCAGATATATTTTCCTGTCAACATACTATATTTACTACAATCTTTGGGGAAAATATTTGCCCATCTTTTGCTCTAAAAATAGGTACTAACAGTATTTGCAGAGATCCAACAGAATGACAGTAATCAGTTTGATCTGGCCTCTGAAGCAGGTGTCACTTTGATAAATGGTCCTAATTAAGCTGAGATTTCAGGTAAGAAGCTGATTGAGTTAATGTGTTGGCACCTATATGGCCGTGGCTGGACAAGTATAGATGTTACAATGGGGTAAAGGCAGCACTTGATTAACTTTAGTGAAGTCTCCAAGTTTTACATTTCTCATCATTTGATCCAAGTATCTCTGTGCAATGACAGCACTAGTTTTAACTTTCATTTATTCACCATGTTGCAGGAGGCAAAGGCAGCTATGGAAGTTTCAGCTCTTTGGGTCATTTTTTTTACTGATTCCCTATCTTTCAGTGAGAGACAAGTACATAAAAATGATTAATTAGACAGGAAGCGTCATTGTTCCCAATCCATGATTCATAATTCCTTCTGAACAACATGGGTTTTAACTGCTGGAAACAAAGCTCTTTTTGCATCTTCTTACACTAAGTTTCGAATGGATTGTCTCGATGTGCAGGATGCCTTCACTGCTTGCTGCCTTACATTCAGACAGACTTTTTATGCAAAATGGTCCAGGAACATGACCTTCCCTCCTGAATTCACATTGCTGAGTGATGTCGTAGTATCAGAGTATGGACAGTTCTGCAATTGGGTAGTCCAAGAGAAGACTTATGATTTCACATTTTTACTTAAAGTGTTTTTTGTGGGTAGGTGTTTTGGTGGAATGTTTCAATAATTTCCATGAACTTAATTCAATAGCTTCAACTTTCTAATGCAGAGATCAGAAAAGTTTACCTATAAAGTATCAAATATTAAATATTTCAAGCTTTGTGGGCCATGCTACTTAACTGCTGTTGTGACATGAAACAGTCATAGGTCACACATACATGCAAAAACATGGCTGTGTTCCAATATAACTTTATGGATATTGAAATATGCATTTTATATAATTTTAACATGCCATGGATATTATTCTTTTCTTTCTTTTTCAATTAATTCAAAATTTAAAAAATATTCTTAGTTCACAGGCCATACAAAAACAAGGAGTGGGCTGCTTTTGACTGTGGGTTTGCTGACCCCCATGCTAATGTAGTTCATGAAACTCTGTGTTATGTACTTAGTGCTGTATTTAGTACTGAAGTGGACATACAGAAAATACTGTGTTGCCTCTGCCTTCAAAGAACTCTTCATTCAGATGGAGAAAATGTCAACTGCATAAAAGCATGTCAATATTGTAAAATGGAATGTAATTGAAAACCCAAACCATACTTGTTCTCTAGCCAGCCCAGAAAGAAGGAAGGGGGATCCAGGGAGAGGATGGGATGAGGTAAGGAGAAACCGTTGTAACAGAGGACTGTCAGTGTGGGTGTGAGAGCAGCAGTGTGAGTTGGGAGGGAATTGTGAGAAGGAAGAGGTCCTGACATACCTGGAACTCAGACAACAACCAGCACAATATGCTTTTTGAATTTAGCCAGAGTTTCATGGGGTGATTGTGAGAGAACCCAGACTCAATCCGCTTTAAGGTTTGGTTTTGCTCTCTTCTATAGCTGCAAGTATATCCAAAGTCAAGATTAATGATGAGTTCACGTTATGTGCCATGTCTTATGCTAGGAAACCCGGGAGAGTTATTGATATTTTCTTCTGAGTTTTTGGTTGTTGAATGGCACAGGCCATGTTTCATTGTTTCATATACATTTAGCCTTTCAACAATAACTTTTACACTACCTTCTTTGAGTTAAAAACTGTGCTCATGTATTAGTCAACTCCAGTGGCTAAAATGAAATACCATAGACTGAAAGGAATAAGCAACAGACATTTCTTTCTCACAGGCATGGAGGCTGGGAAGTCCAAAATCATGGTACTGGAAGATTGGGTTTCTAGTGAGGACCTCTTTGTGACTTGCAGAAACCACCTTCATAGTGTTCTCACATGCAGAGACAGTTTGAGAGAGAAAGAGAGAGAGTGAGAGAGAGAGAGTGAGAGAGATGAGATATCTCTACATCAAAGGTCACTAATTCCATCATGAGGGCTTCACCCTATGACCTCTTCTGAATCTAATCCTCCCCCAAAGTCCCATTTGAGTGTTAAGGGCTTCAGCATATGAATTTTGGTGGGGGCACAATTTGGTCCATAAGAGTTGGATTCTGGGAATATAAAGAATAGACTAGAACATAATTACAACCTTCTAGGGACTTGCCATCTGAAGGGCAGACCCCATTTAGGCTCTTAGCACCACAGCATGATAAGTGCTAAGATAAAGGGAAATAGTATTTGCAAGGAGAACACACAGGAAGAAGTGCTTAACTCTACTTAGGGGGCTAGAGAAAATGATTCATAGAGGGGGCAACATTTGGGCTAAATCTCAAATGATGTGTATGAGTTAGCCAGGTGGGAAAGAATAGTCTCAACAGCAGGAGAGTTGGAGAAGCATGTGATGTGTTCAAGAAATGCAAGTATCCTAGAATGGCTAGAGCATAGGAAGAACTTGTTGGATTGGCAGGCAAAGAATGTAAGAAGGTTATCAGAATTTAGGATTTTGTAAATTCTTTCATGTCATATTGAAGAGTTTGATCTGTATCTTGTGGGTAATGGTGAGTTGTTGAAGGACCCTGAGCAATCAGTGATATGACCAGATTGGCCATCTCTTTGGGCACAGTGTAGAAGGTAGATTAGCAGGGAAACCAAGTTAAAACTTTATTGTTTCAACCTATGTGAAAAGTTTTGTAAAGTTAACAGGCAGTAAGAATGGGAATGAAAAGGGTAGCAGAGGGGATGAAGGAGTCTCAGTAAATGCTCAAGGTTCTGTATTAGAAACTGTATAGCTATGTATCATCAGCAAGATGGGGATCAATGGATTGATTAGGTAGGATAAAAGGTAAATTTAGTTTTGGGAGATGTTGAGTTCTAGTGAAACATGAGTTTAAAGATACAGATTTTGGAGTCAATCAGTATGAAATTATAGTAGAAGACTTTAGAGCTGAGGGAACTAGGCAGGAAGGGTGAGCCATGTGAGAAGTTGAGGTCCAGGATGGAACTGTGGTGGAGGCCAATATCCAGGGATGAGCCGAGGAGCTGCCTGGAAGCCAATGGAAGATAGCATGGGAACTGAGGAAGTGGAAGCCTGAGTGTAGAAAGCTCTCAAGAAAACTGAATGTGTCCTGGCTGGTTGGCTCAGTGGTAGAGCGTTGGCCTGGTGTGTGGCAGTCCCAGGTTGATTCCCGGTCAGGGCACTCAGGAGGAGCGGCCATCTGTTTTTTCACTCCTCCCCATCCTCCTTCTCTCTCTCTCTTCTCCTCCTGCAGCCATGGCTCGAATAGTGAGCAAAATTGGCCCTGGGCACTAAGGATGGCTCCATGGCCTCACCTGAGGTGCTAAAATAGCTCAGCAACACAGCTGCACCCCAGATGAGCAGAGCATTCCCTGGTAGGGGGCTTGCCAGGTGGATCCTGGTTAGAATACAGGCAGGAGTGTTTCTCTGCCTCCCCACCTCTCACTTAGTAAAAATATAAATGAAAGAAAACTGATTTTAAGAGAATGACAAGATGGTGCTTAGAGGACGACTCAAGGTCAAGTGTCGCAAGCCAGCACAACTCGTAATTTTGCAGGTCTCGAGTGGGAACTGTGGAGGATTATAAAATAAACACAGAAAGAAAAAGGATGGGATCAGGAGGACTCATTGCCAAGCTGATGGCTTGCACGAGTGAGCCTGCACCCTCAAAACACTTTATTTATAGTGCAGAGAGCAAAGCCATTTGCAAAACAAAGAGAGCTCAGTTACAAAGTCACAATTTTGAGGCATACCAAGAATTCTCCCAAGTGCAGAAAACCCCTCACCATGTATAACAACCTAACTTCACAAAATAAAAGATAAAAAGAAAACTGCCTCCATTTTCTTCAAGGGACATGGGGGAAGGGGCACATAGAACCATCAGCATTATAGCTAATATGGAGGTGTGAGGAAGGGCATGTAAATTGCCTTTCCAAACTTGATCAAACAATCAGAGGTTGTGGGGGAGAGTTTAGCTCTTTGGCTTAAGCCTTAAACTGCGAGGACTTTTGTCAACTTGCAGTCTTTCATAGTCAAGAGAAGCTTTGTACAAGATGGGCAGTATCTGAGCATGTTTTCACGCTGAGATGGTGGAGCCAGTCAAGAGTAAAGACCAATGGGTTCTTGATAAAGCAGAGAAAGGAAGTAGTTCATCTCCTGAAGGATTAAGCAGGGAGTTCAAGATGAACAGAAAAAGATGAGGATACTTGCAGAGACTGACAATTTTAGAGCTTAGGGACTTAACAGCCAAGGGAGCTCCCATCTGATGACCTATTTCTTGTCTGTAAAAGAGGTGGTAAGGCCAATTACTCCAAATGAAGTAGAAAAGGAGATACAAAGAATAAAGTGGGAATAGCCATTGAGGAGAGTGGAGAGGGAACTTTCCCAGTGGAACCCCAGCAGCCCCTATGTCGCACATGCACATGCATGCATATGTGTGCATGTGCGTGTGTAGGTGGGAGGGATCTGAGAAAAGGACAGGTGGGGCCAGGACAGTGCTTCTCATAACCTTCAGTGTGCTTATAGATCATTTGGGGATCTTGTTAACATGTAGATTAGATCTGGGAGGCTTGAGATCCTGAATTACTTACCTGCTACCAAGTTTCAAGTGATGCTGATGCTACAGGTTCATGCAGTGTACTTTGAATAGCTAGAAACCAGGGCATTTTATAGAAGCTGCACTTGCATACTATTTTTACTTAGCTTATGTGTTTAAATGGGGAGAGGCTTCGCTGATGATAAAGACTTTGGAGGAATTAAGTTCCCTTGACACCAGCCTTGGCTTCTGGACTGAGCAGTCATAAAGGGCAAATAAAAGCTGTTTGCCCCCTGAAAGTTGGAAATTGATACATTGCTGTCACCAAAGTGAATGATTGTGTGCTGTTTCCAGCGGTGTTGTTCTGCTAGTGTATAAGTGACATAGACATAGATAGTTGGTCCAAAGGGGGCTGTGTTAGGACCTTTGAAGAAATGTGGCATGTTGACTTACTCTTGATTTGGAAAGAGATAGAACTCATAAACTGGGGAAGGTTTAAGGTGTAAAAGTAAGAAAATGAGATGTCAGAAGATCATGTGTTCCAAGAGTGTGAAAGCTAACTGTAGTCGTCAGACGAACAGCTAAAGAACTATTTGATAGACAGCAACGTTGAGGGCCAGAGACAGACAGATGCCAAAGACCTCATTGGTTGTGAGAGTGATCATGGAATCATAGTAATGAGATAAAGAAGATTTGAAGATGATATAGGCAGATGTCGGGAGCATTCTGAGGCTCCTGATAAAAGGTGGAAAGAAATAGTTTGGAAATGGCAGATGTTACAAAAGAATGCTGGTGTGTATATGGAGTGTGAGAAGATGAATAATCTGTGTGTGTGTGTGTGTGTGTGTGTGTGTGTGTGTGTGTGTGTGTGTGTGTCAGATAGGGACAGACAGATAGGAAGGGAGAGAGATGAGAAGCATCAATTCATTGTTGCAGCACCTTGGTTGTTCATTGATTACTTTCTCATATGTGCCTTGACCAGGGGGGTACAGCAGACTGAGTGAATCCTTGCTCAAGCCCGTGACCATGGGCTCAAGCTGGTGAGCCTTACTCAGACCAGATGAGCCCGTGCTCAAGCTGGCGACCCCAGGGTTTTGAACCTGGGTTCCCCACGTCCCAGTCTGACGCTCTGTCCACTGTGCCACCACCTGGTCAAGTTGAGTAATCTTTTTTTTTGAGAGGGCTAAAGGGGACAATAAATCCATAGAAAAGCAGGATTTATACAGGATAGGGAAGAATCTGAGCATTCTGAGATAATATGCAGTGGAAGGGTGTGGGTGAGAGTGGAGGTGGGCGGGAGTGTTTCCAGAGAATAGTATTGTGAAGGGGAGTTGGCTGTGGGAGGAACCAGGAGGAACCTGGAGAATGGGAAGAGCAGTAAGAAGATGAGAATGGGAGAAAGAGGATTAGCCTTGGGGCAGTGCTGAAAGGTGTTAACAAAGAGAAGGGGTGGAAATGCTGTCCACTGGTCTAAGGATTCTGACTGAGAGTTGGGTGCAAAGGTTTTTGGAAGAGAATCAGGAAACCTAATTCCAGGGTGGATGTTTTGGAGCATTTAGACCCTATATCTTTTCTACTGTGTGTGGTCATGGTTGACCAAAAGGAAGTCTGCGTATTTTATGCATATTAAGCAAGATAACTTTAAAGAAGAATTAATTCCAGAATTTTTATAAGAATTTTATGCATTCTTTTTGACAGACAATGTGGAAGATTTGATTGATCTGTTTTCCTTTAGAATTTAGATGGTGCTTTTTCCTCTAATTGTGGCATGGAAATATTTTATTTCTGTACAAATAGAAAAACAGAAAATTACAATAGAATGAGGTTCTAACTCCCTGCTGTAATTGAGGTCACTATCAGGCTATCAAGAATAGAATTTCCATCCAGAGAAAGGCTCTTTTCTTTTGAAGCTATATAACAAACCACATGCAAAAAATCTTGTTATGTTTACCAGAATGGGTATGATGTTAACAATACTGCGATATTGGTTCTTTGTTCTTTTTCTTCCTTTAGTTTTTTTTGTAGTAACTATTACTGTTCTATTGAAAGCAATAGCCAGTGGAAATGTAATTTTGAACTTGACAAATACAAAGCATTCATTTTATTATGAAGGTTTTGAAATACTTAAGAAAGAAACTATAGTTTAAAGAGCTCCAGCAAAATAAATCTGAAATGGAAAGAGAGACAGAGATGAGGACTGGAAAAGATACCTAACAAATCAAAATGAAACTAGTTATGAGGAAAAGGGAAAGCAGAAGGAAATCATAAAAATACCAAAACAGATAATGAAGCACAATAGAAAAGATGAAATGATAGCAATTTGTGTTTACCTGCAAGCTTTAATTTTGAAATTAAATTTGATAAAAGTGACAATTTAGAGAGTTTGGGAAGCAAGCTAATAATGACATGGTTCTGTGAGGTTAGGGATGAGGTCAAAGGAAATCTGTAATAGGAAATAAGAATTGTGAAGGAATTTAAATTTAATCCAGGGAGCTGTGGAGGATTTTTGTGCCAAGCATTGACATGGTCACAATGACAGCAGGGTAGATAATTAGCATTCAGGATGCAGGTGTAGAAAGAAGCTAGAAAAGGTATTTCAGGAGTCGTGTTTGCAGGGAATGTGATTACCTACTGCGTGTTGGAATGGACAGGTCTTGGCACACCAGGAAACCCAGGTCCTGGAATAGATGCTGGCTTATGAATAAGACCCTTTCTTTTTGGCCCTCATTTTTCCATCTATTAAAAAGAAGGAAGGAAAGGAAACAAAGAATTTATCCAAGCTTGGCAAGGTACAAGGCAAAGTCTTGGACATTGCTCATATAAACTTTCTTTGAAGATAATTGGATGATATGTCTCAAAAAACGTAAAAACATCCATTTTCTATGACCATATACTTCTATTTCAAGAAATTGGTTATCAGTAATAATCATTAGAGATGTCCTCAAAGATTTATGCCTATGGGTGTTCATTACAGCATTATTTATAATATACCAAATTTGGTAACAACCTAGATATATAACAATAGCAATTTTTTTATTGCCTAAATAAATCTCAGTTGATTTATCTAGTGTAATACAATGCATCTATTAATATCTGTTATAGAATATTTGCTATTCAAAAATCTTTATGACACATTTTAAAGTGGAAAATAAGTAGTTTCACAAATAGTTTGTACAATATGAGAAAAATATATATGTCTGAATGATGATGGATACTGGATATTCTGTCATTATTTGTGATTACTAATAGAAACATGCATATTAGAGAACTATCTGCAAATCTGGCTTTTAGGAAGTCCTATGGTTGAACTGTCAGGTAAGAAGGATTTGTATTGTGAAGAGTAGGAAGTCTATAGTCCCATCAAGCAGAAACTATTTTTACTTAAAGCTTGAGAACCTACAATGCAGGCAGGCTGCTTTGGGGCTATACACGTAATCAGCAAAGAGGAGGCCATGTGCCGTTCTAGCAGACATATGATGGGATCAGCCTTCATGGCAATTACATTTCTGTTTCTATTTAAAAGGCCAATAAACAAGTTTTCAGTGAAATGTTCAAAAAAATTTAAGGAGAGCCATTGGTTGATTTTTCCTTTCTCTCTTACTGCTTTCAGACTGATCCTTCTCCTTTCCTACATTAAAAAGTCCTGATCTTTTGATGTTTATACCCAATAGATATACTACCTTTACCCCCAAATCCATATGTCATCTACTGATCTCCTGGTCATCCTTCTTCATTCATTGAATATTTTAGCTCCCGATTCATAGTCTTATTCCCCTCCCTGAACTCTGTCATTATTCTGTCCTCAGTGACTATAACACCCAGCCAGTCATCAACTTGGTTCACTACCATTTTACACAATCATCTCTTCCAGTGCACTCTCCAATACATTCACTGTTCATTCATCACCACCATACTCTCTTCATTTTTCTCCTTACCCAGCTTAGATTCCATGGTTGTCTGCCATAATAACTCTCTTGAAAACACATTTAACTTCTTTTACCTTTCTTCCTTTGTGATTTATTTCTAGAAAAACTCTGACACTATGAATCTGTCATTCACCACCTTCTTGCCAACACCCAAGCAGCTGGATGTTCCTAGATAAAAAGCACACAAAAATACTGTCTGGTTTAATTTTAAATGTATGATCACAAACGTGAAATAGCCAGTTAGCACTAAACTTCTACCTTACTCTATTTCTCTAGTAAACTTAATTTTCCCATTTCCTGAAATGACTATTTCATATAATTTGCTCTTCTTAAATCTTACACCTTTTCTATTGTTGGTGACCTCATTTCTTATGTCATTGAAAAGAGAGAAGCCATCAGGAAGACACTTATTTGTCTACTCATTACTAAAGTATAAACCCACTTACATTATTCTTTCCTCTTAGTACAATAGGGGAAAGAGCTCTCCTTCCTCCCATCAAAGCCTATTCATTTACTTTCTACTTGATTCTATTCTTAATTTTCTGCCTTCGGCAAGACTTCTTCCTCTAACTTATCGCTTCTTTCCTCATCACTGATCTTTTCTTCACCACCAAATCAGTGTGCAATGGTCCCTTGTCTATCACAGGGGTTAGGTTCCAGAACCCCCAATGATAGGCAAAAATCTGTGAAGTAGTGACCTTATATTTATTTTATTATTTATGTATATTTTAAGGCCTTATAAACCCTCCCCACACTCTTATAAACACTTCCTATTCTCTCAAACACTTTCTACACTCTTAAACCTATGTAAACACAGTGCTCTGGTTGGTCGCCTCCTATCCATCAGCCAATAGTATGCTGTGGATGATCTCACATAAGCAAACTAGCTTAAGCAGAAGTGGCTGTAGCTGCGTTTTCCATGCGTGCAAGTCTTTGTCTACTCATCTGTTGTATGCTATATATTCTATTTTGATGTAATATTCTTTTAATATGTTTTAATAAATATTTTTCATATTTTTATATTTTCAATTTTTTAGGCTAGAAAATGCTTATTTTACTGCAAAAATAATTAAAATAATAAATATATAAAAACACCTATATACCACAAAATCCTGCTATATAGCCAAACATCCGTGATACAAAACTAGATATATACAATTTAAAGATCTGCGATACAGTGAGAAAGCGAAAAGTGAACTGCAACATGGCGAGGGACAGTTGTAGAAAAACAAAGCTAATATCTTTGACCTTATATTTCTCTTAAACCTCTGATCCATTCTTGTTTTCTTAATAATCACCCTCTATAAAAAAAATTGTCTACACATACTGTCTCTAATGCATCACCTCCAATCTTGTTTTTAACTCAACACTCAGCTGAAAATGCTCTTGTCAAGGTCACACATGACCTTCACACAGCCTAATTCAGTGGTCACTTCTTTTTTCTTTATGTTCGCAGACTTCACTCAGCACTACATTCAGTTGGCCAGTCCCTTCTTGAAACATGATTTCATTTTGGTTTCTTTAACATCAGACTCTTTTCTGGTTTCTTATTTTACTTGTTGATTTTTCACTCATTTGCCTCAAAATTTTGGTGTTTCTGTCAGCTAAACCAGGGCCTTCCCCCACCCCTTCTCTCTATACTTTGTCTCTAATAGAGTTCATTCTCTATCCATGAATTTTAATATTTTATCGAACTGCAATCTTGACATCTCCAGTTGATTGTCCTATAGGCTTGTCAAGTTTAATACATTGCTCACAAAAATTAGAGGATCAGGGAACGTGCAGATACTCCAGTACTTTCAGCCTTTTGTATAGTGCATTTTCACCAATGAAATAAAAGTTGATTTTGCATCTTATTTGCATAATTAAAAAACTTTCTTTGACTTGTTATTTGCTTTTCTGATATTCTTGTTTAATAAAAAAAGAATCAAATGCTTCCTTTTATTGCTTCACATTCATTTTGAAATATCCCCTAATTTTTGTGAGCAGTATACAGCTAGTCCTCGTTTTACGACCACAATTGGTTCCGACAGAGCAGTCGTAACACCATTTGGTCGTAAATTGAGTAGGCTACATGTACAGTACTGTGAAATGATGTTATAAAAATCTTTAAGTCATATTTTATCATAATTTTTTTTTCATTATTGTACCGAGTCTGGGATAACAGTTGAAATGGTACACATGGAGATGGTAGTGCTGCCAGAAGCTGGTACGCACTGTCATACGCCCAGCTGGGCAATGCTTGCACTGCCAGATGCGGAGCAGTCGTGGCTAGCGATTGTGGTCATAAAGTCGAATGGTCGTAAATTGCATAGGTCATAAGTCGATCAATACCTGTATATCCAAAATGGAAGCTTGGATTCCATTCTTCTTCAAGCCTATTCCTCTGTTAGTCTTTCTTATCTCCATTAGAACTGCCACAATCTGCCAGTTGTTTGAGAAAGACACTGGGAGTCATCCCTAATTCATCCTTTTCTCCTCTCACATCCATTTTCTCACTAAAATTTATAGTTTTCACTTTTTATATATCTCAAAACCTTCTACTACTATCTATTTCTATCAACAATATCTTCAGCCACACAGCATAGTCCCTTAGTTGGTCTACTGCCACAGCCTCCTAATTTTCTCTTCTCTCAATCTTGCTACCTTTCATGCATTCTTTAGCCAAAAGTGCCTTTTTTAAGTTAAATCTAATTTTGCCTCCTAGATGAACTATGGACTCTTTACTATGACCTACAAGGCTCTTTAGTCTATCATTCCAACCTCATTTTGTATGTCCTTTCCCTTTGCTATTGAGACCTCATTTTTTAGGTCTCAGATTAATGTTATTTATTTCAAGAGGCTTTATTCAACATCATGATAAAGTAGGTCTCTCCATCATTATTCTCTAGCATAGAACTATTGCAACACTTATGATCACAAATTATATATATTTAGATGATTTTTGTGTATCCCCTCTGCTAAGCTGGAAGCCCCCTGAGGTCAAAGTTGAAGCTCCTCTGATCACCGGTTTACCCCATTACCTAGTACAGTGCTTGTGCATAGTAGATAGAAAATATGTTTTCAATAGATACTTGTGAAATGAATGAATAGATGAATATATCTGCCAAGTGTTGTTTTTATTTGGTGTTGATGTGAAGAGAAAAGATAAAAATGGTCCAGATTATAGAATGATTATCATGATGCCTGGGTGACACAGGCTATGAGGTAAGGATTGGTAGCACATTATGGGGAAATGGGAAAAAATACAACAGCAAGGTTTACAACTTGAAAAATGATAGAATGCTTGTATCTTTCCTGAGATGAGGAAATAGGTCAATAAGGTTCGAGGAAAGAAAACTGGGAGCTCAGTATTCTTTACCTTTTGTAGGAGATCTTATATTTAAAAAATCTTGTCAGGCAACCTGAATCAAAAATAGAATTCATAAAACTACTCGGGATAGAATGAAGAACAGGAACCACGAATCTGTTAAACTTAAGAAAGTTTGTGTAGATATCCGGTCCTCAGTATATACATTATAAATCATGCCTATTGATTAGCAAAGGATTCCCTTGTTGATTGGCTTGTACCTTAGAGCAGTGATTTTCAACCTTCTTTGAGCCACGGCACATTTTTTACATTTACAAAATCCTGGGGCACACCACCTACCAAAATGACACAAAATGACACTCTAACACAGTACATATTATACATATAGTTAATAATATAGTTTCTAAATGTATGTATACTCAGTGTGAAACCTGGGCATGTTTCAATGAACACAAAAGGGATATCCTGGCAGGAATGGTAGAAAGACATACACGAAGCTCTTCCTCAACAGTTCTCAGTCTCTCTCTGTTTTTAGTTTTTATTGCAGTCAAGTTTGAGAAGCTCAGCTCACATAGATATGTGGTTGAAAACAGGAGCAATGTCAAAATAGCTTTGTTGGCCAGAATGGGGAACTCTTTGGCAACAGATAACCAAAAACTGTCCAAAGGAAGATCAGCAAACTTTAGCTTTAAAGTTAGATAACATTGTGATGCATTGTATATCACCCTTTGCAGGGGGCCACTTTTAAAAAGAAAAAGGTCAAATATCTATATACACCATCAGGATAGACATAACCAGCTGAGGCTGAGGCTTCATCTAGTGGTGGCAACATTTACCTCCAGTCCTGACCAGGATTAGAAATCAGGACCATGGGGAGGAGTTGCAGCTTCAACTACTCGCCGTGGCCACACAATGACAAGTGCACGGCAGCCCAAGGGGGACCTTCCTGGGTGTGGATGAGAGGCGGCCTACTATTGGTTCATCGCTAGTGGTTGGGATGAATCCTAGAAGGTGATTGGTCAGTGAGCGTTCCCTGTGCCTCCACTCTTCCCGTCACTGATAGCTGGAGGGATTGTGAGGGGAATGTTTATGTTCAGACGGAGGTGGCTGGCGGCGGGCTGGATAAATAGCCTCCTCGGGCCGTATCCGGCATGCGGGCTGTAGTTTGGGGACCCATGTTTAATTTCCCCATGGCACACCTGACCATGTCTCACGGCACACTGGTTGAAAAACACTGCCTTAGAGTGTTGATATGCAAGGCATTCCTTCATCTGACCACATAAATGAAATTGATCATTTTACAACAGTTGGCTTATCATATTGCACTACTTTATGTGAAAGATGTTATCCATGAAGGCAATTGTAATGGGTTGTTTAATAAGGCAAACACTGCTAGAGAATACAATTTAACTGTATTCTTAGCAAATACTTTATTTCTTGAAGTGCATTTATTTGTTTTATTAAAGCCAATTATACATTTGTTTTTGCTAATTTTTACTGTACAAAAGAAAATTGAAATGCTTAATAGTCAATTACTGGGAGTATGCAGATAAAAATAATGAATGTTATCACACCAAGTGTTTATATATAAGAGGCAAGGCAGACACTAATATAGTATATGGAAGTTTGTTAGGAATTAATAACTTCTATTTTAAGCTGTTTTAGAGTATTTGAGGAAGGAAAGCCTTTATCAATGAAATTCCTACCTTGGTCCATGGAGGTGGCTGACATGAGTCTATCTAAATGAAATACTGATAAAAAGCTATAATCAGTATCCTCTCAAAAGAGCTGGCTTTTTCCTTAACAGCACCATTAACACAATAGACAAGTAAACTGTTTGTTTTTAGATCTCTATATTTAGTCACTTGGACTATTTGATGCCTTAATGAGTCACCAGAAAGGAATTCTAAACTTGTTTTCAAGTGTTAATGGAGAATGACTTATTTTAAACAAATTTTTGGTCAGGGAATGATGAATATACTGGTAATACAATTATGGCAATGAATTAATTAGAAAATATTTTTTATTCATCAACTATTTATTTATGTAGTACTTACAATATTTTAGGTTCAGTACTAGATATAGAAAATACTTCAGATTCAGTGTTAGGCATGTAAGATATAATATGGTTCTTGCAGTTGATAGTCTCAAGGTGAAATGAAAGTGATTATTTTTTATTCTTTTGTGTTTTTTTTTGTTTGTTTTAGAGAGAGGCAGGGAGAGAAGGACAAGAGAGATAGGAACATCGAGCTGTTCTTGTACGTGCCCAGATCAGGGATCAAACTGGCAACCTCTCCACTTTGGGATAATGCTCCAATCAACAGAGCTATCTAGCCAGGGCTGAAAGGAATTGTTAAACAGGTTGTTTCAGCAACATGTAGTATTGCTCTGTGATAGAGGAATTAATACTACCACAGGTGCATTAGCTAAAATAGAGATCAGGGAAGGCTTCCGAGAGGAAGCCTTAAACTGAGAAACAGTTAAACAGAGCCTTTCATTTGAGTAAAAGTTAGGAAAGAGGGACAGAGGGAAAAGCTTGTGTTTAGGACCTGGAGCTTTTGAAAGAAAGAAGTCTAGACTGGCTGAAGCTTATATTACTAAGAAATATAGCAAAGATGAGTCCAGGAGAACAGATTTGGATTGCCTTGTGAGTCATAATACAGGAGTTTGTACTTTATCCTAAATGCTGGGGTGCCACTCAAGACTTTAAGGAGGGTCAGAACATGATCCCATCTTACTTTATTTTTAACCATTCTAGCTGCAGTGGGGAGAATGGGTGGGAAAGAAATAAGATTGGGTGAGGGGAGATGAGTGAATGAGGATGTTTATATGGCATTCCAGGAAAGGAACTATGGTGACTTTCTTGGGCAAGGTCAACTGGGGTAGATACTAGTGGGTAGACTGAGGAAATATTTATGAATTAGAATGACCAACATGCTGGAAGATAGTGGTTTTGAATCTCAGGAAAGTGGACTGACCTGATATATGTTTGAGACTTACCAGCATTTAAACAACACTGTAACTGAAGTCATGGGAGATAGTAAAGGTCTACAGCAGTGGTCTTCACACTGAGGTACATATATAATACTTACATGTATACATAAAAACTACAAGGTTTATATAGGCCCACAAATAATTTTAAGAGAATCCAGTTTCTAGGTCCTCAACTTCATGTGTTGTCTTCCGAAGATCAATATCCCTGAGACTCCTGTGGTCAAGTAGGTTTCTCTTCCTCATAGCTCCTTTCACAAAGTTCTTTTAACATTGACAAAAGGAGGGCACACTTGCAATTTATTCCTACTTGCCATAGTGCCTCTGTAGACCCCACACAAAATCAATAGCATTTATCTGGAGAAAGTAAATGACCCAAATGGGTGATAGATCCTTTTGTAACTCAGGCTCATTTCTTTCTTATTTATTTTCTCTCTCTCTCTCTCTTTCTTTCTTTCTTTCTTTCTTTCTTTCTTTCTTTCTTTCTTTTCTCTCTCTCTCTCTCTCTCTCTCCCTTCCTCCCTCCCTCCCTCCCTCCCTCCCTCCCTCCCTCATTTCCTTTCCTTTCCTTTCCTTTTTTTTCCTTTCCTTTCCTTTTTTTCCCCATGAAATGAAAGGAATGCCTAATAAAACTGTCAGCTGATCATTAAAAATAATTTTTGAAGCCTTGGCCTGTGGTTCAGTGGATATTGCATTGGCACAGGATATGGATGTCCTGGGTTCGATTTCTGGTCAAGGGTCACAAGAGAAGTGACCATATGCTTCTCCTCTCCTCCTTTTCCTCTCCTTCCCCTCCTGCAGCCAGTGGCTCGATTGATTCAAGCATCAGCTCAGATGCTGAGGATAGCTCAGTTGGTTTGAGCACATCAGCCTCAGGTGCTAAAAATAGCTCAATTGATTTGAACATCAGCCCCAGATAGGAGTGCTGTGTTGATCCTGGTCAGAGTGCATGTGGGAGTCTGCCTCACTATCTCTCATCCTCTCACCTAAATAATAATAATAGTAATAATAATAATTATTATTATTTTTTATGCTAGATTACTATTTGATTTTTGGCATATAAATCAGAAGGAGTTTAAAGAATTGAGTGACATTGCTATAATAAAACTTCCATTTATTTCTATCTGCTTATGTAAAAAATGTTCTAGGCACTCACATTAAAAATGAAAAACAGGCCCTGGCTGGTTGGCTCAGTGGTAGAGCGTCGGCCTGGCGTGCGGAAGTCCCGGGTTCGATTCCCAGCCAGGGCACACAGGGGAGGCGCCCATCTGCTTCTCCACCCCTCCCCCTCTCCTTCCTCTCTGTCTCTCTCTTCCCCTTCCGCAGCGAGGCTCCATTGGAGCAAAGATGGCCCGGGCGCTGGGGATGGCTCCTTGGCCTCTGCCCCAGGCGCTAGAGTGGCTCTGGTCACGACAGAGCGAAGCCCTGGAGGGGCAGAGCATCGCCCCCTGGTGGGTGTGCCGGGTGGATCCCGGTCGGGCGCATGCGGGAGTCTGTCTGACTGTCTCTCCCTGTTTCCAGCTTCAGAAAAATACAAAAAAAAAGAAAAAGAAAAAGAAAAACAGCAATAAATTGATGCAGAATGTTGTCTCATTCTAGCAATGTTATTCAGAAACCCATGAAATAATTGAAAAAAACCCCATTTTATTAATTAATAGTTCCATCTACATTCTGTTTTATGTAATTAATAAATATCTGTCAAAACATAAAATGTGTTACATTGTGTTTATCAATTTTATATAATGGTGGTTTAATGAGAGCTCAATCCAGAAGAAAAATATGATCACTTAGAAATTTATGGTCCTAGAAGATGAAAAAAAAATTATATTTACCAACATATTTTCTTGCAGGATATATGATAAGGTGATTAATAGAGTACTTTCAAGCATAAAATATATTACATTGGATTGAAATTTTGTTGAAGTAGAACAGAATTATGAGTTCTAAGAGAAAAAGAAATGATGTAACTTTTTTTAATGTTAATGAAAAATTTATTTATGTAATTTTTTTAACTGGATGAAAGTGAGGATGAAATCCCTATTCTGATTTTACATAGTATAAACATTGGACATGTTTAAAAGAATGAAGTCACTGTTGTGCTTTTAATTGTTCTTACACAATTACAAAATGGAGGCAATTATATCCTCTGCCTAAGCTATCCTATATGAAATTATATAGTGATATATGGATGTCAACCTAAAAATGTGAGAGAGGTTTTTCAAAATCACTTCTGTGGGTATATGAGGACATTTGAGGACCACTGGTCTAGAGAGGGGAAGCAGGGTGAAAAGAGAAAAGGGCATAGGCTAGGTTCCCAGGAACACCTTTATTTTAGGATCCTTCTCCCTTTACCAATGTAATAAGGAAAATAAGCAAGAACAGGCTGGCTAAAGGCAAGTGTTAGGCTCTCTCCATAGCAGTGGTCCCCAACCTCCGGGCCATGGATCAGTACCAGTCCGTGGGCCATTTGGTACCAGTCCACAGAGGAAGAATAAATAACTTACATTATTTCCGTTTTATGTATATTTAATTCTGAACGATGTTTTATTTTTAAAAAATGACCAGATTCCCTCTGTTACATCCATCTAAGACTCTCTTTTGATGCTTGTCTCTGTCACATGACACATTTATCCATCCCACCCTAAAGGCCGGTCTGTGAAAATATTTTCTGACATTAAAGCAGTCCGTGGCCCAAAAAAGGTTGGGAACCACTGCTCCATAGGATTAGAGATGAAGCCATTTATGAGAGTTCAGGGAGGCTGTGGGGGAGAATGATGAAAGAGAGTATAATACTTGAATTAGCTGTTATGGAGAATAGGAGAATCAACTGATGAGTGAGAAGCCAGTTTTTAGGTTGGCTGACCATAATTCTAGAGTGAGATCAATCTCTTAGGTATTGATATTCTTCAAGCCCTAATGGCAGGATATGCTTAAAGTCCATAGATAACATAGCCATTGAGAAAAATATTAGAAATGACATAATATTAAGGGGCCATGGGGATAATTGGAGGCAGAGATGATAAATCATTTACCCAAGGTTACCTTTGGCAATGAAAACTTCTTGTGTCCCCCCTGAAGATTTTATGAACTTACCTTATACATCTCTATGATATATCTTACATTGAGTTTGCTTATAAAGTACAATGGAAGTGACATGAAAAGTTAGGAAAAGGGTATGTGTGTGCCTCTCTGCCTGACCCAAAACTTGGTCTCAGCCCAAATATTCAAACCTGCAAAATGCACTTCCAGGCCAGTCTAATCTCTGCCCTGAAGTTTAACATTTCATCTCCTGCCTGGAACTTGTCTCCCTCCTTACTCCACCTGTCAGAGTCCTCCAAATCATTTAAGAACCAGCCCTTCCATGAAATTTCCAAACTCCACATGTACTTATAATTTATACCAGCCCTCTGTAAAAGAAAAAAGTACAAATCACAAATGTGGATTCATATAGGTAATTTTATTTATCTTGTAGTGACATTACAAAAGTAAAAATAAAAAATTAAAATTAATTTTAATATGTTTTATTTAACCTAATATATCTAAGATATTGTCACTTTAGCATGTGATCAATACAAAAATTATTAATGAGATATTTTATATCTCTTTTTGATACTAAGCCTTCAAAATTCAGGCTGTATTTTACACTTATTGCACATGTCAATTTGAAAGTGGCATATTTTAAGTGCTAATAGCCATATGTAGCTAGTTGGTACTGTATTGGTTAGCAAAAAATCCACATGACAAATATTAGTGCTAAAAATTCCATTTTTATTTCCTGATTGTATCTTGAATGTTCTTAATTTTCTTAGCAGACAATAAGATCCTAAGGGCAAGAATCATGTTTTAAATTTCTTTGTTATTCTCATGGTGTTGAGCATAATGCTTAGCCATCACTAAGATATATCAATCTACCATATTTGTTAAATTACTTTGAATAATGAAATTTTCTGTTAAACCATCTTAACAATAGCAGTCTGTTAACTGGCCCTTTGGAAATAGGATAGTACTTCATGGAACAACATTGCTGTCAATTTTAAGTAATTGACAAGACTGCTAATAGCTGCTACTTGTGTAATTAGACAATCATTTAAATTTGTGAGCATCCTGGGGGTGGACTGTGGTGTCTTTTCAGTTATATCCACTCATGCAATGGATTTCTATTTTCAGTATGAACATCTTTACATAAAATTAATAATTCTTTGGAAGGTATTAGACACTTTTTATTTTTTTATTGATTTTAATTTATTGTGTTTACATGGATTGAAGTGTTGACTCAAATGCACCCCCCCCCGGTATTCTCCTCAACATCTCCTTGCTCTCCTCCCCATAGTACCCTCCCCCCTTCCCTTCAGGTTTATCCCATCCTATCATCCCCTTTCCCTCTGTTCTCTTTTTCTCTGGTCCCTTTGATCTCTCCTCTGTCTCAATTTCATTCTTCAGTTCACATTGTTCATTGGGTTCTTCAAATGAGTGAGGTCATATGATATTTTTCTTTTTCTGCCTGGCTTATTTCACTTAACATAATAGTTTCCATGTCCATCCATGTTGTCGCAAAAGGTAAGATTTCCTTCTTTTTCATGGCCCCATAGTATTTCATTGTCTATATGTACCACAGCTATTTAATCAATTCGTCCACTGACAGACACTTGGGCTGTTTCCAGATCTTCGCTATTGTGAACAATGCTGCCATGGGGGTGCACTTCTGCTTTTCAAAAAGTGCTATGGTATTCTTGGGGTATATTCCTAAAAGTGGGATGGCAGGGTCAATTTTTAATTTTTTGAGGAACCTCCATACTGTTTTTCACAGTGGCTGCACCAGTCTGCATTCCCACCAGCAGTGCATGAGGGTCCCCTTTTCTCCACATCCTCGCCATCACTTATTCTGTGTTGTTTTGTTGATGAGCACCATTCTGACCAGTGTGAGGTGATATCTCATTGTGCTTTTAATTTGAATTTCTCTAATGATTAGTGATGTTGAGCATTTTTTCATATGCCTATTGGCCATACATATGTCCTCTTTGGAGAAGTGTCTATTCATTTATTTTGTCCATTTTTTGATTGTATTGTTTAGCTTCCTGGTGTTGAGTTTTACAAGTTCTTTGTAAATTTTTGTTATTAACCCTTATCAGACATATTGTTGAATATGTTCTCCCATTGCATAGGTTTTAGAGTTTTCTATATACACTATCATATCATCTGCAAATAATGATGGTCTTTTTACTTCTTCTTTTCCAATATGTATGTCTTTTATTTCTTCTCGTCTGGTTGCTGTGGATAGGACTTCTAGTACTATGTTGAATAAGAGTGGTAAAATGGGGCACCCCTGCCTTGTTCCTGATCTTAAGAGGATTGCTTTTAATTTTTGCCCATTGAGTATGATGTTGGCTGTGGGTTTGTCATAGATGGCCTTTTTCATGTTGAGATATGTTCCCTGTATTCCCACTTTGCTGAGAGTTTTGATCATGAATGGGTGCTGGATTTTATCAAATGCATTTTCTGCATCTATTGAAATTAACATGTGATTTTTGTCCTTCCTTTTGTTTGTGTCATGAATCACACTGATTGATTTGCGAATATTGTCCCAGCCTTACCTCCCCAGAAAAATTCCCCTGGATCATAGTGTATGATTTTTTTCATATATTGCTGGATCCAGTTGACTAATATTTTGTTGAGAATTTTAGCATCTAGATTCACCAAGGATATTGGCCTATAATGTTCTTTCTTTGTGTTGTCTTTGCTAGTTTTGGAATCAGAATTATGCTTGCCTCATAAAAGGAGCTTGGAAGTCTTTCTTCCTCTTGAATATTTTATTTAGCTTTAGAATAATAGGGGTCAGTTCTTTGAATATTTGGTAGAATTCACTTATGAAGCCATCAGGCCCTGGGCTTTTGTTTGTTGGGAGTTTTTTGAAAACTGTTTTGATCCATTTGTTGTAATTGGTGTGTTTGGTTTTCTGATTTTTCCAGATTGATTTTTAAAATATTACATGTTTCAAGGAATTTGTCCATTTTATCTAGGTTGTCTAATTTTTTGGCATACAGTTCTTCATAGTGTAATATTTTCTTACAATCCTTTGTATTTCTGTTGTGTCAGTTGTTATTTCTCCACTCCCATTTCTAATTTAATTTATTTGTGTCCTCTCTCTTTTTTTCTTTGTGAGTCTGGTTAAAGGTTCATTGATTTTGTTTACCTTTTAAAAGAACCAGCTTCTTGTTTCATTGATCCTCTGTATTCTTTCTTTAGCCTCTTTGCCATTTATTTCTGCTCTGATCTTTATTATTTCCTTCCTTCTACTACCCCTGGACTTACTTGCTGTTCTTTCTCTAGTTCTTTTAGATGCAGGGTTAAGTAGTTTATTTGAGCTTTTTCTAGCTTCTTAAGTATGCCTGTAATGCTATGAACTTCCCTCTCAGTACTACTTTTGCTGTGTTCCATAAATTTTGAGTTGTTGTTTGCTCATGATCATTTGTTTCTAGGAATTTTTTTATTTCTTTTTTATCTCATTGTTAACCCATTCATTATTTAATAACATGCTATTTAGTTTCAAAGTGTTTCAGTATTTTTCAGTTTTTCTGTTGTCATTGATTTCTAGTTTCATGCCATTGTGATCAGAGAAAATGCTTGATATGATTTCAACCTTCTTAAATTTGTTGAGACAGTTTTTGTGCATTAACATGTGGTCTATCCTAGAGAATATACCATGAGCACTTGAAAAGAATGTATATTCTGCTGCTTTAGGGTGAAAGGTTCTGAAGATATCTATTAAATCAAGTTGATCTAGTGTGTCCTTTAAGTCTGCTGTTTCTTTGTTAATTTTCTTTCTTGAGGATCTATCTAGTGATGTTAGTGGGGTATTGAAATCCCCTATTATTATAGTATTGCTGTTGATCTCGCCTTTTATATCCATCAAAGTCTGCTTTATATATTTAGGTGCTCCTATCTATGATAGGTGCATCGATATTTATAATGGTTATATCTTCCTGTTGGATTGCTCCCTTTATCATTATGTAGGGACTTTCTTTATCTTTTAGTATAGCCTTTGTTTTAAAGTCCATTTTGTCTGATATAAGTATTGCTACCCCACCTTTTTTTTTTCATAACCATTCGCATGAAATATTTTTTTTCATCCTTTTACTTTCAGTCTATGTGCATCTTCTGTTTTAAGGTGTGTCTCTTGTAGACAGAATATGTATGGGTTTTGTTTTCTTATCTATGCAGCTGCTCTATGTCTTTTGATTGAATCCTTTAATCCATTTACATTTAAGGTTATTATTGATATAAGTTTTTATTGCCATTTTTTTCTTTAAAACTGTATTCCTCTTTTGCTATATTCTTTTTCCCTTTTTATCTGTTTACAACAGCTCCCTTAACATTCCTTGCAGCATTGGTTTGGTTGTAATGAACTCCTTGAATTTTTTTTCTGTCTGGGAAGCTTTTTATTTCTCCTTTAATTGTAAAGGATAGCCTTTTTGGATAAAGTAGTCTTCGTTGTAGGCTCTTGTTCTGCATTACTTTGAATATTTCTTGCCATTCCCTTCTGGCCTCAAGTGTTTCTGTTGAGAAGTCGGATGTCATCCTTATGGGGGCTCCTCTGTAGGTGATAGCCTTTTTTTCTCTAACAGCTTTTATTTTATTTATTTATTTTTTTATATATTTTTTAACAGAGACAGAGAGTCAGAGAGAGGGATAGATAGGGACAGACAGACAGGAATGGAGAGAAATGAGAAGCATCAATAATCAGTTTTTTGTTGTGACACCTTAGTTGTTCATTGATTGTTTTCTCATATGTGTCTTGACCATAGGGCTACATCAGACCTTGGTCGAACCAGTGACCTTAGGTCCAAACTGGTGAGCTTTGCTCAAACCAGATGAGCCTGTGCTCAAGCTAGCAACCTCAGGGTCTTGAACCTGGGTCCTCTGCATCCTAGTCCTACACTCTATCTACTGTGCCAGTACCTGGTCAGGCTCTTGCAGCTTTTAATACTTTTTCTTTATCACTTAGCTTTGGTATTTTAATTATGGTGTGTCTTGGGGTAGATTTATTTAGGTTACTCATTAATGTAATTCTCTGTGCTTCTTGAAATTGTGTGACTTTTTCCCTGCATCAATTTAGGGATGTTTTCAGCTATTATTTGATTGAATAAAGTTTCTATCCCTTGGTCTTTCTCTTCTTCTTCAGATACCCCTATGATGTGGATGTTATTTCTCTTTATGTTGTCACAGAGCTGTCTTAGAATTTCCTCAGACTTTTTGAGTCTTTTTTCTTTTTGCTGCTCTGCTTCCATGCCTTTGTTTATCTTGTCATCTAACTCACTGATTCGATCCTCAGCTTCATCCATCCTGCTTTTAATTCCTTCCATTGTGGTCTTCATTTTTGATATTGTATTTGTCATTCCTGACTGATTCCTTTTTATTATTTCAATGTCCTTTTTTATTTTTGCTATCTTTTTATTTAGTTGTTTGTTATGACCATCTGTTGTTGTTCTAAGATCTCTGAGCATACTAACAATTATTATTTTAAACTCTACATCCAGTAATTTAGTTATATAGAACTCATTCAAGTCCTTTTTTGGGGATTTCTTTTGATTCAATTGGGTTGCATTTCTCCTTCCTGTTTTGCCTATGTATAAGAAGGGTGTGGCCACTAGAGTCCAATGAGTGTTGCCTAGGTGTTCCCTAGGTATGGTCTGTCTGCAGGTCTGCCACCCCCTCTCCTGCTTCCTCGGGCATTCGGCATGAGTGTCGCCTGTACCTGCGGGCTGCAGCTGTCCCTCTGGTTTTCGCCTCTCCTCCATGGGAGGGGCTGTGTTCACTTGCCGGGGTCTACAAACCTTAGTCTTCTACCCGCCCCCGCGGGTGGGGCTGTGTGCTGTGCTCGAAGCCGCAAGCCTTGGCACCCTGGGCTGGGGTGAGCACCTTTGCTCAGCCCCGGGTTTTCACTTATTCCCGGACTTTTGCCCTACGCTCATGGGCAGAGCTGTGCTAACACATCTGACTGCAAGCCTTGGCACCACAGGCAGGGGTCATCACCTTTGCTCAGCTGCCTGTCTCCACCTGTTCCTGGGCTTTCACCCTGCCCCCGCAGGGGAGCTGTATTTGGAGTTGGGCCACAAGACCTGGCTCTGTGAGCTGGGTGGGGCTGTGTGCCCGTGCTCAGCCATAGGTTTTTGCAGTTCCCAGGCTTTCGCCTTTCCCCTGTGGGCGGGATTTCAGGTGGGCCCGCAGCCTGCCAGACAGCTTTTGTGTGCCTCTTCCACCCCCACTGGCATGAGCTCATGCTGGGCCTCAGTCGTGGCTGGCCCAGCTTCTGCCCCCACTGATGGGACCACACTTCCACGTTCCAGTGCTGCCCACCCTCTGATGAGTCCTCAGCAGTGTGGGTGGGGGTGCTGCAGCTCAGATCCTAGCACTGAATACTATATTCCTTAAGACTCTCTCCTTCTAAGTGATTCTGCTCTGAGTGCTGTGGAAGAGCTTGTTTGGCTTGTGTCCTGCTTCCCTTTGCTGCTATTGCTGGTTCCAGGGGAAATATTCACTTCCGATTTGGGGAGTGACTTAGCCCAGGAGTTAGGGTGGCTGTCCCTCAAAGTGTTTCTGCCTGTGCCTCCTAGATTACACTCTCTTCCTGCTACTCCGATCCTCTACTCTCCTCCCATCCCGGGAGCCCTGGTTGAGTGATTGTGAAAGGTTTTCTGCGTGGTCCCTTTAATAAGAATTCTGAGTCTGAGAAATCTCTCTCTTTTTCACAAACAGTAGCCTGACTTGTTTTGCAGCTAAATACTGTTCATACACTTCTTTTGGGCTCTGTGGCTGCAGGCTGGGGCTTTGTTCCTGGGGCCCAGGACCCTTCCCTCTCCGCTAAACTCACTTCCTGCCATGCAAGTCTCTTTGGGCTGCCGATCGCTCCCAGGTGCTGGGCAGCCCCCTCCGCATTTCTGCTTTTCCTACCAGTATCAGTGTGGCTTCTTCAGTGTTCCTTGGTTAAAGAGTCCTCTTAGTTTAGTCCAAAGTTGGTTTTTCCAGATGATGGTTCTTAAAATTAAGTTGTAATCCACTTTGATTCTAAGAGGTGGAAGTTGGTATGTCCGCCTATTCCATCGCCATCTTGCTGCCCTCCGGTATTGGATACTCTTAAAAAATTATGAATTTAAATTTTCTCTGGAGTGGTTTTCAAGTTGGTTAATATTATCACATTTATATTTGACTTATCTCAGAACCTAGGTTGAAAATAAGTTTTCTTATTTGTATCAAGTGGTTTCTTAGAAACTTTTCATTGTTTTCAGGGGGTGAAAAAGAAGGGTTTGCTTAGATTCTGGAAATGTCATTATCTTCTACTAAGCCTTTATGTTGAGAGGTGTGGCCTTCAGGATAAACAAAGTGAAAAAGGGCCCCTTTAGAATCTTAATTTGTTCAAATTTAAATGAATGTAAGGCGATAATAAAACTGGTTTAAAAATTGGGGAAATTACATCACCATTACATACAGGGAGTCAATGAAAATACAATAATTATTCCAAGTTGTAGGAATTTTATTTTAGCCTCCACCATTGTGCATGCAATGATATGAGTTCAGAAGTGCAAATTGTGGAACTGCAGCTCTATGACATTAAGCAAACCTGTTAGGTGTACTGAGTAGGGAGGAGGGTTGACAAAGTGATTATTTTATTCTAATGAATTTCGGCTAAAATAAAGGTATATCAAAATCAGTATTGTAATACAAATCCTTGTAGCAATTGCTGAGTGGAGCTCTTTTGCATGAGAAGGAAATGTTATTTTTTTCCTGTAATTATGACCACTACGTTAAAGCAATCAAGAAGGTGTGCTAATTTATTTCTAACTGATGCTACTGATTTCCTAAAAGCTTTCTGGGGAAGAGGAGATGTCATTGTGGTGAATCAGAAACGCTTAATCTTATCACAATATAAAAAAAATTGAGTTGTTAAGTAGTCCATCTATTTTGGTATTTATCAAAGAGGGAAAAACCCAACTGTGTTTTTCATCTAGTTCTAGGTAATTCACAGATGGGAAGAGAATTATACAGGCTAGTTTTAAACTTTTACCAGAAGAAACAGAATTGAAAATTGAAGCCTCTGGTACTAATTATTGATGTGCATTCTACTAGGAATTGATGTCTATGGGTGGCCTATCACAGAAGTCTGCCAAATATAATACATTTCATGCATAGATAATGAACTGTTATTTTCCCTCAAGGGAAATCAGGATATATTGCATTTTCTCTCTAAGGTAGGTGTTACTATGTTTGAAAATAAAATTTTTGCTACTACTACTAATTATTAATTTTAAATGTTACTCACTTGTCTATGCTAGGAAGTCACAGCAGGTACTAAACATTAATTTTAATCTTTTTCAGCAACAGTGATATTTTTCTTCATAGCCTACTTAGATGAATGAGATTAGCTACTGTTGTGCTAATTTTTTATGCAGTTGCTTAATCATCTCAGATAATCGAAATTAGGCTTCCAATGCTGATTTGGAATCACCATGTAACATTGCACATAGTGAGGTAATTCTTGGATTCCTCTTAGAGCCAGCCCCTCGGTCAACAAGTCTGGTTTGGACCTTACTCCTTATTTAAGATTCAGAGAACCGAATCTCTCAGAGCAAGGTGCAAGAGGTATGGCCTTAGGACCACAACCATAGGGTCTCCAAAAGATGTAAAATTATTTTTTTTTTCCATTTCAAGTCTTTTGACAGTTCATGGTAATAACTGTTCATTCAGAATGTCCTCAGTTCATGGTTTCTGATTTCTCATAGGTTCCAACTAATTTTGAGGGATCTTGCAGATACCAAGACATGAAAGTTCTCTCTCTGGACTCTGTGTGTTGGTCCCTACAGCTTGCTGCAAACTTTCCTTATTCTGATTATAAGTCTTCAGGTTTAGATCTCCCTAAGAGTCTTTTCCTCGCCCATCTGGTGCTCCCCTGTTCTTATTTAGGGTGCCTACACATCCTGTGAAAACTAGAGTAGTCTCCTGGTTGGGTTGAGAAATAGCATAAGTCTCTTGTTCATAGGAAGTCCTTGGCTTTTTAGATGAAAAAGTCAAGATTTTGCATCTTTAGTTCTTCTCTAAAACAGAAATCCCCAAATGCGTATCTGCCTCCTAGATTATAATAATGTGGGAATGGAGGAGTGTCTTGAGCTAATAGGAAATATAGAGGGAAAAACCACATCAGTTACTGTGTCAAAAATATTATTTTCTACAAGAACACACTGAATAGAGTTTTGAGAATGTGCAGACAGGTTAAAATTGGTCAGTCTAAGTAAAAGAAGGCTATCGAAAATACTAATTATGGGCTCTGGCCAGTTGGCTCAGTGGATAGAATGTTGGCCCAGTTATGGACATCTCAGGACTGATCCCTTGTCAGGGCATACAGGAGAAGTAACCAACTGCTTCTCTCTCCCACCCTCTTCCCATTCTCTTTCTTTTCCACTTCCACAGCCAGTGGCTCAATTGGTTCAAGCATCAGCCTGGATGCTGAGGATAACTAGGTTGGTCTGAGCATGTCAGCCTCAGGTGCTAAAAATAGCTTGGTTGATTTGAGCATCAGTCCCAGACAGGGGTTGCTGGGTGGATCCCAGTTGGGGTACATGTGAACTCTGTCTCACTATTTCCTCTCCTCTCACTTAGAAAAAACCTCAAAATACTAATTATGTGTATCATACATATATTTGTGAGGGACTGTTTGGTTTATGCTAATCATTTAGTTTCTCTCTTTTAGAAGAGAACTGTATCTGTAATTTATTTAAATAGTTAAAACACGGACCCATACATAACTTGCAAGAGGTCACACAGAAAATATAAGATGTGAACCAGGTCCTCTGACTCAGAATTCCTTGTTCATTTTTCCTCTACTTGCCTGAGAATATTATTTTGCAAGTGAAGAAAATGAAGTTAGCTATCAGTATGAACTTTTTGATGTTAATAGGTTGAAACACTGAAATACATTATCAGAGACATTTGCAGTGGTTATTTTTTTAAAAATGGTTACATAGCTACCTTTTTGCTCTGGCCTGGGGACAATCCTGTGGAATTAAGGACAATATAGCTTATTAAAGTTGATTACCCTGGTTTTTAGATTACATGATTTTAAGGCAAATACTTCAGAAAAGATTTACAAATATAGACTTGATTGAAATATTTACCACAGAAGCTGCTCCAGCAGCTTTTCTAAATTTACTGTGTTTATTTCCTCTGTGTGTGTGTGTGTGTGTGTGTGTGTGTGTGTGTGTGTGTGTGTGTTTAGGGAAGATCAGTCTGCCCTTTCAAGCAAATGTAAGGATTTTTCAAGATGTTTAAAAATAGTAATGTGAAACTGTCTTCAGATCTCCAGAGAAGATTAGACTGTATAAAACTTTAGCTTCTTCCTGCGATGGAATAGATTTCTGTTGGGAGAGGATTTATAACTTTATGGGGGTAGATAGTGTAAAAGATGTGACAGTCTTCACAAATAATTTTTCAGTGGGACTATTTCTTGGGAATGATAATTGATTTTGCTTAGTGTTATCTAAAAAAAAATCTGATGGACTATGTTGCATTTAAAAAAGGAAGGAAGAAAGAAAGTAAGGAAGGGAGGGAGGGAGAGAGGGAGGGAGGAAGGGAAAGTAAAGGAAAGGAGGAAGGAAGGAAGGAAGGAAGGAAGGAAGGAAGGAAGGAAGGAAGGAAGGAAGGAAGGAAGGAAGGAAGGAAGGAAGGAAGGCTAGAGCAAAGGATTCATGTACTCACAGTTTTGTGTCTGTGTTTGTGTGTGAGGATGTGTAGAGATTTAGAAAGATTTTAGAGAGATTATTTTGCATGTCATTACTTTCTTGCTGGGAGAGGTAAATTTTTGAAAGTCCATTAAGTATTTTCTTTTACAACAGTAATATTTAAAATCTTAGCTTTCAAGAAAATTTTTTTAGAAGACCTTTCTTTTCTTTCTTTCTTTCTTTCTTTTTTTTTTAACAGAGACAGAGGGAGAGTCAGAGAGAGGAATAGATAGGAACAGACAGACAGGAATGGAGAGAGATGAGAAGCATCAATCATTAGTTTTTTGTTGCGACATCTTAGTTGTTCATTGATTGTTTTCTCATATATGCCTTGACCGTGAGGCCACAGCAGACCAAGTAACCCCTTGCTCGAGCCAGTGACCCTGGGTCCCAGCTGGTGGGCTTTGCTCAAACCAGATGAGTCCGCGATCAAGCTGGCAACCTCGGAGTCTCAAACCTGGGTCCTCCACATCCCAGTCCGGTGCTCTATCCACTGTGCCACCACCTGGTCAGGAGACCTTTCTTGTCTTGTATTGCACGTCTCCAGTCTTTGGCTTCTTCCCTTTGGGTGGCAATGTATTTATATAACAGGGTTTAGGTAGGGAAGCACCGATTTGAGAGTAGCCCCTCCTACTCTCCCTCCCTATTATGTAGTGAACAATTTTGAACTGCCTAAATCAAATAACATGACAGTACAATGGAGCCTATTTTACCCCGAGCTTTATTAAAATATAATTAACATAGAACATTGTGTAAGTTTAATGTGTACAATGTGATGATTTGATGCACAGATGTACTGTAAAGTGATTGTTGGCAATAAGGTTAGTTAATACATCCATCACCTTATATAAATACCTTTGTGAGTCTATAGCGAGAACATTTAATATTTACCTCCTTAGAAACTTTCAAGTTTCTGACAGTTGGTGGCACAGTGGATAGAGCATGGGACTGGGACATGAAGGATTGCTGCCTTCAAAACACCAAGGTTGCTGTCTTGAGTGCAGGCTAACCAGCTTGAGCATGGGGTAGCTGGTTTGAGAGTGGGATTATAAACATGACCCTGTGGTTGCTTGCTTGAGCCCAAAGGTTGCTTGCTTGAGCCCCAGATTGCTGGCTTGAGCAAGGGGTTACTCGCTCTGCTGTAGCCCCCTAGTCAAGGCACATATGAGAAAGCAATTAATGAACAACTAAGGAGACTAAGGAGCCGCAACAAAGAATTGATGCTTCTCATCTCTCTCCCTTCCTGTCTATCTGTCCCTATCTGTCCCTCTCTCTGACTCTCTGTCTCTATCAAAGAAAAGAAAAAGAAACTTTCAAACATTCAATACAGAACAGTTAACTATAGTTATCAAGTTGTGCATTAGATTCTTAGTATTTATTCCTTGTAGAACTGAAAGTTTAAATCCTTTGAATGACATCTCCTCATTTTACCCATACCCCTGATCATGGCAATCACCATTCTACTCTCTGTTTTGATAAATTCAGCTTTTTCTTTTTGTAGTGAAATCGTACCATATTTGTCTTTCTTTGTCTGACTTACCTTACTTAGTGTAATGCCTTCAAGGGTCATTCATGTTGTTGAAAATGGCAGGACTTCCTTTTTTAAGGTTGAATAATATTCCAGTGGTTGTGTGTGTGTGTGTGTGTGTGTGTGTGCACGTGCACGTGTGCATTTTAAGTTTTCTTTATTCATCTGTAACAGAGATTATTTAAAAAGATTTATTGGTTGATTTGAGAGAGAGAGAGAGATTTGTTGTTTCGTTTATGTATGTGCTCTAACCGAGGATCAAACCCACAACCTTGGCATATCAAGATGATGCTCTGAGCTATCTAGCCAGGGCCAACAGAAGCTATTTTTAACATGGTTCGTTTGGTTGAATTTGGGAATCTAAAGTACATACTACTACATACTACACCTTCATATTTCAGTATACTAGGCTAGATTGAAAGTATTTTAATTTTATATAATTTCTTAAGGTTATAATAATAGAGTTAGTTGTATTTCTGATAGATCTTCCAGCTGGATTTTTACTCTATAAAATTAATTTCTTAGAGATAGAACCATGAATTTGGATTTAATTCAGAATTAATATAATGTGAGAGTATGCAAGATTAGCACCTGATTCTCTATAGTCTATTTTCCTTTATAAGTATATAGGTGTGTAGGTAAACCTTTATTACTTAAATATTTGTCATTAAGATTTGTAGACACTTTGACCCTAAACTCACTGTCTGAATCAGCATCTCACCATAGTCAATATGCATGTGTGTAATGAAAACCGTTGTCATTTTTGAGACAGGCAAGAAGATTTAGAGTGAATAGTCTGCAGTCTTAAATCCTTTGCTCAGGTTGTTTAAGTGTTTGCATTACTTCTACTCATCTTCCTCAGCCTTGTTCCTGAGCATTTGTCCTTTCCTGGGTCTTAGTTTCTATATAACAGGAGTTGGTAACACTTTCAACCTGGGTCTAATTTAGATAGTGTCTTTACTATCTTTAGCATGTTATGTCATTGTTTATTTACCATACAGTATATATTCCTTGCTCGTGTAAAAGGAAAATATAATTTTATTTGATATTGTAAGAAAGAATTCTTTGGGATTCCAAGATGGTTGCAGAGTAGGTAGAAACTACACTCACTTGCTCCCTGCTCCAAACTGGATTTACAGCTAAATTATAGAACAATCAATCTGAATAATCACTGAAGCCTAGCTGAACTAAAAGATCATAACCAAGTATTTAAGGAAAAAGTCACATAAAGACTGCTAAGAAGGGCAGTGATGGGGAAAGAACTTGCCCCTACGCCCATGTGAGGTGGCTGTGAAGCCAGACGGATATATCCACTCAAAATTCCCTCCCCCAGGAGAATCAGGTCTCGCAGCAGAGGTGGGAAGAGGAGCCTGCATAGCATCTGATGGAGAAAATTAGTGTAGAGTCAGTCAGTCTGCCTGGGAGAGAAAGAAGTCTGCTAGAAACCCAGCTGCCAACTTCCCAGGGTCAAGCACTCCTATTGTTACAGCAGTAACATGGGGAATGCCCTGCCAGGTCCTCCAGCTCTGATGGTACCATTCTGCTGTGTTCAGGCCCTGCAGAAGGGTCTACATTCAGCAGGGACCGTTGGGTGCTGTTTCTCTGGAGAAGCCCGTGGTGGAGACTCAGACAGTAATTGAGCTGTGCAGCTTTGAAAAGGGGACCATTCTACTCCACCTTGAGAGGGCACAGCTGGCACCCCACCCCCAGCCTGTTGAATTACTTGGCCTGCCCTGCTGAGTTAAAGTGATGCAGGGGAGTCAGAGTAATATGTAGGGATGGGCCTTCTGGAATATATTTCTCAGGGAGGCTTTTGTCTGGTAAATCAGACAGATGGGTGCTGAGTTGTGTGGCCACATCACAGGAAGGCCACCTCTATCTCCCCTATGAGCCCAGGCCACACTGTCTTGAGAAGAAGAAGAAGTGCCCACACCCACTCTTACAGGCTTGCTGGCACCACCCCCTACAGGAGACTGGCTCTGTCCAACCAACTCCCAGTGGCCCTGCTCTGTTGAGCTCATTTCTACAGGGGAAAGGAACTGCTGCTGAGAGCTGGAATAATTGGAGTATGTCTCCTTCCTAGGCTATCTATCATCTAGGACAAAATGCTAGACACCCTCCTACAGGCTCGGCCAGCATCACCTCCAATGGGAGACACTTGATCTATCTTCATGAGGCCTGGTAGCTCCATCTGGTGAGCTAACTTCTGTAGAGGGACATCTGACTTCCCTGAACCTGAACCTGTAGCATGCTCCTCCTAGGAGCTAGAGGTGGAGACTCTGGAAGAGATAGAGTAGTTTGGCTCTGGAGTAGGGGCCACTTTCCCCTCATTGAGTGCCTGACTACACAGCTCCAAGTAGGGGACCCATTAACCCTATCCTCCTGACCCTCGTTGCCCCACCTTACTGAGCTCACAACCTATGGGTCATGGCTGGCCTAGGCCCATTCTAAAGTCTTTTTTCAGAAGGCTCTGGAGGAAGACCAGGCAACCTTAGGGGTGGCAGACTACCTGACATGTGGTGGTGAACCTTAGGGTGCCTTGGACCTTTTATAGATCTGCCCCCAGGTCTAATCTGGAGGAATCCGACCCTTGAACACATATTGGCCCCTCCCAAGGAAACCTTGGCACAGTAGATGTAGCCACAAACAGTAAATAACACAGTGGCTCCAGTAAGGTAGCCCAGGGCTGATTACATACAACATCTGACATCAGCCTGTATCTGAACCCCACCCAAGAGGACCTAGAACAAGCAAAACCAATAGGGGGCTTCAGACCACATCACCAGAATTTGTCCCAGCTAGCCACCCGAGTGGGATACCCAAAGGGGCATTCTGATGGGCTCCAGACCCTGCTAGGAATAACTCTGCTTCAAGGGATAGCCCCTGCACAGCAACTTGTACACAGGGATTGAGGTTCATCATTATAGTTAGCCAGCTGGAAGGAGGGTTAACTCCACTCATGAAAGGGCCAACAACATGCGAGACTCAAGTGCAATAGGAAGGTGCACATATCCTACCAGAAATATTCCTGAAATAACTAGTTCAGGTGATATGGAAGACTGTGACACTGAGCTAAATAAGACACCTACATCATAAACTAATCATAACAAATTTGGGAGTCATAGCTGATCTACCTAATGCACAGAGACAAAATGAAGAAACAAAGAAATGTGCCCCAAATGAAAGAACAAGAGAAGTCCCCCCCCAAAAAAGAATTAAATAAAATGGAAGCAACCCAGATATCAGATGCAGTTTAAAACAGTTGTTATAAAGATGCTCAAAGATTTTAGGTGAAGAATGGATGTTTTCAGTGAGAGCTTAAATAAAGAGATAGTAAACATTAAAAAGGACATAGAAACCATAAAAAAGTACCTGTAGGAAAGGAAGAATATAGTATTTAAGATAAAGAATACACTGGAAAGAATCAACAGCAGGTTAGATGAAGCAGAGGATCAAATCAGTGATTTAGAGAAGATAATAGTAAGCACCCAAGCAGAGCAGCAGAAGGAAAAGAATTTTTTTATCAATTTTTATTTTAATGGGGTGACATCAATAAATCAGGGTACATATATTCAAAGAAAACATTTCCAGGTTATCTTGTCATTTAGTTCTGTTTCATACCCATCACCCAAAGAGAGATCGTCCTCCGTCACCCTCTATCCAGTTTTCTTTATACCCCCTCCCCCTCCCCCTTTCCCTCCTCCCCTCCCCCCACCCCCCATAACCACCCCACTCCTGTCCATGTCTCTTAGTCTCATTTTTATGTCCCACCAATGTATGGAATCCTGCAGTTCTTGTTTTTTTTCTGATTCACTTATTTCACTCCGCATAATGTTATCAAGATTCCACCATTCTGCTGTAAGTGATCCGATGTCATCATTTCTTCTAGCTGAATAGTATACCATGGTGTATATGTGCCCTGTCTTCTTTATCCAGTCTTCTATTTTTTTTACAGTGATTAAAAGCCTTTAAGCAAACTCTTGGCCAATACAGCAAGAATCCATAAAAGGGTAGTGTCCTTAACATGTTCACCAAGTCCAAGTTGGCCCCCAATCACCATGCCAAATTCCTGAAGAATGCAACCCAATCACAGTTCAGTCTGTTAGGAGCTGTCACAGGGAGCAGGAGTCCAGGAAAAGTCCACATCCAGGAAAAGTCCTCATGGCACTGGAATTGTTGTCACCATTCTATACTTTGCAGCTCATGTCCAAGTCCCAATGACCACTGCTTCTAGCTGGTAATGATTCAGGTAGACTGGAAAAGCCATTTGCAGCATGCGTGGATATGGAGCTTCTGTTCTCCTCTGCCTGGAGAGATGAGACCAGGTTGCTTTTCCCTGGAGCTCTGTGACTATGGCATGGTAAAGAGAACCTTGGGATACACTAAGCTGGGTGGCAAAGGTAGATTCATAATAGAAGTTGGCAAAAGGGGGAAAGAGAGCTCTAAATTAGGAGTAGGTCCCAGCCTGAAATATGAGTGGGGCATTGAGGTAGGAGGGATAAAGGAAACACTATATATTAAGCAAAGCAGCAGAAAATAGGACTATCAACACCCACAACAGAGATCTTCAAGGGAAGAATAAAAAACCTGACTATTCAGGCAAAACATAGTTAAGTGGCCCTTGTGCAAATGAGATCAGTTTACCTGCTTCTTGGAAGAAATACCCTAGGCTCATCCACAGTGTCATAGATGGGGCCGATGGCCCTGGGCACCTTCAGCCTTCAGTGGCAAACTCCAGCATTCTGGGCAAGGTTAGGTCATAGGTGGCTGGAGCAGGGCTGGAAGAGACTGAACCCTCCCTTAGAGGAGTGAGGGGGAAGCCTACCTTCCAGTGTCCCTGTTTCCTCACAGCAGAGGCATGTAAGTCTGGCAGGCTTTAGCTCAATGACCTTCCTTTCCACTATTGAAGCAGGACCCAGATGGCATCCTATGAGACCCCTTTGGGGCGTTGGAGCCTTTAAGGGTGTATCCTAAAAGCTGGTAGTTCCCCTGATCTCTCTTGGGCTTTTTCTGCCTCTAGGTATCTTAAAAGCCATGCTCAGAAGATCTTGCTGAGGGGTTTGAGGATCCCCATCCGCCTATATAAATCTTTTCCATATATCTGGAGCTATTTGGAAAAAGACAAAACAGTGTTATTAGCTGGATCTAATAAAGAAGGTAGTAGTTTGCAGGCGAAAAAGATTTGGTGTCTCCTGTTCATCAGCATTCAAAAGAAATGTAAATTTTTTTTTAAGTAAGAAGCATGATATGGTAGACCCGTAGGAGTTCCAGGATATGACTACCCCCTTTTAAATTTTTTTTTTTAAATTGACCTTAAAATGTTTACTGAGTACACTTTAATAATACCTTAACTTTAAAGATTGTAAGCATGACAAAATACAGTAAATGCTTTTGCTCCATATGCAGGAGACTTTTCAGTTTAGCCAGTTTAGGAAATCCAATAATAGAACAATGCATACAGACAATGAGCTATAACATGCTTAGCAGCCTCTCCTGTTCCGACAGAGGTTACTATAGATCCGGAATATGTATCCACTGTAATGTGGACATACGACTGTTTGCCAAATGAAGGTATAGGGAAAGAATTTTTTAAAAATAAGGAAAGTCTCAGAGATCTCTGGTACACCATCAAGCATAGTGGAATCCACATCATAAAGGTACCAGAAGGAAAAGAGAGTGAGCAAGGGATCAAGAACCTATTTGAAGACGTAATGACTGAAAACTTCCCTAACCTGGTGAAGGAAAAAGTCACACAAGTTCAGGAAGCACAGAGAGTTTCAATGAAGAAGAATCCAAGAAGATCCACACCAAGATACATCATAATTAAAATGGCAAAGATGAAAGCCAAAGAGAGAATCTTGAAAGCAGCAAGAGACAGTTACCTACAGGGGAGTTCCCATTAGGCTGTCAGAAACAGAAACACTTTAGGCCAGAAGGGATTGCCATGACATATTCAAAGTGATAAAAGCAAGGACCTATATCCAAAACTACTCTGTGCAACAAAAATTATCATTTAAAATTGAAGGTGAAATAAAGAGCTTCCCAGACAAAAAAATAAAGAAAAAAGCTAAAGGAGTTTATTACCACCAAACTAGTATTGCAAGAAATGTTAAAGGGCCTGCAAGAAAGAGAAGGAGGAAAAAGAGGAAGAGAAGGAGGAAGAAGAGGAGAAAAAGGAGAAGGAGAAAAAGAAGAAGAGAAATAAGGAGAGAGAGGAACATAGGTATAGAGAATAAAATGGCAATAAATAAGTACTTCTCAATAAACACCTTAAGTGTAAATGGATTAAATGCTGCAATAAAAAAACAAGGCAGCTTATGTTTGGGTAAGAAAACATGACCCACATTTATGCTGTCAACAAGAGACCTAAGAACAAAATATATACACAGACTGAGCCTAAAGGGATGAAAAACAATATCCCATGCAAATGGAAATGAAAAAAGTAGTTGAGGTAGCAATACTTATATCTGACAAAATAAACTTCAAAACAAAGGCCATAACAAGAAACAGAGATAGTCACTGCATAATACTAAAAGGATCAATACAACAAGAGGATATAACCCTTGTAAATATATATATATGAGCTATAACATGCTTAGCAGCCTCTCCTGTTCCGACAGGAAGCATGTTTTCTTTATATTTTTAGGTACTCCTATGGTGAATATATATATATTCACCATAGGAGTACCTAAAAATATAAAGAAAATCTTGGTGGACTTTATGGGAAAGGGCAACAGCAAATACAGTCAGAGTAGAGATTTTAACACCTTACTGATACAATAGATAGATGTTCCAGATTGAAAAAATTCAACAAGGCAACAGTGACCTTAAATGACAGTCTAGGTTGGATAGATTTAATTGTTATTTACAGGACATTTCTCCCAAAGCAGCAGAATATACATTCTTCTTGAGTGCACATGAAAATCTTCAAAGATAGACCACATGTTAGGACACAAAATAAGTCTTAATAAACTCAAGAAGATTTAAATAATAACAAGCATCTTCTTTGACCATAATATTATAAAAATAGAAATTAATTACAATAAAAAAATGAAAAAAATTCAACCATATGGAACTAAATAACATGTTACTAATCAATGAATGAGTTAACAATGAGAACAAGAAATCAGAAGCTACCTGGAAACAAATGAAAATGAATACACAACAACCCAAAATCTATGGAGCACAATGAAAGCAATCCTGAGATGGAAGTTTACAGTATTAGACACTTACCTCGAGAAGCAAAAAAAAATTGAAATAAAAAAATCTAATCCTACACCAAAAGAAATAGAAAAAGAACAACAAACAAAGCTTAGAAGAAGTAGAAGGAAGGAAATACTGAAGATTAAAGTGAAAATAAAAGACATAGAGACTAAAAAACCAAATAGCTTGTTCCTTGAAAAGATAAACAAGATAGACCTTTAATCAGACTCATCACAAGAAAAAAAGTGAGAGAACCCAAATAAATAAAAAATGAAAAAGAAAAGGTAACAACTGACACCATAGGAGTACAAAGGAATGAGGGAAATGGATAAATTCCTAAAAAACATACACTCTTCCAAAACTAAATCAGGAAGAGTTGGAAAACTTGCATAGACCAATTACAACTAATGAAATCAAAGCAGTAATCAAAACATTTCAGCAAATAAAAGTCCTGGACCAGATGGCTTTACAGGCAAATTTTACCAAATAGTCAAAGAAATAACACCTATCCTTCTCAAACTATTTCAAAAAAGACAAGAGCAGAGAAGATTTCCAAGCTCTTTTTATGATGCCAGTATTATTTTAATTCTAAAACCAGATGAAGAGACTACAAATAAAGGAAATTATAAGCCAAATTATTTTATGAAAAAAGATGCTAAAATCCTGAACAAAATATTAGTGAACTGCATCCAGCAATACATTTAAAAGATCTTGCATGATCAAGTGGGATTTATTCTGGAAAATTCAAGGCTAGTACAATATTTGCAAATCAATAACTTTGATACATCATAGAAACAAAATGAAGGATAAAAATCAGGTGATCATATCAACAAATGCAGAAAAAGTGTTTGATAAAATTTAGCACCATTTATGATAAAAACTCTCAGCAAAGTGGGAGAAGGAGGAAAACACCTCAACATAATAAGGCTATATGTGATAAACCCATAGCCAACATCACACTCAATGGGAAAAAACTACAAGCATTTTCTTTAAGATCAGGAAAAAGACAGGGATGTGCACTTTCACCACTCTTATTCAGCATAGTACTGGAAATACTAGCCACAGCAATCAGACAAAAAGAAGAAATAAAGGGCATCTAAAGTGGGAAGAAGAAAATAAAACTGTCATTATTCACAGATATCATGGTATGTATACAGAAGTCTCTAAAGACTCCACCAAAAAACTATTGGGTCTAATAAATGAATTTGTAAAAGTAACAGATTACAAAATTAATATTCAGAAATTGGTGCCTTTTTTATACACTTATAATGAACTATCAGGAAGAGAAATTAAGAAAACAATCTCCTTTACTATTGCACAACCAAAAAATTACCATATTTAGAAATAAATTTTACCAAAGAGGTAAAAGACTTATACTTGGAAAATTATAAGATAATGAAGAAAGAAATTGAGAAAGATACTAATAAGTGGAGCATATACCATGTTCATAGATAGGAAAAATTAAAATCATTAAAATGTTCATACTACCCAAACCAATCTACAGATTAAGTGCAATTTCTATTAAAATACCTCTGGCATATCTCACAGTTCTAGAACAAATATTGCAAAAATTTATATGGAATCACAAAAGACCCTGAATAGCCTCAGCAATTTTGAGAAAGAAAAGCAAAGTTGGAGGTTTCACACTACCTGATATCAAACTATACTACAGGCCACAGTAATCAAAACAGCATGGTATTGGCACAAGAACAGGCATATAGATCAATGGAACAGAATAGAGAATAAAGAAATAAACCCACACCTTTACAATCAATTAATATCTGACAAAGAAGGCAAGAACATACTATGGGTTAAAGATAGTCACTCTGTCACTCTATCACATTGCCTGCCTTATTTTCTCTGTTGAGCACTTATCATTATCTAGAAGCTTTCTCTTCTCCCTGGAAGCACCTGTGTCTTGATGACTGTCATGTGCCCAGCAACCTTCTGCTTCTCCAGGTTCCCTCTCCTCCAGGAAGCCTCTGCAGACTATACCCAACTTTACATATTCACTGTCAACTCACTAGAAACTCACAAAGCCTTGTGGCATTGCATTTTCATTGTAAATAATAATAATAATAATCTTGCTATTTATTGAGGGCTCTGTGCTGGAGAAAATGTTAAGGATTTTAATACACTTCATCTCATTTAGTCCTTGTAATTAATTACTCTAGCAAGTAGGTTTTATCCCCATTTTATAGATGAAAAAACTATTACCAGGTCACAGCAGTGAGTGTTGCTGCCAAGATTTATATCCAAAGCCAATCAGTCTCCAAAACCTAGACTCGTTACACTATCTGCATTATTTTATTTTCTCAAACTCTAAACTGTATTCCTTTATTTCCTTGACTTTAATAAATGGTGTTGGGAAAATTCAATGGGTACATGCAAAAGATGAAACTAGACCACCAAGTTATACTATACACAAAAATAAACTAAAAATGAATTAAAGACTTATATGTAAGTTGTAAAATCATAAAAATGCTGGATGAAAACATAGACAGTAAAATTTCAGACATCTCTCATAGCAATATTTTTTTGCCGATATATCTCTTTAGGCAAAGGAAACAGGGAAAATAAACAAATAATCTATCTGAAACTGAAAAGCTTCTGCATAGCAAAAGAAGCAATCAAAAAAATGAAAAGGACACTCATTGAATGGGAAAATCTATTTGCCAGTGATACATCTTATAAGGGGTTAATTTTTAAAATACATGAAAAACTTATAATGCTCAATACCAAGAAGACAAACAACCCAATTTAAAAATGAGCAAATACCTGACTAGACACTTTTTCACAGAGGACATACAGAAAGCCAGTAGACCTGAAAAAAATCCTCAACACCACTAATCATCACAGAGAGGCAATTTAAAGTCACAATGAGATATTACCTTATACCTGTCAAAATGTCTATCATCAATTAATCAACAAATAACAAGGGCTGGCGAAGATGTGGAGAAAGGGGAACCCTCCTGCACTGCTGGTGGGAATGCAGATTAATGCAGCTTCTGTGGAAAACAGTATGGAGATTCCTCAAAAAGTTTAAAAATGGAATTGCCTTTTGACCCAGGCATCCCACTTCTGGAAATATATGATATTTGAAGAAATCTGAAACACTCATTTGAAAGACTGTATGCACTCTTATGTTCATTGTAGCATTATTTACAATAGCCAAGATCTGGGAACAGCTCAAGTGCCCGTCAGTAGGTAGGAGGATAAAAAAAAAAAAAAGCTGAGGTACAGTTATACAGTGGTATACTACTCAGCCATTTGAAAAAAAGAAAGAAAATTTTTCCTTTTGCAACAGCATGGATGGACCTGGAAAATATTATTCTAAGTGAAATAAACTAGTCAGAGAGAAATGAAAGTAGACCATATGATCTCACCTATATGTGGAGTCTAATGAACAAAATAAACTGAACAAAATGGAAACAGAAGCATGGTTACGTTGAGCAGACTGACAGCTGTCAGAGTGGAGGGGGCTAGGGGGCTGGATGATGGTGGTGGGGGAGGTGAGGTAGGCAAAGTGGGAAAACGGGGATGGAGAGAGACTTTGGGGTGATGGGTGCATGGTGCAGTGTGTGGATGATGTGTTGAATTGCACACTTGAACATTTTTTTGTGTGAACCAATGTCACCCCAATAAATTAAAAAAAAAGAGAGAAAGGAGTTTTTGTGTATTGCATGCCAACATATCCTCCAGACACTTAGTTTTGTGTTAAATAATTAGGTAAGTGTTGTTTTAAATGAGTTAATTGATATTATTTAGAAATCCTGGGTGAGTTTGGATTGCTATAGTAATATTTATGAGTGTTTTATTGGTATCTGGGGAAACTGGAGGGGTATTTGGATGGGTTGCAAACATTTTAATTTCCCCAATTAAAATAATAGAGTGAGAGGCTCCCATCACCTGAAAACTGCTGTGTAACATTTTTATAAAAGAATTGAATTTCAATGAAGCATACCTATATTTCTATTCTGATCACAAACACATATAAATTCTATAGTAGCCTATACTAGTAAAATGATCTTGAAATCATTTTTAAAAATTTTATTTATTGATTTTTTTAGAGAAAGGAATAAGGAGGGGGAAAGGGAAAGAGGGGAAGAAAGAAACATTGATTTGTTGTTCCACCTATTAATGCTGTGATGGATTGACTCTTGTGTGTGCCCTGACTGGGGATCGAACTTGTAACCTCAGCATGTTGGGACAATACTCTAACCAACCGAACTACCTGCACAGGGCCTTTTGAAATCTTTTACATAACTTATCTTTACATTAGCTTTCTAATTTAATTGATGTGGCTACCTATTCTATTAATCAATATGTTTATAATTTTTTTTGTGTGAATTTCTTGACAGTTTTCTCAAATGCTGATTGCAATTCCTTTTCCTGTCTTCTAAATGGTCATTATTCTTGAGTCTTCTCTTTCCTCTCTCCTCTGAAAGCAACTTTTGTCCTCATTCCTCTTCTGAACTCTTCATCTCCAAACCCTGTTCTCTTTTTCACCCTCCTGTCTTCCATTGTTAAATAGCTGCTTTTCTAATGGTCACTGCCAGTTCAAATGTATCATAGCAGAGGAAAAAAAAGATGTTATTAAAGAGTTGGCCCCATAAATCCTTCTTGGGAGGCAGTGGACTTTGCCTAGGAAAATTCCCTGTAAGCCAAATGCTGCTGCAAATTAAGACCCTGAGAAAAATGTTAGATGGAAGACAAGGTGAGAAAAAGTAGCTGAATCACCCTGGGCACATCATGAACAGAGATTTGAAGATTGGAGAGAAGACAAGAAAAGGAGTGGGAAGAGAGGGGATAGAGGGGAAGAGAGAAAGTGGCTTGAGAACTTATAGAGAAGTAGAAAGTTTTCAGAAAGGGTCAAAGGACTTTATAAGGACAGGTTTGTTTGATAGTCAAATTTAGGTTTTTTATATTCTTTGCAATATAAATGTCTTCAACTCTGAAGTACAATCTGCAATATATGCAACAGCCTTCTATGGGTGAATTTTTCTAATTTACAAATAATTAGATTAGAACAGCATTATTCACACTAGCCAAAAGGTGAAAATAACCTAAAGGTCAATGAACAGATAAATGGATAAACAAATGTGATATATCTATTCAATGGAATATTATTCAGCCATATAAAGAAATGAAGTTTTTATATATGCTAATACATGATAAATCTCAAAGACATTATTCTAAGTGAAAGAAACCAGACCCAAAAGACAAATATTATATGGTTCCACTTACAAAGGTATGTAAAGTAGTCAAATTCATAGAGACAGAAAGTAGGTGGAGGTTACCAGGAAGTAGGGGAGGGTAAAGTGTGAAGTTATTGCTTAAATGGTACAGATGTTAAAAGGGTTCAGTTGGGATGATGGAAAAGTTCTGAAGATGGATGGTGGTGATGGTTGTACAACAATGTAAATATACTTAATTGAAATATACACCTAAAATGTTTAAAATGATAAATGTTATAAATATTTTACTACAATATACATTTTTAGATGTAGAGATGAGGCTGTATGTCATATCTGAGATCCTAGAGTTTATGCAGGATTAAAGATGATCAAGAAACTGAAAAACTTCAGCAGAGACTTGGACTATAGAACCTGAGAGTAAAAGAAAACTATAAAATTGCTATAGTAGCTTGAGCGGTGGCCTTCCAAAAGATAGTTCTGGGTTCTAACCTCTGGAACCTGTGAGTGTGACCTGATTTGGAAAAACAGTCTTCTCAGATGTAATTCAATTAAGATGAGATCATCGTGGATTTCCTGAGTGGACTCTAGCTCCAATGGCAATGGGTTCTTATAAGAGACAGAAGAGAAGACTCAGAGGAGAAGGCCATGTAACGACAAAGGTTGAGATTGCACTGGTGCCAAACCCTGCCTGGACCACTGGAAGCTGGAAGAGGCAAGCAGTAATTCTCCCCTAGAGTGTTTGGAGGAATGGGGCCCTACAAACACCTTGATTTGGAACTTCTAGCCTCCAGAAAACAGCTGAATTTAGAACTTTTAGCCTCTAGAACTGTGGGAGAATAAATTTCTCTTGTTTTAAGTCACCAAGTTTATGGTAATTTGTTATAGCAGCTCTAGGAAACTAAGACCATCTCCAGCTTCTCCATGCCTTGGAGAAAATATGACTAGTTATTGGACAGCCACAAGAGCTCCTATGCAAAGAAGATCAGCTTCCAGCTGATTCCATTGGTCTGTATCTTGAAGGTATTTCCAGTGGTGGGATTTAAATAATTTAACAACCGGTTCTCTACCTTAATGACCATTTAAGTATAAAAAAAATGACATACCAAAAGGTAATTTATTATTTCATGCATTTAACACTTAAATAAGAACAATAAAAGAAGCATACAAAACTAGATTATGTGATAAGAGTTTTAAAGTAGTAATGAAAAAATATTAAATAATACCTGAAAAAAAACAATAAAACTTTTCTAAGATATTTCCATATTGCTTCTTGATTGGTGTCCTCACTTGCAATTATTTTTACCTATGCACAGAATAAACATTAATACAGTCACTTAAGAATATGCTGTTGTGCAGATGAATGTTAAAAAAAAGTAAGGGATGTAAATTTGTGATTTTCACATTGGATGGTGGCCCAGGCACCCACCTTAGAGAGAACCCTGGTTACAAGTGCCATTTAACAACCGGTTCACTGAACTCAACAAAAAGTTAGGTATCGGTTCTGCCGAACTGGTCTGAACTGGTTGAATCCCAGCACTGGGTATCTCTATTGACATCTAGAACTTCTAGAAAAATAAAACCACATTTATTTGGTCTGATTCATGTGCCACCAAAACCTAAAAAAGGTAGGCCACATGCATATTTCAGATGGGTAAACTATGGCTCCCTGCCAGTGTTTGTCAGAGAACCAGCTGTGGTGCTTGTTGAAATGTCATTTCCTAGGCCCTGTCCAAGACCTACTGAATCAGAAACTATAGGGATATTCTCCAGGAATCTGTATTTTTTATAGTCATCTTTTTATAATATGTATATTAGATTTTAACAATGACTGCTCTAAAGAGCAGGGTTAGTTGCTTGATGTTTAGTGGTGGGCAAAAGATGCAGTGAGGAATTGAATCCAACTCTTGTTCTCTAGAAAGCATGTGTACTTTCCACCAAAATCTAGCAGACTTTTCATCTTAATTTTTACTAAATTTCTTTGCAGGATTTAGTTATACCAATAAAAAAATATTTTTTTCTAGGCACTAAATACCTAATATTTATTTATTCATTGGTTCTAGGTCAATATGATGATAGTATTATTAATTATAAATGTGTTCATTTTCCTGACATCGTGAGCTCTGTCATGGTGGGGCCACATTTAACTTATCTTTACATCTTATAAATATGTTCATTTCCCTGAGATCATGAGTTGTACCACAGTGGGCCACATTTAATTTATCTTTACATCTCTGTTATTTAAGGCAGGGCCTTTCATAAAGAAGTTTTCACATATTGAAAGAGCCTATATTTTCTTTTTTGTTTTAATTATAAAAAATATATGCTTATTATTGAATTTCAAAGATTGCCTAAGTATAGAAAATGAAAAGGATAATTTTTTGCCCTTAATTGCAATATTTGGAATGTGTCCTTCTGTTTTTGTGGATGTATACAGTTGGTAAATACAATATTTCCACAACAGGACATATTCCTCTGTAATATACTTTTTCCTTTTCACAAATCCACCAAGGGCAGCCTTCAAGATTAGTGCCTAGTGATCTAGCTTGTTTCCAAGGTGCCTGGTCCTTTAAAAAGTCAATTTGTAGTTAATCTTCACAGTTCCTGCCAGAAGCACTCAGTTGGAATCAGCCAAAGAAAGTGATGTCATTCTAGGCCTTTAAGGCCTAAAGATGTAGGAAAGCTCAAAGGGATGGACTGACTCCCAAGAGAAACTCAAAAACTGTCTAGCTCAGAGGAACCAAAGATAGGAGACTTTTTGCCTCAAAGGGAAGAAATTTGCTTTAGAAGAAGGAACTTCAAGTTGTTCCAGAAAAAAGAAGGCTGTATGTTCTGAAAACCTGAAGAAAAAAGCTGACTGGATTGATTCCTGACCTTGTAACTTTCTCCATAGCAGTGAATAGAAAGCCACTGTTCAGTGGAATTATAAGTGCATTTCAGCTATTTAATCATAAATTGTGAAAAGAGTGAGTCAAAATAAATGGTGAAAGTTAGGTTAGAAAAGACATTCTATTTTTTACTTTTGGACATATTCTTAAGTTTTTGCATGCTTTAAAAAGTATTTGACAAGCAGTATCTTCCGCCTAGCTAGAACAAGGGAGGCACTGAAGACTCAGAAACCAGTCTCCATCCACAGGGGAATCACGGTCTAAATTAGGGTCATGGGACCTCCCTTACCACAGGTGTACCATGAGAGCAAACAGTTTTCCTTTGGTCCTGTTTTACTATAAAATGTGTTCCTGTAAACCAGGATGGAAATCATGTACAAAAGCTGAGTAACTCAGACTGGCAGGTTAATAGCAAGGAGTCAAGGAGAGACCATCCACTGAAGTGAAAATGTTGTAAAATCCCTAATTATGACATCAAGTATGGCAGATGGACCCTAGGCTTTTCTTTTTTAATATTACAGTGCATATATACTGCTCACAAAAATTAGGGGATCAAGGGATGTGCAGATACTCCAGTATTTTCAGCCTTTGGTATTGTGCATTTTCACCAATAAAATAAAAGATGGTTTGCATCTCATTTGCATAATTTAATAACTTTCTTTGACTTGTCGTTTGCTTTTCTGATGTTCTTGTTTAATTTAAAAAAATCAAATGCTTTTTTTTATCACTTCATATTCATCTTGAAATATCCCGTAATTTTTGTGAGCAGTATGTATTTGTCTAATATCTTTAAAAAACTATACATATTTAAATGGTAAGCACATGTGAATTTATTTTAAAAATAATTTTCTACCTAAGGTTGTCGGTATCTCAACTTACTTGGCATGTCTGTAGGAGATAGAAGAAACATTTTCACAGTGTGGTGAGCATTCTTATTGTAATTTTTCAGGAGATTCAGCAGGCAATTTTGATGCTAACTTTAACAGGGACTTACATGGAAAATTTCCTCTGAGAAAGTTGAAAGTAGTCTTTGTCTTCTCTTGATAAGAAATTTGTAGAAAACTTTATCTACAGTGTGTCCGTAAAGTCATGGTGCACTTTTGACCGATCACAGGAAAGCAACAGAAGATGATAGAAATGTAAAATCTGCACCAAATAAAGGGAAAACCCTTCCAGTTTCTGTAGGATGATGTTGCAGCATTTGCGCATGCACAGATGATGACATAACACCGTGTATACAGCGAAGCAGCCCATGGCCATGCCAGTCAAGATGTGGACAGTACAGAGGAAAGTTCAGTGTGTTCTGTGGCTCGCTAAAATTGAATCCGTGAATATCAATTTGATATCAGCAACGTGCAACGTGAATATCAGCGCATTTATAATGAAGCGCCACCACATAGGAATAACATTACTAGATGGGATAAGCAGTTGAAGGAAACCGGCAGTTTGGTGGAGAAACCCCGTTCTGGTAGGCGATCAGTCAGTGATGAGTCTGTAGAGGCTGTACAGGATAGCTACCTAAGGAGCCCTAAAAAATCTGTGTGTGAGGCCACATCAAACTGCACTGAATAGGTATGAAACTGGGAAAATTAGTTTGTAATCCACTTTGGTTCTGGGAGGTGGAAGTTGGTACGTCCGCCTACTCCATTGCCATCCTGTCTTCTGCTATAGCCTTGTTTTTGTGTGTGTGTGGTATTTTTTTTGTATTTTTCTGAAGCTGGAAATGGGGATAGACAGTCAGACAGACTCCCGCATGCGCCCGACCGGGATCCACCCGGCATGCCCACCAGGGGGTGACGCTCTGCCCATCAGGGTCGATGCTCTGCCCATCCAGCCGTCGCTTGGTCACGACCAGAGCCACTCTAGCGCCTGGGGCAGAGGCCAAGGAGCCATCCCCAGCGCCCGGGCCATCTTTGCTCCAATGGAGCCTCGGCTGCGGGAGGGGAAGAGAGAGACAGAGAGGAAGGAGAGGAGGAGGGGTGGAGAAGCAGTTGGGTGCCTCTCCTGTGTGCCCTGGCTGGGAATCAAACCCAGGACTTCTGCACGCCGATGCTCTACCACTGAGCCAACCGGCCAGGGCCTCCTATAGCCTTGTTTTAAAGTCTATTTTGTCAGATATAAGTATTGCTACCCCAGAATTTTTTTAAAAATTTATTTATTTTAGAGAGGGGGGAGAGGGGGGGGAGGAGCATGAAGCATCAACTCACATATGTGCTTTGACCAGGCAAGCCCAGGGTTTTGAACCAGCACCCTCAGCAATTTGGGTTGATGCTTTATCTATTGCACCACCACAGGTTAAGCTATCGTAGGTTGTTGTTTTTTTTTTAATTTTTATTTGCATGAAATACGCTTACCCATTCCTTCACTTTCAGTCTATGTGTATCTTTTGTTCTGTGGTGAGTCTATTGTAGACAGCATATGTACAGGTCCTGTTTCTTATCCATGCAGCTACCCTATGTCTTTTGATTGGAGCATTTGATTTATTTACATTTATGGTTATTATTGATATGTACTTATTTATTGCCATTTTATTCTTTAAATCTACAATACTCTTTTCCTAGATTTTTTTTTCCTTTGCTCTTTTTACTTCTGGCCCCTTAACATTTCTTGCAGTACTGGTTTGGTTGTAATAAATTCCTTGAGGTTTTTTTTGTTGTTGTTGTTGTTTTTTTAATCTGGGAAGGTTTTTATTTCTCCTTCAATTTTAAATGATAGCCTTGCTGGATAAAGAAATCTTGATTGTGTTCTTGTTTACATCACTTTCAATATTTCTTTCTAATTTCTTCTGGCCTCAGGTGTTTCTGTTGAGAAGTTGGATATCACATTCAGAGTTGCTCCTCTGTAGCTAATTAACTGCCTTTCTCTTGCAGCTTTTAGTATTCATTCTTTGTCTCTTAACTTTGGCATTTTAATTATGTGTCTTGTTGTAGGCCTCCTTGGGTTCCTCTTTAATTGGACTCTCTGTGCTTCTTGAACCTGTGTGACTTTTTTTGTTTTTTATCAATTTAGGGAAATTTTCAGCTATGACTTCTTCAAACATATTCTCTATCCCTTGTTTGTTCTCTTCTGCTTCAGGAACCCCTATAATGCAGATGTTGTTTCTCTTCATGTTGTCCCAGAGCTCTCTTAGTTTTCTCATTCTTTTTGTGCCTCTTTTCATTTTTCTGCTCTACTTCTGTACTTTTATTTATCTTGTCTTCTAAATTGCTGATTCAGCCCTCTACTTCATCCAGCCTGCTGTTGATACTTTCTAGTGCAGTCTTCATTTCTGATATTGTATTTGTTATTTCTGTTTGTTTAAATGATTTGAATATCCTTTTGATGCTTGCTATCTCTTTATTTAGGTTCTCATTATGACCATCCATTGTTGCTCTAAGATGCTTTTTTTTTCTGTGACAGAGACAGAGAGAAACAGAGAGAGAGACAGATAGAGACAGACAGACAGGAAGGGAGAGAGAAAAGCATCAATTCTTTGTTGTGACACCTTAGTTGTTCATTGATTGCTTTCTCATATGTGCCTTGACCAGGGGGCTACATCAGACTGAGTGACTCCTTGCTGAAGCCAGCAACCTTGGGCTCAAGCTTGTAAACCTTGCTCAAACCAGATGAGCCTGTGCTCAGCCAGCAACCCCAGGGTTTTGAACCTGGATCCGCTGTGTCCCAGTCTGATGCTCTATCCACTACACCACCACCTGGTGAGGTGCTCTAAGATCCTTAAGCCTCCTAAAAATCAGTATTTTAAATTCTGTGTTTGGTACTTTGGTTAGTTTCATTTTACCTAGTTCTTTTCCTGGGGATTTATCTTGTTGATTTATTTCAGTCGCATTGCTTTGTCTGCCTTTTATGTCTGTGTATTAATAACTCTGTCTGACTTTGAAATTTCTGCAGTGTCTTTATGAGGAAGATCACCTCAGTGGTACTTACATCCAGGCTACCTATTTTCCTTGCCCTAAGAATGCTTCTTGAGGGTACTATTTTCCCTCCTGTTATATGTGAGTATTGAATACAGTTTGTCCTTTCATGGGTATGGTTATCCCTTCAGGCTGGCTGGCTCTAAGAGTCAACCTTGATCATATGTATTACACACTGTGCAGTGTCTGCCCTATTGGGCATATTTATTTTCCACAGTGTCTGGTGGCTGCTAACCTCCTGCCTTGGCTGTGCTACTTGTGTAGCTAGCTGCATCTAGGGTTGGTGCTGTTTGCCACCCACTACCATTTGTGTGTGTTCTAGATCTTCTTGTGTTCATGTTAGCCATTGTTTATAACCTGCTATGGGCTACCTATCTGCAGCTACTGCTCTTTTCACTGTTTGTGTCAGTGTTTTCTGTGCCTGGGTAGTATGAGAGGGGCCAACCTTTGTATAAGAATCAGCATTTTTCTGCTTAGAGATAACAGCATCTTCCTAAAAGCCTCATGCTCCATATGATTTGTCTCTACTTTTCAGCTGCTCTTTCTCCTCTTGTAGCTGCCTGGGCTTCCCACACAGTCTTCTGTAGGAAGACTGTAGTGTGGGGTCAGACTGTCCTTACCCAACCAACCCCTCTACAGGTTGCAAACTTGTTGGGTTAGGGCATCTGAGGTTGGGAGTACAACGTTAGTAGGATGCCCTACCTCAGGGGTATCTTGGTCAGGAGCTCAATACGAGGAAAGTGGACCCTACTCTAGAGCCTAATTCCTCAGCCAGTGCTGGATACTCAAATTTTATTGCACCCCAACAAGGTGAGCAAAAGGTTCAGATCAAGTGGGGCCAATAGTCCCTTCTGCAGAATGCTTACAGCTGATGAGACCCTGATCTCAGGGAGCAAGACAGAAATAGTCCTCTTCTGGGGTTGACTGTGCCCCCCAAGAAAGTGGCCAAGCCCCTCAACCAGACCCAATAGACTCACAGGGATCCACTGTTTAAATGTTCATGCTCCAAGTCTCTCTCCCTTCGCCTTGTGGAATCTAGCTCAGCAGGGCAGGGTATCCAGCACCCAGGCTGGCTGACTGTGAAGCTCTACCCTATCTAATGCACATGAGCAGCCATGCCGGTGCTGATCATAGAGAGCAAAACTCACCTCAGCTGGGCCAGATATGAGGAGCCCTTCCTTAGGATACCACTTTAGCAAGGGTTGTTAGGTCCTCAACCAATGCTCTCCACAGCTGACCACTGGATATGCTGGCCCTTGGCCTCCCTGGCAGGAACCCAGCACAGACTATTGGGAGGCACTGCCTGTGACTGGCCTTTAGCAATATTCTTGGACCTAGAAGCAATTCAGAGTTACGTCTGCCCCTGCTGGGCCCAGGTGCACATGGAATATCAAGTTACACACCAAGCTGGCTTTTATCCACACTGGGCCTGGGAGAAGGTTTGCTTAAAGGGCCAATGTTCCCTGAGTCCCGCCTCCTATAGCCTCTGTCTGCTGGTTGCTTGTTGGGCTTAGCCACTGAAAAAACCTCTAGTAGAGTCTAGATCCTGGAGCAATTCAGGAATTAGGAAAAGTGGTAGATGTGGTTCTAGCCCTGGGTCCAAGGTGTCAGTCTGTCCAGACATTTTTACAGACCTCAGTAGGGTGTGGCCCCAGGAGGATTCCAGTGGGTGTGGCTTCTGAGACCCAAAGGTGTAGTCTTCCCACAGTCCAGATGGTTTCTACTATGTCTCTAATGGGGCGGAGGTACCAGTCATAGACTCGGGAGCATGTAAGAGAAATCTCCAGCCTCAACACCAGAAAACTGAGTCACTGACGTGCCCCCTGCTTCCTGGCTTCTCAGCATGACCCAGTCTCCATGATTGGGGCAGGAGAGATTCCCGAGGGCAGAGCTGTTGCTTTCCCCCAGACTGATGCTGCTCAGAGAGGACTGCTCCACCCAATAAAGATGGCAACTGCAATACTGGAGAATGACTCAGCACAGGGGTTCTGGTGGCTGTCCCCCACAGTGTCTCTCCCTGGGCCTCCAATTTTACACTGTCCTCATGCAACTCGAGTCTTCTCAGCTCCCTGCTGGAGCACTGGGTAAGTGGCTGTGAACAAGACTTTCTGCATTGGCCTTTTAAGATAGAGCCTACGTCTCTGAGAGCTCCTGTCTCTTTCTCGCAGACAGGAACTCCAGCTCTTTTCACCGCCAAATGCTGTCTGGGAACCTCTTCTAGGCTCTGGGACTCTAGGCTGGGACTCCTGGTTTGGATCCTCCCTCTCAGGATGACTCTGTCCTCAATAGCGTCCCTCTGGGCTCTCGGCTGCCTCTTGCTCCTGGGAGCAGGGCAGCCATTTCCGCATCTCCACCCTTCCTACTAGTCTCAGTGTGGCCTTTTCTGTAATCCTTGTTTATAGACTCTTCTTCATTTAGTCCAAAATTAGTTTTTCAAGATGATTGTTCTTAATTAAGTTGTAATCCAGTTTGGTCCTGGGAGGTGGTAGTTGGAATGTCCGCCTACTCTGTTGCCATCTTGGACTCCCCCACCTGAATCATTTCTGGTATCAAATCGTAATTCACAAATTTACAAATCTCTCCATTTTCTCTATTCCTGAACCTCAAATTATAGATACACTGTTTGACCTTAGTTCTATCATCTTCTGTATGTTGTTGGATAATTGCTATTTTCTTCACGAATAAACTGACAATTGGCCAGCTCATGTCCCATGAACTTTTAATCTCTTGCTTTTGGCATGCTTAATGGTAACACACATTTCCTAAATTGCATTTGTACCAATATTAACATTTTATTTTTCCTATCTTTCACTTTGTTACATAAAATCAGAAAGAAATAACAAATGAATATTCAAATACCTACACAAAGGTGGCTGTATATACGATGCTAGTGCTATCGGCCTGAAGTTTCATCAGGAGATATACACGTGCAGAATTGGTACTAGAGAGGGAAGTGAGTTTCACTGTATAATAAATGAAAATCAAAGTTGTATGAATCTAGAAGACTCTTGTCACATGTATATTAAAACATTCTGTCATCTGACATGTTCAGTAGGAATGGGAGCTAGAAATTCCATGTTATTTCAGCAGTGTCCAAATTATTAATTTACTGTATCAGCTGTGACCTCCCAGCCTGTTTTTCTTTTTCTAAAATGAAGGTACTGATTCTATCTCATAGTGTTCTTGTGAGGATTAAGTACTCTTCTTACAGGGCTTAGCAGAGTGCTGACTACATGGTGGGAGCTAGCAATGAAGCATCAGCTTCTTATGAATCAATGGATGGTGCACACCTGGATAGCAGGGACCACGTCTTTCATGCCTTTATGAGGCCTTGTACTGATTGATACAAAATTATTTTTTGTTTGTTAGTTTTCCCCTGGTTAAGATGTTTAAGGTGATTTAGTAATGAATTGAATTTTAGATGAGGAGTTGTGAAAGAGAAATGGTAACGTTTAGAGATTTTTAGATAAGCTGTGCATGCTCATCTGCAGAGGCAGTTTTCTTCTGGATGTATTCAAAAGAGTTCAAACCAACCCTTGTTTATCCATGGTAAAAGTCGCTACATATGTTATCACCCAAACCAGTATGCTTTTGAGAGTAAAAGAGCATGTTATGACTAGTTACCACTGGACTGCAGGTGAAATCTGGAATTGTCCCAAGCAACAGGAGATAAATGGTCACCCTATTTGTGGCTGATATTTTTCATTTGGGATAGAATTTAATTTAAGGTGAAGTATTTCTCAGAAGGGCTTTTTTGTTTTTGTTGAGATAATGTCATCACTGCATTTTAACTGAAGGGACTTATTCTTGAGGATGACCTTTCTGAGAAGCATTAGAAATCCTTCTGGAGGCAGGTTTTTAGCGCCCCTTGATTGTCCTTAATTGAACAATGCTACCAGAACCTTGAGATTAATGGCTTTATCAGGAGATCAGAGGATTCCCCTCTCTTTTTGGGTGGGGGAAACAGAAAAGGAGAAGGAGAGGAGGAGGAGAGATCAACTTGTAGTTGCTTCACCTTAGTTTTTTATTGATGGTTTCTCACATGCCTTGAGGGGGGGTGGTGATCAAGCTGAGCCAGTGACCCCTTACTCAAGCCAGTGGCCTTGGGCTTCAAGCCAGGGATCTTTGGGCTCAAGCCAGTGACCCCGAGATTATGTCAATGATCCCATGCTCAAGCCAGCAACTGCATTTAAGCCAGTGACCCTGCATTCAAGCTGGCAAGCCCATGCTCAAGCCCATGAAACCACACTCTAGGTGGTAATCTCAGTGTCTAGAACCAGGGACCTCGGCATCCCGGGATGATGTTCTATCCACTCCACTACCCCCAGTTAGGCATGGATTCAGTGATGGGATTCAAATAATTTAACAACCAGTTCTCTGCCCTAATAACCATTTTAAGTATAAAAAAACTATACTGAAAGGTTATTATTTTATGTATTTAATACTTAAATAAAAACAATAAAAGAGGTACACAAAACTAGATTATGTTGTAAGAGTTTTAAAATATTAATGAAAAAATATTAAATAATACCTGACAAAAAACAAAAAAATTGTTATTTAAGATATTTCCATATTGTTTCTTGAATGGTGTCCTCACTTGTAATTTTTTTCACCTATAGACAGAATGAACATTACTACGGGTGCTTAGAATACTCTGTTGTACAGATGAACGTTAAAAAAGAATATAAATTTGTGATTTCCACATTGGGTGGCTGCCCAGGCACCCAGCCTAGAGAGAACCCTGATTACAAGTGCCATTTTAACAACCGGTTTGCTGAACTCAAAAAATTAGGCATCACTTCTGCAGAATTGGTGAGAACTGGCTGAATCCCACCACTGCATAGATTTCCTTCTTTTAATCATAATATCCTGACCCAAGAAAGCTTTCACCATGTATCTACTGTATGACCATAGGAGGGGTTTAATTAGTCTTGCATTTGAACCTGGAATATAAAGCTTGATGATTCAAAGTCAAAGATTATTGAAACATTATTCAGAGATCATCTAACATGCCATGCTGATATTCCTCTCTAGGATTTCTGTGTGGATTATCAAATTTATCTAAGAAACAGCCTAGCTTTGATGGTTAGAACAAGGACTTTTGCTGCCAGATGGCCTCAGTCTGGGTTCTTGCTGTGCTCTGATTAAGTTTGTGACCTTGGCAACTTACTTAAAAATTTCTCATCAATTTCTTTGTCAATAATATGGGGATAATAATAATACGTTACCTCATAGCAAGGTTGTGAGGATTAAATGAATTAATACTTGTAAAATGCTTATAATACTGAATGATAGTTAGCAAGAACTATATAAATGTTTGTTAGTAAAAAATATAAATAAAGGTGTGGGTGATAATTAAGCTTAAAATACTCACAGGCATAAATATGGAGTAAAGGAAAGAACCAAAAACAGTAAGGGCTATCGACAGCACTAGCCTTTCGAGTGAATACAGCAGGAAATATATTCCTCAGAAGATTTAATGATGGAAATTTCTGGGTTATAAGAGCCAATATTTTATTAGGATAATGAGCCCAAGAGACAAATGCAATTTTTCCTTTCCTTTATTTTTTGAGTGCCATTGAATTTTGCAGGGATGCCACTGCAATCATTTTTGTTATTGTTGATATTGTCTTTACTATCAACAATATTGTAATCGTTGTCATAAAATATTAAATTCCATTGGATTTTGACAATTCACTCTATCAGTTAAATACAGTTGGTCCAGTCTCACAACTTAGAGGTTTTGAAATGATGTCTTTATTGAAGTCTGGATGACACCATAGTAGATTTAGTATGTCTATTGTTGTATTCTCTGAATGAAACAAGAAAATGAAAACATTCATAGAACTGACAGCACAGAATCTGGCAATAACTGTTGCTAAATCTTGAATAGAATGGTTTGAGAACCACTGCTACAGGGTAATCTGAGTAAGGTCATCTTATTTCCTAGTTTCCAGTTCTCATATCAGAAGAAAAAAAATAAAAAATCAGCAATAAAAAACCCAAGTGTAACCAGAAAATTATGGCCTTGGCTGGTTGGCCAGCATATGGACATCCTGCATTCGATCCCTGGTCGGGGCATACAAGAGAAATTACCATCTACAGGAGAAATTACCGTCTAATTCTCTCTCCCTTTCTCTCCCCTTTCTCTTCCTCTTCTCTCCAACAGCCAGTGGCTCAATTATTTCAAGCATCACTCCAGGTGCTAAAAGTAGCTCATTTGATTTAAGCATCAGCCCAAGACGAGGTTGCTGTGTGGACCTTGGTTGGGGCCCATGTGGGAGTCTGTCTCACTGTCTCCCCTCTTCTTACCTAAAAACAAAAACCAAAAACATTAGAAAAAATAGAAAGATATAGAATGGCTATGGACTTTGAAAGCAGGTGGAATTGTATTCAAATTCTGGCTCTGAGATTAATTTTATGCACTTCTCTAAGCTTTCAGAGCCTGTTTGTGAAATGGGTTGGATATTCCATCATACAGAGTAAGGATTGAATGGGAACATATATGTCAAAGCAGCTGTGCTTAAGTGGCACTTGATATAGGCAATTTCCCTTTGCCTCCCATTCACTAGAATGTTTTCTTTTTATCATAGATACCATACCTTTTTATTAGTATATCCTCAGTACCCAACACAGTGTCTGACATATAGTAAATACTAGATGTTTATTCAATGTTGAATCAATAATGGTTTAACTACATTCATTTATTCATTATACATCCATTCTCAGTTACTATACTAAGAACTTGAGATGTAGAAGTGAATCTGGCATGGTCCCCTCCCCATATCAACTTATATAGACTTGACGGAGAGAATATACATTATAATGAGTACATTGCAGAGTCTGTATAGGGTACTAGAAGCACAGAGATGAGGAAGTGCCTCACTCTATGTGAGAAGTCTGGGAACATATCACAGAACAGATACTTGAGCTATGTCTACCAAGCAGATGCAGTAAAGGGAAGGGTACTCTGTGCAGAGGGAATTGTATTTGTAAGAACTCGGAGAGAGCATGCTGCGTTGTGAACTGCAAGTTTTTTGCTTATTTGGAAAGCAGAGAGTATGTGTATGTTTCAGGGTCTGGAGAGAGTGGGGCTTCATGGAATCTGGGGTAAAAAGCTAGATGGGAGTGGGGAGCAAATCAAAGCAGGCACCTGAACTTTATCCTAAAGATGATAGAAACCCTACAGAGTGTTTTACCCAAGGGCCAGATTTAGGAAGGGCCTTTTCACTGCCACATGGTAGGTCAGCAAGGTGACTATTGTGGTATTTTCCAAGTGAGACAGAGGAGGACATGGGAACACACAGAGGCTCTAGGGGAAAAAAATCAAAAGATCTTAGGATAAGAGAATAAATAATAGGACTTGCGGACTGATTGTATGTAAATTCTATAGAAATAGAAATTCAATGGTGTTTTGACTTGTACAAGTAAAGATTCTTCTATCTTTTAAGAGCTGTGAAAAATATTTTGTATTTCTTTAAGATTTTCTAACAACTATAAAGATACTGTTTTAACACTGAAAGCCACTACTCTAACATATCTTTTTAATTTTTGCTTTTTTTCTAGCGTGGTCTTTACAAACATTTAAATTTGATCATTTAATTTGGATTTTCTATCTATAGTCTCCCTTTTCTACCTGTAGTTGTTTAATCAGGGGAAAATGTAATCATTGATTATTTTTCCTGTCAGAGAGCAGCTAGAGACAAAGAGAAATTAAATTTTTGTTTCTTAGTTCTATAATTTTTGTATTACAATATAAAGTTTAAACTGATGGCTATATTAAAGTATGATTTGGATATGTAGCAATGTTTTTATAAAATATTGTTTCCTTGGTGGTGCCCTTACTTGAATGGTGACTATATTGTTTCTGAGTTCTGTAGATAAACAAATTGAAGCAAGAATCAGCCTTTCATTTATTGTATCTTTTATTACTCCCTCCAAAAACAAAGCAAAGTGTTCAATAACAACTGCTATATGATAATATTCTTTCATGTCCTTGCTTAAATCATTTGGTCTCTATTTTGCTAGGATCCTACCTTGAATGGATTTTAAAATATTTTCTTTTTGTTGGACGACTTCTCCTATAGTTTAGTCTGTTACCTTTTATTTTAATTCACTTTACAATGGGTGACTTCCTGAGCTTTATGCTAAAAGCCAAATGGGATATATTTATAGCGAGGGGGTATTTATATATTTGAGCACTTATATATTAACATTGTTTGATTTTACAATTCCATTACTTTCAAAATGTCTTTGAGTTGTAGCCTAAAAAAATGTTATAATTAGTTTCATAAAACTTCATTAGTAAATACAAATAAGTTTTAGTGAATTGTAACAAGGACTGATTCTTTGTTTAGTAGTTGGAAAGCTCATCTAAACACTTCAGGGCTTTTCTTAGTATATGTTTGTAAGTCATGTTAGGCTTCACATTGTTAAACTAAAATAAGATGTAGGAAAGTGTCAAATAAATAGATTGTACACTGCTGTTTTTAAAATGTTAGCAAATATCCCTGATAATATATATTATTTCAGTATTAAATATCCATGAATACAAGAAAGCACAGTGGTTCTAAGCTGAGGGTGAGAAGATGCTGTGATGAAATGAAAAAACAAACACAGGAAACATGTTTTTCTCAGTTCTAGCAACTGAATGACTTTGTATCAATCAGTCTGTTTGGGTCTAACATTCTTTTTTAAAAAATACATATTTTGTTTTTAATTGTTTTAGATTTATAGAGAAATTTCAAAGATAGTACAGAGAATTCCATACCACCCCCAGTTTTTCTATTATGCACATCTTACATTAATATGGTACATTTGGAGAGCCACTTTCACTGAATAATCACTGATAAACTCACTTTAGATAAGTCACTGGGGAAGGTATCACTCTTGAAGCTGGAAGGAGCTAAGAGATCTGCTTGTAATCTCCATCAGTTGTCAGTTGCGTGAACTGGTGCAAATCATTTAATCTTTCTGATCTTCAGTTTTTTCTTCATTTGTAAAGTGGGAATAAATTCCTTGGCTTATTTCAAAGGCATCTACTGAGGATAAAATGAAATAATCCATCTTAAAGTCTTATTCAAATGAGAACAGAGATCAAACTTTCTTACCTGCGAAGCCAAGAGTTTGAAACAGTTAAACTTTAGGGTCTTTAAAAATACTATTCTTCAAAGCTTGGTGGGTGGTGTGAAGATAGAAATACATAGAGTCTGTGGATCTATAGGGAAAATGGTCCCTGCTGGGGAGTTTTTTTTTCGTGTGTGTGTGTGTGTGTGTGTGTGTGTTTACATTGAAATGTGAAAATAAAGGTAGGATTTTGTAGTCCTAGACTGTTTTACTTCAGTCAGGTCTGGTGAATGTGTCAGGGATTTACAGCAAATACACAGGTCACTGGAACCAAATTTTTCTTAGAAGAAACAGAGAAGGATCAACTGTGTAGAAAAAGGTACCTGGGACTCCTAGAATCATTTCAGAAAGTAAATGTATATTACCAGGACAGTGAGAAGTGTTCTCCCCTGTGGTATTTATGTGGAAAGAATTAAGGTCATCAGAATGGTGAATCATAACTGTTATTCATGACTGCTTTAAAAGTTTGAAGTGAACAATATCACAACTGGATTCTTTCATCCCCAGGACACTGAGAAGGGCCATTTAACTATATGGCTCTACTGAAATGAAGGTAGGACAAAAAAAGTGGCAGATGAAAAAAATATTAAAAAGAATAGGATCAATAGAAGGCACACATTTTCTGTGGTTTGTTTTTTTTTTTTGTTTTTGTTTTGTTTTGTTTTTGTGTGTGAGTGGTTTTTTTTTTTTAGAAAACTGTTAGAACTGAGTTTTAATGTCTATTTTCTGTCCTGGTCTGGACTTTTTGGCTAAACCAGGAGTCGGGAACCTATGGCTCACGAGCCAGATGTGGCTCTTTTGATGGCTGCATCTGGCTTGCAGACAAATCTTCAATAAAAAAATAATAACGTTAAAAATATAAAACATTCTCATGTATTCTAATCCATTAATTTCCTACCGCTCATGTTCATGGTTGCGGGTGGCTGGAGCAAATCACAGCTGTTCTCCAGGACAACACCAAATTTTTATTGGATAATGTGTAATGTACATGAGTCATTGTGAGGTCAGGAAGTAAACTTCCCTCCTTTTAATCAAGTAGTCAGCTAGCTAATTGCAGAAACTCTTTTGACGAAGAAGATGGCTAAAAGAAAAAAAGATGAGGAGTATCATGCTTTTCAGCAGGAATGGACAGAGGAATTCGCCTTTGTGGAGAGAGCAGGTTCTGCAGTGTGTCTAATATGCAATGATAAAATTGCATCGATGAAACAGTCAAATATAAAGCAGCACTTTGACACACACCATACTACATTTGCATTGAAATATCCAGCAGGGGACAGCAGGAAGAAAGCACATCAAGAGCTACTGTGCAGAGTGCAAGCTAGTCAGCAGCAACTCCGTGTCTGGACCCAACAAGGTGACTGGAATTCGGCTAGCTTTACTGGTGCTTTAACAATTGTGAGAAACGGAAAGTCATTCACAGATGGGGAGTATGCCAAAACATTCATGTTTGATGTTGCCAATGAACTTTTTGACGACTTTTCAGATAAAAACAAGATAATCAAATGAATAAAAGACATGCCTCTGTTGGCAAGAACTGTTCACAATCATACCATCATGATGGCAAATAATGAGGCAACACAAGTGAAAGACATAAATGCAGCACCATTCTTTTCTCTTGCTTTGAATGAGTCAACAGACGTAAGCCATTTATCCCAGTTCAGCATGATTGCAAGGTATGCCGTCGTTGACACACTATGTGAGGAAAGTCTTGCTGTTTTGCCTATGAAAGAGACAACAAGAGGGGAGGATTTATTCAAGTCTTTCACTGAGTTCGCTAAAGAAAAAAATCTACCGATGGATAAACTTATTTCCGTGTGTACTGATGATGCTCCGTGCATGGTGGGGGAAAACAGATGATTCGTAGTGCTTCTTCATAAACATGAAAAGAGACCCATCCTAAGTTTTCACTGCATCCTACATCAGGAGGCGCTTTGTGCTCAGATGTGTGGCAAGCAACTTGATAAGGTGATGTCACTGGTCATTCAGGTGGTCAACTTTATTGTTGCCCGAGTTTTATTTTTTTTTATTTTTTATTTTTTGTATTTTTCTGAAGCTGTAAACCAGGAGAGACAGTCAGACAGACTCCCCCATGTGCCCGACCGGGATCCACCCAGCACGCCCACCAGGGGCGATGCTCTGCCCACCAGGGGGCGATGCTCTGCCCCTCTGGGGCGTCACTCTGCCGCGACCAGAGCCACTCTAGCGCCTGGGGCAGAGGCCAAGGAGCCATCCCCAGCGCCCGGGCCATCTTTGCTCCAATGGAGCCTTGGCTGCGGGAGGGGAAGAGAGAGACAGAGAGGAAGGAGGGGGGGTGGAGAAGCAAATGGGTGCTTTTCCGGCCAGGGCCGGGAATCGAACCTGGGTCCCCCGCACGCCAGGCCGACGCTCTACCGCTGAGCCAACCAGCCAGGGCCTGTTGCCCGAGTTTTAAATGATTGCCAGTTCAAAACACTGCTGGATGAAGCTGGGGATAATTATCCTGGTCTGCTTCTGCACAGCAATGTGCATTGGTTGCCAAGAGGGAAGGTGCTCAGCCATTTTGCGGCTTGTCTGAGCAAAATCCGGACTTTTCTTGAAATGAAAAACATCTAGCACCCTGAGTTAGCTAACACTGAGTGGCTCCTGAAGTTCTATCTCATGGACATGACTGAACATCTGAACCAGCTCAATGTGGAAATGCAAGGTGTTGGGAATACAGTCTTATCCCTTCAACAAGCAGTGTTTGCATTTTAAAAATAAGCAGAACTCTTCATCACTAACATTGAAACAGGTCGTTTACTACACTTTGAAAAACTGGGAGAGTTTAAAGATGCATGCACAGCAAGTGACCCCGCTCAACATCTTGATCTTCAGCAGCTAGTTGACTTCACATCTAATCTCCTGCAGTCATTCAAAGAGCGCTTTGGAGAATTTCATGAGCGCACTTGTCTTTTTAAGTTCATCACCCATCCACATGAGTGTGCAGTAGACAGTGCCAACCTGAGTTACATCCCCGGTGTCTCCGTCAGAGATTTTGAGCTACAAGCTGCTGACCTGAAGGCCTCAGACATGTGGGTGAATAAGTTCAAGTCACTGAATGAAGATTTGGAAAGACTTGCAGGACAGCAAGGAGAGCTGGCGAGCAAAGACAAGTGGGGAGAAATGAAAAAACTTTAACCTGCGGACCAGCTGATTGTCAAAACTTGGAACGCGCTTCCCGTTAGATAACACACACTGCAGTATGTGAGTATTGCTGTACTGATAATGTTTGGCATTTGAGCAGTCTTTCTCACATCTAAAGAACGTTAAGATCAACCTATGATCACGTTTAACGGATGGACATCTCAACGCCTGCACGAAGCTTAACCTTACCACACATCAGCCAGACTACAAAGCCATCAGCAAAACCATGCAGCATTAATGGTAAGAAGTACTTTGTTTATCATTGGTTAGCAACAGCATAACAATGTTATTAAAAGAATTCAGAAACTTATTGTACTTTAAAAGTGTTGGTCTTACATAAAATGCACACATTTACTTGTATTTAGTGTTAAACATATTGTATGGCTCTCACAGAATTACATTTTAAGATATGTGGCATTCATAGCTCTCTCAGCCAAAAAGGTTCCCAGTCCATGGGCTAAACGGTCAGACAGAACTGTTCAAGTCTCTGAGTAAGTTTGAAACCATGAAGAGACTAAGTGGATATCTCTGCCCTCTCTGTCTTATGTGTCTGAGGATAACATGTGCTTTTTGGGGGAAAAGTCAAGGAATTTATGATCAATCCTAGAATGTAATTGTTCCTTTACATGATAAATGGTTTGGTTCTTAATCATACTTATTGAAATGAAAAATCAGGCAGCAAAAAAATAACAAGAGAAAGATTTTCTGCTAATTATCTTCATAAGCAGCACGGTCATTTGTGTACCCATCAACCCACCCACACTCATCATGGCTTTAGCATAGCAGTAATTAATCCTTACTTTACCATCCTGATTGTTGGACCATTGCATCTATCAGAGAGCTGGGAGGATTCCTTCTTTGCAACCTCTTAAAAGAACTAGAACTAATGAGAATTGAAATCCACAGTTAATTTAAAATAGGGCACATAATATAAAATATTGTTTATTAAAGCTATCATTTAATCTTTCTGATCTTCAGTTTTTTCTTCATTTGTAAAGTGGGAATAAATTCCTTGACTTATTTCAAAGGTGCCTACTGAGGTTGAGTATAGCAAGCTTTTTATTTTGTATCATCTTTCTGCATTTATTAATGTTATTAAATATAAGTAGATAACAGCAATTTTTTTTTTTTTGTATTTTTCCGAAGCTGGGAACGGGGAGAGACAGTCAGACAGACTCCCGCATGCGCCCGACCGGGATCCACCTGGCACGCCCGCCAGGGGCGATGCTCTGCCCCTCCGGGGCATTGCTCTGCCGCGACCAGAGCCACTCTAGCGCCTGGGGCAGAGGCCAAGGAGCCATCCCCAGTGCCCGGGCCATCTTTGCTCCAATGGAGCCTTGGCTGCGGGAGGGGAAGAGAGAGACAGAGAGGAAGGAGAGGGGGGTGGAGAAACAAATGGGCGCTTCTCCTATGTGCCCTGGCTGGGAATCGAACCCGGGTTCCCCGCATGCCAGGCCGACGCTCTACTGCTGAGCTAACTGGCCAGGGCCGATAACAGCAATTTTTAACCTGTTCTGTATTTTGAACTTCTTTGTTGATCTGTAGAAGCCTATAGATGACTTCTCAGAAAAATGTTTTTAAGTGCATATTATACATAGGATTATGAAAAACACAATTTATGTTAAAATACAGTTTTCAAAATTGAACAAAATATGATGTATGGGTATAGATGTCTTAAGTACCATGATTTTGACATAATAAGAAATATAATTGATATTGCAAGACAGCTGTTATAATGTAATGTGATATGAAAATACGTGTTAATTCTGTTGGTAACCCAGTAACAGAATTGACTAATACTGTGATGTTATATTGCCAACATTCAACGTTGAAGGAAATGGTAAATTTCTACTGGTGGTAGAGAAAATAAAGATGCATTTCTTTTTCTATCAAGTGAATGAAGTCACTGAGTTCTATCCCTAGTCCCTTGAGAGTTCAAGGATACCAGGCTAGTGACCATTCACCTAGGTTTTCCTGGTCTGCACTCTACAGTTGACTTAACGTTCATAGAGGATGGAAAAATGGATACAAACACCCACATTACTATAATAAAAGGAAAATAAATCGATCCTGTAATATTTTTTACAATTAGAAAATACTAGATCCTGATAGAAAATATTGATCTACTTGAGTATACCTCTCAAGCTCTAACTTTCTCATTAAGATGTAAGACCACGAGAATATTTCAGGTAGAAAATTATTTAAAAACTGTGAAAAAACTTTCAGAAAATGAGAAATTTTTTAATGCCTGTGATGGACAGTTTTTAAGTATTTAATGAAACAAAAAAGATTTGGGGCCCTGGCCAGTGACTTAGTGCAGTAGTTCCCAACCCCCGGGCCACGGCCCGGTACCAGTCCGTGAGCCATTTGGTACCGGTCCACAGAGAAAGAATAAATAACTTACATTATTTCCGTTTTCTTTATATTTAAGTCTGAACAATGTTTTATTTTTAAAATATGACCAGATTCCCTCTGTTACATCCGTCTAAGATTCACTCTTGATGTTTGTCACGGTCACATGATACATTTATTTATCCCACCCTAAAGGCCAGTCCGTGAAAATATTTTCTGACGTTAAACCGGTCCGTGGTCCAAAACAGGTTGGGGACGACTGATTTAGTGGATAGCACGTCTGCCTGGTTTATGGACATCTTGAGTTTGATTTCCGGCCAGGACACACAGCAAAAGCAACCATCTGCTTCTCCCTCCCTCACTCTCCCACTTCTCTCTCTCTCTCTCTTCCCCTTCTGCAGCCAGTAGCTTGATTGGTTTGAGCACGGCCCTGGTTACTGAGGATAATGCAGTTGGTCTGAGTGCGGTGTCCTCAGGTCAGTGGTGGGATTCAAATAATTTAACAACTGGTTCTCTGCCCCAATGACTGTTTTAAGTATAAAAAAAGATACACCGAAAGGTATACTGCTTCATACTTCATATAAAACAATAAAATATCCTGTAAGTTTTTGAGCAGTGTAGTTTATTATTTTATGCATTTAATACCTACATAACAAGAATAAAAGAGGTATACAAAACTAGATTATAAGAAAGAGTTTTAAAATATTAATGAAAAAATGTTAGATAATACCTGACAAAAAACAATAAAACTTTTATTTAAGATATTTCCATATTGCTTCTTGATTGGTGTCCTCACTTGCAATTTTCTTCATTTTTACCTGAGTATCAAATGCTGTGTGATTTATCTTTAACTATCTTTTTACTATAGGAATAGGATCCCATTATTTTAGAGGTTGGCTGATTAGATTAATAGTAATCGTGTTTGATATATAGAAACAGAAGGCTTCTCTTCTCTGAATTTATTATGTTCACCTTTGAAAAACCACTTTCTGCTTCTCCTGGACTTACAGCAATTGCTCTGACAATATTTTTAGTTCTTTGAACACTTTTGGGAATTGTATAGTTCCAGGAATTTTAAAAAATGTTTTCCACAAAAATGTCAACAATTATTAATATGAATTTGGTAATTAAAAATGTCATTAATATGAGCAATTGTTCTTGAGTTGCTTTCCATGGACTGAGTACTTCTGCAATATTCCAGTAATATGGCTCCAAAAAATTGAGAAATTGTAGTTTATTTCTATCTTGAAATTGGCTACAACTTGCTTTTAAGTATTCACAATCTATTACTCTTTTTTTCAAATTCATTGTGATGTTTTCTGAAAATCTTTCCCAAGGAAACCTGACAAATCGATGATTTTCTACAAATTATATAGTTGTAAAGGTTTCTGAAGTAATTAATTCATCACCTTTTTTTTTATATGGACTCTTTTTTTTCCAGGCATTTGAAATGCTTTAAATAGATCTTATCACAAGTTGTTTAGCCTTTATTATGTCTATATTTCTTGCTTGCAGCACATTTGAAAGAAGAGAAATTTTCTTTAGAATATTAATCACCAATGCCAAATCAGTAATAATATATATATATATTTTCAAGATGGGCAGCCATACCTAAGTACTTTTCATTTGAATAAAAATAGTGATGTAGCGCTGGATAAGTGCACCACACAGCTAGGGTTAACCTTAAACTATAGGCAGTCCATCTTGGTCCCCAGACTCTACCAGTCTTTATCATTTCAATTCCAAGTTCGGAAATTTTGCTAAGTTCAATTTGGTTTTTATTGGACTGATGAAAAATAGTATATATCTAATCAATAAATATTTTAATTGAATTACTTGCTTTATTTTCTTTATCTAATCATCTAAAACAAGATAGAAGTGATGGTTTAAACAGTGTCATATTATTATGCTTGAAAACTTTTTTTTGTGACAGAGACACAGAGAGAGACAGAGAGAGGGACAGATAGGGACAGACAGACAAGAAGGGAGAGAGATGAGAATCATCAATTCTTTGTTTTGGCTCCTTAGTCTTCTTAGTTGTTCATTGCTTTCTTATATGTGCCTTGATCAGAGGGCTGCAGCAGAGCAAGTGACCCCTTGCTGAAGCCAGCAACCTTGGGCTCAAGCCAGCGACCTTGGGCTTCAAGCCAGTGACCTTTGGGCTTAAGCCAGTGACCTTGGGGTCATGTCTATGATCCCACACTCAAGCCAGCAACCCCATGCTCAAGCTGGTGAGCCCATGCTCAAGCCAGTGACCTCGGGTTCTTGAACCTGGGTCTTTTGCATCCCAGTCTGACACTCTATCCACTGCTCCACTGCCTGGTCAGGCTTGGAAACTCTTGTTATCCTAGTGTTCACTTTCTCCCAAGCATAACAATGGCATTGTCAGAGCAAAATCCTATTCAATTTTTTCTAGATAATTCTCAGTAAGCCCAACATTATTTTAACTTTCCATAACTGAAGGACACATTGTCTCTACATCTTGTTCTTCCAGTTCAACTAGCTGATTTCAACTAGCTCAACAAAAATGGTTGGTGATGTAACTGAATTCTCAACATTTAAGAAAAGTGCAATAACTGGTTTGTAAGATATTGTTGAAGTTTCGTTAATAATCAAACATATTTTCAATAATTTTAGTATATTTTTTAAAAATTTTCTTTAAAATGAAATCAAGTACTTTCACAGCAGGTTTACATTAATGTAATCTTATTCCCGTATCTGATCCATTTTTAATTTGCACTTCTATCTCATCTTTTATGTCTGAAAATGATTTACATCTTTTTGCTATGCTGTGAACCAGGGGTAGTCAACCTTTTTATACCTACTGCCCACTTTTGTATCTCTGTTAGTAGTATAATTTTCTAACCGCCCAGTGGTTTCACAGTAATGGTGATTTATAAAGTAGGGAAGTAACTTTACTTTATAAAATTTATAAAGCAGAGTTACAGCAAGTTAAAGCATATAATAATTACTTACCAAGTACTTTATGTTGGATTTTTGCTAAGTTTGGCAGAATAAATCTTTATAAAACTGACTATAGTTAAATCTATCTTTTTATTTATGGTTTGGTTGCTCTGCTACCGCCCACCATGAAAGCTGGAACACCCACTAGTGGGCGGTAGGGACCAGGTTGACTACCACTGCTGTAAACTATTAAATACTCTATAAATAGTACTGAAATGTTTTTCATTCATTTTATCTATTACTTTTGTTATTGATCCTGTCACATTTTTAAGTTCTCTTTACAAATGTTATGAGCTTTTGATGAAAAATGTTCTTTCATTTTTTTCCTTAGAGGAGCTTGTTTTACTTCTTTATTTTTCCCTGATGCCTCAATCTGAAAACATTTCTATTCTTTTGACACATGAACACTTTTATCTTTTATGAAGTCATATTTTGCACAATACTCACACACTAACTTTTTGTTAGAAATTACCAATCTGTCACAGTTTTTTTTTGTAAAAAAAAATTGTTATATTGCACTGTCCAGTATTCAGGAAGACTATTTTCAATTTTGAGGTTGTTATTGTTATTTTATTTCAATAATTGATGAGCTGCTTTCTTCAGGTTGGAGTGGTTGTACTTATGGCTGTTTTGTACCATCTAAGGCCAATTCTGATATAACAGATTCCAGTTTTGGTTTCTTACTGAAAAAATCTGTCAAGCGCTGTTTCCCTTCATTCTTTTAAAGACTACTGCAAAAAAAAATTAAAAATGTTTTATTTTAATATATTATAATAATATTTATTTACGGATATTAATACACTTTATTGAAGATTACAAGATATTGTACAAAAACTTATTTAAAAGTGTATGCATCAATAACTAAGCAAGGACATGTAATAAAGAATGCAAAGTTTTATAATATATTGTTATAATCACAGAGGAAATCATAGAATAAAGAGTTGACAATAATTAGAACTGAAAGAAAACCAAAAAATCTGTAAAGATAAGCCAATAGCTGGGACAAGACAAAAATATCACAAAAATAAGCTGGTATTGCTCAAGTAGAAAAAATTTATGATTCAAATAATATGGATAAACTATATCAACATCAGTATCAGAAATAAGCTATTTCAAGAATAAAGGATAAATATATAAGGTAACAAAAGAATATATATATATTATATAATCACAGAGCATGGAAAAAAATAGAAAAAAATTTAAGAACCAACAATGGAGTTACATGGCAACACATAAATAGAATCACAATAGGAATTAAATTTAAATATAGGCAATAAAATAGTACAAGTTATTAGGATATTACCCAGACAATAGCAAAGTAATAAAGAAGAAATATTATAAAAGCTGCATAACGATAAATTATTTATATTGATAGCAAGAGTTACTTTGTTATATTCCCTCATCAATCTCTTTATGGCACTAAAATAAGCATAATTTCTTCTACAGAAACATGCTTTCTCTTGTTATGACTTTAGGAACATTGAAAAACAGGGTCTCAAGGAGAGCTGGACACTCAACAAGATAATTACAAAGCTTAAATATGAAATTTAAGTCAATGATCCTTCTACTATGCAGTAATGTCATTAGGTTAAGTACTTCCATAACATCATCATAATGTACACCATAAGTAACATGGCCACATTTATAGGGTACTGATTTTAAGAACTGTGTTGTATGTACTCTTTCAATACTATTTTGATGATTTTGTAATATGGGTTCCAGACTGTGTTAAATTCCAAGGTTGATTGAACCAGGGGAAAATACAGGATGCTTTGCACATTAATGTTAGAAACATCCTTCATGAAGCAATAAAATCTAACATTTTGATGCTTTTGTTAACAGTGCCTTGAATGTGCAGTGCATCTTTAGGGCAGGCATTTCAGCTCAAACTTTATAGGAAGCGTTTTATTTGCAGCTGGTTTGCCCAATCCATGACCTGTAATCTCAGCTACATCAATGGACTCAATCTTAAAGAGAAAAGATTTTACTTGTTCAGTGTCCTATATTTGATGTGGTGATTTCCAAAAATTAAAAATTATTACATTGTTTGCTTTAAGACATCTGTCTTCAAATTCTTGGGAGAACTTTTTGTCTGTGTGTGGTCATATTATAAACTTTTATAAATAAAGCACTATGCTTATACTATTGCTAGATATCAGTCAGAATATACATTTTCTTTATTTTGTCAATACTAAATGAAAATTTATAGGCTCAATTAATAAATGGCATAGGGTATGCAGATTAAATATGATCAAATAATGTGTATGATAAAACTGTTTGTCATGGGAAAGTTATGAGCATTCTCCCATGGCTTCCAAAATGGGCGATAAGATAACCCTTGAAATGTTTTTATTGGTTCATTGTGTCCTAGCTTCCTACTGGTTTCACCATTTGGAGAATGTAGCAGCTCTGAATATGAACATAGAACAGGGACAAAATTCTGTGCCCTGAGGGAAAAGGCACAGTGGGGTCACTGATAGGAAGTCCTGAATGCAGTGCCATGCTGAATGCAGCACAATAGGGATAGCAGTAGCAATTCTGATTAAACAATAGGTGGAGACATTTGAGCTACTTCTCTTACTCTTTTGTCTGCTCTAAAGAAGTTCCCCTTCTTGACTTCCTCATTATTGTCCCTGCTTTTATTTGTGTATATCAACAAATACCCATAAGGACTGGTGGTGGGGGCCATCTCATGAAAACTGTTTAGAAGATTGTGAAGCAATCTTCCCTAGGTCCCTGGTACACTCCATGTGGTCTCCAAGTAGTTATTGTCTCTACAACAGGGGAACACCAGCACACTCATAATATCTGGGGAATTTTGGGTGTAATACAAAGCTGAAACAAATGACAGCTTGTTACCCCCTGGTTGTTTGGCACTTTTTATCTTTACATTATATGTTTGTCTACTGAAGGAACAAATACGAGCAAATTAAAAATTAGGATTTCATCAAAGGTATAATGACTTTTATGAAATGAATAAATAAATATTATAAGCATAGTTCCATCAAATTCTCTTTACCTATGGATGGAATGAACATTACTATGGGTGTTTAGAATTCATAATGTTCATCGCTGTTGCAGAGATGAACATTAAAAATAAGTAAGAAATGCAAATTTGTGATTTCCACATTGGACGGCTACCCAAACACACATCTTAGAGAGAACCGTGATTATAAGTGCCATTTTAACAACTGGTTCACCAAACTCAACTAAAAATTAGATATTGGTTCTGCTGAACTGGTGCAAATGGGATGAATCCCACCACTGCCTCTGGTGTTAAAAATAGCTTGATACTAGAGCATTGGCCCTAGATGGAAGTTGCTGGGTGGATCCCAGTTGGGGTGCATGTGGGATTCTACCTCACTATCTCCCTTCCTTTCACCTAAAATAAAAAGGGTTGGTATAGGTTATTGTAACACAGGGGGTCGAGACCCAGAAAATTGTTCTGGTGTTGTGGGTTCCTGAAGAAACCAGAAGGAGGATCAGATGAAGTGAACATAGCCTTTTTTTTTTCTTTAGCTGGAAAGGGGGAGGCAGTCAGACTCCCGCATGCGCCCGACCGGGATCCACCCAGCACGCCCACCAGGGGGCGATGCTCTGCCCATTCGGGGCGTCGCTCTGTTGCGACCAGAGCCACTCTAGCACCTGAGGCAGAGGCCATGGAGCCATCCCCAGCGCCCGGGCCATCTTTGCTCCAATGGAGCCTTGGCTGCAGGAGGGGAAGAGAGACAGAGAGGAAGGAGAGGGCGAGGGGTGGAGAAGCAGATGGGTGCTTCTCCTGTGTGCCCTGGCCGGGAATCCAACCCGGACTTCCTCACGCCAGGCCGATGCTCTACCACTGAGCCAACCAGCCGGGGCCTGAACATAGCCTTTTTTACTTATGTACAGGGGAAGCACCAATAGCGGTAGGTTAGTGAAAGCTCTGTATTCCTTTGAGGGGGGCTGCAGTTTTTATAGCTGAGCACTGGGCAATTGCTCAAATGAAACTCTTTGTTTAGAGACAAGCAAGCAGGCAAGCAGAGATAGAAGGGAAGCATATGCACTGTTCTATGCTGTTTCTTTTTGATAACATCTGGTGACTCAGTTCCATTATTCTTAGTAAAACCTTAGGATAGTTCTACTACCCTCTGTCTCATGGCTCGCAGTTAGGAACCTTGACCTCGGCACCAGGGACGGGGGAGGGAGGACTATGTCCAACATCAGCCCTAGAGTTATAGATGTTAGGAACCAAGATTTCAGATGTTTAATACCTAGAATAAACTGTTGGCTTACAAAAAACTGATTTAGACAAGAACTGAGCAGCCACTGACCCAGGTCTAGGTCTGGATATTTCATCTAATTTACAATGTTGTCCTGATTAACGTATTTCCAGGGGGAACAGCAGCTTCTTTGGCAGAGGATTCTTAGTAGTGAGAGAATTCACTGTGGTGGCAGCCACATGTCTGGGCTCAGGATGGAGTGAGGTCTTTTGAGGAATGAGAGCCACTCCTGACACATAATAGCCAGCCAGGGTGGGAGATGCTCCTCCGTGCTCCTCCCTACCCCTGGCTCCATGAGAATGTTGATGTGTTATGGTTTTATCTGGATGGACAGATGGGGTAAAGTTGGCTGAACATCATAACTGGAACGCAAATCTCTGCCTATAATAATCTTATATAATACAGTTTCTTCTACTACAGAATCTATCTTCCATATTCAGACAGATATCACTATAGTTCCCTGAACTGACTGTGTAAATATTGGAAGAGGTGCAGAAAGAAGTAAGGTAATAAGTGAGGTCTCTGTGTAAAGCCAGTAGCCATGGCCACCATCACAGCCGCCTGGCCCATGCAGGTTCACATTTGATTTGGACAGAAAGTAATGAAACAATGGAGCCAAGAACTGGTGGGCCATTAGCTTTAATCCTAGCTTGCACCTGGCTGGCAAGAAATACACACAGTGGGAAAACACTTCCCTTTCCATTCAGGGCTCCCAAAGCCACTGACTTATCTGAGTTTCCTAGAATCAAAGGTTCCTACCTCCCCAGCCTTATTCACCTCTGTTCCCCATCTCCTTTCTGCACAAACTCTGCAAAAACTCTGCACAAACTGGCTTCTTCTTCAGTACTCTACCATGTTGGCTTCTTCCCCTCTCCTCCACGTGGCCTTTCTCTGCTCTCCTCTCTAACACTAATCTCAGGAACCGAGGGAGAGCAAGCTCCGGTTTGCCCCATTTTATAGTGTTGAAATCAAATCCTTTAATTCAATATACAAACAAAGAAGTCTCTGATACAAAGTCACTTAGGTAGGGAAAGGCTTAGTCTTAAAACTAAGCCTTAGGGCAGGGGTCCCCAAACTCTTTACATAGGGGGCCAGTTCACTGTCTCTCAGACCGTTGGAGGGCTGGACTATAAAAAAAACTATGAACAAATTCCTGTGCACACTGCACATATCTTATTTTAAAGTAAAAAAACAAAACAGGAACAAATACAATATTTAAAATAAATAACAAGTAAATTTAAATCAACAAATTGACCAGTATTTCAATGGGAACTATGCTCCTCTCACTGACCACCTATGAAAGAGGTGCCCCTTCCGGAAGTGTGACGGGGGACAGATAAATGGCCTCAGGGGGCCGCATGTGGCCCACAGGCCGTAGTTTGAGGACCCCTGCCTTAGGGTATAAACCCCTGCCTGCTTACAGCCTGTCCTCCACACCCAATGCAAATTATAAGTGAGCAAACCTATAGATCATATTTACAAACTTATTTGACCGACACTCTGGAATAAAGATCATGGAAGGAAATGTGCTCTTTGTTCACGCAATTATTTTTAACTAATTTTCACTGAAAGGTGCTCCAAAAGCTGTACAACAGCGGTTCTCAACCTGTGGGTCACGACCCCTGTGTTTTGGTCGTTCGACCCCCACCGGGGTCGCGACCCACAGGTTGAGAACCGCTGCTGTACAACAAAGTGCTCACTTCTGTGTAACTACAGAAAACCCTCAGATTTCAATGGAAGTTGACACCAGAGTGGTCCTGGCTTGTCTACACTTGGACGATTCACACAGCTCATGGATTACTTCTGTTTTCCGTACAGAACAGTAGTGGACGATCTAGTCTCTTCTTAAAGATGCCCTCTCTATAGAGGGGATCCTGATCATGGATGGTTGAAAACAGGAAGTAGGCTGTTTGAGCTCAAACTTGTATACCTAACTCCAATGCAAGCCCTTATTCCAGCCTTATTTTCCAGTCCAGTAAAGTGAACTCTGGCAAGATGAGAGAATTTGAAGTTCTCTAAGCAACCCGGTGTGGCTATGGGTTATTTCTAAAAGGTGAAAGTTTAAGGCTTAGTTTCACAGCTTTTAGAAAATTATTTGCAAGTGTTATAAGTTGACATTTCAAAATGCTGAAATTTGAAAATATCTTTTAAAAAGTTCTAATTAAGCAATAATAAGTAGGAGTTGACATTTTATACCATTTGCTGAGAAGTTACCCAGCTAATATCACCCTCTTTTAAAATTTTCAACCTAAAGCCATTAAATAAATATAGAATGGCATTGCGGTACTGTGTAGGCAATTAGGGTCTCAGAATCTGTAACCTGGTTCCACTTCTCTCTCAGTCTTCCTGCTAAGTTCTATTGATATCTCCCTACACAGAAAGAAGGTTTAATGTTTGTTGGGCAGATAAAATATATTATGCTCACTTTGTTAAAGATGGTGCTGCCCATATGGAAGCCTGTCACCCAGGTGATGGTATTGGTTGCCCTTCTTGCTTGGGATGGGCGTGATTATATCTATTAATGTGTGTTGGGGCGGGCTGTGGGCAGGCAGGATCCTTGTAGCCTGGGGCTTGCTTTTGGGACTAAGCCTTTCCCACCCTTTTTGATGTGGGGTGGTGCACTCTCACAAGGAACCCCATTATGCCTCAGATAAGTGACTTTGTATCAGAGACTTCCTTGTTTGTATATTGGATTAAAGATTTTGGTTTCTATACTATAAAGTGGGGCAGACCAGGAGCTTGCTCTCTCTTGGTTCCTGAGATTGGCATTAGAGAGGAGAGCAGAGAAAGGCCATGTGGAGGAGGCCAGGAGAAGCAGCCAAGAGGGTGGAGTTCTGAGGGAGAAGCCAGTTTGTGCAGGGAGAAGGAAGAAGATGGAGAACAGAGGTGAATAAGTCTGGTGAGCTAGAAACCTTTGATTCTAAGAAACTCGGGTAAGTCAGTAGCTTTGTGAATTCTGAATGAGTGGGTTTTGGAGCCCAGTGTGTGTTTTTACTTGCCCGCCAGGTGCAAGCTAGAATTAAAGATGATGTTCCACCAGTTCTTTTTTTTTTTTTTTTTTCCTAAATTTTTTTATTTATTATATTGAGATACAAGGTGAGGCAAAAGTAGGTTTACAGTTGTGAGTACACAAAATACAGTTTATTCTTGCATTATTGCTTTTAGTTATTGTATTATTTTCTTTTTTTTTTTTAATAATTTTATTTTTTTAATGGGGTGACATCAATAAATCAGGATACCTATATTCAAAGATAACAAGTCCAGGTTATCTTGTCGTTCAATTATGTTGCATACCCACCACCCAAAGTCAGATTGTCCTCTGTCACCTTCTATCTTGTTTTCTTTGTGCCCCTCCCCACCCCCTTTCCCTCTCCCATTCCCCCCTCCCCCCGTAACCACCACACTCAATAAATAAATTTTTATTTTAATGGGGTGACATCAATAAATCAGGGTACATATATTCAAAGAAAACATGTCCAGGTTGTCTTGTCATTCAATTCTGTTGCATACCCATCACCCAAAGAGAGATTGTCCTCCGTCACCTTCTATCTAGTTTTTTCTGTGCCCCTCCTCCTCCCCCTCTTCCTCCTTCCCTCCCTCCACCCCCCCATGGCCCACCAGTTCTTGGCTCCATTGTTTCATTACCATCTGTCTGAATCCAGTGCGAACCTGCATGGGCCAGGCAGCTGTGATGGTAGCCGTGGCTACTGGCTTTACAATGTTTCTTAAAATTTTAAATAGAAATGGACTTTCTTTAAGCAATCTTAATTTAATTCTACAGCACTATTAACTGATTCACGTAGAATCCCTTGAAACACTCCAGTTATTTTTATAGTATGCAAAGTGAAAATTCCTACTTAGAAATGTTAAGAAATGCAGATAGAATTACACATAGGCTGATCTAAAGAGCAGGAAAGTTTAATGCTGGCATGATTTAGGATTATGGTGAACTTGCAGGCCTGCTCTGTTGGAGGGAGGGAACAAGGGACAGGGCCAGGGTGACCTTTTTCCAGTTTTGCCCAGAACAGATCCAGTTTATGCTTGTTGTCATAGTTTTTCATTCTCAAAAACTATCCTTATTTGGGTGATGAAATAGAAGTTTACCTTATTTAACTGTTCAATGGATTCTATGGATTCTTAAAGTAAAGTAAAAGGAGAACTGAAGTAGAATAAAAATATCTGGCTTCCAATCTCTACTTACTGAGGAATATTAGGCAGTTTGCTTAACTTCTCTGTGGCTTTTTTTTTTTTTTTTGTCTCTAAAATGGAGAAAACATCCCTACCTCAGAGAGTAGTCCAGATGTTTAAATAATAACCATGTATGTAAGATCACCACTGTAATTCTTGGCTAGTAGTGAACCCAAAGTGTTTTAATTTGGTTGGTTACAGTTTACTGCCAGTTACTGGGTCTCATATGTTGATCCACCTGATGTTCTGGAGAACATGGTTGTCTAATTGATAACATTTAGGACTGGGAGAACCAAGTTTTATGTCTGTTGCTATCTTTCTGTTCAACTGTGGGCACAGCACGTGAGATTTCTAAGATCTCTCTCATTTTTTTTCTTTCTCACTTTTAATAGTTATTAGAATTTGCTAAAATTAATACACTATAAGTAACATATTTGCCTTTAGATTTTGATTATGCATTCATTCATTCAACAAATATTTATTGAATATGTATTCAATAAATGCCTGTATGCATACATTGCAGATTCTGATAAAACAAAAGTGAAAAAATAAATATGGTGTTGGGCAGATAAAATATATTATGCTCACTTTGTTAAAGATGGTGCTGCCCACATGGAAGCCCATCACCCAGGTGATTTTTTGGGATGGGCGTGATTATGTTAATAAGTGTTCAGGGAGGGCTTTCGAGCCAAAAGGTTTAAAAGGAAGAGAGATCACCTTGTTCCGGGAGAAGAGTGATTATGTTCTAGGAGAGGCCCATGATGTAGAAGAGCAGAGAAAGGCCACGTGGAGGAGAGGCGAGGCAGCCAAGATGGTGGAGTGCTGAGGGAGAAACCAGTTTGTGCAGAGAGAAGGAGATGGGAAACAGAGGTGAATAAGTCTGGTGAGGTAGAAACTTTTGATCCTAGAAAAACTCGGATAAGTCAGTGGCTTTGGGAGCCCTGAATGGAAAAGGAAGTGTTTTCCCACTGTATGTATTTCTTGCCCGCTGGGTGCAAGCTAGGATTAAAGCAAATGGCCCAGCAGTTCTTGGCTCCATTGTTTCATTACTGTCTGTCCGAATCTAATGCGAACCTGCACTGGCCAGGCAGCTGTGATGGTGGCCGTGGCTACTGGCCTTACATATGGTATCTGCTTCAAAGAAACTGTCATTCTGGCTGTCCTGTGTTACATTTTCTAAGCATTCCTGATGGAGAGGAGTCCCTCTTCTTACAGATTTCTTCACCTAATCCTATATAACAATTTCTAAATCTAAATCTAAATCTAAATAAACCTTCCCTATTTTCACATAAGTGTTTTTCTTTCTGCTTTTTCTCAGTGGGAAATGAGAAAATCTGTTCTTCTGACTACATGAATACCTTTTATGTTATTAAAAATCTACTTGGCTTTGTCAAGGCACTGTAGAGTATAATACCACGTGGTTGCCTTCTGTACTATAATGAACTCAACTATTAGGTTTCATCTTTAGTTTTCTACATGTGAATATAAGCTTTTATAAAATTTAAAGCCTGAGACTGATTTTTGTAAGTGTTATGTTATAACATTTGCATGGTGGCTACTGTTAGGGTGAGAAATGTTAGCCTGCAACATCAGTACAGTAATTGCATGCGAGTGTGTATGGAGTGGGACACATTGTCCCTGCTGGAGATTGGTTACTTTTGCAATTAACATGTGAGAACCTTCTTGATAGGAAGAAATGGATGTGAAATGGATTCTTGGTATATGGGCCATCGAGGAGCCCAAAGGAATGGGCTTATCAAGGGATAAGTTATGAGTGGAGAAAAAAATCAGGCTTTAAGGTAGATAACCAGGTACAGCTGAGCTCCCACCCTTGACCCCAGGACATGGTCTTGTTTCCCTTGGCTACATTCCGATGAATCTTGCTGGGAGGAAGGGATTGTGTGCAGGGAGCCAGATACCAAAAAGGCTTATCAGATAATTCTCCCAGTGGCTGAAGTAGCTGATCAGAGCAGAGGGGCTAGGCTCAAGGAAAAGATAAAATCAAACATAGCCATGTTCTGAACTGCCAACAATTACCTACATTTATCAGACTGCAAAGGACATCGGATCATCTTGCTTATCCTCTTGCTTCCCAGCAAAACTGCACATTAATGATTCTGGATGGTGGTATGTCTCACATATCACGTGACCTTAGAAAGAGAGCTCAGCTAGAGCCAAAGACAACTTTCCTTTGGGTCTAGGATTCCCTATATTATTTTCTCAATCCTATCCTGGTGCTACTTCAAGGAAATGGACACAATTTTTCTGTTATAGATTAATTACGTAACCTCAGAGATGTACTTCTCCCACCCTGTCTTTGGTGTAAAAAGATGTCCATATTTCTCAGTTGTATGTGTGAGGCAGTCACATTTTATGTGAGAAATAAGTTCATAAAGTCCTTGCATTTTTCAAAACCCACATAATTCAACGCTAATTTCTTATTGTAATAAATTGAAATGCAGGGCAATGTGTTCCCAGACTTCATAAATCTACTACAATTGTAGTGTAATTTTACTTTTAAATATACTTTTTATGTATATCAAATTACATAAAAATAACACATGAATAAATACACAATAAAATCTTGTCCCTTTCCATAGCTTTTTATCACAGTTAATTTCTCTCCATGGATCTTGATTTGAGGGGCACATCTAACAGCATCACCATTTACTACATTCTGGGATATTGTTATGGAAGTTCAAAACAATTATAAATTATAATAGCGCTGAACATTAGAATAATAGTATAATAGTCACAAAATCATTCAGAAATGTTATAAAGCTAAGTGTGGTTCATGGCATAGTTTTACTTCTCATATTTCTGTGAACTGGCAGAAGAGCTGCTGCCTTGCGAAGTGGCAGAGATGCTGAGATTGATCAACCACTCAACTGCCAGCTTTGAAGGCATATGACTCATGGCTGGTTTTTAAAGTGTGTGTACACGCACGCACAAGTGTGCATGTGTGTGTGTGTGTGTGTGTAGGATTGTGTTACTTTAAAATTTTCATGTTGTTATATATAATATACAAAATATAGAACACATAAAATAAATGGTGTGTTGGGCAGATAAAATATATTATGCTCACTTTGTTAAAGATGGTGCCTCCCACGTGGAGGCAGTCGCCCAGGTGATATTAATGTGTGTTTCTGGGCAGGCAGGATCTTTGTAGCCTGGGGCTTGGTTTTGGGATTAAGCCTTTCCCACCCGTCTTGATGTGGGGTGGTACAATCCAATCATGCCTCAGAGAAGTGACTTCGTATTAGAGACTTCCCTATTTTGTATATTGGATTAAGGGTTTGGATTTCTACACTATAAAATGGGGACAGAGCGGGAGCTTGTGCTCTTGGTTCCTGGGATGATTAGCATGAGAGAGCAGAGGGAGCAGAGCAGAGAGCAGAAAGAGGCCATGTGGCCAGGAGAAGCAGCCAAGATGGCGGAGTGCTGAGTGAGATGCCAGTTTGTGCAGTTTGTATCTGGGATAAGGAAGGAGATGGGGAACTGAGGAGAATAAGTCTGGTGAGCTAGAAACCTTTGATTCTAGGAAACTCGGATAAATCAGTAGCTTTGTGAGCACTGAATGTGATTGGGTTTTGGAGCCCAGAGTGTATGTTTTACTTGCCCGCTGGGTGCAAGCTAGAATTAAAGACTATGGCCCACCAGTTTTTGGCTCTGTTGTTTCTCTACCGACTGTCCGAATCCAATGCGAACCTGCATGGGCCGGGCTGCTGTGATGTTGGCCCTAGCCCTGCCTGCTGGCTTTACATGGTGTAACTTAATTATATCATTTCAAGTTTGCATATTTCAGTTTTGTATGTAGAGAATGTCTTATATCTAGACATAGTAACAACTATCATGCTTGTCAATGTAATCTTGGAAAAGATTTCCTTGTATTGTCAAGTGAAATACCTGTTTTATGTTTTTATATTAAAACATTGATACGGGCTGAATTGTGAGTCCCCCATCCACCTTAGTACTCATATGCTGAAACCTAACTTTCCATGTGACTATATTGGAAAGAAGACTTTTAAGGAAGTAATTAAGGTTAAATGAAGTCATGAGGATAAGGTCCTGATTTAACAGGCAGGTCTGCTGTCCTTATAAAAGAGGAAGAGATGTCAGAGATCTCTTTCTCTCCATATGCAAACAATGAAGGCGTCAGGTGAGCACCCAGTGAAGAGGCAGCTGCCTACAAGCCAAGGGAGGAAGTCTCAAAATGAAAATTCTCTTGCCAGTACCGTCAACCTTGTCCTTTGACTTTCTAGCTTCCAGAACTGTGAGAAATAGATTTCTGTTGTTTATTACCAGCCACCACCCTATCTAAGCTATTTTGTTATAGCACCTCTAGCAGATTAGTACACATATCTTCTAATATTGACTATGTTCTGTGGACAAGGCCCACTGGGGGTGAGGATGATGGAGACGCAGAGACCCGAACCCGGGGACCAGGTTCAGTGACGCAGATCCACTTTATTCAGGAAGTAAGCAAGCTTATATAGATGGGTTCAGCCAATAGGGTAAATGGCCAAAAAAGGTCAGAGGGACCCTGGCCGGTTGGCTCAGTGGTAGAGCGTTGGCCTGGCATGCAGGAGTCCCGGGTTCGATCCCCGTCCAGGGAACACAGGAGAAGCGCCCATCTGCTTCTCCACCCCTCCCCCTCTCCTTCCTCTCTGTCTCTCTCTTCCCTCCCGCAGCCGGGGCTCCATTGGAGCAGAGTTGGTCCGGGCACTGAGGATGGCTCTGTGGCCTCTGCCTCAGGCACTAGAATAGCTCTGGTTGCAACAGAGCGACGCGCCCAATGGGCAGAGCATCGCCCCCTGGTGGGCATGCTGGGTGGATCCTGGTTGGGCGCATGCAGGAGTCTGTCTGACTGCCTCCCCGTTTCCAACTTCAGAAAAATACAAAAAAAAAAAAAAAAAAAAAAAAAAGGTCAGAGGGCTGCCTGGCTGGCACTGAGTCATTTCCGCGCAGTGGTAAATGCTCTGTGCTCCACCTACAATGTTCAAGTTATTCCTTCAGTTTTGAATTTTTTAACTTAGAGTTAGTGCTTTTAGACATTAAATTGTCTCTTGAATACTTGAAACCTGGTATTTTTCTTTAGTTTAATTAAAAGGTTGAACTATGAATTTTATCCTCATTTCTGGAGATTTGACTATTGGTCTTTACTGAGCTATTGTTGTGAGGATTCATTCAATCACTTATTTAGAAATATGTTCAGGTTATGTAAAGAGCCGGGTATGCACCTGGCAATAGGAAAATAAAGACAACATGGACAATCTCCAAGAAATTTGTCTGTTGGGAGACAAAAGAGAAATGTGCAAATGACTATGGTAAGGTGAGCCACTGTGACTATCAAGAGAGGGTCTTTGAACAGAATGGAGCTAAATGACACTCTCTCTCATTACACTCTATCCCATCATATTTTCAGTTCTTTGTCAGTACCAAGATCTTCCTGTCCTCATTGAGTTCATTTGCTTTTCCTTTCCCTGGAATGCTCTTTCCCATTTCTACACCTAACTGACTATCAGAGCTCAACTCAGGTATCACTTCCTTTGGGACATTTCCTTGAAACCCCTGGTTATGGTGGAGTCGCCCTGTTCTGTGCTAGTATTTACTATTTCTGGTAATTATCACAATTAATATTAATGTTTTGGTTAATATTTAACTACCAGCTCTATTGAGTGCAGGATGCCCTGATTTGTAGTATTTACTAATTTCAGTGGTGCACATACTTCTAGCACATTGATAGCAAGCTACCATGATGATGTCATTGAACACAGAGTTGAGAAGAGAAGCACAGTTACAAACCACTATATAGAATTTCTACCATAAAGATGCAAATATGTATTTAAGTAACTTCAAAAGCATAGAAAATAATAAATTAAGAAAAATGAGCTTAAAATATTTATGTATTTAGGTTTTCATATAATTAATTGAAAGTTTCTATAATTTAATTTTTAATATTGACTATATTTAATGAATGGCTTGCAAAATTTTAAAAATTTAGCAGACAGCTCTGACAACTGGTAGGAGCTGGCTCCTGTATACCACTGACAATCACATTAGGTGATTAGGTTTATACACATTAGGTGTATAAACAGTTATTTAATGTTTGTCTTCTCTATGAGAGTGTAAGCATCTATGGCAGGAACTGTGTTGGCTTTGATCTACCTGTCAGTTTTGGTTGGGACAACAAAAGCTACTTAGGACTTCCAAATTGGGAGCCTTTCATACAAGAAACTAGAGGCTTACACTACTTAGAAGGTCATAGAAGGCAGTAATTGAGTATAGTTGCCTTGCAGGAACCCATGCAAAAGCTGTCATAGCAGATTTCTCAGTTTTAGTGGGAACTGCCATTGCGACTCTTAGGGATTCACAAGAACTAGGCTTTTGTTCATGAGTTGGTCTGCAACTGCCAACAGAGATGTCCACATCCCATGTGGGCACATGTCATTGGATGATTCTAACCTGGTACCATTCTGGGAAGGGCATTCTGAGAATATAGTTTCAGGGTTTTCCTCTGCCATGCAGGACATCTACATACGGAATCAGATGCTACCAAGCTGATGGTAGATAAATGATCTCTTTTTTTTGCTAACATATGACTAGCACCTAGAATATTCTCTTGTACATAGGATGTGCTCAGTGCATGTTGGTTGAATGATGGATGGTCAGGTATTGAAAGTATGTAACATAGCCATGACAAAGGGTAACTGAATTTAAAGCAAAATATTTAGTTGGACATTTCACTCAATTATTCTGACCTAGTACTTACAGCATTCAGATAAACAACCTTATGAAATAGTATTCTGAAAGTTAAAGTATAACTTAGTTGCTTGGAATTTAAAACATATTTCTGCTTACAAATGGTAATGAGATCTCTAGACTAGTCCATATAATCTCATTTCACTCATAATGTTACTATATATAGCACTAATAATATAGTACCTTACCACCTTCTAGAATATTTTGCAAGAAAATGCACTGCAAATTCCAGTTCTGGTGCTAGATTCACATTTTCTGTTTTTGAAGCTCTGGCAACAAGTATATGAATTCCTCCTTCCTGATTCCTGTTTAGATTTGGAACAACAGGAATAGGAACATGGTGATGTAGTTTCCGCTTTAGTCATGTCAGGGCAAGTTAAGTTCTGAATGCTCAGGTATTAATAGGTAAAAAAGTTATGGATTGGGAAGGGAGTTCCAGAAGCTATAATGGAAAAGTAAATTCTATTTAAGGGCTGCTACAAGGGTTTTATATTAGGATTTACTGTATTATGCTTATTTAATTAAGATCAGAATTTTCATTGCAAAAGAATATAAGCTAGACAGTTAAAATTAAGTTAGATGACTAAGTTATATTAAATTTGCATGGAGATTTTTGTTAGTAGATCTTAATCAGGTAAGTGAACAGTATCTCAGGGCTATTAACTTTGGCAGTTTTTAAAGGAATTGTTTTGTAAATTGCTGGTACACTGAACTAAAAGATACTTTAAAGAATACTAAAAAGTGATTTAAATTTGGAGGGCAGGTATCATGTTTTATTCATTGTGTATGCTTCAAGAGTTAACATTATGTTTAATAATCAGGGGCAACCAATGAATGTCAAGTGAAATAATGCAAGCTGTCAAAAAGACAAATTTAGAAAAGAAATAATAATCTAATTTAATCCAAGGACCCATATAATATTTCATTAGAAAAAAAGAATAAGAACTGTAGATTTACAAATAGGAAAATTGATAGACAATAAGAGAGAGTTGGAGTTTGGAAGTGTTTAGAACTGTTCACCTAATAATTTGAGTTGTTGCTTTTCTGGATAAGATGCTCCTTACTGGGCCCCTCGTGATAAGGTGGGGCTGTGCCAGCCTCTGGTCAGGGATTTAAAGGTCATGATTTGTTCAGGGACATGATGCTTCTAGTCTGGAGCATTTAATTGCCAGTTTAAGACACTAGATTAGAACTTTCTTCTTCCTGTACTGTGTTGGCTGGCTGTGTTCCAGATAGTGACCATTCTGTCAGCCTCAGCCTCATGTGATGGATAGATAGCATAAGTGAGAAATAAATAGTGTGGCCACATAATTTTTCATTCAAACCAGATAACTTTTGAGGCTTAGTGAAGCTTTATTAAGAATTTAGCTGAGACAGTAAGCATAAATCAGAACTATCTTGACCAAACGAGAACATATGGTCACTTTGAACTACACCTTTGTCATTTAAACTATGGAGGTTGGGGTGGTTACTGCAGCATAACCTCCCATCCAGACCCTACATGAATTCAATGCCAGAACTGAAAATTATATTCTCCTTTTTGATTTATTGAGTTTAAATAAGGGTGTATGTCTTATTTCGATTGCAGGTGACAGAAACTCAACTCAAAGTCATTGAGATAAACACAAAGGAATATAGCAGCATTTAGAACACAGGAAAGACTAAAAAATAGAATAGTAGGAGGGTAAGGATGGAGCTGAGCCTCAGGAACAACCAGAGCCAGGGTCAGATTGAATGCTGCCAGATCTCTGTCTCTATTTCTCTTGTGTGGAGGCCTTGCTACCTCTCACTGAAGCCAAGTTTTCCCTGCAGAGGGGCAAACCAGGGCCACTAGCGGCTTCTGAATTCTAAGCCTGTATTTATCATTGAGAAGGATATATTTACAGCTAATGTCTGAATTCAAATCTCAGGCAAGAATTTCTGTTTGGCTCTGTTTCGGAAAGGTGTCAACCTCTTAATCAAGCAACTGAGACCAGGAGGCTAAAATAAATCATTTAGGACTAAGGCAATATCCCTGGGGACTGCACTGGGATAAGGAGAATAGGAGAATGGGTTGGTAGGAAGACAAAAAACACATTTACTTCATATGTGTTCATGGATGTGCATAGACACCACTAATTACACACTTGCTTAGAACTTGTTCTAGAGTTACTGATGGAATTGGCAACTTTATATCATTTCCCCCTATATTCTTTTTCTGTGGTTTCTTTTGGATAAAAGTCTCATGTTTGAAAATACCTGGGTAGAAAAATGATGAGTTGTGGGGCCATGAGACCTAGTAAAGTTAACTGACAAATCTGGTCACTGAACCAGAAATTATGTTCTCCATAGAATTATATTCTAATCAACTGAGCTGAGCTGTGGGAACATAAATGACATAGTGACATTCAAAGTGACTTTATAAAGCGGACCATAAACTTCCACTATCTGCAATTAGCTAACTTAATCTTTTTTTAAATACCCCCCCCCCCCCAACTGAAGAGTTAGATTATGTCATCTTAAACCTGCCTTCAAAAGTTAGACTGTGGGGTCTATGATCAGGTTGCATACTTCAGCATTGGTTTCATGTCCTGTTGTCTTCCTCTCCTGTCTCATAGTTTCTATGTAAATTTCAGGGGTATAGTAGAAAACCTACTCCCAACAAACGCTTCTATAACTCTGAAGGTACCTATGATGAAGGGCTATGTTGTGATGAAAATAATTGCTTTAATTAGCCATTAAACAGGCTTCAGGGTCAACATGACAATAGATTTCTTTCTGTGTTTGATTTAGTAGAAGCAGTTAATGATTTTATTTTTATTATCTTTACCCCCTGCTTCAGAATTATTTACTTAGCACATAGAAGGCAACAGATATTTGTTATTATAAAATCAATTTCATGCCTGACTAGACCATCTCTTCCACCTTTGTCATTACTCTTTGAGCTTTGGGTGTTATCTTGGGCTCATTTATGTTTATACAACTAGCTGGCAATGGGCCCTACCAGTAATTTGAGGAATTTGAGTCATACAGCAACAAGCAGTGCATTTTTATTCTCATTTTCAGAGAATTTCCATGTACTCACTTCCCTCCATTTCTAGTGAAATTTTGAATCAGTAGAATAATGTATCTAAAGTAAAAGTAATATATTATACTTTTTCTAGTTATTCACATAATGTTAAGAATGGGTTCTGTATCCAGAGTAAAAATTTAATATTTTAAAGGAGTGAAGCATACATCCATAAGTTATTATTTTGGTTAAAAGTGTTCTTTGAAATCTTTGTTTACTGAAGTTGGGTTCCTGTGTTTTCCCTAGCTTTTATGTAAGGCTCAAGGTGACAGTCATGGCTTTTCTGAAATGTCAGTAGCTGTGAAGTTAATAATATAAATGCCACTAACATTCTCTCTCTCTTTTTTTTAGTGGTGGTAGTGGTTCTGAATTAATTCCTAAACATACATAAAATTAGGTCTGCAAGTCTCTTCATGCCTGTTAAGTACATCCTTGATATAGCCTTGATAGTGTGGGGAAGAGTGAGTTTGCTAGTTCTTTTTTTGATCTGCCCGCCGCTCTCATCCTGCCTTGATAGCATCTACCTGACCTCAGTGCTGGCAAGGGGAGCTTTGCTGTTCCTGTGTTTTCACAGGTGTCAGAAATGAACTGCTACCCCAGTTGTCTAGTAGCCCACCATTTTCACACTGAGGCAGAACTCCTGTCTTTTTCCTTCCTCCAGCCCTATCTCCTGCTCCATGGAGTTGGAGCCATAACACTACCCTGCCTAGTAACCTGCTCATAACAGGCTATGAAATGCAACTATTATATTATGCCACTCTCTGATCCCATCGCCTAATATTCCCCTCTCATTAGCTTTGACCTTCAATACCCAGCAAACACTTATTGAGCAGGTACCCAAACCTGGCTGGGAGTTCTAGCTCAGTACGTTATTGACTGTGTCATGTCCAGCAGGTTGGAAATGGTTCTGAACCTTAATTTCTATATTTAGAAAATGGGACTAATAGAAATATTCACTTTATCTACATCCCAGTTGTTGTGAGGACTTAACACTGGAAAACGTGTGAAAGTGTCTTGCATCAGTGGCTATAGAGAAGTTACTTCATTTCCTTGGAGGAATAAACCTAGATTTCTGTTGAAAATTAATCTCTATAATCTTGGTCAGCTCACTTCCAGAAAATTTTATACTGGTGTTAGAATTGAACATTTGACCTTAGTTATATAGAGGTTATTATGCCTTTAAGTGTATCTGATTCACCTGGGGTGCTTTGTTAAGGTGGATTGCTGGGTCCATGCCCAGAGTTCTGGTTTTAGGTGTGCTTTGGGGCTCAGGACATAGTTCTGCCAGGGTCAGATAACGAGGGCCATTTGGCCAGTGAGGTGGGAGAGGGCTATTACAGTTGAGGAGAAATGACATATAGGCATTGGAAAATCATACAAGATATAATCATTGGAGAGATTTGGCCATAAATATATGAAAGAAACAATAGATTTGAAGCAATGCATTATGATATATATTCAAGTTTTTCCCGCCCTGGGGGAGATTAAGGTCCTACAGAATAGGGAGAAGAGAGAAAAACGGGGGAGGAGTCAAGGTAGGTGGGCAACTCTCCATGAAAGGGCCCCTCTCCCTCTCTCACCTTTAGGTTAAGTCAAAATTGAAGACCCAAACATTTTATTTGTATACGTTTTATTTTTATGTCAATATTTATTTTTATATGATAGTGATTTATATGCAGATTTACATTTTGTGTTCTACTGAACAATATATGATAGGTATTTTCTATGTTGTGATATTCTTCATAATATAATGTCTAAAAAATTAACTGTCAAATGGTTGTACGCTACTTATATTGCATCCAGGGCCACTCTAGCGCCTGAGGCAGAGGCCACAGAGCCATCCTCAGCGCCCGGGCAAACTTTGCTCCAATGGAGCTTTGGCTGCGGGAGGGGAAGAGAGAGACAGAGAGGAAGGAGAGGGGGAGGGGTGGAGAAGCAGATGGGCGCTTCTCCTGTGTGCCCTGGCCGGGAATCAAACCCGGGACTCTTGCCAGGCCAACGCTCTACCACTGAGCCAACCTGCCAGGGCCTATAAGTCTTTATCTCCCTTCCCATACTTAGACAAACACTGCCAAGAGACTGAGTTTATTCACCTATCCAGTTCTCTGTCCCTGAATCCTATGAACCCTATGAACCCTCCCTACTAGAAAGGATGAAATGTCCATTTACAGATCCAGTCTTGCCTGGGACAGATTCCATCACTTTTGCCAAAGCCCCTGTTTGGACATATTTACATATCCTCTTTTCCTTTCTGGAATGCCCTTCCTACATCTCCCTGCCTGACTGAACACTTCTCTTTGTATTTCCACTACCCACACAAGTTCAGCCTACCCAGTCTTCCTTGAGTAGCTTAACCGATCTAGCTTTCCTCAAGTCTTGGCTGAATTTCCTCCTCTGTTCTTGTCTTATCTCTTGTATTATAAATTTGCTGGGATCATGGATTATGTGTTATCTTTCAGAGTTCTTGTTATCTTTCTGGATATTTCTTATCTTTTCTTTTTTTTAAATTTTATTTATTTATTTATTTTTTACAGAGACAGAGAGAGAGTCAGAGAGAGGGATAGATAGGAACAGACAGACAGGAATGGAGAGAGATGAGAAGCATCAATCATTAGTTTTTCATTGAGCGTTGCAACACCTTTGTTGTTCATTGATTGCTTTCTCACATGTGCCTTGACTGTGGGCCTTCAGCAGACTGAGCAACCCCTTGCTGGAGCCAGCGACCTTGGGTCCAAGCTGGTGAGCTTTGCTCAAACCAGATGAGCCCACACTCAAGCTGGCGACCTCGGGGTCTCGAACCTGGGTCCTTCCGCATCCCAGTCCGATGCTCTATCCACTGCACCACCGCCTGGTCAGGCATCTTTTCTGTTATAATGTGGAGCTTCTAATAGGTGCTCAGTAAATACTATCTTCTTGTTGCCTAGCTACTTTAACGCCAAGTCAAAGATTAGAGCTCTTGCCTGACCAGGCGGTGGCTCAGTGGATAGAGCATCGGACTGGGATGCGGAAGACCCAGGTTCGAGACCCCGAGGTCACCAACTTGAGCGCGGGCTCATCTGGTTTGAGCAAAAGCCCACCAGCTTGAACCCAAGGTCGCTGGCTCCAGCAAGGGGTTACTCGGTCTGCTGAAGGCCTGCAGTCAAGGCACATATGAGAAAGCAATCAATGAACAACTAAGGTGTTGCAACGCGCAATGAAAAACTAATGATTGATGCTTCTCATCTCTCTCCGTTCCTGTCTGTCTGTCCCTGTCTAGCCCTCTCTCTGACTCACTATCTGTCTCTGTAAAAAATAAATAAATAAAAAGATTAGAGCTCTTATACTACTAAGTAAGAATTTTTAAAAATGCGTCTTCAGAATGGTGACAGGGTTTCCAAATGCCTTTTGATAGAGAGATGGTTAAGTATATTGTATTAATTAAGCACATGCATTCATTAAAATATAATGGTGATGATTATATATTAACATGAAAATGTTACAAATTCTGTTTTAATTTTTTTTTTAAGTGAAAGGAGGGGAGATAGAGAGACAGACGCCCGCATGTGCCTTGACCAGGATCCACCCAGCAACCCCATCTGGGGCTGAAGCTCTAATCAATTGAGCTATCCTCAGCACCTAGCACAATGCTCAAGTCAATCAAGCCTCTGGCTGCAGGAGAGGAAAACGGAGAGAAGGGGGAGTAGGGGGTGGAGAGAAGCAGATAGTCACTTCTCTTGTGTGCCCTGACTGGAAATTGAACCTGGGATGTCCATACTCTGGGTTGACACTATACCACTGAGCCAACTGGCCAGGGCCTGCTTTAATTTTAAGTGAAGAAAAAATAACATAAAATTATTCTTTTACTATAATTGCAGCTGTGGAAAAACATGACAAAGCCTGGGAAAGAAAGCAAATATGAAAATAGTTATATTTGGGTAACAGTTTAATGGGTGAGTTATTTTCTTTTATTACCAGAATACTACTTTTGTGATAACTGAAAAACATACAGTGGTAGTTTGAGCTGTGGTCAGCTATGGAAAAATGTACTGTTTCTGAGAATGGAAAATGAAATGAGTTATGTGGAGACTTTAAGAACCTTCATTGTCTTAATTAAGTCTGATAACCTGTGCTTTTAATGTTTACCTTAAATAATAATGAATATTTACTTAATATAGGAGTTATTTTAAAGACATGGTTACCATGTCTTAGGAGAGCCATCTTGGAATCCTGCTACTTATATAATAAACTCCTCATTTCAATTTCCCTCCAAAAGTGGAACTGCTATTAGGATGTCTGGAATTCAAGACCTATGATAATCTTGATGCCCTAAATTTCTTTTATTCAAAATTCACATCTTTTCTTGGGGCTCTCATATTTGTTTGTGTGACAAGACACTGTTTCTGGTATTTGAATCATCATGTCCTTTTCCCACATAACAGTGTCCTGTGGGGTTTTCATCAGGGAAGAAAGGGCAGCCCACCAAGTGAGATTTTGCTGTGATGATCTCATCATCTCCTTTCATTTTCAGTGCCACTGGCAAAACTCTTTTTAAAAGAAGTTTCAGCAGAATGATTGGCACTTGGTGAGTGGTTGATATTGAATAGAAAAAGCCAAGAGCTAATTGGAAGTCTTTTTGTAATGTTCTTTGTTTAAAAAAAATGAAGAGAAAAAATCCAAAATTAGAATACTAAGAACTAGAGCAGTCTTGCACCCTACTGTTTTAATTGGCTGTTGCTCATGAGAAGAATCAATAATTTCTTTTGAAGTTTCACATCAACCGCTTAATTTGAATCAAGTCTTATAATTAATCAGTTGTGAATAAAATAAATCAGCTATAATTTTAACCTTAGTTTGTTTTTTTAAGTAGCTACAATGATATAAGTAATAGATTATCTCATCTTATTCAAAACCTTATAAATTATTTTAGCAGTATTGGGGAGGAACTACAACTTACCAGTTTACTCATGAGTTTCAATAATCACATGTTCAGTACTTTTCAGAACATGTTTATTGAAATGTTAATGTAATTTTGGGTTATTCAGGTAATTTGGCTGTTTCATTTTAACCATCAATTAGTAAAATCATAATACCCAGTAAATTTTCAATATTATTGCCAGGCACCATAGAGGCAGAGAAGTGAGTCAAAAGCAGCATTGAATATAGATTCTATGTTCAAAGAACTTGTAATAAAAATGTTTCATATATGTCCAGACAGACTGGACATATATGAAACAGATTAACTGGCTTTCAAAGTGACCTGTTGACTGATTGCAGGTAAGGTAATTTTGTAAAGTAGGACAGTTTGAGTCATCCTGAACTCCTTGGAGGACATGGAACTTGAGTGGAGACTGGAGGGACGGCGTGGTTGAGACTATAATTCTTCACACAACTGATGAACTTGGCTTCCATTTTGAAAAGAGAACCTCCTTTCCTTTGTATTTGCTTCAATATCTTCTTGGTGTTTTAGACATTTTTCTCCTTTTTTAAAGGATTTGTGACCTTTTAATCTTGGTATTGATGGTTTTGAGTATTTTCTGGCTTGATTTTGTGCACTTTTGGATGGAGTATCTCATATAGATTTCTTTACTGGAGGTTTTTCTTCAGCTTCCTCATCATTAAAATTATCATCATCTTCTTCCATCTATATCTTCATCATCATGGGATTACATTATAATTTATAATAATCTAGTTTGGATTAATACCAGTTTAGTTTCAGTATTGTAAAATAACTTTAACCCTATATAGTTGCATTTTCTACTCCTTTCTTGGTGCTGATATATATATATATATATATATATATATACACACACACACATATACATATATATATATATATCCATTTTTATCTCATTTTATATATATATCAAATAACACAGGTTTATAATCATTGCATTATTTGCTTGTCTTTTAAATCAGGAGAAATAAAACATCACCAACACCAATACATTTATGTTGTCTTTTATGGTTATTTATGTAGTTATTTTTTATAAGCATCTTTATTTTTTAATGTGAATTTGAGTTACTTTCTAGTGTCCTTCATTGCAGCATGAAAGACTCACCTTAGTATTTTTCTTTTCTCCTTTAAGCTTTTATCTTTTCTTTCCTTTTCTCTTTTTCTTTTTTCCTTTCCTTTCCTCTTTCCTTTCCTTTCCTTTTATTTCCTCTTCTTTCCTTTCCTTTCCTCTCCCCTCCTCTCCTCTCCTCCCTTCCCCTCCCCTCCCCTCCCCCCTCCCTCCCCTCCCTTCCCCTCCCCTCCCCTCCCCCTCCCTCCCCTCCTCCCTCCCCTCCCCTCCCCTCCCCTCCCCTCCCCTCCCCTCCCCTCCCCTCCCCTCCTCTTCTTTCCCTTCTCTTTCCTTTTCTTAGTGAGAGGATGGGAGATAAACAGACTCCTGCATGCACCCCAACTGGGATCCACCTGGCAGCCCCTGTCTGGGGCCAATGCTCAAATTAACCAGGCTATCCTCAGTGCCTGAGGCTGACACCTGGACAAACCAAGCTATCCTCAGCATGTGGCGCTGATGCTTGAAGCAATCAAGCCACTGTCTGTGAGAGGAGAAGTGAGAGAGATGGGGGAGAGGGAGGGGAAAGGAAGCAGATGATCACTTCTTATGTGTGCCCTGACTGGACTGATGCTCTATTCACTGAGCCAACTGGTACAATTTTTATAGATTGTATTTTACAATGAGAATATAGGGCCAATATTCTTGAAGTCAAGACTGCTTATGATCAATTTTCTTAGTTTTTGTTTATCTACACATGTCTTTAATTTCTACTTCTTTCTTAAATGGTAGTTTTACTGGACATGGAATTCTTGTTTCATAGCTGTTTTCCTTTCAGTACATTGAATATGTCATCCTACTGCCTTTTGGCCTTCAAGATTTCAGATGAGAAATTGGCTGTTAATCTTATTGAGAATCCCTTGTTCTTGATGAAGTGCTTCTCTCTCAGTACTTTCAAGGGTCTCTTTTTGTCTTTTGAATGTTTGGTTATGGTGAAACTAGGTTTGACTCTCTTTGCATTTATTTTACTTGGAATTTGTTGAGTTACTTGCATGTATAGATTAATTACTTTTATTAACTTTGAAAAGTTAGGGGAAATTATTTCCTTAAATATTTTTCTGCCTTTGTGTTTCTCTTCTGTACTTTTGGGACATTTCATATACATATGTTAGTATGTCCAGTGGTGTCCCATAGGCCTCTGAGGTCTGGTTCAGTTTTTCTTTTCTTTCTTTTATTTTTTTTCTAGCTGTTATTCAGACTGCATAATTTCAAATGATCTATCTTCAATTTTGCTGATTTATTCTTTTTCCTACTCAAATGTGATGTTGAGCCCTTTTAATGAATTTTTCACATAATTTATGGTAGTTTTTAATCTCTAGAATGTCTATTTGGTCTTTTTTTAATAACTCTATATCACTTTACTTGCTGAGGTATTATTCTTATATGTTTCTTTAGTTCTTTAGACTTGGTTTCCTTTAGTTTTATGAACATATTTAAAATAGTTGATTTAAAGTCCTTGTAAGTTTAATGTCTGGCCTTCCTCAGGGACAGTTTCTATTGATTGATTATTTGTTTTGTTTTGTATGTACCATATTTTCTTGTTTATTTGCATGTCTTGCAACTTTTTTTTGAAAATTGAACATTTTAAATAATAAATGTAGCAATTTTGTTAATCTGATTCCCTATCCTTTCCCCATGATTTTATTGTTGTTATTGTTTGTTGTAGTAATTGTTTGTTTAGTGATTTTTCTGAATGAGTTCTGTAAAGTCTGTATTATTTTTTCATGTGTGGTTTCTGAAATTTCTGCTATGTTAGTTTAGTTGTGAAGAAACTATTAGACAGAGATTTTCTTAAATGCTTGGAACCAGTGAGTCTCACAGATTTCACCTAGTTGGTCTGTGTATATGTTGGGCATGCCTTCAATACTCAGCCAGGCGCTTTACAACTCTGCCTCAGTCTTTGCTTTCTGCTTGCAAAGAGCCTCCATATCAGCCAGGTGTGGGAGCTTCATGTGTTCTTTCTGAGCACACATTTAACCGTGGGCATCAAGTACAACTCTATACACATTCACAACCTTCTAGTTTCCCAGGAATATACTGGAGCTTCTCAAAAGCCCTATGGACATTTCATTCCCTCAATTTTCCTTTTAGGCTTTTTAGTTAATCTATTATATCTATTATTTTCCCCAGCTATTTATTGTTCACCAACACAGGCAACCACAAAGTTGGACAATTCTCTGTAATTTCTGTTGACACTTTCAAGTGAAAGGGATTGGGGGGGGGGGAATTCCTTTTTTCTCTACTGGGTAAGCTTTGAGGTATGTCAAATAAAGAAGCCAGACTTTTAAGTGGGACTTTCCAGGAAGGCGCCACCCAGGTCAATAATGACAATTCTTTGGGATGTCAAAATGCTACATAGTTCTTAAAGAAATACTCCCCAGGTTCTTGCAGGCATTTGGTTAATTTTCAAAGTTATGAGTAAGTTTTGTGGGGTTTTATTTTGCCACTTTTTGCCAGTTTTCTTATTGCTTTTATGGACAAGATAATTTTCAGAGGACCTTACTCTGCCATTTTTACTGATGTCACTCTCTCATGTATTTTTATAGATTTTTCTAGGTATTGATATTGTCTGGGAAATTTAAGATAAATTTTAACAAGTTATTTGAAATCTTGGTGGAGGAATTTTGCTTTTGTCCTTTAAAATTATATTGGCTAAAATATCACATTGTTGGGAGTAGTGGTCTGTTGTACTTGGAAATGTCAAATTTGGATTCACATTTAACATTTAAAATTTTTATTCTTATTGTTTACAAGCAAATATGTTTTATTAACATTCAAATAAAATCATTTAACTAATAGTTATATAGTGATTAATATGACTATTTAATGTGCTAACCACATATTAAAGACATTTAATTTTTTTTTTTTTAACGGGGACAGAGAGAGAGTCAGAGAGAGGGATAGACAGGGACAGACAGACAGGAATGGAGAGAGATGAGAAGCATCAATCATTAGTTTTTCATTGCCACAGCTTAGTTGTTCATTGATTGCTTTCTCATATGTGCCTTGACCGTGGGCCTTCAGCAGACCGTGCAACCCCTTGCTTGAGCCAGCAACTTTGGGTCCCAGCTGGTTAGCTTTTTGCTCAAACAAGATGAGCCCGCACTTAAGCTGGTGACCTCGGAGTCTCGAACCTGGGTCCTCTGCATCCCAGTTCAACACTCTATCCACTGCGCCACCTCCTGGTCAGGCAAGACATTTAATTAATGTCTTTAATTCCCACATTACTGTAAGGAAAGCCCCATTATTAACGTTATTTTACAATGAGAAAACAAAGTCACAAGTAGGTTAAAAATCTTGCCCGAGTTCACATAAATAGTGAGTGGCAGAAACAGAATTCAGAGTTTTTGCCTTTAATCATTATGCTATGCTTCCTCTCCAAATAGTTACATTAATGATTATATTCAATTTATTTATTCTAATATTTATTGAGTATATAGCACATCCTAGGTACAGTAGATATTACAGTAAGGTATATATGGCCTCTACTGTTATGAAGCTTATAATTGAGGAGCAGGAAAATATAAACATTAAACAAATAACCACACAAATTATAAGTGATACAATGGGTAAGTTTTAGGGTGTCATGAGAATACCCTGACAGTATTACAAAGAAAATTTAATCTTGTCTGAAAGGATCCAAAAATGCTTGTTTCAGATAATAAGTTGCCCTGTTGAGAACTAAAAGCTGAGGGGGGTATGTCTAGACCCCAGCTCAGCCTTCCTGCCAGTGGTCCTGCTGTTTCTGGTGGCTGCTGAGCTGCCTTCTTCCCTTGCTGTGCTCCCCTTTCTTCTCTCTTGCTTTCTTTATCTCGTAACTGCTCTTTTGTCTTTTGAACGTCACATAAAAATGTATTCAGTCAGTATGTTTCATTCATTCTGTGTTGGGCATAATTTGGCAGCAGTTGGAAATTCCCAGCAGTCCCTGCAGTTGTTTGGTGCTTAGGGATTTCTTCTCTGTGTCCCCTCATAGAACTATATATTTTTTTGTGCTACTTTAATTTTATTTTGAAAAAAATTATTAATATTTTACTTTTATAGGTGACAGAATACCTTTAGGAAAATGGTCAAACTGTATGAAAGTGGCAGGGAATCATAACTCTTTCAGAAGTGAGTTTTTGCTCTTGTGGCTTTGGTCGTATGTGGGCATAGCTTCTGGGTTTGTCAGTTCTTTGCCCCAGTACCCTCAATCAGTAGCTTGGCAACATATTACCCTGGCAGGTTCTTATTGTCTGTCAACACAAAGCTTGTTTTGTGCACAGTATTAGCTCCTGGATGGTTCTGCAAAAGTGATGTGTCAGTGAAATTTTCTTTTTTGACATGTCTCTTACCTGGTGGTTAATGGCTGTGATGAAATTTTTTTTTTTCCTTCAGGAAATGAACCATTTCTTCTTCACCCTATATTCCAGTCTTTAATGATATATTTGCCAAAAAAAAAAAGCCGATGAAACCTTTTCTTCTGTCCATTTAAAAATATCAACCATTTCTCCATTGTAAGTTTATTATTTTTATCAGTGAAGTAATGTGTAACTGCAGTCTATCAGGAATTATACTGTAAACTGATTGATTGATTACTTTCAACACAAGAGACTTAGAGAAAGAAGAGATGACAAATTTAGGATGCGTTCCATTCAACAACACATGAAATAGAAAAGTAAATTTTCACTAAATTGTTTGAACAATCAGAATTGTGAGAGTATATGTTTTGTAATCAATATAAAGTGAATTATGTTTTTTGTCTGTCTCATATCACTTAACACAAACACCTGCTGGATGTATTTTTGTTGGAGAGTAAGAGGATAGGTCTAATGTAATCTGTCTTTAAAAAGGCTTTGTGGCTTAAGCAAAATTTATGCTGGTGTACTTCAATTCAGTAGTCATTTTCTAAAACAGCAGTTAACACAAGGGTGGACAAAAGTGGGTTTACAGTTTTGACTATGCAACACAGTTTATTCTTATATTATTATTTATAAATAATGGTATTTATTATCATTGACCTACTTTTGCCCACCCTTATATTGAGATAAAATAAGAGATCTACATGAGTAACATTCCAGAGAGACAAACCCCACATATCCAGAGACCATATTTTTATTTAAAAAATGGTATTTGCAATATAACATTCAAATCAAAATTACCAGGAGACCTGCTCTGAATTGCACATATTGGTTTCTGATAGTGCTGCCTCTCCTTAAGGACAGCTCTGTTTAGCATACTCTAGTGTAGCAACCGGAATTTATGTCTTTAAGGATGGTTATTGCTTTCAGCCCTGTAAAGAAAACCAGCCAATTTGTCAAAAATGTGAGTATTGCAGTGGTGAGGAATAAAAACAAATGTGCATGCTTTTTGTCAGCATCAATAGAAGAAAATAAGTAAAATTGGGGTAACAGTAATTTAGAGAGTTCTGAGGAGAAAGACCAATAGTAATATCACTCGAGCCCTACCATTGAATCTGAGGGTCACTGTGAATTTTTTGTCCTGATGGCTTTAAAAACAGCATAATATCACCAGTCTGAATTGTTTAAATTGCCTACACCGAGAAAAATTTACTAGATGTCATAAAATTACTGGAATTATTTTTGGACTGAGGCCTGGATTTTAGTTCTGGTTCCAGTAGTAGTTTTATAATCATAGTAGTTATAGGCACATTTCCAAAAATAGAAAGCTAAAAAGTTATACTAGATTCTGTTCAAGGTTATTTATTTATTTATTTTGGTGGTTTAATAAATGGAATTTATTTATTTATTTTTTATTTACTGAATGTATTAGAGCGGCCTTGGTTAATAAAATTAATAGGTTTCAAGTGTACATTCTATAATACAACATCTACATATTATACATTGTATTACTACATATTATACATATGTGATGTACATTTTATAATACATTACAATACAATATATTGTATTGTGTGTTCACCACTCAAAGTCAACTCTCTTTCATCTCCCCTTTATCTTCTCCTATCGCCCTCAACTCCATTCCCTCTGGTAATCACCATACTGTTTTCTGTATCTATGAGTTGTGGTGGGTTTTTTTGCTTAATCCTTTCACCTTTTTCACCCAGCCCCCCAATCACCTTCCCGTTTGACAGCTGTCAATTTGTTCTTTGAATCTATGAGCGTTTCTATATTTTTGTTAGTTTATTTTGTTCATTAGATGCCATATATGAGTGAAATCATATGGTACCTGTCTTTCTCTGACAGGCTTATTTCACTTAGCATAATAATCTTCAGGTCTATCTATGCGGTTGTCAAGGGTAAGATTTCCTTCTTTTTTACAGCCAAGCAGTATTCCATTGTGTAGATGTAGCACAGCTTTTTTATCCACTCATCTACCGATGGGCGACTGGGCTGCTTCCAAATCTTGTCTATTGTAAATAATGCTGCAATGTATATAGGGGTGCATATATTCTTTCAAATTAGTGGAATTTAATATGAATTGGTCACAAAATGTTAGAAAGACCAACACAGCACCCTGGGGCAGTGAGGCAATCTCAGGATTGGAAAATGAAGGAAACCACTAAACTAGAGGCAGCGTTATCAGAGCCTTGGAGCCAGAGCCCACCATGATCAGGAACCTTGAAGGATGGCTATTTCTAAGGGTAGGCAGGTAGGACCTGGAATTATTAGGGATGCTGCCTGACAGGAGCTCAGATCATGGTCTGAAGTGCTGACTGTTGGGGGCTAGAGCCTGCAGAGATGCAGCCATTGCCAGAGACTCTGCCAAAGCAAAGGGGGCAAGGTGAAAAATGCTCCGACTTCTTTTCTTCCCTCTTCCACTCTGCCTGCATTGCTTCCAATTGGCTAAACCAGGGATCTCAAACTCGCGGCCCGCCGAACAATTTTGTGCGGCCCGCAGACTGATCCACGAAGTTCAAAATATTTTGGATAAAATTAAGTAAGCCTAGGGGCCTACTTGTATTTTTCATTTCTCTAGCATCCTAGCTAGATATTAGCTTAGTTAACAGCAGTTGTGATGCGAACTACAGTTTCTGGTCGTTTTGTGACACTGAGTAAACAGCATGTACGATTGTGCTTGTTGTACTGATTTTTTTTTGTTTTCAACTGCAGTGAGAAAAGTGTTGCGTAACAGTTGCCTTTTGTAGACCTAGTGTGGCCCGCCAAACGGCTGTGATCTTGCTCTGCGGCCCACATGCTGAGTTGAGTTTGAGACCCCTGGGCTAAACGTTGCCTTCTGACAAGAAAGACCTGGACATGTAGTTGGTGGGCTTCCTGTGATAGACAGTAGACCAGGGAAGGGTATAAATGTATCTTGGAGCAAAGAGGAGTTAAATGATTTGCTACACATAAAGCACCTAGCATTGTGCACTAAGGATGGACCTCTAACCCCTTGTGATACAATCACTGTTCTCCAGGTCACCTGGTTAAGCATAGAGGATCGTCCTTACCAAGCTGGTTCAGAAATGTTTCAGTCTGGATGTGGTAACTGCCAACCCCATGCTAAGGGCATGGAATGGGGTTGGCTTTGTATGTGTACCCTATTCATAGTAATCATCACTACCATCACCATCCACTATCACCATCATCTACTATGCCTTATAAAGTGCCTTTATATCACATATTTAACCTTCAAAACAACCCAATCAATTATATGATGAAATGGATGATAAAATCGGGGCACAGAATGATTAAGTAAGTTGCCGAAAGTCAAACAGTTAATAGTTGGCTGACTCAAGTTGGAATTGCAGTCTGATTGTAAGTTTAGTTCTTTCTTCTGATAACATCTGTCTGCTTTACCAGTGTGCCTAGAAATTCTTGGGTTTAAAAATTTTCCAATGATATTTCATCTTTTTCTTCTAACAGTCAGTTGCTATTATTTCCCTTTATTTCTACATGAGAATACTGAGGTCTAGTGAGGTCAAATGACTGCCCATTATTTAGAGCTGTGAGTTATTTTGAACTTTCCCCCATAATGTAGCAATTCATTTATATTTTGTATATCTGTTTATTAACCTCATTATCCAATCAGTGCTATAGGAAAGTTTAAGAAGATTTTAATAGTGGGTCAACTTGATGACAGAGCTGGACTTAGAACCTCTGCTTGTGATAATAGATATGTGAAGTTCTAAAATTCTGTGATGGTTGGAAAAATCATTCATTTTAATAAATTTTATGAATTTTTGAATGGGTTAGCTTCTGCAGTACTTTAATCTCCTAATTCTTCTCAGTAACTATATATGTTAAACTTTTCAAAGTGCCTCCTAAGTGTTTACTTTGGTGTGCAAAATGAGCCTGGGAATAAGACATGTCATGAGTCTTCACCCTTGGTCAATCATGCATAGGTGTGGGAGGGTCTGAAGAGGGGTGGAAGGAGGAGGTGAGTCTTCTAGAGTCAGCATCCCACCAGAGACAGAGGTCAGTGGTTAGGAAGTACAGTCAAATTCAGGTGGCCAGAAGAAGTCCAGCTGGATGTGCTTTGGCAGACGCACAAACTAATGACTAATGATGGGTGAGGTCAGTATCCAAGAGGTCAAGAGATAGTAAAGTAGGTGAAGATCAGAGATATTTCAGGAGCCACATTCATGCCTGCTGAACCACAAGGCAGAGAGGAAAGCTTGATGTACTCAGTTAACCAATGAAAAATGCGTGGGGATTAGTGGAATGAACCAATTTACCCAAGGTTGTTCTGCCCTATGCAATGGGTGCCAGTAATTGAAACTACATTATTTGAGTATAATATAATGTTTAGGAACTTCTCTACTTCTTATTGCCAAAATTAGGGTGTTCTATGTATGTTAAAGAATATATCAATTTTCACGTGATTTTTTTATGAGAAACATGAGATCTTATGTTTTGAAGGTTCACTTTCTCATAACACATCTGATTTGAATACAAGTTTGTGAAACAGTGTTCTTGTTAGGATCATGAAAGCCTAAAGCTGCATATTTGCTCGCTCAGGTTGCTTTTTTTGCAAGCAGAGTGTGAGTTCAGGGTTTACACAGAAAGTTGTTGTGAGCATGAATTTTTAAAATGTGTTATTGTTTAATGCAAAATTGCAAATAAGGAACACATCTCTGGTTACCTGAGGGCATCATTGTTGCTGGAAAAATTCATTCACTCCACAGCTGTCCCTGTTTCCATAAATCAGTGACAGATAAACAGGCTCAGCAGCTCTGGAATGTTCTTCTTCACTGTGCTCCAAGAATCTGCTGTCCCACACTCACCATTTACTTCTTATGTTTCAGAAAGATGTTAGTGATGCCAGAGTGAGTTTATTTTTTCTTGACGAAAAGGCAAACAAATGATTGATCTATCAAACTACATATAAGGTTTATGTATTTATTATTTATCTTTCCATTTTTAAGTAATAAAGCATTCTTTATTACTCATCTGGATTAAATTATTGTTCTTTTTTTTTTCTCTCTTTTTTTTTTTGTATTTTTCTGAAGCTGGAAACAGGGAGAGACAGTCAGACTCCTGCATGCGCCCAAACGGGATCCACCGGCACGCCCACCAGTGGTGAAGCTCTGTCCCTCCGGGGGCGTCACTCTGCCGGGACTAGAGCCACTCTAGCGCCTGGGGCAGAGGCCGAGGAGCCATCCCCAGCGCCCGGGCCATCTTTGCTCCAATGGAGCCTTGGCTGCGGGAGGGGAAGAGAGAGACAGAGAGGAAGGAGGGGGGCGGGGTGGAGAAGCAAATGGGGGCTTCTCCTATGTGCCCTGGCCGGGAATTGAACCTGGGTCCCCCGCACGCCAGGCCGACGCTCTACCGCTGAGCCAACCGGCCAGGGCTAAATTATTGTTCTTTTTGCATAGTAACACCGCACAAGGCTGCTAAATAAGTCCTTTTCACTTATTCGTACACCTGGACAGGGAAGAGGCTGTTATTTTATGACTACACAACCTTGTTTTTATTCTAGTTGAGGTTTCTTCCTCACTTTTGAAATTTTTTATGTAGTATTTTTATCTATAAATATGAGTAGCATGATAATAACAGGGACACCTGTGAGCCTACTCTTAATTATGAACTAGAATCTTGTCCTTTCCAACTCCATCTCTGTACCTTTTCTACCCCAGTGTCCTAAATTGCTTTTTAATTTATGCTTTTATCACAAAAGTCTGTATCTCTAAACACTACATGATTTAGTTTCATTTCTTGTAATCTCAAAATGGGTATTGATGTATATAATTTTTCTATGGTTTACAAAAGACAAAATTATGTTTCTAAGAAATTTCTGTGACTTGCTTCTTATAGAGCCATGCTGTTTAAACTTCATCATGTACACATGTCACCTTGGGAACTTGTTAAAATCCGGGTTCTGATTCAGTGCATCCACAGTGGGACCTGTACTATGCATTTCTAATAGGCTCCTAGGTCTTGTTCATCTTGCTATGTCACACTTTCACTTGCAGAGTTAGAAGGTACAGATTATTCACCATTAATAGATGGTGCCTTACTTACTTACTTCCTCACTTTATTTATTTATTTATTTCTTCTTTTTTAAGTGAGAGGAGGGGAGATATTGAGACAGACTCCTGCATGTGTCCCTACCAAAATCCACCCAGCAATCCCACCCAAGGCTGATGCTCTGTCCATCTAGGGCCATGCTCACAATAGAGCTATTTTTAGCACCTGAGGCAGAGGTTCCACAGAACCAGTGCCCAGAGCCAATGAGCTCAAATCAATTGAGCCAGGAGGGGAAGAGAGAGAGAGAGAGAGAAAAAAAAAACTTGAGGGGGAAGTGTGGAAAAGCAGATGGTCACTTCTCCTGTGTGCCTGGAAATCAAACCTGGATATCCACACACCAGGCCGATGCTCTATCACTGAGCTAACCAGCCAGGGCAATAGCACCTTACATGAAAATAAACAGTTTGTTTATTAAGTTCAGACATGCCTTTCTGTAAACATATGTTTTATAATTATTTTTTCTCTCAAAGCTTAGTGACAAGATGTTGTTTGTGAAAAGAATTATGAGACTGGCTTCCTTTGCTCTAAGAGCAATGTCCTTGTCTAAAAACCACCTCAGTAGTTAAACCAAGTTTTCTCTGGTAGATTCTTGGTGGGGTGTTTTCTATCACAATTCCTGTGGAGAGAAATTTTTTTTTGTTGTTGTTGTTTTTTGAGAACTGGGATTTTTAGACAATATTAATATATGTTGACAATATCTTGACTTCTTAGGTGGTAGGAGTTAATGTATATGTTTACTTGTTAGCCTTAAACTTCATCACTTCATGAACCTTTGGCTTTGGTAAGGTTCTAATCGTATAATTTACCTATGAGGAAAGAACAGGAAGCTGCATGCCAGAAGTTTGAGCATGTCTTCAATGTGATTCAACTGAAAGATCTACAACTCTGATACGTGGATGACTTACTGTCCTTATGTTTTCCAGCACATAAATTTTAAGTTACAGCTGACACAATGATCCTCTTAGAGATATACTATTTAGCAATAATTTTACTTTCAGAGAAAGTGATATGTACTTCTTACTTAGTACTATTTTCCCTACTTCTGAATTCGCAGTGTTCAACTATGAGACAACTATCAGCTTTCACTTTAAGAGGAGATATTTAGTCTTTAAGAAAAGAGAAAATATGGCACATATTACATGTTTTAAATAAAGTGTTAGAGAATAAAGAATTGGGTCTATTCAAATAAGTGTCTTAGAGAAATTAGTGTTCTGAGGAACATCATGAATTACTTAACACAATATTTACCATTACTTTAAATTGTGATAGATGTGTTGTGGATTTGAGAGCCTAGATGGTTTGGAGATAGAAGAGTTGAAGTTTAATTAAAGGACAAGGTATCTTTGCCTTGTAAGTGACAGAAACATCTCAAATCAATGCTAGAAGGGAAATTTCTGCACTCATATGACTGTCAAACTCTTATGGTTTTCTAGCTTCAGGCAAGGATAGATCCAGGGTTTAATCAAGTTATTAACTCCCTCTCTCTCTGCAGTTCAGTTCTGTTTTCCTTGGAGTTGTCTTCATTTTCCCTCGGGAGTGGCCAAGTTGGCCACCTACAGCTTGAGGCTGACATTATCTGATAAGTGGCAATCTCAGAGAGCAGAATGAGCTGCCTTCTGGGTACCTTAACCAGTTGATTCTCTCCTTACCTATTCTTTATTTTAACCTCATTCTTCTTTAACTATTTAACTCTTAATTATTTAACCCTTAAATTGCTTCATTGAGAAATGATATATTTCTTTCCTTAATTATTGAAATTTCTTAATGTGTGTGTGTGTGTGTGTGGGTGTACAGGTAGGGTTTGTTGATGTAACCATTTAAAATAATATTATATAATATTTAACATATAAAAATGTTCACAATGCATTAAGTAAAAAGGCAGATCCCCAAATAGCTATAGGCTATGATGTCTTTTAAAACACATTACTCACATAGATCTAGATCTATAGGCATTGTGATATATAGATTAGATAACAGCAAAGATATCTGGTAGGATATAATCTGAAGAGTTAACATTGATTATAAAAAAGTAAGTGTTAATTCCAAAAATTTAGCTTAGTATATGCTTTGTCTCTTTTGTTGGGTAATTTGTACTCCTCAGAAAAGGCCTGTTCACTCTCCTGATGGAAGATATGCTTATGTATTCTTGCTTGGCTTTATTACCTGGGAATAAAGAGAGAGAGCAAAATGAGTGGAGAGCAAAATGGGGATCTTTAACACTGGCTGTATCAGCTTTGACTTAATACTCCTGATTTCAGGATGGAATAAATACCTGCCCTTAACTATGACTGAGGAGAGATGGTGCATATGCACACATGTGTGTGTGGGGGGGGGGGGGAGAAAGAGAGAGAGAGAGAGAGAGAGAGAGAGTGTGTGTGTGTGTGTGGAGGGGAGAAGTCACCAGGCTGAGCTGTGTAAAGCTGGAAAAGATACGATCTGAGACAGAAATTGAATTTCTTAGCTTCCATAGCATCACCATCAGGGCAGAGCTTCTCTCTGAGGACTTCAGAATACAGAGAGATCTTGTTGCTAAGGCACAACGTAGTAGAAACTGACTCTAACAGTCATAATTCCTAATCCCCAATGCTTTCTCATAAAAGTAAATCAGATGAGCTTCTATATAACATCCTACAAGTCCCTGTCCAATTCCTAATTAAAAATCTAAATGAATATTTTTATTAAGTTGTACTTCCCAATGTTTAATATCTATGAAATAAATCTGAGTTTCCTCATTTTAAGTAGTCTCAATCATAAAAGTATACAAGAAAATCTTATGTAGTACCTTGAAATATTTTTACATTTGGCTATTTTAAGATCCTTAAGGATTATTATCTCTGCAGAGATATTTTAAGATATTTAAAGAGCATTACTCATATAGAGCTGGATATGCCATTATTTGATATTGAACTGCACTGATGCAGAAAGTAATTTAGCAAAAATTTCAAAATGGAATAATGCCTAATGTGAAATTTAAAGTAACATTGGGGATTTATTTTATTTTATATTTTAGAGAATTTAGGGATTAGAGCTGAAAGTTATAATAGTTTTTATTCTCATTCATACAAGCATGAGTATTTCTATACCCCTTCTTAATTTAATTCTACTTGCCAGTTATTGATAACATATAATGGCAATAGTCAACAGGTATTGGGTGTTGTGTTAGTCTTACTTCTTCTTAGCTCTTATTTCTTCCTTCTCCCTCTTCTTTATTCTTTAATTCTTTACTTTCTTAGTGAAAATACTGACTAATATTTATTTAATGTTTACTATGTGCTAAGCTCCATTTAAATCCTTTGCATACACTATACTATTTAATTCTTATAGTAGTCCTATGAGGAATGATTGTTATCTTTATGTTTCAGATGTCGAGGTTGAACCTTCAAAGTGTGAGCAATGAGAAAGTTCCAAGCTTCCATTGCTGTGCTGCAGAGGTTCTCAAAATGTTGTCCCTGGACCAGCAGCAGCAGCATCCCTTGTGTACTTGTTAAAATGCAAAGTGGTAGGCATCACCCCAGATTTTACAAAATGAGAAACTGTGGTGCTATGGGGCCTGCCAGTGTATTTGAACAAGTTCTTCAAGTGGTTTTGATCCATGTTTAAGTTTGAGAACTATTGATTACACTCTTCTCTAAACTTGATCTGAAAATTATATTTTCTACTGTTGACTTTTTCCTTTTGATATAAATATATACGTATGAACTTGTTCTTATAGGATGTTTTTATTTTTGTTTTGCCTCTTAATAAATTACTGAAAATTTTTGGGTTTAAATAGATTTTCTATAATTTATTCTGGTGATTTTTTTTTTAAATTTGCACTTTGGACTAAATTACTGAAAACATTGACAGTTGGAATCTAGCAATGCAGTAGTATAAGGATGATTGGATATCCAGAAAACTATTAATATACTGTATTTACTGCATCAGATAACTAAATGAGAAAAGTCATACTTTCAGTGAAAATATTTTTGACAAACTTAGCAGCCATCTCTAATAAAAAACAAAAAAAATCCAAAATGGAAATAAAAGGAAAATACTAGACTATGATAAATACTATTTATTAAGACCAATAACAAACATGATGCTACTAGTAAACACTAAACCCACATCCACCGAAATCAGGAAAGAGAAAAGAATGGCTTCTATTACTGTTATTTTTAACATTGTTTTAAACGTTGAAGTAAATGCAAAAAGTCAAGAGAGTAAAATAAGAAATCTTTTGAAAAAGTAAGATATTTTTCTTCCTGAATTTGCTTTTTCTATACCTAGCAACCCCAAAGTATGTTAGTAAAAATGACTGGAATTGATGAAGGAACTTTTTTTTTAAGTGATAGGAGGAGAGATAGACTGCTGCATGCACACTGACCGGGATCCACTTGGCAACCACTGTCAATGGTCAGTGGTCAGACCAAGACAGCCACTGGCTGCGAGAGGGAAAGAAAAAGAGAAGGGGGAGAGGATAGGAAAGAAAAGCAGTGTCATTTCTCATGTGTGCTTTGACTGGGGATTGAACCTAGGATGTCTGCACTCTGGGCCAACGCTCTATCCACTGAGCCAGGGTCTGATAAAGGAACTTTGTAAAAACCCTGGCTATAAGAAAAATATTTTAAAAATTTATAGCAATAACCACTTTAAAGTGGAAATAGTAAATTTATCTCAGTCATAGGGATGACAAAAATGTAAAATACCTAGGTATGATTTTTAACAAGAAAATCACAAAATCTATATGAATAAAAGTACAAAGTAGTATCGAAGGATATAAAACAAGACATAGACAAAGAAAAGGACTAATAACCTATTCATAATATATAAACTTGATATAATTTTATGTAAAATCTCAAGTTTTTTTTGAATTTAATAAAAATATTCAAGGTTAGCAAAATGAATATCTGAGAAAAACTAAAATGTGAAAAATAATAATAATGAAGAGACATTTTTCTTACCAAATACCAAAACACACTGTAAAACAACTACAATAACAACATCTCTTACTGTCTGTGGGTCCTATGAGGGCCCTATGTGTTTCATTCACTACTATATCCCCAGGACTTAGAACAGTCTCTGGCATATAGCAGATGCTTGATCAATATCTGTTAAATGAATATATGGTCATGACACAAGAATTAGAGCTAGATGCTGCCAGCATTAGTCTTTAGTTTTGCTGAGAAGGGTTGGTGGTTGGGTGAGGAGCTCTAAAGAGACACACCTGACTTCTAGTATCCCTAGTGAAGCCCATGTTTGAAATATGATAAGAAATGTTGTCTTTTTGAGAATAATGAAAATATGTGTTGGATGATGTCAGAGTAATGGCAGCATGAGAGATACTCTTGATCTCTCCCCTTTAAATTTCAACGAATGGAATGACTATAATGAAGTGAAGAACCTCAGTTGGGCTTGCAGGCATACCTGAAAGATTTATACATTGAGTGGACTGAAGGTGGGACAGGGTGAAGAGGGGGGTGGAAAATAAAATGCATTCACAGTGGGCTTTGGAGAAGAGAGGAGACAAACCTGGAGCGACTGGGTTTTTGTTTCTCTGCTGGACTATGGGGAGGAGGGAAGCTCAGGCTCTCTGTATTTTGTCTGAGGAGTACAGAGAGGGAAACTCGGAGTGACTATGTCTCCTTATGGGAGAAGTGGTGAGATAGAGGGGCAGAGAGGAGATAAACTGAAGTGGCCAGAGTGTGGGGTCATGCCAGTGTTCCTGTGGTCTGCCTGCAGCTTGCACACAGCAGAGACACAGAAAGCTAAAGTGCATTCTCCCAGCCACCAGATCCTACCTCCCTCACCTTGTGGTACTGATAATGGCAGAGACAAACCCCACAGCGAGCTTTCCAGAGCCACTCTCTCCCCTGAAGGATAGAGGTTCTCCACATCTGATCCCCTGAACTGTTGACATGAGGTAAGGAGCACCTGGAAGCCTAAGATGGCCATTACTAGAGCCATAAAGCTGGAAACCTGAAGCTGTAAACTGAAGCTGTAAAGTTCTCATTACACTCCCCACCCAGCAATGCAACTTAGGCTCTGCCTACATGACAGTGACAGCAACATCTCAGTAGAGGACAGCCCAGAAACTTCACAAGCTAAAAGTTGTAATACATCAATGCCTACTGGAAGAAACTGAAATTTATTTTTCTTTTTTTCCCTTATTACCATTTTTTTCTCTTTTGAATTTAATTTTTTCTAATATATATATAGTGGGTATTTTGTTTTTGAGTTTTTTATTAGCTTTCAATCTTTTTTCCTATGGTTTTTTTTTTCTTTACTTGTCACAACATTTAAAATTTTTATATTTTTATTGTATTTTTTTATTTTTTATTTTTAATATTTTTAATTGTTTTTCTTTGTTAGGGTTCTTAACAATACCACTCTCAAATGCCATCAAGGAAGAAGAAATTGAATACCATGGTACACAAGACAGATATATAGTTCAGAAAGAAAATCTCCAGAAAAAAATCTCAACAACATGGAAGCCTTGAAGATAAATGGTAGAGAATTCAAAATTAAAGTTCTGAAAATACTCAACAAGATTTGAGAAAACTCCAACAGGCAACTTAATGAGCTCAGAATACAAATTAAGAAACAAAACAAATATCATGCCAAGGAGATTGAAACTTTAAAAACAGAGATGAAGAACTCAACACATGAATTGATGACTGAGGTAGCAAGTTTAGCTAATAGAACAAGTCAGATAAAGGAAAGAGTCAGTGACATTGAAGACAGGCAACTAGAGATGCTACAGAGAGAAGAGGAGAGAGACTCACAAATTAAAACTGAGAGAGTTCTACAAGTATTGTCTGACTCCATCAGAAAAGTAATATAAGAATAATTGGTTTATCAGAAGGAGAAGAGAGAGAAAAGGGAATGAAGAGCCTATTCAAACAAATGATTAATATCGATTTCCCAAGTCTATGGAAAGAGCTAGAGCCTTGAATCCAAGAAGCAAACAGAATGCCGAGTTACAGCAACCTAAACAGACCTACTCCAAGGCACATTGTAATAAAATTGTCAAAAATCAATGAAAAAGAAAGAATCCTCAAGGCAGCTAGCGAAAAGAAGGCCATAACATATGAAGGAAAACCCATTTGATTATCATCAGACTGTTCAGCAGAAATGCTACAAGCCAGAAGAGAGTGGACCCAAACATTCAAAGTATTGAAAGAGAGGAATTACCTTTCAAAAATACTATATCTATTAAAGTTATCTTTCAAATATGGATAAACAAAAACTTTTGCAGATATACAGAAGCTGAGGGAATTCATCATTAGAAAACCCCCACAGCAGGAAATACTCAAGGGGGTTATTTGACCAGACACAAAGAACAAAACAAATCAAAACTGAAAGTAAAAGCTCCAACAAGGTCACAATAAAAACAAGGATAATCTGTGACAACAATAACATAAAGGGGAGAATATAAAGATCTGCAGTATCAAAGGAGGATGGAGTGCACAAACACTCATAAGACAAAGGACTCTTGTACATATGAACATTTTTTTTAATAGCCTAGTGATAACCACCCATGAAAAAGCTGCTAACGAAACACACAGCTTAACAAAGAAGAAAAAGGGAAAAGAAGTATGGAATACTACCAATCAGTTTCAACAGACAAAAACAAAAAAGAGAGAACCAAACAAGAAACAGAGCTACCAGAATACAGAACATAAAATGGCTATAGGAAATCCTAAAGTGCCAATAATTACCCTAAATGTAAATGGACTGAACTCACCAACAAAGAGGTATAGAGTAGCAGTGTGGATTGAAAAGCAAAACCCAACCATATGCTGCCATCAAGAGAAACATCTAAGCTGCAAGCACAAAAATAGAGTTAATATGAATAGTTGGAAAATGAATCTCCAAGCAAATAATATCCTAAAGAAAGCAGGTGTAGCCATACTCATATCTGACAATGCTGACTTCAAGACAACAAAGATAACCAGAGACAAAGATGGACACTTTATAATGATAAAAGGAACATTGTATCAAGAAAACATAACACTTCTTAATATATATATTCACTGAACCAGGGAGCACCAAAATATATAAGACATCTACTAACTTATCTAAAATAGAAGCAGACAAAAACACAATCATAGTTGGAGTTTTCAACACACCATTGACAGCTTTAGATAGATCATCTGAACAGAATTATATCTATATATATAATATATATAAATAGAATATATATAAATATATGTTATATATATTTATAATGAAGAAATATAGGCATTAAACAACACTCTGGACCAAATAGACATAATAGAGAATCATAGGCCATTCATCTCAAAACAGATTACACGTTCTTCTCCAGTGTGCATGGAACATTCTTAAGGCAAGGCTATATGTAGGGCCAGAAAACTAACTTCAACAAATTCAGGAAGATTAAAACTATACCGAGCATAATTTCTTTTTTTTTTCAATAATTTTATTTTTAATGGGGCGACATCAATAAATCAGGATACATATATTCAAAGATAACAAGTCCAGGTTATCTTGTTGTTCAATTATGTTGCATACCCATCACCCAAAGTCAGATTGTCCTCTGTCACCTTCTATCTAGTTTTCTTTGTGCCCCTCCCCCTCCCCCTTTCCCTATCCCTTTCCCCCCTCCCCCCCCGTAACCACCACACTCTTATCAATGTCTCTTAGTTTCACTTTTATGTCCCACCTATGTATGGAATAATGGAGTTCCTGGTTTTTTCTGATTTACTTATTTTGCTTCGTATAATGTTATCAATATCCCACCATTTTGTTGTAAATGATCCAATGTCATCATTTCTTATGGCTGAGTAGTATTCCATAGTGCATATGTGCCACATCTTCTTTATCCAGTCATCTATTGACAGGCTTTTTGGTTGTTTCCATGTCCTGGCCACTGTGAACAATGTCGAGCATAATTTCTGATCATAAGCCTTTGAAATTAGAATTCAGCTGTAAAAAGGAAGCAAAGTAACACACAAAAATATGGAAATTAAACAATATACTTTTAAAAAATGACTGGGTCAAAGAAGAAATAAAAGCAGAGATCAAAAGATATATGCAGAAACACCAAAATGACAACATGACATATCAAAATTTCTGGGATTCAGCAAAAGCAGTAATAAGAGGGAAGTTTATATTATTTCAGGCTTTTATCAAGAAACAAGAGAAATCCCAAGTAAACAATCTAACATCACACCTTAAGGAACTAGAAAAGGAAGAACAAAGGCAACCCAAAGTTAGCATAAGGAAGGAAATAGTAAAAATTAGAGTAGACCTAAATGAAATAGAGAAAAAAAAGACTATGGAAAAAAATTAATACAACAAAGAGCCGGTTCTTTGAAAAGATCAATAAAATTAACAAATCTCTGGCTAGACTCACTAAGAAAAAAGGAGGAAGGGCTCATATAAACAAAATTGAAATGAAAGAGGAAAAATCACCACAGAAATCATAGATATAAAAAGGCTCATAGTAGAATATTATAAAAGATTATATACCACCAATTCAACAACCTAGAGGAAATGGATAAATTCCTAGAACTATACACTCTTCCTTGACTGAGTTAAGAAGTGAAAAACCTAAATAGACCTATTAAGCAGGGAAGAAATAGAAACAATTATCAAAAGCCACCCCAGAAACAAAAGTCCAGAACCAGATGGCTACACTAGTGAATTCTACCAAACATTCAAAGATGATTTGGTACCTGTCCTTATCAAAGTCTTCCAAAAAATAGAAGAAGAATCAATACTCCCAAAAACATTTTATGAAGCCAACATAACCCTCATACCAAAACCTGACAAAACAACACACACAAAAAAGGTATAGACCAATATCTCTAATGAATACAGATGCAAAAATCCTAAACAAAATGCTAGCAAATCAAATACAACAACACATTAAAAAAATAATATATCACAACCAAGTGAGATTCATTCCAGGAGCACAGAGATCATTCAACATATAGAAATCGATCAACATAATACACCACATCAACAAAACAAAGAAAGAAAATCATATGATCCTAGGAGTAAATGCAGGAAAGGCATATGATAAGATACAATGTCCCTTGATGTTTAAAATACTCCATAAAATTGGAATAGAAAGAAAGTACATCAACATAATAAAAGCCACATAGGACAAACTTTCAGCTAATATCATACTATAAATGGTGAAAAATGAAGGCTTTTCCTCTAAAATCAGGAACAAGACAAGGCTTCACACTCTCTCCACTCTTATTCAACATAGTTTTGGAAGTTTTAGCCAGAGCAATCAGACAAGAGAAAGAAATTAAAGGCATCCATATCAGGAACGAAGACATAAATGGTATCATTGTTTGCAGATGACATTATTCTGCATACAGAAAACCCCAAAGACTTCACCAAAAAACTATTAGAAATAATAAACCAATACAGTAAATTTGCAGGATACAAAATCAATATACAAAAGTTCACTGCTTTCCTATATGCCAACAAAAAAAAACCCATCAAAAATTGAATTTAAAAACAATTCTTTTTACAATTGCAACAAAAAACATAAAGCATCTAGAAATAAACTTAACAAAGGATGTGAAGGACATACATACTGAAAACTACAAAACATTATTGAAAGAAATTGAAAAAGACACAATAAATGGAAAAATAGTTCATGTTTATGGATTGGAAGAATCAACATAGTTAAAATGGCAATATTACCCAAAGCAATATACAAATTTAATGTAATCCCCATCAAATTCCCAATGTGATTTTTTAAAGTTATAGAACATAAAATTACCCGGTTTGTATGAAACCATAAGAATCTCTGAATATCCAAATCAATGCTGAGGAAAAAAAATGAAGCTGGAGTTATCATACTACCTGACTTCAGATTATACTATAGAGCCACGAAAATCAAAACAGCATGATATTGGCAGAAATACAGACATGCACACCAATGGAATCGAGAGCCTAGAAATAAAACCACATATATACAGACAAATCATCTTCTACAAAGGAGCCAAAAACACATAATGGAGGAAAAAATGCCTCATCAGTAAATGGTGCTGGGAAAATTAGAAAGGCATATGCAAAAGAATGAAACTTGACTACAGTTTGTCTCTCTGCACAAAAATTAATTCAAAATGGATGAAAGACCTAAACATAAGATCAGAAGCAATCAATTACATAGAATAAAAGATAGATACTAAGCTTATGGATTTTGTCTGTAGAGAACAATTTCTGAATTTGACCCCAAAAGCAAGAGAAGTAAAGGCAAAAATAAATTAATGGGACTATATCAAACTGAAAAGCTTCTGCACATCAAAAGAAAATGACAACAAAACAAATAGGCAACCAATTAAATGGGAGATAATATTTGTAAGCAACAGCTCTGATAGAGGTTACTATCCAAAATATCTATATAAAGAACTCACAAAGCTCAGCAACAAACAAGCAAACAATCCAATTAAAAAATGGGGAGCCCTGGCCGGTTGGCTCAGTGGTAGAGCGTCGGCCTGGCGTGCAGCAGTCCCGGGTTCGATTCCCAGCCAGGGCACACAGGAGAAGCGCCCATCTGCTTCTCCACCCCTCCTCCTCTCCTTCCTCTCTCTCTCTTCCCCTCCCGCAGCCAAGGCTCCATTGGAGCAAAGATGGCCCGGGCGCTAAAGATGGCTCTATGGCCTCTGCCTCAGGTGCTAGAATGGCTCTGGATGCAACAGAGCAACGCCCCAGGTGGGCAGAGCATCGTCCCCTGGTGGGCATACCAGGTGGATCCCGTCGGGCGCATGCGGGAGTCTGTCTGACTGCCTCCTCGTTTCCAACTTCAGAAAAATACAAAAAAAAAATACAAAAAGAAAAAAAAATGGGGAGAGGACCTGAAAAGACACTTCTCCCAAGAGGACATACAGATGGCCAACGGGTATATTAAAAGATGCTCATCTTCACTAGCTATTCTAGAATTGCAAATAAAAACTACAATGAAATACCACCTCATACCTGTTAGATTAGCAATAATCAACAAGACAGTAATAACAAGTGTTGGAGAGGCTGTGGAGAAAAAGGAACCCTCAGCTAGCAATGGAAATTAGTAAAACTATTATGGGAGAAAGTATGGTTGTTCCTCAAAATATTAAGACTAGAACTATCATATGACCTAGCAATTCCTCTACTGGGTATCTAACCCCAAAACTTGAAAACATTGGTACATAAATACACATGCATCTGATGTTCATTACAGCACTATTCATAGTGGCCAAGACATTGTAACAACAAAAGTGTCTCTCTACAGAGGATTGGATAAGAAGGAGTGGTACATATATACAATGGAGTATGACTCAGCCATAAGAAACAGTGACCTATGAAACTTACGACAACATGCTTGCACCTTGAGAACATTATATTGAGTGAAATATGTAAATCAGAAAAAGCCAAAAACTGTATGATCACACACTTAGGTGGGATATAAAACTGAGACTCATGGACATAGATAAAAGTGAAGTGGTTATCAGGGGGAGAGGATGTGGGGGAGTGAGACAGGGGAGAAGGTGGAGTGGAGTGAAGGGTATAAAGAGAGACAAATATAAGGTGATGGGAAATGATTTGACTTTGCATGATGGGTATACAACATAATCAATAGTTCAAATGCTATGGAAATGTTTACCTGGAACCTGTGTACTCTTAATGATCAATGTCACCCTGTTAAAGGTAACTTTCTAAATAAAAATTTTAAAAAATAAAAGGAAAACAAAAATTAAAAGAAAATAGGTATTAGTGTAAAGGTAGAGAAATCTTTCTAGGAAAATTAAGTGTTTGGGGTTTGGTTTGAAAATAAACTTTTATGGGGTTTTTTTTTGTTTTATTTTGTTTTTATTATTAGGTGATGGGAGGTAGAAAGACAGACTCCGCATGTGCCCCAATCAGGATTTATCCGGCATGCCGGTTAGTGGACTATGTTTTGATCATCTGGGGCTGTTGCTCTGTTGCTGGCTACCAAGCTATTTTAGCACCTGAGGCGAGGCCATGGTGCCATCCTCAAGTGCCCTGGGCCAACTTGTTCAAATGAGCCATGGTGCGAGAAGGGAAGAGAGAGAGAGAGAGAGAGAGAGAGAGAGAGAGAGAGAGAGAGAAGGGAGAGGAGGAGGGGTGGAGAAGCATATGGTTGCTTCTCCTGTGTGCCCTGACTGGGAATCGAACCTAGGACTTCTACATGCTGGGTGGGCGCTCTACCTGAGCCAACTAGCCAGGGCCTCAATTTTTGTTTTAATGAAAACTTTGAGAAGCCCTGAAAAGTGAGTAAGATAACTGCATTTATTCAAAAATTATATTCTCAGAAGATAAAAACTTACTTGACCTAATGACATGAAAAGTTATTGAAATATTGTTTTGTGCTATGACAGAGCTTTCTGTTAATGACTTCAAACTAGAAAAAGAAGTGCTGTTAGGAAAAACCCAGACAAAAATGTGATTGATTTTTGGAAAGCTCATGTAGGCAGGATTCCATTAAAATGAAGTTGATATAAAATAATGATCTGCCTCACCTCCCAGGAAGATGGTAATATTTGGGGGGGGGGGGGTAAAAAGCACATTTTTGTTCATATCATCAGGTATTTATTGAATGCAAACTGTTTGCCTCATTTGTCAAAGTGATGTATTGCAGGATGGTAAGAACTGTGCTGTTAAAAAAAAAAAATTCTGTGTTTAAATATATCTAGAAAATCTTGACTTCTGCCATTATAAATATATAAGAAGGGTTTTAAAATATAATTCCCATGCCATGGTGTTGGGCAAATCATTGTGTTTCAAGTGTGAAACAAGTGAGTTAGGTTTGCTCGCTTGTATTTTGCATGAGCACAGGACAGCGCCATGTGTGTATAGTCTCTGAAAGGCTGCGGCTGCTTGCCCTCAGGGTGGCAGACTGCATTTGGTGGATTGCCCTTCTGCTTGGGAGGGGAGATTGATTGCTGGGGAATGTTTTTTTTTTCTCCCAGCCTGTTTTGGTTGGAGTGCTGCGAGAGAGCTGAGGAGCTTGGGAGCCCTGATTTTGGCCAGGCCTGGAGAGGTCCTGAGATGGGAGAAAGGGAAGCGCTCTTCCCTGCCTTTTTGCTCATCTGCCATTAAGAGACTTTAATAAATGGGATGGCCCACCATTTTCTGGTTCCACAGTTATTTTACCGTCTGCCCAAGTACAATGGGAACCTGCATCTGCAAGGCCGCAGCGGTGGCCAGTGACCTTACACAGGGAAACTTTTATTATAAAACACTTGTTAATTTACTTGAGAATGGTGTTTAATTCAAGCCAATTTAGGACCACTATCATGTATTGCTAATATAAAGTAATGATTTAAAATTTTTAATCTTCTCTAAGCAATTGATGATTCATCATGGATTTTGGGGACTATGTTTGTTCAAATGTTTATTATTTAAAATAACCATTTAAATTATAATTGCTTTATTAAAGTCAGGCTGTTCATCATTCAGGACATTTAAAAAGTGATAGAAAAATGAGTGTATTTAAAATTTTTAATTTTAGTAAAATTTCTATTAAAAGTATAAAAATTTATTGTGTGTTTAGTATTTCAGCTAAATAGTCAGTAGATTGACACATTTATTGAGCTTGCCAATGTGCCAGCACAATGTAGGACTGGAACCAAGAGAGAGAAAATCTTTGTCTCCAAGGAAAATTCATTCTAATGCAGAGTTCAACTTGGTCAATAAAAGTAAGATTAATAAAATAACTTTAATCTGCTTTGTAATTATTAAGTATAAAAGGAAAGCTATTTTTCTTTTTGGTTTTATATCAAATTATTTCAAATTTCAGAGTGAAAATTCTTAATAACTTAAAATGTTTCTTATTTAAATTAATTTATACTAAACATGAAGTGATGCTCTTCTTTTATTTTACTTAAAATTTTTTTTATTGATTGATTTTAGAGAGAGAAAGAGAAAAGAGGAGAGAGAAAGACATCGATTTGTTGTTCCACTTATTTATGCATTTAATGGTTGATTTTTATATGTGCCCAGACCAGCATCAAACCCACAACCTTGGCATATTGGGATGATGCTCTAGCCAACTGAACTTAAACAGCCAGGGCCAGAATTGCTACTTTTATATTCTGTATATCATGCCCTAATTTTCAAGCCACAGATTTATTTTGTAAGTAGTGGATGGTGACCTTCAGTGATAATTTATGGCTTCTATTGTTTCTCTTTTCAAAAATTGTATTGTAGAGCTAGTAAGGTGTGACACTCTTCCCCCTAATTAAGATATATATGATATTATTCTAAAAAAGTAAAATACATATTTATGAAACAATAATGCCTTGTAATAGGACAAGAACATCTTAAAATTGGTTCAGTTAGGAGCTTAACCATTCAATATATTTTGAGGATTTTATCTAAAAATTATTTGATCTGCCTTCAGAAAACAAATGGCAGCTCTAATAACAGTTTCTAAAGATTAGGGCTACTTGATGGTGTTCTGCTCCTATATTGGTACTTTCCGAGTTTTCTAGGATTTTATGTCTTATTTTTAAAGCTGAGAGCAAGGACAAGCAAGGGCATTGGTAGATTTCAGCACTTAAGAGTTGGGTATATTCAACCTAACTTAGCAGGGAGTCCTTCAGGATGAGAGAGAGAGAGAGTATTGTATTTTCATATGGTGATCTTAAGGTGACCTCATCTCTAGGTGACTCTCGTAAGAAATTTTAATACATGTACACAGATAATACACATGCATACACATATACATATACACCTCTCATATGTTTGCCTCTATAGAGGTATTTATTCAGATTTATGCTATGTTGTCATCAATACAATATTTAATAACTATGTAATGTTTTTTCTGTAACACTATTATGGAGACATGATTCTCAGATATTCCTGTTACAACTGTCTCTTAAGTAGTTTAGGATTAATTTTAGTATTGCCTCTGGAGAATATGGGTAAGCAAATAAACTGGAAATTGTTCAGGAACCACTGTCTCCATGATACTGAATGGGGGAGGGTGAGATGTAAGGTGTTCTCAGGAAACTGATGCCATGTCACCTCCACTATGAATCCCAGATTAAAGAAAAGGGGCCATAGAGGATATTAGTTGTCCATACATTTTTATTTACTTGGCATATTTAGGAGTCTTGAGGTTGCATGATGGTGACAGTGTCTTTATAGTTCAAGATGTAAGATGTATTGTGGCTTGGAGAGCCAGTAATGGTACTATTAATGTTTACAGGAATGACATTACCTTTCTTGGGTTTTCAAGCTTAGAATGATTTGGTACTGCTCTTTTGGCATTTTTTTTTCCTTCTTGTCTGTAGGCAAGAGTTTATCCAGTGAGAATTCTACATAGAAAATTGCTTACATACATTCTTCTAATTTGAGTGGCTATTTAAGGAACTGACATTATGCCCATTATTTATTACTAATACATTTAGTTTAAGTTTTCAGAATAGTTTCTATATAGGTGTCTTGAACCCCTTCTGATGATGTTTTAGGCAATATGTCCTAATTATAGTCTTAATTTATGGTATAAAGTAGTAATTCATTTGGCTGCAGTTATCATAGAATTATTTTTTGGTTCATGAACAGTACCTTAAGTTAAAAGACAAAATGCAAAAACGGTCATTTTCTCATCCTAGTGGAATTAACCTAAACAGAACAATAAAGATAGGTGAAGGAATTGGTGGATATAGTATTCATATGAGAGTCTGTGAACAAAGTCTAATTATAAACTTATATGCTTCTATAAAATAGTCTAACAAAGGTTATTTTATTCCATGACCATTTGTAGGGTGCCTTTTCAGAATCTTTAATACACTGATGTTATGGACTGTATGTGTTAGGGAATAAAAATATGGGTATTGGTAATGAAAGCAGGCTTTTTTTTTTCTGAATGAGAAACATATATTTATATAAATATATAGAATGAAGGCATGTGATAGAAACCATGCCTGATCCTTAATAGGATTGCTGTAAATCTCTGTAATTTAAAATTTCCTTTGTTAGTTGTGTGAATAGAATGAGAGTTATTTTAAAGGAGTCATAGCAAGAAATTAAATAACTGGATTTTTGTTTTATGTGTTCACCACCTTAACCATGTCTTCTTCCATCGTCATTTATTCCCCCCTTTACCTGCTTTCCCCTCTGGTAGTCACCAGTGTTATCTGTGTCTATGAGATGCTTTTTCAGCTTAATCCCTTCACTTTATTCACGCAGTGCTCTAACCCCTTCTGACAACTCAGTCTGTTCTCTGTCTGTATGAATCTCTTTCTATTTTGCTTGTTAGTTTATTTTTATTTTGTTCCTTAGATTCCACATGTAAGTAAAGTAATATGGTACTTGACTTTCTTTGACTGACTTATTTCACTTACCACAATACTCTCCAGGTCCATCCATGTTGTCTCAAATGGCAAGATTTCCTTCTATTTTTTTTTTTTTTTTTTACAGCCGAGTGGTATTCCATTGTATAAATGTAGCACAGCTTTTTTATCCACTCATTTACTGAAGGACACTTGGGCTGCTTCCAACTCTTGCCTATTGTAAATAATGCTGCAGTGAATACAGGTGTGCATATATTCTTTCAAATTAGTGTTTTCAGTTTCTTTGGATATATTCTCAGAAGTGGAATTGCTGAGTCATAAGGCAGTTCTATTTTTAATTGTCTGAGTTAACTCCATACTGCTTTCCACAGTGGTTTTGGCAATCTGCATTCCCAACAACAGTGTACGAGGGGTCCCTTTTCTCTCACCTTGCCAATGCTTGTTTTCTATTGATTTATTGACAATAGGCATTATGACAGGTGTGAGGTGATAACTCATTGTGGTTATAATTTGCATTTTTTTGATGACTAGTAATGTTGAGCATCTTTTCATACGTCTTTTGTCCATCTGTATGTTGTCCTCTTTGGAGAAGTATTTATTCAGGCAGGTGATGTGTTATAGAATTGTACACCTGAAACTTGTATAAATTTTTTAACCAATTTCACCTCAATACATTTTTTAAAAATCATATTTTCATGATTAGTTGTTTTATAAATAAATAGTACATGCTTAAAACCAGGGTTGTGGTAGCAATGACAGAGGATGATCAACAGCCAGACTTTGGGCTTCAGCTGTTTCACCATATTGCCATAACCTGGTATTTTGTACCTTTTAAGCAGGCTACATATAATAAATAGAATGAAAATACTTATATGTAGATTGCATTAATTTGATGACAGCTCCTGTATTTTTATTTTTAGTTTAACAGAGCTATATCTTTATATATTTTTCATATTAAATAGTTTATGCTCATGTAAGTTTCTTTATTTTACAAAGAAACTGTTCATTATCAGAACATAGAATATGCTCCAAGTGAAAGAGCAAGAGATATCCTCAGAAAAAGAATTAAATCCCCCCCCACCACCAAGTGTCAGTATGATTTAGACGTGGTTGCTGAAGAGAAGCCATGTTAACATAACAACAGTAGCAGTTGCAAATCTTTCCATTTTAAGGCTCAGCGCTGTCCCATAGGAACAGTTCAGGCTTATGTACAGATGTTGAGCTCTCTTTATAAAAATAGTGCTGAGCCTGATACAGATGTTCCCACATTGCCCAGCACTTTGATTAACCTTTTATGAAGTATCTTCCTACAGAAATCTGGATTAGTATTTTCCCATGTGTCTTATTAAAAGCTTGCTAGGCTTTATTGAACGTTGTGTTTATACTTTTCGTTCTATGGACAGCTTTGGTGTCTAGTAAGTATAAAATGGAAGCATTAGCATACAGTAACAAGGATGTTGGCCCTGGCCGGTTGGCTCAGCGGTAGAGCGTCGGCCTAGCGTGCGGAGGACCCGGGTTCGATTCCCGGCCAGGGCACACAGGAGAAGCGCCCATTTGCTTCTCCACCCCTCCGCCGCTCTTTCCTCTCTGTCTCTCTCTTCCCCTCCCGCAGCCAAGGCTCCATTGGAGCAAAGATGGCCCGGGCGCTGGGGATGGCTCTGTGGCCTCTGCCTCAGGCGCTAGAGTGGCTCTGGTCGCAACATGGCGACGCCCAGGATGGGCAGAGCATCGCCCCCTGGTGGGCAGAGTGTCGCCCCCTGTTGGGCGTGCCGGGTGGATCCCGGTCGGGCACATGCGGGAGTCTGTCTGACTGTCTCTCCCCGTTTCCAGCTTCAGAAAAATGGAAAAAAAAAAAAAAAAAAAAAAAAAAAAAAAAAAAAAGGATGTCTGATGTTAGCTGCGGACTTGAGTCAGCAATGGGAAGCATCATGGTTTAATTAGCTGATTGTCATTAAAGAATGACTATAGTTATGTGAATAGAAAGGGCTTTGATTTCCCATAAACAACTTGCTAAGGGAGGTCTTACTTTGTTTTCTTTGGAAACATGTTGATAGCATTTTCTGCTGTTATCAAATCTTTGGGATTGGGTTTCCATTGTATGCCCATGCTCTAGTTTACACCTGAGTCTTCAATACAGGAGCTACTAGCCAAATGTAGTTATTTTAATTTAGATAAAAATTAAATCAAATTCAAAATTTAGTTTCTTTGTCACAGTAGCCACATTTCAAGGGCTCAGTAGCTATAGTGGTTAGTAGCTACTGTACTGAATAATGCAAGCATAGAACATTTTATTTCCATCATGGTAGAAAATCCTATTGGATGAAATTGCTCTGAACTTTAAATACCTGACAGGCCCATATGCTACAGACTTTTTACTTATACTTCACATTCTTAAAAGAATTCTTAAATGGGCTTGTGACTCCTTTAAATTTATAGTTTAAAATCAGAAGTATCAGCTTTCCCTATTAATGATCAGCCTGTTTTCTAAGGGAATGGCCATTTCTCCTAGCTTCATATTTGAAACCTTTAGTGAGAGTTTAAACTTAGAGATTTAAGAATGGATTCTTAGAATAGCTAAGTTGATTTTTGCTTTTTTAGATGCCTGAATAACCCTTAAGAAGAGACTCTGAGAAGTTGATGACAGTCTACATACCTTTGTCAACTGCAGAACTCTGGAGAGAAAAGCTGGGATAAAATTCCCAGTGTTTAGGAAATACCAGAATTTATATAACTGTAAAAATGACTTTAAATGGATGAGCTCATTATTACTTTACCCTGAAATTCCTTCTTTTTTGCCTGCTTAGAGTGAACAGGTTCAAGTATTTTCCAGTTTACCACATGCATTTTTTATAATATGAAAAATCTTTTCAGGTTATATCATTTCAAATGTTTTACAAAAAACAAACTAATTTTGCTAAATGTACTCTTCTTCTCCATATTCTAAAAGGATTATATTCTGATTTTTTAACACAATTAATTGACTATCCTCATCTCTCATCTGCTTTATGCATTAGCTTACAAACTTATTTTTTTTGTCTGCAGTTTATTCCTTCTTCTACCCATTCTCAGTGCTGCTCCTTGGATTGTCTTCCATCATCTTCCTGTGATTTGCTGTATTAAAGTCAGAGGCCTTACCATTTTGTGCAATAGCTGATCACAGACTGTCTCCTATCTCTTCTAAACTATGTTTACAATCTCTTTTTAAACCTTTTTTCTTACTCTAACATATTCCCAATAAATCTACAAGTCTTTAAAATTGACAATTCCCTTTCTGCATAGGTTCCTAATCTCATCTGTATCTATTGCTCTCAGCAATGACCATTTTTAAATTCAGTGGTTTTCTGACTTTTCTCTTTTCTCTGTATTTCTCCTGTTTTCTTTTTCTTCTACTCTTCTCAGAGGAGAAAATAGCTCTTCTTCTATCAAACTAACTGATCTATCGCTGAACCCTGAATCCTTACTCAAACTTCCATTGTTTCCCCAGAGGGTAGAGGTTCAAGTAAATGAAGTTCTTTGCTTGGTGTTCACGGTGGGCCCTGATTTGGCGCAAACCGCGTTTGCCAGTCATCATCCTCATAGCATTCCTTCCTTCTGTGGTCTGTGCAAAGGGAATTAAATTCTCTAAGTCTTGCTTTGCTTACCTTCTGCCTTGCCTGGTGCTCTTTCTTCTGAATGTCATGTTCCCCTTTCTCATCTGATTTTTGAGCATTGGCAAAGGCTGTGTCATGGATGAAGGCATTTCTGATTGCCCCAGTCTGCAGTGTTAATACCTCAGCAGCACTCCTAGAACACTTTATCTTCACTTTTACTGGCATGCATAATCTCCCCTGCTGGAGGACAAGCTCCTTGGTAACAGTTTATTGCTGATTAAGCTTTTTGTATTTACTACAATGCCTACCACATAATCTTATATTTGGTACAGGCTCAAAAAAAAATGTATTTTGAATCAAATGAATGGAATCACTTATTTCCAAACTTAAACATTTCATTAAACATTATTTACAAAGCTACACCTATTTTAAATGAAAATTTCTTAAAGACATCTGCTAAATTGGCTGTTCCATCAATGGACTCTGGATTATGATGAGGCAGTGATTAACTTCTTAATTTTAGCTGGTTAGATATTATGTGTTTAGACAGTTATTGCAATGCTCAAGTTTCTCAGATTTAAATATAAAAAGGTACCTTTTAAAATAGTGGTTATATACAGATTCTTCTTTGGCGTGCTTAAATGCTAAGGTGTCAGACTTTTATTAGAAAGGAAATAGAAAGTTTCCAACGAAGTAAACAGAAGTGTATTTACACTCATGTGATCATGGCATTGTATGTGTACATACAAAACACATAGTATAAGGTACAGGAAAGGAAATGGCAAAACAGAAAATAAGAAAGACCAAAAATCCCTACAGTTATCGGTTATTAGAAAGCAGATGCCAAGATAAGTGTTATGAGCTACATTTTCTCTTTAGGCTCACTGACAAAGGGCAGTAGCTCTGAGATCAAACACATAGGTTTGTGTTTGTTCATTTCAGAGGGTTCTGTAAGGCTGAGTGCTTTGCATTGTTCTTATGCATATTCTGTGAATCCAGAGACATCTCTAATAGTCTGCTACCTAAATCAAGATAAAGCAGCACCCACATTGTTCTACAGCAAATGCAAATTTTTTTATTACTGAACTCCATTTCAACTTTATAGATATTAGTTGACCTGTCACAAGGAATGACATTATTCTGGTTGACCTTGTGTCCTCTGCCTATTTTAGGGCAGGAACTAACAGCTCAGCAGAAGTAAAGCTGAGTATCTATTTTTTTGTGGTGGCGGCTTTAAATTCTACCAAACACCTGGAATTAAGTGGAAGAAATTTCATATTGAAGGGGGGGGGGAAATGAAGATGAGTAATCAATATACCTTTTCAATATGTAAGTTCAATAGTGATAGAGAACACTATTTTGAAATACTTAATTTTTTAAAGGTAAGCTAGAAGTTTAAATGTATTTAATTCATCCAACTCTCTTGTTTGAGAAGTGGTTTCTGATTCTTTTCCTCTGGAGAAACTAGGTATCCAGATGCCATGTTTCTTTGGGCTTTTTCTCATGGTAGGTTAGACTCCTACTAAATTCCAAGCCTTAATCCAGGTCTTGGGAAATACAAAGACAAATGAGGCTGTCTTTGTTTCACGGGATTTGCAATATCTTTTTTGTTTTGTTTTGTTTTGTTTTTGTATTTTCCTAAAGTTGGAAATGGGGAGGCAGTCAGACAGACTCCCGCATGCGCCAGACTGGGATCCACCTGGCATGCCCACCAGGGGGCGATGTTCTGCCCATCTGGGGCGTTGTTCTGTTGCGACCAGAGCCATTCTAGTGCCTAAGGCAGAGGCCATGGAGCCATCCTCAGCGCCCGGGCCAACTTTGTTCCAATGGAGCCTTGGCTGCGGGAGGGGAAGAAAGAGACAGAGAGGAAAGGGGGGGTGGAGAAGCAGATGGGCGCTTCTACTGTGTGCCCTGGCCGGGACTCGAACCCGGGACTCCTGCACACCAGGCCGATGCTCTACCACTGAGCCAACCAGCCAGGGCTGGATTTGCAATATCTTGGCTCAGGTAACCAAGTAAAGCAACAATGAAAATATGGTAACATAATGTAAGTTTAGAATGTAAAGCTCCACATAGGCAGGATAGTGCCATCTTACTGCTACATTCCTTGGCATCTCGCATAATGCCCTGTTATATGCCAGAAGCAGAAGTGCTTATGTGTTGATGTTATTCAGAATTTTGTAGAGAAGGAACTTGAAGAAGTGATACCTGATCCAGTTCATAGAGGGCTTCCAACAGATGGTGAAGCCTGAGTCAAGTCTAGAAGAATATGTAAAAGGAACCATGCTTAGAGAAAATGTCCACCAGATAGGACTGATTGGGAAGGGCATTCCAGGATGATGGAACAGAATAGGAAAAAGCAAAAAAGCATTAAAAAGTATGCAATGGTTGTGTTATATATAATAGTTAGGCTAGAGGCAGCCAGTCTATATTATGAAAGGATTTGGGGGATGAGCTAGAAATTGTACTTCAGTATGAAGGCTATAAAGCATTTAGCAGAGGTATATTCAAGTTTGCAATGAAGAAAAAAATTACTGCAACATTGGTATTTTAAAGGAGGCTGGTAATGGCATAATCCATATGAGACAACTAAAATAGTACAAACTGGGATATGAAATTTCACTTGCAGATATGAACTTCCCAAAACTTTTCAATCAGTGGAAGAGATTTTTAGTCTTTTTTTATAAAAAAAAAAAGTTTAGAGAAAATGAATATTTATGATATGACATATTTCTATTAAGTTTTATATAAAAATACATATATACTTCATTATGTTCACAAAATAATCATGTTTGCTCTATTAGGTTGCAAAACTAAAAATTAATTAATGATAAAAATTAATCACTTAAATTACTTTGAAAGATATTTATTAATATTAAAACTATAATGACTTCATGAGAAAATATTTTAGAATGTTGATTAGAACACACTTTGCATAGATGTTGAAAAATACCAGAAGCAGCAGCTGAAAGAAGCCATTAAAGTCTAGTATTTTAGAAGAAAATGGTACTTGCTTTTTCTGTGCAATAATTCTCAAGTAATCCTATGATCAATAGGAAAATTTTTGAGAGTGAAAGAGGGTGCTGTTAATTATTATGCTGGATAAGAAGTATTAATTTAGGTAGTCTGTGGCCAAACCAAGATGAATGGTCACCTCTAGGAACAATCCATCCAGCGCTGGAAATATATTTTTTTATTTCATATATTTTTTATTCATAATATTAACTTTTAATTCTTCCCTAATACACAAACAAAAAATAAAACAACTCACTATAAAATTTGTAAAATTTGCCTTTACACTAACTAGATTTTGGTCTGAAACCCTTAGGCTAGCAAAAACAACAAAGGGAAAATAAAGTTTATGGTTATCTTGCACCTAAACCTTAAATGTTAATATGTACTAGAAACAATTTTAGAGCATTATTAAATTGATCCAAATGTATAAGTTATAAATAGTAACATGTGAATAGTTCTGTACAATGGGAAGAGTTTTTGTCTATCAGCTAAGACCTGAATTCTGGTTGGGAATCTGTCTCTCTCTAACTTTGTAACCATGAGATAATACTTAATTTCTCAGAACCTAAATATCCTCCTTGTCTTTCAAATGAGAGCTGAAATTTACAAAATTAGAAATAATCTTCCAAAATTAGGGAAAATATTGTCTTTTCATTAATGGAAGAAATACATGTTTAATTATAATATAATAGCATTTTAAGCTAATCAAATTAGCCAGTATAAGAAAAAAAAAGAACATCTTAAGATTGTATAGCAGTGGGTATTGCAGTTTACTGATGATGGAGGTATATATAAATTGATAAATCTGGTCAAGAGGGCAATCTAGCAATATGTATGCAAAGCCATAAAGTTAAAAAAAAGTGTTTGTCATACTTTATGACTTCACATACTTTTTGAATTCATGCTCTAAAAATTTGCCATAGGTAAGTAATCATATTTTTATACAGAGATTTATGCACAAGGAGATTCCATTGTCTAGTTATTTTTAATAGCATAGGAACTGGAAAGAAATGTCTAATATTAAGGGACTGATTAAATAACTTATGGCATATGCCATTGATGATAAAATTATGTAGCTTTTAAAAATGATACTCCTGAAGATTACTTACAGACATGAGCAAAATGCTTATAAAAAGTTGTTAAATAGATAAATGGTTCATAAAATTGCAAGAGAGTACAATATAATATGAAAATAACCAAGAAATTTATACATATGAGATTTATGTGTAATGATTAGAAAGATAAACACCAAAATGTTAACAGTAGCTATTTCAGTGTAATAAGATTAGAGTTGACTTTTGCTTTCTTCTTTATTTATTTTAGAAATTTTCTTCAATGAAATGTTATTTATATAGTTTACAAAGGACAATCATTGCTATAGAACAATTTTGATTATAAAAATGTTGCTAAACTAGATGAGTTACAGTGCTAGCTCTTGTTCCAGGTACTGTAATCCTATAATTTTGTTTTAAAACAGTGGTTTGCAAGCTGCAGCTCTCAGACCTAATCTGGCCTGTGTAAAGCCAGCAGCCACGGCCACCATCACAGCAGCCTGGCCCATGCAGGTTCGCACTGGATTCGGACAGTCGGTAAAGAAACAATGGAGCCAAAAGCTGATGGGCCATCATCTTTAATCCTAGCTTGCACCCGGTGGGCAAGTAAAAACACACAGTGGGCTCCAAAACCCACTCATTCAGTGCTCACAAAGCTACTGACTTATCTGAGTTTCCTAGAATCAAAGGTTTCTAGCTCACCAGATTTATTCACCTCTGTTCCCCATCTCCTTCCTTCTCCCTGCACAAATTCTGGACAAACTGGCTTCTCACTCAACACTCCGCCATTTTGGCTGCTTCTCCTGGCCTCCTCCACGTGGCCCTTCTCTGCTCTCCTCTCTGCTCTCTCCTGTAATGATAATCTCAGGAACCAAGAGAGCAAGCTCCTGTTCTGCCCCCCCCCCCATTTTATAGTGTAGAAATCAAAACCTTTAATCCAATATACAAAATAGGGAAGTCTCTAATACAAAGTCACTTATCTGAGGCATGATGGGATTGCACCACCCCACATCAAAAAGGGTGGGAAAGGCTTGGTCCTAAAACCAAGCCCCAGGCTACAAGGATCCTACCTGCCCACAGCCCGCCCCCAACACACATTAATATCACCTGGGCGACAAGCTTCCATGTGGGCAGCACCATCTTTAACAAAGTGAGCATAATATATTTTATCTGTCCAACAGCCTGCTACACTTATGTCTATTTTCTTGTGTGTGTGTGTGTGTGTGTGTGTGTGTGTGTGTATGTGTGTGTGTGTGTGTGTGTGACAGAGACAGAGGGAGGGACAGACAAGAGAAGAGAGATGAGAAGCATCAATTCTTCCTTGTGGCTCCTTAGTCTCTTTAGTTGTTCATTGATTGCTTTCTCATATGTACCTTGACTGAGGGGCTGCAGCAGAATGAGTGACCCCTTGCTCAAGCCAGTGACCTTGGGCTTCAAGCCAGCGACATTTAGGCTCAAGCCAGTGACCATAGGGTCATATCTATGATCTCATGCTCAAGCCAGTGACCCCACACAAGCTGAATGAGCCCATACTCAAGCTGGGTGACATTGGGGTTTCAAACCTCAGTCCTCCACGTCCCAGTCTGATGCTCTATTCACTGTGTCACTGCCTGGTCAGGCACTTATGGCTATTTTCTTGCTACAGTGATAGAGTTGAGTAGTTTTACTAGAGACTACATGACCCAGAAAGTCTAAAATATTAATTATATGGCTCTTTATAAAAACAAAACAGAGCCTGACCTGTGGTGGCGCAGTGGATAAAGCGTTGACCTAGAAATGCTGAGGTCGCTGGTTCAAAACCCTGGGCTTGCCTGGTCAAGGCACATATGGGAGTTGATGCTTCCAGCTCCTCCCCCCTGTCTCTCTCTCTCTCTCTGTCTCTCTCTCTCTCTCTCTCCTCTCTAAAATGAATAAATTTTAAAAAATTAAAAAAAAATAAAAACAAAACAGAAAATAGACTCATAGGTACAGATAACTGTAGAGGCCTTGAATGGGAACATAGAACAGCCACAGAGTTCAGTGCCCTGAGGCAAAAGCCACAGTGGCTTTACGGACAAAAGTACTGAATGCAGTACTGTGCTGAATGCAGCACAATAGAGATAGAATTAGCAATTCTGATTAATCAATAGGTGGAGACATTTGAGTTATTCCTTTGTCCTTTAATCTGCTCTAAAGATGTTCCCTTTCCTGACTTCCTCATTCTAGTCCCTGCCTCTATTTGTGTGTTATCAATAAATATCTGTAAGGACTTGGGGGTCTGTGCTATCTCATGAAACCTGTAAGGGGGATTGTGAGGTGGTCTCCCCTAGGTCCCTGGGTGCACACCATATGGTCTCCCAATAGTCATTGTCTCCGTGACAAGTGGTGCTCTTTGTGAGGAACAGGAACGGCAGAGAACAATCTGGGGGTGGGTGTAAAGGGAATTAAGAGGTAAAACTTCTAGTTACACAATAAATCACAAGGATGTAACATACAGCATAGGAAATATAGTCGGTAGTCTCTTAATAACTTTGTAAGGTAGCAGATGGTTACTAGACTAATTGTGGTGATTACTTGGACATAAATGTTGAATCACTATGTTGTACACCTGAAATTAATATAATAGTGTATGTCAACTAGGATGAAAAATTTTTTTCTGACCTCTGTCCTAGAATGTTGAATTGGGAATTCTCGTTTAAAAATATAGTTTATTGTTACTTCAGATAAATTTTGATGTCTAAAACCTTATGAAGGTCTATATTTTATTTTAATAATTTTGTGAGTATTAAATTCACAGGGCCAGGAAAGAACAAGATTCAACTTGACACTTTTATTGAAGAATCAGAGAAGTTTAGAGGTTTAGATCAAGAGGGTCCTTAAGAGATCTGGGCCTGCGCTCCTTCTGCTGTGGCCTGCATGCTGTTGTTCCCAATCCTGCTTTATGGAAAGGGGCTCTTGTTGCTTTTTCTTCTTTTTGCAAAATGATTAACCCACTTTCCAATTGAAGGTGAAATTCTTCATTTCAATAACAAATATTTATGCATAAGGCATTCTGTGGCCGCTGTGGAAGATGAGTGAAGAGTCCGACCTTGAGAAACAGGATGGAACAAAATGGAAAGAGACACATGCAGAATAAGGGGAGGTTCAAAGCTGGTAGACAGCACTGGAAAGATACTTGAGAATTGAAAAAAATGAAGGTGAAATATATGTTAGATCTGTGAAAGAATTGAGTTAGGGTTTTGCATGGATTTTAGCCGTGATTCTCCTCACTTCGTTTTGTAATATTTTATCAGATTCACCTCCTGAGATTTTAATGAATAGGACTAGGAAAATTTTCTTCAAAATTTAATTTGCAGCTTTCAAATATGAAAAGTTGAATAACTTTGGTCCATGTTTTCTACAGAATGCAGATTTTCCTTTTGATTGATGTTCACATTACTATTTAGTCATTGAGGAATTATATTTCTTGGTGGATTATTCTGAGGGAAGAGTTGCTTCTCATTCAGAATAAAAAGTGAAGGGCTTTAGAATTTTCCCTGCTTCTAGATATTTTCTAATTATCCATTAGACATTTATTTGATTTAAAATACCTTTCTTTGCACCAGAGACAGGACTAGACCTATGGAGCATTTAATTGTTATATATTAGTGCCAAGGTCCAATCAAGTGACCTTCTAATGGAGATCTGCCTTAGTTAATAGGGCTGATGGTGGTGGGAGTGTGTAAGGTTGATCATTTGGAGCTGGGATGTCTTTTGAGGGCACTGTGAACTCATTGATTGCCTGAGGAAGAGGACAGGTCCGAGAATATACAGGTTGGAAGGCTTTAAAGCTCAACTACAGAGATTTTTTTTTAAATGATTTTCCTGCTCTGAGTCTTCCATATTTCCTTTCTTAACATTTATTGGTTTATCAAGAGATTAGAGATATCTAATAGTTTCTCTGAAGTTAATTCCCATGTGTAGATTATGAATATGTGAACCTAGATCTTATTATGGCTGAAAAACCTAACAGCTTTTTATTTGGAAATAAAATTATGGAAACAGTGTTGACAATGAAAAACTTAATTGTAAAATATTATCATTTTTATTTATATGATATACTCATAAATATTTCTGAAAAATCCATATTTATTTCCTTAGAAAACATATAGTTTTAAGGTACTTCATGAATTTTTATTTTTCTTATTTGCCAAGTGAGAGGAAAGGATATAGAGAGCCAGACTCCGCATGCACCCTGACCAGGATCCTCCAGTCAACCCCCGTCTGGGGCCATGCTTGCAGCAGAACTATTTTTAGCTCTTGAGATGGAGGCTCCACAGAGCCATCCTCGGTGCCTGGGGCCAATGCACTCAAATCAATCAAGTCATGGCTGCAGAAGGAGAAGAGAGAAAGAGAGAGAGAGAGAGAGAGAGAGAGAGAGAGAGAGGAGAAGGGGAGGGATGGAGAAGCAGATGGTTGCTTCTCCTGTGTTCCCTGATCAGAAATTGAACCTGGGGCATCCACACGCCAGGCCAATGCTCTACCACTAATACAACTGGCCAGGGCTATGAATATTTAAAATTTTTGTATTTTATAGACACTGTATTTTGATAGCAAATTTTTGTTGAAGTACAAAGAACATATAAAATACATTATTTATAGAGTTTCCTAACCTGCATTAATCTTGTAAAACTTTAGACAACTCTGTATTTCCAGAAATGATACAATTTATGCTTTAGGATCTATATTTATATTTATCATGTAAATATATTTATCTTGCATATGAAATTTCTAATATATATGAAAATGAAAAGAATGTAAGTTCTTTTACATCAATATATTTACTTAAAATAGTATATAAGAAATTTTAGAATCTGATGCCAAGTCCCATGTAAGTTATTAATATAGTAGTTTAGTATTCTTAGCAATTGTTATACATAAAGATAATATTTCTGATTTGTACTGTAATCTACATGCATCCCAAAGAATATACATAATATACCTTGGACATACCTAATTGATTCAAGATTAGTTTATTACTGGCTTTGCTATGAGTTGTTGTTTAGCTCATTGTTTACTATTACCTCTCAGTGAAAATGAGTCCAACTTAACTTTGCTTCAAATGATCTGCATGAAAGTGAGTTAAACGCTGTCTCTCTTACAGCAAAAGTGATAGTTAATACAATAGTTATCCATTCCAGGAACACCATAAGGATCCCATGGACTGCGGGTGAGGACTCCTATCATTGAATCAGTTTTCTGCATTCAGAAAGCCTGCATGCTTGCCCTGCATGCGTGCCTTCTTGCTTCAGTGTGCAGGTCAATAGCTTTCCATGTGTGGGGGTTCCAGGAGTCCTGTCAGAAAGTTTTTAACTCAAATAAATAAGCTCTTTGCATTTAAGAGAAAATATATTTACCTCTCTATAAAACTGAATTCTATATGATAAGAAATCTTGACTTTAACAAATAATTTTCATCATCATCATTTATACCAAGCATCTTATTTTTTTTTAATTTTTTAAAACTTTATTCATTTTAGAGAGGAAAGAAAAAGAGAGAGAGAGAGAAGGGAGGAGCAAGAAGCATCAATTCCCATATGTGCCTTGACCAGGCACACCCAGGGTTTTGAACTGGCAACTTCAGCATTCCAGGTCAATGCTTTATCCACTGCACCACCACAGGTCAGGCTATACCAGGCATTTTTTGAAAGTGCCTTATCTTGAGCTGGTTCTGGGTAGAGTGCAAAGTGGACAGGAAATGTTGATTCAAATAAACACAAGGAAGATGCACACAGTTCTATCAATGTTAAAACAAAAAATGTGTACATCAGATAGATGATTTAATAGTATTTTAACTCCTAGGAGAATAATTATGTAGGAAAGGGTGGTATTAAGCCATGAAATTTGTTAGTCTTCTACATTCAATTATCCTAAAGAGGCTTTAAGAAGAAGAAGGAATTTTAAGATATGCTTCAATGAAAGAAAGTGCTCTTCCTAATATCACATATTGGGTAGCAAATTACTGTTTCAGTGTTTTGTCTGCATTCATAATCTTGGGCAATTATTTTAATACATAGAGATAGTGAATCTTCAAAACTGAGAGAGCAAAAACCACATATTTTTGCAAACAATGGGAGTGATTATTAAATCTTATTTCCTAGAAAATTGAAAAAAAGGCATATCTCACTAGAAATTGGTAATATCTTTTTTTTTTTTTTTTTTTTTTTTGTATTTTTCTGAAGCTGGAAACAGGGAGGAAGTCAGACAGACTCCCGCATGCGCTCGACGGGGTTCCACCCGGCACGCCCACCAGGGGCGATGCTCTGCCCACCAGGGGGCGATTCTCTGCCCCTCTGGGGCGTTGCTCTGCCGCGACCAGAGCCACTCTAGCACCTGGGGCAGAGGACAAGGAGCCATCCCCAGCGCCCGGGCCATCTTTGCTCCAATGGAGCCTCACTGCAGGAGGAGAAGAGAGAGACAGAGAGGAAGGAGAGGGGGAGGGGTGGAGAAGCAGATGAGCACCTCTCCTGTGTGCCCTGGCCGGAATCGAATCCGGGACTTCTGCACGCCAGGCCGACGCTCTACCACTGAGCCAACTGGCCAGGGCGAAATTGGTAATATCTTAATTGTGGATATTTTGAAACACTAGACCATTTTATTAAATGTTATTTTTTGTTCTTATGTGTGTTTGAGTCTGTTTATAAAATTGCCAAAGGATACTATTAATATAATACTTTAAATTTATTTGAGATTATCCCTGAGGATGAGGTATCCATTTATTTTGTTCTTTTGATTTATTTATTGTGACATAAGAAATATTTTAAATTTGAATTATTCAAAATTTCTAATAAGATCACTCCTTCAATGGGCAGTATGTATAATATGAATGTTAATTTGGTACAGAGTGGGATTTGATAAAATAAACTTTATTATCCAGCACAAACTTCTACTTTATATACATATTTTTAAAATTTACCTTATATGTGCTATGACAAGAATGCTGTAATTTGCTGTTTGAAATTATAGCTCTTCACGATGAGAGGGAAGCTTGATTTGATTAATTATGCTTACAAGCTGTTAGAGAGGGGGAAAAACGGTTTTGACTTCAGTTTTTGCATAATTGCTGCTTTTTGAATTTACATCACTTCCATCAGTTGTTGAGAAATGAAGAACTAATTTATTTTAAAGAGATAAGATGAAGAATTGAGGATACTAATACTAAGAAGTAACGACATTGAACTATTACTTTAATATGGTGATCAGTAAGATGACAGAAAGCATTTATTAAAATGTTAGTCTCATACTTTATACTTTTCAATCTTTAAGAAAATAGTTATTTTTTATTTAGAGAACTTATTTCTTAGCTAGTTTTTATTTTACTTAACTGGCATTAGATGTTACATTAAAAGGAACACAATTGATCCTTCATATATTGCTTTGTTGAAAGCATTTATGATGAGCCCTTTAAAGTTGTTATTCATTATGCTACTAGAACAGTCATTCAGATTCATTTCAGTTGTTTTGGTCAAAAAACTATAATTAGACAGAAAATATTTATTGCTGGTACCAAGACAATGATACAGATGGGAAGCATTAGGAAAACAGAAAATATAGGCAACCCAATATCCAAAATAAGGCATTTCATTTGTAGACAGTTTAAAAATTAGTGTAAAGTTCATTAAAATAACCAACAGTGTTTCTTCTCTGTCAGTGATTAATTAGAAGGTATTGCATCAGGTTGAGACTTATGTAAAAGACAGTGTAAGACTTATTAACTCTGGGAAGGTAATTTCTGAAGTGCCATTTTCATTTTTGTTTCCCTTTCCATTCCAATCTTATTCCTTTCTTTCTGTAAACTCTTACGTCTCGGATCCAACAAGAATCCCTCTCAACAGCCATGTTTGGTTAAGATTAGCTTGTTCTTTTCAAGTTCACAGCTTCATAAATATGCATGCTATTCTGGGAAGCGAAGATTCTGTCCATGACAATTTGCTGTTCTGCAGCTTGCATGATGTAGTCCATTACAACAGAGAAATTGCATACACATGTTGGCTGAAGAAAGTTTTACTGGGAGGAAATCAAGGAATTTCCTAGGAAGATTAGGAAAATTGACCTTTGTTTAGAGAGAAAGAAAGAGAAATTTTATTTGGCATGTTCTTCTATATTTGCACAAAATATTTACACAGTCCTCAAACTGTGGAAAAACTAATTTAGAATATTTTCTAACTGAATTCTCTGTTCAAATAGACACTTGGCACAGTTTGCAAATATTTATTTGCCTCAAATTGTATTCTAATATAGTCCTAGGTTATGCATTGGGACGCCATAGGACTTGGATCTACTTTTAACTTAGAATTTATCACATTCTGTTTTTTATGATTTGTTTTTCTCACTTAGTCAACATTTTTGAGGAGGAGAGAATTTGTTTTAGCATCTGCTTGGTTCCATGCTGAGCACAGCACATAGATAGTTCTCAACAAATACTGTCTAATTGAGAGATTATAGTTAACATTGATAATGATCAAAACGACTGGAGGCTTCATTTTTAACTGTGATAAAAATGTAAATGTAACATTTTAAGAGGTTGGTGCTAACTTGTTTATTAGTATTTCATTGAGTTCTTGTCTGAGTAATATTGATTTGTTTAGTAGTAAAATTTTTACATGTACTGGGGTACTTAAATCAGGTTCTTTCTATAACCCACTGGGGCTCCAGAGCCATGGGTTTAATATAAATAAGGACTTTTGAAATAGTTTGAAAAATGTTGCATGCATGTGCATTTTTCTGGAGAGAGGATCAAAGCTTTTATTGGATTCTCAAAGAGGTCTGTAACTTAAGGTTAAAAATGACTGAATTAAAGAGTAATTATTTTTGGACAAAGTCCAGATTTTGTCAGTTATCACATGTTCTCTCTGTGATTTATCATTTGAATTAAACTTTGATAAAAAATAAAAAATGAAATAAGAACATATGTTCCTATTTGACACAACATTCACTGTTTTAAAAACATTAATATCCTTATTTTAAACTGTAAGAGACTTTACAGGAGAGAAATATTGTTAGAGAAAATCAGTATTTAAAAATACTATGTGGGAAAGTAGGTTACAAAACTTATGTATAGTAGGTTATTTTGTATATAATTAAATATACTTCACATAAATAAAATGTTTCTAAATTATAGAATAAAGACAGGAAAATTATCCTTGAATGATTATCTACAATGATTATTCCTGGGGGGTGGCTCTTATAAGGTTTTATTTTTTCTTTTGGCTATTAACTCTGTATTTGGGAGTCTGCTCTTGAAATCTGTATTGAAAAATACATGCCTCTACCATGTGAGGACATAGAGAGTAAGCAGTCTCCAACCTGAAAGAGAGCCTTCGTTAGAACCTGACCACGCTGGCACTCTGATCTTGGACTTCCAGCCTCCAGCATTGTGAGAAAGACATTTCTGTTGTTTATAAGCCCTTTCTCATATACATACGGGTGGGGCAAAAGTAGGTTTTAAGTTGTGTAGATGGAAAATAATATAATAATTAATTAATAATAATAAACTCTGTTTCACATTCAACAGTAAACCTACTTTTGCCAAACCCTGTACATAGTACACACACACACACACACACACACACACACACACACACACTGACTAGTACTCAGAGTAGCTCTTTCTTTTTTTATTTTTTTTTAAGATTTTATTTATTCATTATAGAGAGGGGAGAGAGAGAGAGAGAAGGGGGGAGGAGCAGAAGGCATCAACTCCCATATGTGCCTTGACCAGGCAAGCCCAGGGTTTTGAACCGGCAACCTCAGCATTTCCAGGTTGACACTTTATCCACTGCGCCACCACAGGTCAGGCTCAGAGTAGCTCTTTGAAGATCTTTACATTTTATCAGCTGATACTTTCTTCAAACATTTAAATATAAACACCAAGGCATACATATACACATAAATACACATGTATCCAACAGAGAGATCAATCTTCTTCAAAGACTAGAATAATTTAAACATCATTGAAACAAAACTGTGTTCATCATTATGTTGTAAGGACCTTATGCTTCTGTTGTCAATGAATCTATCCTTTGCTTAACAGTTCTAGGCTGGCAGCAGGCTGAAGTGATTTCTCAACACTTTGGATACAGGTAAGAATTTAGAAGGACTCAGAATATAGATGAGCAGGAGAAAATAAGTGAACTCTACCAGTCAGTGATGAAAGAAAATGGATGTGCCCATAATGTCTACACAATTAACAGAGACAATGATGGGAGTTTTGTCTCCCTTTCTTCCCTATCCCAACACACATGCACACATGTACACAATGATTCAAAAAACACCCAAGAATGCATATTTTACGCAGTCTCTACACCTTTCAATGTTGCATGAGACACTATTTTGAGTCTTCCTGTTGTTTCCCTTAAAGGTTTACCCTTGATATTATTTAGCTACAGTTTACTTATAAAAATGTTTTTGTTTTATTGAAGGCTAGAAGCAATTATTTGATTCTTTGTGCATACACATGGTATGAATTGAGTGGATCCCTGTAACTACCTTCCTCAAAAAAAGAAAAAAGAAAAGCCCTCTCTAAATCATGTAGTAAGATTTATAAATGGAAATTCAGAAATATTTTTACATTAGGTCCAGAGAACTCTAATGAAGCCAAAAAAAATAAATAAAAAATATCCTAATGAGTAAATTTGATCACTAGTTTTTATTTTATTTCATTTTATTATATTTTATTCTTCTTTTCCAAGTGAGAGGAGGGGAGATAGAGAGACAGACTCCCCCATATACCCTGACTGGGATGCACCTGGCATCCCCTTTCTGGGGCTGATGCTCTGCCCACCTGGGGCCATACTTGCAACTGAGCTATTTTTAGCACCTGAGACAGAAGCTCCATGGAACCATCCTCAGTGCCCTGGGCTGGTACGTTCAAATCAGTGGAGCCATGGCTGTGGGAGGGGAAGAGAGAGAGAAAGAGTAGGGGGAAGGTTGGAGAGGTAGATGGTTGCTTCACCTATGTTCCCTGACAAGGAATCAAACCAGGGTCATCCACATGCCAGGCAGATGCTCTACCACTGAGCCAACCAGCCAGGGCCGTGATCACTAGTTTCCTATTTGACACTAAGTTGTAAAATGCCACCATATTATGTACCATATTTATGAAAGGAATCTAAGTATTTAACTTTTATTCGTTGTTAGAGAATTGCTGGGGAAGGTAGATTTGTGAGGCTTAATAAAGAGCTTTGGTAATATTGATATCCTATGTGTTCTTTAATTTCTAGCCTCTTAATTTGCCTGCCACAGCCTCTGTGACTGTGGCATGGAAACCTACACATATCTCTCAAGTTATCAAAAACACATGAAATTTAAATTCCTAATTTGGCATTTGAAAGAACACTCCCCAGAAGTCTTAGAGGGTAAGTTCGAAGATGAAGTTAGTCAAAGCAAAGAGGCTACCACTCTACCCATTCTTTGATCCTACCACAAGAGTTTTCACAAGAAGCAGGACAGAAAGCAGGTTGAAATAGTTGTTCATTTTGGGCTGAAAGGTATCCATCCCCCATTTTGTTAAAAGTAAACTGGCTCTTCTTTGAGCCATATGCTCTCTCTTCTGCACATATCATGTATTTGAGTTCCATGTATTTGAGGAGGACATGATACAAGTCTGTCCAAATAAGACATTGTGTAATGTCCTGTCCAGAGTAATTGATTCTGAGATGACACATGAGATACAATGAGGTTTTTCTGGGGTTGGGTAAATCCAGGGAAGATGTGAGTCTGTAGCTCCTGGCAACCATCTAGCCACAAAGAACTTGAGAATTAAAGCAGTATGGAGAAGGGTGGGCTTCAAGGTTGAGAGAGAGAGTGGATTCTGGGGACATTGCTTGAGCCCCTCAATAAATTTTTCATTTTCATCAGTCAGTAGGTTTATTCATTTAATTGAGTTTTTTGTTTGTTTGTTTGTTTTGTTTATCTGCAAAGATTCCTAACCGATGTAACACCTGCTCCCTGCTGAAAAGCACACAGACTCTGTCTAGCTGGAGAATAAAATAGGGCCCCTTAGTACCCCAGAACAGCACTGCACAGTCTGGCCCAGCATTGCTTTTCAGCTTCTTTGGATTATTTTTTGTTAAGCTTCTAACTTCTTAACTTATATACTTAGCCCAAAAATATTCAGCCTTATTTATTTATTTATTTAGTGAAACAAATACTTCAGGTTATAAATATTTTTCTAAGTAATTATTTGGTTGGATTACTCAGGTTTTGGTATGTGATATTTATTTTCCAATTTCCGTTGAGGTTAGGGTAAGGTAGGGTAAGCTGGATTGAGAGCCTGCTTATGCCTTAGATTCTTGTTCTTGCTTTCTATTATATATTTTAAGATTTTCTTTACTTTCTTATTGCCTTGCAAGCTTAGCCATGCACTAGAATGGTTTTTTTTTTTAAAAAAAAACAAAGTTTTATCTAACATTAAGAAGGTTATTTTATCTGCTATCTTGTGAGAAACAGAAATTCTCAATTGCCTGCATTTAAATCCTTATCATTCTTAAAGGCTCTAAAAGCCTACCTCTTTAGAGAGCTCTTCTGTCAGATAAAATTAATAATCCCTTCCTCTGGATTTCTATATTACTTATACCTCCACTGAGCACTGATTTCATTTGGTCATAGTCAATTCTCATTTATATGTCTTATCTCACACCATCCTTATCCACTTTCCCCCAACAATATCTTACCTCTTTTTGCAATCTTCCTAAATGCCAAAGTGTCTTCCTAAGTTGGGTTAAAATTTTACACCTCACATGATGGTTTCACATATTCTTCTCCTCACTAATGTGTTCCATCTCTGACCTTCTATTACTTTCTTAATTTATGTGACAGAAATAGTACTTTATGGTTCATAATCTTGCCATGTTCTCTAATTTTATGATATTCTTAGACAGAAACCAGATGGGTATTAATATATTGTTGTTCTACCCCACCTAGATGTCAGTTGGAGTCTCCTTGTCTCTTTAATTGTAGATAGAATTGTTTTGAACCACCACTGCACACTGAGCATATATACAATGTCTTAGAGCCTGGAAAGAGGTATAATTCTCAAGTTCAACCTCTGTCTCCAATCTCCTGTTTTCACAGGTTTAGCTGTTAATGGGTCATAGTTACAAGCCATGCTTGCTACTTTGTTCTCTCTACATTAACCCATTTCTGAAGTTCATTCTCTCAATTTCCACAAGGAATAATTTACCTGAATACCTTTATCCCAAGTGTTGTTCCAACCTTATAGCAACTTACTGGCTTCTCTCTTTTTCTTAACTTTTCTCCTAACACTTATAATTCTTTATTATTTTTAATGCTAAGTATTAGAAAAATTTCCTGGTCCTGGCCAGTTGGCTCAGTTTTAGAGCGTCAGCCCAGTGTGTGGAAGTCTCAGGTTCAATTCCCAGTCAGGACACACAGGAGAAGCAACCATCTGCTTCTCTACCCCTCCTCATTCTCTCTTTTTCTCTTTCTCTCTCTCTCCTCTCCCTCCTGCAGCCATGGCTCGATTGGTTCAAGTGAGCTGACCTCAGGTGCTGAGGATGGCTCCAGGGACTCTGCTTCAGGAACTAAGAACAGCTCAGTTGCTGCACAACAGAGAAACACCCTAGATGGGCAGAGCATCGCCCTCTAGTGGGTTTTCTGGGTGGATCCTGGTCGGGGCACATGTGGGAGTCTGTCTCTTTGCCTCTCCTCCTCTCACTAAAAATAAAATTAAAAAAAAAAAGAGAAAAATCTCCCCATTTATTTCTGCAGATCCACATTTTTCAATGTTTTCCTAAGGCTAGCTCTCTGGGGCAGCTCTTAAGAGGATGGTATTTTCATTCGATTCTGCCCTAACTCAAACATACTTTTTCTAGCAGCTCAAGGCTAGCTTCCTGCTTCCTTGAAGGCCCTCCTTTACTACTGTGGTCACTAGGAAGTAAGAACCCAGGTGGCAAGATGCAGCTGTTGCTAGCTATTTCTGGCAGCACGATTGAGCTGGAGAAAGACCTATAGAGAAAATTTTTTTTAGTGTTTTTCAGTTTGCTCCACATTTATTCTGAATCCTAGTGCTGCACCTTTTTCGTTCTTAGCATTCCAAGACAAAAGAAACTGGAATAGCTCTATAAGGAATGGCTTTTAAAAATTTTATTATTTACTACTATTATTATTATTTTGGAGGAAAGAATGAGGGTGCAGAGAAAGAGGAAGAGAGAAATGGAGAACTATATAATTCACGCTTTTGAAGTCATGTAACTCAACGTTGCTGGGTTCAATAGACTGTGCCTATTCGTCTAATGCTTATTCTATTCCAAAGAGTCTAATAAGTATGTTTGCCTTTGGAGGTGGTGTTTTGTGTGGAAAATAAAGCAACATCATGAACAATGTCTGCACTTATTTATATGGATGAATTTCAAAAACATGTGGAGTGAAAGAAACAACTCTCAGAATAAAATATAATTAGGTATTATTCTACTTAAGTAAAGTATAAAAATAGATAAAACCAAACTAGTGGCCTTGGCTGGTTGGCTCAGTAGTAGTGCATCAACCCAGCCTGTGGAAGTCCTGGGTTTTAGTCTCTCTCTCTCTCTCTCTCTCTCTCTTCCCTTCCCATAGCCATGGCTTGAATGGTTCAAGCAAAGTTAGCCTCTGGTGCTGATGATGGTTCCATGGCCTTGCCTCAGGTTATAAAATAGCTCATTTGCTTAGCAATAGAGCAGCGGCTCAGATGGGCAGAGCATCACCCCAATAGAGGACTTGCTGAGTATATTCCAGTCAGGGTGCATGTGGGAGTCTGTCTCTCTGCCTCCCCTCCTCTCACTTAAGAAATTAAAAACAACAACAACAACAACTACTAACTGTTGAGTTACCTGTTACAGTAGTAAAACTAATTTTGGAATGTATGGGAATGTTCTATTTATTGGTATGAGGGTCAGATGCAAGTATTTTACTTTACTTTTCCCTAAACTCTACAATTAAATTTAAACATTTTTATATACTCTTTTGTGCATATGCTATATTTCAAAGTATAATATTGATAGGTACATAAACTAAACAACAACAAAAAATGCACCAATAATACACAAATATCAACAAAGCAAAATGTATCAGAAACTCTTAAATTTCCAAAGTCTGGCATTAGATCTATCTTTGGATGAAAAAATCTTATGTAAATGTATTTTGACCTTGGGAAAAAATAAGGTACAATTGCTACTAAACAAAAAGTCTTTCTTCTTGCTGAATATATCAACTGTAAAGGAGAAAATCAGTGACTCATACCATACTACACTCAATGTCTGCACAAAGGATTTAGAATAATTATTCTTGGGAGGTTCAGGCATATTTCTTTAAGATATTGACAACTGGTATTGGTTGGTTAAGTCCCAAACCATTGCAGAGAAACAGAAAGAAACAGACCCTCATCATTCTTGTGGAAATATAAAAGTTTAAATATAGTCAATTATTATTAATAGTTGCAGAATAAATCAAAATAACCATAACACATTATTTAACCTGATAGCTAGGGATCTATTGCTTGAGGTACATAAATATGCTTTTAAATACTTTATTTACATTCAGGACAAAGCTGCCACCTTTTGCGCCTAGGTTTTTGAGATAGGCTCCTCTTTCGGAGATAAAAAATGAAAAAAAAAATCAACCAATATTTCTATGCAGAATATGTCAAAGCACATGATGAAATTAAAGCTTTCTGTTATATAGAGTATAATTTCCTCATTTGCATGCATTCATTTCTTTTCCTTTTACTTGACTCTCCTGTCACCCAGTATAACAGATGAAAATGCCATTTTGTTTATAGAGGACTGTGTGTGTTAATCATATAATCATATGTATTTTCACAGACTTAGTACCTTCAGCTGAGGGTATTTGTATTCCTCTGCATTTTCAATCGCAAGCTTGCTAGGCCTTTGAATAGGTTGAATACATACCCAGGAGAGATGTGACTTTTTCCAAGTCGTGTATGAAGTCAGTGGGTTTTCTTTATAATAAGACCATGTTCCTTTTCTTCCTTTTGTAAGAAAAACAAGATTTGACACTATTGTGGAGCAAGCCAGACATACTTTAGAACTTGGCTTTTTTCCAGAACCCTGGAGTGCTCATTCTGGTTGTATTTAAAAAAATTTTTGTTATTGTGTTAATATTTACAGTTTGTATAAAACATATTTTTAAGGTTCATATTTGTCATAATTACTATTTCATTTTCTCAAACTCATACTCAGGAACCTCTATAGATATGATTATACACACATATACACATATACATACATGCATATATACATACAACATAAAACATACACTCATGTGGGTGTGTGTCATGTGTGGGGGTTTCTGAGTACTAGTGCTGGCATATGTGAAAGTCTCTCTTTAAGAAAGACTCTAAAAAGCATAGTCAAAGAAAGAAAGAAACAATTTTTGAAAGTCCAAAGCTATCCCAAGGTCCTCATCTCCTTTGCTTCCCTGGATTTTCTCCAGATGCCACCTATGTATCATGGATTTAGAGGATCTAGGAAGAAGTGTAGTTATATCAATGGCAAAGGTCTTTGTTCATCCAAAACCATAAGGCTACCTTTCAGGGAAGGAGCCCACTATTCCGATGTAACCATTTGTTCTTTTCTTTCCTAAATGTTGAGAAAATTGCAAGTCACATCCAGTTTGTTACTGTTGTTTCAATTATGATAATTTTAGCTGTAAGCTAAATTAGAGGTTCATTTTAGTCACAGCCAACAGGAGCAGATGCTACTTTTCTGGCTTCTGGACATTCTTCTCCTCATAGGAACAAACACGCCTACCCCCACTTCTCTTTTTATTTCAACTTTCTATGTTATATATAAAGCAACATGAAAAAAACAGACAGGCATTCTTAAATCACAAAGAGTCACTCTTTAGATGTTGGTTACCTGTTAAGTCCAAATTCTAACGGTGGCATTCAAAAGAAAAAAAAAACACACACACACAATTTTGGGCATATAGAGATTCATAAAGAAAAATGTCAATTATGACTTAATATCTGTCCTTAACATTTTAAAATAATAGCTTAATTGAGATAGAATTCATATACCATACATTTCATTTCTTTAAAGTGTACAACTCAGTGGTTTTTAGTTTATTCATAGAGTTGTACAGTCATCACAATTAATTTTAGAACATTTTCGTCTGTCCAAAAAGACATCCTGTGCCCCAGTGGTCACTGCCCATTTCCCTCCAACCTCCCCGGCACTGGGTACCCACCAACCTACTTTGTGTCTCTATAGATTCTTCAATTCTGAACATTTTGTATAAAATAGAATAAAAAAAATATGTAATCTTTTGTAACTGGCTTTTAAAGTTATGAATGTTTTCAAGGTTCATCCATTTTGTAGCATATATTGATACTTTATTTTAATATCAAATAATATCCCTCTGTGTGGCTCTACCACAGTTTAGCCATTCATCAACTGAGGGACATGTGGGTTGTTTCTATGTTTTGGCTATTTGAATAATGTTGCCATGTACATTTATGTAGAAGTTTTTGTACACGTGTATGTTTTATTACTCTTGCGTGTATACACAGGAATGGAATTGCTGAGTCACATGGTAACTTGATGTTTAACCTTTTGAGAAACTACCAGACTGTTTCCCAAAGCTGTTGCACCATTTTCCATTCCCAACAGCTGTATATGAGGGTTACAGTTGTCCTTAGCTTTTAATTGAATTTTTTGTTTTGAGACCCACTAGAATAAAAGCCTGTACTTAGGCCCAACATGACAGTGTCAACACCAGAACCAATGATAATAAACTGGTTATGCCTTTTGTAGGTGCATTTTAAGATTTAGTTGTATAACACTTGAGAACAGTTTCTCTGTAGCTCTTAAGTAGGATTCAGAAAACTTACCAATACTAGGGCTCTTTGAACGCTGGAAAAATAAGCTTGCTGCCCCAGAAAGTGCTTTCCTTTGTTCTCTCTCCCATGACACCTGATACGAGCCTGTGGTTTTGGCTTCTGATGAGGTTTGCTGTGATTGCTTCAGTGGCAGTGGCATTTTAGGTTACTCTTCAAATGACTCCTTTAAAAAAAAATCTATCAGCAAACTCTCTCACATAGTGTCTTGGTGTTGTTGTGTATTGGAGAATTAATATGCAGCTTCGTGTGGCATTCTCCTTTTGTCCTTAAAAGTCATTCTTATGTCCAGGTGAACACTTTGATCTTTTACTCACTGTTTTCTTAGCATGATGCTTGTCTTATATTTTTCTCCCTTTGGGTTCTGGAATTGTTTACTTTACATTTACAGCTCCAAGTACATTTGAATGTGTTTCTTGACCCAGAATTGAACTGTTGGAGGAAGAGATTCCAAACCTTCACAGTGCCTTGTGTTAAATTGCCCTCTGCCCTGAAGTTTTCATTGAGATATGAGAACATTCAGTTAAGTTTTACTCTGCACAATTGTGCATTGCAGAGTTATGGAAATAGACTGAGCTGAGGCATAAATGTGTGTAGAAAGCTGACAAAGAAATACAGAAGGTTTGAAAATTAGCCCTGTTATCTTTGAGATCGGGTTGAAATTCACTACAAAGCTGATTCCCACATTAGTTTTCACCACATTAGAATGGATCTGTCTTATTTATTTTTGTTCAGGATGCCATTTTAGCTCATTTCAATGCTGTTGGTAGGTGCCAATGCAGCCCAGCAGCTGGTTGGAGGATGTCATGGAAACATCCAAGAGTCAGGGCAGAGTGATGATTCTGGGACCCCGATTTCCTGTAGCGAGTGGAATTTGGGGTCAATCCAAGACCCAAGGGTCTAAAAGAAGCCTTTGGTGCCTTGGTGAGCCTGTATCTTCGCAGAGACTGCTTCCTCTATTCTGGAGCCCAGCGTGGCAGGTCAGTTGGGTATTAATGCTGGTCCAGATCAGACAAACGTTTGCTTCATACCTTCAGATATTATAATGTGGCTTTCTGATGCTTTTGAAGGGCTGAGAATGCAGCCTGAATAATTTCCTTGATCCAAACCCTCTTCTGTCCATGGTTCCTCCTTTTCATCCCTTCTTTGCTCTGATGAATAATCAGCAGATGTTTTTTGACTCTGTATAGTGAATTCAACTTTAAAAAATATACAGGGTTGTCTTCTTTTGATTTTCTTACTTAATGCAATAAAATACTAAGGGAAAATGTTCTTTAACACCTATTTTGAATCTTCTAGCTGTCCCTTCACACTGTTCCAGCACACTGGCCTCCTGTCTCTTCCTGGACTCAAACCTCCTCAGGGCCTTTGCTCTTCTTATTTCTCCTGCCAGGAGTGCGTGCTGCCATACTGCCTTCCCATCTTTATTCAGCGTCATCTTCTCCAAGGAACCCATTTAAAGTTGCAATCTGCTAGCTTCTGATACTTTCTATTTTGCTTCTTTGTTTTGTATAGCATTTACAGCCATCCAACATGCTATGTATGTTGCATCTTACTTTGTTTTTTTAATCCCCTCCCCTCAGTAGAATATAAGCTTCATGAAGAGTGAGGATTATTGATAATTTTATTTAAAGTCAAGAAGAATGCCTGGTGTAAAAAGAACTCAATAAATATTTGCCACATGAATACCATGTGTATTTAAATTGGGCCTTTTTTTTTTTATAACTTACCTCATTCCACAAATGATATGAGGGTGACAAGTCTCCTTTAAGTGAACCACATTGAAAAACTGGAAGGATACTTTATCAGTCCTCTGTGCTTATATGCTAGCCACAGGACTTACAGCAGAGAGGGTAACAAAGCCAGACTGCAAGTTGCAGAAACTCTTTCTCTGGACATCTTCAAAACCTTTATTGTGAGGCTAACCACTTAACCAATAGGATTGTTGGCAGTGGTGGGATTCAAATAATTTAACAATCGGTTCTCTGTCCTAATGACCATTTTAAGTATAAAAAAAGATATACTGAAAGGTAGTTTATTATTTCATGCATTTAATACTTAAATAACAACAGTAAAAGAGGTATACAAAACTAGATTATGTTATGAGTTTAAAATAGTAATAAAAATATTAAATAATATCTGACAAAAAACAATAAAACTGTTATTTAAGATATTTCCATATTGCTTCTTGATTGGTGTCCTAACTTGCAATTTTTTTTGCCATTTATTTCCACCTATGGACAGAATGAACATTATTAGGGGTGCTTAGACTATGCTGTTGCACAGATGAACATTAAGAAAGAGTAAGGGTCTCTGACTGCTTGGCTCAGTGATAGAATGTCAGCCTGGTGTGTGGATGTCCCAAGTCCAGTTCCTGCTCAGGGCACACAGGAGGAGCACCCATGCTTCTCCACCCTTCCCCCTATTGCTTTTCTCTCTCTCTCTCTTTCTCTTCCCTCCTGCAGCCATGGCTTGATTGGAGTGAGTTGGCCCCAGGTGCTGAAGGTGGCTCCATGGCCTCCTCCTCAGGCACTAATAAGACCTCGGTTGCTGAACAACAGAGCAATTCCCCAGATGGGTAGAATATCACCCCCTAGTGGGCTTGTGGGTGGATCCGGTCCAGGCACATGCCAGAGTCTGTCTCTGCCTCCTCTCCTCTCACTGAGTGAATTAAAAAAAAAAAGTGTAAGGAATGTAAATTTGTGATTTACACATTGGGTATCTGCCCAGGTGCCCACCTCAGAGACAAACCTGATTACAAGTCCCATTTCAGCAACTGGTTTGCCAAACTCAACAAAAAAATCAAGTATTGCTTCTGCTGAACCAGTGTGAACTGTATGAATCCCATCACTGATTGAAGGCCTCATCAATATTTTTAAGATAGGGGCATAAAGTACCCTATTTCTTAATTTTCTTAAAAAATTCTAAGGGAAGGGATTGACAATGCTGTGGGAATTTATAGTGTACAGTTATTAACTGTTATGAGTTGAAATGTTGCCTCTCCCCCCAAAAAAGAGATATTGGAGTCATACTCCAAGTATGTACCTATAAATGTGACCTTATTTGGAAATAATGTTTTTACAGATAATCAAGTTAGGAGGAAGTTATTAAAGTATGCTCTAATCTAGTTGGGACTCTGTGCATACAGCAAGGGGAAATTTTGACACAGAGACACATACAGAGGGAAAACAATGTGAAGACACAGGAAGAACATCTATGAGTCAAGGAATGGCTGAAGCCATTTACATTCCTTTTCTAGACTCAAGAACTGTGAGACAATGCATTTCTGTTGTTGAAGCCACCTAGTTCATGGTACTTTGTTATGGCAGTCCTAGGAAACATACATTTTTTTAATGTTATTACTATTTATGGTTTGGCATGTTGTTTTGGGACTGATCATTTATTTAAATCTCGAAGCTTTAGATTTTAATTTCTGGAGAAAATTTCCATCTGTCACTTACTCACAAGTAAACTAATGGTGGGAAGGTAATGTTCTAAGACATTTAATAAAAGAAGTATACTTTTAGTGCTTTTTAAATTACATCATTTAGAAGGCTGACTTTACAAATAAAAGGACTGGTTATGTTAAACTGTTTGATGCTAGATTTTAAGAAGTATTTTTAATAAGTACTTCTTTACAAATGCAGTTTATATAAATGATACTCTACAATTTTCTGAAGGAAATATTTTACATAATTTTAAACATTTAACATTAACTATTGGAACTATGAATGGAGTCTGGAAGTACAGTTTATTTTTTGAGGGGCTAAATTTGATTATTTAAATTGGTTGAGAAAGTTTTAAAGACATTGTGAAATTCAATTAAATTGACAGACCGTAATGTTAGTAAGAAGTGAGTTTGTATGTTAAAGTCTTTTCCTTCCTGTATTCATCACACATCTTAAGATATGGTAATATATACACAAGCTATATTTTTAAAATACTCAATTTAGTTTGACATTATTGTAAGAAAGAAAAGATCTAAGAAGAGATCAGTGGCTTAAAATTCCATAATGATAATGAACTGGAGGGAACCTTGTATACTAAGTGAATTACAGAAAAGACAGTGGGAAAACTATACTTAAGTAGTAATATTGAGTATCATCCAATTTACTCTGTTTATAAAGATCCATAACTTGAAACATATATGATATAATTGGTTACTTTCTTTCATGTTTCAGGTCCCTTTTCCCCAAATTTTATACCATAGTTTTAAATTTTGTTAAACTTTGGTCTTAGCTGTTCTGCTCAGTGGTAGAGCATTGGCCCAGTGTGTGGATGTACTGGGTTCAATTCCTGGTCAGGGCACACAGGAGAAATAACCATCCGCTCCTCCATCCCTCCAACTTCCCCTCCTCTTTCTCCCTTTCTCTCTTCTTTTCCCACAGCCATGGCTCTATTGCTTCGAGTGCATTGGCCCCATGCACTGAGGATTGCTCCAAGGAGTCTCTGCCTAAGGTGCTAAAAATAGCTCAGTTATGAGCATGGTCCCAGATAGGCAGAGCATCGAACCCATATGGTGTTGCTGGGTGGATCTCAGTTGGAGCACATGCAGTAGTCTGTCTTTCTGTCTCCCCTACTCTTACTTGGAAAAGAAGAAAACAAAATTTGTTACACTTAAAGATACATGACAGTTTTTGTGTAATACATAAAGATACTAAAGGTCTAAGTATATATGGCTCTTGTCAGCCTTTTAAATGTTGGGTCTTAGTTCTAGCTCTAGTTCTATTACTAACTTGTGACCTTGAGAAAATCTCTTTACCTTTTTAAATTTCATTTTGTCATTTGTAAAACTCCAACAATCTGTTTAATTTACCTCTTGAAAGTCTTTGTAGAGTCTTACAAAGTTTTGATAATGTACTTCTTTCTCCCAAGAATTTAGTATCTCCATGGTGCTGTTTGAAATGTTCTCTTGGTTTCTGTGGATATTCTATCTTGCTTTATACTGGCTTTAGTTTCTCTTAATCATGAGAGGCCCTCCATTGACATCTCATTTGGGAAAGTACTGCTTGATTTGTGGTCATTTGGAGAATGACACTGTGACTTAAGGGATTACTGTGAAACAAAGTTGAAGGTACTTCACATTTTGTACAGGGATTGCTTAATATTAAAATATGCATTGACTTACATTGTGCCTATTTATATGTTTACTGGGAACACATAGGTCAATGTTTAATTGGCCACATCTACTTGAGGAAAGGAAATAGAAATGCAGACACATTGCTGGAACTTATTTTGGGTCATAGGCTAATATTTAGGACCACAACTATGTGTATGATGGCTGTGCTCAAAATAAAGCAAAGGACTCCGTGTTTATTATTCTGGTTAGAGGGTACAGTGTGGCTTCCATAGCATACTTGTGTTCTTTCCTGGCATGTCATAAACCTAAAGTGATAACTCTATAGAGCTGTCTACCGTGTAAGGACAGGTACAAGTGAAGGAAGGGTGACCAGGGGAGAGGGACCGTCTGGCCACCAAGTGTCTTCTCTGTTTTTGAAGGTCTGCAGTGCTGGATGGTATTGAGGGGTTTGGGGAAGCCCTTAGCTTCCCAGCTGCTGTAAAGCTTTTGGAGTAATAGTAGGTCTAGGGTTTGCAGGAGAAATTGGCAGGGGTGGAAGGACACAGTGCATCATTATAGCAAATTCTGCAAGAACTGGATTTGGGGATAGGTGCTTTATAAAGTTTAAATATTCTGTTGACAGTGGTTTGCAGCACATTGATCCTCAGCTAGATGAAGGCAGAACTCTGTTACAGCTTCCAACAGGAGAAGACTTCCAGGTGAAACTGCACAAGGGGTTGTTCCCAGGGACACGGTAGCAGCAAGCTGGAGCTGGGGGGGGGGCAGCTTATGTACGGCAAATGGGGTGGGATTAGTGAGGTTTCATGGTTCTCTATAAATTTGATAATTTAAATAATTCTACAGGCTCCAGACTGTTGGGTTGGTCACTGGTTGTCTGGTACCTGACCCTGCAGTGATGAAGGCAGGTGTACTATAGCCTGGGGCGGGCGAGCATGATAAGGGTAATGGTTGGGTTGTGGACCTAATTCATTGGGCAAGAAGGGCAGCTGACTGGCCTCTAGCCAGGGTCTCAAAACTGGATAAAGACAGCATGTAAAAATCAACAACTATATTGCAGTAGGTATATAATCTTTATAGAGGTTCAGATACCTAACTGATGCTTCTCAGCTTTGTTGATGAGTGACATACCAGTTATTCAGTAGTTTGAACAGATGTCAGATATCAGCCTGAGGGGTATTTGGCCCCAGTGACATTTGACTCTTGGCTTTGCTGACTTAGCAGCACAACAGTTCGTTCCAATAGTACCGACTTACTTCCCTTGTCATTCTCTCTGTCTTTGGTTCTCTAGTACCAATGTAAATAGGACCCTGTTTACTGCCCACACCTGCTCTCTTTAGCTATAGCTGGGGTGAATGTTTCCATGGTGATTCTAACTTCTGGAATAAGGCGTCTATGAAATGGAAGTTTGGGCTGGTACACATGGCCCCGGTTGACTAAATTGCTGCCTACAGAGTCTTCTTTTATAAGTCACTGGGGACTTGTGTTATGTTCCTCTCTAGATTTATTTCCCCCAGCGTCTCTGGTAGGGCCCTCTTTGATAGGATGTTAATGGATTGCATAATTCACTCTTTCCCTCCCCCCCCAAAAGATACATACAAAACAAAGAAAAATACTGTGTGTGTGTGTGTGCGTATGTGATTGGTAGAATAATCTCATCTCTTCAGGCTCATGGTATTTTACAGACTTGGCCTTTCATTAGATTATTGATGTTTGGGAAGTAATAAACCAGTGTTTGACATTTTAAAATACTGTGAGTTATGGTTAGTTTATTACCATTTACTTAGTTATTTATGTTTTATATGTCATAAATGATTGCATGTCATGGCAACAATGAACTACTCAGAGTAGCAAACCTGTCATTTGGTTCCTGTTCCTCACATGGGGCACCACTTGTGGTGGTCACAACAAACTTCTGGAGACCAGATGCAATGGTCCGAGGGGCCGAGAGGAGGCAACAGGCCCAGTCAGCAGACTAAAGGGCTGAAAGTCCCATCCCCAGCCTTACTCAGATTTTTATTAATGAGTACAAATAACTCAAGGAAGCAGACAGCAGAAGTTCTCAGGGGGTGATGTAAAATAGTGGTCCCCAACCCCTGGGCTGTGGACCGGTACCGGACCATGGTCCATCTGGTACCGATCTGCAGAGAAAGAATAAATAACTTACATTATTTCCATTTTATTTATATTTAAGTCTGAACAATGTTTTATTTTTAAAAAATGACCAGATTCCCTCTGTTACATCCGTCTAAGACTCACTCTTGACGCTTGTCTCGGTCATGTGATACATTTATCCATCCCACCCTAAAGGTTGGTCCATGAAAATATTTTCTGACCTTAAACCGGTCCGTGGCCCAAAAAAGGTTGGGGACCACTGATGTAAAGGACAAGGAACATGCTGACTCCTAATCTCTGTTCTGAAAGCCTAAACATATTCTGTTATTGAATCTTATCCTGCTGTTTTGCTGTTTCCAGCATGCACTGTTTCCAGTATGGGTCAGATAGGCCACTGGACTCTTGCCTGCTCAGGGCTTTCACCCTAGGGCACCTTGCTGTCTCTGATTGTTATTCTAACTCTGCATATTTTCATAGCATATTCCCACAGTTGCATCCCCAAGCATCTGGTAATAAGGTGAAAGCTTTGACTAACTGGTAATGATATATTTTTTTAGTTAATATCCATATCTTTATAGTTATTATTTTTTGACATACTTCAATTTGTTTATTCTTGCTGTATTAATTATGTACTTTTAAAAAGACAACTAGTTATAAGACATAACAGAAAATAATTCTTTCCATCTTTTGCCCACCTGATTCCCATCTTTCAGAGACAGTTACTTTGAATTCTTTGAGCTTCTTCTACTATTTGCCTCCATGTTTATAATATGATTTTGCAGTTTTAGATTATTATCTACTGATGTACTGATTGTTATGGGCTTAGTTGTGTTCTCCCAAAATTCATATATTGAAGCCCTAACCCCCATTACCTCAGAAGGTGACTATATTAAGAGACAGGGCCTTTAAAGAGCTAGGCCCTTACTCCATCTGACTGGTGTCTTTTTAAAAAAATTTTTAATAGAGAGAGAGAGAGATCAATCTGTTTCTATCCTGACTGAGGAATGAACTGGCAACCTTTGTGCATCACGATGATGCTCTAACCAACTGAACTGCCCAGTCGCGTTCTGACTGGTGTTTTTATAAGAAAAGATTAGGACATGGACATACATGGGGAAAGATCATGTGAAGATAGCTGAAGAAAGAGACCATTTACAAGCTAAGGAGAGAGGCTATAAAATGAAACCAACCCTACTGACACCTTGATCTTGGACTTCTAGCCTCCAAAACTTTGAGGAAATACATTTCTGTTGTTTAAGGCCCCCAGTCTGTGGTGTTTGGATGGTAGCTTGAACAGGAAACCACACTCCTCCTGTGTTTCTCCTTTACTACCATACATACTATTTCTGACACTGCAAGAGTGGCTTTCTTTTTACCGCCACCAAAACAGTTCTCTGTACACTATGTACCTCTTCATCTGGCTGTTCATCTGGATTTTTTAAATCATATTCTTAATTATATAATAAGCTGGTAAGTATAAGCTTTCCAGAAAACAGTTACATCCAAGGCAGGGGTCTCAAAGTCTCCATTAAAATCATAAAAGTATGCAGTTTAGAGAGCTTCCGGGTTGGTGAAGACATCCACATATATCGGGCTAAGGACACACCCCAACTCCATGCGGACAGAAGCTGGCAGGGTTCCAAGTGCAGGATCTCTATCACATAGCATGATTCATTAATAACTGAATCTTCAATCTCTCTCTCCTTACTGGAACATGAAGACTGATATAGAAAGTTCCAACTTCTTATCATAGCTAGGTTTTTTTAGTGACCAGTCCTCTTCCTGACGCTCATTAGAACAAGATAGTCCTATCACCCAGAACATACCAAGAGATTTAGGAGCCTTGTGTCATGAACTGAAGTCAAAAACCAAATATTAGAACAAAAGATGCTCCTAATTTTCTTTTTTTTTTTAAAGATTTTATTTATTGATTTTATAAGAGAGTGTTGTAAGAAGCATCCAATTATACATGCTTCACTTTAGTTTTTCATTGCTTGCTTGTTGTCATATGTCCCTTGACTGGGCAAGCTCAGGGTTTTGATCTGGTGACCCCAGCATTTTAGGTCAGCCACTTAGGAAATGACAAGGGTTTTAGAAGCTCTGCCAGGAACCAAGAGCAGAGACACATACCTATATATTTTTATTTCACAAATTCCTAGCGAATTAATATACTAGCATATTTTTATTTTAATTTTATTTTTTTGTATTTTTCTGAAGTGAGAAGAGAGGAGGTAGGGAGACAGACTCCCGCTTGCACTCAACTGGGATCCACCTGGCATGCCCACTAGAGGGTGATGCTCTGCCCATCTGGGCCATTGCTCCATTGCAAATGGAGCCATTCTAGAGCTTGAGGCAGAGGCCATGGAGCCATCCTCAGCACCTGGGCCAACTTTGTCCCAATGGAGCCCTAGCTGTGGGAGAGGAAGAGAGAGACAGAGAGGAAGGAGAGGGGGAAGGGTGGAGAAGCAGTTGGGCACTTCTCCTGTGTGCCCTGGCCAGGAATTGAACCCAAAACTTCCACATGCTGGGCCAATGCTCTACCACTGAGCCAACTGACCAGGGCCAATAATACACTAGTATAGAAAAAAGATTAGATTTTAGCCTCATATCCTTGTCCTGAATTTATATATATACAAATATATGAAGTTATCTTATTATTATAATATTAAGTCAGTCTTTGGATTGTAATATTATAAAAACTGTTACAAGTCAACCAAGAGTAGAGAAGCACAGTATAATTACATAACTTATTGTTCTCCCTGAAATAAATAATTGTCTCATTTCTCATTTAATCTGTTTTCTATGACCAGTCACTACTTTGTTCTCAACTCTGACAGGACTATGAATCTCTTCTCAATATATCTACATATATATGAAATAATTGAGCAGTTTTATTTTTCTCTTGAATTTCATCTGGATTTTGCTGTTAGCTTTTTCCAGAGTCTTTGTTTTACATTATGCCAACAATCCACATGACCTATTACATATCTTAAATTCCCTATTTCCTGGATTTTTTTGAGGGTTATGTCTTCATTTTGGTAGAACATATATATCCTCTAGTATCATCCCGAGAAATGGCTCATGAGACAGAATTTTTTTTACTCTTACAATTGATTATGACTTGAAAAACATGTTTTCATTGTTTCTAATTTTCAATGTTGATATTGAGATATCTGATCCTGTGTTGTGACTTCTTGCTTAGAGCATTATACTTCCAGTATTCTGATATTTCATATGGTATGCATTAGATCAGGGTTTTTTAACCACCATTCTGTGGACTGGTTCTCCAGAAATTTCATGCCAGTCCTTAAAGAGTTAACCAGCTTGATGTTATATGCAGATTGTAGATCCAATGATCATGGTTGAATTTACTTATGCTCAGGGTGATTTCTACCTTAGCAGTCCCTGAAATAATTCTTCTATTTTCTCTGGTCCTCAAGTGTAAAAAGGTTGAAAACCACTCATTAGATGATACACTAGATGATATACATTATGTGATGTGCATTGGGATAGGTATTTTTCATCCTTTTACCTGAGCTCTTATGAGTTCTCTCATTTTGGAAATTGATCTTATAAAATCTGGAACAACATTAATTCCATTCTCTCCTCGTCGTTCTTTCTGGAGAAACTTGTTTTTGGAAATAGAAATTCCTGAGTTGATTACATAATTTCCTTATAATTTCTCCTCTTTTTTTCTAACTTTTGGACTGTTTTCTGGGAGTTTTCCTCAACTTTATTTTTTAACCCTTAATGTAATTTTTTTCATTTGTTCAATCAAATTTCAATTTTTAAGAATACCTTTTTGTTATGGGTATCACACCACTAAAGTATTTGTTTCCTGGATATTTTTATAACCTACTTTTTCTATTTTATAGATATGATATCTCTTTCTATCTCTCTAAGGATGTTTATGTAGAATTTTAAAGATTTATCTTCCATCATCTTTGCTATCTCTAGGTTCCTGTTTTATTTTGATTACTTTGGGCCTCAATTTATCTAGAGCAGGGGTCGGGAAACTTTTTGGCTGAGAGAGCCATGAATGCCACATATTTTAAAATGTAATTCCATGAAAGCCATACAATGACCCATGAAAGTTACACATTATCCAATAAAAATTTGGTGTTGTCCCGGAGGACAGCCATGATTGGCTCCAGCCACCCACAACCATGAACATGAGTGGTAGGAAATGAATGGATTGTAATACATGAGAATGTTTTATAATTTTAACATTATTATTTTTTTATTAAAGATTTGCCTGCGAGCCAGATGTAGCCATCAAAAGAGCCGCATCTGGCTTATGAGCCATAGGTTCCCATCCCTGATCTAGAGGTATTTTTCAGATGTTTGGTGGTCTTTGGCTGGAAGTGCTAAGTAAGGGTGAGACCTGAAAAGGCTAACTGGAATCTTTTAAAATGATTGATGAGCCATGTTGTTGGAGAACTTCCAACTTTTGGGATGTTTAGGTCTTTTCCTCCTGAGTTGTCAGTTCACAGGATAGGTGTACATAACTACAGTGTTTGCAGAGCTAATGAGGGAAGAGGACTATGGGGCTCCTCAGAGTTCTCTCTAGATGTTTACGTATCTCTGATTGTCAGTGTACAATCCATACCTGAGTTCAGTCCTTCTCTTTCACTACCTCTGCTGTAATCTACCAGTTTTCCACTGAAGCATGAGAAGGGCAGTCACCTGGCCTGTTGGAGCTGGGGACCTGAGTACTTCCTTTAGCCAATATTCCCAATATCTGTCATTCTCCATGTGGTTCCCTATTTTCAGAGGTTCCTGGGGTTTTGGGGTATAAAGTCTCTGTGGCTGCCTCCTGCCAGCTTCCTCAGGTGTTACTTGCACCAGTGCTTTTCTCTTGTACTTTTTTTAGTTGTAGAGCTATAACTTGCTACCCCTTCTTGTCATTTACTGGAAGTTAGGAGGTAATGTGGTACCCATAAGGGGTCCATCTATCACATTTCTAAAGCAATGCCATTACATTGAAACTTTCTTTCAAAACAAAGTTTCTTGCTTGTGGTGTTGAGGCAGAATGGAACACAGAAAGCAAAATGACACTCAGAGAGTTGGCAAACCAATTTATTATGCTGGTGGGCTCAGGGGAGTTGATTCTCTGAAGTTTAAGCCCCGACTGGCAGGGTCTTTGGGGTTTTAAGGTCATACAGTTGGGCAGGGTTGTGAGGTATGTGGAATGTGGGAATGGGTTTATAGAAGCTAAAAAGGCAAAGTTAGTAAAAGCAGAACAAAGAAGCAGTAACAGCCATATCAAGGTGAAACATTTTGCTTTGTCATGATGAAGACTTACCCATACTAGTGGGGTCTGATATAGTCAAGGGTTGTGAGGGGCTCTCTGTTTCTGGTCGGAAATTGGTGATTTTGGTTATGTGTTTGTGTAAGGCCAGTAGCCACAGCCACCATCACAGCTGCGTGGCCCGTGCAGGTTCGCATTAGATTCGGATAGACGGTAATGAAACAACAGAGCCAAGAACAGGTGGGCCATTACCTTTTAATCCTAGCTTGCACCTAGCAGAGTCTGCATGGTCTCCTCTATTGCTGTAGTTGGTACTGTTTCTGTTTATGCAATGTACCCCACTCCTTGCACAGTGACTATCATAGAAGATACCTATGGTTTAGATTGTAAAGCGAGCAAAAGGAGTGGAATGTTGGTCAAATAAGTTTTTAAATATGACATATATGTTTGCTTGCTTTGGTTGTGGGAGACAGGCTATAAACTGGCAAAGTTATTATAGCCTAAGGCTTAGTTTTAAAATTAAGCTTTTGTCCACACCCTTGACTGTTGCATGATAGGGGGTGGTGCACTCTTATGAGGAATACCATTATGCCTCAGGTAAGTGACTTTGTATCAGAGACTTCCTTATTTGTATATCAGATTAAAGGTTTTGATTTCTAGACTATAAAATGGGGCAGAGGAGCCCATGCTAGAAGAGAGCAGAGAAAGGCCATGTGGAGGAGAGGAGAAGCAGCCAAGATGGTGGAATGCTGAAGAAGAAGCTAGTTTGTGCAGAGTTTGTGCAGAGAGAAGGAGATGGAGAACAGAGGTGAATAAGGCTGGTGAGGTAGAAACCTTTGATTCTAGGAAACTCAGATAAGTCGGTGGCTTTGGGAGCCCTGAATGGAAAGGGAAGTGTTTTCCCACTGTGTGTATTTCTTGCCCGCCAGGTGCAAGCTAGGATTAAAAGGCAATGGCCCACCAGTTCTTGGCTCCATTGTTTCATTATCATCTGTCTGAATCTAATGTGAACCTGCATGGGCCAGGTGGCTGTGGTGGTGGCTGCGGCTACTGGCCTTACAGTTTGCAAAACAGTTGAACTGTGTTGGGCAGATAAAATGTATTATGCTCACTGTTGGGCGGATAAAATGTATTATGCTCACTTTGTTAAAGATGCCGTTGCCCAGGTGATATTAATGTGTGTTGGGGATTGTTGTAACCTGGGGCTTGGTTTTGGGATTAAGCCTTTCCCACCCTTTTTGATGTGGGGCGGTACAATCCAATCATGCCTCAGATAAGTGACTTTGTATTAGAGACTACCCTATTTTGTATATTGGATTAAAGGTTGTGAAGCTACACTATAAAATGGGGCAGAACGGGACTAGGCGCTTGGTTCCTGAGATTAGCATGAGAGAGCAGAGAGAGTAGAGCCAGCAGCAGGAGGAGGCCACGTGGAGGAGGCCAGGAGAAGCAGCCAAGGTGGCGGAGTGCTGAGTGAGATGCCAGTCTGTGTAGAGTTTGTATCTGGGATAAGGAAGAAAATGGGGAACTGAGGAGAATAAGGTTGGTGAGCTAGAAACCTTTGATTCTAGGAAACTGGGATAAGTCAGTGGCTTTGTGAGCACTGAGTGTGACTGGGTTTTGGAGCCCAGTGTATATTTTTACTTGCCCGCCGGGTGCAAGGTAGGATTAAAGGTTATGGCCCACGAGTTTTTGGCTCCATGGTTTCTTGACCGACTGTCCGAATCCAATGGGAACCTGCATGGGCTGGGCGGCTATGATGGCAGCCCTGATAGCCCTGGCTTCTGGCTTTACACTCACTTTGTTAAAGAGGCCATCGCCCAGGTGATATTAATGTGTGTTGGAGATCGTTGTAACCTGGGGCTTGGTTTTGGGATTAAGCCTTTCCCACCCTTTTTGCTGTAGGGCGGTACAATCCAATCATGCCTCAGAGAAGTGACTTTGTATTAGAGACTACCCTATTTTGTATATTGGATTAAAGGTTGTGAAGCTACACTATAAAATAGGGGTAGAACGGGAACTTGCCGCTTGGTTCCTGAGATTAGCAAGAGAGAGCAGAGTGGAGCAGAAGGAGGCCACGTGGAGTAGGCCAGGAGAAGCAGCCAAGATGGCGGAGTACTGAGTGAGATGCCAGTCTGTGTAGAGTTTGTATCTGGGATAAGGAAGGAGATGGGGAACTGAGGAGAATAAGGTTGGTGAACTAGAAACCTTTGATTCTAGGAAACTGGGATAAGTCAGTGGCTTTGTGAGCACTGAGTGTGACTGGGTTTTGGAGCCCAGTGTGTATTTTTACTTGCACACCGGGTGCAAGGTAGGATTAAAGGCTATGGCCCACGAGTTTTTGGCTCCATGGTTTCTTTACCGACTGTCCGAATCCAATGCGAACCTGCATGGGCTGGGCTGCTCTGATGGTGGCCCTGGCCTTGACTTCTGGCCTTACAAACTGTTTTGGATTATTGATGTGCCTACCAAGGGTAGAGTATTAGGAAAATAGTAAGAATAATTCAGGACCTGGAGTATGCTGGATGTCCTGTGAAGCCTTTGATGACAAACCTACAAGAAAGAGAAAATATTGAACTGAAGATGGTCTATTAAAAAAAAAGAAAGACACAAAAGTAATTCCTTTTTTAAAAAGACACCATATTAGTCTAGACTAGAGTCTGAAATCTGTGCCAGTTGATTAAAAAGTCAAATTCTTATTCTAAAACAAGCAAAGGTGGATGTTTAACAGGAGTTGAGAAGGGGGAAAATGAGCCTGACCTTTCTGAATCTACAAAATTTCTCTCCTAAAGAATTTGGACCTGCAAGGTGATAAGGCCTGAGGGAAAAAAGTGCACTAATGTGTTGCTACCTTGCCCAAGGCTATGGTTTCTAAAGGTCTCAAAGTAGAAGCCTTTAAACTGAAAGCCTGTGGCAGAGTGACAGCCATCCCCAGAAGCAAAGTCAATCTGGAATCAAATAGACCAGGAGTTTATTAAATTATTGAAGAAGTGGATTGCCAAAGAAACTCAAACCAGTGGATTGTATCCTATGAGTGTTCATCTCCTAAAACAATCCATAGCCCTACCCTGGCCACTCTTCCTCAATTTGAATAATGTTTACTATTGTTATTCAAATCTTGAGGAGTAGTTTCTGGATAGTCCTCTCAGCTGTGGATTTAGAAGATAGTAGAAAAGGATGACACTCCTTATGGATATAAGCACAGACAGAGAACCAGCAAAGTCTTTCCAGAGAGCAAAACTGAGCTTGACTGGTGTGCTGACTGAGAACAAAATTGTATTACCTGACAAGGGGGTGGTGCAATGGATAGGGCGTTGTAAAGCCAGTATCCACGGCCACCATCACAGCTTCCTGGCCCATGCAGGTTCGCATTGAATTCGGACAGTCGGTAAAGAAACAATGGAGCCAAAAACTGGTGGGCCATTACCTTTAATCCTAGCTTGTACCCAGTGGGCAAGTAAAAACACACACTGGGCTCAAAAACCCACTCATTCAGTGCTCACAAAGCTACTGACTTATCTGAGTTTCCTAGAATCAAAGGTTTATAGCTCACTAGCCTTATTCACTTCTGTTCCCCATCTCCTTCTTGCTGTACAAACTCTGCACAAACTGGCTTCTCCTTCAACATTCCGCCATCTTGGCTGCTTCCCCTGGCCTCCTCCACATGGCCTCTCTCTGCTCACCTCTCTGCTCTCTCCTCTAATGCTAATCTCAGGAACCAAGAGAGAGCAAGCTCCTGGTCTGCCCCCATTTTATAATGTAGAAATCAAAACCCTTAATCCAATATACAAGCGTGGAAGTCTCTGATACAAAGTCACTCATCTGAGGCATAATGGGATTCCTCATGAAAGTGCACCACACTACATCATGCAATCAGTCAAGGGTGTGGGGAAAAGCTTAGTCTTTTAAAACTAAGCCTTAGGCTATAATGACCCAGCCTACTTACAGCCTGTCCCCCACACACAATGCAAACTATAAGCGAGCAAATATATATATCAATTTACAAACTTATTTGACCAACAGGCATCATGAAGAGGGTGTTGGATTGGGACGCAGAGTACCCAGGTTCAAAACCCCAAGGTTGCCAGCTTGAGCACAGGCTCACCAGCTTGAGCGTGGAGTCGCTAGCTTGAGCATGGGATCATAGACATGACCTCATGGTTACTGGCTTGAGCAAGTGGTCAGTTGGTCATAATGTTATAGTTACCCAGTCAAGGCACATATGAAAAAGCAATCCATGAGCAACTAAGGTGCTGCAGTAAAAAATTAATGCTTTTTATCTCTCTCCCTTCTTGTCTGTCTCTCTCTCTCCCTCTCTCTCTCTCTCATTCTGTCACAAAAGAATAAAAAAAGAACTAACAGTGTGCTGGACTATGGGAAAAAAAACTATAACTAACCTTCATATCCAGGACAGGAGTCCTGGCTCTTATTGTCCAGTGAAGAAATTAAGCAAAGAAAAAAACACACATAGACATACAATAATGTGGTGATTAAGGGAGGAAAAGGGGAAGGTAGAAGAAGAGGGTGAAAGCAGGGATAAATGGTGATGGAAGGAGACTTGACCTGGGTGGTGAATGTGCAGTGTGGTACACAGGTGATGTATTATAGAACTGTACACCTGTAGAGCCAGGAACCATGGCCAGGGCTGCTATCGGAGCAGCCCAGCCTATGCAGGTTCGCATTGGATTCGGACAGTCGGTAAAGAAACAACGGAGCCACAAACTGATAGGCCATAGTCTTTAATTTTAGCTTGCACCCGGTGGGCAAGTAAAAATACACACTGGGCTCCAAAACCCACTCACATTCAGTGCTCACAAAGCCACTGACTTATCCGAGTTTCCTAGAATCAAAGGTTTCTAGCTCACCAGCCTTATTCTCCTCAGTTCCCCATCTCCTTCCTTGTCCCAGATACAAACTCTGCACAAACTGGCATCTCACTCAGCACTCCGCCATCTTGGCTGCTTCTCCTGGCCTCCTCCACGTGGCCTCCTTCTGCTCTCTGCTCTGCTCTCTCCTCTAATGATAATCTCAGGAGCCAAGCACAAGCTCTCATTCTGCCCCCATTTTATAGTGTAGATTCAAAACCTTTAATCCAATATACAAAATAGGGAAGTCTCAAATACAGTCGCTTCTCTGAGGCATGATGGGATTGTACCACCCCATATCAAAAAGGGTAGGAAAGGCTTAATCCCAAAACCAAGCCCCAGGCTACAATGATCCTGCCTGCCCACAGAGACACACATTATCACCTGGGCAACGGCCTCCACGTGGGCAGCGGCGCCATCTTTAACAAAGTGAGCATAATACATTTTATCTGCCCAACAACACCTCAAACTTTTGTGACTTTATTAACCAATGTCACCCCAATAAATTCAATTTAAACAAAAAAGAAGTGATTTTAGCATGAATTACAGAGCTCTGGGCATTGTTTTGCAGTCTTTTCTGAATTAGTTTTTTTTTTTAATTGTAAAAATTCCTGTTATTGGGTTCTTATTAACTACTGTTAGGCATGTTGGCGTGGATAAAAAAGGGACCACATGCTGAAACTGACAAGCTCAGGGAAAGCCTGCATGGTGCTTGCAAACTCAGAGACCTAAAGTAATCACACAAGATTGTCTGAGATTAAAACTTTCTAACTAAAGGCAGTTCATGGTGGGTCATGTCCTAGGGAGGTATTTTCCTCTAACAAAGGTCAATGCTTACCTTAACCAAGCCTGTCTGTTGTATTTTATCTACAATAACTACCTGATAACCTACCTTTGAAAGTAAGGGTAATCTTCTTTTCCTGCCCCCCTCAGGGCGGGTGTTCCACCAGAGCAAAAACCAGCAACCCCCTTCATTGTTATTATTATCATATTAATTAACTATTAACTCTCTTATCCCTAACTATGTAAAAGAAGTTTCAGTATATACAAATTTACCTGCCCTGCTTTCTCTTGTCTCCCTAATCATCCATTACCAATTAATTTCATGTAATCACCTTATGTCTTTCCCTTTGATTCTTCTTTTTTTTTTTTTTTTTTTTTGGACAGAGACAGAGAGAGTCAGAGAGAAGGACAGATAGGGACAGATAGACAGGAAAGGAGAGAGATGAGAAGCATCAATTCTTTGTTGAGGCACCTTCATTGTTCATTGATTGCTTTCTCATATGTGCCTTGACTGGGGGACTACAGCAGAGCAAGTGACCCCTTGCTCAAACCAGCGACCTTGGGCTTAAGCCAGTGACTTTTGGGCTCAAGGCAGCAACCATGGGGTCATGTCTATGATCCCACGCTCAAGCCAGTGACACTGCACTCAAGCTGGTGACCTCGTACTCAAGTTGGCGACCTTGGGGCTTTAAACCTAGGTTCTTTGTAGCCCAGTTCAACACTCTATCCACTCTGCCACTGTAGGGCCAGGAGCCACGGCCAGGACCACCATCAGAGCAGCCCGGCCCATGCAGGTTCGCATTGGATTCGGACAGTCGGTAAAGAAACAGCGGAGCCACAAACTGGTGGGCCATAGTCTTTAATCCTAGCTTGCACCTGGCGGGCAAGTAAAAATACACACTGGGCTCCAAAACCCAGTCACATTCAGTGCTCACAAAGCCACTGACTTATCCGAGTTTCCTAGAATCAAAGGTTTCTAGCTCACCAGCCTTATTCTCCTCAGTTCCCCATCTCCTTCCTTATCCCAAATACAAACTCTACACAAACTGGCATCTCACTCAGCACTCCACCATCTTGGCTGCTTCTCCTGGCCTCCTCCACGTGGCCTTTCTCTGCTCTCCTCTGCTCTCTCTTCTAATGATGATCTCAGGAACCAAGAACCAAGTCCCGTTCTGCCCCCATTTTATAGTGTAGCTTTACAACCTCTAATCCAATATACAAAATAGGGAAGTCTCTAATACAAAGTCACTTCTCTGAGGCATGATTGGATTGTACCACCCCACATCAAACAGGGTGGGAAAGGCTTAATCCCAAAACCAAGCCCCAGGTTACAACGATCCCCAACACACATTAATATCACCTGGGCAATGGCCTCCTCGTGTTATCTTTAACAAAGTGAGCATAATACATTTTATCTGCCCAACAGCCACCAACTGGTCAGACTTTCTTTGATTCTGATGTATATAATAAGTGATAAAACCAGTGGTGGGATTCAGCTGGTTTGCAACAGTTTGGCAGAACCAATAACTAATTTTTGTGTGATTTAAGCAAACCAGTTGTTTAAATGGCACTTACAAGCAAGGTTCTCTCTAAGGTTCAGGTGCCTGGGCCATCGCCCAATGTGAAAGTCACAAATTTACATTCTTAATTCTTTTTTATTGTTATCTGCACAACAGCATTTTCTAAGCACCTGTAGTAATGTTCATTCCATCCATAGGTGAAAAAAATTGCAAGTGAGGATGCCAATCAAGAAGCAATATGGAAATACCTTAAATGACAGTTTGATTGTTTTTTTTCAGGTATTTAATATTTTTCATTAATATTTTAAAACTCTTATAACATAATCTAGTTTTGTATGCCTCTTTTATTGTTTTTATTGGATTATTAAATGCATGAAATAATAAACTACTTTTTGTTATATCTTTTTTTATACTTAAAATGGTCATTAGGGCAGAGAACCTGTTGTTAAATTATTTGAATCTTACTACTGCAGGAATCAAAGGAGGACAAAAATGCCCAGACAACTTGATGAAGGAAGTAGGATTTATTAAAGCTGGGGGAGCACTTGAGACTTTTAGCTCCAAAACATGGGCTTCCCAAATTAGATTTTCTTACAGGTTATATACCTTTACAGTATCTAAGCTATGGGCATGTGATTTCTTTGTTTAAGGTTTCCCAGGACTCAAGGAGAGGGGAGGGAAAGTTTTGGTGTAGTCATCAAGGGGAGAGGGATATTTCTAGATCACTGACCATAGTTACATACAGATCCTGCTATTCTTGCTTTGTATTATAACTATGGGATGTAGTTAATTTATTAGTGGCTGACTTGGTTACCCCTGCTGGCTCCTTTCCCTTGTTTTCTTTTTGTTTCTTCTTTCTCAGGGAAGAGGGGGCCTGTCCCTCCTTCCTCACTACCACTAGGTAAAACCACCATTTTCTGGAACATTTTCTTAATCCCTTGAGACTTTGTTTCCTGGCAATTTATTTGCTTGGCTCAAATAAATTCATAAAAATTCTTACAGATTTGGATGTTTCTTACATTGACATTGGAAATATATTATCTTTTAGCCACATGTTGCTGAATCACAGCTAACTCTTACAGGATCTAAGTGATAGGTAAAATGGCTACTCAGTTGCCATCTTGAGAAAAATGCAGGCCCAAAGGAGGAAGAAGGGCTCACTTCTTAGTAACCTGACCTGGACCTTTGACCTGGACCAAGTGAGCTGGGGGTGCAAGCAATTTTGAGGAGCTATGGCGCCACTCTAATCCACATACAGAGGAAATTGTTTTGCACCAACAGATACAGCAAAATTAAGAAATAGAATATTCGCATCCCCCATTGTAAGGTTATAATTCATTGGCTTGCTATTCTTTCTTAAAGGCTTCCTGGCCTCTCCTTTTAAATGCAGCAAGATGTTTATCTTTACAACAGGATCTAGGAAGTGTCCTTAGGAGCAAATAGTTAGGAGGAACCCAACCTTAAGGTTGCGAAATGAGACAGCCAGTCTTGAAGGAGACTAAATTACAAATCTTAAATTTATCTTGTCTCCCAGAGACAATGTTAGATGGACCGGTAATGGACTTTGTAAGGACAGTAGCTAACGGCCGTCATGGCCAGGCACGTGCAGGTTCACATTAGATTCAGAGAGATGATAGAGAAACAGTGGAGCCAAAAACTGGTGGGCCATACCCTTATCCTAGCCTCGCACTCAGCAGGCAAGTAAACACAAACACACAGAGGGCTCAAAAACCCACTCATTCAGGGCTCACAAAGCTACTGAAACATCCAGGTTTTCCTAGAATCAAAGGCCCCCCACCAGCTATGTCCCCTCTGGTTCCCCATTTCCTTCTTTCTGCACACACTGGCTTCTTCAGCACCCTGCCATCTTGACTGCTTTCTCTCACTCTGCAAAAACATGGCCTCCTCCTTCCTCCTTCTTCTTCTCTTCTTTTTAAAACTTTTTGGCCTGACCAGGCAGTGGCGCAGTGGGTAGAGCAATGGACTGGGATGCCGAGGACCCAGGTTCGAGACCCTGAGGTCACCAGCTTGAGCGCGGGCTCATCTGGTTTGAACACAAGCTCACCAGCTTGGACCCAAGGTTGCTGGCTCCAGCAAGGGGTTACTCGGTCTGCTGAAGGCCCGTGGTCAAGGCACATATGAGAAAGCAATCAATGAGCAACTAAGGTGTCGCAATGTGCAATGAAAAACTAATGATTGATGCTTCTCATCTCTCCGTTCCTGTCTGTCTGTCCCTGTCTATCCCTCTCTCTGACTCTCTCTCTCTGTCTCTGTAAAAACAAACAAACAAAAAAACAACTTTTTGGCATGAAAACCTCTCCTCCAGCACAAAATAGCATAACAAAGCCCCTTTCCAAGGAGGAAGGTAATTAGCCATTTCACCTGGCAGTGGCCATTTTTAACAATATAAGTGAGCAAAATAAAATAACACAAATTTTACAAACTTATTTGCCCAACAGGCTTACACTAATAGATCTGTGTTAACTTACTGAGGAGACACTTCTACCAAATGAACCCCTACCTCCTGCTCATCCTCAAGTCAGTGACCAAGGCCATAAACCAGGATATGCTAATCCGCCCCTGTGCCCTATGTCTAAAGCTCCCTCCCACAGCTCAGGGCTAACCCTCTGCTGGTCTCAGCCCACTTGCCCCAAGCATTTTAAAATAAATTTTCCCTTGGAACACACTAGCCTGGTGTTTTTGGTTCGGCAGGCGGTTTCCTCCTTTTACTAAGAAGTGGTTAGCATGTCACCAAAAGGTCCAGGATTTGGAGCACGTTCCAGAAACTAATTCTGAGTATGCAAAGAAAACAGCTTAATCCAAGGGACACTTGTTAAGAGCAGTTGGTGGTTAATTCAGTTCAGGGCAGAAGGTCTGGAGATAAAAGGACCTGGAAGCAAATGTAAGCTCTGTCATTTATATTGCCTACCCTCAAGCAAGTTAACCTCTTAAAGTGCTTTTTTTTTTTTCAAATATAAAGTGGGGATGGTAATAATTCATACCTTATGATGTTGACATAAAGATTACATGAGGCAGCGTATGTGAAGCATGTGGCAGAGTGTCTGGCATACAGGGAGCATGCAGTGTTAACTGTGTTGGTCCAGATTCTGATGATAGTCACACTGTTGTGTTGGGTACTGAGATGTGCAGAACTAGGTGGGCACACTTGGGGGCCTTGGAATCAGTCTGAGGTTTCCTGAGCATACCACCATTACTCTCCTGTGTTGTTTCCTTTATGGGTCTCTTTCTCAAATGAAACCCTGTACTCTGCCTGCATATCACAATGCATTTTTATAGTCTCATGGTCTAACACAGTGCTATATAAAAGACATTCAGTAACTATATATTTTTGAATGAGTATATACTTAACACTATTTTCATTTTTAAGCTTTTCTAAGCTTCTAGATTATTTTTTAGAAATATGTTGAATGTTTCATTCTCAGACATAATGACTAAATTAACAAATAAATAAAGTGTTTGAAATTCAGTCTTTTCTGGTTATGTGTGCAAAAATTAGCCTTTTATGCCCATCTAGATTTCTGTAGTATTGGGGGGAAATGGCATTTATATTCTATGCAATAAACATAATCTATAAAATGTTCTTTTTATTTAGATCTGTATGTAGAAAGTGGCTAGTTTTCAAATGCAGAAAAGAAAATCTGATGCATTGCTTTCAAATATATTTACTATGTTTAAAAAAAAGTTTAAAATATTAATGCTTTTTTTTTTTTTTTTTAGTGAGTGAGCACTAGAGAGAGACAGACAGGAAGGGAAAGTGAGCAGAAGCATCAATTTTTTGTTGCGGCACCTTAGTTGTTCATTGATTGCTTTCTCATATGTGCCTTGACCTGGGGGCTCCTGCTGAGCTGGTGACCCCTTGCTCAAGCCAGTGACCTTTGGGCTCAAGCCAGTGACCATGGGGTCATGTCTGTCATCCATGCTCAAGTCGGTGCTCCACGCTCAAGCTGGTGAACCCATGATCAAGCCAGATGAGCCTGCGCTCACACTGACAACCTTGGGGTTTTGAACCTGGGTCTTCAGAGTCCCAGGCTGACGTGCCACTGCACCACTGCCTGGTTAGGCAATGCTGTTAATTTTTAAATTAATACATTTTAATGTATAGATTAAAATTAAAAAATAAATTTTATAATTTAATCTTATTAAAATTTACTTAATTTTATACTTGAGGTATGCTTTTGTTTGCTATTGGGAAGGGGTTTTATTTCATTTTGTAGGACTAGTTTTTCTTCAATGTGTGCAAATCTGCACCATGTAAATCTCAAAGTGAAGCAATTTGTAAATATATATGCATTTATATATGTGTATAGTTTTCAATATATCTGATGCAGTCCATATGTAAATGTATTATATTTTATAAATTACATTATGTGCCAACCCTTTTTCATGAGACCACTTCAATCCATTCTTTGTGATGTTTTCAAACGGGGACACTCTTACCCTGGAGCTACATGGTAATGTGCAGGTTTACTGTGAAGCCCGGGAGTGAATTTGACACTTGGCATATATATTTTACTTAAATATATATATTTAAAATAAAAATATATAATAAATATATTTTACAAGATATATATTTTACTTAAATGGTAATTATTAAAAGATTTTTATAATAAAAATATATTATGGAATTAGATAAAAATTCTTATGGACTTTTTAAAACTAAAAATTAAAATTTTGCTTGCTAAGAGTAGGGTTCTCATACTTTATGGGATGTATTTTTATTCTCATCTACCATGAGTGTAAAATTTTTATATAAGCTTTGCTAAAAATAATTATTTAGTATATTTATTTTCATTATCATATGTATACGTGAATAATACTTTACATATCTTAGTTGATATAGGTTATTTTAAATCAGGAGTTCAGATAAACATTCTGCAATTGAATGTACCCATTTGTATGTTTGTATTTACTACCATTTTCCCCCCACTGAACTGTCCTTTTATCCAAAGGGAATTATGCACTAGTAGCGGGATTTCATTTTATTCTTCAGCATCAGTGACCACCAGACTGTTTAGTCTTTTAGTTAAAAAAGGTTCATGATTTTCATCAGATTCATGAAGGTATCTATGGTGAAAATAATATTAAGAACTTACTGATTTAAAATTAAAAATAATCTTAATTTAAATATAACTGATTCAGATGTACAATATAGTGACTTGACATTTATATACCTTACAATGTGATCACCACACTAATTAATCGTCTGTAATTGATCTGTCACTATGCAAATTTATCACAATATTATTGACTATATCCTCCCCCACCCATTTTAAAATCTGTGATTCACAGATTGGAGCATCTGTAGGCAAATATTTGCTTTCCATTTTTGATTCATTGAGACACAAATGCAGTTTTTATTTCTTTGCATATTTTTTGTTATATTTTTATTATTTAATTACCAAGTCCTTCCTCTGGACTATAGATTCCATGGAGGCTAAGGACTGTGTCTTACTAGCTTTTAAATCTGAGTATCTAACCTTAAGCCTGGTTCAACAGTAGGTGTTGAGTGGAGCTGAATAACAAACACATTCATATAGTTCCCTTGAATCACTGCTCTTATAACCAGTAGAACATTCTGTTGCACATTAGTTTGAACTTAAATGATTCAATTATCATGTTTACTTGCTAACGTCATCCTATGAATTGTGTTTTTGTGTTGGATGTTTTGAAGAATAGCCTCTCCTTAACAAGACAGAATCCAGACAAAGCAATAATCTGTCTTTACTCAACCCAGACCTAATATGTTAATTCTGATTTAATTTAATTTTCCTCTGCTCATGGCACTGAAATTTTCAAATGGTTCATTTAGTGCTTAATTATCAGCTAAAATTTTCACTCTATCTAGAGAGAAGCTATGCTGTGTCAAATGCAGATCATTTATCTGGGCACATTTCTGTTCTTCTCACTGTTGTTGGGCTTCATGTATTTGAAGAAGAAATGCTTCCATCTGTAACTCTAATTTAGAGATAACTGATATGGTTCAGAAAGGATTTCTAAGAAATTCAGTGCTAAATGTCATGTCTTCAGACTCCACATCTGTATTCAATATACTCAGTATTGTACTACTTCTCTCTTCACTTAAAGGGACTTGCCATAACTGCCAAATGAGCCAAAGGGTCATGGAAACTTTTCTGTCATCTGAAGGGAACTAGAGAGTAATAGAGTAATAGAAGGGGTTTTTCACTCTTCAGCATGAGTGACAACCAGACTCATTAATCTGTTCCTTTTCTTCCTGAGAGATGTGCTATCTTGCTACTCCTCACCCTTCTTATATTAGTTTCCTGTTGCTGCTGTAACAAATTATTACAGAAGTAATACAGGTCAGAAGTCTAACTTATCTCACTGGGCTAAAATCAAGGTGTTGGCAAAGTTGCATATTTTTTTCTTAAGGGTCAAGGGGAAAATCCATTTTCTTGCCTTTCCTAGATTCTGGAAACTGGCCTAATTTCTTGGCTTGTTGGCCCTTCCCAACTTTGAAGCCAACAATGGGAGGTTTAGATATCCTCTCTGGATCTCTTCTTCAGCCTTTCTCTTTCATTTTTAAGGACCCTTGTGATTAAATTGGGCCCACCTGGATAATCCAGGATAACTGTTTTAACCTTAGCTGTTAAGCAACCTTAATTCTTCTTTGCCATATCATGCAGTGTATCTATAGGTTCTGGTGGTGGGGTAAGGTTATTATTCTTATGACCATCCTCCCATGATCTTTTTATTTTAACTCTTAAACTTATATCTTTCCACTTCCCTTATTTTCTCTGTATCACTCTATATTCATGATATCCCTTATTCATCCATTTATTATGTTTTATTTTTTAACTTTATTTAACATACATCTATAAGGTACATGATATAATGGCATATATAGATGCCAGAGGATGCTTTTTAAAAATATTAAAACTTCAATCTTCTTAAAAACTCTATCAAGTTGTCCTAAAATAGGCACTTTTTTATTTTTATTTTACCAATGAGGAAATTGGGTCTCAGAGAAGATAATAATTTGTCAAACTTATTCTTCAACAACTAACATAATCTTCTTTATTCATAAAACTTACTTATGATTAAAAGGAACTGAAAAAACTATAGAAATTATCAGGAGGAAAGAGATACTTATTTAAATATCTTCTGTGAGGTAAGCATAATTGTCATCATTTATTAGATTGAGTCTTAAAATTTAGTAGACTTAACAAAGGTTAGACAATTGGCAATTGATAAATAGTTGGGATGTAAAAACTTATGATATTTATGTCATATTACACTATCCTGCCTCATTAATATTTATAGATTTGGTTATGTGTTGCTACTGCCTTTTCTCTTTGTTACTGATTGACTACTTTTAATCATAGTGAGTGAGCATATTGCATTCTGGTACATGTTTATTGAATTTGTGTTCTATCCTGTGGTGGTTAGTAGCACACACTGACCCTGACTTATTCTCTATCACAAAGAAGTGTTGGGCTTGTATTTCAGTTCCTCCTCTTGATATTACTTTCACATGGGATGTGTCTACTTACATTCATTGCTTGTGAACAATCTGGAACACCATCCTAAGAATCAGTGTGATGAGCCTGTTGATTGAGGTATTGTATGAATGCCTGTTTTGCCCATAGATGAGGATTCTAATGACATGACCTTTCAGCTTTCTTCTTTTATTATTTGCTTGTCAACATGTAAATAATAAAGATGAAACAGGAAATTCTTTTTCAATTGCCATCAGGATCAGAGTTGAACAAAAGTTATAGAACACAGTCACATTTCCTAGTAAAATTATCTTCAGATTCCATGTTGAAGAACCCTTCGGATTAGCGTAATCTCACCCCACAGTCCAGATTACTGCAGCATTTGAGAAACATACTAGAATAAGGGATGCTAAGAGACATTTTGCTCTTTGTTTTGTTTTGGAGATAGATTCATATTGAATGAGTCAGGCTTCAGAGAAATCTTCCCCCAAATGAGCTCATAATGCCTTGTTTTTCATAAGACTATCATCAATCCTTGAAAAATGCAATTACTTAGAAAACAAAATATAGCCTTTAGCAATTTACCTGAAATATTCCTATTCATATTGTTCTTTCAGGCTTTGTTTTCATCAAGCTAGACAGTTTTTTTAAGAGAATGTTTATCTTACTGACTAGATTAATTTTCAAGTGTGTGTGTGTGTGTGTATGTGTGTGTGTATATTTAATGCCTAGTATTGTTCATTAGAACATTGTAAGGATGTTATGTTGTTGATTTCAAAATGGCCAGGAGTGCAAAAATTTTATTTGGCCAATAGAATCCATTTCTGCCATGCCCACTTTACCATTTATATTACCTTCTGTTTCCTTCGTGTGTACTAGAGTACAGCATTTACCACATTGTATTGTATTGTTCATTTGTATCATATATGGAGACATTAAGGTATATTTGATTTCTTGTCTGTGATAAAAATCCTCTATTACAACCAGCTATGTTTGTGACCATACTAAACATTACTTAAAAAAAATAAAGCCAAGAAAAACAGGTACTGTAATTCCATGTTTGTATAGCCTTCCTAGAGAATTGGAAATGTGCTCGAAGTTGAACACATTTTACACTGACCTGAACACACTCAGAGTGAACCTGAACCATCTATCGGCCTGCAAGGCAGACAGCCTTTTAGAAAGTCCCTATAATCCAAGCCTTCTGGCATTAATGGCATATATAACAACCCCTATCCCTGCCCCACCTTGAATTTGGTAACACATAGAATATGGTAACATTGAAGGAATATTATTTCCATGACTAGGTAATGAGAGATTGTGACTTTATCTTGATAGCAGACTCTATTGGCTTCCCTGCTTCTGTTTCTCTGTTTTTATGAAGCAAGCTGTCATGTTGGAGCGCTTCCTTTGTCAAGAAACTGAGGGTTGCCCTAGCCAGTGGCACAGTGAATAAAGAAAGCATTGTCCTGGGTCTTCAGCTCAATCCTGGGGTCCCCAATCTGGAGGGCACTGGTTTAACCCCTGAGGTTGGCAGTTCAGGCCCTGGTCAGGGCACATATGAGAAGCAATCAATGTCACAACTAAGTGGAATGAGTTGATGTGTCTCTTTCTCTCTCCTTCCTCCCCTCTTTCCCTTTCTACTTTCCTTCCTCCCTCTCAAAAAAATGGCTTTTAGCCCAAACCAGCAAGGAACATATAATCCTGCAAACAACTACAAGCTTGAAATGCATTCTTCTTAAGTCAAGGCTACAAATGAGACCCCAACTTTGACACTTTCATTATAACCTGTGAGAAATCTGGAAGCAGAGGACCCATATAAATTGTGCCTAGATTCCTGATCCACAGAGGCTATGAAATGATAAGTGTGAATTGATTTAAGCTGCTAACTTTTGTGGTAATTTGTTACACAGTAATAGATAACTGCTATAGCCTGGATTTACAACTGCTTTCATAGGTTTATGTGCTCAAACTTCCATTCTTTCATGGACATATGATAACACTGCCAACAAAAGCATGCAAGGATTGACCATTGATCCCAATCATATTCGTGCCTGTTTTTTGTTTGTTTGTTTTTTGTGGCAGAGACAGAGAGAGTCAGAGAGAGGGACAGATAGGGACAGACAGACAGGAAGGGAGAGAGATGAGAAACATCAATTCTTCGTTGTGGCTCCTTAGTTGTTCATTGATTGATTTCTCATATGTGCCTTGACCAGGGGGCTACAGCAGACCAAGTGACCCCTTGCTCGAGCCAGCGACCTGGGGCTCAAGCTGGTGAGCCTTTCTCAAACCAGATGAGCATGTGCTCAAGCTGGCGACCTTGGGGTCTCGAATCTGAGTCCTCCACATCCCAGTCCAATGCTCTATCCACTGTGCCACCGCCTGGTCAGGCTTCATGCCTAATGTTTTTTGCTGCCTCTTTTCCACCTAAGACCCAGACTTGATGACATTATCATTGTTTCGTTAGTCATTGTTCAGAAAATTGAACTTTATAAATGAAACTGGTAGCCTGATAAAAGCAATCCTTTGTACAAGTTTTAACTTTGCAATTTGGGGAAATTTTAGAATTTTATACTGTATAGGCTCACTTACTATTTAGAATCTATAATAAATTCCTTCCTTCTTACTGAGCCACAGTTTACATTAATAGAAATTAATAATATAATCAGAAAAGATGCTGGGCTGTGATACCAGATTATTTTTGACCTTTTAGATTCCAATTAAATGACAATCTCTCCAGACATGTTATCTGATTCCCTATTTTTCCCCTTCTACCATGATGATGTTGGCTACTCCTATTATGTGTTTTCCATTCCAGAGTGCTTATACTGAAGAGCTAGTGTTTCATTATTGGTATCCCAATAGGCTTAATGCTGATTAAAGCAAAGAGCATAAATCTCTTATCCATTCTGTATCTCTAGCACCTAGAACATTCTTTGATCTAGAGCAGGGGTAGTCAACCTTTTTATACCTACCGCCCACTTTGTAACTCTGTTAGTAGTAAAGTTTTCTAACTGCCCACTGGTTCCACAGTAATGGAAATTTATAAAGTAGGGAAGTAACTTTACTTTATGAAATTTATAAAGCAGAGTTACAGCAAGTTAAAGCATATAATAATAATGACTTACCAAGTACTTTATGTTGGATTTTCGCTAAGTTTGGCAGAATAAATCTTTATAAAACAACTTACTATAGTTAAATCTATCTTTTTATTTATACTTTGGTTGCTTCGCTACTGCCCACCATGAAAGCTGGAACACCCACTAGTGGGCGGTAGAGACCAGGTTGACTATTACTGATCTATAGTAAAGCACTCAGTTAATATTCATTAAAGAAATAAATAAATATAAATGTTAATAATATGCAATCAGAAAAATTTTAATAATGAAGTCAACAAAGATGTAGGAGGAGAAGCTTGTTCCATAAAATCACCAGGTCACAGAAAACCACTGACACTTGCTTTCCCGCAGTATTATAAGAGCGCTCTACTGGAAAAGATAAGAATTTTGTATATCGATTCTGAAAAAGGGAAAGCCATCTAGGGAGGTGTAACACATTCAAAATCCATTAGTTTTTGGTTGAAGGCCTATTATTGAAGTTTCAGTTAATCAGCAGCAGGACATGCTGGCTATTCACGTAATACTGAAAGCCATGGGTTATCATATTTAGAGGGTCTGAGGGAATGTGGCTCACAGTATTACATATTTCAGCATTTGAAATATGTAATACTAATCAATGACTAACCATGAAAGATGAAACTTAACTCTGACAGAATTGGCAGATATACCCACCATAGCATTTTGTCCCCAAAACACTATTTGTCAAGGTTACTGAAACCAAACTGTGTACTTGTGGATTCAATGAAAAATCTCTGAATGTTGTCAGTTGTAAAAGGCTGTCTCACAGAGGGTCTGTGACTTATCTTTGCAAGGATTATAGGCATGTATTTTGTCACCCAGAGAGCCACCATCCAGGACACGTAGAGCAGCCCAGATTCAGAAAGGTCCCCACTGATTTCCCAAGGCACTCTTCGGAGTGGTGGACGCTTAAGAGAATAGCCATTCTCTTCATGTCTAGATCTCTTCAGGCCACACATGTTCTTCAAGTTTCAACTTTTTGCTTAAAGAGGATAAAAGTAAAGAAAAGCCTGCTAACTAATTAAAGTGGCTTTAGTGACACCTGGCAGATTTTTAGTGATTATGTCATGAATAAAAGTCAGGGATGTTTGAATACACACCACCAATAGACAAAGAGATTCAACGAGTCTAAGATTTACAGAATTAAAATTTCATGACAGTTTATCATCTGGAAGACTTTGTCCTTGACTGACTGCTGATACTCTAAATGTTTTGCTTCCCACAAACAGAAATTTGGAAACTTTAATGAAAGCTTTGATTTTAGGTTCAATCCAATATTTAACTTTAATTTTTGTAAAGCCAGAAACCACAGCCAAGGCCACCATCACAGCCGCCACCCGGCTCTTGCAGGTTCGCACTGGATTCGGACAGTCGGTAAAGAAACCATGGAGCCAAAAACTGGTGGGCCATAGCCTTTAATCCTAGCTTGCGCCCGGCGGGCAAGTAAAAAATACACTCTGGGCTCCAAAACCCAGTCACATTCAGTGCTCACAAAGCCACTGACTTATCCGAGTTTCCTAGAATCAAAGGTTTCTAGCTCACCAGCCTTATTCTCCTCAGTTCCCCATCTCCTTCCTTATCCCAGATACAAACTCTACACAAACTGGCATCTCACTCAGCACTCCGCCATCTTAGCTGCTTCTCCTGGCCTCCTCCACATGGCCTCCTTCCGCTGCTGGCTCTACTCTCTCATGCTAATCATCCCAGGAACCAAGAGGCCAAACTCTCATTCCATCCCCATTTTATAGTGTAGAAATCCAAATCCTTAATCCAATATACAAAACAGGGAAGTCTCTAATACAAAGTCACCCTCTGAGGCATGATAGGATTGTACCGCCCTACATCAAAAAGGGTAGGAAAGGCTTAATCCCAAAACCAAGCGCCAGGCTAAAGGATTCTGCCTGCCTTTAGCCCACCCCAACACACATTAATATCACCTGAGCGACGGCCTCCTCCTGTTATCTTTAACAAAGTGAGCATAATACATTTTATCTGCCCAACAATTTTCTTCTGAATTTGCAATAATCTTAAACTATTAGTTCAATTTTCAGTTAACATTTTCTGAGTTTTTAATGGGGATTGATGTGCTAAATTAAAGTAAGAAAGTAGAACAAACTGTTCTTAGGTTTTTATTTTCCATAATATGAAATAAGCTAATCAAGAGTAAGGCATGCTTGCATGTTCAATACTACACTTTTAAGTATGTTGTGGTTTTATCTTTGTTTTGGAATCTTGCTTTTCTTTGCTTAAGTTTACTTCTGTCCCTTTCCAAACAACCGTCTCTGGAAAGCCAGTAGCCATGGCCACCATCACAGTCGCCTGGCCCATGAAGGTTCGCATTAGATTAGGACAGACGGTAATGAAACAGTGGAGCCAAGAACTGGTGGGCCATTATCTTTAATCCTAGCTTGCACCCAGCCGGCAAGTAAAAACACACACTGGGCTCCAAAACTCACTCATTCAGTGCTCACAACTACTGACTTATCTGAGTTTCCCAGAATCAAAGGTTTCTAGTTCACCAGCCTTCCACCTCTGTTCCCCATCTCCTTCTTCCTGCACAAACTCTGCACAAACTGCCTTCTCCTTCAGCACTCTGCCATCTTGGCTGCTTCTCTCTTCTCCTCCACGCGGCCTTTATCTTCTCTCCTTTCTCAGCTCTCTCCTCTAATGCTAATCTCAGGAACCAAGAGAGTAAGCTCCTTGTCTGCCCCACTTTATAGTGGAGAAATCAAAACCTTTAATCCAATATACAAACAAGGAAATCTCTGATACAAAGTCACTTATCTGAGGCATAATGGGATTCTTCATGAGAGTGCACCACCCTATATCATGAATCAGTCAAGGGTGTGGGGAAAAGCTTAGTCTTAAAACTAAGCCGCAGGCTATAACCACCCTGCCTGCTTACAGCCTGACCCAATGCAAACTATAAGTGAGCAAACGTGTATATCATATTTACAAACTTATTTGACCAACACTCTCCAAAACTGTTTCATAACATTTTCAAAAACTTAAATAGAATGCCACAACACTTTCTGGAAAAGGAAATAACCAGGGGTGTTATCTTTTATTTCAACCCCATGATGATTGAGGTTCACTACACTTCTGAAAGTATACTGATGCTGTAGCTTTGTGCAAGTTTTAGCTTGCTAGTTGTCTTTCTTTAAAGCAAGTTTATATTTTCAAATATGTGTTGTTTAACTTTATTGCAACATAAGGCAAATAAATAAATATATAAATAAACTACCTTGTTTATTTCAGTTCAGCAGAACTAAAGGGGGAAGAGAAAATTTTACAAGGAAAATAGGGTTGAATTGTTAATGTCAAGACCTTGATGTTTGCTAAGCAAAGACTAAGGACGATCATTCATTTGGAAACCAAATAATGTTGTTGGTGTAAACATATTCTGGATAGTAAATGAAGATAAAGCCCTCTCTCCTTAGTTATTGATTAGGGTGCTTCAGTGAATCTTACACTGTACTTTTGAAGGAGATAGTTGGGTATTTGAAAAGAATATTCTGTTGTGTCCTAAATGTAGACTTTAAATCTGCAGTATTAACAGTCAAAATTTCCTTGCCTGGATTAAACAGTCTTTCATGTTCTTGCTATTATTCATATCAATCCTGTAGCTACATTGAGTCAGGCCACTGAAATTGATATTGAAATAAATCCAGTTTCCCAAGTCATTTTTTTACATTATGCTCACAACAGATACTGAGTCTTGAAAAGGTATAATCTGATCACATCTATGGTTCCAAGTTAAGCACAGAAAAAGCCAGTTTACACGTTACTGTCATGGTCTATACTCTTGTAAATCCTGCAGTATTTGGTATGAGATGATTCTGCTCATGTTGATTAACCTGCTTATAAATCAGGCATTGTGATAAGTCCCTTTGGAGAGACTTGGAATAACATTTGTCTCTCTAAAGCACAGAAGAGGGTCTTTTAAAGCAGAATTATCATTTGTATGCAAGATAATGTTTCTCGAATTAGAATCTGTAAAATATGGGTCTCCAACTCCAAATTTATATGTTCACTTTGCCTTCTATATATAAAGTGCTAGATGTTCTTTTGTTAGACATAGATAAGGAAAAAATTGACACTTTAAGTAATAATGAATCTTTTACTTACCTAGATGTTATTGCAGCTTTCCTTTTGTTGGGCAAATAAAATATATTATGTTCACTTTGTTAAAGATGGCGCTGCCCACGTGGAAGCGTGTCACCTAGGTGATATTAGTGTGTGTTGGAGGTGGGCTGTGGGCAGGCAGGATTCTTGTAGCCTGGGGCTTGGTTTTAGACTAAGTCTTTCCCACCCTTTTTGATGTGGGGTGGTGCAATCCCATCATGCCTCAGATAAGTGACTTTGTATTAGAAACTTCCCCTATTTTGTATATTGGATTAAAGGTTTTGAATATACACTATAAAATGGGGGCAGACCAGGAGCTTGCTCTCTCTCAGTTCCTGAGATTAGCATTAGAGAGGAGAGCAGAGAAAGGCCACATGGAGGAGAGGAGAGAGGCAGCCAAGATGGTGGAGTGCTAAAGGAGAAGCCAGTTAGTGCAGAGTTTGTGCAGAGAGAAGGAGATGGGCAACAAAGGAGAATGAGGCTGGTGAGGTAGACACCTTTGATTCTAGGAAACTCGGATAAGTCAGTAGCTTTATGAGCACTGAATGAGTGGGTTTTGGAGCCCAGTGTGTGCTTTTACTTGCCCACTGGATGCAAGCTAGGATTAAAGATAATGGCCCACCAGTTCATGGCTCTGTTGTTTCATTACAGTCTGTTCGAATCCAATGCGAACCTGCATGGACCAGGTGACTGTGAAGATGGCTGTGCCTACTGGCTTTACACCTTTTATTCACACAGATATAATGAAATTGAAAATCCTTTGAGGGTCTTTTACTACCTGTTAGCATATTCTCTTAGTTCAACACAAGAGGGGCTCTACACGCTTCTAACATAATTAAAAATCAACATATCAATTACCCCTAGCATTCTCATTTTCCTGGGTCTCAAAAATGTTCCTTATTTTTTCCTTATCTTGTGTCATCCTGAAGTTTTCAACTTAAATATTTCTAAAGTTGCATTACTTTTGAAATTTATTAAAAGAAAAAATTATTTGGAAATATTTTATTTTTCTAAGCAATGTCAAGATGTTATTTTCTTTCAATTTTAAACTTTTTCATTTAGAAGCATATTTTTATTATTTCTGTTATTACTTTCCTTGGGTTGGAAGGTAATTCGGTCTTTTAGTTAAAGGTCAAGTAGGATTAAGGATAGCAAATGAAAGAGTGAACTGTGACAATGATTGTCATCTCTTACATTTTTAAAATTTATATTACTAAAACCTGAAAGCAGTGTTTGAGTTTGTAAAGCCAGAAGCCATGGCCAGGGCCAACATCAGAGCAGCCCAGCCCATGCAGGTTCGCATTGGATTCGGACAGTCAGTAAAGAAACAACGGAGCCAAGAACTGATGGGCTGTCATCTTTAATTCTAGCTTGCACCCTGCGGGCAAGTAAAAATACACATTGGGCTCCAAAACCCAGTCACATTCAGTGCTCACAAAGCCACTGACTTATCCGAGTTTCCTAGAATCAAAGGTTTCTAGCTCACCAGCCTTATTCTCCTCAGTTCCCCATCTCCTTCCTTGTCCCAGATACAAACTCTACACAAACTGGCATCTCACTCAGCACTCCACCATCTTGGCTGCTTCTCCTGGCCTCCTCCACGTGGCCTTTCTCTGCTCTCTGCTCTGCTCTCTCCTCTAATGATCCCAGGAACCAAGAGAGCAAACTCTCGTTCCGCCTCCATTTTATATTGTAGCTTCACAACCTCTAATCCAATATACAAAATAGGGAAGTCTCTAATACAAAGTCACTTCTCTGAGGCATGATTGGATTGTACCACCCCACATCAAAAAGGGTGGGAAAGGCTTAATCCCAAAACCAAGCACCAGGCTACAAGGATTCTCAACACACATTAATATCACCTGGGCGATGGCCTCACGTGGACAGCGCTATTTTTAACAAAGTGAGCATAATATATTTTATCTGCCCAACAGAGTTGTATAATTAAAAATTAATTTCTAATGTTTTTATTCAAATTAGATATTATAAAAATGTTAACCATCTCAACCACATTGGTTAAAGTGGCAAGAATGTTTACAATAATGGAAGAATTAAAACTGATCAATAGTTATGGTTTATCATTTGTTCTGCCTTAAAACAGTTTTAGCACTAATACTTAATACTTCAGCCAATGCAATGACTAAATAACAGCTATGAAATAATAACTATAAATAAAATAATTATGAGAAGGAAAATATGAGACACAATTATCATTATTTGCAGATGATATGATTTCACTCTGAAAAATCCAGAATAATCAGTGTCTACACACTAGAAAAATGACAAACCTAAGTCATATAGGAAGATAGTGATCAATCTGAATATATATGGTAAATATAAGCAATCAAAATATAAACAACAAGCTAAGGAAGATAGTATATCTTCACTGATGCAACTGACAAAGCTCTAATATCCTTATTTATAAAGAATTCTTACAAAATTATAAAGGAAAGATGTAAATTCAATGAAAAGTCATAGAGATGGTGATTGAAAAATATATAGGGAGTATATAAACATGAAAAATGCTCACTCTCAAATTGAAGAAATTAAACTTAGTTTTCACCTATCACATTAGCATATGGCAGAGATGAAAAACTTGCTACTTTATAGTATTACTAAGAATGTAGGGGACAGAGTTAATTCTTATGCACTACTGACAATATCTCTTAGAATAAAATCTATCCTGACTTTTTGACTTAGTAGTTTTAGTACTAGGTATTTAGTCTGAGTGCATACTTTCACATGTGCCCAAAGATAGGTGCACAGTTATGTTTGCTGCATCATTGCTTGAAATAGTCAAAAACAAGTAGATAAAGAATAAAGAAATGAAAATTGTCAACCAATATGAAACAGTTAATACATTATGGTATAACTACACAGTGAAAAACCAGGTATATATCCATTAAAGAGAGTTACCTGATGGGGGTGCTGATGTGAAACGTTTTTTAAATTTAGTTTGGGGATCCAGTCAAGTGCCAAACGTTGGTTGTTGTAAATTCTCGTTTGTTTAGCCACAACAACAACAACAAAGGACTCACCTGCCTATTTTTATTAATTTGAAGTTTCTGGAATTTCTTCTTCAAGAATCTGTGAAAAGTAAATGATTTTGAGGAGGGAGAGACAGGGTCTTGAGTAGAAAGAAAATGTAATTTCATTATATTCCATCTTGTATTTGTTGACTTTCTATTTTTTGTCTGTGTTTATATTACTTTTAAAATAAAAATTAATTAATAATTAAAAATTTAGTCTGTGAAAAGTTTGACTTTATGGTATATGATGTGAAACTCCATATATTTTCAAGTGTATTTCTGTTTATTAGCTGAAAACAACAAAAAAATGATGTATGTATTACTGCAACAATGTAAAGTGCATGGAGGTGACAAAATGGAAAAGGAAATGTAAGGGATATAAGATGCTGGTTAATTTTTAATTTTTTATACCACTTACTATTAGCATTAATAGTTTATTTAAATAAATTATCCTCTATTTAAAGCTCACTTAAACAAACCCCACCAAAATGGAATCAAATAACTACTTTCTATCAGATAAACAACGACATTCTAAGTCAGTATTTTCCAGTGTACTACCAGATTATTCTGATTTCAAGTTACCTTCAGATGACCAGTAATTCACACACCTACCTACATTCTCACAGAAAACATCAAAATCCATTTAAAATGCAAGTCCATTGTTTAAAACAACACAACTACAACAAAAAAACTAACCAAAGTGAGAATGTATCCACCTCTAGGAATTGGCATGAAGTAGATATAACGGACCAAATTTGGTCAATTTGAACATCAAAAAAAGGATAATTATAAATAATGGATTATAATACATTAAAAAGCATGAACCTAAAGTAATATATATATATATACATACATACATACATACATACATATATATGGAGAGAGAGACAGATCATCCTTTCTTTCTACAGAAGAATGCTAACTAGTAATTTTAGAAGAAAATACAGAATAAGAAAATCGCAGTGTTGTAGCCCTCAATTAAACATTTGATCATTCAAGGATCATGTCAATGGACTCTAAACCTTTTAGATAAGGGTTGTTGGGAATAGGATATATACATGGTCTCAAAGTGTCTCCTCATAGATTATCTTTTAGAAAATGAAAAATGTACCTGTAGTGAAGGTCACTTTATCCTTATAATCTGACCTAGTATCACCAGTACTGAAACAATCTGGTATTTTACATCTCCTGATTTGATGTGTTAATCGTGAGGAAAATCAGACACATCCAGAAGGTGGGATGTTGTAATAGCCAGCTGTGCTGGACTTAAAAAAAATAATAATATCATGAAAAATATACAAAAAGCAGAAAGAATATTTAAATTAGAAATATTTAGGGAGAACTAACAATGAAATGAAATGCATGAAATCTGGATGCTGGATTTAAAAAAAAAGGCGGAGAGAATACTGCAAATGACGTTTTAGAGTTTTGGGAGCAATTGGAACAATGTGAATATAGACTGTGTAATGGATCATAAATTGAATTAATGTTAGTTTCTGAGGTGAATTGATGGTTTTTTATTTATATAGGAATATATTTTATTAGAAGACACCATCAGAAAGAAAATATATACGTGTGTGTAGAGAGAAAGCAAATGTGGCAAAATAATAATTGACGAATCTAGGGGAAGGATGCACAGGGTTTAATATTCTCTAGGTTTGAAGTTTTACAAAATGAAAGTAAAAATATTAAGTATGAATTAGTGGCTTGGACTATTTCTGATAGATGTTTTTAGTGGGTCTTTGGTGATGACTTTATTTCTACTAATGTGAATGAACGTACCTTTGAGGCAACTTTACTCATGGTCACTTTTTTCCTCTTAAAACTGCTTGTACATTGAATGGGATTATTTGTGCTCTAGAATTAACTGTCAGAATATTGGACAGCTATCATAATTACATTTGCTTTTAAAAGTTTTGGATAGATTTCTGTGTAAGAATGTGGAAAACTAGTCCCTGACTAATTGGCTCAGTGGTAGAGCATTGGCCTGGCGTGTGGAAGTCCCAGGTTTGAATCCTGGTCAGGACACACAGAAGAAGCAACCATCTTCTTCTCTCCCCTCCCCCCATCTCTTGCTCTCTCTCTTCCTATACCACAGACATGGCTCAAATGGTTCAAGCAAAGTTGGCTCCAGGCACTGAGAATTGCTCCATGGCTGTGGCCTCAGGTGCTGAAATGGCTCAGTTGCTGAGCAATGGAGCTGTGGCCCAGCCTGGCAGAGCATCACCTGGTATGGGCTTGCCAGGTGGATCCTAGTCAGGGTGCATGCAGGAATCTGACTCTCTGCCTCCCTGCTTCTCAATAATAATAAAAAAAAATGTGGAAAACTACTTATGTAGGCCAATTAATCAGTCAGTTTTTAGAAAACCTTGGTTCCTCATTAAAGTTTTTCTTTTAACCATTACTTTGTTCTCAAAATTGGTTCTTAGACCAGCAGCTTCATTATGGGGTGGGGACTCTCCAGACACTCTGGGATTGGGGTCCTGCAATCTGTCTTTAACAAGCCTTCAGTGAAGGAAACTGATAGGTCTGCTCATTGACACACACATTCTGTAATTCTTCATGCCATTGGTCTGAACATACTGAAAGCATTGAAAAATTCCAGATTTGCCTAAGAGGATAGAGCATCAGAAAGTAGATTAATACCTCCAAAGATAACAAGTTGCAAAGCAATTCTATTCATTTATTAGTCCCTGGCAGGGGTTGATCTCCTCCAACCTGGGCCAAGAGAAGACTTGGCAGAAGAGAAGCTAGCTATAAAGTTGGAATGAGCATGAACTGGAGGAACAGGGACATGCTATAATCACCACTGGGCAGGACTTCAGGTCCAAGGGAAAGTCTAGAAAGTGACTTAGTCAAGGTCATCAAGATAGAAAGTGAGGACATACTTTAAAGAAATGAGCTGGAGATGAAATCAGCAGTATGCCTGGCCAGCTCAGGTTGCTCCTAAACAGATTCTGGGAGAGTAAGAGCTAGATTTGCTGTTGAAGGATTAGGTACTAGCACAATCCGAGATGAGAAGCAGTTAGCGACCTTCCTGGGGAGGTTAAAGGAGACTCCACTTTGAGATTAGAAGAGGTTTTATGTTTCAGGTTAAAAGAGACTCCATCCACTTTGGAGGGAAGGAACCCAAAGACTCTGGATACCCATAGCATCGGGGCCAAAAGGGTGGACACGATTTCGGTACTGAGGGAAATAGGGTGAGGGGCGAATGTCTCATTTACTGTTTCTTTGTTGGGGTGCAGGAGACATGGGACTAATGTTGCCTCCCATGTGTGCTTTGGGAGAGATCAGACCTTCAAACTGCTGTGGGAAAGGGGCAGAGAAGCAAGGAAAATCTCTGATATTCATACAGGCAGGAAGGACTGGGGAAAGCACTGGAAAGGTTTCAGTCACTCACGATCAGAAAGAAGGCTGCTAATGTCCATTCAGTCTAGGCTTCTCTTGAAACCAACATAGGCTGAAGTTTGGGGGAGCCATCATTATGAACAGCTGTAGAGAGGTTAAGCATGGTAGGGAACATCAGGATTATTTTGAAATTTTCAGACAGACATGCCTGATTAATGTTTTTGTAGAATAAAAACAAATGCAAGAGGCAGTAAAAGGGCATTTATATACCAGGTATCTATAAGTGCTTAACCAAGAGACTAAACTATTATTGGAAACACTAGATAAAAATTTTATGTTAGTTAAATAATAGTGCTAATATGAATAATTAGGCTATTAATAGCTAACAAGTTGATTATCCCAGTTTAGAGAGTGCTTTGATATAATTATTTCATGTGGAGCACCTGTGAGTAGTGAGGGGCACACTCTTATCCCCATATTGCAAATGAATTCCCAGCTAACAGTAATTAAATGACATGATTCATCAGTAGAAGACTATGATTTCAGCCCAACCTCCTGATGGCTTCCTTTATCACAAAGCTATGCTGATTCTATCATTAAAAAAAATGTTTTTCTCTCATTTTAAATGACTTTAAATATTTCCTTTTATTCTGAGTAACATGTAATAAAAAAAATGTAAAACCTTTTTAAAGATTCTTTTTAAAGAGCTGTTAGGGAAAACTAACATGCTTCCATCCTTCCATGGTTGAGTTTGGATCCTAATTCGCATCATTTTAAAGCAACACATAACTAGCCTTTCCATTTCCAACAGTCTCAACTGTTTGAAAACAGTGGAATGGTGAGTTACCCATCCCTGAAAGTGCTGGGAACAGAGTCTGGGCTGTGGGCTCTCTTGGAATGTAGAGGAGCTTCTTGCTTCGGGAAGAGTCTAAATTGATAACCTTTAAGGTCTGACTGCCAAGATTTCATGAATAGCTAAATGCAAGTAAATGACAAACAACAAAAAACAACAACAAAAAATTTGCACATGAATGTTCATAGACGCTTTATTATTCATAGTAGTAAAACTTGGAAACAACCCTCATGTTCTTCAAAGGGTTAATACTTAAACACACTGTGGTATATCCATACTCTGGGATACTACTCAGCAATAAAAAGCAATAAGCCATTGCTATATAGAACAAATTTGATAAACCTCAAGGGCTTTATGCTGAGTGAAAAATGCTGGTTCAAAAAAAAAAAAAAGATTACATACTGTATGATTCTATTTACAAGACATTCGTGAAAGAACAAAATTGTCGGTGTGGAAACAGATTAGTGGTTGACAGGGGTTGGGGATGAGAGAGGAAGGTTGTGACTATAAAGCTGTAGCATGGGTGACAGAACAGTTCTGTGACTTGATTGGGGTGGTTCCACTAGCATTGCACGAAGCTATACATGTGATAAAATTGCATAGAACTACACACATACACATGGACTTGTAAATACAAATGAGTGCTTGTAAATATGAGTGCATTCTATGGATGGTAGAGATGTCTAAGTTTTAATATTACATTAGAGTTATGAAGGATGTTATTATTATTTACCAGTGAGAAAGACTGGGTGAAAGAGGCAAGGATACACCTGTACAGTTTTTGGAATTTTTTTAAAATCTCTAGTTATTTCAAAATTAAAAGTTTAAAGAGGAGAAACTGGTCCCAGAAGTGGAATACATCATTTCCTTAGACTTAATTAACAAGGACTGATCGAATGGTGACATATAGCTGCAAGAATACTGGGAAATAAATATGGAAGGGAAGAACTGATTTTGGCAACAGCTGGTCTTATTTGCCACAACAAAAAATACTGGGAGTTATTGCTTAATAGGTACAGAGTTTCTGTCAGAAATGATGAATGCTTCTCGAAATGGATAGGGTCACGGAACATGGTGAATATATTTAATACCACCAACTTAAAAATGGTTTATCACAATAAAAAAAAGTAGGAGGAAAAATATTGGAAGAAAACTATCTTAAGACTTTAAGTCAATTGCTGTGCTCATCCTAGGTATAACACAGTATTATGTCAAATCAAGGGGAAGGAGTAGATGATCTCAATTTATTTTTAAATTTACTCATAATTTCCCTAGGCAATAAGCATTGTATAATACAGAATTTCCGAAGGCTGATAAATTTTTGGAATTATAAGTACTTATGTAAAGGACATGCTACAAATTCTTTGAAACGAGTTCTTCCTTTCTTCTCATTTTGGCAGCCTCTGGTTTTGTTTGTTTGTTTGTTTTGTTATATATATATAGCATTATATATATATATATATATATATATATATATATATATTAAGTAGAGCTGCTCTGTCTCCCAGGATTGGTAGAGTGGCCTAATGTGTTAGGTGTCCTGTAGAGTTCAGAAGCACAGTCTCCCCAGACACCCATTCTGGGCACTTAAGGTCCACCCCCCACTCCCAGTGTGGGCTGTATACACCTTTCTCTTTTAGTTGAGCCTTGATTACTGTTGGCACATCAATGGGAAGAATTTACCCCCTATCAGCAGCAAGGACTTGTTGTGACCACTGGCCACTGACCTTTAGCCATCACGGAGAACCAGCCATTTAGGGGCCCACCCCATAGAGCAGTACTTACCTCAGTAGGGCTCTGGTGCTTGCTGACTCCACCCCTTGAGTGTGTTGTTTGTGGAGGTGGCTGGTTGGGGGTGGGTCTGAAGTTATCCTCTGGGTGTTCTAGCTCTGGAGGCGTCCTAGGAGGTGTAGGCCAGGTTAGCCACCATGTATATTCTGCCTGGGGGGCCACTCTGCATGAGCTACAAAGCTCTCTGCTGATAGCTGCTACCTATGGAGGCTTGACGGTCCCTAGGAGAGGCTAAGCTGTGAACCATGTTCGGCTGCTGCTAGTGCAGGGCTTTGGCCAGTTAATGAGAGGTAGGGGCTCACTCAGGCCAGATGCTGCTTGTTTAAAGAATTTTAGGAAAATCTTAATCATGAACCAAGACAGGTTTCATATGGAAAAGCCAGTGAAAACAGCTTGGATGGGTCTGAAATTTGGGTGGGGCAGTCTCAGGGAATCACCAGGGTAGGGCAAATAGTGTGAGTGAAGTAGATGGAGTCTTAGATATGGCACCTGCTTGTTAGCTCTGAGGGCGGAGGGCTCAGGATAGAAACAATGACCTCTGCCAGAACTTCTGTCTGGGAGGAAGCCGACCCCCAGCTCTCATTCTGATGCCAAGCAATTCAGTTCTTCCCTGTATATCCCTGGTTTCTTTCAAGCTGCTGCCCCAGTGCTGGAACTCAGAGGGAGTGAATCTGATTAAGTCCATGCATGCAAGCCCTTTAAGAAGAACTGCCTGGGACTCCAGTAGTTACTCTCAATTAGCCTCAATCCCCACTGGTTTTTCTTTTTTTTTTTTTTTTAAATCTTTTTTATTTTATTTTTTTAAATTTATTTATTTATTTATTCATTCATTCATTTTAGAGATGAGAGAGAGAGACAGAGAGAGAGAGAGAGAGAGGAGAGATAGAGAGAGAGAAGGGTGGGAGGAGCTGTAAGCATCAACTCCCATATGTGCCTTGACCAGGCAAGCCCAGGGTTTTGAACCGGTGACCTCAGCATTTCCAGGTCGATGCTTTATCCACTGCGCCACCACAGGTCAGGCTCCCACTGGTTTTTCCAGCCAGAATTATGGAGATTTCTCTTCCCAGCACAGGGCTAAGGGTGTGGGGGCTGGGGCCCCTTGCTCCTCAGAGAGTACCTCCATAGCAGAAATGTCCCTCTGAATTATAATCTACCACACATGGACGTGGGACCAGCCCCTCTGCTTTTCCGCCCCTCCTACCAGTCTCAGTGGGGCTTCTTTAATTCTCTTGTTGTAAGAATTCCATTCAGCTTGATTTCAGGAAGTTCTGAACAATGGTTGTTGTGTTGTTTAGTTATATTTTTATCTGACTCTTACTTGTGAAAAAAGTTTGTCAACTGTAAAATATAGCATACAGTATGTAAATATTATTGTTTCTAAAACCATGATTTGTAACTGTCTAAAATAGGAAGATTAGAGAGCGGTCATAAATATGAGGTATATTTCCAAGTTTAGTACTTTTATCAGGCCAGGAAGTATGGTTTTCTTTTTAAAAATATGTCATCATACATATAGAGAAAAGATCAGATATTTCAAGAAGAAGTTGGGATTTTTGTGGTCAAATTTCACAACTTACTAGCTAATTCACTCTGGGTGAATTTAAGACCTGAACCTAAATTTTCTACTACTTAAAAGTGATGATCATAAGACTACCTCACAAAGTTGTTTATCATATTAAAAAGGTAAATTACACAAAGAAATCCTTTGGACTCACTAAGGCCTATTAAAGAATGTTGGGCAAATAAGTTTGTAAAATCTTTGTTATTTGGTTTTGCTCACTTTTATTGTCAAAAATGGTGCTGCCCACATAAATGACCTTCACTCAGGTGATATGGTTAATTACCCCCGCTTGGGAAGGGGCTTGAGTATGCTACTGTGTGCTGGAGAAGGGATTGTCCCCCTGAAAAGTTTTAAAAGGAAGAGCTAGGAGGCCATTTTGGAAGAGGCTACGTGGTGGGAGAGGAGGCAGGGAGCCAAGATGGAGGCATGCAGATGGGGAAAAGGAGGTGAATAAAGCTAGTGGGGCCTTTGATTCTAGGAAAAACCAAAAAGATTCTCCTGGTTGTGGAACTGGAGAACATGTGAGTGGGTTTTGGTGCCCCGTGTATTTGTGTTGACTCGCTTACCGATGCAAGCTAGAATAAAAGGATGGCCCACCATTTTGTGGCTCAGTTGTTTTATTACCGTTTGCTGAATCTGCACAAGCCAGGCGGCTGTGATGGTGGCCGTGGCTACCGGCCTTACAAGGAGATATTTAAAATGATTATTTCTGCTCCTTCTTTACGAAGGGAATTAAAGGAATGGAGGATACTGAATTTTGTTATACACTTGAATACCTTTGAATCCTTTTCAGATATATGTCAATCAAAAACATTTTTTTTATATTCTTATAATTTATGCTCAGAAATTCTTCTTTAATGAGTAGAAGTTTTCAATCTTGAGTGCATGTAAAAACTACTTAGGGAGATTAAAAAGGTCCCCATGCCCAGGACATACCTCAGAGCCATCAAATCAGAATTCTGAGGGTGAAACCCAGGAATCAGTACCCCAGATAATTCTGATGTCAATGCTCAAGGACCATCACTTAAAACACATGGCTTTAAAGAATAGGTTGCTACACTGTGAATAATTACAATTCACATTTTTCTGTTGCATAAAGGAAGACAGTACTTTATAACATAGATTAAGAGCGACATTTAGAAATATTTTTGTAAAAGAAAATAAGTAAAAGAAATATCTTACTTCTGGTATGCTGAAATTTTATCTTGTTCTAAGATTATACTCTTAGACAACAATGATATTATAAAAATGATATTGAAAAATGAGTGATAAAAAGATTTGCTTTTTAAAGTGTTTGTTTACAGGATGATAAGGTTCAAATTTACTTTTGCAAATGTGATGTCTGCATGTTTTGTTCCCTGTCCTTAATGTGTTTAATTAAATATTGATCCACACTTTACTCAAATCATAGTTCTTAACTGTGAGGCTGGTACAATCTTATCATGTTTATATTCTGAGATAAATTTCTAATTTCCTGCTTCTCAGTTCTTACTGGCTTTTTCCTGCTCTCTGATACTGGTTGGCTTCTTAGATGTTAACAATGATGAAAACAAAAGGGATGTAAATGGGATACATTAAAATGCTTTGAAAAGTCTAAGAATGAAAATATATTCCCTGTTATTACTGTTGATGCAAACAACTTGGAATGTGTTAGATCTCAGTTAATTACTGTTACAAAGGAGGAGGGGAGTAGCTGGTAATATCCAGTTTCATTGGCTGGGCTTGTCTTGAGGTCCAGTCAGTGGTGCAATTCAGCCAGTTTGCATCAGTTCAGCAGAATCGATACCTAATTTTTTGTTGAGTTCAGTGAACCCATTATTAGAATGGCACTTGTAATCTGGGTTCTCTCTAAGGTGGGCACCTGGCCAGCTGCCCAGTGTGGAAATTACAAATTTACATTCCTTATTCTTTTTTAATTTTTAAATTTTTTTATTTTTTAAAGAAATAGAGAGAGAGAGTCAGAGAGAGGGACAGATAGGGACAGACAGACAGAAAAGGAGAGAGATGAGAAATATCAGTTCTTTGTTGCTTCACCTTAGTTGTTCATTGATTGCTTTCTCATATGTGCCTTCACCAGAAGGCTATTGCAGAGTGAGTGACCCCTTGCTAAAGCCAGCAACCTTTGGTCTCAAGCCAGTAACCATGGGGTCCTTTTTATGATCCCACACTCAAGCCAGCGACACCACACTCAAGCTGGTAAGCCTGTGCTCAAGCTGGCAACCTTGGGGTTTCGAGCCTGGGTCCTCTACATCCCAGTCTGATGCTCTATCCACTGCACCACTGCCTGGTCAGGCACAAATTTTTCAACTTAAGAGTTATTATAGTATTACCATGACTAGTGAACTTGCTTATGTGTTCCCTAACATCTCATGTGTCCTGACTCCCTCAAGGGTAATTACTGTTAAGGATTTTGTTTTCATCATTTCTATCCTAAAAATACTTATTTCTATACCTTATGCATATTGTTTAATATATTATTAAATATATTGTTACTTTTGCTGCACTTGGGGCATTATATAAATAATATTATATTCTATGTTATCTTAAGCAATTTGCTTTATTCACTGGCAATTTTTAATGAGTGATTACTGCTGTGCATAGCTGTGTTTCATTCATTTTCATTGCTGTATAGTGTTCCATTTGTGTGACTGTATCACAGTTTGATTTTGTCATCTTCCTAGTCATGGACATGGGTTTACATTGTTGTATGGCCAATAGCCGCGGCCATCATCAGAGCCGCCTGGCCCATGCAGGTTCACATTAGATTCAGACAGATGGTAATGAAACAATGGAGCCAAGAACTGGTGGGCCATCATCTTTAATCCTAGTTTGCACCCGCGGGCAAATAAAAACACACACTGGGCTCCAAAACCTACTCATTCAGTGCTCACAAAACTACTAACTTATCGAGTTTCCTAGATTCAAAGGTTTCTAGCTCACCAGACTTACTCACCTCTGTTCCCCATCTCCTTCCTTCTCCCTGCACAAACTCTGCACAAACTGGCTTCTTCCTCAGCACTCCACCATTGTGGCTGCTTCTTCTGGCCTCCTCCATGTGGCCTTACTCTCCTCACCTCTCTAATGCTAATCTCAGGAACTGAGAGAGAGCAAGCTCCTGGTCTGCCCCACTTTATAGTGTAGAAATCAAAACCTTTAATCCAATATACAAACAAAGATGTCTCTGATACAAAGTCACTTATCTGAGGCATAATGGGATTCTTCATGAGAGTGCACCACCCCACAGCAAAAAGGGTGGGAAAGGCTTAGTCCTAAAACCAAGCCCTAGGCTACAAGGATCCTGCTTTCCCACAGCCCACCCCCAACACACACTAATAAAATCACGCTCATCCCAAGCAATCACCTGGGTGATGGGCTTACATGTGGGCAGTGCCATCTTTAACAAAGTGAGCATAATATATTTTATCTGCCCAACAATTATACTCTTCTCTACTCCATATCATGAACATATACTATTGTAAGCCTTTAGAATTTTTGTCAATCTAATGTGTTTAATTTGGTATTTCAAGGTGGTTTTAACTGGCATTTCCCAGATGACTAAATATCTTTTAATGTGTTTATTTTCTATTTTAGGTTTTATTTGCAGGAAAGGCCAGTTTAAGGTTTGTACTCATTTTTCTGATGGTTCTTTTTAAATATCCTTATCAATATGTAGTATTTCATACATTTTTAATATTAATTTCTAGCAAGCTATAAATGTGGAAATATCAGCTTCATGTGTTGCAAATATCATTCTACAGTGTCTTGATGAGAAATGATTGAGTTCAACATAGCCATAAATTTATAACTATGCTTTCTGTACCTTCTTTAAGAAATTGTTTGATTTTCTAATATCTTATATCCAGTCCTGTTATTAAATTCATTAATTTTAACAATTTGTAGATATTTGGGAGGGATATTTTATATAGATATTATTATTATTTTTTTAGATTACTGTAGTTTTATCTCTCTCTCTTTTTAATCCTTGTCTTTTTGTGCTTTTAGGACTTCTGGCAGAAATAGTGACACTGTCAACATTTTCTTATCACTGGTTTAGAGGGAATGCCTGTTGCTTAAATAACATTTCAGCAATGAAGCATGATTTTTGCTGTAGGGTTTTGAGAGATGTTTTCTATCAAATTAGAGGAATCCCTTTATACATATTTCTAGTTTGCTAAGAGTTATTTCTTCTTTGTTGATCAGTTTTATCAGCTTATTATGTTTATAATATATTTTTATCAGTTTATCTTTAGGCTGTTTTATTAACTAAAAGTCCATAAAATTTCTTCATTTTTACTGTAGCATTCCTAAGACCTGGAACAGTACCAAGTATACACACACACACACACACACACACAAACACACACATGGGTGGGCAAAGTAGATTTATAATTGAGTGTATGGTAAACAAGGTTTATTCTTATAGTATTATTTATTAATTATTGTATTATTTTCCATACAAACAGTAAACCTGCTTTTGCTTACTACTGTGTGTGTGTGTGTGTGTGTGTGTGTGTGTGTGTATGGCATCAAAAATATCTAAGACTTGTGTTGGACTATAGTTGATGGTCATTTATTAATAATATAATATAAGAACCAGTCTGGATCTAAAAAATTTGAAAAATATTTAAGTCATATATGTATTATCAATTCAATGGAAGTTATGCAAAAATTTGAATGTATTTGAAGGCCATATTGACACAATGAAAATGTTTATGATGTAAAGTCTAGTGGAAAAGGGACAATAAAACATCATATGGATAGTTTGAGTACAATAATGTGATTATATAAAGAAGGAGTCAACAGGACTATGCTAAAATGAAAATACCTGTTATATTAGATTGTTGAGCATATAGAAGATTTGTCTTCATCTTCTAGTCAATCTTTCTTTAATGTTCCAATAGTGCTTTTATAGTCATTAAGAAAAAGAGCAGAAAGATGTTACTAGTGCTACTTTAATAAGGCTACTGTAATAAGTTACTTCCAACCTGGTGTAAAACAGACAAATTTATTCTCACAGTTTTGGATGTCAGAAGTCCAATTCAAAGTGTTGGCAGATCTGTGCTTCCTCTGGTGGCTCTAGGGGAAATCCTCCCTTGTCTCTATCAGCCCTGGGGGCTCCAGGTGTTCTTTGGCTCTTGGCTACATCACTCTAGTCTCGAGCTTCACTCTTAATGTGGCTGTCTTTAGTTCTCTCCACATTTCTTCTCTGTGTGCCTCTTATAAGGACACTTGACTGGATTTTAGACTCACTTGGATAATCCAAGATCATCTGAATTTCAGATTCTTAATTTTACTATCTGCAAAAACTTTTTTTTCCTGACAAAATCACATTCATTGGGTGCCTGAAGTTTAATAAGTAGACATATCATTTTGAGGAACACCATTAAGATACCTACCTTTCCAAAACTAAAGTACATGATCTTCAGATATTCCGGTTATTTGGAGACTGGACATAGTGTACACATCAGTTGACCAGCACTATATGTACATTTAAAATAGTTTTTAAAAACTATTTTGGCTCTGTATTTTTTATTAAAAGAACAAATATAAATAATACTTGTTAAAATAATATATAAATCCATCATTGCCATGTATATTTATGAAGAACAAGCTTTCTATCCTCTGTGTTTTATTACAGTGCCATCTCACCAATTTGAAAACAGGGCCATTTACATTTTTGTTCATGTTTTTAACAAATACGTGATTTAAGGAGATATAAGAGAACTCTTTTATGTAAAGCTGTATTAAGCAAAATCTCCTTCAAGCATTCTCTGCATATTTCAATCTTGTCTATTCTCATCAATTTGATTGAAATAAGTGGCTGGGTTTTTCCCATTGTGATCCCTGGGGTGTACAAATCATGGGTTGCCTGGCACAATGATATTGATGTTAGAAACACTGCTGTGTCTGACTATCAAAACTGCTAAATTGCAGTTATTTTATTTTGTCTTGGGGTTAGTTTAAATCTGTTTTCCTTCTCTCTTATAAAATTTTGACCCTGTTAATCATGCTGTGCATTTAGGGAGAACAAAATGAATTATTTATGTTAGAAGGGGCATTCATTGCCAAGTTAGTTGGTCCAACACCTTGCCCCCTAGCAGGTAAAAGATCTTGACCAGACCATTCCAAGTTCCTTCTCTCCAGAAGGCAAGGCCCTGGTTTAACCCTTATTAGTCTTTTCCTCTTGCAAGTTGTGCTATCATGTGACTTCACATTGTGACATTGTTTTTTTACTCTCTATGGTATTTTTGTTTGTTTATACTGATTAGTCCAAAATACTGAATAAGGTTTTAAAATACATTAGGAAGAAACTCTGACTTAATTGACAACCAATTATTGGAGTTTTTTTATATTGAAATTTTTAAGATTAGTTTTAATGTGATTTTATATGTTTATTTTACATCTTTGGCAGACTTCATGTCTTGGCCAACTTTAGCTTTTGGTATCTGCTACTTAATGCTATTTCACTTGGTGGGATTTCACATTCTTTGTGATTTTATCAAATTTTTTGTTTGTGTGCCACTCACGGAATCTTTGTCCCTGTCTCTTTCTATAGGTCCTATTCAAAGCTGTAGATTTTCTAAGATAAAGCAAATCTTTCTTAGAAAAAAGTGATGACCTTAAAGACAGTTCTCCTTCAGGCATTCAGAACACTCTCTTGTTCTTTTTAATTTCCATATTCTGAGAAGAGCTTGGGTAGCTTTCTTTAGCTATGGAACAAAGACTAGGTTAAAGCCATTAGAGCTATCAGTGGTAAAAACTGTAAGCCTGTGGGTGTCATGAGATGGTCACTAGAGGACCTGGAGTGCCTTCTGTTCTGTTCTCCTCACTGACACATTTGTCCCTTTAGCACTACCTCAGGGTCAATATCTATGAAACAAGGGGTGGAATAGATAATCCATAAATGTTCTTCCAATTCTAAAATTTTAGTATGTTTTTCTTCTAACTCACTTGGTGGCCCAGATAGACTGCATTAATTTTATATATCAACCAAGTTACAAGGAACTTCTACTTATCTTTAGCATTTCTAATTCTTTTGTGTCACAGAAGGCAGAGCTGCCCCTGCCCCTGCCCACTTCTTTAACTTCATCACGCACCACCTCCTCATTGCTCAGCATGCTCTGGCCCCACTGGCAGCCTCTCTTTTCCTTTAACACAGAAAGCTCTTTCTTGCTTAGGGTCTTTGCATTTGCTCTTTCCTCTGCGTGGCACACCATTGTTCCGGCTCTTCCCTTGCCTTATTCTTTAAACCTTAGCAACAATGCCCCCTTCTCAGGCAACATTACCTGACCACTCTGTAAAGGCCTGCCCTTTCATCCGTTCACCTTCGATTCCTAGTTGCTTTCCATCACTTTGCTCATTTTCTTTATATCCTTTATTATGATTTGCTGTCATCTTAATTCTTTGTAATAATATTAATCGTCCTTTGTTTTTTATTGTCTACTTCTACTCTGCATCCTAGCATGTAAGTACTCTGAGGTTAGGAGTCTTCTCCGGGTTATTCCTGCTGTATCCCACTGCCCAGTGGAGTATATAGCTAGATGTCCAAAAAATAAAAAATAAAAATGAATTAATCTTTCTGAGTAGATCAAGTTGTTTTTTAATAAAGCATATTGAATAAATTATCATGAGCTTTCTAAGAACCTCTGTCTTCAAGCCTGTGACCTAAGCCAGTTGGTATAGCAGAGTGCTTATTTTGGTTCTCAATTATTTGTCTTTATTGCTTATTAATATCTTTCAACATGAGATAAAAGCCAATTAACATTTGCCACCTAAAATCTAGAAAATTATAATATACTAACTATACTTGACCTTGAATTAAAATTGAATGCTGGTATTTACTTGATGTAGAAAATATATTTAATGCACTTAAACAACTTAGATGTTATTGGTGAAGATTTCCTTTTTGGATATTGCTATTTGTGACACTGGTATCAATTACTGATGCAGGAGGCCCTAGGAAGATAAAAGTTCCCCTGTGTGTATATGTTTTTAAGACTATATTTCAATGATAATTTCAGCCAATGTTTCTCTATGGATTTATTTATGTATTTTATTTTCAATATTTTGAGTCCCTAAATTTTTTTTTAATAAAATGTTTTCTGAGCTTTGCAAGTCAGGCAACATGTTAACCATGCCCACAAAAGCATATGGAACCCTAAATGATTAATATAATCTAGGCTTCTACCAATAGGTGGTGTGAATCGAGTCATAAGAGCAGATAGAGTTAAAAAGGGTGCATAATAATATTCAAGGTTCTAAACTAAAAAAATAAACAAATAAACTAGCTCCCATGGCTTAAACAAGGTACTTGTGTATTTAATCTTTTATAGAAAGTATGTACAAATACATTATAAGTACCATGTGTGCTTTTTGTAGATTGATATCTAAAATTGCTTTTGGATAATTAGTTACAGATGCTAATTTTTACTGTAAACTCCTCTAGGAAGCTCTTGGTAAATAGACATATGCTTTGGAGCCATTGTGTTGTCCTACATTTCAAGCAGTCAAATTGCAAAGTGACTCAATTTAGAGATAAATTTGTCCTTTAGTGTCACATTCATATGAGGTATGTCATGTTCTCAAAATCAACTTCAATGTTTTGTTAGGAAAAAATTACATTCCTTTAAAAATGCCCAAGTCTGGTAGCATAGCAAGATCCTGACATAACAGACATTGAATCCTTGATATTCCATGACGTCTCCTGACTATACCATTATCTGTCATCTTAAGCAGACTCTAACTTTTATACAACTCCTTATCTATGAAATGGGTAGAACAATACCAATGTCACAGAATTTGTGTGAGGATGTCATGAGAAATATTGTAAATTCCTTGAAAATAGTATGTACTCAATAAATATTTATCTATTTCCTCTTCTCTATTATCTTGTTCCCTAAAAACTTTGACTTCTGAAAGTTAGGGGTGGGGCCTGGCTGGGTAACTCAGCTGGGCAGAGCATTGTCCTAATACACCAAGGTTGTGGGTTTGATCCCTTGTCAGGGCACATAAAAGAATCAGTGATTGAATGCATAAATAAGTGGAACGAGTTGATGTTTCAAACTTTCTTTCTCTTCCCCACCCCCTCTAAACTCAATCAATTAAAAAAAGTTAGGAGGTTGTTTTTTTTTTTTAGGAAAAATATATCTTAATTTAAAAAAAAAACAAAAAAAACTACACACATATATAATTACTGTTGGTGGTTTTCAAATGTTTTTGCTGTATTAATGAGATTTTCTAGGCCCAGAGTTAGGAGCAGTAACAAATAGTGGGCGTTCTTATATAAATAAGGAAAGGAAGAAAGGAAGGAAAAGAAAACAGTAGTTCTTGAGATATTTTCTCTAAATAAAGATGCAACATTTCCTATTATGGATATAAAATCTGTAAACTAATGATTCAAGTAATGCATGAAGGCACAGACTTAGTATATACATCTGCTGACATCTGTGCAGTTTCTATCTGATGCACATCTTTAGTCAAAACAATTTAAATATTGTTATTAAAAGAACAAGGAAATTAAGTGACTGTGATAAAAAAAAATAAAGTGATACCATTGAAAAGGAAGAGAAAGTCCAGAGCAGGTATACAAAGTAACATGTTACAGGGCCAGAGGCAGTCAAAATCAGATAAACTATTATTATAGAATAACATACAACTTGGGGTTACAATAAAATGTGTGGTAGAATTTTTTCTCTTTTACAATTGAGAAATCTTTAAAGAAAACCTTAATTTGCTGAGTTTTCATGGGAATAATAAACTGAATCGCTTACAAAGTTACTCTTGTTCATGTCATTTTACAGTATTAGAAAAAATTGGAACAAGAACAGAGAACCCCAAATCATGTTTCCACAGATGATGTGAAGAGTATTCTTGATGAATGGATTTCAGTCATCACAGTACCATGTACCAGGTGCTGTCCAAGGTGCTGTGCATGTAGCTGTGAAACACACCATTCCTTTCTCTCCTATCTTGCAGTCTAAGTTACCTGTGGCTCTATTATAATCCCCACAGCAAAAATCTGCACAAAAGGGATCCTCACATCAGTAATATCTGACCTAGTATCAGGAGAGCTGGTGAGGGTTTCCATAAGGTTTTAGTAGTCCTTTTAGGGAAATAATCCTAGAAGAATTCATCATGCGTGTAGTAGGGCAAATCATCTAACAATTTACCTCATGATTTTTGGCAATTGTTCTATCCTGTATCTTTACTTCCCCTCTGGTTGAACCATCCATTTCCAAGGCCAGCCACATCCTGAATCTTGTTAGTGTCTCTCTGAACCAACTTCACATTATGCTTTCATGAGGGCCTTCAAGTTGTGGTGTGAGTGGGAGGCTTAAATCTCCATCTGTGGGCCCTGGCACAGGGCTATGTCTGCTCACAAACAGGAGCACCTTCAAATTTGCCTAAAGGAGTATTCCACTTATGAAGCTGTGCCAAGAGGTGTACATCTACTTATAAAGTGGTGACTTTTTTCTAAATTTTATAATCATACTGTATAAATCGGCAGTGTCCCTGCTGGTTCATACAGGTACCAAATTTGACCGATAATCAAAAACTGTCTCATTTAATGACATCCAGCTAGTCTACTGCCAAAGTTTGAATTCTGGAAGGTAAGTTGTGTTTTGCTATTACTGGTCTCTCACTCCCCCACTCTCTTCAACTCACTTTGCCTAACTATTGAATAACCAAGTCTTGTTGATTTAGTTTGAGATGATTGAATCTCTTAAATATCTTATTACTATTTTCTTTCCATCCTATGCCTTTCTGCAACTCTGCATAAACTTCATCTGAATCACTGCAGCGGGTTTTTTTGACTGCAGCTACTTTCCCCTGATAACATTCTCTGCGTCGCCACAAATGGCCTTGCAAAAATTTTATTTTTAAGTTTGCTGTCCAAACTGACTTTACATTTTCTGAAGCAATATTTTTCCAAGTGTAGTTGATCTATCCCTCAAATCAGTCAGTGCCCAATAAAAATACAGATTTCTTAGCCACATTCCAGATCTTCTGAATTACAATCTCTGGTGTGCGGTGTAGTTGGATTTAGGAGCTTCACTTTAATAACCTTCTTAGGTGATTCTTACAAACTGAAAGTTTGGGAACTGGGTTATATATTGCCTAGAATGAATCTGTGCCTTATCAAAAAGTTTCTTGCAAGAAAAATTTCTAGAATTTTGCACACAGCTTAATACATAAAAACAAAACAGCTCTTGTTTGTTTGGAGAAGAGACTGATGGGCAAAGAAGGAAAATATTCTAAAACAAATGTATATAAGAATAATAACAAGATATTTGTGGTGTCTATAAAACCATAGCCTTGTAATTAAAACAGCCTTGAGATAGATTGGGTTTAATCTTTATTTAGGCAGGAATTTTTTTCCCACATTCTTTTTGAGTGGCCATCAAATACTCTATTTTCGGAGGAGCTTGCTGCTTCATAGAAGATTCTGTTTCAGTGTTGATCATCAATGATTTCAGTTGGTTGAACTTACATATGCATGTGTGTTTGCATTTATAGACAACACATGAATTGTGTAACAGATATTAGTTCAAAATTATCATACTTTGTGTTAAGATAACAAGTTTGTTAAAATTATTTTTAGGTAACTACTTTATCTTTTTGTATGAACACTAAATTCTTTTTAAAACATCTGTTAAAATGTTCAAGAAAAAAATAATCTAGCCTCTAATTGAAAAACTAGTTTTAGACAAAATAAAATAGCTACAAACACATTGACATTTGAAAAGTAAATGGTTCCTTGCTTGACTTTATTTACATTTATATTCATTTATCTGTTCATTTTCAAAGAACACCGAGGGACTAAGCTAAAGTTGGTGATATAACAAGGAAATAAATAAGACCTGGTCATTACTCACAAGTAGATCATCAACAGTTGGGGAGAAAGAAATGTAGAGTGACGTGTGCTCAGTTTGAATCTGAGCTATTCATCTGGTAGGTGGAAACAGAGAGGCTAGATTCAAGAAATCTGGGCATAGGTAGCTTGAGCTAGACATATTGTGTATAATTATATCTGCTTGAAAATGAGTACAGTTTAGAAAAAGAGGACCTAAAATATACTCAGCTGGTTTAAAAAATTTAATAAAAACTCTGACCGTAGAAGAGAACAATATCTGGATTGTGTGCTGTTCTTTATTAACTGTGCTTGAGGCAATCCTATCCTTCAATTTGTCTCTCAACAGACACTACTTTTTACTTAGTGGTGGTTGGCAGAACTGAAATCAGAGCCACCTTTGAAAACCCAACTTTGTAATCATAAAGTTGTATTTTTCAGCTCTTTTTATTTGGTGAGATTGTTTATGTAAAATCAATTTTCTAGAGGATTTATTCATTCCAATGTGCTTTTGGCAGTAGGGTTAAAGGTGCAAGCTATGGGATCCCAGTTCCATCACTCATTAGCTTTTTTACTCAGTTTCTTTTTTTTTTAATTTTTAAATTTTATTTATTCATTTTTAGAGAGGAGAGAGAGGGAGAGAGAGAGACAGAGAGGGAAAGAGAGGAGAGAGAGAGACAGAGAGAGAGAGAAGGGGGGAGGAGCTGGAAAAATCAACTCCCATTTGTGCCTTGACCAGGCAAGCCCAGGGTTTCGAACCGGCGACCTCAACATTTCCAGGTTGACGCTTTATCCACTGCGCCACCACAGGTCAGGCTTTACTCAGTTTCTTTGTCCTTCAAACTCATTGTATGTAATGCAGGAAAAATAATAGTAGCTACTTTACAACCTACTTGGGAAGCTTAAATGAGATAATTCATGTGAAGAGCTCACACAGTGTGGCACATAGAAATATCTCCCTAAGCTCTGTCATCATGTGGCATGAACAGCTCTGAGGGCATGGAATAGCAGCGGTTGTGGAGTCAGAAAGTTTGGCTTGGAGTGTGCTCTCTTCCATGTGCTGGCCGTATGTTTTAATCACCTCTTACTCATCCTATTGGTGAGTTGAGGAACCCCCTTGCCTTAGGGTTATGCAGATGGCTGAACAAAGGACACTTGACACTGGAAAGATGAAATTAAGAGTAATTTCTTAGTTACATACACTCACCAACCAGGAAGGAGGACAGTGCACCATGCAGGGTCACACAGGGCTTGTACTCAGGAACAGAATAAACATCTGGGGGCTGTGGGAGGCAGGTTTTGTAGTGTCAAGAGGGTTGGGGTATCTCCTGACTCTGTGCAAAGATGTGACTGGCTTGTTTGAATATTTTGGGGGGATGGCAGGGAACTGAAACTCACTATTCAGGGAGAAGCAATAACTGGGCTTAGTCTCTTTGATAAGGAGGGTTGTTTGGCTAGAAGACCTTTTCTTCAGATGCAGGGTGGGGAGGGGAACCTGCAATGAGGCCATTCAAAGCCTTTCTGATTTTATCAATGCAATACGTAATATTGAATCTTAATATTAGGTCTTATACCACCCGTGACAGAGAAATTTACTTTCATTTTTATCACAGCTATGCTTCTTCCACTGTAAAAGAGATATGACTTTAAATGAATGTGTTTTATTAACTACATACTCCACAAATATGCAGTGTTATTAAGTAAACTATTACTGAATATGATTTAGGAAGTATTGCCTGGATTCTGACTATAATGTTCTGGAAAAATATCTTGGTAAACTCTATTGTGCAAGTCAAGATCTCTCTTAAATTCTTACTGAAATTTTCTTTCTTGTTAAGTCAAGGACTATGTGTTACTACAGAAAATTAATAAGTTTTAGTAAGATTTGTTATAATATAACTGACAAAACTGTCAAATTTAGTCACATCACTTTAGTAATTAAACCCCAACAGTCATACCCTTCTAGTAAAGGGTGAATATAATCAAATTTACCTTTTAAATAACATACATCAGTTAGTGTTTTTTTACTGATCATGATGGTTTACTTCTCAGATCAATGTTTGCATCTGACAAATAAGGTCAAAGTTATAAAGAACTATGTAATTAAGGACATTCCTTCTCTCCACTATCCACTTTCCTTAATCAAGAATTAATTTAGATTTTTTTTTTCTGTTAATGAAAATAAATAACCAGACCAAGGTGAGAAAATACATTCATATATTTAAAATATTTTTGATGTGTGTATGACTGTGCATATAATTATCATATTCTTGAAGAATCTACAGACTATTGATTATAATCTATAGATTATTGATGTAATCCTTCAGAGTGGTATATATTTGTATCAACTGATTTATATGGGGTTAAGGGACCAAATCTAGAAGAAAAAAACAACAACCCTGAGTGTCAGTGATAGAGATCCAAGAGAACCCAAGTAGAAAGGGATTATAAGAATCCATCCTGGGAGAATAAATTTCCAGAATAATGAGGCATACTTGTCCACAGAGGCTCAGGGGGGAGCCATATCTGGGACAGGTGTGTGGTTGTTGATTGATCTTGCTCTTTGCCAGGCCCTTAATAGTTTGTAACTAATGGGTGAACATCTACTGGTGTAAAACCTAAAGGGCCAAATCATAGGCACCAGAAAACTCTGTAGTGTGACCTCTGGGAGAACATGGAGGAAGAGGGGCAGTTCCCAACTGGCCAAGAGCTATGAACAGGAAGTGGTGGAGAACAGCGAATTGGCCTTGGGCTGAATGTTAGTAGACTTATAGTGTCTGAGAGAGAGATCGGAGGATGAGACCCAAGCCTGGTGGAGCCTTAAGCCTCATAAGGTATAATACAGCCCTAGAGCTGTCTGAAAAGAGATACTAAACAAGGAAGACTGCTCAAGGCGGATGATAACTCATTTCAGTGTAGTGGTGGCACTGACGCAACTCCTAGGGGAACTCAGAACACATGGGAGACAACTCTTAAGAACTCCTTAAGATACCAGAACAAGTGAACCATGAAAGGTGGAGGCTGTTTGAGACCTGATGTTATATTTTCAAAAGGGGCCTCTGCTTGAGTCATAGTTGGATCTATTAATATATTGCAATGAGGTGTCTTTAGTCTTTCAGATTGTGGCTATGAATAATGTTATATTTATTTCCACAGTGAGAGTTTTTGTTTTCACTAAATAGCCCTGTCAGGTGGCTGTGGCTGTGGCCATTGGTGAGAATGTTCCTTCCCTTACCTGGTGTTAAGTCTAGCCAGAGGCATTCTCTTTTCTTATGGTGAATTTGATTTCAGGGGCTTCTTCAGTTTGGCCTTAGGGCTAACTTGGCAGGGTTTGGTAACCTTGAACATCAGAGTTCTCAATACTTTGCATCCCAGAAGACCCCTAAGATGCAAATGTGTACTACTCCCAACACCCCCTAACCTTTATAAACCAATGGTTGTCAGGGAGGGACAAAGTAATTCTATTTACTTCTGTAATTACTATCAAGTTCAGATTCTAGTTAAGTTTAAGTCCTGCCGTATAACCCAAAGATAAAGCATCGGGAACTTGCTTTGATTCTTTTAATTAAAAAGAGCTTTTAAAGTGGTTCTTTCTAGGTTAAGATAAGCATACCCTAAGAAGTAGTTTTAGCTCCAAAAAAGAATATGTGTCAATGTTTGTCAAAAGGCTTTTTATTGCCCTTAAAAATATAAAGTCTTTTTCTGCCCCAGCAAATATTTCATAAGACCATAACTATATCATAATACCTCAACTAACATTCCTTTTTTCTAACTTTTTTTACACCACAGCATAGCACTGGTTGTAGAAACAAGTTAAAGTCACTGGTAGTCATTCCAGCTCTCCTGCAGCCAGATAGGACTATGAGAAAGGGGTAAAGCACTCCCTGGCTTGGAAGGCAGAAGATCCTGACAGATTAGATCTCTACCATTTATAAACTGTGTGATTACAGAAAAATTACTTAATCTCTATGGACAATTATTGAATTAGGGGGTTATACAATGGTCCTCATAATTTGTTCTTTAAAACTTTTTGTTCATTTCTTAATCTGTAAGTGTATAGTAATACTGCCTTGGTCACAAGGTTATTATTTTATATATTGTATAATGGCAGTGATAGCAAGAAAAATAATTTTTCAATACTTATTATTTTCCAGGTACTGTAATTTGCATAAATTATTTAATTAAGGTAGGTATGAAATACTAGAAAGCCCGGCGGTCATACGAAATGACCGCTGTTCTAGATATTATAAATTGTAATTAAAATGATTTGTGCAAAGGTGTCTGCTAATTCAAACTGAATTACCCAGGGCAGGCAGCGAGGACGCCCCTTTGCCTACTGCCCCACGGGGTTTCCCCCTTCTACTTGCTTAATTGCTTAAAGTAGAGTGCAATGAAGGAAACCACTGGCAGTACATTTCTTAAGAGCCACCGCTAGCTCAATAAATAAAGGTGATTTAAATAATAAAATGTTAATTCACATGTCAAAGATCTCTTTGTACATAACATTTCTTGTGTAGATCTTTTCATCATTTTTAAGCTCGCCTTGCAGAGGACCATCAATTATTTTTAATTTTACATCCGTTCTTTTACGAACTCTTGAACAGGCAACATAAAGTTGACCGTGTCCAAATGCAGGCTCAGGTAAAAAAATGCCAACATGCTTAAGCGTTTGGCCCTGAGACTTATTGATGGTCATAGCAAAGGCAAGTTTTACAGGAAATTGTCTACATCTCAATTGAAACGGCAACCCTGTTTGAGATGGAGCCAAATCAATTCTTGGAATGACATGTATTTCACCTTTAGAGGAGCTAGTCAAAGACTTAGCTATTATGACATTATTTTTCAATTGGAGAACCTCTAGTCTTGTACCATTGCAAAGACCCCTTCTGGTGTTAAGATTTCTTAACAGCATAATAATTGCTCCAATCTTTAGCCTAAATTTGTGAGGTGGCATGCCAGAAGGCGGGACTATTTGAATGCCATGGCAACTTCACCCCATTGGCTAGTACAGTTACGCAAGCAACCAATAAGCTATTGGCGACAGACACTTAAGCCACATATAATAAAGATGTATCAGTATATCTTATTTTATTTTATTTTATTTATTTTTTCTTCTTTTTCAAGTGTGAAGAAGGGAGATAGTGAGACAGACTCCTGCATGTGCCCTGACCAAGATACACCCAACCATCCCGTCTAGGACCATGCTTGCAACTGAGCTATTTTCAGTATCTGAGGTGGAGGCTCCATGAAGCCATCCTCAGCTACTGGGGCCCATGCACTGGAAGCTATTGAGCATTGCTGCTAGAGGAGAAGAGAGAAAGAGAGAGAGAAGGGGAGGGGTGGAGAAGCAGATGTTCACTTCTCCTGTGTGCCCTGACTAGAAATTGACCCCAGGATGTCCACATGTCAGGCCATTGCTCTACCACTGAGCCAACCTGCCAGGGCTCAGTATACTCATTTTATAGAAGTTAAGTAACTTGTCCAAGTTGTTTATTTAGTAGATAACAGATTTGGGATTCAAACCCAGGCCCTTCTGGGCTCTTATTATGTACATACATTACATGCAGAAAACTATACAAACCAAAGTTGTGACATGATTTGGCTGTTAAAGAAATGAAATTTGAACAAAAATGAATTAGGTGATAAGAAAAGACCAGGAATAAATTATGTAGAAAAAAAGAAAAAAAATCCATTTGAGCAAAAAAAACTTGGAAAGCTGCTTTATAGTGACACAAATTGACCAAATGCCTTCAGGGAGAAAGCAATAAGATTGATTTGTGTGAATAAATATTGATTTGAGAGGAAATCGGACAAACTAATTATGTGAGTAAATATAGCTACTGTATTTTAAACAAAGCTACACCAAAACCAATCTGGGAAGAAAGTTTTGTTGCAGACAGTTTCTGATACAACTTGGGACTTCTCCGTTCTACTGACATACTCTCACCTCTGACATAACATGGAGAATAATGCCTTCATCCTAAGTGAACTCTCCTTCCAGATGTTTCCATTTCTCTAAATCTCCATGTTGGCAATTCACAGGCATTTTTTATCTACTCTCCTTTCACTCCCATTTATTACTTTCCTTTTGATTCTTGTGTGGATGCTGGGCATTGATGTTGAACCAGATGGCCACAGTCCTTGTTCTTCTGAAACTGCTGTTTATTGGAGGTGACTTGTGGCTGAGGCTCGAATTTTCGCAGGAAAGAGTTTGGGGAAGTTAGTGAGGGAAACAGTCCTAGATTAATTTATCACCCGTGTATGCAATCCATCCACACCTATGTTTTCAACTAATTCTTGGATACTTGCATTTTTATTTCTCTGCTTCTATGGAGCCTAAGTTTTCACTGTGTCCCTTTGGTTACTGTGAGAGACTCCTTTAATTAGCATTCAAATCATTTATTTTTCTAGTGCTTTCTGCTAAATGCTGTCATATTTATTTGCCTAACATGTAAAGTCATTGTTTTACTTAAAAAATTGTTTATTTATTTGTGAGAGAAGAGAGAGAAGGAGGGGGAGCAGGAAGCATCAACTCCTGTATATGCCTTGATTGGGCAAGCCTGAGGTTTCAAATCGGTGACGAGGTTGTTACTATATGCTCTGCACTGCCACAAGTCAGGCCATTATTTTACTTTTAAACCAAAGACTATTGTGTATTTTGTGTCCCTATCATTTTTCCAAGTCAAGGCCAAGTTCCTCATTTTATAATTCAAAGATCTCCATCAGTTGTTCATTCTTTTTCTATTCACAGATCTTAGCCTCAGTCTTATTATTTCTCAGTGCCATCCATCCACTTAATCTAGTCCCATCTGACTCATTATTTCATTCTCCACAACTATTTATTTCACTGAGATTCACCAGAGCCACATTTGCTTTATCTCTGCCTTCATGGGTACATGTTTATTTATAGATTTATTTTACCCCCAAACCATTTGAGACTATGTTGGAGACATGATGCATCACCCTTAAATAGTTCAGCTGCATCTCTTAAAATTCAGGATGTTCTATACAAACATTATCATATCCAAGAATTCAGCACTGTTTCAATATTATTACCTAAAATTCAGTCGATAGTCACATTTCTCTATCTTGGGTAGGAGGGGAATCATGTGTAGCTATGTTTCCCCTCTCCAAGATCTAATCAAAGAATTACATTGCATTAGATAGTTATGTTTCCTTAGTATTTTTGCAACAGAATGGATAGACCTGGAGATTATTATGCTAAGGAAAATAAGCCAGTCAGAGAAAGACAAGTGCCATATGATTTCACTCATATGTGAAATCTAATGAACAAACTGAACTAACAAGCAGAATATAAACAGACTATATTCTGCTATCTATCGGGGGTGGGGGTGGGTGGGTAAGGGAGATGGAGGGATAGAGCAAAAAAGGACAAAAAAAAGTCATGGACATGGACAACTATGTGAATATTGCTGGAGTGGGGAGTGAAGGAGGGTACAGGGGTTATGAAAGGTGATGGACAAAGACTTGACTTGGGGGTTGGTGAACACACAATATAGTATACAGAGATTTGTTGTAGAATTGGTCATCTGAAACTTCTATAATTATGTTAACTAGTGTCACCTTAATAAAATTCAATTAGAACACTCCTATGTGATGTTCTGTCTTTCGTGACAGATATTTTTGAAGAGTATACAGCAAGTAATTGTAGAATATTCTTCTATTTGGTTAAACATTTTAGGAAAATTACTATGTAGATGATATTGATTTATTACTTTTTTCTTCTCTTTTCTTCATGTGACATTCTTAGTTTGAATGTTCTCTCACCTCCATTTCATTACTGCAAACCTTATATACCCTTCAGTTAAATTCAGAAAATTGTTATATGACCCCTGCACCAAGTGATCTGAGCGCATGAAGGAAGTAGAAGGCTCTTCTTCCAGGGCAGCCCCATGACCCACAACCCCTGAAGAGTCTTTCTTTAAAAAAATATTTTCTTGAACATTTATTCATGCCTGTAAAAGCAACAGTTCTATTATCTTTGCAAAAAGATGATTGGATATGATAAATTCATATACACTCTTCATTTGGATTCAAATTTCCTGCTCCCTGTCACCCATCTCTGATTAACTATGCCTTTGGTGATCTGTTTATCTTGAATTTCTGTAGCACTAAAGTCTGTAAACTGTAAGCCTGTTTTGATTACTAATGTTCAGCCTTGTAAGATGCTATAATTTTTTTTCATGGATGTGAGTCTTCTTGTCCAAAAAGACTATAAGTTCCCTTAAGGTAGATATATGTTGTTCACCATTTCGTCTTGTCTGTTACAGCACCAAACTCTGAAGTACACTGAAAGCAAGTGCTTGAGAAATGGTTAGTAGTTGAGTCTATTTTTGTATGTCTTCTTTATTTTTTAAAAGACTTTTGACTCTTTGTTTTTCAAATAAAGATAATTCTTGGCAGTATTTTGCATTGAAAAAAAGCTGTGCCATAGATAATACATTAATGTGTAGCTTTGGAATGAATTACATGACCTTTGAAAAGTCATTTTTTTAAATTATTCTTATTGCCTTTGTCTAACTTCATGATCAGTTTGTGTTTCCTGAGTGTTAACTTGGAACACTTTGGATACATGATTGAACACACAGGAGTGTACTGAGATTCAGATTTTTAAATTAAGCATGGATGATCTTCAAAGCAAATAAATACACATTTGCAAAATTAATCATTTAAATCCTTTTTCTACATATAAGATTGGATGGTTAAACCATCATGCTTTTCCATTTAGAAATCATTCATTTCATAGAGCTTTTTATCATTCGTCTGTGCATGTTGGTTAAAACATTTTCTCTTGGAAATCACAAAGATGGCTTGGAAGGCAGATATGTTATAATACAGCCAAAATCCATGTTGAACAGAATCCAGTAGGGAGGCTGGTGTTTTAGAAAGGTTTCTTAAATTTTGCATTATACTTTATTATCCTATATTGGAGGAAAAACATGTTTATAGTCATGGACCAACTGGATCACTGCAGTTACCCCAAGGCCCAAAATATCATCTGCCTCATGCAGAATCAGTCAATTACTACAAGTTAAGCTTTTGTGCATCACTGTTTGTCTGCTTGTTTGTTTATTCATTCACTTATTTATTTATTTGGGTCCAGCAGTGCACAGAAGCTTCACATGCTGCCCTAAGCAGGGAGTTCCATAAAACCTGTCTTTTCTCTAACTTTGTGCATTAGGGGCCATTTATAGGTGGTTGTGCCAGGTCTCGTGATGGATGGCCATCTGGTGTAGGCTTGGCCTCTGAGTCTTAGAGTCACAGAGCCCCCAGCATTGGATTTACCAACAATTCTGTTATAAAACAACCATTTGGCCAACTTTGACGGTCTTTAAACTGTCAACTACCCTCTGGTCTGTCTTGACTGCCATAGTTTCATCTGTGATTTGTTTGCTGGAAAATAAACCTCAAGGTATTTAATCATGTACTTTTGGTCACATTCAAATTAGTGTATGTTAACATGTGCATTTATGAAGCTTAATCTCAAAGCAAGTGTGAAATAATTCTATATGGATATCCAGAATGAATCAAAATAGCCATGTTGAGTTAGTTGAGTAATAAGTTGGATATGGTTCTAGGAGCTGTGAATCTACTATGGATTGTGATAAGAGTTTAATATTCACAAGGATGCTGTATTGTGTAGTTTCTGAAGGATTGCCATCACATTTATGCCTAATAAATACATTCTTCATGCATCTAAGGCAGTGGTTCTCAACCTGTGGGTCGCTTTAGGCGACCCCTGTGTTTTGGTCATTCGACCCCCGCCGGGGTCGCGACCCACAGGTTGAGAACCACTGATCTAAGGCAATATGAATTTACTAAACAAGATGGTGGTTATGAAGAATGATTTAAATGATTTCAAAAGTCTGTATTAACAAAGCAGGTTGTGTAAACAAACCTTCAATTTAGAATGGGTCCATAGGCTTAAAGCTGATGAAAAATATTCATCATAGCTAAAATTTCTGAGAATAAGAAAGGAAAAAATGTCATTCATCCTATACTTTTTTGAATAGTTCCTGAAACTTTTCATCATTGGCTATATTTTTAACCTAACCTAGCTGGGAAAGCTTTGTGGACACCTTATGGATTTGTTAAATATTAAATAAACTTATAGGTTAGACAAACATGTATATAAAATTGATATAAAATTTTATTTTTTTAAAAACCTGCCCCAGTGGGGGGAGGAGATATATATATATGATTTTCATCATATATATATGATTTTTTTTTCTCTTTGTGGAACACACTGAAATGGAGGTCTACCATTTAAAAAAATTACTCAGGCATTTACATAGTGAATTAATTAATGAATTCAAGTCCCTTAAATTCACAGTTCCTCTACAAAAAATAATATGTATGATAATATGAGTATATAATATTTAAGCTTTTAATTAGCACAGTGGAAAAAGAACTATTAGAAATGGAAGGGATCTTAAAAACCACCTAGCTGAAACCCTTTGTTCTATCCATGTGGAAGTTCAGGACTAGATAGCTGAAGGGACTTGGCCAAGGTTTTAACATTGACAGAATTAAGATTTGAACTCTGATTTTCTATCTTCTACACCAGGGGTCCCCAAACTTTTTACACAGGGGGCCAATTCACTGTCCCTCAGACTGTTGGAGGGCCAGACTATTAAAAAAAAACAACTATGAACAAATCCCTATGCACACTGCATATATCTTATTTTAAAGTAAAAATACAAAATGGGAACAAATACAATATTTAAAATAAAGAACAAGTAAATTTAAATCAACAAACTGACCAATATTTCAATGGGAACTATGGGCCTGCTTTTTGCTAATGAGATGGTCAATGTGCTCCTCTCAAAGACCACCAATGAAAGAGGTGCCCCTTCCGGAAGTGCAGCGGGGCCGGATAAATGGCCTTAGGGGGCCGCATGTGGCCCACGGGCCATAGTTTGGGGACTCCTGTTCTACACCATTATTCTTTCCTCAGATCAGGAGAAAACAGGATGTTTTAAATAATTTTATGCTTACTGAGGACCAACTCAGCAAGGAGGCAAATAAGAGGTCAGCAGTCGAACTGTCACTTTTGAACATGGCTTAAAATTTCTTGCTTTCTACTCTTTTTTTTTATAGTGTCAATGACAAGATCTATTCAGAGCTGAAACAATTTACATTATTTTCCTTTGCCATTTTTTTTATTTTTTATTTTTCCGAAGTTGGAAACAGGGAGGCAGTCAGACAGACTCCCACATGCGCCCGACCGGGATCCACCCAGCATGCCCACCAGGGGGCGATGCTCTGCCCATCTTGGGGCGTTGCTCTGCTGCAATCAGAGCCATTCTAGCACCTGAGACAGAGGCCACAGAGCCATCCTCAGCACCCCGGCCATCTTTTGCTCCAATGGAGCCTTGGCTGCGGAAGGGGAAGAGAGAGACAGAAGAGAGAGACAGAGAGGAAGGAGAGGGGGAGGGGTGGAGAAGCAGATGGGTGCTTCTCCTGTGTGCCCTGGCTGGGAATCAAACCCGGGACTCCTGCACGCCAGGCCGACGCTCTACCACTGAGCCAACTGGCCAGGGCCTCCTTTGCCATTTTAATTTCAGTGAGATTTGAAAATGTCTTTAGTATTGATACAAAATAAGGATTTTAAAATTTATCTGTAGTTTTAGTATCAAAGTATTGTGTAGAATATTTAAGTCAGTTCAATAAACATGAATTGAATGATCTTCCTGAGCTCACAATCTGTATATAAGGGCTCATAGATATTAAAAATATTTGTAGACCATTAAAGGAACCATGCAATATGCTTAGATCATTCTTCCTGTCTTCAACAGACTCTTTCATTTCTCTCTTCTACCTCTCTCGATCTGTCACCAAGTCTCCTGATTTTCATTTCTTAAGTACCTGCCAACATGTGCCCGTCTTTAGCCTTTCCCTGCAGCTGCTTTCAGTCAGGCTGCATCACCTCTAGGCTGACTGTTACAGCAGCCTCTTAACTGGCCACCAGTCTCTGTCCTCCTCCCTTAATCCTATTCTATTCAGCTTTCTTAATCTCACCAAGTTACTTTTCTAAATTTCCAATTACTGCATGGCTTAAAACCTATTTGCTCCCTATCACTAAGAAGGTAAAGTTCTAGCTTCATTGCACCCACTCACAGCATTCTTTGCTTCTTTAACCCCATGTTCTACTGCTACTCCTAACCTAATCCCCATAACTAATATGCCAGCCACACTACATCTCTGTTCATGGGATCTCTTTGATTTCCTCTTCAATTCCCCCTTCCCCACCAAGGAGTCCAGCCAACACCTTCATCTTTAAGATGCACTTCTTCGTGTATGTTCACTTGAAGAATTGTACTCTTGTTACTTTTTGCTCTCAGCATGTATAAGTTCATAAACCTATTTATTTTTCTTTTGCCTATGCAATCTCATCACCTTGCACTTTTAGGAGCTCAAATGCAGTTTATCTTCACTATTCATGGATTTCACATTTGAGAATTTTCCTACTTGCTAGAATTTATTTGAAAACTCCAAATAAATATTTTTTGTGCTTTCATAATTATTGACAGACATCCACAGAATGGCAAAAAATTTGAGTCGCTTGTAGTATAAGTTACCTTCTTGTTAAACAAGGCAACAATCTGGAATTTTTTGTTTTAGCTCTCAAACTATAAATTAATGTCCTTTTAGGAATCTATTTAGTGCCATATTTTCACATTCATGTGCATTTTATTGGTGATTTTCTTGTTTAAAAATGGCTCCTTATTGCAAAATGTGGAAAACAGTATGGGAGTTCCTCAAAAAAAAACAACCCAGAATAGAACTACCTTATGACCCAGCAATTCTGTCTCTGAGCATATAGCCAAAGAAATTCAAAGCAATTCAAAAATATATATATACTCCTATGTTTATTGCAGTGTTTTTTACAATAGCCAAGATATGGGAGAAACCTGACCAGGTGGTGGTGCAATAGATAGAGCATTGACTTGGGACACTGAGGATCTAGATTTAAAACCCCAAGGTTGCCAACTTGAGTCTGATCTCACCTGCTTGAGCACAGGGTTGCTGGCTTTAGTGTGGGATCATAGGCATGACCTCATGGTCACTGGCTTGAAGCCCAAGGTCACTAGCTTGAGCCTAAGGTCGCTGGCTTGTATAAGGGGTCACTGGCTTGGCTGGAGCCTCCTCATCAAGGCACAAGTGAGAAAGCAATCAATGAACAACTGAAGTGCCATAACTATGAGTTGATGCTTCTCATTTCTTTCATCTCTCTTCCCTCCTGTATGTCTGTCTCTCGCTAAAAATAAAGAAAAAAAGAAAAAAAAAGGATATGGAAGAAACCCAAATATACGAATGGATAAAGAAGATGTAGTACATATGCACATTGAATATTATTTAGCCATAAAAAAGAATAAAATCTTACCATTTGCGATTACAATATGAGATTGATCCTAGAAGGTATTATGCTACGTGAAATAAGTCAGATAAAGACAGATACTGTGTGATTTCACTTATATTTGTAATCTAAAAACAATATAAATGCACCAACAAAGAGAAGCAGGTTCATTCAGAAGAAGCTGAGGGTTGCCAGATGAAAGGGGGTTTAGGAGCTGGATGAAAAAGGGGAAGGGATTAACAAGTACAAATTGATAGTTACAAAATAGTCAACGGATGTAAAGTACAGCATAGAGAATATAGTCAATAGTATTGAAATAACTATGTCTGGTACCAAGTGGGTACTGGAAATATCAGGTGGAACACTTTGTAAAGTATATGAGTGTCTTAACCAATGTTGTATACCTGAAACTAATATGAAATAATATTGAATGCTAACTGTAATTGAAAAAGAAATAGTCCTTAAACATCATTCAAGAAGGCTGTGATGTGACTTATATAGAAAATAGATGTATGTAAGCTTTGTTCAGGTTTGAGTTATAGTGCTGTTGGCTGTGGATTAAACTTTTTAAAAACTTTTTATTTATTGATTGATTTTACTGAGAGGCAAGGAGAAAGAGAGAGAGAAAAAAAGAAAGACAGGAACATCAGTCTGTTCCTGCATGTGCCCTGCCCAGGGATTGAACAGCTAACCTCTGTGCTTCCAGACGACGCTCTTAACCAACCAAGCTATCTGGCCAGGATGGATTAAATATTAATGAATCAAGAACACACACACACACACACACACACACACACACACGCACGCACGCATGCACGCAAATAAAGAAAGTGTCCTTAAAGAGAAACACACATAAAACAAAGTTATATATTGATTAGTTGATGAAAATACTGTGCCCATAAGTACTGTGAATAATGAGAATTCACTCTAAAAATTAGGTGGAAGGCCAGATGAATAAATGATTTGCACCCATATCATCCCTTCCCCCTCCAGTTTAATGATTCATAGGGGGACAGAATTTAATTCCCACAATCTCAGTGAGGAAATAGAGTGAAACTCCATTTTGAAAATAAGAATAGTTTTACATTTTTTCAGATTAAGTAACAAGACATACTTGTGAGCATGGTGTATGTGAAGAAAAGGGAATTGGGCATTGAAGACTAGCTTCAAGCCTTGGCTTTTTCTCTCTTGGAGAAGTCATTTCTTAAAATCATTTAATCACTCACAAATTACATATTAATAATACCTACTCTGCCTACCTCACCTGATTGTTGAGAGGAAAGAGTGAAGAAAGAGTGAAACAACAGATGTGGAAAGTATCTAGTATTTGAACTATATGGCACAAATATGAAGGTACATTACAATATATTTACAGCTCTACTTGATTAGACCTACTGTCTGTTGCAGCAACTGCTTTTCCAGCTTTATCTATTTCTCTCCCTTCATCATTCTTTTTCTGACATTTCATTCACATTCTCTACTTAAGAATAAATACTCCCCACCCAGAAACAATACTTCATTAGCATTTTCTATGTGGTATAAACAATTTACTTCAATCCTTACTTATAGGTTGAATGCCTTACAAATTTCTGGTGGGACTCCACTGTTACTTTATCCTTTGACTTGTGTCCAACCACAAAAGAAAGGATTGATGGATTAATATATTCAATAAATACTTATTGACTATCTCCTCTATGCTAGGCATGGTAGTTAGTGATGGAGATACAATGATGAGCAGGGAGAGGATGAAGCTCCTGTCCTAATCCATAACGGGTGAACTCAGCCATAATCATAAAATAAACAAAACATGAAAGAGAAGAACACAATTCTATGAAAGCCTGTAACAAAGACTCCTTACCTGGAGGGTGAGTTTGAAGGAAGTGATGAATGGTGAAGAAGTGATATGTGATCTGAGAACCAAAAAATAAGTAGAAGCTAAGTTGGAACATGAAAGTTGAATTAGGGTAGGAAAGACTTTTAAATGTATCAAATGGTTGTGTAGTTTGCACAAAGGTCCTGTGGCACATTTAAGGAAATTAAAGTAACTGCTATGGCCAAAGAACAATAAATATAGGGGAGATTGATTGGCTAGGAATACAAGAGGGAGAAAACTCTGAGACTGAAAGACAATATTGTTTGTTTTGATCATTATCTGTTGGGGACTGAATAAATAAACAGGATATCTTTGCAATCTGGACAAAGGTGCTGGGCCCAAATCCCACCTCATTTGCCTAGTTAACAAAGAGCTACACCTGATTCTCATTTGTCTCACCGATGTTCTCCAGAGGAGGCTGGAAGCTAGTTTCTTATTAGTGTAAAGTAGATTTGGATGGTATGGTGGGGGTTGTCTTTGAGTTGCCTTGGAAACTTAATTGAATTGCTGATGGACCACATTTTTTTCTATGAATAAAAGTGGATGTGCTTCTGGGAGCACAGACATTACGGCTCAGGAACAGTAGAGACTGTTTGCCATGGCGTCCTCCTGAACCCATCTGTATATATGTATCTTTAAGTCCCTGTCTATCATTTATTTCAATTTCATACTTTTTCCCGTTTGGGACCCCGGTATATACTTGTTGTGGTTGGACCCTACAAGCAGCAGAAGGCCATTTAGGGATTTTATATATTTTTAAATAAATTTATTGGGGTTACATTGGTTACTAATATATAAGTTTTAGGTACACAAGATTATACTTTGACAACTGTGTACTCTATTGTGTGCTTACCATCCGAAGTCTAGTTTCATTTCATTACTATATATTTGAACCCCTTTTCCTGCTTTACTCTCCCTCATATCCAAGGTCTTTATATATCCAAGATATATAAAGAACTCATTCAGAGGATTTTTTTTTTAATTTTTATTTTTTATAGAGACAGAGAGAGTCAGAGAGAGGGATAGACAGGGACAGACAGACAGGAATGGAGAAAGATGAGAAGCATCAATCATCAGTTTTTCATTGCGACACCTTAGTTGTTCATTGATTGCTTTCTCATACATGCCTTGACTGTGGGGCTACAGCAGACCAAGTAACCCCTTGCTCAAGCCAGTGACCTTGGGTGCAAGCTGGTGAGCCTCACTCGAACCAGATGAGCCCATGCTCAAGCTGGTGACCTCGGGGTCTCGAACCTGGGTCCTCTGCATCCCAGTCCAACGCTCTATCTACTGCGCCACCGCCTGGTCAGGCTCATTCAGAGGATTTAAACATCGAAGTTGAATAAGCACATTTGAGTTCTGAAAGGGTCAATCAGCTTCTAGTATGGAGAGTGGATAGTAAAGGGGTGGGTCTAGCCAATGGGGTAACCCACGGAGACCCCAGATATAAAACTATTGTAATCATCCAGGCAACTACAAAGTGTATGAAGATTTACTATAAAAGTTATAAACACATAAGAAGTGAATGGTTTGAATAAAGTTAAATTTCTTTTCTTTAATTTTCAAAGCTGAGTTTTTTCTTAATAATTATTACCTTCATACTGATGCTGTACATTTAAAAATAATGTTCATAGTCAAATATATTTCTGGATAAAAAAGGTTGATTGCTTGCCAATAAATTCTTGATAATTCTACCTTTTAAAGAAGAAAAATCTGAGTACTTAAGAATTTAATATTTGTGGCTACTTATGGTAGTGATGATAGTGAATATGCAAAGTTACACTTTTGGAAAAAGAATATAGCCTGCAGAACTTGTGATAAAAAAGGAAGATGGACTTGTATATAGAGAGTAAGAATAAAATCTCCTCTCATCCCTTATACAATATTAGTTATAAAATCCTGAGTTAAAAATAAAATTTTAGTGATGGGGTAAGGAAAATGAGCCAGCCAAAGCTTAAATAGATGGAATTTTCTCTTAGTGGATGAGGTCATTAGGTTGGCATCTCAGATGCTAGTAATCATTTTTAGGTTGTGATATCTAAAAGAAAATTGTTCACTAATGAGAGTAATTGTGAGGAAGGTATGGTCTTAGTCATATGTCCTGTGATTTTTTTTATAAGGTATCAATTTTAAATGATTAGGCAAATATAGAGAAACTGAAATATATATTTCCCCCTCAATATTCTCAATCTCTCTTTGCATTGCAGGTTGTTACCTCTGTGCCCTCTTCCTCTCTCTACTATCTGCACGGAAGTAGTAGGTAAACCAGATGTCTGGTTGTAGCTGCGGCTCCTTTACTGCTTGAATTTCTTTATGGCTTTTCTTGTAATCCTAATGCCTACAGAGACAAGTGCTATAGTTATATATAGACTTGATCATTTTCCTGCTTTGTTGTAGAATGGGATGGCCAAATTGATAATCAGTTCAGTAGTATTCGGACCTCTACTGCATCCTTGGATAAGAGGACGGGTTCACTTTTTCAGTCTCTAGCAAGGGATTAAGCCTCTCTTCCAGTCTTAACTCCTGTACTGCTTTCATTTTGGCTCTCAACAGGTAGGGGCTCTTTTACCTTTAGTAGTCTCAGTTTTTTTTTTATTATTATTATTATTATTATTATTATTATTTCAAGTGAGAGGAAGAGAGATAGTGGAATAGACTCCTGCATGCCTCCTGACCAGGATCCACCCGGCAACCCCAATCTGGGGCCAATGCTCAAACCAATCAAATTATCCTCAGTGCCCAGGGCTGACACTAGGACCAACTGAGCTATCCTAAGTGCCTGGGGTCATTGCTCGAACCAATGGAGCCAACGGCCGTGGGAGGGGTAGAAGGAGAGAAAGGGGAGCAGGAGGAGGAAAGGAGCAGATGATTGCTTCTCTTATGTGCCCTGACCGGGAATTCAAACCAAGAAGTCTATATGCTGGATCGATGCTCAATCCACTGGGCAATCTGGCTAGGGCCTGTAGTCTCAGTTTTAAATGAGCATGGCATCATATTTGTAAAGCTGTACCTAAAGTTTGATAAATTAACTTTAGTGGTGACATATTGTGTATCTGGTAGAAAAATGGTTTGTATAAAATTGTATAGTTCTTATTGAGAAGAACATGAAGAAAGGCATGAATATAGCTATTTACCATAATCTTTGTAATAAAGGGCTTAGAGCATGATTCTATTACTTAATGGTACATTTTCTGGTACTATGATACAGAATAGCATTAGAATATTGCTAATTCAAACTCATGGCTGTACAAAGTAAAGCTTAGATCTTTTAAAGAAAAAACTATAGACAAAGGTGAGAGAATTATATTAAGTATAAAAAGCATTCTGTTTCATATACTGTGTGAAAACAAAGGGTGTATTTATTTTTTTATTATATTAATTGTAGGACAAAATTGAGTGATAAAGATGATTAAAATGTTAAACTATTACTGTCTTTCCCTATTTACACTAAGATCTTTCTATTAAGTCTTTGTGTGTTCATTTTTTGCTTTGTGGTCTTCTCAAAAGGAAAGCTTTCAGCTAATGAAATTATATTATATGGCTTGCTCCAGAGGATGTTGAAGAGATTCTATTCCTTTTTTTTTTAGCATATGAGTTAAAAGATAAATTATGCTTTTATAATAATATTAGTGTAAAAGTTTTTGTAGCACATACTGCAGGAGAACAAAAAAGAGGGATGTTTATTTGTGTTACCACATTCCTATGTAGTCTACTAAATGTTTTTATTAAAAAATGAACTAGTTAGGTCAGATTTATCTCTTTTTTGAAATTTTTAAAAAATATTTTATTTATTGATTTTTTTTAGAGAGAGGGGGAGATAGATAGATAGATAGAGAGAGAGAGAGAGAGAGAAGGGGGAGGAACAGGAAGCATCAACTCCCATATGTGCCTTGACCAGGCAAGCCCAAGGTTTCGAACCGGCAACCTCAGTGTTCCAGGTTGAAGCTTTATCCCACTGCGCCACCGCAGGTCAGGCCCAGATTTATCTTTAACAGCAGACAAAACTCTAGTCCCAATCCTAAGTAGGTGGTCTAATGCTAAGTCAGCTGTTATAATATGAATATATTTTCTCTCTCTTTTTGGGTCCCATATGGTTCTTTCTCTAGCATGTCAAAGTACGTACCATTACCAATGTGTTAACCAAAGGCATCCAGAGACCAGACTTTGAATACTGATTTGGGTAGTAACTACTACCTGATGTGTTCTACCCCAGTGTTTTTATTCACGTTGCTGTCATTGTACTTATCTCATTAAAACTATATATTTTTTTATTTGTCTTGACCCCTGCCCTCCCCCTAGTCTCAGTAATGTTGACTCTTTGAAGACAAACATTTATAAATATTTACTTATTTACTTTATATAGTTGGTTCTAGGCATGCTGTCTGGGTACAGTAAACACTAGGTAAATATTTAGCAAAAGAGAGCCGTAAGGGTGGGAAAAAAGAAAGAAAGAAAGGAAGAAAAGTAGAGAAGAGACATGGAAGCAATGAAATAAATAATACCTACTTCTGTGGTTAATCAGGGATTACCTGAGAGAACATCTATAGCATATATGTAAAATAATATGTTTAATTACAGTACATTGTTTCCATCCTTCCTTTTGAAAAATCCTATACATCCTCTTGAAGTCTTCCCAAAGTAATTCTACCCAACCCAGTTTGGAAATTCTGAGGCCTCTGCATATGGATATATAGGTTATATTCTGTTAAACTGAATTTTGATGTCTTCTTGATGCCTTCCTTCTGATTTTTCCATTAAGACCATGTGGTGTGCCTGAGCCACTTTTTCACATTTCCCAATCAGTGACATCCTATCGGTAGCCTGAAACTTGGTCATGGAAATTGACAAATGTTACCCCCAGCAAAGATCAGTTGTTAAATATTTACAACAGCACTGCTTTTGTCCCCTCTGCTTCTGTCCTACATGTGGCCCTTGGGCAAGGGCAATGAGTGTCCTATTTTTGAGTATCCCTATGGTAGGTCCATAGTTATAAATGGTGACAACATTGACTTGACTAGGAACAATTAAAAATAAGAAACAAATGTTTGGTTAAGGCAAAGCCAAGGAATTTAAGGAGAAATAATATACAGTCATATTGGTCTTAGAAATATCTGTCTTTTTAGATTAGCCAATTTATAATATAGTTGTTTAATTTTAAAATGTGTTATAGACTTATTAAGGATGAATTACCTTTTGTAATTTTCTGTAATGTTATTACCACATTATTAAATATTTCTGAATTTCTTCTTTTTTTTTTCTTTGATCCACTCATTCCTTTGAATAATCCATTTTTTCTATCTTAATACTTTACATTTTAGTAAAGGCTACATCAAACATTCATATCAAGCATATAAGCAGTCCACTTTTTTGACTCACCAATACGAATTGTTAAAAAATGTCTTGTATATTTCAAATTATGTGGAAAAGAAAATTTTATTGCTTCTCTTACAGAAAGATAGATGGAGTATTTATTCCTTTTTATTTCTTAGGGGTTTTTAATCATAGGCAAATAGTGGGCTGACTACTAAAGAATCCTGAAAATATTCTGCTAATAAAAACAAATGAAATATGAAAAAATTATTAAACTCAGCATCTTTGTGTGTACTTTCATATGGATAATATTTAAGAGTTTACAAAGAACTTAAAGAGAACAGCAATGATATTACTTTTTAAGCATTTGCCAGGTGCCAATTTTGGGGTAAAGTGATTTTATTTTATCTTTACAATAACCTTACCTTAGGAGATTTCTAGACCAGGTATCATTTATCATCCCTATTTTGTAGATGAGAAAACTGATGCTTAAGCCTATTATGATTTGCTGTGTAATTTAATTACTAGATTTACTAAACATTCCCTTAAGCAAGGTCTACTTCTTTCTACTTGTGTGACCTTGTGTAAACCATTTAACCTATCTTTGCCTCACTTTTCTAGCTATAAGATGAGGATAATAACACAACCTCATAGAGCTATTATGACTGTTAAGTATAGTAACATGTGTAGAGTGTTCACTAGTCAGAAATGCTGAACATGTGCTTTCTACTCTTGTTCTTGTCCTAGCTACTGTCATGAGAAAGTTTTCCAATAGCATCCTTCTATTCTCATTTTAGTTCTTAACTATCCATTAAACTTTTTAAAAAATTGACTGAAGGAAGTTTGGTTGGTATAGTAACACAATTGTTTTGCATTTCACATTTTGGAAACATTCCTTAAGGTGACCCCCAGTGAGTCATGTCCTTGCATAATTCACCACCCTGGAGCAGTGGATGGAAATTATCTAGCAAAGAAGATTTGGTGAAGGTGATAAGACGCCCCTTCTGTGGACTTTGTCTTAGAAGACGGAATGCCATATTCTCCTGCTAGCCCTGAAGAAGCAGCCGACATATTGTAAAAGGCCAATGGAGGTAGAGTGCAAATAGCCTTTGGTAGCTGAGAGTGGCTCTCAGGTGACATTCAGCAAGTAGATAGGGACCTTAGGAACAGAATGTTGGTAGCCACCAAGTGAGTTTGGAAGAGGACTTTTAAGCTCCAGAAATGAATGCAGCCTGGCTGACACTATAATTCTAGTCTTAGGAGGCCCTGAGCGGAGAACCCAGTATGCTGTGTCCGGTCTCCTGACCCCCAGAAACTGATAGATAATAAATACATTGTGTTAAGCCACATTTACTCCCACATTTGTGGTAATTTGTTATATAGCAATAGATAACTAATATACATATCTATACAAATTTCTGAATACCAATATAACTTTGACTCATTTCTGCCACATTACTATTAGATATTAAATTTGATTTGTAATTAGAGCCAAATAAAAGCTGGTTTTTAAAGGATTATTAATAATTTTAAATTATTAACAAATTTAAAATATGAGTGTGATGGCAAACATTAAAAAGGATACTTTTAGACTCAAGGAGATCTTAGAGTTAGTCTAATTCTTTTATTTTATTAATGAAAAATTGAATGACCTTTACACTATGTTCTTTTGTCTCTGTACATTATGATCTTTTCATTGAGATTTTTATAAGATTGTGCTGAATTTATATAAATATTCTCTATATTATTTATTTGTAAAAGAGAAAATATGCCCAATGTTGCATTGTATCAATACAAAAAACAAAACAAAACAAAAAAACCTACCAAAAAACCAAAAAACAAACTTTTGTGTTTGGCCTGAATCAGACCCATTCCTATTATAGTACATCACCAGTTCTCAGAGTAGAGATGGGCCCAGAGGTAGCCAAGAGTTACTCATGTCCACTGGTAGGTTTCACCAGTATTGCCATCTCTCTTCTCAAGGGATATTAATAAATTAGCTCCTGCTTTAGAATTGAGAGACCCAGGCTGAATAAATTTACTAGGTGTGTACTGTAGGGGTTGCAAGATTTAGTCAAATCATTGACTCATTATAGCTATAGAATAAGTAAAAACTCTACAGTTTCCTGTTTAAGGTCTTCCCTCAGTTATTTGGCCCAATTTACTGCTTCAGCCCTGTGAGCTTACACTCCAGACTCAAGCTTTATTTGCAAGGGAACCTGGCCTTATTATGTTCATCTCTGGGTTTTGATCACATAACTTACTACAAATTTGAATAATGCTTTTCCTTCAGACAGGGAAACTCAAGTACTTCATTTCTTCAGTGGAGAGCATTTCTGTTCATCTCAACACAATCGAAATACTTCCTTTGATTTGGTGGTGCTGAAATCTCTCTCTCTCTCTTATAGACACACTCACACATATACACATATACTCATACACACACTCAAACTCATACTCTTGACTCCCTAATAAACGCACATTTTTTTGAGTTTAGAGAAGAGTGTCTTATAACAATTTTTATCCCCCACAGTATCTAATAATGTACCTTGATAGCTATTAACTTGATGTTTTTTAATGGATTAATTAATTAATTTGTGTGGATAAGGAAGTGGGTAATGGATATAATTAGAATGGTGATAACAGGAACTTATTACGGTTGACGGGTACTGGGGTGTTGGTAATGGCTGTAATTTGAGATCTAATAAGAGGAGCATATCAGGAAGGGGATGCTGATGGGAAGACAAGGCCACAAGGAATAAGTGACAGGAGAAGAGGCATAAGAACTGAAGGGCTGAAGGACCCCCACTCCCACCCCCACACTGCCAAGTTGGTGCAGGGCTTTGTGGTTTTGAAATTGGGAGAGTAGCATAATTCTCTGACAAACTCGGGAGCAAGAAAATATGTTGTGGTGTACTATTTGTTCCTTTCCTCGCGCGCGCGTGTGTGTGTGTGTGTGTGTGTGTGTAAAATGTCCTTGTGTTATACTCCATCAAGATTTCAGGTCATTTTCTTTTTCTCCTCCTGTGTAATTAAGGTGACCAATCTCCCTTTAGGGAAGACACTCCTCCTTTTTAAGTTCTGTCCTCCCTCGAAAAGTGTCCTCCTATATGTCCTCCTTTTTGATATTGGAAGAATAAACTGTAAATGTCCATATTAGATCGATGCAGAGTCGATCTATTGCATATGATGTAACATATTTGTATCTAAATGAGTACTTTTTTTTCTTACAATTATTATTAAAAATTAATAGGCATGTAAGCATAATTACAATATAAAATATTACAAATGTTTTTATTACGCATTTATCATATTATAGTGTGCAGAGAGAAGGAGATGGGGAAGAGAGGTGAAAAGGGTTGGTGAGGTAGAAACCTTTGATTCTAGGAAACTCGGGTAAGTCAGTGGCTTTGGGAGCCCTGAATGGAAAGGGAAGTGTTTTCCCACTGTGTGTATTTCTTGCCTGCTGGGTGCAAGCTAGGATTAAAGATAATGGCCCACCAGTTCTTGGCTCCATTTTTTCATTACCGTCTGTCCGAATCAAATGTGAACCTGCATGGGCTGGGCAGCCGTGATGGTGGCCATGGCTCCTGGCTTTACATTTGACGTAGTCTGTGGCAGGATTTGATACAGATTGGTATGGAGCCACCACCACCTTTGAGCAGTGGAGTAGAGGACTGGCTGCTGTTATGGTTCCCCATGGCTGTCCTTTTGGGGGCCGTTGGCTGGCTGACTTTTACAGCCATGCATGAGGAAACCAAGAGCTCTGTTGAAGAGGCTGTCTGGGACCTGCAAACTGAGCAGTGGAAAGAACTGGAGCAAATGTGGAGAAAGAGATGCCAACCCTGGAGCTGGAGCAAACACCGGAAGAGGCCAATCAGGTTCACGAGATTCACCTGGAAATGGAGCAGCCACTGGAGAAGGAATCACAAGTTTGTGAGTTACAGAATGCCCTGGACATTGTGGAGAGCCAGCAGCAGTGGGAGGCCGGGGCTGAGGCTGGAGCTGGGGCTGCAAGGCCTGTAGAGCAGAAGGTGGCAGTGGACTGGGGCTTGAACCTGGCAGTGGGAACTGGTGTTTTCAGTTCCTCTTTGGAGAATAAGGAGAATTGGGCTGGAGTTGTGATCCATAGTTTCCAGAAGGTGAGAGCCTAGCAGCAAGGAGTACCTACTATGCCCCTGGTAGGTCTGCAATTTTGGGACATAGGGGTGAATACCATCATGCTCTCTGGAGCAGAGATGGAAATGCTAACTGCCATTGCCACGTGCTCCTCCTTTGGACAGTATAAGACCTGTCAGGATGGCAGGGATGAGGGGGATGGCTGAGGGCCCATGTGCATGGACTGATTCCTGGACTACGACTGGAGTAGGTACTGGCTCCTTTGTTGGATGGACTTATGGATTTTGGACACTGTGAAATACCCTGATGGGGGTGGGGGGTAGCTTTGCTGGAAGCCCTTCCCTGTCCCAGGAAGCTTTTCCGTGGCTGGAAAGAAGTCCAAGGACATTTTGCACTGTTGGCAAAGTGCTCAGAGACTGGTGAAGTGTATCTTTATAATTGTTGAAATTGTATGATTTGCCATGTTGTTGTCATTTATATAATGTGCCTAATTTCCTTGTGGAAATTTCCACAGGAATACTTGTGCTTTAGATTGTAAGAGAGCAAAAGGGGTGGAATGTGGGTCAAATAAGTTTGCAAATATAATATATATGTTTGCTCGCTTATAGTTTGCATTGGATGTGGGGGGACAGGCTATAAGCAGGCATGGTCCTTATAGCCTAAGGCTTAGTTTTAAGACTAAGCTTTTCCCCACACTCTTGACTGTTGCATGATAGGGGGTAGTACACTCTCATGAGGAATCCCATTCTGCCTCAGATAAGTGACTTTGTATCAGAGACCTCCTTGTTTGTATATTGGATTAAAGGTTTTGATTTCTACACTATAAAATGGGGCAGAGGAGCCCATACTGGAGGAGAGCAGAGAAAGGCCACGTGAAGGAGAGGAGAAGCAGCCAAATTGGTGGAGTGCTGAAGGAGAACCAGTTTGTGCAGAGAGAAGGAGATGGGGAACAGAGGTGAATAAGACTGGTGAAGTAGAAACCTTTGATTCTAGGAAAGCTTATTCTAGCTTGGATAAGTCAGTGGCTTTGGGAGCCCTGAATGGAAAGGGAAGTGTTTTCCCAGTGTGTATTTCTCGACCACCAGGTGCGAGTTAAGGTTAAATATATTATTTTTTTAATATGTTGTTGTATTCGATTTGCTAGTATTTTGTTTAGTATTTTAGCATCTGTATTCATTAGAGATATTGGTCTGTAGTTTTCTTTTTTTGTGCTATCCTTGCCTGGTTTTGGTATGAGGGCTATGTTGGCCTCATAAAATGTGTTTGGAAGTATTGCTTCTTCTTCAATTTTTTGGAAGACTTTCAGTAGAATAGGAACCAAGTCTTCTTTGAATGTTTGATAAAATTCGCTGATATAGCCATCTGGGCCTGGACTTTTATTTTTGGGGAGATTTTTAATGGTTTTTTCTATTTCTTCTCTACTAATAGGTCTGTTTAGGCTTTCTGCTTCTTCTTGACTCAGTCTAGGAAGGTTGTATTGTTCTAGGAATTTATCCATTTCTTCTAGGTTGTTGAATTTAGAGGCATAAAGTTTTTCATAGTATTCTACAATAATTCTTTGTATATCTACGGTGTCCATGGTGATTTCTCCTCTTTCATTTTGGATTTTGTTTATATGAGGTCTTTCTCTTTTTTTCTTGGTAAGTCTTGCCAAGGGTTTGTCAATTTTGTTGATTTTTTCAAAGAACCAGCTCCTTATTCTATTAATTTTTTCTATAGTTTTTCTGTTCTCTAATTCATTTATTTCTGCTCTGATTTTTATTATCTCCTTTCTTTGGCTGGTTTTGGGTTGTCTTTGTTCTTCTTTTTCTAGTTCCTTAAGGTGGGAAGTTAAGAGGTTCACTTGGGCTCTCTCTTGTTTGTTCATATATGCCTGAAGTGATATGAACTTTCCTCTTATCACTGCTTTTGCTGCATCCCATAGATTCTGATATGTCGTATTGTCATTTTCATTAGTCTGTATATATCTTTTGATCTCTGCACTTATTTCTTCTTTGACCCATTCATTTTTTAAAAGTATGTTGTTTAGTTTCCACATTTTTGTGGGATTTTTTTCCTCTTTTTTGCAGTTGAATTCTAGTTTTAAGGCTTTATGATCAGAAAATATGCTTGGTACAACTTCGATTTTTCTGAATTTGCTGATGTTGTTTTTGTGGCCCAACATATGGTCAATTCTTGAGAATGATCCATGTACACTGGAGAAAAATGTATACTCAGTCACTTTGGGATGAAATGTCCTGTAGATGTCTATCATATCCAGGTGCTCTAGTGTTTTGTTTAAGGCCACTATATCTTTGTTGATTCTCTGTTTGGATGACTGATCTAGAGCCATTAGCGGTGTATTGAGGTCTCCAAATATGATTGTATTTTTGTCAGTTTTTGTTTTAAGGTCAATAAGTAGCTGTCTTATATATTTTGGTGCTCCTTGGTTTGGTGCATATATATTAAGAATTGTTATGTCTTCTTGATTCAGTGTCCCCTTAGCCAAGAAGATGTGGCACATATACACTATGGAATACTACTCAGCCATAAGAAATGATGACATCGGATCATTTACAGCAAAATGGTGGGATCTTGATAACATTATACAAAGTGAAATAAGTAAATCAGAAAAAAACAGGAACTGCATTATTCCATACGTAGGTGGGACATAAAAGTGAGACTAAGAGACATTGATAAGAGTGTGGTGGTTACGGGGGAAGGGGGAAGAGGGAGAAGGAAAGGGGAGGGGGAGGGGCACAAAGAAAACTAGATAGAAGGTAACAGAGGACAATCTGACTTTTGGTGATGGGTATGCAACATAATTGAACGACAAGATAACCTGGACTTGTTATCTTTGAATATATGTATCCTGATTTATTGATGTCGCCCCATTAAATAAATAAAATTATTAAAAAAAAAGATTAAATGTAATGGCCCACCAGTTCTTGGCTCCGTTGTTTCATTACTGTCTATCTGAATCAAATGTGAACCTGCATGGGACAGGCGGCTGTGATGGTGGCTGTGGCTACTGGCTTTAAATAGTGTATTATTGTTGTAATGAATAAAATGTTTCTTTTATTTATGATATTGTTTTCTTCAATTTATTTTGTCCTTCTTTTCATTGTAGAAAAGTTGGTCACCTAGAGTAATTGATCCCTTGGTTTTCAGACTCAGAGTGTTAATTTACAAGACAATGAAGATAGTGTAAAGAGTTAAAATCGAAAAATGATTTTTTAAAAGCACATCTCTCTAGAATGAAATTCTTTGAATATAAAACTGTATCTCTAATTAAAAATATGCTGATTGTTAAATGTTTAATTATTTTAAGCAAGATAGGGAAGATGGTAAAATAATTACTGTGGTTTGGAAACTGGGAGAGTATGGTACTCCAGCCTGCTGGGAACTACCTGTGTCACGTGGAAGAAATCTACTCAAGACACAAGCTTATGTTAAGAGGAAGAGGGGAAGGCCTACCAAGTGAGGCAATGAAGGTCTAAATTTCCTTCTTCCTTAGCTTTTATTGATCAGAAGCAGAACAGAGGTAACAGGAATACAAGGGAGGGAGCCAGGTGAAAAGGGGAAATAATGACTAATGACCATTTTACTGACATGGAGGAAGGGCTAATTTCGGTCAGTATATTCTTTTTCTGTTGCTAATTAACAAGCACAAAGGAAGGGGAAATCTAGAACCTCTAAACTAATTGTCTAAAGCCCATTCACATGCATTTCTTTGCGTTTGCACAAAGGTCACTCACTCACACAGTTTCTTGGAGTTTACATCCAAGAGACATTCACTCAGGGCTTTACTAAAGTTCCCCCATTCAAGTCATAGAGGGTTCAAGGTTAAATAGGTGATTCCCTACAGGAGAGTAGACAAGAGGCTTCACCCCCTTCTTTTACCAGGAATTTTTTAACAAGAGGCTTTTCTTTTGTACTGTATTGTAAGGCCAGTAGCCACAGCCACTATCAGAGCTGCCTGGCCCATGCAGGTTCGCATTAGATTCAGACAGTCGGTAATGAAACAATGGAGCCAAGAACTGGTGGGCCATTACCTTTAATCCTAGCTTGTACCCTGTGAGCAAGTAAAAACAGACACTGGGCTCCAAAACCCCTTCATTCAGTGCTCACAAAGCTACTGACTTATCCGAGTTTCCTAGAATCAAAGATTTCTAGCTCACCAGACTTATTCACTTCTGTTCCTCATCTCCTTCTCTCTGCACAAACTGGCTTCTTCTTCAGCATTCTGCCATCTTGGCTGCTTTTCCTCTCCTCCACATGGCCTTTATCTGCTCTCCTCTCTGCTCTTCTCCTAGCACATAATCCCTCTTCTCCAGAACAACATGATCTCTCTTGCTTTTAAAACTTTTTGGTGCGAAAGCCCTCCCCAACAGACAATAATATAATCACGCCCATCCCAAGCAAGAAGGGCAACTAATATTATCACCTGGGCGACAGGCTTCCACATGGGCAGCACCATCTTTAACAAAGTGAGCATAATATATTTTATCTGCCCAACACTTATGTTTTTCTGTTCTTTCCCTAATTGAAAAGACTTATTTTTGTTACTATTAAATATCATTCAATTTTTAATTCCAGTGTGTAAGGGTCACTTGAAACTGTCCAACTGTCTAAGATCTCTAAGTTGGATGACAATACAGACTTAATAAGCATTCTTTTTTTCTCATTATCCAAGTCACCATTCAAAATGCCATCTGTATCAGGCCTCCAGTTCCCCTTGTGAGATGTCTCCTAGTGCAGTGGTCCCCAACCTTTTTTGGACCACAAACCGGTTTAATGTCAGAAAATATTTTCACAGACTGGCCTTTAGGGTGGGACAGATAAATGTGTCACGTGACTGAGACAAGCGTCATGAGTAAGTCTTAGACGGATGTAACAGAGGGAATCTGGTCATTTTTTAAAAATAAAACATTGTTCAGACTTAAATATAAATAAAATGAAAATAATGTAAGTTATTTATTCTTTCTCTGCAGACTGGGGGTTGGGGACCACTGTCCTTGTAAATTGATAATTCTCCCAGATCTATACATATCTGTCCTGCCTCTACAGACTGAAAGTGCCTGAATACACTCAATGAATCTTGGTAAAAACTATCTTTTCTCAGTTTTATATACCTTTTTTTGGTTTAGTGTTGTAATTATCACAGGCATATACATTCATACATCAGAAACACTTTTTTTAAATTTTACATTATTTTTTTAAGTGTGAAGAGGGAAGATAGTGAGACAGATTCCCACATGCAGCCTGACTTGGATCTACCCAGCAACTCTGTCTGGGGCTGATGCTTAGACCAATCTAGCAACTGGCTGTGAGAGGGAAAGATAGAGAGAAGGGGGAGAGGGAGGGGAAAGAACAAGATGCCCACTTTTCATATGTACCCTGACTGGGGACTGAACTCAGGACATCTGCATGCCAAGCCAAAGCTCTACCCACTGAACCAACTGGCTAGGGCCAGAAATACTTTTTAATGACTATTTTATCGTGTAATCTTGTGTAATGTATGTATTAAAGAGCTCATCAACCCAGATTCTATGAACTGCTTAGGACTCTTTAAAGTTGATATACATACATACTTATACTTATTAACTGTCTCCATAAGATAAGGATGGATGTATAAGCTATAAGACCTTGGATCGGTTATTTAGCCTCTCAGATTCTTAACCTAAGTAATGGGGATGATAGCATTTACCTTGTTAGACTGTTAGGTGGATTAAGTGAGATAATGTATGTAAACTACTTAGAACAACTGGCATGTATGCATACTGTATAAGCTTTAGATATTACCATTTGGTGATGTAAGTGGTCAGTATTAATGTGACTGATCATTCTTAGGTCTGTATTTGTTTATTGAGGCATAATTTACACATGATGGCATGCAATTTTAAGTGTGCCACACTGCATGCCTTTGACAATTGTATATGCTCATGTTTTTTACATACCAATTAAGGTATAGAGCACATAGAAAGTTCATTGTTCCCCTTTGCAGTCAATCTCCTGTCTCCCACAGGAAAAAAAATATTCTCTTTTCTATTACCAAAATTTAGTTTTGCATGCTATAAAACTCCATATGAATGGAATCATAGGATATGTATTTCTATGTGTCTTTCATCTTTTCTACATATTTTTTACATTCACATATGTTGCTACATGTGTCAGTAGTTCAGTCCTTTTCATTGCTGAGAGATATTTCAGTGTATATATATGCAACTTGTTTATCCATTCTGCTATTGATGGATTTTGTGTTGTTCTAGTTTGGGAGCTCTCATGAATGAAACTGCAATGTATATCTTTCTATACATCTTTTGTAGATACATGTTTCCTCTCTCTTTGGTAACACCTAGGAGTGAAATCACCAGATATAGGTTATGTGTATGTTAGCTTTTAAAGAAAGTAAATTTCCAAGATTGTTTCACACCAAAACCAGAGCCAAGACAGGTGTTGCTACCACATGAGAGTGATAATCATTTGCAAATGCTACACATGGTTTTTCTAATAACTCAGATTCTACGTTATGTAGCTCTCTACATTTTTACACTTTTGTGACTTATTTCTTTCCTACACTTGTTTTAATTTGTTTCTTCAAGGAGGGAAAAAAAACCTGTGAGACTATAAAAATAATTAGTTTCTATGAAGTAGATATTTGCAACAATTATTGTTTAAGGTGGGGGAGGAGCAATGTTCTTTTGGAAGGCCATGCCTTCTAAGTACAATAACGTAGCTGTGAAATTTTAATGCTTTCATTAGCTTATATCAGGGTCATTACAGTAGTGACAGCTAAGAAATGTTAATACATACTTAAAAAATGTGTTTGGCCCTGGCCATTTGGCTAAGTGGTAGAGTGTCAGCCTGGGTGTGGATGTCCCATGTTCCATTCCTGGTCAGGGCACACAGGAGATGTAATTATCTGCTTCTCCATACCTCCCCCTCCCCTCCTCTCTCTCTTTTCCCCTCCAGCAGCCATGGCTCAATTGGTTCGAATACATCAACCTGGAGTGCTGAGAATGGCTCTATGGAGCCTCTGCCTCAGGCACTAAAAATAGCTCAGTTGTGAGCATGGCCACAGATGGGCAGAGCATCAGCTCCAGATGAGGATTGTGGGTGGATCTCAGTCAGGGCGCATGTGGGAGTCTGTATATCTCCCTTTCTCTCACTTAGAAAAAGAAGAAGAAAAAAAAAAAGAAAAGAAAATGTGTTTGTTAATGGCTCTCAGGCAAAGACTGTGACTAAGCTGCCCCTAATTCCATAAACATAAGGCATATTAATCCGTTTAGTTGACAGGTGCTTAAATGGGCTGATTGAATGAGTAATTGGGTTGTTCTCCTAATCCTTAGCTTTGAATATAAATGAGAAATATCTTGATGTTTTTATTTGTCTTCAGTAATGTCTTCTAATTGATTTATTTTAAAATGAACTGTTTTGGCTCTGGCTGGTTGGCTCAGTGGTAGAACATTGGCCTGGCATGTGGAAATCCTGGGTTTGATTTCTGGTCAGGGCACACAGGAGAAGTGACCATCTGTTCCCCTCCCCACCCCCCTCTCTCTTCTCCTCCCACAGCCATACTCAAATGGTTGGAACAAAGTTGGCCCCAGGTGCTGAGGATTGCTTCATGGCCTTGCCTCAGATGCTAGAGCTCAGTTGCTAAGCAATGGAGCAGTGGTCCAGGAGGGACAGAGCATTGCAGGTAGGGGGGTTTGCCAGGTAGATCCCAGTTGAAGTGCATGCAGAAGTCTGTCTCTGCCTCCCCACCTCTCAATTAAAAAACAAAAGAACAGTTTCTATAGAATAGTGATTTCTTTCAGCATTTGTTGTTCATAGAAGAGGGGTTGCAATTATAATACTATATTTCTAATCTTTTGACACTCAACTCTTTTTCAAAATTCCATATAAAGAACTGGTGATGTCATCCTCCAATAATTTAACTTTAAATAACATTATTTTTTGGAGAAAGAAACAACAATTATTCCCTAGGAATAAGATGAATTCTGTTGGAAGCTGCTCTGTGCCTTATATATGCCCCCAGGATACAATTTAGTGTTATACCGTGTGACCTAAAAAATGTTAAGGTAGTTTCCAAAAGAGCCTTAATGTGCTCTCAGGAGGCAGCACCTGTCCCAGAAAGACCCAGCTCAATATTGCTCTTTACTTGACAGTGAGAGAACTTAGTTAACATTTTAAAGAGTGGGCTGATATATTTCTGAACCTTTTGTTGCAGTCTCTCATTTGACAGTGTGATGAAGGATTGGGAAAAAAACTTAGAATAGGTGGGAATTGTGGCATGAGAGCAGCGGAAGACACTATACGGGAAGAAAAGTTTGGAAAGAAAAGTTGGGAGTTAATTCTTTAGTGCCAAGGTGATTTTGAAAGGTCAGCACCTTAAAAAATAGCTATAAGACAGCTGGCGCTAGAGCTGCATGAGAGGCACATGACTTTGAGGACACTGGAGTGCTGGGGGAATAAAGCTTGGGTCATGAAATGTGGTGCTACATTCAGAGACAGGTCAGGGAAGAAAATATCTGAGTAGCCAAATTTTGTTTATGTGCTTTTTTTCTCCCAAGTTTAGGGCTCTTTTGATTTTACTTCCATATACACCATCATTTGCACAAACACTTGAAAATTTAGTTCATACAGACAGCTCTGTAATTTTTTAATTGATTAGCATTTGTAATGTTAACGAATGTTAATGTTTTATTTGGGGGGGGGGTAGATGATCTGAAGGTATTGCTGTATGTGGAACTATGTGGTTACCATGTTTGGCCATGGTGGATGGGAACTCATAGAGGGAATGACCCATCTCTCTTCATTTTTGTGCATTCTAGACCTGACACTATGTCTTCCTTCTAGACACACAAGGAACATCAGCTGATGAAATAAAATCAGATTCAGGAGCTTGCTACCAGACTTGAGTACTTCTTAATATTGCCATTTTTTTTGACAAATGTTTCAAACCCCTTTTCTATAATATCAATAGTAAGTACATCCACAGGGGTGCTCTATTTTCTACCTCCTTTGCTGCTGTAAATTTCCTTTTTTTATGCAAAAAGTTTCCTGTAACATTGCAAGACAGGAATCTTTGGAAAGACAGTTCCCACTGTTGCTAAAAGGCCTAACAGTACAGAGAAGGACAAGTTTGGAAGAACAGTAGGACTTCAGAGGATTGTTCACATTTTCCTGTGAGCACCTTTAGAATCCCCTTTAGAGATTCAAATTCATAAGTATCCAGGGCTAAGTTTTGAACTAATTTACTTTTTCAGTAAGCAAGAGAATGTTTGAAATTTGGAAACTTAGAACAATAGAAAATATAATTTTCAAGTTTGTTCAATATGACTGGGAACAATTTTTTTCCAGTTCACTTTTCAACTATGTGATTAATTTAGTCTCCTCAAAGTTTGTAATCCTTCTACACTAGGTTCCACAACTATTTAAGGAGCGGAAATACTAATGTCATTAAACTATTGTGTTGACTTTGGATTAGTGCAGTTTAATTACAATTTCAGTCTTTTCTAATTGGTTTTATATTTTTATTCAGACAACCTGGTATGACACATAGATAATTATGACCTCTTTAATATGAAAAATGAAAAACGACAGCATTCACCTAGTATTTTGAAGCATGTAAGACCTTGTACCATAATTCTTAGGCTTGGGGATACTGATTTTCTTTCTTCTCAAATACTAATGAATACAGCCAGTACCTATTCCTGTACATATTACTTAGCTTCATGAAGTTACAATAGTTAGTTTTATTGGAAGAGGAAATAGTATTCTTCCATGGTATCACAGGAAAAGCATTTCAGGGAGGGATACATGAATAGGAAGATTTAAGATATAGTGGCAAGATTCATTGGAATGAAAATAAAGAAGTGCCCCCAGGTACACCATGCCGAATGAACCATCCACAGCCAGGTGACTCAGCTCCATCTCTTTGGGGAAGAAGTCCAGGCTCTGGCATTGTAAGCCCTCACTTGTCCATGCCAAGTCAGGAAGACGGCCAGGACCCAGAGCTGCCATACCATTAGCCAGGCATCCGAGGCTACAGAAGTTTAGCTTAGTCTCTGTTCTTCTCCGGCTTTAAATACTCTGCTGTAGCTGCTAATGGGGAGAGAGCACATGGGTGCCAACCAGCCAGACTTTAGTTACATTTCCTTGGGTTCAGGAATTATCCAATCTTTTTCTGGGTTCTTCCCAGGACTAGGCTGGTGCCTCTTCTATTCAATCCCTTTACTGGCTCTTCTGGGGTTTCACGCCCTTATCTTATCTGTTTTTTTCCCAAGACTTTTCCAGGCTAGACTTCTTCCCTTATGGTCACCATTTGGGTTTCTACTGCAAATACCTCATACTTTTGCTTCACCATCTGGTTTCTACTGCCATGCATTTAGAAGGAGCTCCCTCTGTGCCATCTTAACTTGCACATATGCCCAGCAAAGGAATTTCCCCCTTACTGTTTCTCCTTTCATGCCCCCCCATCCCAAGTGGGTCATTTGTTCCCCGAGGAGATTAGAAAGTTGGTCTTTCCTGCCTGCTCAGGGATGAACGTCCCTTTCACAGAGGATGTGGCTGTCCCCCTGGGTGTCTGTGAAGTTGGCCCTTCCTAGTTAATCAGGCTTAATGTCTGATTCCCTTTGCTCCCTTCCTTTGTTGAAAGCTAACTACCTAATGTAACAGTTTGTTTTCATGCCTGTGAATATACCAGTGCTATTCAGTAGCTATAAGCCAGAGCACTAGAATGCTGTGTGAATTCATTTTGCATTGGAATTTTAAAATTAACAGAATGTTTTAGCTATCATTTGCATTTCACAACCCGGGAACTGTTCAACATGGACAAATCTATCAATAAGATAGGAACTGGATCTATATTTATTCTCAATTTTCTTTGGAATGGCTTGATTGTTAAGAAATGCTAGTGTTCTTTTTAGGTCAAAGAATTGTAAAATATAAAAGAGCAACACTGACAATGTCTAAGCACAGCGTTTCCTCCTGCCTTTGGGGTGAGGAGAATCAGCTCTTTGAGTCAGATGAAGGTGCGTAACAAGTACTTAGAATCTTTAGTTGTCAAAACTTACTCTTAAGTAAGCTTTTGATTTGGTACAGTCCATACTGTTTATTTAGAGTGTTGTGGAGAAAGTCTCCTGCATTCTCTCTCTCTTTTTTTTTTAAGATTTTATTTATTCATTATAGAGAGGGGAGAGAGAGAGAGAAGGGGGAAGAGCAAGAAGCATCAACTCCCATATGTGCCTTGACCAGGCAAGCCCAGTGTTTTGAACTGGCGACCTCAGCGTTTCCAGGTTGACGCTTTATCCACTGCGCCACCACAGGTCAGGCTGCATTCTTTTTTTATATTGACTCATTAGGTCAACATTTACTAAACATTTCCCGTAGACAGATACATATATAACTATAGATTTGAAATATAGTTTTTAGTGGAAGCTGCATCCTAATAATTACTCTCCATTTCAGCCTCCAGGTATTTGTATCAACAGTCTACAGTGTAGTAGTTGCAAAAGGTTATATTATTCATATAGTATCGGACATCAAATGCAAGAAATATTGAAATGGATATATTTGTTAATATTGAAACTTCATGTGATAATTTGCTAATATTGAAACTTAAAATATTCTTTGTGAAAATTTAAACTTAAAAAGAAAGAGCTATTTATAAAGTTTATATCAGTTTTATCTGATAAAAGATAAGCCATAATTTACCTTTTCAGTGGTAATTCCTTACATATGTCTATAGGCAGTATATAGTGTAATGTTTAAGATGTTAAGCTTGGCCTTGGATAAATTGGAGTCATATCTTTGCTCCGTTATTCACTACCTTTTAAAATGTAGGCAAGTTTCTTAAGCTTTGTTATTATTATTTTTTTTTAACTGATGAAATGGGAATCATGATAATATTTATCTCATGTACTTGTAATGCTTAAATAAGCAAGAACATATGATGTGCCCAATATTGAGTGCATATTAGGAACTCAGTAAATATTTATCTTCCATGTTCGATATCTGGCACAGTATCTTGCATGGGCTCAAAATTACTTATTGAATGAATAAGTAGTGCTTTGTGGTTCTGAAAAGAAAATTGATTATGTAACGCCTGGCTGGATGGGTTGTATTCACTTTGGTAATCGGTTAACCATATCCCTAAGTAAAGTGTTGATTAATTAGATCAATTCAAAAGATTTTTGATGGCCCAGTGAGATCAAGACACTGTGTTAGCTGTTGTGGGACATGTAAAGCAGAATAAGAAATTGTCCTTGTCTGTAAGGAAGTTACATTAAAATTACAGGTGAGGGAATAAGAGCTGTACATTTGAAAAATTCAAGAGTAATATTCAATTTAAGTAACAAGTGAAATGATAAAAGAAAATAACAAAAATTCTAGTAAGTGTAGATAAGAATTTTAGGAGTTAAATAAAATTTCAATGCCCTGGCCGGTTGGCTCAGTGGTAGAGCATCGGCCTGGCGTGTGGGGGACCCGGGTTCGATTCCCAGCCAGGGCACATAGGAGAAGCACCCATTTGCTTCTCCACCCCCTCCCCTCCTTCCTCTCTGTCTCTCTCTTCCCCTCCCGCAGCCAAGGCTCCAGTGGAGCAAAGATGGCCCAGGCGCTGGGGATGGCTCCTTGGCCTCTGCCCCAGGCGCTAGAGTGGCTCTGGTCACAGTAGAGCGACGCCCCGGAGGGGCAGAGCATCGCCCCCTGGTGGGCAGAGCATCGCCCCTGGTGGGCGTGCCAGGTGGATCCCGGTCGGGTGCATGCGGGAGTCTGTCTGACTGTCTCTCCCCGTTTCCGGCTTCAGAAAAATACAAAAAAAAAAAATAAATAAATAAAATAAAATTTCAAGCCTCAGGGTTCAGGGAAGATTTATTAACAACTCAAAACTTAAATATTGATCCTGACCAGGCAGTGGTGCAGTGAATAGAGCATCGAACTGGGATGCAGAGGACCCAGGTTTGAGACCTCGAGGTCACCAGCTTGAGGGCGGACTCATCTGGTTTGAGCAAGGCTTGCCAGCTTGAGCCCAGGGTCTCTGGCTAGAGCAAGGTGTCACATGGTCTGCTGTAACCCCCCCTCCGGTCAAGGTGCATATGAAAAAGCAATTAATGAACAACTAAGGTGTCACAACAAAGAATTGATGCTTCTCATCTCCCTTCCTGTCTGTCTGTTCCTATCTATCTCTCTCTTTCGACTCTCTCTGTCTCTGTCACAAAAAAAAGTCACAAAACCTATCTGCCTGCCTCCTAGCAGCACTGGTAGTTAATAAATGGTAATTTAAAAAAACCAGCACTTCAATATTGATACTATTTGAGATTTTTAGCATTGTTTTCAGTGCTGAGGCTGGTAAATATATTCTGTTCTCCTCCTAGTATTCATAATTCAAAATGGGTATTATATGATATAAATAAAGTACAGTCTTTATGCTTTGCTACACAAAGGTCAACATGGTCTAGTTAGAGGTATAACAATGAATGAAAAATATTTTCCAACAAGGAACATACTGCACAAATACACAAAAAACTAAAATATGAGATGCAATATGGTAAGTTTATTCAACTACCATATCCTAAATGAGGAATGAAACTGAGCATCATTTGTATATACTCATGATTGAATGGGTAGTGGTTTGCTAGGGATGAAAAGGTGAAAAAGTTATTGCTCTGACCTTCAGGAGAGAGTCTAAAGGTGGGGGTACATGACAGGTATACAAATAAACCCAGAATTGAGGCAAAAGTGCTCTAATCAAATTTTCTACAAATATTCTGGAAAGCCAGAGAGATATGCCATTTGAGCAACTATAAAAGAGAAATAAAGAGGAACAAAAGATAACTCTGAGTAAACAACAATGATCTCTAAAGAAGAAATAGTGGAAGACTTCATGAAGGAAAAGTATTTGATTATTTTTTTATAGACTTTTTTAAATTTATTCATTTTTAGAGAGGAGAGAGAGAGGGAGAGACAGAGAGACAGAGAGGGAGAGAGAGAAGAGAGAGACAGAGAGAGAGAAGGGGGTGGGGCTGGAAGCATCAACTCCCATATGTGCCTTGACCAGGCAAGCCCAGGGTTTTGAACCAGTGACCTCAGCATTTCCAGGTCGACGCTTTATCCACTGCGCCACCACAGGTCAGGCCTTGATTGACTATTGAAGGGATATTATCTCAATGAATTCCTCAAATGGGAAATATTTGTTCGTAACTGATATACACAAGGTCAGATTTGTACGGGGAATCTGGGACAGAATATTCCATTCTTTCATTCAGTCCCTAGCACTGTGTCTGATTATAGAAAGTGTTAATAAATATTTGGTTGAATAAATAAATTTATATTATGCATAACAGAAGCAAGCTAGGGTTAGAAAAATGCTGAGTAGCACTCTTATTTCTCATTTATCTTTGTATTCTCTATAGTGCCTAATTCAATGTTTTACACACTGTAGGTGCTCCACTGCTTGTTAAATTTATGAATTTTGGGTGGAGCTTATTGATAATTAGGCTTATGTGGTAAGTAAACATGTCAGAGTTTTCCCATGGCTGATATGTTAGAGCATACAGTAAATTTAAGAATGTGCTTGTCATGGTGGTAGTAACATAAGATGAAACATAGATCAATAAAAAGAAATAGGAACTTCTATTTATTCAGTGCTTCTCACTTCCCATATACTACGATAAGCATTTCATATGAATCATGTCTAATCTTTAAAATGATCTGCAAGTAGATCTAGCTCTGTTTGCAGATAATGAAATTCAACATCAAGAAGTGAACTGACTTATTCAAGGACACAAAATCAGTAAGACCTGAAAATGAGTCCAGAAACAGAAAACTACAAGGATTCGGCCCCGGTCGGTTGGCTCAGTGATAGAGCGTCGGCCTGGCATGCAGAAGTCCCGGGTTCGATTCCCAGCCAGGGCACACAGGAGAAGCGCCCATCTGCTTCTCCACCCCTCCCCCTCTCCTTCCTCTCTGTCTCTCTCTTCCCCTCCCGCAGCGAGGCTCCGTTGGAGCAAAGATGGCCCGGCGCTGGGGATGGCTCCTTGGCCTCTGCCCCAGGCGCTGGAGTGGCTCTGGTCGCGACAGAGCGACGCCCGGGAGGGGCAGAGCATCACCCCCTGGTGGGCATGCCAGGTGGATCCTGGTCGGGCGCATGCGGGAGTCTATCTATCCCCGTTTCCAGCTTCAGAAAAATACAAAAAAAAAAAAAAGAAAAGAAAAAGAAAACTACAAGGATTCATTATACACAAGAAAATAGTTTATGATAATGTGGTCTTAAAAGTGAAAAAATAAAGGTTTAATTAGTAAGTAGGAATGAGGTTAATTTTAGTGGTGAATAAGTCCCATTTCTGCCTCACACAGTATATCAATGTAAATGGCAGATTTACCAGGTTAAATGTAAAAAAATAAAATAAAAAACTAGTAAAAAATTATAAAAGCACCATAAGGCTAATATTTTCTTCATATTCATATCTGGAAAGGCATTCTGTGTTTTAAAGCAGTGAGATGAACAATGAAAATGATGATGGGATTTGTGTACATAAATATTTATAGCTTCTATAAATCAAAAAAATAAAAAAATGCCATGCACGAAGTTGCAAAGCAAATGGCAAATTGTAGAAAACACTTAACAAAATATCAGTAAAATTCATGATATTAAAATATAATATGAAAAATCCAAATTTCCCAATTATAAATGGACAGAAGAAATTAGCAAGTAGTTATCCAAAGAGATGCAAGTTAATATGTATGTAAAACATATACGACCTTACAGATAGTCAATAAAATAAAAATTAAAATAAAAAAAAATTAAAGCCAAAATGAGATACCTCATGTTACATATTATCTATCAGATTAATAATGATTAAAAAACAAAACAATACAAAACCCTGCCTTAGATAGACATTATGGAAAAAACATTCTAATATATTGTTGGGATATTTGATGTAGTATTACCACTAATTGTGTTAAGTTATAGTTTTTTAAATTATAATTATTGTTAGCTATATTATTCCAATTATATCCAATGGAATATTAGCAAGCCATATTTGGATATAATATTTAATGATACAAGAAGTGCCTCTTAACATTCTGTTAAAAAATAACACATACATAGAGAATAATATTAACTTTTTAAAATAGAAATAAAGATAAGTAGAAACTCTAGGAACAAACACATTTAAACGCTAATCATGGTGGTCAAATGTTAGTTGTATTATGAAGGTCATATTCTCCAAATTTATATAATTAAATGATAGACTAAAACAATAATTATTTATTTAAAAGTAATGAGAAATGCTTTAGAACACAATTTAAAATTTTATGTGAACCTTGGCACTTATAGCTGGGAATGAGGATATTGAATTTCCAGATTGAAGTTCTTCAACCTCACTCTCAGAGTATACAAATCATTGCTGGGATTTAGGCAAAAAGCAAACAAATGAGAGACAATTTGAGTTCAAGGGTAAAATTAAGATGCATAGTAATTGTTTTGTTTTTTTTTTAGAAAGTTTTCATGAAAAATATTTTATGACTTAAATAGGCTGAAGTAGGGAGAAGAATATCCTAATGAAAGGAAAGATATTTGCAAATGCTCAGATTGGGAGATAACATAGCAAATTCTGGAAATGTAAGATATTTTGTGGGGCTGGAGTCAAAAGAGATTGTGGGAGAACAGCAGGAGATGAGTAAACAAAGTGAACCAAGTTCAATTCCTGTATTGAACCGAGATTTCATCTTTCCAGCTACGTGAAACAATTAAGGTTGTATATAACAGGGGTGACATACTAAGATTTATGTTGTAGAGGGCTTCTCTGATACCAACCTGAAAGGTGAGTTGGTGGGAAATCTGATTAGAGGCAGGACAGTTATGTATTGGCAGAAACTCAATTGAGAAATAAAGATGGGAACAAAGAAAGTGGCAATAGGAGGGACTGAAGATGAATGTGAAATGTAAAATAAAGTGATAGGAACAATTAGACTAGATGAAAAATGAACAAGAGAGGGGCGAGTGATAAGAGAGATTAAGATGACCTGAAGTTTCAGGGTTAGGTCACAGTGAATTGGTGGCGCTCTTTATACAGAAAGGAAATGTAGAAGGAGAAACAGAGAAGGGTGGTACACATACATAGAACAGGCAGGCAGCATTTCTAAGAGAGGTCTAGCAGCAGACTACAATATCTTTGGGATCAAATAAGATGATCTAGATTGGAGATAAAAATTCCAAGAGTGGGAATGAGAGCATACTCTACGGAGACTATTTGTAAGGAAAAGAGGTGAGGGATGTTTTCACAATGTTTTGTGCAAAATATTGACATTTGGAGAATAAGATGGATTAAGAAGTTTCTTGAATAGAAACAAATGGTCAGGTACAGTATCCAGAGAGTTAAGAGGAGAATTAAGAGAATGTATTGTAGAAGTCATAAATAAGAAAATTTCTGTAATAAAAGAATGTCCAACACAGAGAAAATGAGTGAAAAAAGTATTGGATGGTTTCAGCTGGATCTCTTTCATTCAGTAATTTACAAGCCTTCAAGAAAACATTTCCAGTAGTTTGAAATGGTCAGTTTTTATAAGGAAATAAATACCATTAAAACCTAGAAATGTCCATTTTGGAATATGTCTTTGCATTTGTAATATATGTATATATAAAATGTAGATTTACGCCTTAGACACAGTATTTAATCAATATGGAATGAACAATTGAATAAAGTAGAAAGAATGAAATATAGAGAGAACTCTCTCTTCCCACCTTCTCCCAAATTATTCTTTCCTCTGTTGCTTTCTTACTTCTCCAAAGAATGATAATATTCTGTCTTTGGCTTGGGCCCAGACAACATGTTTATCAATTTGCTGTATACACATGGACACATCAGCGTATTATATGAGTCTTCTCTAATTTGAAGGGCCTTTTTGAAGTGATGCTTTCTGTTCCATTATCAGCTGAAATTGTCTTGAATTGAAAAATGAGATTCTTGCCTTAGATTCAATATTGCTTCATCTCTTGATGAATATCATTCATTGATTAATCAAAGTGTTTCTTAAATTTATGAATCACACCACCTCAAGCACTTCTGAACATAAAGTAATCTGTAAATAAAGTGAAAAGGTATACACAGTGTAGAATTTTAAAAAAATTATTAGAAAATTTAACAAAGTGATGTTGATCAATAGAATACGTAGGTTTCAGGTAAACATTTCTATAGCATTTGAACTGTTGATTATGTTGTATACCCATCACCCAAAGTCAAATCATTTTTCGTCACCTTATATTTGTCCCTCTTTATATCCTTCCCCATACCCCTCCCCCCTCCCCCATGTCCCCCTCCTACTAGTAGCCACTTTACTTTTATCTATGTCCATGAGTCTCAGTTTTATATACTCTATGTGAAATCATACAGTTCTTAGCTTTTTCTGATTTACTTATTTCACTCAGTATAATGTTTTCAAGGTCCATCCATGTTGTCATAAATGTCACTATGTCATCATTTCTTATAGCTGAGTAGTATTCCATTGTATATATGTATCACATCTTCTTTATCCAATCCTCTATCAAGGGACACTTTGATTGTTTCCACTGTGAATAAGGCTGTGATGAGCATGGGGTGCATGTGTCTTTACATAGCAATGTTTTTGAGTTTTGGGGGTATACAATGCAGAATTTAACTGGTTAAAGCACCTCGTTTTATTTTTAGAATGAGCATAAAATTAGCTAGTACCATTGTGTCAGGAAGAGTAGTCTTAGTAAATGTGGTCAGAGAAGATGGGGTGAAAGAGATAAAAAACCAAAGTATTTAATACAATATCACTTAGGAATTTTCAAACTACTCATTAAGTCTTGTAGAATATTAAGTTTGAGAATTTACAGAGGATATTATAATGAAATTATTGTCAGAACAAAGCTTTACTAAAATTAAATAATTTTAACAGCATCCAGGTATTTGCTACATGTTTGATTTTGTTTTACTTATCAACCCTTCTTGAATTTGCTTATAAAGATTATAGTGGTGGAAATAATAAAACTTTTGGTGCATATAGAATGCTTGAATATATATCATGTAATAATTGTTATGACTTTTCTTTGGGATCTGAAACCATCTCCTAAAATTTTCAAACATTTTAAGTCTAAAACCTTATCAGCTAATGATGCCTAGTATAGTTATCCTGTGAATGATTTATTTATTACTGTTGTCTAACATTCAACTTGCCAAAATGCCTAGTAGAATTCCTTTATTCCTCTTGCTAGTTTTTGAGATGAAAAGTAGACTATTAGAGCTTAGGTTTCAGTTATGAATGCATATCATGTTTGCAGTTATGTTCAACATAAGCAATACAGTGTTACATATATTAAACTGGGCTATAGCCAAATTCATTTTTTATTTAGTTTTTTTTTTTTCTTTAAATTTTTTTAAATTAAATTTAATGCAGTGACATTGATAAATCAGGGTACATATGTTGAGAGAAAATATCTCTAGATTATTTTGACATTTGATTGTGCTGTATAGCCCTCCCCCAAAGTTAAATTGTTTTCTGTCACCTTCTATCTGGTTTTCTTTGTGCCCCTCCCCTCCCCTAACCCCTCTCTCCTTCTTCACCCCCTCCCTCCTCCCCCAACCTCCCGCCCCTGTTGCCATCACATTCTTGTTCATGTCTCTGAGTCTCATTTTTATGTCCCTTCTATGTATGGATTCATCTTAGTTTTTTTTTTTTTTTTCTGGTTTACTTATTTCACTCCGTATAATGTTGTCAAGGTCCATCCATGTTATTGTAAATGATCCGATGTCATCATTTCTTATGGCTGAGTAGTATTCCATAGTATATATGTACCAAAGCTTTTTAATCCACTCGTCCTCTGACGGACACTTAGGCTGTTTCCAGATCTTCGCTATTGTGAACAATGCTGCCACAAACATGCGGGTGCATTTCTCCTTTTCGAGCCGTTCTATGGTGTCCTTGGGGTATATTCCTAAAAGTGGGATAGCTGGGTCAAAAGGCAGTTCGATTTTCAGATTTTTGAGGAATCTCCATACTGTTTTCCACAGTGGCTGCACCAGTCTGCATTCCCACCAGCAGTGCAGGAGGGTTCCCTTTTCTCCACATCCTCGCCAGCACTTATTCTGTGTTGTTTTGTTGATAAGCACCATTCTGACTGGTGTGAGGTGATATCTCATTGTGGTTTTAATTTGCATTTCTCTAATGATTAGTGATGTTGAGCATTTTTTCATATGCCTATTGGCCATTTGTATGTCCTCTTTGGAGAAGAGTCTATTCATCTCTTTTGCCCATTTTTGGATTGGGTTGTTTGTCTTCCTGGTGTTGAGTTTTACAAGTTCTTTATAGATTTTGGTTATTAACCCCTTATCAGACGTATTGTCAAATATGTTCTCCCATTGTGTAGTTTGTCTTTTTATTCTGTTCTTGTTGTCTTTAGCTGTGCAAAAGCTTTTTAGTTTGATATAGTCCCATTTTTTTATCCTGTCTTTTATTTCACTTCCCCGTGGAGATAAATCAGCAAATATATTGCTCCGAGAGATGTCCGAGAGCTTACTGCCTATGTTTTCTTCTAAGATGCTTATGGTTTCACGGCCTACATTTAAGTCTTTTATCCATTTTGAGTTTATTTTTGTGAGTGGTGTAAGCTGGTGATCTAGTTTCATTTTTTTGCAGGTAGCTGTCCAATTTTCCCAACACCATTTGTTAAAGAGGCTGTCTTTACTCCATTGTATTTCCTTACCTCCTTTGTCAAATATCAATTGTCCATAGAACTGTGGGTTTATTTCTGGGTTCTCTGTTCTGTTCCATTGATCTATATGCCTGTTCTTATGCCAGTACCAGGCTGTTTTGAGTACAACGGCCTTGTAGTATAACTTGATATCAGGAAGTGTGATACCTCCCACTTTATTCTTATTTTTAAGATTGCTGAGGCTATTCGTGTCCTCTTTTGGTTCCATATAAATTTTTGGAATATGTGTTCTATATCTTTGAAGTATGTCATTGGTATTTTAATTGGTATTGCGTTGAATTTATAGATTGCTTTGGGTAATATAGACATTTTAATGATGTTTATTCTTCCTAACCATGAGCACGGTATATGCTTCCACTTGTTTGTATCTTCCTTGATTTCTTTTTTAGTTTTTTTTTTTTAATTTATTGTGTTGACATGGTTTCAAGTGTCCCACTTAATATAACACTCTCAACCTCCTGCATCATGCCCCCTATGCCCCCTACAAAGTCTCTTTCCACCCTCATTTCACCTCCTTTGCTTTCCACTCTCCTTATATCTAACCCCCTATCTCTCTGTTTCTTTTGGAGGATGGCAAAGTCAAAACTAAGAGACTTTCAGTGTCCTTTAAACCTACATGGTGAGTCTTGCTGATTTTATTACAGTTCTAAAATTCTTGACTATAGGCTTTGTTTAGTCATACCTTTAAGAAATAAAATATTTTAATAATGTATTTTAGAAGATAAATTAAAAAATAAAATAAGAGGTGGGATTTATTTTAAGGATGTAAAGATGATTCAATATTGGCAAATTAATCAGTGTGTTATACCACATTATGAAAACAAAGGATAAAAGTCATATGACATATGATCATATCAATAGATACAGAAAAGTAGTTTGACAAAATTCACCATCCATTTATGATAAAAATTCTGAACAAACTGTGTATAGAGGGAACATACATTAATGTAATAAAGGCTATATATTATAAACATCATATTCAGTGGTTTAAATCTGTTAATGTCATGCTCAGCGGTTGAAAGTTAAAAGCTTTTTCTTAAGATCAGAAAAAAGAAGGGATGCCCACTCTCACCACTTTTAGTGCACATAGTATTGGCTGTCCTAGCCACAACTATCAGACAAGAAAAATGAATAAAAAGCATTTAAATTGTAAAGGAAGAAGTAAAACTGTCACTTTTTGTAGTTGACACAATACTAAATATAGAAAACCCTAATGAGTCCACCAAAATCTATTAGAACTAATAAATGAATTTGGTCGATGCGGGATACAAAATTATTGTACAGAAATCTGTTGTATTTCTGTACCCTAATAATGAAATACTAGAAAAATATTAAGGAAACAATCCCATTTACCATTGCATCATAAAGAATAAAATGCCCAAGAATAAATTTAACCAAGGAGGTAAAAGACGTGTACTCAGAAAATAAGACAATGAAGAAGGCGACTGAAGAAGACATAAATAAATGAAAGGATAGACTGTGCTCATGATTGGAAGAACTAATATTGTTAAGATTTCTATATTATTCAAAGCAATCTACAGATTCAATGTAATTTCTGTTAAAATGCCAATCACATTTTTCACAGAACTAGAACCTGTGATCCTAAAATTTATATGGAACCACAAAGACCCCTGAATAGCCAAAGATAATCTTGAGAAAGCAGAACAAAGTTGGAGATATCATGCTTCCTGATTTCAAAACATACTATAAAGCTATAATAATAAAAACTATGATATTGGCACAAAAACAGTAACACAATAAAATAGAATAGAGATTTTATAAATAAACTCATGCTTATATGGTCAATTAATCTACCACACACACACAAAAAAAGCCAGGAATATAAAATGAGGAAAAGACAATTTCTTCAAAAAGTGGTACTGGGAAAATTGGACAGGTACATGCAAAAAATGAAATGGAACCACTTTCTTACACCTTATACAAAAATAAATTCAAAATGGATTAAAGATTTAAATGTAAGAACCTGAAACTAAAAACTCCTAGAAAAAAAACAGACAGTAAACTCTTTGACATTGGTCTTAGTAATATCTTTTGGGTATGTCTCCTCAAGCAGGGACAACAAAAGAAAAAATAATCAAATTGGATTACATCAATCTAAAAAGTATTTTGCACAGGGAAGGAAACCATCAACAAAACAAAAAGGCAACCTATTGAATGGGAGAAAATATTTGCAAAGGATATACCCAATAAGTAATATATTTAAAAAACTTATACAGCTCAACAACAACAATAATTAGATTAAAAAAATGAGCAAAGAACTTGAATAGGTATTTATTCAATGAAAACATACATATGGGAAACAGATACATGAAAAGATGCTTAATATCACTAATCATCAGGGAAAAACAAATCAAAACTACAATAAAACAGTGTTTCACACCAGTTAGAATAGCTGTTATCAAAAAGACAACAGAGAACAAGTTCTGACAATATGTAGAGAAAAGGGAACCTTTATGCACTCTTGATGGGATTGTATTATAAATTGGTGCAGCCACTGTGGAAAACAATATGGAAGGCCCTCAAAAAATTAAAAATAGAACTACTATATGATTCAGTAGTTCCTCTTCTGAGTATTTATCCTAAGAAAACAAAAACAATAATTAAAATATATATACCCTATATTTATTGCAGCATTATGTTTTATAGCCAAGCTATGGAAGCAGTTTAGGTATTTATTGATAGATGAATGGATAAAGAAGATGTGATATTATATATATCCCAGCCATAAAAAAGAATTAAATCTTGCCAATTGTGACAAGATAATGGGCCTAGAGAGTATAATGCTAAGGCTAAGTGAATATTCATACAGAGAAAAATAAATATCCTATGATTTTAATTATATGTGGATTTTACAAAACAAAATAAATGAATAAACAGTTGAAAACAAACAGACTCATAGATACAGAGAACAAACTTATGGTTGCCAGAGAGGAGGGAGTTGGGAGGATGGGTGAAAAGGGTGAAGAGGATCAAGAGACATATAAACTTACAATTATAAAAATAATAAGCTGGCCCTGGCCAGTTGTGTCAGTGGACAGAGCATCGGCCTGGTGTATGGATGACTCGGGTTTGATTCCCAGTTAGGGCACACAAGCGAAGCGACCATCTGCTTCCTCCCTCCATTCTCTCCCCCTTCTCTTCCTCTTCCCCTCCCGCAGCCAGTGGCTCAATTTGTCCGAGCACCCGCCTCAGATGCTGAGGATAGCTCGGTTGATTAGAGGATTGACCCCAGATGGGGGTTGCTGGCCGGATCTCAGTCGGGATGCATGAGGGAGTCTGTTTCACTGTCTCCCTTCCTCTCACTTAATTAATAATAATAATAATAATAATAATAATAATAATAATAAGTCAAAGGTTTAAAGTACACCATTATAATAGAATCAACAATCTTATAATTAATAACTTTGGTGTCAGATGGTTACTAGACTTATTGTAGTGATTACTGTATTTTGTAAAATATATAAATATCAAATTACTATGTTGTACACCTGAAACTAATATAATATTATATGTCAACTATATTTTAATAAAAATTTATATAGATCATTCCTGCAGAGAGAAAATGCTTTTCATTGTGGTTTACTAAGTGTTAAATAAAAATAATTAAGAAATTATTTTTATTCATATTGATCTTTACATGATTAAAATAATGGAATTTTAGACTTTGAAGCCATCTTAGTATCATTTAATCTGACCTTATATTTTGTGTATGGAAATTACACAAAAGAGATATGTTTACTCAAACCCAATTTTTTGCTAGTTTTCTGATTTCAGCTTCAATTCAAATTCCTTGATGCATGTTCTCATACTCTTTCTCAACATAATGCTATTTCTTCTTAATAAATATGGTCTTTTTTTCAAATTCTTTCTTCTTTTCCAAGTGAGAGAACGGGAGAAAGACACACTCCCACCTGGCAACCACTGTCTTGGGTGAATGTTCTGCCCACCTGGGGCCATGCTCACAACAGAGCTATTTTTTTGCACCTGAAGCAGAGGGTCCAAGGAGCCATCTTCAGTGCCTGGGGCCAATGTACTTGAACTGATCGAGCCACAGCTGTGGTAGGGGAAGAAAGAGAGAGTGAAGGGTGAGGGAGAAGAGTGCAGAGAAACAGATGGTCACTTCTCCTGTGGGCCCTGACTGGGAATCAAATTCAGGACATCCATATGCCAGGCTGACACTCTACCACTGAGCCAACCAGCCAGGGCCCAGTTTTCATTCTACACAAAAGTTACTCTTAGGTGTTCATAAAATTGTGTATTTTACAAGAAATGATGGAGCCTTTCTTAGAATGCTGTGATATTTGAGTGAGACAGTAAACTCTTTGTTCCTTTAAAAAAAACCACAACATTTTTTAAGAGTCAGTATATATTTTTTTTTACATTAGCCTTCATAGTTATAATAATTACTCAAAAAAAAGTAGATTTAAAAACAAGATATTTTACACAGAACTGAAAAAATTCAGACTGGGATATTGCTGCCTTGCAATTATGGTTCTTTAGGGAATTGGGATGACCTGCTCAGCCATTTTGAATCTTCTCACAGCGTGTCATTAATCAGAATATTACAGTTCCTAAGGGAAACTGTTTGGGAACAAGATGTTCAGTACAGATGGAGTGGGAACAGATAAGGAAGGGAAGGGAGTTAAAGTCATCTTACTCCTTTCCCAAAAAAATCTCAGGAATCCATGAGGAGGCCCCAAGTTGTATTGATGAAAAAGACACAGTATAATACAACTGCTAAGCTTCTCTTCGTCCATGATGCATTTCCACTATCCTCTTGCTAAGCAACAGCAATTTTCATTGCCTTTTGAAGGAAAGAAAAAAAAATAAAGCACTCTGCTTTTATTTGGAATGAAGGGCACACCATTTCTGAACTCTGCCTTTGATGATTCTGCTTAATGAAGCAGCTTCAGCACCATGTGACTGGAATAGCCAGAGTGGGGGGAAATAAGGCCAGCTTACATAGCTGTCGAGATGTGCATGTTGGCACAAAAGACCTTAGGTTGGCTTTAGAAAATAATGGTTCATGTTCTCTGTGGGTCTTGCAAGAGAATCTTACTGAAAGAAAAGACATGTTTCATTTATGCCACTTCCTTCTGTTCCTGGCAGCCCTGCAAATGATCTGGAACAGGTGAGCATACCAATAAGCAAAGAATGTGCTTTATAGCCTGTCATACTCCACTTAGCCTATTTTGATGAAGATATATAAAGGAAATATCACATTTGTACTTGATCTTGTGTTAGGAAATCTGTAAAGCACTAACAAAATAAAAGGTACAATGTCTCTTTGGTAAGTTAGTTGACTATTAAAATTGAGAATAATTTTCTTACAATTTCACAGTACTGTTTTTCATCAAAGCCAGTCATCATTCGGGGCAGGAAAGGGAGAAGCAGTCTATCAAAAACAGATAAAGGAAAGCCATACCACAGCCTGCTGTTTCTGCTATTTTGGATGATCGAACTTGTGCGCAAATGAAATCATGACAGATTCATTTATATGAAATGGCCATTGCTGATCTCCTTGCCAGAAACTAGATTGCTTTTTTATTTAGGAGATTTGCAGAGCAGTCTTTAGCTTTTTTCGTTAGTGGCAAAATGGGACCTGGCCAAACTACTGCTTCTCATCCTGTTGCTGTTGCCAATATCCTGGGATATGTGCATTAAAATATATTGGCAGTCGATTGAAATAAATATTTTTCTGTTTAAATGTTTTAATCATTTGCATAGTTGGACTGTGGGATACCTCATTTAGCCCAATATTAAGATTAATAGCTGGAATGATATAAATTTTGTAGTCAATAAGCATAGGGTTATGAATTAAGAAAAAACAATAAAAATATGGATGATTATTTTTCATTCATAGTATTGATAATTCTAAAGTACTTAAAGTATTTTTATTGCTATTTATACAGGAAAAATTGATTAGCTAACTCAATAAAATGATTGACGAATATAAAGGTATTATGTAGGCACAAAGAAAAGTAAGCTGGCCGAGTGTTTTTGGGGGATGGATCAGTTACTGATTTCCTCTTAGAGGGCCTACCTGCTTGCTCATCCCCAGAGACATAGGTAACTTTTCTGCTGCCAGCACAGCTTTACAAATTCTTAGCAAGGGGACAGGAATTAGAATTGTTATCAGGTAAGTGTAATTGTTTTGTAGTTTTATTTTGCACTTTGCTCTGTTTCCGTTTCTTACAGGTACCAACTGCTGGTGTGGTTAGTGGACCAATAAATGTATTCATTTATTGAGTGTTCACTATATACAAGGTAGCTGTGTTAGTAGTTGAGGGTTCAGAGTAAAAAAAAACACAAAAAAAAAACAAAAAACAAAAAAACAAGCTCTCTGTTCCATTGAGCTACCATTCTACAGTAACACTGTTCTTCCTCTCCCTAAGTCAGAGTCAGCTGAGAGAGAGAGAGCGAGAAATCAATCAGTGAAGATAAACACATTAAGTTTTATTACTGATGAAGCTGATTAGAGACTGTAGCTTTCAATTTAGCAGTCCAAAGGGGATTGCTAATGAATATTTTACGCCTTTACTAGCCTTAAGGTCCATGAGAGGTAGAGCCAAATCTGTTTTGTTGACTATATATTCAGAGCCTAACATAGTGAAAAAAATATATATCATGTAACATAACGTGTATAACAATATAAATATATACATATATGTGAAACTGACTATATATATGTATATATATAGGCTATATATACGTGTCTGTGTGTGTGTGTGTGTATACATATATATATATAGTCATTTTCACAGATACACTTATATAAAGGGTTGGACAAAAGTAGGTTTATAGGCCCTGGCTGGTTGGCTCAGTGGTAGAGCATCGGCCTGGCGTGCAGGAATCCCAGGTTCAATTCCCAGCCAAGGCACACAGGAGAAGCACCCATCTGCTTCTCCACCCTTCTCCCTCTCCTTCCTCTCTGTCTCTCTCTTCCCCTCCCACAGCCAAGGCTCCATGGGAGCAGAGTTGGCCCGGGCGCTGAGGATGGCTCCATGGCCTCTGCCTCAGGTGCTAGAATGGCTCTGGTTGCAACAGAGCAACGCCCCAGATGGGCAGAGCATCATCCCCTGGTGGGCATGCCGGTGGATCCTGGTTGGGTGCATGTGGGAGTCTGTCTGACTACCTCCCAGTTTCCAACTTCAGAAAAAAAAAGTAGGTTTATAGTTGTGAGTACATGAAACAGTTTATTCTTATATTATTACTTATTAATTATTGTATTATTTTCCATACAAATGACTGTTTTGTGTGCTCACACTGTAAACCTACTTTTGTCACACCCTGTATACACACACCCAACCCACAAGTATATGCAGAGATAGGGAGCAAAAGAGACTATTCTTGTTATTTGTGGTATTTGTGTTCTATAAGTTGCTGCAAACACTCAGTTGATGAATACTAATTGTTCCTAGGGGAAATGCAGGTTTAGATTCCTATAAGCCTCTCTGGTCACAGCATTTTCATCAACTGATCAATACACAAATGGCTTTTATGTTTGTTTTGGTTTAAAGACACCTTATTTAATATCTATTGTTGATTCATTAACACTAACCTCCCACAAAACACTAAAACTCATGCTTGAAAGGAAGTTTATCTAATACGTATTTTCTTTTTAAGGCACATCACTGCCTTCTTGTACTTTGGGACACCAGACAGCACTACAGCTCTATGTTGGGGGCTGTTTTCAGCAGCAAAATTACCAACAAAGAGCACAAAAATGTAAAAAAAAAAGTCACTAAATAGAGCACTAGAAAGACACTTGTTTGCAGTATGACAGTAGGAAAAAGAGAGCAGAGTGTTGCCTTGTTCACCCTCAGTTGAGGACATGCCTGTTGGGTGACTCAAATTTTTTGCGGTGCGAATTCTCATAAAAGCATCATGAGTGCTGCTTTTGGCATTAAAAATAAATTCCAGCGAGTGGTTGATTTTGCACATATAGAATCTGCAAAAATGAAGATCGACTGTATATAAGATATATATTAAAGTGTGTCTTCTGTCTTTCTAGTAGTTCTGAGCTGTGGAATAAGCTCTGGATGAGTGGTAATTCCAAATGAGGACTGTGGTGTCAGCTTTAGAGCAGGGAGGAGAGATAAACCCTCTCTCCCCAAGTGATAGTCTCAGCAGTCTCAACTGGCTCTTTCTGCCTATATCCCAGCAGCACCGTGAGAGATGCAAAGGGTTCAGTGAGTCCATCCACCCACCTGCATGGCTTGACCATGTCCCAGGGGTTATGAATAATGAGCTGGAGAAGAAATGGCTGGAAGAGAGATGCAAGCAGCAATTGTGTGTGTCAACACGAGAAACCAAGCTGTCTAAACTCTACCAGGTGGCAACAGGGCCTCATTCTCTGTTTTTGGGTCCGAATCCTGTTTCTCTGCCATGACTCTAGGACTCACTGAGTCACTGCACACTTCAGAAACCTGCTGGCCCCAGACTGCTGAAGACCAAGCTCCTCCCAGCTGATTGGAAGTCCTTCCAATGCAGCAGGGACCTGACCCTTGTCTGCGTCTTTAGAAGGCTGCAGCTCAGCACCAGGGCATAGAGGGCCCCCATCAATGCCTTCTTGAATGATGAACTCTCTTGAAGCTTTTTACAGATTTTAAGTCAGACTACTTCAAGTGTCAGTTAAATAGGCAGATGCCTGAAATTCCTTTATTGAGGAGAAAAACTTTTCATTCAGTAATTACAGAGGCAAGTAAAAGATTACCAAAATATTCAGTTGTAACAATTAAGTGTGAATGATTTTTAGTTAAAAGCTAATTAGTCAACAAATGTAAATTACTAATTGTGAGTTTCTTTTTTATTTTGATGTAAAACCATCTTTCAAGTGTCTGTAGCAAGAGGAAACCTTAATATATATATACTAAAGCTGCATCAATGCATAGAGAGAAAATGGAACAGCCCCAAAAGTGAATTTGACCAGTTTGCATTTCATTGCTCCTGGTCAGAGAATAGTTGGGTAAGTACCAAGCAGAGCTGGTATTTACAAATGTACCAGTTCTGCTTGGTATGATATTTGGATGATAATAGACAGATAATGAGAGGGACAAGTAGATAGATGAATTTGCATATGAGGGTGTTTCAGTTTTCTGGAGCTGCCTAAACAAAGTACCACAAAGTAGGTGGCTTAAAACAACAGAATTTTATTGTCTCATAGATCTAATGTCCAGAAGTCCAAAGCCAAGGTATGAGCAGAGCCCTGTTTCCTCTGAAACCTTCCTTGCCTCTTTTAGCTTCTGGAGTTTGCCGACAATCATTGGCCTTCCCTTGTCTTTGCTTCATGTGTCTCTGTGTTCACATGGCATTGACGTCTTATGACACCAGTCATGTTGAACTAGGGCCCACTCAAATGGTCTCATCTTACCTTTATTATACCTGCAATGACCCTGTGTCCAATAAAGTCACATTCACAGCTATCAGGGGTTAGGACTTTAACATATTTGGGGGGGGGGATGATTCAACCCCATAACAGAGGGCTTACTACATCCTTCATGAAAATCTTGTATTTCACTTTAGGCCACCACCTTACAGTCACAGTTGTCTGTGGACTAATTCTCCATTCCCCTCTGCTGGTTTTTTTCCTCAAGCTCTCCAGCCAACAGCAGCAAATAACACACAGCTGACGTCTGCCTGTCCTGCAACTCTGTCCCTCTCACCAAGTTCATTCCAGCCAGGCTGGAGAAGAGGCCAGGGGACTACCTGACACGTACCTGGATTTATGATATATTTGGGGGGCTCCAATTTTTGTGTTTGGAAAAATCCCTGTATTATGTCTATTATCCTGGGGATCTTTGTATATCTTTCTGTTCCTTATTCTTCATCCTTTATGCTGTCCTGTTTTTATTTTCTTTTTATTGAATTCATGACAGGTTTGCTGAAAGCACTGTATTATTACACTTAGTTGGATTCTAGTGGACATGGAATTTTATTTAAAATTTTTATTTATTTTGCCAGTTGGTGAATATTTGGAGAAGAGCTATCATTAAACCAACAAATACATGTTTTAAATATTTAAAAATAGCTTATAATCGATGATCACATATGCACTAGTATTGGATTCATGACTGTCTTATGACAATAGTGCCATGTTGCACTTTTTACTCCACTTTATTTTATGTGCACTGTAACATTGAGTGGGTCTTCGTAACCTCGACTAGGAATGCCATACAGAGGGCTATTTTATGCTTTTATTTATAAGCGTGTTTTTTATCTGGTTGGGGTAACAGTTCTGCGTAGTGAGAGAGTAGTATAATCATTCACACTTTGCCTGAATGGAGTGAGATTGAGAGTGTGAACCACTCACTGAGGTTAACACAATTAGTGAAGGAGAATATGTTTTGAAACTCAGTTTTCACCACCTTTCATGCAATTGAACTTTTGCTTTTCTCCCACTTTAAGACAATGCATCCACATGTAATTTATTCTTTGTGGTGTTTTACGAGAGTTTCTGGCCAATACTACACCCTGAAGGAGGTTGTTTATAGGTGGAAATCAGAGCAGTGTAAGAAAGCTAGTAATAACAAATGTTAATATTAATTACCATTGAATTGTTAAAACTCTGTTTTGTTTGGTTTGGGTTTTTTTGGCTGGTTGCACAGAAACACCCCTTGCATAGGTTAGCTATAAAACTAGAATTGATATATTACTACAGCTAAAAGAGAAGAGAGATTTGTAAAATATTGTTATCTATTTATTCACAACTTCCTCTCTCCTCTGTAGAGAAGTTTAGGGTATTGTCCAACCCAGATTCTCAGGGAAGGGAAAAGGGCAATACCATTTTATCCTTTGCTGCAGTTGGATTGAAAATAGGATCATAGTATATCCCCTCATTTAAAATATTTCAATAACTTTCCATTTTATTCAAGATAAAGACCAAGCTCCTACTTAGCATGGTATATAAAGCCTTTTTTTATTTATTTATTATTTTTTTATTTTATTTTTTTTCCTTTTTTATTTTCTGAAGTTGAAAACGGGAGGCAGTCAGACAGACTCCCGCATGTGCCCGACCGGGATCCACCTGGCATGCCCATCAGGGGACGATGCTCTGCCCATCTGGGGTGTTGCTCTGTTACAACCAGAGCCATTCTAGTGCCTGAGGCAGAGGTCATGGAGCCATCCTCAGCACCCGGGCCATCTTTGCTCCAATGGAGCCTTGGCTGCGGGAGGGGAAGAGAGAGACAGAGAGGAAGGAGAGGGGGAAGGGTGGAGAAGCAGATGGGCGCTTCTCCTGTGTGCCCTGGCCGGGAATTGAACCCAGGACTCCTGCATGCCAGGTCAATGCTCTACCACTGAGCCAACCGGCCAGGACCATATAAAGCCTTTTATCATCTGATCTTTGCTATACTGAGTGACATGCAGTCACCTAAATGTACCGTTTGGCTTCTTACCTGGCCACCTGCTGTTCCTTCAGCCTGGAAAGCCCTCTGTGCCTGACTTACCTAGTCACCTACACTCATCTTCTTAGGTTCTGTTGTAGTAATCATTAATAAAGGTGTTCCTGACCCATTAAGGAGAATGTGATGTCTTCTACCTCCCAGGGTATTTTGCAGATAACTCTAGTAAAACAATATTAGTTTGTTTGTTTGCACATCTGTTATCCACGCCAGATTGCAGGTTCTTCCGGATCAAATACAATGTCTTCTCATCTTTATAGGTTTAGTTTATAGATTCAAGTATTGATTAAGTGCCCTCTCTGGCACACACATAAGTCAATGTTTAGTGAGTGGATGCATGTTTTCTTGCCTTAGCTCATTTTCTCCACAATCCAATTTTTCATAACTTTACATTATTTGTTTTCTCATTCGTGAAATAATTATTACCTCCTTCTGAATATATTGCACGTTTCATGCTTCCCTGCATAGCACTGATTTATTTTAGCACTATTTATCTTTGAAGTATTTTTGTAATTAAAACACAATTACAACACACTGTTAATACTATATATGCTCTTTCCATGCCTCTCAGCCAGTGAGCGCTATGGCAGACGGTGCCCGACACAACTCACCCGACTGCCTTATGTCACGCGGAAGACTCAGCTAATGAGCGCACTGCGCTGTTCCGTGATGAATGGGTTCTGTAACATGTAGTTTGCTCTGCAGTGTGCTTTCTCTTTGTCACGTGTCTTACACTTTGGTGAACTTTTTTGCAAAGCAAGAGTATTTTGGGGGGGGCGTGTTGAAATGTAGGTTGTATAGTAACTTAGTCCTCTAAGTGATACTCTTGAAAATAGAAGACAGTATTTATCAGGAAATTAGGGATTGGTGGAAGTCCCTTGCATTTTGAAGGACACATGCACATCACTGCAGACTGGGCAGAATGTGTGAGAGTTGAGAGTGGTTTCTGGGAGAAACCCTGGAGGAAAGTGTGTCATGATTCCAGGAGATTTCGAGGTTAAAGGAATAGCTAGCTGCCACTGTTTGATGCATTTCCATGGGGACTTCATGTCATGTGACTTGCATTAGTCCTAACTGTCTAAGAGCTCCTATCTAGGCATGCACACACCATCCGCACTCCTGTTCTCTAAGTGAGGTGTGCATATACTCTCAGAATTAAATGCAAGCTGGTGAAGCATATAATAGGAGGGACTCAAACTAGCAAGAAGTAGTAATAAAAAATAAAGACTTCCATTTATCTTTTACTTTTAAGCATGTTTTCAACTTTTTTCTTGCTTATTTAAGTGTCTAGCTCTACAACCTCTTATGTAATACTATCATAACATTGTAAGTAATATACTTCTAATGTGGATATTAAAGGAAGCATACAATTTTAACAATAAATAAGAACACTAAAATGAAATATAGAATTGAAACAAAAATCCCCCATGAGTAATAGAAAAAATACAGAAAGTCTCCTTGTATTATTTTTTCAGGAGCCTATATATTTTCCCCAAGGTTTTACGGGTTTAGGGAAAGTGGTTATTAAGATAGAACCTATGAATCTATAAACTTTTTACTTTAAGGATGAATTTCTTTATTCTAATTCTGTTATTTTACTGTAAGTCATAATGGGCTATTCATTCATAAACTTTACTGTTTTTATGATTCATTCATTCATTCCAAAATTTTTAGAGCATGCCTCTTTTATCCCTAGCACTGTCCTGGATCCCCTTAACCCTGCCCCCCAAAAGTGTCCTTACCTTCAGTGAATTTACTTTCTATTAGGAAGACAGGAACAAACAAACAAATGATATGTGCTTGTGGGCACTGAAAAGTAAGTGAAACAAGATGGACCAATTGCCTGGAGAGTATGCTGGGGTGGGGTGAGGGTGACTGCAATGGGGTGGACAGGCAAGGTCTCTGAGAAGGTGAGGTTTGAACACCCAAGTGAAGCGAGAGTACCAGCCATTTGAAATTCTTTGAGAAGAACATTGCAGGCAGAAGGAACAGCAGCAGTTCCAAAGCTTATGTGATAGGAATCCACGTGGCAAGAGTGAGGACTGATGATAAGACCAGTGTGGCTGGAGCAGAAAGGAGTCTCAGCCTCGTTGGCACTGGCGAGGATTTTATGTCTTATTTTTCCTGTGATCGTATACTTTAGGAGAGTAACTAATCTAACTTATGTTTTACTGGCTGCTGTGCTCAGAATAGACTACAGGTGGGGAATAACATGAAATTAGAGAGACCAATTACGAGGCAACTGCAGCACTCCAGGTGACAGCATAATAACACAACCTGTGGGGTTCCAAGCTTCCTTCCTCGAACATGTGATTGTACCTTGGCTGCAGTAATCCAAAGTATTCACATGCATTAAATATGCTAAACCTGTGATCCTAATTTTACACTTCATGAAGACTGGATTCAAAACTACCATGGGGACAATTCCTATTCATATTACCAGTGTAGGTTTCATATAAAGCATAATTATTGTCTAACTAGTTCTGTATTAAGGAATCCAATTACAGTGACCACCCTTATTAGAGATAATATTTTTCCACCATTGACATTACCTGACAAGAAATTCCAGAGCAATGGTATAGTTCCAGTTAAAAAAATAAACATTTTATTTCATACTCACTCTTATTTTGATAAAGCTTCGGTTCATTCAATTCTTGTTTAAAGATTATACCTGTAAATGATTTCAATTAATTAGTTTCCACACACAAAACACAATCATATAAATTAAAAGAATTATAAATTCTAATGTGATCTGCTAGTATTTCATTTAGAAACAGAGTACATGTTTAATGAGCACATTTTTGTTTTTTTTTTGTTTTGTTTTGTTTTTTTTTGTACTTTTTGTATTTTTCTGAAGCTGGAAACAGGGAGGCAGTCAGACAGACTCCCGCATGCGCCCGACCAGGATCCACCCAGCACGCCCAACCGGGGGCGATGCTCTGCCCATCCGGGGCATTGCTCTGTTGCATCCAGAGCCACCCTAGCGCCTGGGGCAGAAGCCATGGAGCCATCCCCAGCGCCCGGGCCATCTTTGCTCCAATGGAGGGGAAGAGAGAGACAGAGGGGAAGGAGAGGGGGAGGGGTGGAGAAGCAGATGGGCGCCTCTCCTGTGTGCCCTGGCCGGGAATCGAACCCAGGACTTCCGCATGCCAGGCCAATGCTCTACCACTGAGCCAACCAGCCAGGGCCTTCTTGTTTTTTGTTTTTTTTTATAAGCAGTTTGTACACAGTGAATTTGCAATAAATTTAATAAAAGAAATGTATCATGTATGGAAGATTGATGTCTCTTATTTTTTTTTAAATAATTTTATTTTTTTAATTGGGCGACATCAATAAATCAGGATACATATATTCAAAGATAACAAGTCCAGGTTATCTTGTCGTTCAATTATGTTGCATACTCATCACCCAAAGTCAGATTGTCCTCTGTCATCTTCTATCTAGTTTTCTTTGTGCCCCTCCCCCTCCCCCTTTCCCTCTCCCTTTCCCCCCTCCCCCCGTAACCATCACACTCTTATCAATGTCTCTTAGTTTCACTTTTATGTCCCACCTACGTATGGAATAATGCAGTTCCTGGTTTTTTCTCATTTACTTATTTCACTTCGTATCATGTTATCAAGATGTCTCTTATTTTTTAATTTTTTTATTGAGCAATATTTGAGATCGGTGCTACTAATCTACTATCTGTAACAAAATAGTGCACAATGAGTTATGTAATTCTAGAATATTACTGTGGATGTATAGTGCTCACTAAAACTAGAGGATGTTTCAAAATGAATATGAAGCTATACAATATCCCCTGAGTTTTGTGAGCAGTATATTATAGCAGGTTGGCTGGTGTAAGCGACCACGTGAGGCAGTTGAGAGTCTGAGCACCTGCTCTGGGGAGAGAACACCTGGGACAGAGGCCAGGCTCTCCCTTTGACAAAGTGTATGACTTTGGAAAAATAATCTATTGATGCTTCTGATTTCTCCAGTAAATGGAATAATCACTGTACCAACCTCTTAAAATTGTTGTAAGGATTAAATAGCTAATATGTTCAAAGCACTAGAACAGCAAACATGGCAAGCACTAAGTAAATGGGAGTTTTTATTATGTCTTGCAGTTTGCTGCCTGAAGCCTTGAAGAACTTTGGAATTCTTCTTTTGAATGCAACTTTCTAGAGAAATCTCTCTTTGGCATATATGAGAAAAGTCTGCCAAGTTCGTATTTGGCTTTTCAAAATAAAGTTGTTTGCATGACACAGGAGTTCATATACAGGTTTTGATTATTAATAAAATAAAAGATAACTAAAAATTACTCCAACCTTTCTGTGTATTGCTTGTTTTCCTAGATATTCTTTCTTATATTTAAAAAACTGAAAAACAATTATTTGCATTTGTAAGTCATGGATATGTAAAATAATAATTACAAACCCTTTCTTTCCCTCCTTTCTTTCCCTTTCTCCCTCCCTTCTTCCCTCCTTCCTCCTTCCCTTCTTTCTTCCTTCCTTCCTTTCCCCCTCCCTCCCATCCTTCCTTTCCTGTGCAAATACAGTCCGTGATCTCTATATTACTCCCCCGCCGTCCGCTTTTCAAAGCTCCGTAGAAACAAATCAGGAGACAGGTAAATAATCATTCTTTTTCAACTCCAGACAATCAGCTACAATTTGGTATCTGGGCCAATTACCAGAGTAAAATTTTATTTGGAATATATATCACAAATTGTGGTTTCCAAGGCTTTTCAATCGGTTAGATATTAGAGAATGTAGCTTTTCTGTTTAGGTAGGTGAGTTTCATGTAGAGCATATGCCTTTATTAAGCATGCTGTCTTTTTCACAGCTCTATGGATGGTGCTAATAATGTTTTAAAGGCTCTTTGAAATAAGTCTGTGACACTGAGAAACCCAAGGGAGATGAAGGAGATCTTCATATTGTAACTGAATATATGGGATTGCCATTTTTGTAGGCCAGAAATTGTCAGTTCCATATAATTCAACCTAAAATTTATTTTATAAAAGCTAAAATAACAAGGTGACACACTTGCTCTAACATCCAATAGTGTAAAAGGGGAGGGACTGTGCTTCAGGCAGGGGTCTCTTCAACCTGCCATAGCTGTATAATTATGTGACGCTAATAAGCTTCATAACCTCATTTCCGAGTTACTGTGGTTCACATTGCCTCTATTTGTGTTTTTGGAATCCAGATCATAAACCCTATAATTAGGGAGAAGTATCAAAGCACCTACTTACACACTTTTTTTTAGGGTTGTAATTGTCTATAAGTGCTTGCATGGCTGACAATTCAGCAAACAGAATGGTTTTTAAATACCCTCATTGCAGCCTTCTTGATGGTGCTTTGTGTTTCATTCCTCACCTTGAAGCTATTCATTTTTTTCCAGCCTTAATTCCACTCAAAAGTAGGAAAATGTTTATTTTCAATTAGAGTCGTACATAGCTTGATAGTTTCTCTTTGCCATTTTCAAGGCACCAAAGGAAATTAAAATCAAAGGCAGTAAGTTATTTGACTTCTGGTAGTCAAAATATTACTACTTTTTTCTCTGCATTGGAAGAGTTTTGAGATTTATTTCCTAAGTCATCTGCCTCTAAATTTTTGGCACTATGTGCGATTAGCTGATGACAGCCATTCTAAAGCTGGTCCTTGTTCTCTCCATCTATCTTTTAAAGAAATTTCTTCTTTGTTTATTTTTGTTGTTGTTCCAATGAAGAAACTGTTGCACAAAGTGAACTGAATTGATTTTGATGATACATGCTTACTCCTGGGCAAATGATAAATATGATGGCCCTGTCTTTGGGAGCTTTTAGTTCTGTTCTGTATGACCTTAACATTGAAAATGTTAGTCGAGTTGTTGTTCTCTGTATGTTGAATCATCTAGGGAGGTTTATAAAACTAAGATCAGGCTGAACCCCAAAATAATTACGTCAGAGTTTCCTGGGGTAGGATCTGAGCCCCAGGACTTTTTATAACTCCCCAGGTTATTTCCACTGCACAGTCAGGAATGGGAGCCATGGAATTAGAACACACAGAATTAGCTGGATGTTCAGTTGGTGGAGATGTATAAATTATTAGCCAGTGGAATAAGCCTGGCTTACTGGATTAAATAGACTTGGTCCTGAAATTCAGGTCTCCCACTTGTTATGTGACCTAGATTAGTTACTTGATTCATTGTTGAGCTTCTGTTTCATCAGTCGTAACATTTTACTAATGACAGTGTTATTAGGAATAAGTGCATGAGACTATTCTCAATCTTGATGAATATTAGTTCTTTTTCTCCTCTTTCTCTAATATAGAGTTTATTTCAGAAGATACTGCAGATATTAAATATGTAAGTTTACTCTCCTGGTAGTTATTTATTGTTTCATTTATTCTATTTATATCATGTATTATTTTAAAATATGTATTTATAATATATAATTTAAAAATATATTTATATTATGAATCTTATTATTATGTATTTATTTTGAAACAATTTTAAGATTGCAATATTGGAGAGCTAGAACTGAGTTTCAACATACCTCTTGCCCAGATTTCCTTAGTGTTAACATCTGGCACAACAAAAATAAAACCTTTATCAAGTACAGTACTTATTGATACAGTGTTATCAACTAAAGCACAGATGTTCTTGCAATTTAACCAGTTTTCCAGTCTTTGTTCCAGGATCCAGTCCAGAATCTCACATTGCAGTTAGTTGTCATATTTCCTTAGTTTCTCCATTCTGTGACATTTGTCGGTCTTTCTTTTCTTTCATGACCTTGATGCTTTGAAGATTACCGGTTAGTTGTTTTGTAGAATGCCTCACAATGAAGGTTTGTCTTATGCCTGCTTATGGGTAGAGTTGAAGCAATTTTAGAGTGAAGTACCCTTTTCATTATTAAGAGTACATGATATTGGTATGTAAGGTTTTTTTTTACATCATTAATAACATAATTAGTGAAATGAGACATGTTATATAGGGAGCTGTATTAGTTTCCTAGAGCTACCATAATAAGTCCCACAGACTAGGTGTCTTAAAAAACAGAAATTTATTTTCTCACAGTTCTGGAGGCTGAAATTATGAGATCAAGATGCTGGCAGGGTGAGTATCCTTTTAGGTCCCTCCTCTTGATTTGCAGAGGCAATCTACACTCTGTGTCCTCATGGTCTTAACTTTGTGCATATCTGTGACCTAGTCACCTCATTTTATAAGTTAGGCATTGGGTTAGAGCCTACTCCAAATATTTTATTTAACTCTACTTACCTTTAAACATTCTAATTTCAAATATAGTTACATTCTGAAGAACAGGGTGTTAGGACTTCAATATATGACTTCTTTTTGTTGGAGGGACACAGAATTTAGCCCATAACAGGTACATCTCAAATAGGGACGTACATTAAAATAGAAGAGGCAAAGGATTACCGGGATGGTAAATGATCTGCAGTGCTCCTAAGAAATAGAAGCAGCTTTCCTGACCAGGCGGTGGCACAGTGACTAGAGCTTGAGCCTAGGACGCTGTAAACTCTGGGGTCACTGGCTTGAATGCAAGGTTGCTGGCTTGAGCATGGGATCATAGTCATGACCCTATGGTCACTGGCTTGAACCCAAAGGTCATTGGCGTGAAGCTCAAGGTCACTGGCTTGAACCTAAGGTTGCTGGCTTGAGCTAGGGGCCACTGGCTCAGCTGGAGTCTTCAGGTTCGGGCACATATGAGAAAGCAATCAATGAACAACTAAGGTGCCACAACAATGAGTTAATACTTCTCATCTGTCTCCCTTCCTGTCAGTCTGTTCCTATCTGTCTTTCTCTCACTAAAAAAAGAAAAAGAAAAGAAAAAAGAAATAGAAGCAGCTCCTTGGCAAATTGGAGAAAATGGACACAAACACAATGAAACTCAATGAGTTCAAAATGCTTAATGGGAGAACCAAACTGCTTAAGCATTAAATAGAAGACCGCTGGTTAAAGAACATGATATGGATGGGGGAAGGGTTGGTCCTTGAAATTTTAAGTGACTCTAAAAAAGTCATGTGCCAGTGTTCCAGCTATAAAAGTCAACATGATATGGGGATGCTGCAAGATATTTAAAGGTACAGAAATCTTTTTAAGGAATCATAGAAAAGGCTTACTCAGTCATAAGAAGAATTGCTGATGGGGGATTTAATTATCTCCAAATACTGTATGTGAGGGAGTTCTGAAACCAAGGACAGTGAGCAGCTGTTTGAAAACTCTGCAAGAACAGATTTCAAGTAAATATGCTTAAACGACAATGAATAAGATTTAGATTAGAATAAGATGAAAAAATTTGGACATAAACAATGGTTAAATACTGGAAAGGTTACCTATGTAAGAAGCATGGTTATTATAAAAAAAACATTGGTCTTGAAGTTTTAAGTATTGCCTCCACCATTCAGCTGTTGATCTTGGACAAAGAACTTAACCCCTGTTATAACATTGTTGGCCTCATTATTTTTAAGAACTAAATGAGCTACTATATATTAACAGACTTACTAATATAAATTTAGGAGATTGAGAAGAGTACATGTCACTTAATAATCATTAGTTTGTTTGTTACTTCCTTACCTGGGTAATTTTATTTCATAGATATGCCTGACAAGTACAGTCAACGTTGTCTGCTAAATATAAACTAGTGCATGTGTGGTAATATTTGAGGTCCAGGGAAATTATATTACTAGCCCTTTTAGCTCTGAGACTTTACATTTTTTATTACAAAGTGGTTTTGGAGCTTAAATTCCTAACCCTCTAAGAATCTGAGTGAAGCCAATACGCTGCAGATCCAATGGAAATTTATAGGAGCTAGCTACACTTCTTTTTTTGCTGTCAGAATAATGCAGGGTCTTGTGTTTGGGGAAAAGCATGAATTATTTGACAAATCATAGTTTATAAAATTCAGCTATGGTTAACCACTGTGTGTTACTGGATTTCACAGAAATATTTTTCTATTGTAGATTTAGACCTCTTAACAGATAATAAACCCTGACAGAAAGGCATGGAAAACCTAAGGGCTTATTCAGAGAATCCAAATTGATGTTGATCACTTTGCTTTCACAGTTTTGATGTAGTATGCCTGCTGTGTATTCACTTTTTGAGACAATATTTTAGCTAGGGTTTTAGCATAGCCATTAATATGAGAAGATCTGGGCTTGAATTTTGGGTATTACCCTTTTTAGTTTGCAGAACTCAGTTTTTAAGTTTTTTTATCTGTTAAATTAGAATCACCCTAATTTCTGGCTTCATAGGAGTTACTTATTTTAAATGTAATGCAGATGTCTCTGAGGTCTCACCAGCATGGGGATACAAATGACAGAACATGTGACAGTTAAATTCGGGCTACTCTCTTTGCCTGGAAAGCTGTAGTATGTGAACTCTCCCTTCTGGATTCTTCAGGATTACCTAATATTTTTCCAGGCTAGTGTCTCCAAGAGCCTCTGGTTCTTTGCTCCACTGCATAGAGCTAACCTGAGCTCTCTAGGGGATACAGTCCTCCCCATTACCATGATTAGTTTCCATCCCAAGTATCAACTTGTGTTGGCAACAGGATCTCGACTGCTGCATCAGTACTCTCTAGGCTAGTTTGAGAGGGCCCTGCCTTTTTACCATCTTAGAATTCTACTCATTCCCTACAGCACAAGTTCAGTGGCAACCCTTCCAGGAGAACACCATCTAGACCTGCTTCTCATTGGCCACTGGTTATGGTTTTTCTCAAAGGTTCTAGGCACTCTCAACCATGCCATATGAAGCTGCTCCTTGCTCAGCTATGTAATGCTGCCTTGCTTGATCACAGGGCACTTTTCTTTTGCCAGATCCCACCCGCTACTCAGAGAGATGTGGTTTGAACTTTACCCTTCCAAAACATAGTCACACTCCAGAAAGCTGTAGTCCTACATTACTAAACCTCCTCCTTACATCTTCTCTCTCTAAATTACAAAAACAGGCAAAGAGGGGTTTTTTAATGTAGACATTTCTTAGCTTCTATGAATTTAATTTTACATAATGCCGTGTGTTAAATTTTTAGGTTGAGCTTTGTCAAGACTAGTACAGTTTCTATTCAAAGCTCTTCTGCCATCTGAATGTTCTCAGGCCCTGCGTACCTGTGAGCAAACAGTGTAAGTAAACATATACCAGAGCAAGCAAAGGTTGACAAGCACTATTTCATCAATTAGAAGACTGTGTTCAGAGGTGCAATTCTTGACTATTATATAATCATCTCTTTCAGGCCAACTTAGTGCCTCAAAGCCCCAGCTTCTCAAACTTTCTATTGTACAGTGTGTTATTTGTTTTTCATTTGTATAACTCAGTGGTCTACACTTGTGTCATTCTCTGAACAAAAGCATGGTCAGCAGTAAGGGTACATTCTGCTCATACCATTTCATCCCTCCACTGTACAAGCTTTGAGCTTAGTGTTGCTTTCCTGCCTCAAAATTCTGGGTTTTAATCCCTCTTTATGCAGGAGGGAGTATAGAAAAATAAATAGAAGGTCCTATTTCCAGGACATGTGCTGGAAATAAGACCTTCTATTGTCTTGTTTTATTTTTCTCTCTTTTTTTCTTTACACTTGAAACTAAAATATTTGCCAAAATAGATACCTAATCTCCACTTTGGCACAGCTACTATGCTCTCATGTAAGAATTAATAGATTCACAAAGTCCTTTAAAATTATGGCTAATGAAGCCTATAGAAATATGCAAATTGCCTTAGTGAGCATAGGGTACATTTACTACATATTTACATATTTTAAATTGCTGACCTAATACTGAGAAACTTTATTGTATCATATTTAATGATGTATGTCATCACATCTTTAACAAATAATGAGAAATTTTATTTTTCCTAATTCCTTTGTTCTTTTCATTTAAATATCTTCTCTAGTATATTGTTAATAAAGGAAAAATTGTGTTGAATTATGGTTCATTGGCTAAGAGGGGCTCCATATTATTTGCATTATTTACTGTTGTGTAGCATTTGCATTCTCCTCTGATTCAGAAGTTTATTTGTAATGCAGTAATATTATAATCGGATTTCCTCTGAGAAAGCTAATGGTGCTAGAAAATAAAAGTTTAACAGGCCTCAATGAGGAGAAATTCATCAGTTTCTTCTTACTAAATGTTCTTTAGCAAAAGGTCAGCAAACTCATCTGAATTCTTATAAAAGAAGACTGGGTAGAAACAAGAAGAAAGTAAGAACCAAAATGAGAATCAAAATTACTCATAATTATATCTCTATACAGTAATAATAACTTTATTACTATGTTACATATGTGGCTTGACATTCTAAATGAGCTGGATGGAATTAATACCAATGAAACTATAAAGACAATTACTGGCAATTGTATAAAATAAAAGGTCTCTAAGCTTTTTTTACAGTATTGAAAATCATAAATGAATAGTGCATGGCAATTTTTCCTTCGTTGTTTAACTTTAAATCTTAAGTAGGCCTATTTGGCTAATAAACAGCAAGAAATATGAAGCCGGGAACTAGTCAAAGCCACAGACTATTTAAGTTTCTTCTTTACAAAAAAATAAATAAATAAATAAATAATTTTACTGATTCTGTGTTCTATGTTTTTATTTCATGTCAAATAATTGATTGACAATAAAATTCTCAGTCCTGATTTAGAAAAAAGTTCGATAACAAAGTTGTACAGAGTGTTTTAGTTCCCTGATTGAGCAAGGCTGGCATCTTTATGAAGTGTAGAATATCATCTAAATGTTGCTGTGTTTTTCCAAAGCTGGACAAGTATGCCTATTACTAAATTTTGACTAGGAGATTGATTACTTGGTACATTTTTACAAGAATCCTGTAATTCAGTCTGACTGATGTCCTTCTAAGAAGAGGAAGTTTGGACACACAGAGATACGAGGGTTGTGTGCACAGAGAAAAGAGCCTGTGAGGACACAGTGGCAAGGCAGCCATGTGAGAGCCCAGGAAAGAGGTCTTAGGAGAACCTGACCTACTGATACCTTAATTTTGGACTTCTAACCCCCAGAACTGTGAGAAAATAAATTTCTGTTGTTTAAGTCACATAGTCTGTGGTATTCTGTTATGGAAATCTAAACAAACTAATACTACCCAGGAGCAAATTAAACACTCAGATATATTTATTAGTACATTTGCAAGTGGAGGATATTAAAGGGACGGGGAAAAAAGTCTTCCTTTTCTTTTCTGTTTTTCTCTTTTAAATCTTTTTGTTATCTTTGGAAATTCATTGTGAGGACAGACTTCAAGACAGTAGTCTAAAAGGCCAAACATGTCTTGCATAAAACAACTTAAGCCATCCTGCGGTTTGTTCCCTCTTTGTCTTTAGAGTGCTATCACCCCTTTCTCATTCCTGCTCTTCCCCATCATCTGTGCCACGTCCTCCTCCCCGAGGGGCGGGGCGAGGGTCCCACTGAACATGCTGAGATTGAATTCAATTCAGAGGATTTCACAACTCGGATTCCTCATGACTGTTTGGGGGTGGAAACAAGTGATCAGTGATCAGAAAAAGGGCTGAAAACAACATCTGATTTTAGAAATGAAGAAAATGTTTGAATGCAGAGGTAGATTTATTATGCTAGATTAAACCTTTGCCTTTTCTTGCCATAGTCAACTCATGATGTGCTGGGGAAAAGAGAACTGCTATTGATGGTTTAATGCATCTGATGAAAAGGTGCTTGCATTATTTAAGGAGGATTTTTGTTTTCCCAGTAACTCTACTGGGGATATGTCTCATGTTAAAAAGTATGTGGATTGGTCACTTTTCTCATTTTTCTTTCTTGCTTGTGTAAATGCACAGTAAATTCCTTTGACAGTCAGAGGCACAGACAAATGTTATTGGAAATCTCTGACCTGTCTTAGGGAGGAGTAACACTTTTAACAGTGAACTCACTAGGGGACACTCTGTTATGATGTTGCGACTTTTTACTCTTTACAAATGTCAGCGACATTCATCTTTTAAGAGTTTCACTGCTCTAAACCTTTATTTCTTGCCACTTGTTCATTCATTCAATATATACTCCACTGTGTCCAGGGATTGATGTCTATTTTTAGTTCAAGCTGGTTTTTGTGTTTTTTAATAGACTGTATTCATTGTTGAATAATTTGATTTCTTTTCTCCTTCACCTTAACATTTCTGTGGTTATGAGCAAGTTACTCACCCTGTCTGTGCCTCAGTTTGCTGAAAAGTGTAAACTTGTACTAATAAGAGCTTTTACCTTGTAGAGCTGTGTGAGGATTGACTGAATTAAGAAGTTAAATGCTTGGAATCCTGTCTGGATAAGAGTAGGTGCTGTGTAACTGTTAGTGCTAAATTAAATACATGGGTAAAGGTTACAGAGTTATGTAGTTATCCAGAGTTATATCTGCCATCAAAGCAACCTAATTAGATGGTTCTGCAAGTAAGAGGATTCTAGTTATGTGTTCAATTCATGTCAGCCACTCTGTGTCATTTTGGGTGGTCAATGGTTAATTTTCCTTTTTTGCTTTAGATTGGTAAACAAAACCAAACATAAATAGAATAGACAGAACTCTCTTCTAGATATGGATATGGTAAGATGGGACAATTTTTAGAAAGTCTGGGGCTCATTTGCTGATATGCTGCACCACGTAACACCTGTGAGCATTCACTAGGCAGATATTGCCTGTCTTGCATGTTCTCTTTTGTCTTTGAGGCTAACTGTGAAGTTAATCTTTTCTTATGTAGAAACAGAGAGGGAGGGCTCTTAGTTTATGATGTCAGGCTGAGTACATGCTTTTATCCTTTCTTATTTTTGAGGATTTATTAATATAACATCGAAGGAGTAAGAATGGCCTCATTACACACAAGTGAAGGGAAAGAATCGGAGGCTACTAGTAGACAATGGAATCCCCTAGATTTCTAGAAGATATAAAATGGAAGATGGTTAGCTAATCAGAGCAGTGGAGGCTGCTTAGGTCTGACCTAAAGAACCCCAGCAAGTCTGTAGCCTGAGAAACTATAAGAAAAGGAGGTTAGGCATGAGAAATGCAGATAAAAATAGGAACCATTAATAGTTAATTAATCCCTTCATATGCCTGTGCACATACATATATGCCACCCACACACACGTACACACATACATGCACACACACCACCTTTTCTCCCATACTTACTACTAGGTAGATAAAAAGTAGAATTGAACATAGCTTTTTGGGGAGGGGTAAGAGAACCTAGAAGACTCGTGGAGAAGCTATGTTGCCCCATGATAAAGCTTTCTATGTGTTAGTATTTGGGGAGCTGTTTGTTTATATATTGTGACACAGTGGAGTATATATTGAATGAATGAACAAGTGGCAATGGCTACTTGTCATTTGCTCTTTCTATAGGGGGATTTTCCAGTTGACAAGTGGCAATGGCTACTTGTCATTTGCTCTTTCTATAGGGGGATTTTCCAGTTGACAAGGCTTACCCATGAACATAGAGACTCCATTATTATTATACATGAAGAGCAAAGAAGCACAAGATAGCTCAGGAAAGTCTTCCAAATTAGCAAAACACCTACAAAAACATGGGAAACCTGACCTTAAAGGAAGCAGGTGATTCAGAGTTCAAACTCATGGAAAATAAAAAGTGATAATGGTATCCTCAGAGAGCTTTGAGATATTATATCTACAAAACCGGAACAAAATGATGTATAATTGAATAATCATAGAATTAGAAAGAGACCTGAAGAAATATATATTATTGATATATAAAATATAATAAGAGTTAGAAATGATATTTAGAAACATTAGCAGGAATGTAGGACAAATAGAGAAGAGCCTGGAAATGAGAGAAAGATAAGATACACAGAAGTCAATCTGAAAGTCTCTCCAGTGTTCAAGTGGTAGGAATCCCAGGAACTAGTGAGTGCCATATTTTATGGGAATAAACCTTACATACTAGAATAAAATTTCCCAGAGTTAAAAATTGTCACAAATTTTCACATTGCAAAAAGGGCTGAGCAGAGTGACAATGTCATTTTAAAATTTTATGATATCAAGGTTAATAGAGAGAATTAAACTTAGACCTAAGAAAAAGAAATCCAATTTTTCTCCAACTGCTCTTCAGCACACTGGATCCTAGAAGTCAATGGAACATTACTTTCAAATCTGAAAGAAAAGATTTTCAGCCAAGAATTCTCTATCTTGAGAAATATCAACCAAGAGGCCAGGATTAAAGTCATTTTCAGACATGTGCTCTGACGAAGTTACTTGACAATGCACAGCAGCAGGAAGAGGGCGAGGATTCAAAATAAGTTATGGGTTTTTTAAAAAAAGAATACATCCAAAGGAGCAGTAAGGAAATATTTCAAGATGACATTTCTATAGCACACCCGAGACCAGCTGGGAGAAGAGCAGAGAGGATGTCAGGAGGGAGGGTCCTGGGAAAATGATGGATTTAGTATAATAAAGAGTACAATTAACAAGAAGAAGAATATTTGATGATATGTTAAAAAAATAGAGCATAAAAAATAAATTTGAAATTATAAAAAATAAAACTTTACAAGAAAGCTATGGTTTACATATGAAATCTAACCCACATTAGATTAGGAGATTATTGGGCTTCATGAAAATGGCAAGGTTTCAACCAACAGAAAGAATGAATAAATTAATTGGTGCTAAGGATAAGGCGAGAAAAGTATATTTTCAACAGGGACAGAGTAGGGAAAAACTTACAGGAAAGCATCATATAAATATGAAGTAAACTAAGATGTTGGCTAATTCTGAGCAACCATGAACTGTAAAAAATAAAAAAGTACTTTTGTGAATATTTTCCTTCAAAAGTCATAGGGTATGACAGGGGAATCATAACACCAATTTCTATTAAAATTGTATTATTCATTTGTTTACTTGCTTATTTTTCTGCCTTACTAGAATGGAAGCACTATCTTGGCTTAGTTTACCACTCTATCCCTAGCATTTAGAAGAGTATCTGGCCCATAGTGAATACTCGGTAAATATATGCTGCTTGAATAAAGAAGTCAACAGTTTCCCCAAAGTTATAATAAAGTGCTCTTTGCAAGTGTTCAGCTTCTGGAGTCGACCTGTAGGCAAAACCTAGTTACAGGACAGAATATAACTTTGGTAGATCTTGATACTGTTGATCTGGACACTATAGAAGTGATCATCCTCACAGATTACACTTACATAGTGTGCACTATGATCCTGACACTGCTCTAAGTGTTCATATATATAAATACATGTACCCCTCACTATGAGCTACCTGCACTATTACTATTCCCATATTACAGATTTCTGTTAATAGCTGGGAGAAACTGATGAGAACACATATGGAAAATATAAAGTATAGGGCAGGGGCCTCTTCTTTTCATTATAGATACTGTGGGCCACTTGCTTTTTAAATCATGGGCATGTGTACTTCGGTCAAAATTTAAAAATAAATGACCTAATGCAGTGTATGAAGGGAAGTGCTTTATAATTTAACACAGTTAGACCTTATGGCTTCTAGTGACCTGAGAGATAGCCTATATACATAGCATGTAGATTTTAAAACACTGATCAGTTATTCTGGATACAGGAACAAGTGAAAGAGGAAGTTTTATTATAGTGAGGGTTTTCCACTAATGAAGATAATATTCTTAATTAAAATGGATTTAGCCCTGGCCGGTTGGCTCAGTGGTAGAGTGTCGGCCTGGCGTGCGGGGGACCGGGGTTCGATTCCCGGCCAGGGCACATAGGAGAAGCGCCCATTTGCTTCTCCACCCCCCCTCCTTCCTCTCTGTCTCTCTCTTCCCCTCCCGCAGCCAAGGCTCCATTGGAGCAAAGATGGCCCGGGCGCTGGGGATGGCTCCTTGGCCTCTGCCCCAGGCGCTAGAGTGGCTCTGGTCATGGCAGAGCGGCCCCCCTGAGGGGCAGAGCATTGCCCCCTGGTGGGCAGAGCGTCGCCCCCTGGTGGGCGTGCCAGGTGGATCCCAGTCGGGCGCATGCGGGAGTCTGTCTGACTGTCTCTCCCCGTTTCCAGCTTCAGAAAAATACAAAATAAAATAAAATAAAATAAAATAAAATAAAATAAAATAAAATGGATTTAAATGGTGAAGTTTCAGTCTTGTTTCAGAAAGCTGAAAAAAAAACTAAGAGTCAAGAACAGCCTAATAATTAATTAATCTTAATTTCTTAAGGTAAAATCATGACATTTTAATTTTTTAAAAAGATTTTATTTATTGATTTTAGAGAGAGAGAAGGGGGGAAACAGGAAGCATCAACTCATAGTCACTTCTTGTATGTGCCTTTGGCAGGCAAGCCCGAGGCCTCGAATTGGCAACCTCAGCATTCCAGTTACCGGCTGCACCACCACAGGTCACGCAGGCATTTTAATTTTTTATTTATAGGACACAAATGGGTTTGTATATAATGACATTTTATCCATGCTTTCTGTGTTCAGTATGATACCTAAATGATAGTGTTTCTTATGTAGGAATATATATATATAGTAGAGTTCACCATTTTATGGACAATAAAATGATTTGAATGGATCAGTGTATAATTATATGGTATATAGAACAGATATTGTTATTATGCTATTTCTGTATGCGCCCTCTCTTGGGATAGTGATATGAGACCAAGTGTTTCATCTGGTAGTTTCTTATAAATAGGCCAAATGGATGGCATTTGCTAAAAAAGCATTTTTAAAGATTTTTTTCCTCAGTCAGAAATTGCACTTGAAGCTCATAAACATATTCTTTCAAGATCAGAAAATTTAAAGCATTCTATATGCTGTTTAAATAAAACATAATCCAAATGTAAGTAGAAGTTATAAAAAAATGAGGAGGACATCAGATCTGGTGATTGACCTCTGTATATTTAGGGGTCAGTTGTAGAGTCAGGAATGAATTACCCTTTATTAGAGATGCTGGATGCTGCAATAGGTTGTGGAAATTGGAAAGAAATAGGTAAAAATAATAGGTCAAACCTATTACATTACCTTTCTTTCTCATAATTTTATGCTGAAAAGCATTGAACCAGATATCACCCAGTATTTACTGAATAAGAAAACACAAAAGCTATTATGTTTTTTATAAAATAAAACAGTCAGATGGGCATAAAGTATGTCAGAAGGATGCTTGCCATCAGGGTTTGTAACCAGCATCTATGACAGACAACCATCCAGTTTGTTCATTTGTATTTAACATTTAGGCGTAAAAAAATAGTTTAAAATCTTAGAGATTATATTTTGCTGAACCTAAAATGCCTTCTATAACAGCAACTAAATCCATTAATATCAAAACATTACTTAGTAAGGACTTAAACCCTGTGAGAGTACACACTGCATTATATATTTTTCTTTATATCATTTTAGTAGAAATAATAACTTAAAGAATTATAATATTAATTTTAAAAATAAAATTATTTGTGAAATTCATACAAATTGGCTATCAATCATAATATTTATACTTCTTATAAAAAATAATGAGTTACAATGTGAGCCAGTTATTTTTTTATGTTTAAGGTTTCTTTTCAGACCAAGAAAAGAGGGTTAAATTTAATCAGCATCATCTTACTATGCATATTGACAACAACACCTTCAAATATATATATATATATATATATATATATATATATATATATATATATATATATATATATAATGAAAGAATTCTCTGTGTGAGAATAGCAATGCAGGATTAACAGTGGGAGTATTTTTCTCCTCTCATTGTGATACAGGAACATGATTGACAAGATCTGTGGTGTGACCTCCATCTTAAAAAACAAGACTTGGTACTCCACACACCTTTGAACGAGGCTTTATCATTCTTATTCCAGGGTTTCTCTTTTCCTACATTCACACCCAGGTCTGGTAGTGGAAAAGAGTAAACATGCTGATGGGTCCAGGAGAGCTGTGTGGGTAAAATTCATTCCTTGACAGTTGAACGCTCTTGATGAATTCTTATTTGCGGAGACAGCCAATGCTTGCGTGGACGTTCAGCCCCACAAGGGCATGCTATAGACAGGGAAAGGAAACTGAGCTCTAGAAAGGCAAACACTTTGCTTTTCAATTGTGGTCCTTTGTCTGCATTCCTCAGTTAATGAGACTAGCCTTGATCTTATTATCTAGCCAGAAACCTGGAAGCCCTCTCATTTTTGCACCTCTTTTTCTAGGTGTTCCCTAAGTAATCTTTTCTTCTACCTCTAAATCTCCAACTTGTCCATCTCTAAACTATAGCCCTCAATATCCAGACGATTGTAGTAAACCTTACCAGGTCTCTTTGCAATAACCTGGTAAACTTGCATTCCATTCTTCACCTTTCCTACTCCATACTCCATTCTGGGCTTCCCTAGTTCCCAGCTAAGGACACTCAGGAAAGCACTATCTTCTACTTTAGTCCTATTCAACAAATTTACCAGCTGAAGGGTTTCTGGAGGCAAAGGTCACTGACATAGCAGGGTCAGCAGCTTTCCTACATTCTCCCCATTTATGACTGTCCCAAACCAGCTCTACTTCCACCCCTTCTGCCTCCCAATTCTTTCCTTTTGTTTCTCAATTGTCAGCTACCAGAAGGCCTACCCTTGTATACTTCTATCTCCACAGTGTTTTCTTATTTCCAGCTTATTTTAGCCTGAGGAGTTTATGTTCTTCTTCAGGAAGATGCAATTGAATTTTACCACTGTGGAGGCTTTTCACCTAATTGTCCATGGTACAGTGCCGCTGGTTGAAGCAGGAACCATTACTCTTCTCACATCCTTTTATCTTTAGTTCTGGCCTAAGAACTTGAGGATCATATTACTTATTTTCTCTTTTAACATAATGCTTTTGGTTACCTTTAAAAAAGTCAGCTCATTAAACTTACATCTATAGTCTTAAACTCTATGCTTTTTATGTAGACCCACTTAATTTATACTTTAAGTAGTCAGCCATTGTCAGCATCCCCATGTATGTCACCAAAATATTTGTTTTCAATGCAAATACAATTGTATTTTCTTCTTGCTAGAATTTCTTCAATGGTTTTTAAATCATCTACACTAAAGACCAAAGACCAAAATAGTTAGAATGGCATGCAGTGCTTGGCTCAGCTTTCCTTTGGCTTAACGTTCAGTCCTTATTTCTCACTGTGCTCCTCAATACAGCTTTCTTCTGGATATTTCCAATGTTTACTGCAATGCATAGTACCTAAGAAATACAAAAAATAAGTTCTTATCCATCGTAACCCACTTGTGCTTCCAATAAACCATTTCCCTCCATATATTTTTTTTGCCTTCTGTGTCTTTTCCCTCTATCTAATACTCTTGTGATTTCATATCCTCCCCAATACTTGACTTTCTAGACTCAACTCTAGAGGGCCTCCCTGGGGGAACCTTCCTACCCAACCCATAAACTTTCCCCAATAGAGTGTCCTTCTTCTTTATTTCTCTAACTTAATTACCTGGCTCCAGTAGACTATGAGAATACTAATTTTGTTCATCTTTATATGTCATGCCACTCACATTAACAGACATGAAATAAGCATAATTTTTGGACATAAATAATCTTATGCCTAGGCCTTGACCAGTTGGCTCAGTGGTAGAGCATTGGCCCGGTATGTGGATGTCCTGGATTCCATTCCTGGTCAGAGCACACAGGAAAAGCGACCATCTGCTTCTCCACCCCTCCCCTCCCTCCTTCTCTGTTTTGCTCTCTCTTTCCCTCCCACAACCATGGCTTGATTGAGTTAAGTTCATGGGCCTGGGCGCCAAGGACGGATCTGTAGAGCCTCAGCTAAAAGTGCTAAAAATATCTCAGTTGCAAGCATGGCCCCAGATGGGCAGAGCATCTGCCCCAGACGGCAGTTGCCAGGTGGATTCTGGTTAGGGCACATGCGAGAGTCTGTCTCTCTATCTGCCCTCCTCTTACTTGGAAATGAAAGAAACAAATAATAATCTTATGTCTTTTTTCCCTACACTTTGGGTGAATGGATATAATCAGGAAGCCTTTGGAATGGTGAATGGAAGATCCTCTCCCCTTTCACCACAGGAAGACACTGCTAATTCTCTTTATGACATCTACCAGGTCAGGCTGGGAGAAATAAAAATTATGTCTCTGCTACCACTTTGTATGAATTCACTTCTTTTAGCATTTCATAAGAAAGGATGCTTCTTGTGACTCAGTCTTTTGTCTCACTCAATTCCATCTTCTGGCTAGAGGCTTCATTGTTACCAAATAATACTACTAAACAGACCTCTTTAGGATGGGTTCATGTTAAATCAGAAATAATAAATAAATATATTTGAGATCATATTCTCATATGTATATATATATATGTGTATGTGTGTCTGTCTATCCATTTATCTATCTACCTACCTATCTTTAAATCTTCAGAAAACTATACCAATCTAGATCTTCTTTATTAGAGAGAATGCAAGTTGTAGGCTTTCTGACTGTTTATCACAGAAGACCTACCTCTTAGGAACATGTCCAAAGATATGGGACAACATTGAGTGCTTCTGTTGCCCTTTTCTTATATAAAAGGAGATCACAAAATTTGAAGTTAGAATTTCTATACATATAAAAGGTGTTATGCATTACTTTATATTGCTTATAAAAGAATCTAACTGGACTTATGAAAACTATAGATCAAGTACAGATCTAGATTTGAAAAAACACATTACAGAGCAGGTAAGAGAGTAATTTTTATTCCTGTCCTTTCCCCATGTTTGTACTTTCTGCTCCCAAAGACTCTACTAGTATTTCCACTTGGTGTGTGTCTTGTTCTGACCTCAAACAAATGTTTTGCTCAGAGGCAGTTCAGTGAATCTGGAAACTTGCTCTCTGAAAGGTAGTTCTAATAAATTTGAGTTGGCTTAAACAAAATCATTATTGGGTAGGGGGGGTATTTGATTGACTTTTTATCAGTTTTATGAGCCTTTTGATGGATTGTTACTTTCTTGTTTTCCCAGTGGTATTTGCCACAGGAACTTTTACGATTTGTTTTGAGACTTATTTAAAAACCTGTTTGTTCATCTCAACAGAACATTGATGTTTGTGAAATATCGCACCATAGTTGACTTTGATACAATCATTGTAAGATCTGCTTATTTTTAGATAAAGATGTCTTTAAACATTTTGTATTGAGTAGAGACCCCTGCTTGCCTGCCTTTATGCTTTTTTATTTCTGACTGGATTGGAACGCTATTCAGTATTCTTTCCATACCCTGGAGACTGGCATCTCTCTTTCATTCTTCAGTACAAATATTTACCAGCCCCTAAGAAGTTGAGACAATTGTATTGAACATACAAAAGGCCCAGGAGGTTTCTGGCTAACTTGTACTTAGAAACTGTGCCTATGATTAATAAAAAATTATGCTGTAGCAATATTTTCTCTGTGGACGGAAAGGCAGTGACTGTCCTTGCTCATTATGAAATAGCTGTGGCCAAAAGTACAGTTATAGCTGTCAAAGAGGATTCGGCATTTCTGCTAAAGAGGTGAAATTATGTTATTGGCACAAGAGTCTGAGCAGGTATTAAGTACTGTGTGTGGATACTAGACAAATACTTGGCTGGAATCTTGTACAGTCATAAAGAGGGTGCCTTAAACCCCCCAGGTGAAGGCCTAGTTGGAATCAGCAGCCAGTTGTTGCCATGTCAAAAGGCCAACCAATAAGTTGGAAGCAGATTTAGTGTCCAATGACTGCAGCTATACTTTTTTTTATTTCTGGCTGTTTTTTTGAGTTTTATAGAACATTATTTCCTCTAACATTAAAAATCACCTTGTGTTAAAAGGGACAAGAGTAGGGATAGTCACATTACTCATTTTTTCTACAACTTAAAAGAAATAAAGTTGATGATGTTGACATAGTAAACATAATTTGGCCTTTAAAAAAAGCAAAAAAAATGCTTTTATTTTGAACTTCCAATATAAGTAATGATGGTTTTGTACCTCTTTGTATTTTAGTTTTGCTTTAAAGGGCAACACATACAGTCATATTATCCAACCCCAATTGTTTGTATCAGATCTAGAAAATGTAAAAATGCCTTATCTTTGCTTTCCAAGTAATGCTATTTTTCTTTCTTTCTTTCTTTCTTTCTTTCTTTCTTTCTTTCTTTCTTTCTTTCTTTCTTTCTTTCTTTCTTCCTTTTTTTTTTTTTTGCAAGAAAGAGAGAGACAGACAGACAGGAAAGGAGATAGATGAGAAGCATAATTATTCATTGCGGCACCTTAGTTGTTCATTGATTGCTTTCTCATATGTCCCTTGACCCAGGGGCTCCACCTGAGCCAGTGACCCATTGCTCAAGCCAGCGACCTTGGGCTCAAATCAGCAAGTTAAGGCTTTAAGCCAGGGACCTTTGGGCTCAAGCCAGCGACCATAGGGTCATGTCTATGATCCCGATACTCAAGCTGGCGACCTGGGGTTCAAGCTGGTGAGCCCATGCTTAAGTGAATGAGCCTGCACTCAAACCGGTGACCTCGGGGTTTCAAATCTGGATCCTCAGCATCCCAGGTTGACACTCTAGCCACTGTGCCACAGCCTGGTCAGGCAAGTAACACTATTGGTTTAATTCAGATGCTGCACTTGGAAATTTTAGTTAAAAATTAAAGTTTGATTTCTGTGCTCAGCTTCATTAGTAGTGATTAGCTAACACAGATGCACTGATAATTTCTGCATATATACAAACGATTCTGAGAAGTTCATCTTGTGCTGGGTTGATTGTTTTTGTACAGTTTTGTCCTTCTAGGACATCTTCAAACACTCTGATCAAGTAGCCACCTTTGGGACATGATACTGGCTGACTGTACTCTGTAAATTAACATTGTAGATACAGTTCTGGAAGACTGTATAAGTTGAAAAGACTGAAATTTTTGTAATGATGACAAGTTGGGACTAAATTTAAAGAGAAGCAAATTTATACCAGGCTGGCTTTTTTTGGTTTGTTTTTTTTTAGATACTATAAATTTCTAAATGAACTTCTGACATTTTAAAATGTTTTGACAGCCCGACATTTGTATAAAGCTTTATGTGTAGCAGCCTCATTGACTTGTTTTTGTTTAGCCTGGTTTTTATGTGATCTTTTTTTTTTAAATCTCTGTTAAATTGGTGAAAAATAATTTGACATTTAAAAAAAAAACTCTAGCTGGCACAAGAAAACTGAACCCAGCCAGGGATGTTTCTATGGGCTAATTTGTGCATTGCAATGAGCATAAAATTTGCATCTAGTTTTATTTTTTTTGTCTCTTTACTGGTATTTATGTAATGCAAAACTAAATGTTGCAGAGCGTTAATTAACCAAGGAGAACCATAATCATCAGCAGAATCTCTACAGTAAACCTATGAAATTCAAACAGGCTCAGTCAGAACTGGAGGGTAAATAGCTACCTTTTGGAACAATATCAATTGAGTTTGTGCTCCAACCAAATGATACAGCTAAGCAGTAGAAACCCAAGTGTTGAAGGAAGCAGTTTTGCATACTCCAGGGAATTATAAAGGTTTTCCTTTCTCATTTCAAAAGATTGCCAAAAAAAGTAAATGACAGAAAAATCATTGAGCTTCATATTAATGTTTTGTGGGCAGACTGGTCTGATATATGGGATAACAACAAATCTGATTTTTAATGTCATTACAGTTTTCTTTTAAAAATGATTTTTTTTTTTTAATTTTTTTTTTTGGTGACAGAGACAGAAAGAGAGACAGCTAGGGACAGACAGACAGGAAGGGAGAGAGATGAGAAGCATCAATTGTTCATTGTGCTACCTTAGTTATTCATTGATTGCTTTCTCATATGTGCCTTGACGGGTGGGGGGCGGCTACAGCAGACTAAGTGACCCCTTGCTCAGGCCAATGACCTTGGGTTCAAGCTGGTGAGCCTGCGCTCAAGCCAGTGACCTCGGATTTCGAACCTGGGTCCTCTGCGTCACAGTCAGGTACTCTAACCACTGTGCCACCACCTGGTCAGGCTTAAAAATGATTTTTAAGAAGATTATCTTAGTTTCTGAATGTCTAAATTTTATTTGAATTACCAACTATTCTAATCCTATCAGGAATAAAGAAAGGAATCTTGTGTTTTAAAATAATATACATATTTCTAATGCATAATAGAAAAAATTGTTAAATTATTTGGGGCAGTATGGATGTCCCTCAAATCTTGGAGAAATTCTTTTTTACCTGGCTATTTATTCTTCCTTTAGCACCAGACCTACCTATACTGGGATAAAACATACAGGGGATTCTCAGGTTATGACAGTCTCAACATACAATGTTTCAAGTTGACGCTCACTCCAATAAAAACTAAAAAATTGAGACATGAATGTTTTGGCTTATACTATTAGTGTCATACTTACGGACTATGTTGGCAAACTAGTTTGGTTGTGCACAGCAGAAGAATACACAGTAATGTGGCATATGAGTGAGGGAGTTGGCATCTATGCCATTTTGGACTGTTAAAAGCATAAGTGTTTTGTTTGTGTTAAACTAGGGTGTGTTTTGACTTACACCAAATTTCAGGATATGTCAGTCACTATTATAGGAACAGACTGTGTTGTAACCCAAGAACCCCCTGTACAGAGGCAGATTAAGGTCAGTTGAAGCATCAGGCACAGAAGAAAATGAGTCCCTTAAAAAAAATAAGAGAGAGACAGAGAAAATAAAAATACATGTTAACGGCCCTGGCCAGTTGGCTCAGCGGTAGAGCGTCGGCCTGGTGTGCGGGGGACCTGGGTTCGATTCCCAGCCAGGGCACATAGGAGAAGCACCCATTTGCTTCTCCACCCCCCCTCCTTCCTCTCTGTCTCTCTCTTCCCCTCCCGCAGCCAAGGCTCCATTGGAGCAAAGATGGCCCGGGAGCTGGGGATGGCTCCTTGGCCTCTGCCCCAGGCGCTAGAGTGGCTCTGGTCGCGGCAGAGCGACCCCCTGGAGGGGCAGAGCATCGCCCCTTGGTGGGCAGAGCGAGCGTCACCACTGGTGGGCGTGCCGGGTGGATCCCGGTCGGGCGCATGCGGGAGTCTGTCTGACTATCTCTCCCCGTTTCCAGCTTCAGAAAAATACAAAAAAAAAAAAAAATACATGTTAACCATATTTTTAAATAAATAAGAAATATTATGTACTATTGTTAAAAATTGCACATATGAAACCAAACGTGGTGTCATTAGAAAAAAGTGTCAAGTTGGGGTTTTGTGGAACCCTTCAGAAGTCGGGGCCCAGGGCGTGCCCAGTGCGCCTGCCCTTAAATCTGCCTCTGCCCTGTATTCCTATCCTTTCCACTAGGGCAGTTGGAGAATTCTTTTTTTTTTTTTTAAAAGATTTTATTTATTCATTATAGAGAGGGGAGAGAGAGAGAGAGAGAGAGAGAGAGAGAGAGAGAGAGAGAGAAGGGGGGAGGAGCAGAAAGCATCAACTCCCATATGTGCCTTGACCAGGCAAGCCCAGGGTTTTGAACCAGCAACCTCAGCGTTTCCAGGTTAACACTTTATCCACTGCGCCACCACAGGTCAGGCCAGTTGGAGAATTCTTAACAACTTCCTATCCTGCTATCTCGGAGGATAATCTTATCATCTAGTGTTAAGACTACTCTTCCCGGAGCAAGATTTTTCTCGATTTATAAGCTAGCAAGTAAGTCAGCCATAGTTTCAGGTATGCTGGCAAAAGATATAAGAGCCTTGGGTCAGAGACAAAGGACTTCATTATACATAGCATAAGTGACATGAAATTCATAGTCACTTTGGTTCTCCTTCTTCCCTGTTCTCCTGCACCCCTTTCCAGAACCCACTTACCCTGATCCAATTCTCATGGAGATAAGGAGGGTTGGCCCAGGCAGATGATGTGCACACAGTGAATTTGTAGCTCAGCTGAGGACCCCTAAGTATACGAATATATATATATTGATAGACTACATGTAAGCCTGACCAACTTTTGCCCCAGAGAGAAACACTGTCTTTCTCTTTGGGGGCTGTTTACTATACAAACACTCTTGAAAAGGCAGGCTGGAACCAAAGCTGATACAAAATGTATAGAAACACCTTGGAGAATTGTCTCAACAATGCCAACTGCAAATGACAGACTTGCCTTAATCCAGGGGTCCCCAAACTACAGCCCGCAGGCCGCATGCGGCCCCCTGAGGCCATTTATCTGGCCCCCGCCACACTTCCGGAAGGGGAATCTCTTTCATTGGTGGTCAGTGAGAGGGGCATAGTTCCCATTGAAATACTGGTCAGTTTGTTGATTTAAATTTATTTGTTCTTTATTTTAAATATTGTATTTGTTCCCGTTTTGTTTTTTTACTTTAAAATAAGATATGTGCAGTGTGCATAGGGATTTGTTCATAGTTTTTTTTTTATAGTCTAGCCCTCCAACGGTCTGAGGGACAGTGAACTGGCCCCCTGTGTAAAAAGTTTGGGGACCCCTGCCTTAATCCATTCTCCATACATAGCGTCTCTTATTTTTTTTTAATTGAATTTATTGGGGTACGGGTTTCGGGTGTGCAACTCAATAAAACATTCTGCACACTGCATTATCTACCCAGCATCCCAAGAAAAGTCTCTGTCCCCTTTCCCTCACTTGCCCTCCTCCACCTATCTCACCTTTCCCTGTGGCTATCACCACACTGCTGTTGTCTGGGTCTTTGTGTTTTACATATATGTAGTGTTTTTTTTATTTAATCCCTTCACCATCTGTCATCTAGTCCCCCAAACCCCTTCCCATCTGACAGCTGTCAGTTTAGGGTGTTCTTTTAGTAGCATGTGGAGGTAGAAGAAAATTGGTTCCAGTATAATATTTTTTGCAGCCAAAAGTCATGTCATTAACCACTGGTTACTTTGCTGTTTGGAAAGACCTCAAACATCATCATGCACCTAGAAATCAGTGAGGGGGAGACCAAGATTGCATCAAAGCACTCCAAGAACACAAAATGTTTTCCTTCCCCTACTTCTGAGTCGTCTGGAAAACTTAAAATATTTCTCGGACAACTTTTGTTGGAGCTATTGTTAAGAGTCAGTCTTGATCTAAACATTGATATAGAAAATAGTGCTTTAAGGGTAACGGTGCTTACCTTTTTGGGTCTCCTCCCCTTAATTTTATATTCCATATCTTTCCCTCGGTATTATTGGGAGGAATTATACATATAAGATCTCTTAGAGAAATTGGTAGAAAAAGGGAAGCCTCTCTCCCTTATTCTCAACGCTACTCTTCACCCCCTCGCTAGCTCACCCTTGACTTTGAGCATAGTTTCCACCACCTTATTAGTGTTGGCTCTTTGGGCAGTAGATGCTGTCAAGAGTTCAATGTGTTACACTAGGTGCTTTCATGAGACCTATGGATCAAGGGCCTAGAGATTAGGGCATGTGTTGGGAACTGAATCTGTCTAAGCTCTGAGCCATTACAGAAATCATAGTGGGGTCTCTGGTGATGAGAGTGGAAGTATCTACTGAATAGCCACAAGGAACTAGGATATGAGACATTTGCCTCTGCAATGAGTGTTTGAGAACTACTGTATATGAAAACAGACATTGATTTTTGGGATAATTTAATGAAAAGTACAGTCCTATGAAAATTTGATTTTGCTGTGTAAACTTAACATTAATTTTAGTCATTTATATGAATGACTTAGAATTTATCGCTAATTACCATGCAGCACAATGGTTATTCATAATACTAATGTGTCAGATCAATGTTTTCAAGTTGCATTGATTATAATACTAAAATGTGCTTATGTATGATGCTCCCTCTTTTGTTGGCTGGGTGTCTACTAAAGCAGTGGTCCCCAACCCCCAAGCCACAGACTGGTACCGGTCCGTGGGCCATTTGGTACTGGTCTGCAGAGAAAAAATAAATAACTTACATTATTTCTGTTTTATTTATATTAAAGTCTGAACGATGTTTTATTTTTAAAAAATGACCAGATTCCCTCTGTTACATCCATCTAAGACTCACTCTTGATGCTTGTCTCGTAAGTTCAACAATTATATTTAAAAATACCACAGTTTTTACACCAGTTGCATAATTTTATTTTGTTCATTTATCCGTCCCACCCTAAAGGCCGGTCCGTGAAAATATTTTCTGACATTAAACCGGTCTGTGGCCCAAAAAAGGTTGGGGACCACTGTACTAAAGCATCAGAGCTTTCTGATTACAACTGAAAACACTTAGGGCTTTTTTTTTTTTACTAGATGGAACAACTGGTTTGCATCCAAAAAGATCTTTAACTGCAGCCAGTTTGACTGTGGGTCACTATGGACAGCAGAATCCTCATATCTTGAGTATAATGGTTGGGAACAACAGAAGTGCTGGCATTTTAAGACTTTGAATCTAGTAGCTAATTATCTAGTTTGGCTCTAATGAGTTTTATTTCTGACACTTCTGTTATTACTGAGGAATGATATTATTGAACCCTAAAAAAGATGATGTCTGCCTTCATGCCAGGCCAGCAGAGGAATATACAGTGTCTTCGATATGCTGAAATAAATCGGAATAACTGTGTGTGGGAGGGTGCATGATGTAATTTTCTCCTTTTTCTGCATTTTGAGTCAGGACACTGCTTTCTTCTCTACATTTTTGTCTGTCAATTTGACCGCTGATTTTTACCAAGACCGTTTTGCTTTAAAATTTATTTGGCGTGAAGTTAGAATGAAGTAAACTAACCAAGGAATCTTAACAGAGTAAGAGGATCCCCAATAAATATTAGCTCCATAAAATCATGTTTTCAGCACACAAGGGAATGATCAAGCATCAGTCAGCCTATCAAACCTTTATTGAGTATCTACTATGTAGGCAACACATTTACTTCCTCAGCACTTTACAATGAAATAAGTTTAAAAGAAATTAGGTGGTTAGGGCTTGAACTTGAATAGTTGATTATTTTGAGTACTTTCAGTGTACTTTTGAAATAAAATTTTAGTGGTTAGGCCATTTAGAACTGTCTTTATTATAAACCAACATGAACATGGTCAAGTTATCTCCTGGATTTTATGTTAGTTTAAAACTCTTTACTGCTGGTTTTTATAGTGGAAACAGACAGCCTGTATCCCTGTTAATAACCAGGCCAGTGGAATTACTATAGAAAAATATCTTTTAAAAGGTGATGGCTAAACCTAGGCCTCTTGAGTTCAATACAGTCTCTGAGTTGTTCCTGGCAGGGTGACGAAGCTATGCTATCTTTTGAGGAAGAGTCAACTTCTCTAAATGCTTTTTTTTTTTCCTGTATTTTTCTGAAGCCAGAAACGGGGAGAGACAGTCAGACAGATTCCCGCATGCACCCCACCGGGATCCACCCGGCACGCCCACCAGGGGGCGATGCTCTGCCCCTCCGGGGCATCGCTCTGTTGCGACCAGAGCCACTCTAGCGCCTGGGGCAGAGACCAAGGAGCCATCCCCAGCGCCCAGGCCATCTTTGCTCCAATGGAGCCTCGGCTGCAGGAGGGGAAGAGAGAAACAGAGAGGAAGGAGAGGGGGAGGGGTGGAGAAGCAGATGGGCGCTTCTCCTGTGTGCCCTGGCCCGGAATCGAACCCAGGACTTCTGCATGCCAGGCTGATGCTCTACCACTGAGCGAACTGGCCAGGGCCTCTGAATGCTTTTTTTTTATGTGTATATTTCATTGGAATTTGAGACTTCAATGGAATTGTAAAAACTCAGCTCTTCTAGGTTAAGTTTTGGAAAGAATAAATTTATTTTCTGTCTTAGTGACTGTGTAATCAGTGTTTTGATCCTTTTGTTATAATTATTGTTGTATAAAACTGGAAAAGACCAAATTGATCTAGTTGTACAATCAGCACTTTGACCCTTGCTATGAATCATTTCTGCTGTGTAAAAATGATGACGAGTAGATTAATCAGAATATGCATTATCCATTTGTAAGCAGTTTTCCGACGAGGCAGTCACCCACTCTATCCAAGCTTTGAATTAACAGCCCTCTACCTCAGTCACATAAATTATTGACGTGTAAATGAACTTGCCTAAGTGATAAGCAAGTGCATTTTTTAGTGATGTTATACAATATTTAATCTTATATATTATGTAAATATCTCTTGTTGTATATTTATTATGCATGTCCTTTTTCAGTTCTAATAGTCTTAGATTTAAGTTCTTAGAGGACTGTTTTGTTTCTGTCAGATTTATTTATTTATTTATATTTTATTTTTTTTGTATTTTTCTGAAGCTGGAAACGGGGAGAGACAGTCAGACAGACTCCCGCATGCAGCCGACCAGGATCCGCCCAGCACACCCACCAGGGGGCTAGCTCTGCCCACCAGGGGGCGATGCTCTGCCCCTCTGGGGCATCGCTCTGTTGCGACCAGAGCCACTCTAGCGCCTGGGGCAGAGGCCAAGGAGCCATCCCCAGCGCCCGGGCCATCTTTGCTCCAATGGAGCCTCCCTGCGGGAGGGGAAGAGAAAGTCAGAGAGGAAGGAGAGGGGGAGGGGTGGAGAAGCAGATGGGCGCTTCTCCTGTGTGCCCTGGCCAGGAGTCGAACCTGGGACTTCTGCATGCCAGGCCGACGCTCTACCACTGAGCCAACTGGCCAGGGCATAGATTTATTTTAAATTCACCTGGGAAAGTGACATATAATTAAGAACGTTCCAAGAGCTCTTTCCCCTAGTGATGATGATATTTAAACTGAGGTTTTCTTGGTCCCATCTGCTTTTGCCTATAATTTCAATTTTATGAAATTGTAAAACTCTACTTATATTTACATCTGATTTTTGGCATAAGTCATGGATATTATACACAGTCCTGATTTTAATATTTTTCCAATCTCACATTAAGAACTTGGTTGTTGTGCTCGCTTCGGCAACACATATACTAAAATTGGAATGTTACAGAGAAGATTAGCATGGCCCCTGCGCAAGGATGACACACAAATTCATGAAGTGTTCCATATTTAAAAAAAAAAAAAAAAGAATTTAGTTGTTGTCTAGAGTTGTTTTTTTTGTTTTTTTTAAAGTGTTGCCATTGTACATATTTATAATGATTGCATGAATATGAAATAAATTAATCTTTATGAATTATTACCATAACTATCCATAGTATATGCAAATAATTTTTAATCTCAAACTTATATTTAAAATATTTTAATAAAATAGAAAACTAATAGGCAAAAATGCTGATATCTATCTTTCTATATAACTTAAATTTTATTGGTTACATGAAGATTAATTACAATTAGTTTAATCACCCTGGTTAGAATCCCACCTTTTATTTTATGCTTGCTCTAAAACATATATTCAAGTGTCAAATACTTATTTGTCCTTATAATGGAAAATATCTGTCATTTGAATATGGCCAGATTGACATTTATCTTTAAAATACTTAGGGGGAAAATTTAGTTTAAATTGCAAAAATGTGTAACATCACAAGCTTCATAAAACCGGGAGGAGCCTCTTTAAAAGAATTTTAAACCTCTAACAATATAAAGTGATTTTCCCTTAAACTTGCAACTTCTGGCAGCTCATGTGGTACAGAAAACTGTTACTGTTTGGTAACAATGTGGCAGTTACATAAATGTGATGTACAAAGTGAACTCCTAAATAGGATTTCATAAACAGAGAATCATCTGGATCCCAGTTGATTATAGTATAGGTGTTAAACATTTTAATGGAATTACTTCTTAATTACCGAACACTCTTTCATAACCATGAAAAAAAATCGGATTGGACAGTATTGATTCTAAGCACTTCTGTCCCTCTTTAGGGATATTCTGAGCTGGCAAAACACATACAGATGGGCAGACAAGACTGCTTAGTTTGCCCTCTGCTGAATTTGATCAATAGGAACCTATTTCTGTATCAAGGAGAAATGACTCTGTTAATTTAGGCCTGGAAATTTCATCATTAGATACTCTTGAGTAAGAAGATTTAAAGTATTTTAGTACAATATAAATTACATGAATACATTGACACATTTTAAAATTTGTTTTTCCTCATGTTCTTTTTTTAAATGTCAAATGCTTCTTTAATTTTTTAAATTTTTGCTCAATAAGTCTGCTAATAGGACCTTAGCTAGTAAATAATACCCCTATTCCATTCTTTCTATATTCTGATAGGTAACTTTTTCTTTTTCTGCAGTTTTGTATATAGTTTTAGGAACTGGGAATATGGAACGATAAAAAGAGAATCGTTTTGTCTAAGAGTGTAATAGTGTTTTCTCTTTTATCATTAGCCAGGTTAACACAACCCTTATTTTATATTACATATTCTCATACTATGATCTTACCTTTATTCATTCAAAAGCATTTACTGGGCCTTACTCTGCTCGAGGATAATTGGCTGATGACTTAGAATCAAGAATACATTGCATATTAGTAATGTAAAATTGTATCTATTTTATGTATTCGTTCATATAATCATGCTTGTAGCAAAATTATATAAGATGTATAGATTGGCTGTGTGACATATGATTAATGATACTTCCATCTTATAACAAAACATCCAAACAAGTTTTTTTTTAATGTGTTTTACTCAGTTTTTCTAATGGAGCCATTTCTCTTGAGTGTTAAGATAAAGTTCAGCTCGCTGGAAGAAGCAGGAAGTAATTGAGAGGGGAGAAAGCCTGGGCAAGCAGCTGCATTTCAGACTCAAGGTGCTGTGGCTCTGATCTGACTTTTCTTTTATAACATTTGGAACCAGTTTAAGAGACTGTCCTGCTCTATCTGTTACATTTGTCGGGTTATCAAAGGGAAAAAAAAGATGATCTTTGAATTGCAGTTTGAGATTTGAAATTCCCAAATTATATATCCATTTCCTACTATACATATTCAGAGGGAGCTGGGACATTATTAAAACCATCAGGGAAGGGGAGACTGCAATAGACACTGATGAAAATGAAGGGGTTTGTAAAAAAGAGGTGATGTGACAAGGGAGGACACATCCAGTCTGTAATTGGAATTGACAGGAGAGAGTGGGGCATAGTTATTGGCGCTTTTCTGCTAATATAATTTATACTCATTTGATTTTTATTTTATCATCAATAAGGAAGAAAAAACAAATTTCTGTAGGAGTCATCAAGCAAAGGAAAAAAAATATATATTTTACCTTGTTCTAAACCAAAAAGACATGAATGACCTCAAAAAAGGGATGTCAAGGTCATCATTGAATTGCTGATAATGAAGATCATCTTGGTCATTGCCTTGGAAAAGTCCAACAAACTGTTAAAGACATACTAATTTCATGGCAGAGTATAAAACAATAAGGAAAAATGCTTAGTATATCTGAAAATACTGGTACAATTCTAAGTGGGTCAATTTATATCCCTGAAATCAGAACTAGACATGCAGTTTTGGAATAAAGGTGGGCTCTCAGATTTCTACTGTTGCTGTGTTGCAATATGTTCATCCCTCCATATTCTCCAGGTAAAAGGGTGATTTAAATTTTCTCCTGTTTTGAACAATACTTAGTAATGTTGCCTAGTATGTCCCTTTCCTAGCTGTAAGCATACAAAAGGCTGTACTCCTACCTTCTGGAGAATAATGCCCTCCATGCTGAAGGGATTGATCAGTGTTCACATTTGCTTTTGTAACTTAAAAATGATGAAGTGAATAATGGTGTAATTAAGATCTACTTTAATTAACTGGTTATAGCATGTGCATATAATTGTAAACCACCCTTTAAAATTCGGTGTTTGAAAGTTGTAGGAATGATTTGAAGTTTGACCTGAGAAACATTTTGAAAGGTTATTTGCTTGATTCTCTTTGTAACTGGAATGATGATTAATGAGCAAGTTGGTTTACTTTAAGTAGTTTTGAGTAGCTAAATGCATTATAGTGCAATTAATAAAGGCAGGAGTTTTATTAGATTCTTTTATTTGGAGCTCACGACAGAGCCAAGATATTATACATGACACATTATAGCCAAAAAATAATTTTTGTGAAAGTGGGTTGTTTTCTCCAGGACAGAACCATTCTTCTGTGGTTTTAACCCAGCCACTGTGATGTGGGTATGTAGGAGCAGGAAGCAAACCAACAATGGACAGGAAGGTCTGGCCTTAGACTTTCAGATATTTACCGAGAACTTGAAAAAACTAAAGGAGTTTAATTGTGAAAGCAACTTACTTGTTTGAAATTCTTCTACTTATTATTTATTTATGTTGTTGATGGTTTTATATAGAGAAAAAAATTATTTTAATTTGGTGATTAAACTTTATCCTGGAACACTTTCCTTTTTAGGGCTCTTATATCTTCTGTAAGACTCCATGATAACTTGGAAATATATGTTTTGTTGGCTTGTCTTCTCTGAGCACTCATGGTTAGGATACATCTTGCTGTTTTTAGACTTTGAAGACAGCAGGGTCACCTAGTCATTGGCCCGGTCTGTCCAGACACACTCTGAAACTAGATGCTGTCAGTTATTGCAGATGCATTTGTTTTTCTTCAGCGAATTAAGTGTGCATAGATATTGATTTTTTTATGTCTTATACTTCATAGCAAACTGTGGAAGGCTATTACTTCACTTAACAGTAGCTTTAAGAATTAAAATAGCTCACGTGACTCTAAATTCTATTTATAAGTAGTTTTTGGTTAAGTAAATAGGGTCTGGCAGGGTGCCTGGTCAGTACAGGCCCACTTGAATCCCTCCTTCTACTGTACGTTCAGAGCATCTTGTCAAGAAGCATAACTTATGTTCAAATAATGCGTGTGAGCTGGATGACTACTGCCAAAAACCAGCTGCCTGGGGCAGATACGAAAAAAGCATCATAAGTACTATTGAACAACTCACTGTAGGCTTTTAATTATCTGAGATTTACATAAGCAAGTCTACGAAGTGGGAAATGCACCTAATTAAATGACAGTAAATTTACTTTGCTGCAGAATTCAATAATTTACATCTTGGTTTCCTTGCATTGCATTAATTACCTATTTGGTAGCAGATTAAAAAGCATCTGGGTAAAATTTAACCTACATATATTCAAATTAACTACAGTGATTGATTTATCTGTATATTTATGTGCCAGACATTGGGGACACGAAGACATTAAAACAGACATAAACAGCTTCATATTCTTCAAAAGCTGTCAGTTCTGTTGCGGTGACAAACATGTCAGTAGAAATTATAATGAATTGTGATAAGGACAACAACAAAATATGTTGTACACAGTTGTAGTGTTCATTTGTTCTGTTAATAAATACTACCTGAGCCTCTACTATATGCCAGAGTAGACATGGTATATAGTAGATGGATTTGAATAGACAATCTCAGAAGTAAAGACAGATCAAATGTTAGAAGAACATAGCCACTGGCATATCATTTCTGACAGTATGAAAGACCACCTAATTAAAATAAGCACAGGCTGGTAAAAAAATATTATAAAAATCCTTTAAAATGCATTGCTGAGAGAACACAAAAGGAACAAACCTAAGGAGGCCGAAACTAAAGCTAAAGCTTTAATTCTGCAAGGTGAATGAGCTCTAAAGTTGGCTTTCACTATGAGAGTTTTTGCCAAATCTATAAGACCTTGAACTATCACATCAGGGCTACCAGATAGATGGGGAACAGGTAATGCAAATGTTACATAAACTATTTCTGAGAAGAAAGAAGGAACAATCTCAAACTTATTATATGAAGCCAGGATAATCTTGCTATAGAACTGGGCAAGGAAGCAAGGACATTGGAAGAAAGAAAAATTGTAGGCTACTCTTCTCACGAACAAAGATGCAAGTATCTAATTAAAGATTTAGCACACATAATTTAAACACACCTAAAAAAAAGATAGTGTATAATGTTATCTTAGGAATGTAAATTTTATTTAATGCTAGCAAATTTATTAATGTAATATAGCATTAAAACACCTTAAATAGTTTTTTTTTTAACTCTAGGATCTTTTAAACAACAGGTTCAGGAAAATATTCAATAAATTTCAACATCTGGGCAAAGTAGGAGAATAATGAAACTTAATTCATCTGGTAAAAGGAATCTATGGAAAACCTACATCAAACACCCAACTAATGGTGAAATATTAAAAGCATTCTTTTAAAGGTTAAGAACAAGGTAAGAATGCTTACTGTCACAAATTATTCAATATTGTATTGTAAGGTTTTTCTGTTTGTTTGCTTTGTATTGTATTGGAGGTTAGCCAATGTAATAATAAGAAAAAAAAAGAATTGGAAGAAAGAGACAAAATTGTCATTGTTCAAAGCGTATCTATGTAAAAGTCTCAGGAAAGATATATTAAAAATTACTAGAATGAATAAGACAGTTTTGCAAGGTGCTGGAAAAAAACTCATTATATAAAAGTGAGTTGTATTTCTGTATGCTAACACCAAGAAATTAGTATAACAACACATACAAAGTAATAAGAAATAAATCTATAAAAGTTTTATAAACCTATATTCCCACTGAAACAATGTGTGAGGTTAGAAAAAGAGAAGAAAGGAACAAACAAATATAGATCATAAATTTTATTGCTAAAAATTAAAGAAAATCTAAACAAATGTAGAGTTTTATTGTAGTCCTAGGTAGGAACATAATAATTTTCCCCAAGTTTATTTATAACTTCAATAACAATTGAATAAAAACTTCAAAAGACTTGTGTGTATTTCTTTAACTAGATGAACTTTTGAAAGAATTTATTTGAAAAAGGAATGTGTAAGAAATACCCCAGACATTCATAAGGAAGAGCAGGTAATACAAACTCTTGCAAATAATCAGGCTTATTTAAGTTTATATTTCAGTTTAGACAATGTACAGAGTTGTTATATAGACCCACAGAGTATAATGAAGAGCACCCCAACAGACTTGGGTATATATGAAAACTATTTATGGAGATATCATTGCAGAATGGCAGTCAATGTAAATGAATATAGGGCAAATGATTAGTTAATCATATGATAGGATTAAAATTGGGTTCCCATATTCTTACAAAAAGTAAATGAAAGTGAGTAAAAATTTTAGGTATGAAAGAAAAAACTATAAAAAGTTTAGAAGAAAATAGAAAATTATGTTTTTATGATCACAAATTAGAAAAAGATATTTTTCAGCAAAGATACACATAATGCAAGACACCAAAGTTCAAGCAATCAAGTAAAGATTTAAACTGACAATATTAAAATTAAGATATTGTTTAGCAAAAGACACTGTAACTACAGCAAAAAGACAAAGATGAGCCACAAACTGCAACACATACAACTGGCAAATAACTATATAGTATCCAAATAACACAAAAGAACCTCCTCAATTCAGTAAAAAATAAAATAAAATAAAATAAAATAAAATAAAATAAAATGACAATGTATTAGAAAATGGAGAAAGAAAAAGAGAAAATTAAAAGACAGCACAAACATATGATGGACTATGAAATGAAAATTAAAAACCTTTATCCACCCACTAAAACTACTGAACTATATGTTGTGATAGCAGCACAGAACCCTTATTCACTTTTGGGATTTCTTAGTAACTTTAAATGCTCACACATTTCTTTAATTCTAAATACTATTTTTAATATACATCCTAGAGAAAATCTTGCACTGTTGTACAGAAATGTTTGAAACATCATTGTTGGTAAAGTTAAAAAGTGGAAAAAACCTAGATATCTTTCAAGAGAAGAACCTATAAATATACTTATGTTTATTGTGGAAGGAAAAGAACCAGTTTTCTAGATCTAACAATGTAGCTAAGAAGTAGTCAGAGTAGTTTTTTTTTTTTTTACAGAGACAAAGAGAGTTAGAGACAGACAGACAAGAACAGAGAGAGATGAGAAGCATCAATCATCAGTTTTTTGTTGCGCATTGCGACACCTTAGTTGTTCATTGATTGCTTTCTCATATGTGCCTTGACCATGAGCCTTCAGCAGACCGAGTAACCCCTTGCTCAAGTCAGCGACCTTGGGTCCAAGCTGGTGAGCTTTGCTCAAACCAGATGAGCCCACGCTCAAGCTGGCGACCTCGGGGTCTCGAACCAAGGTCCTCCACATCCCAGTCTGATGATCTATCCACTGCGCCACTGCCTGGTCAGGCTCAGAGTAAAATTTGATCACCCACTGGAAGGTAGAGTAATGGAAAGTGAGAAGAGTAGAATGATTCCTAGTTATATTTTGAGCAGTTATATCAATAATGGTATCATTAACCATGATAATATTTCTAATAATTGCACATTTAGTTTAAAATTTAAAGGCATAGATGGTCAGAGAAACTTTCTATCCTCCTTGGTTAATTTGAAACAACACAAAGTTATACATAGGATCCATAATAAATATTCAATGATATTGCTAAGACAGTTCACACTCACGTGTCTGCACACATGCACACCCAGAGAGAGAGAGAAACTTGAATGGCAAAGCTGATAGAAAAAGGTACTCCAATTCAATAGTTACCAGTAGTAAAACTACACATATCTACCAGATTAGAAAATATTAAGAAGCTGGGTAGCACTAAATGTTAGGTTGTATATAGGGACTAAAACACTTAGCTATTCCTTAGTAAGTCTGATATCTGTAACTCATGAATCCAGTGGCTTCATTGCTGTGTGGAAACCCTGGGGAACATTGAATACTTGTACCAGGAAATATACATAAAAATATTCTTAGCAAAATATGAAAACAACCCAAATGGCCATCAGCAATTGAGTCAAATACATGGGGGCTTACACATGCCGTGGGAGTCTGCAAAGCACGGAAGAGAACGGAAACACAGCTATGCTTTAAATGTGGATGACTTTTAGACACAATGATGAATGAAAAGCAAGCCTCCAATAATACATAATGCATGGTTTTATTTATGTGAAGTTAAAAAACAAAAATCTTTTAATATATTATTTAGGGCTGCAACTCATAGGAGACAGAACAGACGCTAGGCTCAGGGAGAAAGGATGGAAACATGATGAGGAAGGCCGTTTTAATTGGGGTTGGAGCCCAAAGACCTTCAAATGTGTGCTACAATTTTCTACTTTCAAAAGTGGGTCATGCCTACATAGGTGTTTGCTTTGTTAAAATTCTTTAAAATGTGCATATGTTCTCTCTATATTATGGTCAGTTTTACAATAATAAAAATCTTAAAATGAAATAATCAACCAAAGTATTAACAATACTCTCTCTGAGACATAGAAGTACAGATCATTTTGATTTTTTTTTTTTTTTGTATTTTTCTGAAGTGAGAAGTGGGGAGGCAGAGAGATACACTCTTGCATGTGCCCCACTGGGATCCACCCGGCATGCCCACTAGGGGGTGGGGCTCTGTCCATCTGGGCCATTGCTCTGTTGCAACTGGAGCCATTCTAGCACCTGAGGCGAGGCCACAAAGCCATCCTCAGCACACAAGCCAACTTTGCTCTAATGGAGCCTTGGCTGCAGGAGGGGAAGAGAGAGACAGAGAGGAAGGAGAGGGGGAAGGATAGAGAAGCAGATGGGTGCTTCTCCTGTGTGTCCTGGCTGGGAATTGAACCTGGGACTTCCACATGCCAGGCTGATGCTCTACCACTGAGCCAACCGAACAAGGCCTTGATTTTTTTTTTTTTTAATATTGCTGTTTCTTAAGTTTCTCAAATGAGAATGATAATCTCATTCTCATTTGATATGGCACACATCCATTTTTTAAATTGGAAATAAATTGATGGGGGAGGGCACATGTGTTACAAAGAAAGCTTCCTCGTTGTAGAGAAAAAGGATGGTGTCTCCAGGACTAGAATTTGATTTTTCTATACTTCTAAGCAAGAAATGTTAGTTAATGTTAAAAAAGTTTAAAAAAATATGCAGTGTTACTTGAAACTGGTTGCCTTTTAACCATCCTAACAGGTATGAGGTGATAAAACATCATCATGGTTTTTATTTGGAGTTCCCTGATAATTAGCAATGTTGAACACCTTTTCATATACCTATTGGTCATTTGTATGTCTTCTTTGAAAAAAATGTTCATTCAGGTCCTTTGCATATTTTCAATTGTGTTGTTTTTTTCTCTCAAGTAAAAAGGAGTTCCTTATGTTTGGATGTGTATTTTGGATTAACCTTTTATTTGATATATGGTTTGCAAATATTTTATGCCAATCAATAGGCTACCTTTATACACTCCTCACAAAAATTAGGGGATACTTTATTGCTTCATATTTGTTTTGAAATATCTCCTAATTTTTGTCAGCAGTATATTTTGTTGATTGGTTCTTTTGGAATGCAGGGGCTCTTTAGTTTTATGTAATCTGATTTGTTTATTTTTGCTTTTGTTGCCTGAGTTTTTGGTGCTATTGCAACATTATTCACAACAGCCAAGATATGAAAACATTTAAGTGTGTATCAATGAATGAATGAATAAAGAAATTGTGGGATATTTATTCAGTGGAATATTAGTCATCTGTAAAAAAAATATCATGACATCTGTGACAACATGGACGAGTCAGGAGAGTATTATGCTAAGTGAAATAAGCCAGTCACAAAGAGAAAAATATGACATGATCTCACTTGTAAGTGGAATATAAAAAGTCAAATACATGGAAGAGAGTATAATGGTGGCCACCTGGGCTAGGAAGTGTAGGAAATAGATGTTTGTCAAAGTGTACAAAGTTGCTGTTATACAGGATGACTAAATCTAGAGATCTAATGTACGGCATGATGACTATAGTTAATAATATGCATCTTGTACTGCAAATTAGCTAAGGGAGAACATTCCAGGTTCTCTTGCCACACAATAAAAAAAAGTATCTTGCTGTATACCTTAAATGCATATAATATTTATTTCAAAAATAAATTATTATAATAAAATAGAATTACAACCACAGAATTAATTTAGCATTACCTAGATGATTAACAGTCTTCATATATTAAGTCAGCTAGTCTGCATAACAAGTATACCACATAGTATTATTTGGCACCATTTTGTAAATGAGGAAATTGAGATGATGTGTCCAAAGTCATACAACTACTAAAGGGTAGAGTCAGAATTCTCAATTCAACCCATTTTGTCCCCACTATACCATGGAGTTCAAATTCACTGAGAAGTAAACACAGAGTTATGCTGATGCAAGGGCTAGGTATGAGCTGATAACAACACTAGTCAGTGTCTAGATTCCAACGGAAACTCAGAAATCTGGAACTGACTTCATTCAAAGCAAATTCCTGGGGTGATGGCATATTTGTGTTTTTTGTTTGTGTTTCTTTATGTTGACATCCAAGATGCTGTGCATTCCTAATGATTAAAATTTTCTGTTTTCTTTAAATATACCTTATTATTGACTTCCCAGCAACTGTTTGCATGTTAAATGCACACAATCTTAAATGAGAACATCTAGCCTTAAGTTTAAGAACATGACAAAGCAGGCTTAGAAACAAAAGTACAAACAATTTATGTCATGATGTGCTAGGCCTCCTGAATGGGCAGTTATTCTCATAAATATAAAGAGGCTTAAAGAGTAAGAAATTGAATGTCTTTAAAATGAAATAAGTGCAAATAAGAACACAAATTGAACTGGTGGAACATTTATTTGGTTATGTGGTCATTTAATTGAGTAATTTTGTGTGGCCATTTGAATTTCACTTAACAGATTACACACACATACACACACACACACACACACACACTGTGTGATCTATCACATCTTTTTCTGCAAGGTAAACAAGGAAATTGAAAGTTAAAGATATGCTAATACCAAGCTGAGTTGGAAAGATAGTTCCCACTTCAAGTTTAAGTCCATCTAACACACATATGCCAGGGTAGGTATTATCATCATAAACTACAAGAAAAATCTGAACATGCACTACGGGGCCCTAGTTACAGAGGCTATGGAAGCCGTAATTTAGAATTTGAGATGGTTTTAAGAAGTAAAATATTTATCTTGAATCTTTTGGCATTAAACGTAAAATATAACAGTTCACAGGAAGATAAACTTCCACTGAGCTCCTCTCTTTGACAAGACCTAAAAAAGTCACTTTCGATTACTTTTCCATATTGATCTCCTTCAAGGAAGCCAGTAAATAATTCCAGCACCGCTGTTTTCTTCTTGTTTATTCATGTCTTTTCCTAGGAAAGAAAGGTTTGCTAATGGAAGCAACAAAATATTTACACCATGCTGTGCCTTTCTTTTGACAAGGGCAGATGTGGTAAGGAAGCTTTTTCTCCCTCATAAAATTGTTTACATGAAACAGTGGGAAAAGCTAAAGTTTAACAGCTTTTCTTTAGCAACTGGAGGTTATCTGAATGGAGTCTTCAATTCCCATGCATGTTTTGTAATGCAGATTTCTTTGAAAATGGTCTTGCCAGTGCACCTTAAATACATTTTAGAATTATTTTACCATGAAATTAGTTTTCTCCATCATTGGCTTAGTTGACTCCCCCCACACTTTTTTTTTTTATTATCAATGCTGGGACATTACAAATAAAGCCCTGGCTGCACACACTATTTTTATAAGTTCCTGTCAAAAATCTATCCTGCAGCAGGCCATGTACTTTGAGAGTCAGGATTGCAGCATGGTTACTTGGTATCCTGTGCCTCTTCCTCCTGCCTTGAGTATCAATTCTACATTTCTACCACTGCCACTGGATTACATCTGTATCTTTATTATATTTATTTTGCAGATAACGAAAGAATGAGTTTCAGGTGAAAAGGTAGCACAGAACTTTGTTGTGATTGAATGAGCTATAGCTAAATTTTTTGGTTCATAAAACCACTTATGGTTCAGAATCATGCTAGGAAACTAGCTGTTGCTGATGATATTGGTGACGCGGTGGTGATAGTTGTGATAATAGTGATGGTAATGGCAATGGTGGTGGTGATGTTGGAGGGTAGTGACGGACATGGTGATAGTGATGATGATAGTCGTGGTGATGGTCATGATGATGGTGGTAGCAAGGCCATGGCAGTGGCTTGAAAACATTAAAGATTCCAGGAAATATGGTTAATTCAATACTTTTATTTCTATGCTTTGCTCATTTCACAATAGGTAGTTCTCTTACTATGCTAACATTTTTCTGTGTCTAAAAACAATTTTAGAAAGAGAATTCTTTATTAAATATGCTATGTTTATTTTAAATATTCTTCAAAGTCAACAAAATAAGTGTTCAGTTATTTGGTACACATTCTGTATTCTTGGGAAATGAGAGTTGTAAAAGGAGACCAAATCTGTAAGTTTAGTAGAGTTAAAAATCTCACCATATTCACTTTTACAATTACTGTTATACCTGAGTGGATAGTCTCCGTGCCATTGCTAGCTGGCACATTTTCTTTTTTCATTCTGTACTTTGAAATATGAATCTATTAAAGAAGAATCATGTTGGTGAGGCACTGGGGACAAATAAGTTAGGAACAGTAATTAATTTTCAGGCATTCCATTTGAGGATGGCAATGCATTTTTTCCCTTATATAATTTTCTCTCAAGCAGTTGGTTTATTTATTTATTTATTTATTTATTTATTTATTTATTTATTCATTTTAGACAGCAGAGGGAGAGAGAGAGAAAGAGAAAGGAAAAAAAAGGAGGAGGGGGAGGAGCAGGAAGCATCAACTCTCATATGTGCCTGACCAGCCAAGCCCAGGTTTTTGAACCGGTGACCTTAGCATTCTAGGTCGATGCTTTATCCACTACACCACCTCAGGACAGGCACAGTTGGTTTATAACAGTTTAGTTTGACTAAACTTGTAATGTACATTATGAGTAAACTCTCTTTATCTTCTTGACACATTATTTTCCAATTACATTGTACTATGCCTTCTGCTCATCATTTCCCACAAAAGATATCATCTTCTAAATCTGTGAGCCTGTGACATGTATTCTTCATGTCTGGAATATGAAGCCTTTCCCACTTAGACAATAACAGTAACAACTTCTCATCCCATTCTTCATACCCGTCCAACCAAAGCCTTGCCTCTTCCAGTCATGGTTCTTAAAAGTGTTGTAAAAGTTATCTTCCCTTGTTTCTACTTTCCCATTCTTCTCTTCCACTCACTGCAATCCAGCTTCTGTCTTGATCATTCCACAAAATATTTTTCTTTCTTTTTTTCTTTTTTTTTGTATTTTTCCGAAGCTGGAAACGGGGAGGCAGTCAGTCAGACTCCCGCATGCGCCCGACCAGGATCCATCCGGCACACCCACCAGGGGGCGATGCTCTGCCCATCAGGGGCATCACTCTGTTGCAACCAGAGCCACTCTAGCACCTGGGGCAGAGGCCAAGGAGCCATCCCCAGCGCCCGGGCCATCTTTTGCTCCAATGGAGCCTCGGCTGCAGGAGGGGAAGAGAGAGACAGAGAGGAAGGAGAGGGGGAGGGGTGGAGAAGCAGATTGGCGCCTCTCCTATGTGCCCTGGCCGGGAATCGAACCTAGGACTTATGCATGCCAGGCCGACGCTCTACCACTGAGACAACCGGCCAGGGCCTCCACAAAATATTTTTCAATATTAACCAGTCGGCCCTGGCCGGTTGGCTCAGCGGTAGAGCGTCGGCCTAGCGTGCGGAGGACCCGGGTTCGATTCCCGGCCAGGGCACACAGGAGAAGCACCCATTTGCTTCTCCACCCCTCCGCCACACTTTCCTCTCTGTCTCTCTCTTCCCCTCCCGCAGCCAAGGCTCCATTGGAGCAAAGATGGCCCGGGCGCTGGGGATGGCTCTGTGGCCTCTGCCCCAGGCGCTAGAGTGGCTCTGGTCGCAATATGGCGACGCCCAGGATGGGCAGAGCATCGCCCCCTGGTGGGCAGAGCATCGCCCTCTGGTGGGCATGCCGGGTGGATCCCGGTCGGGCGCATGCGGGAGTCTGTCTGTCTCTCCCCGTTTCCAGCTTCAGAAAAGTGAAAAAAAAAAAAAAATATTAACCAGTCATCAGTTTTGCTCAACCGAGAAGTCATCTCTTAGATTTTACCGGACACCTAGATGGTGTTTGACCTACTTAATCATACCCTCACTGATAAACTATTTTTTTAAAAATATTATTTAGAAAATTAACTTTAACATGGTGACATTGATCAACAAGAGTATATATAGGCTTCAAGTGAACATCTCTATAGCACTAGAACTGTTGATTATGTTGTATACTCATCACAAAGTCAAATCATTTTCCATCACCTTATATTTATCCTTCATTACACCTTTCCTTTCACCGTTTCTCCCTCCCCATTCATATAAAACCCTTTCCCCTCCCTCACATTCCTTTCTCCCTGATAACCACTTCAATTTTATCTGTGTCAATAAGTCTCGGTTTTATATCCCAAATGTGTGAAATAATACACTCCTTAGCTATTTCTGATTTACTTATTTCACTCAGTATAATATTCTCAGAGTCCATCCATGTTGTCATAAATGGCACTATGTCATCATTTCTTATGGTTGAGTAGTATTCCATAGTAAGTACCACATCTTCTTTATCCAGTCCTCTATAGAGGGACATTTTGGTTGTTTCCATATCTTGGCCACTGTGAATAATGTAGCTGCAATGATCATGGGGCTGCATGTGTCTTTATGTACCAGTGTTTTAGAGTTTGGGGTTAGATACCAGTAGAGAGATTACTCAGTCATATGATAGTTCTATTCTTAATTTTTTGAGGAACCACCATACTTTCTTCCATAATGGTTGTACTACTATACATTCTCATCAACAGTGAATGAGGGTTCCTTTTTTTTCCACAGCCTCTCCAACACTTGTTATTACCTGCCTTGTTGATAATAGCCAATCTAACAAGTAAAAGGTAATATCTCATAGTTTTGATTTGCATTTCTCTAATTGAAGATGAGCATCTATTAACATATCTGTTGGCCATTTGTATTTCTTTCTGGAAGAAGTGTCTGTTCATGTCCTCTCCCCATTTTTTTATTGTATTGTTTGCTTGTTTGTTAATGAGCTTTGTGAGTTCTTTATATATTTTGGATATTAACCTCTTATCTGAGCTGTTGTTTGCAAATATCTCCCATTTAGTTGGTTGTTTCTTTTGTTGTCAGTTTCTTTTGCTGGGCAGAAGCTTCTTAGTTCGATATACTCATTTACCTTTGCCTTTACTTCCATTGCTTTTGGGGTCAAGTTCATAAAATGTTTTCTATGGCCAAGGTCCCTGAGTTTAGTACCTATGTTTTCTTTTATGTAGTTTATTGTTTCAGATCCTATATTTAGGTCTTTGATACATTTTGAATTAATTTTTGTGCAGGAGTACCAACTGTAGTCAAGTTCACTCCTTTGCAATGGCTTTCCAATTTTCCCAGCAAAATTTATTGTAGAGGCTCTCTTTTCTCCATTGTGTGTTTTGACTTCTTTGTCAAAAATAATTATTTCAGCCCTGGCCAGTTGGCTCAGTGGTAGAGTGTCGGCCTGGCGTGCAGGAGTCCTGGGTTCAATTCCCGGCCAGGGCACACAGGAGAAGCACCCATCTGCTTCTCCACCCCTCCCCCTCTCCTTCCTCTCAGTCTCTCTCTTCCCCTCCCGCAGCCAAGGCTCCATTGGAGCAAAGTTGGCCCGAGTGCTGAGGATGGCTCCATGGACTCTGCCTCAGGTGCTAGAATGGCTCTGGTTGCAACTGAGCAGCGCCCCAGATGGGCAGAGCATTGCCTCCTGGTGGGTGTGCCGGGTGGATCCTGGTTGGTTGCATGGGGGAGTCTGTCTGACTGCCTCCCCATTTCCAACTTCAGAAAAATACAAAAAAAAATTATTTCTGGGCTCTCAGTTCTGTTCCATTTGTCTGTATGTCTCTTTTTCTACCAATACCATGCTGTTTTTCTTCAGGATTGCTTTTGCTATGCAGGGTTTTTTATAGTTCCATACACACTTGGTATTTTTTTGTTCCATTTTGTTAAAAAATGACATTGGGATTTTGATGGGGATGGCATTAAATTTGTATATCGCTTTGGGTAACATGGCCATTTTAACTATGTTGATTTTTCTAATCCATGAACATGGAATATTTTTTCATTTCATTGTGTCTTTTTCAATTTCTTTCAATAATGCTTTGTAGTTTTCAGTATACGGGTCCTTCACATCCTTTGTTATGTTTATTCCTAAGTACTTTACTTTTTTGTTGTTGCAATTGTAAAATGAATTGTTATTTTGAGTTCACTTTCCAAAGTTTCATTGTTGACTTATAGAAAAGCAGTAGAATTTTGTATATTGAATTTGTATCCTGTGATTTAACTGTATTGATTTATCATTTCTAATAGTTTTTTGGTGGAGTCTTTGGGGTTTTCTATACACAGGATCATGTCATCTGCAAAATGTGATGATACCTTTACTTCTTCTTTCCTGATATGAATGCCTTTTATTTCTTTCTCTTGCCTGATAGCTCTGGCTAATACTTTCAGACCTATGTTGAATAAGAGTGGAGAGACTGGGTAGCTATATCTCATTCTCGATTTTAGAGAAAAAGCCTTCATTATTTCACCATTTAATATGATATTAGCTGATGGTTTGTTATACATGGCCTTTATTATGTTGAGGTACTTTCCTTCTATTCTGATTTTATTGAGTTTTTAAACATAAAGGGATGTTGTACATCATTGAATGCCTTTTCTGCATCTTTTGATAGAATCATATGATTTTTGTTCTTTGTTTTGTTGATGTGGTATATTGCATTGATTGATTTCAATATGTTGAGCCATCCTTGTGCTCCTGGAATGAATCCCACTTGATTGTGGTGTATTATTTTTATAATGTGTTGTTGTATTTGATTTGCTAGTATTTTGTTTTGCATTTTTGCATCTGTATTCATTAGAGATATTGGTCTGTAGTTTTATATTTTTTGTGTTGTCCTTGCCAGGTTTGGTATGAGGGTTATATTGGCCTTATAAAATGTGCTGAGGAGTATTGCTTCTTCTTTTATTTTTTGGAAGACTTTGAGAAGGATAGGTACCAAATCTTTGAATGTTTGGTAGAATTCTGCAGCTCACAAGCCACATGTGGCTCTTTGGCCTCTTGAGTGAGGCTCTTCCACAAAATACCATGTGCAGGCACTATCTTGATAAGGAATATCCCTACCTATATATAAATAGTTTAAGTTTAAAAAATTTGACTCTTAAATTTCAATCGTTGCACTGTTGATTTTTGGCTCTGTTGATTAATAAGTTTGCTGACCACTGCACTAGTGTAACCATCTGGTCCTGGACTTTTGTTTTTGGGGAGGTTTTTGATAGTTGTTTCTATTTTCTTTCTGCTTATAGGTCTATTTAGATTTTCCACTTCTTTGTGGATCAGTCTAAAAAGATTGTATAGTTCTAAAAATTTATCTTTTTTCTCTAAGTTGTTGAATTTGGTGGCATCTGATCTTTCATAATATTCAACTATGATCTTTTGTATATCTATGATGTCTGTGGTAATATCTCCTCTTTTACTTTGGATTTTGTTTATATGAGTCCTTCCTCTTTTTTCATTAGTGAGTCTAGCCAGGGGTTTGTCAATTTTATTGATCTTTTCAAAGAAGCAGCTCTTGGTTATATTAATTTCTCCTATAGTGTTTTTGTTCTCTATTTCATTTAATTCTGCTCTAATTTTTAGTATTTCTTTTCTTCTGCTGATGTTGTGTTGCCTTTGTTCTTTTTTTAGTTCTTTAAGATGTGAGGTTATATTATTTACTTGGGATCTCTCTTGTTTCTTGATATAAGCCTGTGATGATAGCAACTTTCCTCTTATTACTGCTTTTGCATCATCCTGGAAGTTTGATATGTCATGTTGTCATTTTTATTTGTCTGTATATATATATATTTTTTGTTTGTTTGTTTGTTTGTTTTTGTGATGTAGACAGAGAGAGAGACAGAGATAGGCACAGATAAGAACAGACTGACTGGAAAGGAGAGAGATGAGAAGCATCAATTCTTTGTTGCAGCACCTTAGTTGTTCATTGATTACTTTCTCATATGTGCCTTGATGGGGGTGGTGGCTACAGCAGACTGAGTGACCCCTTGCTCAAGCCAGCGACCTTGAGCTCAAGCTGGTGAGTCTTGCTCAAACCAGATCAGCCCGCACTCAAGCCAGCAACCTCTGGGTTTCAAACCTTGGTGCTCTGTGTCCCAGTCTGATGGTTTATCCATTGCGCCACTGCCTGGTCAGGCTGTATATATCTTTTGACTCTGCTTTTATTTCATCTTTGACCCAGTCAATTTTTAGAAGTATGTTGTTTAATTTCCACAATTTTGTGGGTTTATTTATTTATTCATTTATTTATTTATTTTTACAGTTGAATTCTAATTTCAAAGCTTTATGATCAGAAAATATGCTTGGTGTAATTTCAATCTTTCTGAATCAGTTGTTAGTTTTGTGGCCTAACGTAGGTGTCCTTGAGAATGTTCCATGCACACTGGAGAAGAATGTATAATCTGATGTTTTAAGATGAAATGTCCTATAAATGTATATTATGTCCATTTGGTCCAGAGTGTCATTTAAGGCCGATATTTTTTTATTGATTTTTGGTTTGGATAATCTATCTAAAGCCATCAAAGTTGTTTTTTTGCTTCTATTTTTAGATCAGTTCATAGATGTTTTAATTATTTTGGTGTTCCCTGGTTAGGTGCATGTATATTAAGAAATGTTATGTCTTCTTGATACAATGTCTTCTTTATCATTATGAAATGTCCATCCTTGTCTCTGGTTAACTTTATTGTCTTGAAGTCAGCATTGTCAGATATGAGTATGGCTACACTTGCTTTTCTTTAGATATTATTTACTTGGAAAATTGTTTTCCAACCTTTCACTTTGTATCTACTTTTGTCCTTGCAGTTTAGATGTGTCTCTTGAAGGCAGCATATGATTGGGTTTTGCTCTTTAATTCAATTTGCTACTCTGTGCATCTTTATTGGTGCTTCCCTCTCTTTATTGGTGACCCTGTCTATTTACATATTTGGTAATTATTTAAACCTGAGGATTTCCTATACCCATTTTATGTTTTGTTTTCTGGTAGCTCTGTGTCTTGTTTGGTTCTTCTCTTTTTTGTTTCTGTTGTTGTTTTTGATTTCTGGTATTCCATATTTGTTTCCCCTGTTTCTTCTTTTTTAAGCTGTGTGTTTCAGTAGTGTGTTTTTTTAATGGGTTGTAACCATTAGGTTAAGAAGAAAATGTTCATACGTAAAAGAGACCTTTGTCATATGCATGCTTCTCTACTGCATTCTCCTTTGCTACTGCATATCTTTATCCTCTCTGTTTTCATGTTATTGTCACAGATTATTCTTGTTAGAGCTTTTACTTGTAGTTTTATATATTTTGTTCTTTGTATCTGGTCAAATAACCCCTTTGAGCACTTCCTTCAATGGGGGTTTTCTGGTGATAAATTCCCTCAGCTTTTGTATATCTGGAAAATTTTTTATTTCTCCTACATATCTGAAGGATAACTTTAATAAATATTAATATTCTTGGCTGGTATTTCCTTCCTTTCAGTACTTTGAGTGTTTGGGTTCACGCTCTTCTGGCTTCTAGAGTTTCTGCTGAGAAATCTGTTGATAATCTAATGGGCTTTTCTTTATATGTTATGGTCTTCTTTTCCCTAGCTGCCTTGAGGATTCTTTCTTTGTCATTGAGTTTTGAAAATAATCTAATGGGCTTTTCTTTATATGTTATGGTCTTCTTTTCCCTAGCTGCCTTGAGGATTCTTTCTTTGTCATTGAGTTTTGAAAATAATCTAATGGGCTTTTCTTTATATGTTATGGTCTTCTTTTCCCTAGCTGCCTTGAGGATTCTTTCTTTGTCATTGAGTTTTTATTATGATGTGCCTTGGCATAGGTCTGTTGGGTTGTGGTAACTTGACATTTTGTTTGCTTCTTGGATTCGAGATTCTATCTTTTTCCATAGGTTTGTGAAATTATAATCAATTATTTGTTTGAATAGGCTCTCTATTCCCTTCTCCCTTTCTTCTTTTTCTGTCCTACCCATTATTCTTATACTGCTCTTTCTGATGGAGCCCGACAATTCTGGTAGAGCTCCTTTTTTTTAAATTTGTGAATTCCTCACCTCTTTTCTCTGTAGCATCTCTAGTTGCCTATCTTCAATATCACTGATTCTTTCCTCTATTTGGTTTGTTCTATTAGCTAACTTACTACTTCAATCTTTAACTCATATATTGAGTTCTTCATCTAGGTTTTTAAAGTTTTAATCTCCTTGGTGAGGTGTTTGTTTTGTTCATTAATTTGTTGTATGAGTTCATTAAGATGCTGAGTGGTTTCTTCTCACATCTCATTGAGTATTTTTCTTACTTTAATTTTGAATTCTCTATGATTTAACTTTAAGGCTTCCATATGATTGAGATTGTTTTTTTATCTGACATACATCTCTGTCTTGTGTAGCCATGTTATCCACTTTCTTCTTTCTTGATGGCATTTGAGAGTGGTATTGTTAACAACCTTAACAGAAAAACAACTAAAAAAGTTGAAAAAAATTTAAAAAGTGATTAAAAAATGTAAAAATTATGACAAGTAAAGAGGAAAAACCACAGGAAAAATGATCAAAATTAAAGAAAAATATAAAAAACTGAACACCCTCAAAAAATAAAATAAAAATATAAATATTTTTAGAAAATGAAAAAAAGAATAAAGAATATGAAGAAAAAAAAGAAAAAGGGCAAAATAAAGAAAAATAAATTTCGGTTTTGAGAGGTTTCTTCCAGTAGGTGTCACTGTATTACAACTTTTAGCTCTGTGAAGTTTTGGGGCTGTCTGCTGAGATGTTGCTGTCACAATGATGTAGGTGGAGCAGCAGTAGTGTTGGTTGCTGGGACATGTGAGGGCTTTACAGCTTTAGCCTTATGGCTTTGGCTCCATGGCACAGCTTTATGGCTCTTGCAATGGCGATCTCAGGGCTCCGGTTACTCCTGGGAACTGGACATGGAGCACATCTGTTCCCCAGGGGAGAGAATGGCTCTGGATAGCTAGCAATGGGGCTTGTCTATACCACTCTCAGTACTGCAAGGTGAGGGTGGTGTGATCTGGGAAGCTGGATGGCTGCACTTTAGCTTTCTCTGTCTCTGCTGAGTACGGGCTGCAGGCAGACCATGGGAATACCAGCTGTGACCCCACGCTCTGGCCTCTGGTTTATTTCCCCTTCGGCCCCTCTGTCTCACTGCTCTTCCCAGAAGAATGAGACCCAGTAACTCTGAGTTTCCCTCTCTGTACCCCTCAGACAAAATCTGAAGAGTCCAAGCTTCCCTCTCCCCAGAGGAAAAAATACCCAATCTCTCCAAATTTGTCTTCTCTCCTTTCCAAAGCCCATCACAAATGCATTTTACTTTCCACCCCATTTTTACCCCATCCCACCATTAGTCCATTAGATGCGTGGATCTTTCAGGTGCACCTGCGAACCTACGTAGGGTTCCTTCACTGTGTTATAGTTGTTCAATTCATTGAAATTTCAAGGGAAGAGATTAAGAGTATCTTGCATGCCGTCATCATTCCATAAATTATTCAACTGATAATTAGCCTAAATATTAGATCATTCAAGATGACTTTTTGGACTCCTCCAAGTCAGGGAAAGTACTCTCTAGCATCGGCATTACTTTGTGGAACATAATTGATACTGATTTTCCTCAAGTTTCTTTTGGTTTTAAGTAACACTTCTTTTCTAGAACTTAAGCAAGTAGAGGATTTATTATGAGTGAGAGTTGCATCTTGGATCAAAAAGCAAGAAATGTCACTAGGCCTTGTGGGGACTTAGAACAGAATGAAACAACTGCAGGAACCAAGTCAGTTTATCTTAGATACACTTTGCCCTCTGAGGCCAAATAACTACTAGCTTCTACTTTCTATATTTTTGGCCCCATTCTATCCCCACTTCCCTGCCATCTGAAGACCAGCTTTCCTTGCTATTGGCTTCTTTTTCCATCCTCTGAGTTGACACATCCTATCCTCTTTACTAGAAAAATAGTGACAAGTGGTAGAAATGTGACTTCTAGGGATGCACCCTGAGGGTGCTGTCTGCTGCTCATAGATTACGGGTCATCATGAGCTAGGCAAGCACTCTGATATATGTCCATTTCAGTCTCACTAAAAAATTTGGTGAACAATTGAGCATCTTTCTTCCAGTATTCTCTCTCTCTCTCTCTCTCTCTCTCTCTCTCTCTCTCTTTCTCTCTCTCTCTTTGTGGCAGAGACAGAGAGAGTCAGAGAGAGGGACAGACAGACAGGAAGGGAGAGAGATGAGAAACATCAGTTCTTTGTTGCGGCTCCTTAGTTGTTCATTGATTAATTTCTCCTATGTGCCTTAACTGGGGGGCTACAGCAGACCGAGTGACCCCTTGCTTGAGCCAGTGATGTTGGGCTCAAGCTGGTGAGCTTTGCTCAAACCAGATCAGCCTGCTCTCAAGTTGGTAACCTCAGGATCTCGAACCCGGGTCCTCCACATTTCAGTCTGACACTCTATCCACTGTGCCACCACCTGATCAGGCTCTCATTTTCTTAAGTAATCTAAAATTTCAAAGCACAAATATTTCTCACTGACAAGAAAGTGATTTTATCCAGGATAGCTTCAGCATCCCTCTACACTTTCTTTACTTCTCCAATGGGATATACAGGCCTACCTCATTTTATTGCACTTTACTGCTTTTGTAATAGATACTGCGTTTTTTTTCAAATGAAAGGTTTGTGGCAATCCTGTTTTGAAAAAGTCTATTTGCAACAGTTTTCCAACAGCATTTTCTCATTTCATGTCTCTGTGTCATGTGTTGACAATTCTTTCAATATCTGAAATATTTTCATTAATATTATATTAGTTATAGTAATCTTTGAGCAATGATATTTGATGCTACTATTTTTTAAATAACTTTTTATTATCCAATTGCAGTCGACATACAATATTAGTTTCAGGTGTACTACCCAGTGATTAGATATTATATAACTTAGAAGTGATCACCTCAATAAATCTAGTACCCATCTGACAATATACATAGTTATTACAATATTATAGTCTATATTCTCTATGTTGAATTTTACATCCCCATGACTATTCTGTAACTACTAATTTGTACATCTTACTATTTTTGTTCATTCCCCCAAACTTTTCATCTGGCAACCATCAAAATATTCTCTATATTTATGAGTCTGTTTCTATTCTGCTTGTTTGTTTACTTTGATTTTTAGATTCCACATATAAATATTATGGCATTTGTCATTCTCTGTCTGACTTATTCCCCTCAACACAATACCTTGTAGGTCCATCCATGTTCTTGCAGATGGCAAGATTTCATTCTTTTTTATGGTTGAGTAATATTCTATTGTGTATATGCACCATTTCTTCTTTATCCATTCATCTGTTGATAGACGCTTAGGTCACTTTTATATCTAGGTTATTGTAAATAATGCTGTAATATAATCTAATATGGATTTATATGTTTTTTCTATTTAGTGTTTTGGGTTTCTTCAGATAAATACCTGGAAGTGGAATTGCTGGGTTCTTCTTTATATGGCCTTTGATTTAAGTCTATTTTGTCTGGTAAAAGTATTACTATTCCAGACTTTGCTTTTTCCACTTTTTTGAAATAATTTTTTCTATCCCTACACTTTCAGTCTGTCTGTGTCTTTTATCTGAAGTGAGGCTTTTAGACAGCATATGCAAGGGTTTATTATCCATTTAGCTTCCATGTCTTTTTTTTTTCTTAAGTGAGAGGTGGGGAGATACAGAGACAAACTCTGGCATGTGCCCTGAACAAGGATCCATCTGACAAGCCCACTAGGGGGCAATGCTCTGCCCATCCAGTGCTTCAGCTCTGTTGCTCAGAACTGAGCTATTTCACACCTGAGGTGAGGGCATGGAGCCATTCTCAGTGCCTGGGGCCAAATTGCTCAAACCATTTGAGCCATGACTGTGGGAGGGAAAGAGAAAGAGAGAAAAAGAGAGAGAGAGAGAGAGAGAGAGAGAGAGAGAGAGAAGGGGAGGGGGAGGGATGGAGAAGCAGATGGTCACTTCTCCTGTGTGCCCTGACTGGGAATCAAACCCGGGACTTCCTCATGCTGGGCCAATGCTCTACTGCTCAGCCAACTGTTCAGGGCAGCTTCCACATGTCTTTCTCTCTCTCTCTTTTTTTTGTATTTTTCCGAAGCCAGAAACGGGGAGGCAGTCAGACAGACTCCCGCATCTGCCCACCAGGGGGCGATGCTCTGCCCATCCAGGGCGTCACTCTGTTGCAACCAGAGCCACTCTAGCGCCTGAGGCAGAGGCCACAGAGCCATCCTCAGCACCCGGGCAAACTTTGCTCCAATGGAGCCTTGGCTGTGGGAGGGGAAGAGAGAGACAGAGAGGAAGGAGAGGGGGAAGGGTGAAGAAGCAGATAGGTGCTTCTCCTGTGTGCCCTGGCTGGGAATCGAACCCAGGACTCCTGCACGCCAGGCCAGTGCTCTACCTGAGCCAACTGGCCAGGGCCTTCCACATGTCTTTTGATTGGAGCATTTAATCTATTTGTATTTAAAGTAATTGTTGATAGATATGTATTTATTGCCATTTTATTATTAAGATTTCTTATCTTCTTTTCTTCTTTTTAACATTTCTTAGTATATTGGTGTGATGATGATGAACTGCTTTAACTTTTTCTTGTTTGGGAAGCTCTTTATATGTCCTTCAATTCTAATTAATTTATTATTTATTTATTTATTTATTTTTAAGGCACACTCTTAGGTAAGAGGTGCTTTTTTTCCCTTCATTTTAGAGAGGAGAGGGAGAGACAGAGAGAGAGAGAAGAGAGACAGAGAGAGAGAAGGGGGGAGGAGCTGGAAGAATCAACTCCCATATGTGCCTTAACCAGGCAAGCTCAGGTTTTGAACCGGCGACCTTAGCATTTCCAGGTCGACACTTTATCCACTGCGCCACCACAGGTCAAGCTGTCCTTCAATTCTAAATGATAGTTTACTGGGTAGAGGAATCTTAGTTGTAAGTGCTTGCTTTTTATCACTTTGGATATTTCTTGCCATTCCCTTCTGGCTTGCAAAGTTTCTTTTGAAAAATCAGCTGACAGTTGCATGGGAGCTGCCTTTAACTTTTTGCATTTTAATTATGATATGTCTTGGTGTGAATCTCTTTGGGTTCATCTTGTTTGGGACTCTGTGCACTTCCTGGACTTGTATGTCTATTTCCTTCAGCAGGTTAGAGAAGTTTTCTGTCATTAGGTCTTCAAATTATTGTTCTCTCTCCTCTCCTTCTGGCACCCCCATGATGTGAATGTTGGTACACTTGAAGTTGTCCCACAGGATCCTTATATTATCCTCATTTAAATTTTTTTTTCTTTTTGCTATTCTGATTGAGTGTTTTCTGCTTCTTTATATTCCAAATTGCTGATTTGATTCCCTGCTTCATCTACTCCGTTATTGATTCCTGTAAATTATTATTTATTTCTGTTGATGTATGCTTCATTTCTGACTAGTTCTTTTCTATGTTTACTATCTGCATTTTTCTGGTTGCATTTCTTTGTTGAAGTTCTAAGTTAATCTACTCTTCTCCTACATTTGTTGAACATCCTTATAAATAGTGTTTCGACCTCTTAAACTACTAGACTGCTTGTCTCCATTTTGTTTAATTCTTTTTCTGAAGTGTTGTTCTGTTCTTTCAGTTGGGACATGTTTCTTTGTCTTCTCATTTTGGATGCCTCCCTGTGTTTTTTTTCCCCTATGTATTAGGTAGAGCTGCTGTGTCTCCTGAACTTGGAAGAGTGGCCTTACGTGATACGAGTCCTGTGAAGCCCAGTGGCACAACCTTCCCAATCACCCAAGCTAGGCATTCCAGGTTAGCCTTCCAGTATGGGCTGTGTACACCCTCCTGTTGTAGTTGAGTCTTGTTTGCTGTTGATACCACAATGGGAGGAATTTACTCCCTAGGTTGATTAGCTGTAAGGACTGGCTGTGAAGGATCAGCTCTATAGGGGCTGACCCCATGAAGCAGGGCTTATGTCAGTAGGGCTTTGTTGCCTGCTGAGTCTACTCCTTGAGTGTGTTGCTTGTGGAAGTGGTTGGATGGTGGTTCAACATGATCTGAAGTCTTCCACTGTGTATAGTGTCTCTGAGGCCTCCTGGGAGCTGTAGGACAAGGTCAGCTTCCACCTGTGCCTGCCTGGGGCCACATGGCATGAGCTACAAACTAAAGTGCATATGGCTGCTAATTGTGCTGGGCTTGGAGGTACCCAGGAGAGACTGAGCAACAAAGTGAGGCCAGCTGTCACTAGTGCCAGACCTGGGCCACTTAGCCAGAGGCATGGGGCATGGTGAGGCCAGATGCTGCTTGTCTGGGAGATATTTATGAAAGTCCAAAACATGAGCCAAGAAGGACCATTTGTATGGAAAATCCATTAGAAATGGCTTAAGTGGACCCAACATTTGGGTGGGGTGGGGGTTTGAGAGTTCCAGGGTGGGGCGAACAGTTTGAGCCAGGTTGATGGAGACTCCGATATGGAGCCCACCTACTGGCTCTGTTAGGGGTGGGCCCTGCAAAGGAAGAATGGCCTCTGCCAACCTTTCTGTATGGTATAAAGTTGCCTTTCCAGCCCTTGTTCTGATGGCAATTTAATTCTGCCCTTGTGTTCCTGGTACCTTCTGAGCTGCTGTACCAGCCCTGGAGCTCAGAGTGATTGAATCTGAGTAAGTTCGTTCACTGGCTCTTTGAGAATAATGCCTGGGCCTCGAGCATCTCTCTGCCTCACTCAGCCTCCAATCTCCACTGATTTTTACAGCCACAATTATGGGGGCTTCTCTTTCCAGCACTGGAATTCTGTGCTGGAAGGCCTGGTGTGGGGGTGGAACTCCTCACTCCTCAGGGGTGACCTCTGCAGCTGAGATACCCTTCCCAATTTTTATCCCCCACATATGCGTGTAAGACTAGCCTATTCTGTGTCTCCACCCTTCCTACCAGTCTTGTTTTGTGTGTGTGACAGAGACACAGAGATAGCGAGGGACAGACAGGCAGAAAGGGAGAGAGATCAGAAGCATCAATTCTTTGTTGTGGCTTCGTAGTCTCCTTAGTTGTTCATTGATTGCTTTCTCATATGTGCTTTGACTAGGGGGGTAGAGCAGAGTGAGTGATTCCTTGCTCCAGCCAGTGACCATGGGCTTCAAGCCAGTGACCTTGAACTCAAGCCAGCAGCTATGGGGTCATGTCTATGATCCCACACTCAAGCAAGCTACCCTGAGCTCAAGCTGGTGAGTCCATGCTCAAGCCGGATGAGCCTGAGCTCAAGCCAGTGACCTCAGGGTTTCAAACCTGGGTCCTCTGCATCCCAGTCCGATGCTCTATCCACTGTGCCACCACCTGGTCAGGCCCTCCTACTAGTCTTGATGTAGATTCTTCTTTATATCTTTAGTTATAGTACTTTTGTTCAGTGAGATTTCAGGTAGTTCTGAATGATGGTTATTCTAAAGTTTAGTAATAATTTTGATGAGGTGGGAAGAGTTGAGTACTATATTTACCGGTGCCACCATCTTGACCAGAACTTCTTGATGTTACTATTGTAATTTCAAGGGGGAGGCCACTATGAACCACACTTATATAAGAGAACTTAATAAATGTTGTGTGTGTTCTGACTGCTTCAGTGACCAGCTATTTCCCCCATCCTTTTCTCTTTTCTCAAACTCCCCTATTTCTTCCAACAAAATAATATTAAAATTAGGCCAATTAATAACCCTACAATGTCTTCTAAGTGTTCAAGAGAAAGAAAGAGTTACACATCTCTCACTTTAAATCAAAATCTGGAAGTGATTAAGCTTAGTGAGGAAGGCATATCAAGAGCTAGGTAGCTGGCCTCTTATGCCAAATAGTTAGCCAAGTTGTGAATGCAAAGGAAGAGTTATTAAAGGAAATTAAAAGTGCTACTTCAGTGGTTACACAAATGATAAGAAAACAGAACAACCTTATTGCTGATATGGAGAAAGTGTTAGTGGTCTGGATAGATCTAGAGCAGGGGTCCCGCGGGCCACATGCGGCCCCCTGAGGCCATTTATCCGGCCCCCACTGCACTTCCAGAAGGGGCACCTCTTTCATTGGTGGTCAATGAAAGGAGCACATTGACCATCTCATTAGCCAAAAGCAGGCCCATAGTTCCCATTGAAATACTGATCAGTTTCTTGATTTAAATTTACTTGTTTTTTATTTTAAATATTGTATTTGTTCCCGTTTTGTTTTTTTACTTTAAAATAAGATATGTGCAGTGTGCATAGGGATTTGTTCATAATTTTTTTTTATAGTCCGGCCCTCCAACGGTCTGAGGGACAGTGAACTGGCCCCCTGTGTAAAAAGTTTGGGGACCCCTGATCTAGAGCAACATCCTAACTCTCTTCAATTCTATGAATGCTGAGTGAGGTGAGGAAGCTATAGAAGAAAAGTTTGAAGCTTACAGAGGTTGGTTCATGGGGTTTAAGAAAGTAAGCAATCTCTATAACATAAAAGTATAAAAGTGAAGCAGCAAGTGCTGATGAAGTAGCTGTAGCAAGTTATCCAGAAAATATAGCTAAGATAATCAGTGAAGGTAGTCACAATAAAAAACAGTTATTTAATGTAGATACAACAACCTTGTATTGGAAGAAGTTGCCATCTAGGGCTTTTATAGCTAGAGAGGAGAAGTTAATGCCTGGTTCAAAACTTCAAAGTCCAGACTGACTCTCTTGTTAGGAGCTAAAGCAGCTGGTGACTTTGCATTGAAGCCAGTGCTCATTTACCATTATGAATATCCTAGGGTCCTTAAGAACTATGCTAAATCAACTCTGCCTTTTGAATAAATGGAACAAGAAAGCCTGGAGGACAATACATTTATTTATAACATAGTTTATGGAATATTTTAAGCCCACTGTTGAGACTTACTACTCAGAAAAAAATTCTTTTCAAAATATTACTGCTTACTGACAATATACCTAGTCACCCAAGAGCTCTGATGGTGATGTACAATCAGATCAATGTTTGCTTTTATGCATGCCAACACAACATTCATTCTGCAGCCCATATGTCAAGAGTAATTTCAACTTTCAAGTCTTATTATTGAAAAAATGTATTTTGTAAGATTGTAGCTGTCATAGACACTGATTCCTCTAATGGATCTGGGCAAAGTAAATTGAAACCTTCTGGAAAAGACTAATTATTCTAGAATTCATTAAGAACATTTATGATTTGTGGGAAGAGGTCAAATTATCACCATTAATAGGAGTTTGGAAGAAGTTGATTCCAACCTTATGAATGATGTCAAGGAGTTTAAGACTTCAGTGGAAGAAGTAGCTGAAGATGTACTGGAAATAATAAGAGGACTACTCTTCTGAAAGTGGACAGAGGTGACCTCTGAAAATGGTTCACTATCCACTTGACCACAAAATCATGCAAATCAAGAAGCTCAGATCTTCATGTTCACTTTAAGAGCACTCATGAAACTTCCAGGACATCAAAGGTATACATATTTGAAAAGCCACCAAATATCTGAAGGACATCACTTTACAGAAATGGTGTGTTCTATTTCATCATTACAATGGTGGAGTTGGTAGGTGTGTCCAGGCCAAACAGTAGGGTTTGACACAGGGTGAGTGGACCAAAAAGAGTGCTGAACTTTTGCTGCACATGCTTAAAAATGCAGAGAGTAATGCTGACCTAAGGGTGTAGTTGAAGGTTCTCTAGTCATTGAGTACATCCAGGTGAACAAAGCTCCCAAGATGCAGCATAGAAATGACAGAGCTCACTAATGGATTGATCCATACATGAGCTCTCCCTTGCCACACTGAGATGATCCTTCCTGGAGAAGGGCCGATTGTTGCTAAACCAGAAGTAGAAGTTGCTCAGAAGAAAAAGGTATCTCAGAAGAAAATGAAGAAACAAAAACTTATGGCTCGGAAGTTAGTTCAGCATAAAGTCAATACTAATAAAAGTAAAAGAAGAAAAAAAAAAAAGAGAACTAGAGTTAAACATGGAGCCTGAAGATGGACCGCGGTCCTGCAATCTCATGATACAAATTCAGTGTATGAGGAGTTGCTTCTTATGGACGAGCAAATAAAAAGTGGCTTCTCGAGATGGACTCTACTGCTGGTGAAGATGCTGTGAAGATTGTTGAAATGAAAACAAAGGATTTAGGATGTTATATAAAGACAGTTGATAAAGCACTGGCAGGGTTTGAGATGACTGGCTCCAGTTTTGAAAGCTGTTGTGTGGATAAAATGCTGTCAAACACTATTGCATGCTACAGAGAAATCATGCGTGAAAGGAAGAGTCAATCGATGTGGCAATCTTCATTGTTGGATTATTCGGAGAAATAGCCACAGCCACCCCACCCTTCAGCAACCACCACCCCACTCAGTCAGCAGCCATCAACATTGAGACCAAACCCTGCACCAGCAGAAAGATTGTTTGCTGAAGGCAGATGATGGTTAGCATTTTTAGCAATAATGTACATTAAGTTACAAACATTTTTTAGACATAATGCTACTGCACATTTAATAGACTACAGAATAGTGTAAACATAATGTTTATATGCACTAGAACCCCCCCCAAAATTTAGGCATATAAACTCGCTTTATTGTAATATTTGCTTTATTAGGGTGGTCCAGAAACAAACTTGCAATGTCTGAGGTACGCCGGTATTGCTCTTATTGAAAGAGCTCAGATAAGGGCCTAATATCCAAAATATACAAAGAACTCATAAAACTCAACAACAAACAAACAAACAATCCAATAAAAAAATGGGAAGAGGATATGAATAGACACTTCTCCCAGGAAGAAATACAAATGGCCAACAGATATATGAAAAGATGCTCATCTTCTTTAGCTATTAGAGAAATGCAAATCAAAACGGCAATGAGATACCACCTCACACCTGTTCGATTAGCTGTTATTAGCAAGACGGGTAATAGCAAATGTTGGAGAGGCTGTGGAGAAAAAGGAACCCTCATACACTGTTGGTGGGAATGTAAAGTAGTACAACCATTATGGAAGAAAGTATGGTGGTTCCTCAAAAAACTGAAAATAGAACTACCTTATGACCCAGCAATCCCTCTACTGGGTATATATCCCAAAAACTCAGAAACATTGATACGTAAAGACACATGCAGCCCCATGTTTATTGCAGCATTGTTCACAGTGGCCAGGACATGGAAACAACCAAAAAGCCCATCAATAGATGACTGGATAAAGAAGATGTGGCACATATACACTATGGAATACTACTCAGCCGTAAGAAATGATGACATCGGAACATTTACAGCAAAATGGTGGGATCTTGATAACATGATACGAAGCGAAATAAGTAAATCAGAAAAAACCAGGAACTGTATTATTCCATACGTAGGTGGGACATAATAGTGAAACTAAGAGACATTGATAAGAGTGTGGTGGTTACGGGGGGGAGGGGGGAATGGGAGAGGGAAAGGGGGTGGGGAGGGGCACAAAGAAAACAAGATAGAAGGTGACAGAGGACAATCTGACTTTGGGTGGTGGGTATGCAACATAATTGAACGACAAGATAACCTGGACTTGTTATCTTTGAATATATGTATCCTGATTTATTGATGTCACCCCATTAAAAAAATAAAATTATTAAAAACAAAACAAAACAAAAAAAAAACAAAAAAAAAAAGAAAGAGCTATTTCTTTTTAATCTGAAATGAACTTCTTATAAAGTCTTAATTGACCATCACCTTATTATTTTGATTCAATAATTTGATCAGTCAGTTATTGCTACAATAAGGCAGTATAAGAAACAGTGGCCCAGGTCTCAGGAGCTTACAACAATTTGCATTACTTTTCTTGCTTATGGGTGTGAAGGAGCTGAGATCGGGCTGATTTGGGCTGAGGTTAGTTGGGTTTGGTGCAACCAGGGTTGGTCTTTTCATTCCAGGACGTAGCTGAAGGGACAGAGGCTACCTGCGACTTTCTTCTCCTGAGCAACTGGCCCAGAATCAGAGTAGCCACTGTCCTATTCTATTGTTTAAAGCTGGAGACAGGGCTAGTTCAACTACCACAGTCTTAAATCGCTAAAACAATTTCAAGGAAATTTTAATTTTTAAGGTGAAGTTCAAATGTCTTCTCTCAGTATGAGATTGCTAGGTCTGTAATTGCCTCTAGCTGATGTTTTCAGCTTCATTTCTCTTTCATTTGTCCTCATAGATGTACAGTGTGGCTTAAGCTACATTCGGTCATCGTTGAACCTAGCATGCAATTTCACACCTTCTCTCCCACTGGTATTTCTGACTATCCTTGCTTTCTTTATCTCGCTAACTATTATTTAACATTTAAAACTAAGTTCAAGAAAAGACCTCCTCCTAGAAGCCTTCTATGATTCCATAATGCCCCTTGTCTGTTCTTCTTAGCACTTTGTGTTCTATCATTATAGAAACAATGTATCATCTTGAGGAATTGAATGTCCCTCAAGAGCTATGGTAACACCTTAGTCAACTTGTGTCTATAATACTGGCATAGTGAATGCCACTTATAGGCATTCAATCAATGTTTGTGAGAGGAAAGAAGAGTGAAAATGCAAGAAGGAATGAAGGGAGAGAAAGAGGAAGGAAGGAAGGGAGGGAGGAGGGGAGGAAGGAGGGAGGGGGAGGGAGGGAGAGAGAGACAGAGAGAGAGAGAGAGAGAGAAAGAAAAAAAGAGAAAGAAAGAAAAAGAAAGAAAGAAAGAAAGAAAGAAAGAAAGGAAAGGAAAGGAAAGGAAAGGAAAGGAAAGGAAAGGAAAGGAAAGGAAAGGAAAGGAAAGGAAAGGAAAGGAAAGGAAAGGAAAGGAAAGGAAAGGAAAGGAAAGGAAAGGAAAGGAAAGGAAAGGAAAGGAAAGGAAAGGAAAGGAAAGGAAAGGAAAGGAAAGGAAAAAGAAAAGAAAAGAAAAGAAAAGAAAAGAAAAGAAAGAAAAGAAAAGAAAAGAAAAGAAAGGTGGTTACTTATGGAACAACTCATTCCCTGGGTTCACCAAGCAAGCTTAAGTTAAATATATTTTATTTTTATAATTAAGGGATGGTAGACCTTAACTAATGTACCTTTGTTAGCTCAATTTTGCAGGCATTATTCTTTCATTGAAAGCATTCAGATTTTAAGTACTGTAAGCACATGTGCAGACCCTAAGTCCCTTCCCAAAACCAAGTTTATGCTGTTCCCATTTCCTTACTTTGCCACATGATATTTTCTGAACAGGTTTAATTGTACAGAAACACTCTTGCTCTGTTATTGACTGATGTAGTTAAATGCACAGATTTGAGTACCCCTGGTGGAATGCTAATAAGGAAATGAAGACTGAGTTATTAATAGGTCATTTTCTTATTGGAAAAAACAAAGAGCAATGAATGTAGCAGGGTGGAATTCCTTCTTATTCGAGGCATGTATCAAAAAGAGTTTATCTTTATCTGAGCCTCTCTGGAGCCTAAGTGACTGCATGACACATCATGGTAAATAACATCTTTAAAAAGTATATGCTGACTTGTTTTAGAATGCATGTGCTGTTTAAAAATAGTTAGGGAGTTTGACACACACCTGATTTCCTCGGAGATGGAATCCAAAGTGTCTGGCATCCTCTTCTCGGAAGGTTTCTCGTCACCTCACCTCTTGTCTCCAGCTGCTCAGGCGGCAGTCAGGTTACAGAAGTAGCATCTAATTACTCAGAATATCTGCCCCTGCTCTTGGCAGGGACTTACACTTCCTGGCTTTTGCAGATGATGGATGGCACTTTTTGTAAAATGCGATTTCTCTAGAATACTGAAAGGCTGAGTCCGGAAGAGGGCTTGTCTTGGTTCCCCAGAACAGCCTGAGAATGTGTCCAGATAAAGTCAGGAGGCCACCAGGTGGGGGCTGTGGGGTGATTTCATCAGAATCCAGTGAGGATAGCCTTGCTCAAGAATGTATTAGCTGCATTTAACGCTTAAGTGAGAAACTGTAGTTGTTTCCTCAGTGTGAATTTCTTTAGGATGTTGTTATAACCCTGTTGATTGGGAAGCACCTGGCCAAGAGTTGGGAACATTTCCATGTTGTCACATGGCCTCCCTGGGAGCTACAAAAGGAGTGGATAGTTGCAGAAGTGGCTGTCAACATACAGTGAGCAGTGAAAATCAATGAAAGGAAAATGGTTCATTTTTGCTTCATTGATTTTTGCTGGTCAATGAATCCTCTTCATTTTATGTACCTCCTTCCTTCAAATTTTTCCCACCTGTAGGACACATTTTACTATTACTGCTCTGCATCAAGCACCATACTGAGAGAGCCAGTTCCTTTGATAACAGGAGGTTGTTAGTGATATCACTGTGTCAGGTTTGGAGATGAGCATAGTGAATGGAAACTGAAGCTTAGGAAAGAGGACACTTGATCCTGATATAGAGAGTGTCTGATGCAAAGGATGGATGGGGGTTGAGGAGGAGTATTAGGACTGAATAGGTTAGTTTAGAAATTGGAGTGATTGTGTTTAAGTGGACAGGAAATGTTTAAAAACAACAACAAAAGGACCAGAGACAGGTCCCATAGACAAAGAGCAATCATGGGACCCTGGGGAAACAGTAGTGGCAAATCTGTGTGGGCCTACTTATGGGATCTCGGAGGTCTCTTTGGCTTAATGCAAAGTTACTGCACCAATGTATTTATGAGAATGTGAATATAAAAATAGCATTTTATTCTAATGTAACATAAGTTTAATGTAATAGGTTAATTATTTGGAGTTCTTTGCATGTTTTCAGTCACCACACTAAGTAGAAGAATTATTTGGCTGTAAAGAAGAGAATTCAGAAACCCAGAATTATGACCTCTCTGGAATGTTTGCCCCAGGGAGATGTGTTCAAGTTAATGGGAAAGGGATGAAAAGAAAATTTTAGTAACCTATAATTATTGCCTCAAACTACAAGTTATTTTAGTTATTTCTTTCAAGTAAGCATTGGATTGCTATTTTTAATTTCAGATCAGAAACTAAGGTACAAGATATTTTTGAAAATTATATGGCTCATAAAAATTAAGGGATATTTCAAAACGAATATGAAGTGATAAGATATCCCCTAATTTTTGTGAGCAGTATATATAAGATCAAATAGAAGCTAAATGCAATTCTTAGATGAGAACTCAGAACCTAAAAATTTTGCTTATTGATCGGCTCTTGAAACACCTTACGTTATATAGACATAATCAATAGTTAGAATTTCCCTAAGCAGAAAAAGCAGGGCTCAGGACTGAAATGTACTCTTTGTCCTCACCTTGGAGACTATTGTTTTGTTCCTAAGTATGCCTTTTAATTTATATTTAGCATCTGTAAACTCCTGCTTCAATATCCAATACCAAACTTTTCTGGTTTTGGGTTTAGGACATATTTAGTCCTCTGAGCAATTGTTACTATTCAGTCTTCTACTTTTTTTTTTTTTTTTTTTTTTTTTTACTTTTAGACCAAGAAGGTGGGCATTGTCTTAAAAGCTTGTTTCCTAGTGTATGCAATGTTTTTTAACAAGAGAGTATTGGCTTATATAACTCTGAGCATAGGAAACAGGGATGAAAGAATGTTGATAGCTGTTACTAAAATAGGTTCAATGAATGCACATTTGCTTTAAGGCCTTGGGCACTAATATAAATGCAATAATTTAGTTTCTTGATAATAAATATGTAATGTGTACTTCAAACTAGTTTTTACAAATTTTCTCTTATTTCCTTGGGAACTTCTGTCTGTTCCTTGACCATTAATAGTCTGTTAAGTCATGTGTCAGCAGAAGCTATTTGGCTAGAATGTAGCCTAAGAAAATAGCAGCATTACCCATCAGCCAGTATTATAAAGACAAAAACAAACAAGCAAACAAAACAAACAAAATCTTCTGCATTGGTCTGAATTTGTTTAGGTAGTGTATATACTAGTTAATTATGGACTTGACTCATCCCACAATAGTCACAGAAAAAATAAGTCAGATGAAATCATTGTAACTTTGTCCCATGGTAAACCTGGTAAGGCACAAAGATATTCATAGTCATATTCCAAAATGAGTATTTAGGAGTTGAAATGAAACGTACAATAATTAGCTTAATCTCAACCAAAAATTGCCATTGAAAAATGGCCGAAAGAGAAAAGGGAGGAAGAACCATGGTATAAAACAGACAAATAAACAAACATCAATATGGTCTTTCAGCCCTCATATTCAAAGTGCTTTCTAAGAACATAACCTTACCTGCTGAGATGCACAGCTGGTAGAATTTTAACCACTCTCTGAAAATAAGAGGTAACTATTCTTTTGTTGAAGGGGGTGAATGGTACTTCTTCATAGCTGGTGAAATCTTTTAAATTTAAAGGATAAATCTGACATGGACATGAAAGAAGAAGCTATCTTCATCTGGCAGGAGACTTAATAGTCCAAGAAAACAGATAATTAGCTTAATTTTACTTTGTAGCCACTCAGGGTCCCCCTAGACTACTCCATTGGATGGGTTGTCCAAGGGGGCAGAGAACTAAGAGTTGAATCATTCCTTGAGACAGTTCACTACCTGTGGTGATATTAGGTCTTCTTAACATTGCTAACTGTGGCTTACTAGGATGGGGGGTATTTGTGGTGTAAGATCTTGAGTCATAAAAAGGAAATATATTCATGCTGTTAACAACGGGACACCAATCTCTGAGGAAGGATTCATTTCAAAGGATGGTGGAACGGTGCTTACCATGACAACACCTTGATTTGATAGTGTCCTTGATTTCCTCGAAATAATTCAGAGCATTGCACACATACCAAGGGTTCGAAAAAGTTGTAAGGAGGAGTTTTGTGAAAGTGAGGGGTGTTTATATTGGACATCAGTTGTTGAGGAAGGTTAGTAACTTATTAACTGTTGGGCAGATAAAATATATTATGCTAACTTTGTTAAAGATGGTGCTGCCCACATGGAAGCCCGTCGCCCAGGTGATGATATTAGTTGCCTTTCTTGCTAGGGAGGGGCATGATTATGTTAATGTGTATTGGGGGAGGGCTTTTGCACCAAAAGGTTTTAAAAGGAGAGATCACATTGTTCTGGGAGAAGTGATTATGTTCTAGGACCATGATGGCGAACCTATGACACGTGTGTCAGCACTGAGACGCGTAGCCATTTTCAATGACATGCGGCTGCATACCAGAGAAGTATGGGGCCGCATGCCGAGAAGGACGTTTCATCCTCGGCTCCTGCATGGCCAGGTGCAGTAGCCGAGGATAAAACATTTGCTGTAGTGTAGACACTCTGTGCCGGAGGTCTGTAGGCCAGAACAACAGAACTCCAGCACAGAGCGTCTAGTTCTGGAACTTCCGGTTAGGCCGTTTTTCTCGAAGTGACACACCACCAGAGTTATGTTTGTTTTTTTGGCAAATGTTGACACATCAAGCTCAAAAGATTGCCCATCACGGTTCTAGGAGGAGCCCATGCTGTAGGAGAGTAGAGAAAAGGCCACTAGGAGGAGGCCAGGAGAAGCAGCCAAGATGGTGGAGTGCTGAGTGAGAAGCCAGTTTGTGCAGAGTTTGTACAGAGAGAAGGAGATGGAGAACAGAGGTGAATAAGGCTGGTGAGCTAGAAACCTTTGATTCTAGGAAACTCGGATAAGTCAGTAGCTTTATGAACACTGAATGAGTGGGTTTTGGAGCCCAGTGTGTGTTTTTACTTGCCCGCCAGGTGCAAGCTAGGATTAAAGACACCAGTTCTTAGCTCCATTGTTTCATAACCATCTGTCCAAATCCAATGCGAACCTGCACGGGCCAAGCAGCTTGTGATGGTGGCCGTGGCTACTGGCTTTACATTAACTTTCTGGTTTTTTTTTTCTTTTTAATTCCTTTTATTAAAACTTTGGTTACGTAGCATTTCTCTCCTTTTTTTTTTTTTTTTCATGAGGACCCAGAGAGTAACAGATGGCCAATTTCTCCACTATATCACACTCTAAGGAGCACTCTTGGAAGGAAAGCCCTTGAACTTCCTGACCAGCTTACTCTCCACCATCCTATTACCTCATTTAGGCTATACAGAAGACAGTGCAGGGGGATGGGATACGAGAATAACAAAGCAATATAAACTGAGTTTTTATTTTGGTTATCAGACCCCTTTAACAATAACAACCTCAACTTACACAAAACAAAAAAATTAAGAAATTACCATGTCCTTTAATATGTGACAATGGTCTATGCTTTATTGATGCCTGTAAGATTTTTAGGTTAAAGAGATAAATGCACTTATGTGGACAGGTTCAGGTTCTTAGAGTAGCAGAACTGACATCTGTGCATTTATGTCCTTATGGCTCATTTAATTTTCATGACTAAAAAGGAAGTCTTGTATATCCTGCAAATTAAGTACTGTACCGCCAATTTGCTACATGGTTTATTAAAAACAACAACAGCAACAACTACAACAAAATAAAAACTCCACTCTCTGCCTGGATACCCGGAAGGAGACTAGCTTTACTCCAATAAATTTTATTCTAATTATATATGGGTGGTAGTTTATAACTAATTAATGTTTGTTTAAAGAAAAGAAAATGGTGCCTAGTGCAGTGCCCCAGGCTTAAATCAGTGAGTACTCAATCAGTGTGCATTGAATAAATGACAAATGTGTACTTTTGAAAACCTGGGATGAAGACTTACTATTTTGAGTAAGGATAGATTGCTCAGTCTTACTAGTGTTCATTAGCAACCTTCTTCTTTGCCAGGGATATAAAAAGGGATATGTGCAGAAAGGAGTTTCAAGAATGACAAAAGAAGGGAGTATGGAGAATGCAGGGTGTTAAGGGCAGGAGTTCTAAGAGCTGAGGGATAAAAAAAAAGAACGTTGGAGTAGCTTTAAAATTAATGTATTTAGAAAAATATAAAGGATGAAGAGGACAGAGGAAGCTGAGGGGAGCTGAGTTGAAGTCCATTATCCCTGATATAGTTCTCTAGACTCATTTCCAGTCTAATTGTTTACTCTTTGTTCCTGCTTGAAATGAAAGCTGATCTCACTTCCAAGTAAGTGCATTACCATTGCCATTGCTGCCATCAGGCTAGTTTTTATATGATCAATAATAATAACAAGAATAATATCATAGCTACATTTATATTTAGCATTTGCTTTGTGCCTCTCACTCTGTGGCTGTTTTATGTTCATAACTCCAATTTTTACTACTTCATAATGGAGATGTGATTACTCCCATTTCACAAATGGAGATTTGGGGGCTAAGAAAGATTAGGTTATTTGCCTGGGGTCACACAGTTTCTAAGTGGTAGTGGGAGAATTTAAAGCCAGACTGATCAGACTTTAAGTATTTTTTTTCTCTTTCCTTTTGCTCTATGCCTGAGATAACTGCGAAGAGAAGCTGGAAGGGAGAGGTCTTGAATTTGAACATTTATTCATGCATTCATTTTTCATTTGACAAATGTTTGCTACAGGTCTGTGCATGCTAGGTCCTGAGGATGGAGTCATGACTAGAAAGCAGTTCCTGTGTCAAGGAGCTCTCACTCTAGTAGAGGAGTGTCAAGGAGACAGATAATCATACTTTCCGAATAAGTGACTATTAACACAGGTGAGCAGGGGTTGACCCTGGAACACTCAATTCAGCCTTACAAAGTCAGCAAAGAAGATGTTGTCTGAACAGGTTTCTAGGAAATTAGCTTAGAGAAAGTCAGACAGGGTGGATAGCAGTGTTGTAGAGAGGAGGAAAAATGAGTCTACACCTTGGTCATTCCAGGGAGATCAGATATCAATAGAAATGAAGCACAGAGAGTGGAATGTCAAGAGATGAGAATGGAGAGGTAAACAGAGGGCCAATTATGGAGGGCCTAGAAGGTCATAGGAAAGAGTTTGCATTTTTATCCTCAGAGCAATGGGGAACCACTGAATGATTTTAAATAAAGGGACAAAAGACTCTGGTTTGCACTTTAGAAGGATGACTCTGGCTGTACAAGAAATGGATTAGAATGCATCAAGACCAGAGGCAGGGATCTCTGTTTCATTAATGAGTAGGAGGGAATGATAACCTGATTTAAGGTAGTGATAATGGTTAGAATTAGATAGAATTGAGAAGTATTGATGAGAAGGAATGAAGAAAACTTGGTGATTAATAATATGGACAAGTGGACTAAATTAGTCAGGCTAAACTAAGTTATACTTCTATATAAACACAGCACCCAGATCTCCATTGTGTAACAGAGCTTGTATCTCTTTCACACAGAGTCCATTGTAGGTCTAGGCAACTCTTTCAGGCAACAGTTCAACATGCTCAGTGATCCAGTCACTCTAACACTGTATTATCTCCATCTCTGCATGAGGACTCCTCTTCAGTCATCATGATAGGGGGAGAGGGAGACTTGGAGTTGTGCTTGAACTTTTCACTGCCTTAGCCCAGAAGTGACCCTCTTTACTCTGCTTCTATCTCATTAGCTAGAACTAGATGTATAGTGCGAACTGGAAAAAATGTGTTTGTTGATTACAAAAAACAAAAACAAAAAAACAACAGTACACCATGCTTCTTGCCTTTCCTTCTGCATAAAAGGAGAGGGAAGGGTATGTTTATAGGATTCAGGTCCACTTTTCGCCAGAGTAGGCTCATAGTATGCTTGCAGTAAATATTTGTAAAATAAGGGTAGTAAAACAAAACTTAAAGGATTTCTCCTTTACCAGAAACAGCAATACCAGCAGTTACACAGGCTCATGCTCTACCAACTGCAAAACGTGGCGTGTCTTTGTTGCTCTTCCCAGATGCATTCTGCTGTCAGAAATACCTTTCAGATTCTTCCCGCGTCTCCGCTGGTTCCGGAACTTTGGGCAACTTGCCTCCTCCTCTCTGAGCCCTGGGTGATGAAGTGGAAAAGAAGAGCCAGGGTGGTGGTCCCTCTCTGGGGTGTCACAAGGCTTGACGTGGGCTGGGATAAAGCAGTGTGCGCGGAGGGCTTTGGAAACCGGAAGTCACTATGTGACCAGCTCTAATGGGAAACTATTTTTAAAAATTCTTCTCTGACCTTTGTCTTTCTTCTTCTCTTTGTTCTCTCTGTGTCCTTTTCACCTGTGTCCTTTTTTCAACATGTTCACTTCCTTGCTCTCAGATCTCTGCCATCTGTGTTCCATCAATTGTGAAAATAAAAGAGTACAAACAGGGGAAAGTCCCTTATGACAGCCAAGAGTTTCAGCAAAAATGTTCTTTTCTCTTCCTCTCTTCTTGTCCTCAGGTATATTTCACAGTGCCTCTCATGCACAGTGGACCCTTTATAAATATAACAATTAATAACAACCCAGAGAGTTATCTGTTTCTACCCCAGTGATGGAATTTACTAGTTACCTATAACACAGATCGTCCGGGTCCTTTCTCCTGGGGCAGATACAGGCTCATTATTTTGGTCTATCAATCTTCTTTCTTTGCCATCCCTCCCAGTGGAGACTGAGAGGCTGGTTATGATACTGAGATAATTTAGCCTCCAAATCTGGCTTCTTGAAACCAAACAGGATGTTTGTTATGCTCATATGACAATATTTTTCAATAACTTAGGATTCACATTTTTACGTTTTTATTTTCCATAAAGCTCAGCTTGGATATAGCATTGTCTGCACTATGGGGACTAACTTTTTATTTGATCTCCTAGGCAGTACAGTCAGAAGCCCATAACAATCAAATGACTTGATTAAGGTCATTTCCTGGGCGGAGTTAGCTTAATCTGTCTAGATCCTGAGCAACTTTCAAAATGACTTTCCTTCAGTCCCCAAAGTAATGGTTTTTCTCCTCACATCAAGTTAAATAAATCATTAAATATAAGGAAGTAGTAAAATAGAAATCTATGGGAAAGTATAAAACTTAACGTGGAGATTAGTCCATATAGGTGTGTTCCTTTTGGTTTTTGATATAATTACATTCAAAGGAGACCATAGGAAAAATCCTTAAAGAGAAAAAATTTAAGTCATGCCCACGCCTTAAATGCTGATTACTTTGTTCTAACTTCTTTGATGTCCCTCAACTAATGTTTATTTTTGTCTGTACTCTTAGTTTTAGCATGCCATACATACACTAAAAGAGGCTCTTAATCTATCAATAGATTTGATAAAAAGCAATGTTTAAGGAGCACTTACTGTATATACAAGATACGAGGCACTAAAAATAACATTAATAAGCAAAAGCAAATCTCATTAATGAGATAGTCCTGCTAGTGAAAGTATAAAAGGAAACTGAGATCGGAATTCTGAAGGAAATGAATATGGTTTTATAAATTTATTTCCCCAAAGAATTGACCAGATTTTGAGGGTATGTCAGTCAGAGAAGTAATCCCAGAGATCTAAAGGGCAAATAGGAATTACAGATAAAAGGTGTGAAGCTTTAGGAGAACTGCAGGTGCAAAGGCCCAGTGGTAGAAAGCTTCTGGCATCTTTGAGGAACTGAAAGGGGGGCAGTATATTTAGAGCTCAGAGAACAAGGGTGCAGTGGTTTAGGTTAAGGAGGGCAAGGTGGACATATCTAGGGTACCCCAGGAGGTCTATATAGACCATCCATGCCAGGTCATGTTGAATTGGCTAAAGCATTTTCAATAAGGAGTGTGATAAAACCAAAATTTTATTTTAAAAGAGATGTTTACTTTCATAGTTAAAGAAGGATAAACTATACTCTCAGAATGAGGAAATATATTTAATTTGAGAAATTTGGAGTATATAGTTCTTTAGCTCACTGTTGTATCACTCATCATATTGTATTACTGTGTATCTTTGTGGGCTGTTGTCTCATAAATATGTCTCACTTGAGATATGAACATTCTTGAGATATTTTTTTCTCATATTTTTTATATATTAGTGCCTAGCACAGTGCCTGGAATATAGTGGTTGATTATTACTTCCATGCTGTACACCTGGAACTAATATAATATTCAATGTCAACTGTGATTGAAAAATAAAAGTTTTTGAGTAGATGAATGGATAGGAGAGAGATGAATGAAAAAATTAGCATTAGTGTTATAAACACATATGGAGTTGTTCTGACTTAGTTTGTATTGTCTAAGATAACTTACAGCTCTCAAATTCTTTTTAGAAATGTATGTACTTCCCTGTTAATTCTCTGTACAATAGGAACCTTTGAATAGATAGAAGTACAGAATGATTACTATTAGTGGCTGGAAGCCTGGAATTAGAGTAATCATCTGATCTATGACACCCTAAACTGTAAAGCTATTAAATTGCGATGGCTGGTGTTCAGTAGCGAAAATGCCATTGGGTCAAACTTTATAAATAGGCAGAATTTTCAGATTAGGGAATGTAAAATCTGGTAAAAGTTGGATAAAGGAGCAGGGTGACTGAGATAGTATTCATATAAGGTAAATAAGGATATGGTGGATTAAGTGGGATCCTCTTCGGTTATGGTTAGTTTTTTTGTGAAGTAACTCAAACCCTCCAGAATTGTGTTGTGTTTTCTCTTAAAGAGAAATATGACGTCCTTTGTGTGGATTTTTTGTCCCCCTCCAAATAAAATGAAATGGTTAAGAAGATGAAAAACAAGAAGTAAACTCTAACAGAGCTATGCTATTTAGGAAGGTAAAATTGCAAGGGGATATTTGAAGTTTCCCAGAGCACATGCTGAGTTGCCGTTGGCTTTGGGTTGGGAGCCATGGCCTTGGAAACTTGTTTGGTGACTGCTAAAACTACTGGACAATCTTAGAAAATACTCTGTGCTTAAATTTTATTTCTAAATGTGAGATGTAAAAAAAAAAAGTGAATTTTAACAGAGACTAATGCTTGCTGGTAGGGTGGGTGTCTGGGGAACCTTTAGGCGATCTCAAATTCAGAACCCTTAAATGGTCTCCATTTCTACCCATTTATATGTTATGAATATCACATTCATTTAGATATTAGATGTTAAAAGGCCAAGCACCATGTTTGGTGTCTACACATCATGGCTTCTGGCATTGGCTTCCAGCATATTTTAAAGGTAAAATCAATATTTTTAAAAATTGGAACAGATATTTGTATTCTGGGTCACATTCAGACTATTCACATTTGGCTTAGAATCACTTCTCAGTGTGATTCTGAACATGACCATAGAATTTTTCCAGCTGAATGTGTGCTCATTGATATTATAAGGCATGTATGTATAAGGTTTCTGTTAAGGTTTTCTGTGTTGCTGAATTATGTTCAAAATGTGAGACTGGTTTCGGACATTATCATTGTAAATAGAAACAGCTCTGTGCCACCTGAAGGTATGAGAGATCAACTACATTAGAGGCAAATTAAGTTTAGTTGGCAGAAAAAAAATAATTTAACTGAACAAATTAGATACTTTCTGTATAGGTAATGAATGATTTCTTTTGTAAAAGGTTTTATTTTTATTGTTTTACCCAAAATGACCTTTTGTATCTTTTTTTCTCCCCTTTTGGCTTCCTTTCTTTGTTTGTGGATGGACCCTGTGAACTTGGCTTTCTCTCTTCTGTACAGGTAAGAAAGGGCAGTTCTGCTGCTTATTTTTTTGGCTTCAGTTATAGCACATAGTGAGAAACATTATTTATCTGTTCAACTGCTATACTTTAATATGCTGAGAATATGCTCCTAAACTTGCAAATAGATGCCTCTTAGGATGTCTCTAAGATGAAACCTTTAAATTATTAATGACATACACTATATGGTGTTATTTAGATCACATGTTGGCATTTGTGTGATGCTTTAGTAAGAGGGATGAGTTTCTGAACATCAGATTGTAAATTGGTTCATCATTTCCCATTGACTTCCATTTTAACTTCTGACTGAATGTCCATTGGCGATCCTGCCTCATGTTTTCAAAGCTGAGCTTCTTTTTTTCTCTAGCTTCATCTCCATCAAGTAGTTAGCAATTCGTAAAGATCAGGAAAATGCACTTGGTAAGTAAGAATGTGGACCATGAACACTTTGTTGATCAAATAGTCTTTTATGTTGTGAATAATCACCACCATCTGTATGGTAGTTTTTCTTTTTTAAAGTAAAATACACATATAATTAAAATAGTATTATTGGTCACTTTGTTTCTGCATCCATCTGACTTTTACAACACATGAATATATTTAATCTTTCACACAAAATTGTTGAATTGAAAAGCATTTTATTTTTACTTTTTGGGGAAAATATGTACAAAACATTTCAAGAATGTATGCATAATGGTACTCTATGTCTAAGACATTCTGGGTGGTCTTTGGAGTATTTGTGCCTTAAGTACTGAGAAGGTATATTATTAGCAAAGTATATGGTACTCAGAAATATTCATGAAAAATAATAAATGATATAGCAGTGGACATGCTAGCCAAACCGTTTCTTCAGTTTCTCTAAAATGCAGCTTTATATCTTAAAAGTATGAGGAAATAGCATTTCTAGCTTCTATTTAGCTTTCGTCCCCAAAGCACTGCCTTTGAAGTTATGATTTAATGTTATATCTCAGCTTTTATTAAGGCTCTTTATAGCAAAATGAGTACTTACAGAACAAAATACAGTTAGTAAATAGCTCTTCATGTTACTAGATGGTTCTTAATTCATCATGATACGCAATAAACTTATGAGATTTTTGTGCCAGGATTTTCTTTTCTGTGTATACAAACATATATTTTTCTCAAATTAGTAAAAAGCCAAAACAAAGACAATGTGTTTCTAGTTTTGATTACCAACAATGAGACTTAGAATTAAATTCTGTTCTTAGTTACAGTAGCTAGCACATTGTAGTTCCTGGTGAATTTTTTTTTCAATATTTCCCCATGTTTTCTAAAAGAAACCTATCATTTTAATAGCACTGTTTCCCTGTGTTGTAATTTTGTGAGTCTCTATCTTTAGGTGACATTGTAAATGGTAAATGATATTAATGTGAACCATAAAAAGAGCTAATGTTCTTTAAGAGTTTCCTAGTACCAGGCACTGGTGTTAACTTGTCTACAAAGGCATGCACACACACACATAATCCTATACTTCCTATATGTTTGGAGCAGAGTTTGTTGATTTGGGGAAAAGCATACATTTACCTCATAGCATATCAGATGATAGTATTCTTAATAGGTCTTTATCCATATAACTCTGCCTATCATTTTTCTGTCTTCTCACTTCTGCTTCTTTCTTCTTATGTATAAGAAGAAATTGCACTCTATTTTCTTATGTAAAGCAAATTATTTCCACTTAGCCTTACCTCTCATACTTAGCTCTGAACCTTCCTTTGTGTATTAGAGACACCCAGAGAGGTATTAAATAGCCTCATTGAGGGAAAATACAGGGATGGGAAAAAAGGAGTTTTATAGTTGTGAATATGCAAAACACAGAATTTATTCTTGTATTATTATTTATTAATTATTGTATTATTTGTATTACAATTGTCAACTTACTTTTGCCCAGCCTGTATATTAAATTTCTGAAGATTAGATCTTTCAAGTTATCTAGGGCAATAATTATAATCAATGGTACCAGTTTATGAGTTCGATTCTTTCAAACATATTTGAATTTAGCAGCAGCTGAGCTTAATTCAATAGGAAAACAACTATAATTAGTTTAGACCCAGCATCTTAATTCTAGAACTGTTACCTGTTTATGCAGTATAACAAAATAAGAGCTTCTGACATATGTTTTCATGGCGACTCCAAAAGAAGAGAGTGAAATGGGAACATACTGATCTAAATCTCAGAGAATGGACTGAAGTCAGAATTGTTGCAAGGAGTCCAATCATTAACAAATATTTTCAATGTATTTTAAGATTACAAATAAAAATAAATGTGCAGGGCAGAATTGTAAGGGCATTAAAATGACTAAAATCTAAACAGTTTTACAATGCTGAAAGACTTATGAGATAACTATTTTGCATCAACTGGAGTAAGAATGCATTTAAAATATTTATGCATGTTATTACAGTGCTGAAAATGCTGAGGATATTTAAATGACATGGTTACAGATTGTCTTTTTAAGTACCAAACAATTGCATTTCATGGCTATGATGTCACTTGAGAGACATATTTTATTGGCTCATCTGTTTTCTCTGGTCTATAAATAGAACTCCCCAGAATATCTAGAGTGGCAATCTATTAAATATAGGTCTTTTCACAGCATTTGCTGGGTCATAAACAGACTTGTAGATAACCCCATGCTCTGTTTCTATTATTGTATTAACACAGCCAGGCTATGTTGCTCCAAATATTGGAGCATACAGTGCTATTTGTTGTCCTAGCAATCAATATTGAATGACATCTGGACAGCCTGGAGAAGCCATCTATGATGAAACACAACAAGGACCCTTACTGCTATTGTATATTTAGGACATGAGTGTGTGGCCTGTGACTCTGAGCATTCTGGATACTTAACCATAATGATTTTCTTGACTTTCAGTCTGGGGGACTATAATAATATAATAAACATAATGATATAATAATAATATAATAATATAATATAAGGGGACTAAATTCTTAACATAATTTACCTTCTTGGACTAGTTCTGAAGAAGACCCATGCTAATCCAAATATTATTATATTTCATAGCTGTTAAGTTCAAAGGAGAGTCCATTTATTTGAGGGAATTATGCTATTATTTTTTGCTAACTGAACACATTTTGAAAAGCTAAAAGAATAATTGTGACTAATGCTGAAAGTTGTTCCCAAAGCTACATGCTTACTCTCTGGTATTTCTTCCCGTAGTTAATGTTTCAGGGTTCTGTGGCAGGTTAGAAGATCTCAAGGACACACTCAGACTACTATTAATAAGAAAATGGGAAAAGTGGAGAGACACTTTACTTTCAAAGGGAGAAAGGGGATAGTCCTATTACAGGGTTATTAATAACTTTATAATGATAGTATTAATGTGTATAAAATGCCCAGAACACTCCAGATATATGGTTGTGAGGGAGAGAAGCATGAAAATGAATGTGGAGTTTCCCAGTTGTATGCTCTTAACTGTGACATTTGTTATTAATGAATTATCTGCCACCACCTGCTTATATTCCAGCTTCACGCTAAAAGGCATGTGGGCCTCACTGGGGCAGTTCTGGTGATAAGTTATACCTTAGCTGTGAGCAATATTTCCTACTAGTCAACCCGTATACACATAAGCTTGTCCAGCCTCAGAGTGTTGCTGAATAAACCCTTCAGAGAGATTATGGTCTGATGCCTATGCTCATTTTGTGCTCTTTCCAGCTCTCTCAGCCCCAGACAGCCTTGCTCATAGGTATATCTCAAGTATCTCCTGTGTCACTTTTTTTTTTATCACTTGCTTATTGTCTCCAATGAATTCATTCATAATATAACATGAATCATAATTAATGTTTATTAATAAATCCTTCCCATGGCACCTCCCCTCTATTTTCCTTACCCAGGTAATCAATATAAACAAATACACATCTTGCATTTTCTTAGAGCTATCCCTCATTCTAACTTCTACTCAGTAATTGAATAAAGCATTCAGTAATCACCAAAGTTATATTCTTACCTTGTCTTTCTTCCTTGTCTGTGCCTTCTTTAGAAGTGCTTGGTACCTAGTAATTGTATCTGGCACATAAAAATCAATTGAGTTAAACTGAATTGCAAATCTATTATATATGTTTTTGTCCAACACTGGAAAACTCACCCCTCTCTGCTAACTGCAACTGGACATTCTGGTACCGCACTTCTGCTTCCCATGTTAGCAATGTGCTCCACAGAGGCTTGATAGCTGTTTTTTAGTAAATTTAGTCACTTAGCAAATATTTACCTGTCTCAGCCTGGCTATGTAGTATTGTGAAGGTATGGACTTGGGAATGAAGGCTACTGTATGTTGGGTTATTTATGTTAATCTTCACTGTAGCTCAGTGGACATCATCATCACCAGAAGATTTTTTTCTTCCAGGTATGACAGAGGCATTATTAAACTCTTATTTTCTTAGTCTATGTCAACAGAAAAATTGAAGTCTTGTTTAATAATGAAGTGAGTAGATCTAGTTTCAACCCAAATTTTATTATTGGGGTTCTAATTCTGTCTTCCTTAATGACTATGGGGGCCCCTACATTTATACTTCTCAAAGGTTTATTTATATGAACTCTTGTGTTTTCTATTTTCCTCTCTCACCTGTGGATTGTGGTAGGTCAGATTGTCTTGTTGTTCTTCTGCCTGGTACTGCCGCTACATCTAACTCCTGTTTCACAGATGCCGCCATTTTGTTGGTTAGACCACATTCTCTAGGGACTTGGTTCATTCTGTCTGCTTGTGCTGCTAAGTCCTCACATTCCCCAGGCAGTAACATTCTCTCTATAGTGACTAGAAAGAACCTCAGTTTCTTCAGCCAACCTTAGAGAGCTTATTATCTCATTTTATTTTAAACTTGTTCCCTTAAAGAACAGTTGTTGAGAGGCTGGACTTAGGGCTATTCTGTGATACTACTCTGTGTCATAGGTATATCTTCCTCCCTCTTCCTGACCTAACCCTATGTTAGGGTGCATAGACTTCAATTTCTCCTTAGTAAGCTGAGTATTTTGCCTTTTGGGACATTCTATATCTCTCTTTTTCCTTGTAGAATTTTAGTCCTAATGTCTACAGATAGTCAGTCCCAAGATATCTTACTATTTCTAACAGGGAGATTTTATTTCTTTGAATAATGGCTTTTACTGAGACCCTAATACATAAATGTGTGCATATGTGAACTCCTCCATGACTTTTAAATACAAATTAAAATCTACTTGAGTCTCCTTATAGTACAGTACAGTACGAAAGTACAGTAGCTTCCCTTTGGGGGAATCCTCCCCCCTTTAAAATTTCTGTGAAACTTGAGGGATTATCCAGTTCAAATGGGGGCTGAAAGGTCATTCAATTTCCATTATAAGAGAGCAGAGATCGAATCTTCTTCAGTTTGCTAGTAATATTTACTTGTGGCTGCCAAGTTGGGTGGCTGTTGACAAAGTCCTGCTCCCTGCTATGACATATGCTGCTAATTCACATCTCCATGCCAACCAAGGGCATTCTGCTAATGTTGACTTTTAAGTGAGGACAACTTCAATTTTCCAGAGCTGTGCTCACAGAATGATGACCTTCACTTGGTTCCCCAAGGTCATGGCTTTCCAAGATCCACTATTTTCTTAAAGCCTCAAAGACCTGTATGTAGAGGTTGGGCAGCTTTTCTCTTTCTGATCTTAAAACACAAAAGGTTGGACTATACCCATTTCCCAGACAGTTCATCACTTTGAAGAAGATTTCTTTAATGACTCTGGTATCCCTCTCTTCACCTTTTTTAATGTTTTTTTTTTTTTTTTTTTTTTTTTTACTTTTAAAAGTTTAATTACAAAATTAACATTAACAGGGTGACATTGGTCCACAAGAGTACATAGGTTTCAGGTAAACATTTCTATAGCATTTGAACTGTTGATTATGTTGTATACTCATCACCCAAAGTCAAATCAATTTCTGTCACCTTATATTTGTCCCTCTTTACAGCCTTCCCTCTCCCCTCATACACCTCCCTCCCCTACATCCACTCCCCCCCACCCCATAACCACTTCACTTTTATCTATGTCCATGAGTCTCATTTTTATTATTTTTTTAATTTTTTTTTTTGTTTTGATGGGCCATCATCTTTAATCCTAGCTTGCACCCGGTGGGCAAGTAAAAACACACACTGGGTTTCAACACCCACTCATTCAGTGCTCACAAAGCTACTGACTTATCCGAGTTTCCTAGAATCAAAGGTTTCTAGCTCACCAGACTTATTCACCTCTGTTCCCCATCTCCTTTCTTCTCCCTGCACAAACTCTGCACTAACTGGCTTCTCCCTCAGCACTCCACCATCTTGGCTGCTTCTTCTAGCCTCCTCCATGTGCCCTTTCTCTGCTCTTTTCTCTAATGCTAATCACAGAACCGAGAGCGAGTCTCAGTTTTAAATCACACCTCTGTATAAAATCATAAAGTTCTTAGCTTTTTCTGATTTACTTATTTCATTCAATATAATGTTCTCAAGATCCATCCATGTTGTTATAAAATGTCACTATGTCATCATTTCTTATGGCTGAGTAGTATTCCATTGTATATATGTACCACTTCTTTTTTTTTATACTAATTTTATTTTTTTAATGGGGTGACATCAATAAATCAGGATACATATATTCAAAGATAACAAGTCCAGGTTATCTTGTCGTTCAATTATGTTGCATACCCATCACCCAAAGTCAGATTGTCCTCTGTCACCTTCTATCTTGTTTTCTTTGTGCCCCTCCCCCTCCCCCTTTCCCTCTCCCATTCCCCCCTCCCCCCTGTAACCACCACACTCTTATCAATGTCTCTTAGTTTCACTTTTATGTTCCACCTACCTATGGAATAATGCAGTTCCTGGTTTTTTCTGATTTCTTATTTCACTTCTTATCATGTTATCAAGATCCCACCATTTTGCTGTAAGTGTTCCGATGTCATCATTTCTTATTGCTGAGTAGTATTCCATAGTGTATATGTGCCACATCTTCTTTATCCAGTCATCTATTGACGGGATTTTTGGTTGTTTCCATGTCCTGGCCACTGTGAACAATGCTGCAATAAACATGGGGCTGCATGTGTCTTTACGTATCAATGTTTCTGAGTTTTTGGGGTATATACCCAGTAGAGGGATTGCTGGGTCATAAGGTAGTTCTATTTTCAGTTTTTTGAGGAACCACCATACTTTCTTCCATAATGGTTGTACTACTTTACATTCCCACCAACAGTGTATGAGGGTTCCTTTTTCTCCACAGCCTCTCCAACATTTGCTATTACCTGTCTTGCTAATAATAGCTAATCGAACAGGTGTGAGGTGGTATCTCATTGCCGTTTTGATTTGTATTTCTCTAATAGCTAAAGAAGATGAGCATCTTTTCATATATCTGTTGGCCATTTGTATTTCTTCCTGGGAGAAGTGTCTGTTCATATCCTCTTCCCATTTTTTTATTAGATTGTTTGTTTGTTGTTGAGTTTTATGAGTTCTTTGTATATTTTGGATATTAGGCCCTTATCTGAGCTGTTGTTTGAAAATATCATTTCCCATTTAGTTGGCTTTCTGTTTATTTTGTTATCAGTTTCTCTTGCTGAGCAAAAACTTCTTAGTCTGATGTAGTCCCATTCATTAATTTTTGCCTTCACTTCTCTTGCCCGTGGAGTCAAATTCATAAAATGCTCTTTAAAACCCAGGTCCATGAGTTGAGTACCTATGTCTTCTTCTATGTACTTAATTGTTTCAGGTCTTATGTTTAGATCTTTGATCCATTTTGAGTTAATTTTTGTACAGGGGGAGAGACTGTAGTCCAGTTTCATTCTTTTGCATGTGGCTTTCCAGTTTTCCCAGCACCATTTATGGAAGAGGCTTTCTTTTCTCCATTGTGTGTTGTTGGCCTCTTTATCAAAAATTATTTGACTATATATATGTGGTTTTATTTCTGGACTTTCTATTCTGTTCCATTGGTCTGAGTGTCTATTTTTTCTGCCAATACCATGCTGTTTTGATTGTCGTGGCCCTATAATAGAGTTTGAAGTCAGGTATTGTAATGCCCCCAGCTTCATTCTTTTTCTTTAGGATTGCTTTGGCTATTCGGGGTTTTTTATAGTTCCATATAAATCTGATGATTTTTTGCTCTATTTCTTTAAAAAACGTCATTGGAAGTTTGATGGGAATTGCATTAAATTTGTATATTTCTTTGGGTAATATAGCCATCTTGATTATATTTATTCTTCCTAGCCAAGAACAAGGTATATTCTTCCATCTCATTATATCTTTTTCGATTTCCCTTAACAATGGTTTATAGTTTTCATTATATAAGTCCTTTACATTCTTTGTTATGTTTATTCCTAAGTATTTTATTTTTTTTGTTGCAATCGTGAAGGGGATTATTCTTTTGAGTTCCTTCTCAGTTGTTTCATTGTTGGCATATAGAAAGGCTATTGACTTCTGTATGTTAATTTTGTATGCTGCGACCTTACTGTATTGGCTTATTGTTTCTAGTAGTCTTTTTGTGGATTCTTTGGGGTTTTCGATGTATAGGATCATATCATCTGCAAAAAGTGATACCTTTACTTCTTCTTTTCCGATATGGATGCCTTTTATTTCTTTGTCTTGTCTGATTGCTCTACCTCTAGTACCACATTAAATAAGAGTGGAGAGAGTGGACAACCCTGTCTTGTTCCTGATTTAAGGGGGAAAGCCTTCAGTTTAGTGCCATTTAATATGATGTTAGCTGATGGTTTATCATATACGGCCTTTATCATGTTGAGATATTTTCCTTCTATACCCATTTTGTTGAGAGTCTTAAACATAAAATTGTGTTGTATTTTATCGAAAGCCTTTTCTGCGTCTATTGATAAAATCATGTGGTTTTTGTTCTTTGTTTTGTTGATATGGTGTATTACGTTAACCGTTTTACGTATGTTGAACCATCCTTGAGATTCTGGGATGAATCCAACTTGATCATGATGTATTATTTTTTTAATATGTTGTTATATTCGATTTGCTAGTATTTTGTTTAGTATTTTAGCATCTGTATTCATTAGAGATATTGGTCTGTAGTTTTCTTTTTTTGTGCCATCCTTGCCTGGTTTTGGTATGAGGGTTATGTTGGCCTCATAAAATGTGTTTGGAAGTATTGCTTCTTCTTCAATTTTTTGGAAGACTTTGAGTAGAATAGGAACCAAGTCTTCTTTGAATGTTTGATAAAATTCACTGGTATAGCCGTCAGGGCCTGGAATTTTATTTTTGGGGAGGTTTTTAATGGTTTTTTCTATTTCTTCTCTACTGATAGGTCTGTTTAGGCTTTCTGCTTCTTCTTGACTCAGTCTAGGAAGGTTGTATTGTTCTAGGAATTTATCCATTTCTTCTAGGTTGTTGAATTTAGTGGCATAAAGTTTTTCATAGTGTTCTACAATAATTCTTTGTATATCTATGGTGTCCGTGGTGATTTCTCCTCTTTCATTTTGGATTTTGTTTATATGAGTTCTTTCTCTTTTTTCCTTGGTAAGTCTTGCCAAGGGTTTGTCAATTTTGTTGATCTTTTCAAAGAACCAGCTCCTTATTCTATTAATTTTTTCTATAGTTTTTCTGTTCTCTAATTCATTTATTTCTGCTCTGATTTTTATTATCTCCTTTCTTCGGCTGGTTTTGGGTTGTCTTTGTTCTTCTTCTTCTAGTTCCTTAAGGTGGGAAGTTAAGTGGTTCACTTGGGTTCTCTCTTGTTAGTTCATATATGCCTGAAGTGATATGAACTTCCCTCTTATCATTGCTTTTGCTGCATCCCATATATTCTGATATGTCGTATTGTCATTTTCATTAGTCTGTATATATCTTTTGATCTCTGCACTTATTTCTTCTTTGACCCATTCATTTTTTAAAAGTATGTTGTTTAGTTTCCACATTTTTGTGAGATTTTTTTCCTCTTTTTTGCAGTTGAATTCTATTTTCAAGGCTTTATGATCAGAAAATATGCTTGGTAAAACTTCAATTTTTCTGAATTTGCTAATGTTGTTTTTGTGGCCCAACATATGGTCAATTCTTGAGAATGATCCATGTACACTGGAGAAGAATGTATACTCAGTCACTTTGGGATGAAATGTCCTGTAGATGTCTATCATATCCAGGTGCTCTAGTGTTTTGTTTAAGGCCACTATGTCTTTGTTGATTCTCTGTTTGGATGACCGATCTAGAGCCGTCAGCGGTGTATTGAAGTCTCCAAGTATGATTGTGTTTTTGTCAGTTTTTGTTTTAAGATCAATAAGTAGCTGTCTTATATATTTTGGTGCTCCTTGGTTTGGTGCATATATATTAAGAATTGTTATGTCTTCTTGATTCAGTGTCCCCTTAGCCATTATGAAATGGCCATTTTTGTCTCTGAGTACTTTTCCTGTCTTGTAGTCAGCATTATCCGATATGAGTATGGCTACACCTGCTTTTTTTTGGATGTTATTTGCTTGGAGTATTGTTTTCCACCTTTCACTTTGAATTTGTTTTTATCCTTGTTACTTAGATGAGTTTCCTGTAGGCAGCATACAATTGGATTTTCTTTTTTAATCCATTCTGCTACTCTGTGCCTTTTTATTGGTGAGTTTAATCCGTTTACATTTAGTGTAATTATTGATACTTGTGAGTTCCCTGTTGCCATTTTATATCTTGCTTTCTGTTAGTTTTGTGTCTTGTTTGATCCTTCTCTTTCATTTTTCTATCTTTTGTTTTTATTTGGTTGTATTCCATACATCTTTCCTCTGTTGCTATCTTTTTTATCTCATGTGCTTCTGTGGTGGTTTTTTCAATGGTGGTTACCTTTGAGTAATGAAAAGGGTCCCTACCCTGTTCATTGTAGCAAACTATTTTGTGAGTACTTTTGCACTCCATCGTCCTTTGCTACTGTTAATCTCCATCTTCTTCCCCTCTCTCTTTTTGTTGTTGTCACAGTTTAAATTTGGTTTTATTGTGTTCTTCTTGTAGCTTTTACTTGTGGCTCTGGTTTTTTTTTGTTCTTTGTATCTGATTGGAGAACCCCCTTTAGTAATTCCTGGAGTGGGGGTTTTCTGATGATAAATTCCCTCATCTTTTCTGAATCTGTGAATGTTTTTATTTCTCCTTCATATTTGAAGGATAGCTTTGATGGGTATAGTATTTGTGGCTGAAAGTTCCTCTCTTTCAGGACTTTAAATATTGGGGTCCACTCTCTTCTAGCTTGTAGAGTTTCTGCTGAGAAATCTGATGATAATCTAATGGGCCTTCCTTTATATGTTGTATTCTTCTTTTCCCTAGCTGCCTTGAGAATTTTTTCTTTGCTGTTGGTTTGTGTCAATTTCATTATGATATGCCTTGGAGTAGGTTTGTTGGGGTTAAGAAAACTCGGAGTTCTGTTTGCTTCTTGAACGTGAGGCTTTAGTTCTTTCCACAGGCTTGGGAAATTCTCATCTATTATTTGTTTGAGTATATTCTCCATTCCATTTTCTCTCTCTTCTCCCTCTGATATACCTATTATTCTTATGTTATTCTTTCTGATGGAGTCAGATAATTCTTGTAGGGCTATCTCATTTTTTTTTAATTTTTGAGTCTCTTTCTTCTTCTCTGTGTTGTGCCTCAAGTTGCTTGTCTTCTATTTCACTAATCCTCTCTTCTATCTGACCTGTTCTATTAGCTAAGCTTGTTACTTCGTTTTTCAGCTCGTGAATTGAGTTTTTCATCTCTGTTTGATTTGTTTTTATAGTTTCAATTTCCTTGGACATATATTCTTTGTGTTTATTGAGTTGTTTTCTGAGCTCCCTAAATTGCCTTTCTGTGTTTTCTTGTATATCTCGGAGGATTTTTAGGATTTCTATCTTGAATTCTCTGTCATTTAGCTCCAAGGTTTCCAATATATTAAATTTTTCTCCATAGATTTTTCCTCATTTAGCTGTGTTACCTCTCTTTCTTTTGTATCCATGATATTTGATTTTCTCTTCCTTAATGGCATCTGAGGGTGGTTTTGTTGATAGTATTAATGAGATTTAATAAAGAATAAAAAGTTAAAAAAAATAAAAAAATAAATCAAAAAGAGTTGTTTTTTTAAAAAAAAATTAATAATAAAATAAAGGAAAGTAAAATAAAATAAAAATTAAAAAAAAAGGAAATTATTCCCCCCCTCCTTTTTTCCTCTCCTCTCCTCTCCCCTCTTTTTTGAGAAAATCTTGTGGTGAACTGTGAATTATAACAAACAATGCCTGTGATGGAGGGCCTGAATTGGGGAAAAGTAATAAAGGGGCAAAAAAAAAAAAGAAAAAAAAAAAGAAAAAAAAGGGGGTATAGACCCAGAAAAAGCAAATAAGGAAAAAATTTGGGTCAAGAATAAAATGATTTGCTTTTAGGTGTTGTTTGTCTAAGAGTTATGATGAGAGGAATAAGAGGAAAACAGAAAAATGGGGGGACAAATTAAAAAATTATTATTGTATTTAGTGGAACAAGAACTAGATAAAATGGAGAGCCAGGGATGGGAGCACTGCTAGTGAGTTAAAAAGGTGAAGTAAAAACCACCCAAAATGCCACAAACATAACTTTGAGTCCCAGATAAGATAATTTGTTTGTTATTGAGGTTTGAATGAGAGGAGATGTAAAGGAGAAAGGAAGAAACTAATATAGAGGGAGAAAAGAAAGAGAGAGAGAGAAAAAAAGAGGGAACCACTAAAAGAAGAAAAAAGAAAGGAGAGAGAGATAGAGAGAGAGAGAGAGAGGGAGAGAGTTAAGGGTTTTGGAGTGCAACCCTCATAGAGAGAAAGGAAGAGGAGAGAAAAGATAATGGGAGATGTAACACTTATGGGTAGTGTAGTTCAAGGAGAGGAGAGAGTAAGACCGGCAGAGAGTTAATCGGCCAAATTGGAGGAGGAAAAAAAGTATCAAGAATGAAGATAAGAGAAACAAATGAACAAATATAATAAAATGGGATAGGTTATAAAGTCTGCAGATTATTCTTGATTTTGAGAGGTTATCTTCTTGCTTTTTCTTTTCTTTCCCTCTTTCTGGTCGGTGACTCTGTACCCCGGGTTCTGCCCCTTTGGCACGCTCAGGTAGAGATTTGCAGTTGATAAATCTCTATGGCAATGTCATGTATTATGCTTTAGTTTCGTTGGCAGTCGAGGCTCATTAGCATTTATAGGCTCCGACAGTGAGAGAGTAATTCCTGTTCCTGGAGCCTTTCTCCTAGTCTTTCCTTCCTCAATTAGTAGCCTGAAAATCCAGCTATGGGGTTGCTGCTGCCTCTGCCTGGATAGTAAGAGGCTCAAAGAGCTGGCAACTCCCCACTCTATTTCCACTCAGCACAGGGCTCTGGGTAAGGCTCAGTCAGTCAGAGCTGCTAGCATAATCAGGCGGGCTTTTCGCCCACTCAAAGACCTCTGGCTCTGCCACTCTGTCCGGTAACACAGGCAGGTGCCCACTTTCGGGGCGCTTGGAGGAAACTCTCGCTCACTATCTGCGTGCGCAGACTAGGATATCCGGCCAGCAGTCTCACGCTCTGAGTGAAACCCCCAACCGCATGGAAAAGTTGCAGCGTTGGAATTGGCTCTCGCTCCGTCCCCGTGCGCAGCTTTTGCAAGGCGCTGGGGTGGCCCAAGATTCTGCTTTGACCCACACAAAGGCCCCTGACTCTGCCCCTCTGTGCGATAACACGGGCGCGCACTGCCAAGGCACTCGGAGGAACCACTCACTATCTGCGCGCGCAGACCAGGATATGAGGCCGGCCGCGTTTCCCTCTGAGTGAAACCCCCACCAGCATGGAAAATTTCGACCGTTGGAATTAGTTCTCGCTCCCTCCCGTGCGCAGCTTTCCCAGGGTGCTGGGGCTGCCCAGAGATTCTGCTTTTGGCTCACAGAAAGGCCTCTGACTCTGCCTCTCTGTGGGGTAACACGGGCAGAGCTTAGGAAGAAATCTCTCGCCCACTAACTGTGCACTGACCAGGAGATCGGGTAAAATGGCTGCCCCGCTTGTCTTTCTTTGTTTGGGTTTGGCGCGACTGTTAGCTTGTATTGCCCGGGTTGCCACAGGATCAGTTTTTCCTTGGCTTGGATCTCCGTGCCACAGCCTGGTTCGGACGTTTGTGCCACGGCCTGGATCTATTCACCCCCTTTGCCTGCCTCAGTTTCTATATTCACAGTTACCAGAGAAAGCCGCCCTGTTTAGGTTAGTGAGGAAGGCGGAGCATTTCTTACTCCCTATTTCCTTCGGGGTTTGGTTATATATTTAGCCAATTTTTCACTCGACCATACCTTCGGGTGTATTGCGAAGCATCTGGAGGCTCCAAGTATAGGTTTTTCTGTTTCTGGTTGAAGATCTTGTTGAGTTTTGGGGGAGATTTATCGGTATCGCTTCCTACCCCGCCATTACTCTGACGTCATCGCCCTGTACCACTTCTTTTTTATCCAGCCCTCTATTGAGGGATACTTTGGTTGTTTTCATGTCTTGGCCACTGTGAATAATGCTGTGATGAACATGTAGGTGTGTGTTTCTTTACGTACAAATGCTTTTGAGTTTTGGGGGTATATACCAAGTAGAGGGATTACTGGGTCATAGGTAATAATATTCTTAACTTTTTGAGGAACCACCATACTTTTTTCCATAATAATTGTACTAATTTGTATTCCCACCAGCAGTGAATGAAGATTTCTTTTTCTCCACAGCCTCTCCAACACTTGTATTACCTGTCTTATTGGTAATAGCCAATCTAATGGTGTGAGGTGGTATCTCATTATAGTTTTTATTTGCAATTCTAGAATAGCTAGTGAAGATGAGCATCTTTTAATATACCTGTTGGCCATCTGTATGTCCTCTTGGGAGAAGTGTCTTTTCAGGTCCTCTCCCCATTTTTTTTGTCAACTAAAAATATTTAATTATTCTGATACTGGCAGTGTGGACTGCTCGGGAGGGCAAAGGAGGGGTGTCTGAAAGCTACAGCATCTGAAGAACTTTACTAAACAATCTTTCCATTTCCCCACATCCTTCATTTTGTGGTAAAGTACAATAGAACCCAAATAAACTCTACATGTTAACTCTCTCCATTTTTTAATTGAATTGTTTGCTTGTTTGTTGCTGAGCTTTGTGAGTTCTTTAAATATTTTGGATATTAACCCCTTATTGGAGCTGTTGTTTGCAAATATCATCTCCCATTTGGTTGGCTACCTATTTGTTTTGTTGTCAGTTTCTTTTGCTGTGCAAAAGCTTTTTAGTTTGATATAGTCCCATTCATTTATTTTTGCCTTTACTTCTCTTGCCTTTGGGGTCCTGGATTTCAAAGTAATTCTCGACACCTCCCTCTCTATATAAAAATAAAGCAATTTGCTTTATGTACACATTTTAATAATGATAATAATTTTTAGGATGTTTTACAGGGTTTAAAGTTATTCATTATTGCATTTATTCTTCACAATCACTCTCAAGATTGAAATCATCATTCTGTCAGTGTGAGGCATAGGCAGTGTGGAGTAAATTTTCTTCAGAGCGGTATTGACACTTACCAGTAAATAAATGAATGTCATTCTCTTGACCTTTATAATGCTGGGGAAAAAGTTAATATTCTAACTTATGAACTGAATTATGTTTCCTCAATACCAAAATATTAAATGTGTTGTGGTTTTGTTTTGCCAAAAAGATATGAGAAAAGAGTAAATTGTTACTTTCTCTTTTTTTTTAATGGCCATGCCTCCTTAACTTCAAATGACATGCTGAAAATTGGATTGGTAGAATGATGAAAGGACGGAGGCAAGTATAGGAAGTTATGAGAAATATGACTTATTAAGGTATGGATGTTAACATGTCACATTTTAAAACAAATATACAGAGTAAATACTGTTATAATATTTCAGAATGGCTGTGTGACTTATCTAAGATCTCATGGTCATTGCTTAGAAACCTTTATTAGTTCAAAGCCAGGATTCAAACATTCTGTCCTTACTCTCTGTTTAAATCTTTTCACTGTGCCAATGATTCTAATGATCTGTGATGTATCAGAATAAGTTGTGGAGCCTATTACAATTAGAAATGTCTGGAACTGCTATGTATTTACTATAGCACACTCTCTAAAGGTAGGTAGGGTCTAGGAATTAGCAATTTTATTAAGTTCCACTGAAAATTTTGCACCTTCAAGCTTCAGCTTCAGAATCATCAGAAACTCATACACATATCCAAAGGAAGGGGTAAGAAGAAGAGACAGAGTGCTTTGGGGCACATGCCCCAGCACACACACCAGGGAAACCCATTAGTATGGGGTTAACATAGAGGTAATTAACATAGAGGTAATAGGATAACCTTTATATTGCTACTGGTTCCAATAATAATCTATGCTTCAGTGTAACTAGTATTGTTGGGAGACTTTCTTTGAAACCTCTCTTTGATAAATACTTAAAGTGTATAGCACCATAAAGAATGATTGGGAATATTTTTGCCCTAAAGATAAGTAGAGTTTGACTGCATCCAGTGGTGGGTCTGGTTATTTCACTCTACCCTTCACTTCCCATTCCTCCTGTCCTCCCTCCTGCCTCCCCCTCCCCATGCTGCTCTGCTGCTTTCCTTCTCATTCTGGGTTTGTGTCTTTTTACCACTCCTGACTGATATGATATTGTCTTTTTCCACAATCACTTTAAGGGAGATTTTAATGGTTTTTTCTACATCTCATTTATAACACCCAGTGCTTATTCAATAGATTCGAGAATTTATTAGTGCAGAATTTGTTAATGGAATGAGAGCCCCCCCCCTTTTTAATGTTGGCATTAAGATTGAGGATGCTCTGTCATGAGAATTTTTTTTAATAGAAATTAAATTTACTCTGGTCAGGGCACATACAGGAACAGATCATTGTTCTTGTCTCTTTCTCTTGCACTCTCTTTGTAAAATCAATAAATATGGTGTGAATGAAAAAAAAAAGAAATTAATGAGAAAACATTGGTCCATAGAAACACATAGATTTCAGTTGTCATTTCCATAGCATGTGAACTATTCATTGCATTGTGTGCCCATCAACCAAAGTCAGACCACTTTCCATCACTGTATATTTGACCTTCTTATTCCCCTCCCATTTGCTCCCTTTACTCTAGTAACCACTTCACTTTTGTCTATTTCTGTGAGTTTCAGTTTTATATTTCACAGATGAATGAAATCATATAGTGCTTAGCTTTTTCTGATTTACTTATTTTGCTTAGCACAATATTCTCAAGGTCTATCCATATTGTCATAAATGGCACTATGTCATTCATGGCTGAATAGTATTTCATTGTATATATGAACCACATTGTATATATATATACCACATCATTTTTATCCTATGCTCTGTTGAGGAAGACTTTGGTTGTTTCCATGTCTTGGCCACTATGAATAATGCTGCAATGAACATGGGGGTGCATGTGTCTTTGCATACAAATGTTTTCTGGCTTTTCCTGTAGAAATCCAGAAGATAATTTTTGTTTTGAGAGCTGTTGCACTTGTAAGAAATATATAGTATTTCTCCTATTTTGTTTTTAATTAATTAATTAATTAATTTAGATTAGTTAGCAATTTCCTTATTGCCAATATTTTATAATACACTTCATTAAGAGAAAACACCTTTATTTTACTGTTCCTTCCTTAGAATTTTAACAGTACCTTGAACACTGAGCGCTTGTGGTTTTCCATCTTAGGTGGAAAGAGTTGATGAGGATAATGCCACAGCATAAGCGGAAAGATTGTTTTTGTTTTGTTGATGGATTCTCTTAGTGATTTCTTTACTCCTGTTCAACCTGAAATTATTAAGAGTTTAATAAAAAGAGTATATTGCCTCTTAACTTAAAGTATCACTTAATAAAGACACTAATATCATTCCAGCCTGGGGAAGAGGAGGGTAACTGATAGGACTTTATTGAGCCAGAAGTTGGTACCTGTGCAAGTGTGTGGCCAAGACATTAATTTTCATATTCTTGAATACATCCCTTTGCACACCTCTCATAATTGATTTGTAAAAATATACATACATTTCAAAGCATGTGTCTTTTCTTTTAACTCATCAATATTTAGACTTATTCTCAAATACTGGCTACTCTTGTGAACAGGGAAGTAGTTTCTCTCACTGCTTCAGCATGCTGCCTAGACACAAGGCAGCACCCTGGAGGGAGCACCCTGCTCCAAGTAGAATGCCATTGGCTGAGCCGTCTTGGTTAACTGGGCCACCTAGGGGCAGCATGCAGAGGTAGAAGGACTCAGAAGTAGAAATTGATCCCAGGACTAATTTGCTATTTGGGCCATGAAGAGGGTGAGAAGAAAGGGCAATGAGCCAAAGAGAGCACTCACCATAGAAAAGGAAGTTCCAAGGACAGGGCTATGCTCCAATCCAGTTACACCGAAAACCCTTTTTATTCTGTTCCTAAATGTTCTACCCCAGATTCCAGTGAACACATTTTATTCCTGTTTTTCATTTTGTATTTAATTTGGGGCAGACTTCATTCTGCCTGAGAATGAAGTGAGGACTATGGACAGAGCATGTCTGGTATTCCTATAAATTACTCCGTAAAGCTCTGGGACCTTGTTTCCAAAGATGACCAACATCAACTCCTTTTTTTTTTATGTGCACACACTGCTTTCTCCTCCAAGAAGGGGTATCTATAGTTCCTCTCCTTGAATGGGCAGGCTGGCCTGAATGGCTTTGGTCAATTAAATGTGGCCGATGTGCCATTCTGGGTCTTCTTTCCATTTGGCTATTTGCCAAGTAAGGGATCTGACTACTCAAGACTACTTCTGATAGATGAGCCTCACAGAGAAGTTATGCAGACAGACATGCCTGCTCCCACAGCCTTCTGCAGGTTTTCTAACCGTCCCAGGTGAGATGCCAGACAAAATGAAAATCTGGTCTGTGCTGAACTGGATTGAACCTTTCCTGCTCCATGTTGTGTCTTTTGGTGTTGGGTGTCTGTATAGATGGGCCTGTTCTGGCTGTGCCATGTGAATGGAATCACTCAGCATGTGGTCTTTTGTTACTGGCTTTTTTCATTTAGCATCCAGGTTGTAGGTTTTTAAGGTTCATCTATGTTGCAACATATATTGGTACTTCATTCCTTTTTATTGCCAAATAATATTTCATTGTATGGAAATACCATAGTTTGCTTATACATTTATCAGTTGGTGGACATTTGGACTGTTTGGCTATTACAAATAATGCTGTGATGAACATTCATGTACAGGTTTTTATATGGATATATGCTTTTAGTTTCCTTGGGTATGTTTCTATGAGCAAAATAACCTGTGCTTTAAAAGTATCACTCTGTCTGCTGTGTTGAGAGTAGAATTGGGAGGATGGTCAAAGGTAGAGGCTATTACAGTAATCCAGATGAGAGAGGATGCTGATATCAGGATAAATTATTTTGACCAACCACAGGTCCTAGGTGACAGCCTCGGTGACAGCCACTGCTTAGGATAGGTGCCATTATAACACACCAAGGGGTCTACCTGCCATCCTGGAAATGGCATGAAAAGCCTCATATATAATGGATTAACACTCAGTAGTATATGTTTTCTAGAGAGAGTTTCTATTCATAGATCTAATGATACTCTACCAGATCAATATAAAATCTATTAAAATACAACAGTCCAATAATATTAGAGCCACAAGACATAACTGTAGTTGGCATGCAATGAAGAGTTTTGTGGCCATATAATTTAAATGCTCTTACCAATTATAGGCTTCCCCAGCTGTGAAATGCATTATAGCTTATGACATGTCAAGGCAATATCTATTTTTATTTGGTAGAGTGAAAGTCTGAGTGGAAGGAATTGTGGGAGGAGATAGAGATAGAAAAAACATAGAGCCCGCGTATCTTTTGACTACAGAATGTCTTTTGGGGGTGATGAGAAAGGGAGAGAAAGAGAGAGAGAGAGAGAGATGTCACAACCCATATCTGTCAAGTTCTGATGCCCATGGTTAATGAGGTCATTAGTATATTGTGCCTATGCTGCTGATTAGAACCTAATGGTCTGTTTGCTAAACAGAAGGGTGTCTATACTTTGAGTACACAGAGAACATAAAATTGTTTTCTGACTGAGCGAGCATAGAGTAAAATGTATTGAGTGTTTACTACTGTAGACACCTTTTTTTGTGTGTGTGTGTTTTCATTTTATTTAGAAAATTAACTTTAACACGATGACATTAATCAATAAGAGTACATAGGTTTCAGGTAAACATTTCTATAGCATTTGAACTGTTGATTATGTTGTATACCCATCACCCAAAGTCAAATCATTTTCTGTCACCTTATATTTGTCCCTTTTTACACCCTTTCCTCCCCCAACCCCATGTCTCCCTTCCCTATATTCTCCTCCCTCTGGTTATCATTTCACTTTTATCTGTGTCTCTGAGTCTCAGTTTTATATCCCACCTGTGTGTGATATCATATAGTTCTTAGCTCTTTCTGATTTACTTATTTCACTCAGTATAATGTTCTTAAGGTCCATCCATGTTGTTGTAAATGTCACTATGTCATCCTTTCTTTTATGACTGAGTAGTATTCCATAGTATGTATGTACCACATCTTCTTTATCCAGTTCTCTATTAAGAGACACTTTGGTTGTTTCTGTGTCTTGGCCACTGTGAACAATGCTGCAGTAAACATGGGGGTGCATGTGTCTTTACATACCAGTGTTTTCGAGTTTTGGGGGTAGATACCCAGAATAGGGATTGCTGGGTCATATCGTAAGTCTAGTCTTAATTTTTTGAGAAAGTGCCATATTGTTTTCCATAGTGGCTATACCAGTATACATTCCCACCAGCAATTAATGAGGATTTTTTTTCTCCAAACCCTCTCCAACACTTATTATTACTTGTCTTGTTGATAATAGCCATTTTCACAGGTGTTATGTGGTTTCTCATTATAATTTCGATTTGCATTTACCTGATAGCTAATGTTTTCTCTAAATGTACTCTGGTTGACAAATGTTAAATTTAATTGTCTAAATAAATAAAATAAAAAATGCAAAACAACAACAACAAATCCCCCCAAAAAACAAAAAGGCAGTCAACTGAATGGGAGGTGATATTTGCAAACAACAGCTCCAACAAAGGGTTAATATCCAAAAAACATAAAGAACTCACACAATGCAACACCAAACAAGCCAATTATAAAATGGGCAGAGGACCTGCACAGATACTTTTTCCAAGAAGATATAAAAATGGCCAACAAATATGTGAAAAGATATAGATACCTGTTTATGTCAACCTTCATTATGTATTCTGAGTGGATGCTGAAGTTAAGAGAATGAATTCTGGGGCCAAATTGTCTCTGGGTTCAAATTCCACATACTATCACTTATAGCTGCTGTCCTTGGGCACATTATGTAACTGACCTGTACTCTGTTTCCTGACCATGTACTCTGTACATGGGCTAATGCTAATGACTTACTGCATAAGGCCTTTGTGTATAAATGTACTCAAAGCATTTAGAACAAAGCCTGGCCCATTGTAAGTGCTCCATGAGCCCATATGAACTAAGTTCTGCCAGAAACCTTGGGTTCTTTTCATTCACCTTACCTGCTGCCTTTTCCCAACACATACAAGAATAACACATTATACATTATTTATTTTTTTCTAATTTATCAATTTCACTTTCAATATGCTAAGAAATCCTGATGAATGTAGGAACGTAAAATCCTCTAAAGCATCAAATCAATTCAGTTGAACATTCAACTGATTAGAACTTTAACCAGTTTGTGAACTTGGCCTTTGACACATACATACTACAAAAGTTTTATAATCTAGCATAAAATTGTAATGTTGGATGAAGAAAAATTTCAAGGAAAATTAGACAGGCCATGTTACTGCTTATACTCTTACTTAAATGTGCTCTACATTTTTCTTCTCTCTCTAGAGCTATAACCAAATAGTTGGACCATAGATCATGACCGTTAAGGTTCTGTATGACAGATATCTAACTTTTCCCCCTCAAGAAAAGCTGAAATAATAAATGGCAATGTTCTAGCAACCCTCAGGTACCCTAACCTCACTGTGTAGACTGTGCCTGACCAGCCTGGAGATTTATTTCAGGTGATATCTGAAATGCCAGTTTCTGGTATCTTGTAGTTTCACAATTTGGGATACCTAGCAGGTGCTAAGTAAATATTAGCTGATTGTTTTTTTCCCCCACGGCTTTCTGGTTAGTAAAGAGCCTGAATCTCCTGCTTTGTCCATGTGTGTGCTCACTTGTATCACATTCTTTTCATTCATTTGGCAATTTTGGACACTCTAAAATGTCAACATATTAAGAGAAGTGGTTCAAAATACTGGGTCCCTCCTGACATTTTCTCAAAAATGAACATTTCTACAGTGATTATTTAAAGAAGCTCTTAGTAAGCAGAGACAAAGCAGAGATGCAGCTTGCTCTGTGAATTTGAAGTCTCAGTTCTCCAATTCCTTCAGGGGCTACAACTGTGACCTTGCCAGAAAGTCACTGGCATGAACTATATGACATTCCAAAGTAAAGATTCTGTAGTCATTTTTGTAGGTAGCTTATTACAACTGAGGTTTTCTGGAAACAGGAAGAGACACTGGCCATGTTGGTGCAGGTTATAGGCCTCAGTAGTTCTTATGCCTTGTTTATTCAAGGATGAGAATCTGGCTAAAATATCTTAGCCAAGCTACATATGTTGAACATCAATGAGAACCCAATTCTAATGTCCTTAGTGTGGATGGACAAAGCATGAATTTCACCAGTGAAAAGCCATTCTGATGTTCATTATACTAATTAGCAAAGCCTCTGGTGTTGACTGAGGCATGGATAACAGAGACTCCTTTGTAAGATGGTTGTACTGGTTGGTATAAGCTACCATCCCTGGAGTAGAATTCCTAATTAGGTGAGTTGGCTACAACTGGATTGTTAACTAAGTCACTAAAGCACATAACTATATAAATCTATCTACTATCTACATTTTTCATAAAAGAGGTTTTTATCTTTGTAATGCTAGTGGCCAAGGCCAGGCAGGTTTACACTGGATTTGAGAAGATGGTAGAGAAACTGTGGAGCCAGAAAGTGTTGGCCCATTCCTGTTTAATAGTGACTTGCAAATAGCAAAACGGCCCCTCACTGAAGTGGGCAGGCAATCCGCAATCCACCCTGAGGGTAAGCACCCATAGCCTTACGTAGACTATACACAAGTGATTCTGCCATGTGCTCACGCAGTAATCATGCAAAGTGCAAGCGAGCAAGACTAACACAGCTGTTTTCCCAACAATCTTAAATGGGCTTTTAGTGAGCTTCATTTTGTGTATATTCTGTAGGAAGATTGGAATCCTTCCTTGTAAGCATTTTTCTAAATGCTAGGATTGAATGAAATGAAAAGAAAGAAACTTTGGAAAACTTCATCATTTTTATTTTGTTAAATGTACAGACACCCCCCACCCCTTATGATGTTCCCAAAGAGTGAATCAAAACCTGTTGACAACTTCCCATTTGTTAGCATCTGCCCCATGAGACCTCCGCCGGGGCAGTGCCTGTGCTGGTGTTTAGCTATGAAAATAATATAAATACACAGAAAATAGTTAGAGAATTACATATTAGAGTATCTCATTAACAATGAAAGGCGACGAGAGTGTAAATGGAACAGAAGCAGTAAAGGGACTCATTGTGACCTGACATATCCCCAAAAGAACTCATGGTGGAGGTGAGCCTAACAGGAAGTGTAGGATTTATAAGGGTAGGAATGTGGGGAGGACATTCCAGCCTGGTAGGATTGAGATCATTTTCGGAGAGAGCATGTGTGTGAACATGGGAGGCTCTGGAACATCATAAAAACCAGTTTGAATGGGGTATTAGAGCAGAGAGTATTTGGACAAATAATAATAGTTCACATGTATTGAGCACTTATGTGTCATGCCGTGTGCTAAATACTTCACATCTAGAATTCATGAGATGATTCCAAAGACGTTATTAAAGTAGTTGCTACTGTTATTCCCCCTTTTCAAAAAATTAACTAAGCCTGACCTGTGGTGGCACAGAGGGATAAAGCATTGACCTGGAACACTGAGGTTGCCGGTTCGAAACCTTGGGCTTGCCTGGTCAAGGCACATATGGGAGTTGATGCTTCCTGCTCCTCCCTTCTCTCTCTCTCTCTCTCTCTCCTCTCTCCTCTCTCTCAAAAAATCAATAAATAAAATATTTTAAAAAAATGAACTAAGGCATGGCAAACTTAAGTGACTTGCTATAATCCCGGTGGCTGAGGCCATGCAGGATCACATTGGATTCGGGCAGATGGTAGAGGAACTGTGGAGACAGAAAGCATAGGGCCATTCCTGTTTATTTGAGTCTCACAATGGTGGACAAGCAAACGGGCAGGGGGAAACTGCTTCTCCTGGTAGAAGGCAAATGAACAGTAAAATGTGCCCTCACAGTAGTGGGCAAGCATCCTCAATCCTCCAAACACCGCCCTGACTCAAAGTACCCATAGCCTTACATAGACTATACACACGTGGCTCTGCCATGTGCTCATGCACTAATCATGCAAAGTACAAGCGAGCAAGCCTAACACAGATGTTTTCCCTACACTTGCCCAATGGTCACCTAGCTGATAAGTGACAGAGGTGAGATTTGAACCCAGCAGCATGACTTAAAACACTGCGACTGTCACATTTGTCACTACTACAGTATTTTGTTTCTCTGGTGGCTGGTGACTGTGTTTTCTGATGGATTGCAGGGAGTCTAGGAAACTGCAGGTATTTGAAGCAGATTCTGAACAGGTGTTAGCAATGGCTTAGTGATGAATGTTGCTAGCCGAGTTCAGCAAGTCTTCAGATGTAGACAGGAAAAGGAGACATTGTGTGACAGAGAGAGACAGAGTCAGAAATACGGAGGCACAGAAAGAAAATGTTAACGGAGAGAACAAAGAGGAGAAGTGGTTATGGTACAGAATGATGGAATGGTAGACACGTGAGTCAGTAACATTCAGAGCACATTCACTCTCCATTGCTTCAACCTAGTCTCAATATGCCTAACATAATAAATATGACCTTTTTCCTTTAGTAAATGAAAGTCATATATATATATATAATTTTGCTTTCAATGTCTTTCTTGTGAAGATGTGATGTCAGACCACCAGGTCAAAGAAGTTCAGTAGTCTCAGAATAGCTTATAAAAATGTGCGAAATGTATAAAATTCTGTTGTATAATTCTTCTGCAACAGTAATAATACAATGCTATAATTTCAAAGTGAAAACATAAAATGCAAAATGTAAACATAAAATGTAAGCTGCAAAATGTAAACATAAAATTCAAAATAAGAAATGACTGGAAGTCCAGTTTCTTTGCCTGCCACTTTTGAAAATATTGCCCCAAATGAGTAAACTGACCAAAGTACTATATTATGCGCTCAAGTGCCAAAGTTTGGGGCCATCCTCCCCAGGAGGGTGTAAATAATGCTGATTCAACGTGATGGGAAAATGTCCCACATTTTCTAAATGGTTTTCCAAAACAGCTAAAACCTCTTGACTGTGGAAAAAATTTACTTCTTTGTAATCGCCTCTGTCCATTTCATGTAATGATGTGGGAGAATTCCCAAAAGATTGAAAGGCTGCAGTTTAAATTCATCAAAAACATATGAGAAAGTATGAAGAGGCAGGCTTCCATGAAAATGAAAAAGTGCTAATAAGAACATCAAGTAGGTCACTGTAGGGAAAACAGCTGTGTTAGTCTTGCTTCCTTGCACTTTGCCTTATCGGTGCGTGAGCATGTGGCAGAGACAGTTGCATAGCCTATGTAAGACTATGGGTGCTTTCCCTGGGCACTGATTGCTTGCTCACCACTGCGAGGGACCATTTTGCTGTTTGCCTGCTGCCGTGAGAAGTGGTTTTCCCTGCCTGTTTGCCTGCTTGCCATTGCAATAATCTAATAAATGGGGATAGCCCACTGCGTTCCGGCTCCACAGTTCCTCTACTATCTGCCTGAGTCCTTTGTGAACCTGCCTGGTCTCGGCCACTGGCATTACAGTAACAGAAGTGGGCCCCTTTGTCATACTGCTCTCCTCATGGTCCTCCGAGTAATGAATCCTTTTGGGTGGACCTCTCTCTGTTGGGAAGATGGTCCCTAGAATTCTCAAAGTATAACCTGGGCTGTAAGTTAGAATGATCCACAGGCTAGAACTGAGTGTTTTCCAGTTTGCCACGGGACTGTCCAGCTTAAGCATGCTGTTCGGTCACACATCCCCCTACAGCCCTTTCTGTTACTCAGAGAACACAGACGTACACAAAGGACTCTGAAAACATACGGATTCAAATGAATTGAGAGAAATACGTTTGCAGGAAGATATTTACTTGCCTTCATCTCTTCCAAAAATACATTGCAAATCAAGATAGGTTTACATGAGTAAACTTCTAGTTATTTAATACAGAAAATTGGGGTGCTCTTTTAAAACCCCTTTTATAAGCACAGAGCAAATATACACATAGAACTACATCTCTCTTGTTTATGCTCAAAAACATATCACATGAAATATAACTATGGAAATGATAGAAAAAAATGGTTTATGCATGCTCTTTCTATAAAGGTCTTCTCTAAGATATTTACTGGACTAGTGCTTTTAATTGGCTATTTTTTTTCATTTAAAAGCTGCTGGCTCAGTCTCTTTCTGATATTAATGGTTTGGAGTTTCATTTTGCTGCTGTGTCTGTGGGATGTTGCACACAGAATCAATATTTCTTTACCTGCTCTGCCATTGTGTGACCTTGAGAAAGTTTCTTATTCATTTTAGGTCTCAGTTTACCTATCTCTAATAAGGAGCTAAATAATGCAAGATTTTTAAAATAAGATTTGAATAATAGATGTCTGAAAAAGCTTTTAGATTTAGGATTTGAAACCACTCTGTAGTTGGCAATGAGAATGCCAGTAACTGTTTGAATTAACAGAGAACTTTTCTTCCAAAAGCTTTGAGCGCTTTTACATTAGTATTCTTCCATTACTCCTCAAAATACCCTTAAGAGGTAAGAACGAGAACGTATCAGCTTCCTAATTTTGCAGATGAAAAAATGAAGCAGAGAGATGTTGGAATGAGTATTAATTTTCAAAAACAGTATATTTGATTCCAGGAGCAATTCCCGATTTAAAAATGGCAAACGTGTTTCCACTGCATGTTATCGATGACTGGGAAAACTTCCCACGAAGGCTGCTTCTCCAAGCTGTCTGCTATTAATGCATCTCTGAAATACGATAAGAAATCTTCCTTCGCAGTTATCACTTGTTTTCCTATTGAATGCTCCCCTTCCATTTAGATGGTGATCATTATTTTAGTGCTCAGTGCAATCGGAGAATGGTGAGATCCATGTTATTTCTGTCCCCTTTAGAAATGATTACCTTGTTGCCATCCTGGGTAAGCACTTGTAAGATATGTACAAATAATATTATGCTGTCACACAGGTTACCCATATGTTGGCATTATGGTTTTCAGATGACTTCCAGCTGTAACAGTGTGTAACTGAAAACCAATCACTCCTCTCCTGAGAATATCACTGTTTCTGCTGCTGAAATGGAAATTGACAGGAGGAGTTAGATACAGCGGTTCCTGACTGTTGAAGGATAAATTATTTTGTATAATTGTTAGAGCCTTGCTAAGACCTAATGGAATGAACATGTTGTTTTCCACACCTGTGGGTATGGATAGTCCTGGCGAATATTGTGCGCTTGGATTTAAAGATGTGGGCAACTGTCAGCCGGTTGACAATGAGAAAAGTTAATTTAAAATGCTGATAAGGAAGGAAAGCATGCACAGTGAATTGAATTTAATAGTGTGAAAAAATATGTTTCTCCTCACTATTTCCATGTGGGAATATGTCAGACTTCATTTAACTCAAATAACCACGGACATTAAGAACTGCTACAGTGCAGCCTCTGTTGGAGAATTCTGTATGGCAGTTTGGTGCATCAGTCAAGGGCACTGTTTTGGTTAGCCTTACCTTTTAATGTAAAATGTAATGAGGTGTGTCCTGAGCAGAATTGAGAGTGGTGGGTTGTCGATGACAAATTTAACATCGTTTCTGTTCACTCTGCCTTGTGGTTTTGCCTTTCCAGTAATGAATAGTGGAGTAAGGCCAGACCCTGGTTGGACTATGCCTTTCTGAGATCTCAAGAAGATAGATCTGATCTCTGAAAGAGGAGGTAGACTTTTACAATTAGGATCTCGTTCAGAATAACAGAATTTGCTTTCAATGTCTTGTAATTAATGTATGGTACTGGGAAACCTTCACATACAGAGTTTGACTTTCTTTCCCTAGCTCTCTACTTATATTTCTAGCCTAACAGCTAATAAGCAGGGTTCTAGTCATTGTCACAACTTCCTGTTTTTCCCTCATTTTATTAGTAATAACCTTATTGTTTCTGTAAATTGTTGTAAGCATCTTAAAAATTTAAACAATTAAGAAAGACTAAGAAATGAACATCAACATTCAGATATAAGTATTACTATCATTCTAGATGTTGCCCTAGGCAGATAGGTAGAGGGATGGATAAAAATGAAGTTGAGGCCCTGGCCTGTTGGCTCAGTGGTAGAGCATCGGCCCTGCATATGGATGTCATAGGTTTGATTCCCAGTCAGGGCACACAGGGAAGCACCCTTCTGCTTCTCTACCCCTGCCCCTGTCATTTCTCTCTCTTTCTTCTCCTCCTGCAGCCATGGCTTGACTGGAGTGAGTTGGCACCAGGCGCTGAGGATGGCTCCATGGCCTCTACCTCAGGCTCTAAGAAGAGCCTGATGGCTGAGCAACAGAGCAAAGCTCCAGATGGGCAGAATATCGCCCCCAGTGGGCTTGCTGGTGGATTTTAGTCGAGGCACATGCAGGAGTCTGTTCTTCTGCCTCCCCTCCTCTGAAAAAGAAAAAGAAATGGAAATAACTTTAGAATGTATTACACCATATATACTATTTTGATATTAACTATTCAGTTGAATTTTATGTAAAGTTAAAAGAAGCTGAATAACATAAATGAATTGAAATTCAAGTGAGTCCTTCACAAGGAATATTAGAACCTGAGAGAATCCAAAGTTAAGAATAAGAGTTAATTGCCTGACCAGGCACTAGTACAGTGGATAGAGCATTGGCCTGGGAAGACCTAGGTTCAAAACCCCGAGGTCACTGGTATGAGCCCAAGGATGCTGGCTTGAGCAAAGGGTCACTGGCTCTGCTGCAGCCCCCAGGGTCAAGGCATATATGAGAAAGCAATCAGTGAACAACAGAGATGCCACACAAAGAATTGATGCTTCACATCTCTCTCCCTTCCTGCCTATCTGTCCTTCTCTCTGTCTCTGTCTCTCTTGCTAAAAAAAAAAAAAGGAGGAGTTAATTAAGGACTGTATTTTTGTTTTGTTTTGTTTTTTGTATTTTCCCGAAGTTGGAAACGGGGAGGCAGTCAGACAGATTCCCTCATGCGCCCAACCGGGATCCACCCGGCACGCCCACCAGGGAGCGATGCTCTGCCCATCTTAGCGCATCGCTCTGCCACAACCAGAGCCATTCTAGCGCCTGAGGCAGAGGCCACAGAGCCATCCCCAGCGCCTGGGCCATCCTTGCTCCAATGGAGCCTTGGCTGCAGGAGGGGAAGGGAGAGACAGAGAGGAAGGAGAGGGAGAGGGGTGGAGAAGCAGATGGGTGCTTCTCCTGTGTGCCCTGGCCGGGAATCGAACCCCGGGACTCCTGCACACCAGGCCGATGCTCTACCACTGAGCCAACCAGCCAGGGCCAAGAACTGTATTTTTTAAATCTATTTTTTTGTCAGAGTTGAAACTACAATGCTTATTATACCTATATGTTTAAAATTTAGACTTTATTCACTTCCTGCTATGAAAGATGAAAAACTTAGCACACTTTTATTCTTTTATCCACCACCACCCACTATTTTTATTAGTTTCACAATTAGATTTTATATTATCAAGGTTTATAACATTTACCTTTGGCTGGGTAATGTTAATCTCCATGGTTTTATAATTGTAACAGATATTTAAATTAAAATAATGCTTAATTCAAGCCTTTCTACTACCAGTTTTCCATTTTTATTATTTTTTTCTTTGATTCCTTCCATAGTTGGCTGGATATGTTAAGCATTAGAAATCCTCCCACGTCTGTCATTTTGGACCTCAGTTTTATAGAAGAGTTACTTCTGAGTCTTAGTTAATGTGACACAATCCCTTGTTTTAAAAAATTATTATTATTGTTGTGATTTTTATTTCTTTTTATTCCCTAATTTCATTCTCCTCATTCTATTCCATATATAATCATTCTAATGTGTTTGAAGAATATCTTTGGTTCATATGAGTTTGCTTGCTTGTAAAACATATACTGTTGTATTATGCATGAGTAACATTGTACTGACCTAATTGAATTTGTTGCTTCTTCACGCAACATGATACTTTTAGGATTTATCCATGTTTCTGTTCTTTGTGTGTGATCCTGTTAGATGCTTTTATCTCTGCATAGTAATATGTGTAACTTATTGTCCAAAATGACACATTTCTAAGGTAAAATGGCCCTACTAATGATCATGCCAGAACAGTCAACATATATTGGGACCACTTAGATGCATGGTTGCCTTTCTTGACTGTACCTTTTCTACATTATATATTTTCAGGGCTGGATTCATGGAAATGTAGGTTGTGTCCAACTTTGTGCCATTGCTAGCCATGCTAAATTGGATTCGCTTGTATATGTCCATCATGTAACTATGTGAGAATTTCTCAGGAATTTATACTTAGGGGCTGCTGGGTCAGAGAGATACACATGATTGGTCTAACTAGCCAGTTGGTGCTGTAAAATGACTTTATAAAGCTTACAACTGTGTGAACATCAGTAATGCATAGGGATTCTCAGATTCCTATATCCCTCCAACAGCTGACATTAAGCAGCTTGCCAGTGTTTGTCAGTCTGATGGCTTTAAGGTAATGCTCAATGTTATTTGAATATGAATTTCTCTAAGGAATAATGAATTGGAACTTGCTAGCCTTTGCGGTTCTTCCTCCACTGAATTGCCTGTACATGGATGCGTTGCTTTTTTTCATTGATTTTGATTTGTGAGAATTCTCGATATAATTTCCTTCTTGGTGTTGGATGGCAGACATTTCTCAGTCTATCTTTTGTTGTTGTTAACTTTGCACATGGTGTCCTTGGTTGAATAGAAATTCTAATTTTTATTTAATCAAATCCATCAGTGTTGCTTTGTATCAGTGCTTGGGGCTTATGTTTAAGAAATCTTGCTTTCCTAGGTTATGACAGTCTTCTGCATTACTTACTTTAAAGTTAATTTTTAATTCTTACATTTTGGTTTGAAATCCACTTTTGTATATACTGTTAGATTGGAATATAGTTTTGTTTTTCAATGTATAGTGAATTAATTTTCCTAACATTACTCACTATGCAGGCTAATATTTATCAATTGATTTAAGATACCATCTTTATCATATAAAATATATATATGATTAATAGTCTCTTTTTCTTGTCCCAGTACTATATTGTGTTTATTAATGACTTTGTTTTAAAAAAATATATCTCTTAGTGCAAGTTCTGAGTCTTGGCTTTAATTTTGTAGTGTTGAACTGACTATTATTAAAGCTTTCATTGAAATTTTAAAATAAGTTTAAGATTGAGTTTTATCAAAATCCATCAAAAATTCAGCTGGAATTTTAATTTTATTTGCATTGAATTTTAAATTGTTTAAGGGAAGATTGTATTCTCAACCAAGACTATAGCTGTTGATCTCTACCACTGAGTGAACTGGCCAGGGCCTCTCTTGTCTTTCTAATCTTTAACCTTTCATTACTTTCTTTGTTTCTTATAGTGTGGTCAGATCTTCTTCTACAGAAGCAGTGCTAGTATTGCTCAATGGTTTTCAGAAAAGCCTTGTGGTAATTGTCTTCTCTTTGTTCTTATAAACTTGAGAATATCTTTCTGTTTTTCCAATTGAATGATTCTATATTTTCTTTTAGTCCTTCAATAGGTATAAAAAAATTTTTTTAAGGGATTTATGAATGCTTTTAAAATTTCTAAATACTTCATAAGTTTATTTTTATTGTTATCAGTATCTTAATTTTTAGTTATATTTTCTACTAATTTATTGTTATTGTAAAAATATGCTACTTTTTAATGTATTGATCTTGTATCTGTTGACCTTATAGAACCCTCTTATTAATTCTAATAGTTTGCTGATTGTATTGGTTATTCTTTGGGGACAATTACATCATCTATAAATAATGAGGATCATTTTTTTCTTTCTCTTGTCTTTTTTTTCTTTCCTTTCTCTTTTTCTTTCTTTTTTCCCTCCCTCCCTCCCTCCCTTCCTCCCTCTCTTCTTTCTTTCCCTCCCTCCCTCCCTCCCTCCCTCCCTCCCTCCCTCCCTCCCTTCCTTCCTTCCTTCCTTCCTTCCTTCCTTCCTTCCTTCCTTCCTTCCTTCCTTCCTCCTCTCTTTCTCCCTTTCTTTCTTTCTCCCTTTCTTTCTTTCTTTCTTTCTTTCTTTCTTTCTTTCTTTCTTTCTTTCTTTCTTTCTTTCTTTCTTTCTTTCTTTCTTTCTTTCTTTCTTTCTTTCTTAGTGGGAGAAGGGGAGATAGAGAGACAGACTCTTGCATGTGCCCTGACTGGGATCCACGCAGCAACTCCCATCTGGGCCCAATGCTCTGCCAGCTGGGGCTATGCTTGCAACTGAGCTATTTTCAGTGCCTGAGGTGGAAGCTCCACAGAGCCATCCTCAGTGCCCAGGACACTTGATCAATATGTTTGAATCAGTGGAGCCATGTCTGCAGGAGGGGAAGAGAGAGAGACAGAGAGAGAGAGAGAGAAGAAGAGAGAGAAGGAAGTGGGGGAGAGTTGGAGAAGCAGATGTTTGCTTCTCCCGTGTGCCCTGACCAGGAATTGAATGCAGGACATCCATATACTGGGCTGACACTCTACCACTGAGTGAACTGGCCAAGGCCTCTCTTGTCTTTCTAATCTTTAACCTTTCATTACTTTCTTTGTTTCTTATAGTGTGGTCAGATCTTCTTCTACAGAAGCAGTGCTAGTATTGCTCAATGGTTTTAAGAAAAGCTTTGTGGTAATTGTCTTCTCTTTGTTCTTATAAACTTGAGAATATCTTTCTGTTTTTCCAGTTGAATGATTCTAAAATTATTATAAAGCCTTTACCTGAAATTCTGTGAGCTACTGTATTATTACATGGTAGTTTGTATTGCTTTGGATAAATCTGAGATCAAACTGTATTTTTCCTCTTTTAAATGCCTCTCCCTCCTCCCCCCTTTTATTGAATATCTATATAATATCTCTTTTAATCTTTGAAGTTCAATGACTTTCTACAATACATTTTAGCCTTGATATTTCTGTGCATTTTTTTCTGGGACAAGATCTAAAGATTCAAGTCCTTATCTTAGGCACATTTTTTTCTATTACATCATTGAACTTTTTTTTTTTTCTTTTTTTTTTTCTTCTTGTACTTTTCTTTCTGAATACCAATAATACTCACTTGGAGTTTTGTTTTTATGTCTATGCTCATTGCCACAATGATTGAAATTTCTTTGCTAACTTCTATTTTGTTAATATAAATACTATGATTTCACCATGATCTTGAGTTTTAAAATATATTAATTCCGATTTCTGTAACTTTTAACATTTCTTTCCTTTCCACTTTTTGTCTGAGATCTACCAGCTTCCTATTTGAGTTCCTCGCATTATTTTAACTATTCTTTGAACTCTTGTATCTCTTTCTTTAGCTCCTTTTTTCAGAGTCATCATACTGTCAATAATATCTTTAGGGTAATAGAGAACTATCTTGCATCTTTACTTGGATATTGCCTACTGTAATGTCTATTACCCAGGTGCCTTTGCTATGTTCCTTTGCAGCTCTGTCTCCCCGATTTTATGCATAATTGTACAACTGGATCCTCTTAGACGATTCCTCGTGCAGTAATAGAGACAGCACAGGTAGATAGTGAAAGCAGGGTGTTAGGTGAAGCTGAAACAGTCTGCAGTCTCTTCTCACTTGAGCTCACTAGACATCATTTTCTCTGATGGGGGAGAGGTTGCTCTGGCCCAGAGCAAAACTCTTTTGATCATGATGTCTTACTGTTGTCATGTGGCTCTTGCACGTCTATCCTCTTCATTCCTTTGCTTTATATGCTCTGGACTTCCTGAAGAAAAGATGGATGATAAATGGTAGATATAGGTTTGCGGCCTAAGAATTCCTTCAGCAAACTCTCCATGATTTTCTATGGTACCTAGTTGTGATTTATAGGAGCATCACCCACCTTTCATGTGTATAGTCATTACTTTAGGTTTAATTACTCCAATCCAAGGATCTGTGAATATCCATTTCAAGATTTCTATATAAATTGGGAAACATCTGTGTCCTGTTTGAAGTCTAAAGAGGTATTCATATGCTTTTAGGAAGTCCTTCTTCTTAATCTGGGCATAAAATTATCTAGATGTGTTCAGAAAGTATGTTGCATACTTTACGCAAAACTACATTTGTGTAAATAAGGATATAGTTATATGAAACTATCAAGGATTATTTATTATCACTTGCTAAAACTTGAATAAATCACTAAAATACAGCTCTAATAAAAAAAGGATTATTGAAGTTTCTTGTAATTGAAGAAGGCAATTGAAGAATTGAAGAAAGCAGTTATATTTATTGAATCAGTATGCAGCTACTAGAAGGGCTCCTTTACTCCAGATTGTAGGAATCAGAGCATCATCTGAGTCATTGAATTTGTGAGATCCTTGCTCATGGTAGACCTAAGGGAGTGGTCTTGCTTACCATTAAGTAGAGTAGCTTCTGCTTCATTTATTCTACACGTGCTGAGCACATTCATGTTCTGTGCCTTTGCATGTGCTAGCATGCCTTTTCCCTGCAGCTGTATTTGCAAACTCTTAGGCATCTTCCTACTTTTACCTTAAATGCTACCTCCTCTAAGAGACTGTCCAAACTCCCTAAAGCAGATAAAGGCTGTTTGTGCTATAAACTTCTATTTCAACTTTGTACAGAGCTCCATGTAGTTGTTATTCAATGGCACTGTTATTATAATATACTCTATTGTTTGTCTAGATGATGATGAAGAGGATAGCCATAGCATTAACATTTATCTCATACTTAGGTGGATAATATTGCCCTAATTACTTAACCTATACTTTTAGTCTTTGTATTTCCACATCTAGTGAGCATTTAATAGGTGCTCAATAAACATCTATTATATAGTAAAACATTTTTCAAACCCTGCTATGTTTTTATGAAATTTAAATGTTCTTAAATTTGTATTACTTTGTGGATGAAGATTTAACTTATAATTTTAGTGGGTTTTTTTTCTATGCATAGGAAAAAAAATGAAAGAATTTTTATTGGTTCATTGTAATCATTTGCATTAGAATCTCAGTGAACACACTGAAAAGAATTTGCATTTTATTCTAGTCGAGGTGGATTAACAACCTAAATAGTTTTCAGAATTAATAAGTGTTAACTTTAGTTGTTGCTGCAATAATGCATTGTAACAAACCACTCCAAAATCAATGGGCATTCATATATAAGCATTTTTTTCCCCCTCACAGATGGATCTGTGAGATTTCTGGGTTTCTATGTTCAGGTCTGGGTTTAGCTACTCTTGCTTTAAAGCCATTGTGATGTGCAGGTCAATTTCATGTATTTATCATTCTTTGGTGACTAGTGGACCACCAAGGATACACTGTCTTTATGACAGTGACTGGAAGCTACCAGAGGGCAAGAGGCCTTGCTCAGAACTGGCATGTCATCACGTCCCCTGATATTCCATTGTCCCAAGCAGATCTAATGCTCCACTCCGAAGTGGGGCAGAGAAGTGTATGCCCCCTTGGTAGGTTGGCGTACAGGTTGGAGACCAGAAAGGAAGAACAATAATCAAATGTACCACATTGGGACTTTAAATTTTCCTTGACATAGAACCTTGGATAATTATAGTGGCCCATGCACCTTATTGAAGCCTTTCTTTTCTCTGATTATTTTGGGTTTTCTTGAAATACTTTCCTTTCCATGATGAAGACACCATCTTCTAGATAGATTTGTATTAAAAGAAAAGCAATGAGACCTAGAACATTCTGAATTTCTTTCTGACTGACTAAAATAATGAATATATTATTTAAATATGTTTTTCAGAAGGAAGGCGGTATATCTGCAAATTAATTCATGTTTTTTTATGGGAAGCTGTTGGAATAGTCCTACTAATTTAGTTGCTTAGAGCATGATATTAAGAGAAGCATTACTATTTATTTAACACATGTACTATATTAGGTATGCTATCTAGCAACTTTAATTCTATTTATAAAAGTATCACAAGAGATTAATATTATTGTATGTACACCAGTACCATTCTTTCTCCTCCTCAGGTGGTAAAAATAAATTCTGCAAACATTCTTTTGTATTAGTTGTTTGGTGTGTGTAGCTATTTATCTTAAATGAGTAGTTACCTAGATACTTAAATTGTAAAAATTAGAATACTGTATCTGGATTAAGGCAACAATAATTAAGTTATTAATTTATGTGTGTTCCTATTAAAAACAACTGTCATGTGTAAAGGAAATGTCTAATCGCAGTTTTGAACTTCTTATTTATTGGGCTACATTTTATAATGCATATTTTTCATTTAAAGTCACCTTATAGTTTTCAGATTATTTTATGAAGCATCATTTATGCTAAAAACATTTTACTTATTTCTAGAAAGCACAATTTTCTATGTTCTGGAACATTTTTCCTATCCTTTCTATGTACATGCCTTCAGAAAACATTTATCTTCACATTTTGTTTGAAAATGACTTTAGATAGTTTATAACCAAAATATGCGCATTCTGTTTTAATTTTTACTGATAAGTTGTCTAAAATGATAAAAAAGATATCTTGTTTAAAAGCTAGTTAGCACAGGTAATAGAGTTCATCTTCCTGACTTTCAGAAGATATGTTCCTAGTGAGCCTTGCAAAACTTGGGGAATCTTCTGGGTCTAACACATGGTTGATGTAGTATTTGAATCACTTTGTTAATGACTGGTGGTCTCTACTGTCATAGACTTCAACGTATTTCTAGAGGGTGGGTAGGAAATTGGTAGTGTTTGATTGTCTGCTAGATAAGACTTATGGCTTCACCCAGCCACCTACAGACACTCCTTAAGTTATAGGACAGAGATTGGCTATTTTGAGATAGGTCTTGTCTCTATGCTTTGAATGACTATATTTAAACTGAACTCTTACCTGGGCAGATCTTCCACTAAGGGACAGAGGAGCAAATCAATGAATATTTCTGGGCATGGTCTCACAAGTCATTGGTGACAAGTAATATTTATCTGTCCAACGAAAGAATATGTATAGATGAGTATCAGGTAGTTCTGCCCTTGAGAAATTTACATATAATTGGGGTGATATTTATTTTTCCATTTACAGCTTAGGAGACAGTCCAGTATAATGAATAGAAAAGCACTAGCTTTGGAGTCAGGCCAAATGAGTTTATATCCCACCTATATGAGTTATTAGCTGTGAAACTTTAGGCAAATTACTTACCCTTGCTGTGCCTCAATCTCCTCACATACAAAGTAGGCAAAATAATAGCACTTACTCCACAGAGGCATTATGAAAATAAAGTTCCTGGTTCTGCTGGTGAGTATATTTATAATACTAAATTATAAGTATATACACTTACATCTTTATTTGGAAAATTTAGATGTTTTCTTGACCCCTCAATATGAACATTTAGGATTCTTGGATTTCCCCCAGCCTTTCTCCTCTTCACTTCTCTATCCTGATTGTTTTATTATTATATTTAGTAATTTTATTGGCTACTTTTAGTAATTTATTTGAACCTTCATTCCTTGATGCACTAACTTTAGGCAATATTTCATGATTCCTCATGATGAAGGTTGAAGGGAATAACCTCTTTAGACTTTTTGCACCTCTTTCTCTTATTTCAGATTCTGTAGGTTTTACCATTATTTTCATATCGTCAAGGTTTCTAAAATTTACCCCCTCTTTTGAAACCGTAACTTAAACATTTTGTTTTATCTATAAGTCACTTCTAAGATTATAAAAAGTTATCAACATCCATATTGTTATGATTATACAAATTTGGTTCATTGAAGAATCAAATAGTGATTGATCCTCAGAAATATGAAAGCTGATTATCTTTAGTCTTATACTACCTAGGAGAATATATTTTAAGCTTTAAGATCAAATGCCTTCTTGTTTTGAAAATAACATTAAATGTTCAAAAAGCATGCCACATTTTATTTTCTTATGCCTTTTTTGACTATTTATTTTCATTGACTAACTTTTAATTATTATTTTGGGAGCATGTCTAATTACTTTTTCTCTTATGAACACTTTTATTATTAACATTAGGAGAAACACTAGTTTATCTATCTGTCTATCACCTATATATCTATCATCTATCTATCTATCTATCTATCTATCTATCTATCTATCTATCTATCTATCTATCTATCTATCATCTTTCTGAGTTTACTTTATATGTCAAGACATTCCCTTAAAGTCCCACCCACCTGCTGCCCCAAAGTGGATGCTTTTACTTTTTTTGTTGTTTGTTTTACTGTATTCTAGTCTGTATTCAACAAGTACTTTTGAATATCTACTATATGCCAAATACTCTTTCAGGATTTTTTGATACACTTACATATAAAACAGAGGAAAATTCCTATCTTTGTGGAACTTTCCTTCAAGCCAGAAAAACAAAATAAACAGTAAAAAATAGGCAAATTCTATAGATATGTTAAAAGGTAATGAGTGCTATAGGGAAACAAATAGACAATGTAGGCACGAGTAAAGGATATCAGTGGGGCTGGTGAGGGGCATGGTTGCAGTTTGTTTTATAATTAAGAGACTTCATATATTAGAGAAGTATTATGTTTATTAGAAGGTACATAGAGTTTCCATGTACCACCTCCCCTCAACAGTCAAATTTATTATTAATATCTTACATAAGTGTGGTACATTAGTTTCTATTAATGAATGTTTATATATATTAAAGTTCACACTTCTTGTTGAACATTTTTTAGATTTTGATAACATGTAGTATCCTGTATCATCATTACAGCATTATACAGAACAGTTTCACAGCTCAAAAAAATTCCTGTGCTCAATGGTGGGGTTCAGCCATTGAGAACCTATACCTAATTTTTTGTTGAATTCAGTGAACTGGTTGTTAAAATGGCACTTGTGACCAGGGTTCTCTCCAAGGTGGGTACCTGGGAAGCTGCCCAATGTGGAAATCACAAGTGTACATTCCTCACTCTTTTTTAACGTTCATCTGCGCAACAAGGTATTCTAAATGCCCATAGTAATGTTCATTCTGTCCATAGGTGAAAAAAATTATAAGTGAGGATTCCAATCAAGAGGTAGTATGTAAATTTCTGAGAGGCAGGGAAAGGAGAGAGACAGATTCCCACATGCACCCCGACTGGGATCTACCCAGCAAGCCCCCTACCGAATGATGCTCTACCCATCTGGGGCCACTGCTCTTTTACTTGGCAACCATGCTATTTTAGTGCCTGAGATGAGGCCATGGACTCATTCTCAATGCCTGGGTGCACCTTTGCTCAAACCATTCGAGCCATGGCTGCAGGAGGGGGAGAGATAACGATACAGATAGAGATGGAAAGAGAGATAGACAGAGAGAGAGAGAGAGAGAGAAACAGAGAGACAGAGAAGGGAATGGGGTGGAGAAGCAAATAGTTGCTTCCCTTGTGTGCCCTGACAGGGAATTGAACCCAGGACTTCCACATGCTGGGCCAATGCTCTGCCACTGAGCCAGCCAGGGCAATATTTTAAAACTCTTTCTTATAACGTAATCTAGTTTTATGTACCCATTTTATTGTTCTTATTTAAGTATTAAATGCATGAAATATTAAACTACCTTTCAGTATATCGGGTTTTTTATACTTTAAAACAATATTTAAGGCAGAGAATCAGTTCTTAAATTATTTGAATCCCACCACTGCCTGTGCTCCACCTGCTTATCCCTCCCTCCCTGTCCCCAACCCCTGGGGACTACTCATCTTTTTCAGTCTGGCGTTTTGCCTTATCCAGAAAGCCATATTGTTGGAATTATACAGTATGTAGTTTTTTTAAAGACTCCTTTCAGTTAGAGATATGCATTTAAGGTTTCTTCATGTCTTATCATGGCTGATAGCTCATTTCTTTTTATTGAGGATTGCAGTTTGTAATAAGGTGAGCAAAGCAGGTCTTTTGTTGGAGCACATACTCTCATAACTTCCTACAAAAGGGTGCCTGAGAGGAAGATTTTCTGAGTCTCTGAATGCCTGAGCATGTTAAGATTTTATCCTCACACTTAACCTGTGATTTAGTTTGGCTCAGCACTCCACGATAATGGAGTGTACCCTTAGTTTTGAATACATCATTCCATTGAATTTTAGCATCTTGATAGTGAAAAATCTAACACTCGTTACTTTGTAGATAATCTTCACATTTATTTTCCTCTGAACACTCTTAGAATTTTCTGCTAATTTTGATTGCTATGAAATTTCACAAGGAAGTGCTGAGGTACAGAATCTTTTTATTTTCATTTTGGTCTTAACATTTTTTTCCCTGTTACTTTTGTGGTCATATCCTCCCCTCCATTATCTTTGTTCTCTTTTTTTTAGAATTCCTATTGGTTTAATGTTGACTTTCCTAGATTGAATATCTTCATCTTTTAAATTTTAACTCATGTTTTCTGTCTCCATGCTAGAAAATTTCCTCAAAGTAACTTCTAATTCTTTATTTGAATTTTTATCTTGATAATTGCATATTTAAAATTATAAAAGAGATTATATTCTTTTGCTTTTCTCAAATGATTCTCATGGCATTTCATTTTTATTCTCTGGTGGCAATATCTTCTTAAATATCTACAATAATAATTCATTCTCTGAAAGTTGTCTTTTGGTGCCTAAACTATGTTTCTGTCAGCCAATTAAATTTAGAGTGCTTGAGTGTGAAATAGGCTAGCTACTTGACCCTCAATTTCTCTCGCTGCCCACACTGATTTTCCTGAGGCAGATTATTTAATTTTTGCAAACAAACAAAAAGAAGTCTTTAGCTTGGTTTGCCTCAAGGTGAATTCTGAGCTGCTCATTGTGCCTGCTAGGATGAAGATAGAAGATTAGTGACTGGTGTATTTTTTAAAATTACACATCATATTATCCAATTAACGCCCCATTCCTCCTGGCTACTAGCAGACTCAACTTTGTGGCCATTTTGGGGCTTAACTGGGGAAATTGGCTCTTACCTCTCCTGCCAACACCAGTTACTGAAAAGATATTGACACAAAAGCTTTGAACATATTCCTGATGTTTCAGTAACATACACACACACACCAAACTCAATTTTTACCCCTTAACCATCTGTTTTGCTATCAATTATTTTAGATGAAATCTCTGACTTTGAAAGAACTTCAATTGAAATTATTACTCTGTCTAGATAGAATGTTTTTGTCTCATTATTTATTTTATTTTTTAATGTATTATTAGTAATAAGTGTGATGAGAACCAGTAAATGACAACAATCTAAGCATATTAATTTATTTGTTCTACAACAGTGTATTACATAAACTATAAATCAGGCATTTTGTTAGGCTCTGCTGACAAAACAGTAAAAGATATTGTTCCTGAGCTCAATGATTTTTTGCTTTATTCATCAAGATGTACAAGTAGAGCCACAATTATCATGCTGTGTATTCACTAAGCTAGAGGTTTCCAGGGCACTATTGCAGAAATAGGGACACATCATTAGATAAGCTGGGGGGAATAATAAAGGTTTTTGGTAAGTTGCAGATTCACTTTGGAGGATTTTTGGAGTTAGCCAGGAAAAGGGAAGGTAGAATATATTCTGGGCGAAGGGAGTGGTCCAGCCAAAGGTACAGAGGACCCTGATTTAGAGAAGTGCAGCTTGTTTATTGTAGTGAAAGTGTAGGATACAGAGGGGAAGAAGATGAAGGTGGATGATGACCAGGCAGGACACAAAAGCTCAACTGTAATGAGCCTGTGTGATGTGCTGACGAGCTCCGAATTTCTCCTGAGGATTGAGGTGAACAAGTGAAGGATTAAAAGTAGGTGAGTGCCATGACCAGAATTGCATTTTAGAAAGGTCACTGGGATGCTGTGTAGAGACTTAGAATTATTCCCTATCAGTATGGCACTGTGGAGGATTTATTTTACTTCTGTTGAGACCCAGTAGTGATAGTTAAAGGCTAGGCTGCCTGCTTACCTCCTCCTTCTCATTCTCTCCCAAATTGGGAGGTATTAGTGAAAATTCTCAGCAAATGGGTACTCACTCTCTTTCCCTAGTACCATTCTAGGGGATGCATGGGGATGGTTAAAAGTGGAACTATGACAATAATTTCTGTCTTATTCCTGGCCACTGTTTTGCAAAACTCACACTATTAAGTTAAAGTCTTCCTTTATTTGTAGCAGGTGGCTATTATTATTATTATTGGGTTTTTTTAATACTACTATAATTTTTCTTTATTCCACTAGATTTGAAAGGAAGAAAATGCCTTGATCTAGGTTCTCCCCATCTTTCCTTAGATTGCACTCTCTGTTCCAGTGGCCACCAGTCACAAGAGGCTATTGAGCACTTGAAATGTGGCTCATATGAATGGAAATGTTCTGCAAATGTAAAATGCACACCAATTTCAAAAATTTAGTGAGGAAAATAAGAAAATATCAATAATTTTTATATCAATCACATGTTGAAATCATAATATTTCAGATATACTGGGTTAAATAAAATCAATTATTAAATTATTTTCACTTGTTTCTTTTTATGCTTTTTAGTGTAGCTACTAGAAAATCTAAAATTACCTCTGTGGTTCACATTATATTTTTACTGGACAGCATGGACTCAGAAGATTCTCCCTTATTCACTGAAAAAATAGCATAATAACAGCATTTAAGAGATTATATTTTAAAAGTAAATTAATCTATTCAGAAAGCAAGTTTTTTTGAGTATATGGGATGTCAAACCCTTTTCTAGGCATTGCAGCTATAGTGGTGAATAAAACAAGGTCCTAGCTCTTGTGGAGCTTATTTTTTAGGGAAGGGAAGCAGCCAACCACCAAGCAAGTGAACACATGGAATTTTGGTTAGTGATGAGCAAGATGACCAAATAGAACAGGGCAAGGGGTATAGAATATTTCCCGAGGCTCTGCCGGTGAAGATGGAGCCTAATGTGGACAGGGAATCAGGAGAAGCATCTTAGAGAAGATGTCACCCAAAAAGAAACTAGATGTGATGAGGAGCAGCCAGCCTGAGTAAACCTGGAAGGTCAGAGCATCACCAGCAAGGAAAACTGCAAATATAAAAACCCCAAGATAGGAATAAGCTCAATAAGTTCAAGAAGTGGCAAGAAAGTCTTTGTGGCTGGGGCAGCGTATGGCAGGAGACTCTTTGAAAAAGTAGGTAGGGTTGTTCTCAAAGTGTGATTCACAGACCCCTGGCAGTCCCAAGACCTTTCAGGAGCATTAGCAAGGTCAAATCTATTTTACTGTGTTAATATTTGCACTCCTGATGGAAAGGCAATAATGGAGACCTAGTGCATATCAAGGCAGAAGCACTAAACTATTCTTCATTGCCATTCAGCACCTGTACACATAATACCAGGTTCACCTAAGAATGACCTTGCTAAAGCAGTGTAATTATTAATTAAGTCTTGAGCTATGAGCACACATCTTTTAACATTCTTTGTAATGAAATGAGAAGTACAGTATATGTTACGTAATTCTGCAGCAGAATCCATCTGATGGTTATCCCAAAGAAAAGCATTGGTGCAAATGGTAGTGAGCTGAACTGACAATGTTTTAATGCAACATTATTTTTTACTTGAAATAATGTCTACCTTCCTAGGTATTTGGAAGACATTGTCTAAAAAAATGAACCTATCACTTCAAAGGTGAGTCTATCACGTCAAGTGAAACAAATGACATTATTGTTGCTGATGATAAAATTTGAGCTCACAAGAAAAAAATGGAATTTTTGGAAAATCAGCCTCCATGACAAGTACCCAATTCTTACTGATGAGGTTGGTGGTAATATTAACAAAGATGATTTTTAAACAATATTATGTAATGAAATATGTCAATATATGGAGGTTCTAGATCACTCCATAAATTGATGGTTTCCAGTGATCAATGCATATTGTTAAAAATCATGTCTGAGAAGATTCATTCAAGACACAGAACAGATCAATGTATTTTACCATAATACCTTATACAACATTCATTGATAGAGCTGCAAATTCCACTTTGCAGCTAACTAATGAAGACACTGCCACTTATCAAGGTAGCATGTATACCAAAGAAAAATGTCCACAATCATCAGAAAGTGACATTAAAATATTTTTCTCTTTCCAACTACATATTTGTAGGGGGCCAGACATTCTTATATCTTTTAGCCAAAGTAACATATCAAAGCAGATCAAATGCTACCCATCTGTACTTCTCTATCGCTTCACCTTTTCACCCGTTTCCTCAACTCCCCACCCCTCGGGCAACCATCATTCTGTTCTCTGTGTCCATTAGTCTATAAACTGAAATTTAAAAAATTAAAAAATGTTTTTAATTAAAACAAAACAGGTCAAATGCAGAAGTGATATGATAATCTAGCTGCCTTTTATTAACCCAGATATTAGTTGCTAATGGTAATATTTGAGCTCCTGAGGCCAATTTGAGAACTGCTGATCCAGAGTTAGGATTTGGATTGTATTCTACGTATAATGAGAAGTGGTAGATAGAATTTAGACATAGAATATGACAAGATCTCATTTCTATACAGAATATTACTGTGCCCTAGCTGGAACATGCAGTCATTTAACTCTCATGAAATGTACTCCTTCTCTGTGCCAGGTATGAATACAAGGTGAACAAACCCTTCTTTGACAGACGACCCAAAATGGAAGCCTTAGAACTTCATCTTAAATCATTCTTTACACAGATGTTCTTTATCTAATCAGTCTCCAAATCTATTCTTTCTATTTCTTTCTTTCTTTTTCTTAAGTGTTTGTTTTTGTTTTTTGGATTTTTTAGATTTTTATTTATTCATTCTAGAGAGAAAAGGGATAGAGAAAGCAAAAGAGAGAGAAGCGGGAGGAGCAGGAAGCATAAACTCCCATATGTATGTTGACCAGGCAAGCCTGAGGTTTGGAACCAGTGACCTCAGCATTCCAGGTCGATGCTCTCTCCACTACAGCACCACAGGTCAAGCGGCAGTGGTCTTTCTTTATTGACAATCTGTCTCCATACATTCTTGATTTCCACTCCCAAATCCCCGCCAGGCCTGCTGGAAACACAGATGTGATACTACCAATCCTTAGTTTTAAAGCCATAACCAACCAGGACTTATCAAATCTTACTGTGTATTATTATTACCTGGAGTCTAATTAAAATGCAAATTCTGATTTAGTAGATCTAATGAGTTTGCATTTCTAACAAGGTTCCCATGAATCCAGTGCTTCTAGTTCACTGACCACATTGAGGAGCAAGGGTTTACATCAACTTCACAGTTTACCAGTGCTTCATCTTCAGAGGAGCATCCACCTGATCAGAAACTATCTCCAGTCTGGTTCTAGCCACATCTCTCTGCCTTCATCATTGTTCTAGGCATTCTTCTAATAAACAATGAACTTATCTGCAACAAAGTAAAAGTTTGCAAACTCCTTTTCCCCACCTTGTTCACACAGCCAGGCTCTGAGAGATTTGAATTCTCCTGGCTTGGTGTCAAACTGATATTTGGAAAAATGGGATTTCCCTTGGATTAAACCGTGTTTTACAGGCCTCCTTTCTTTCCTTTCAGACATTCTGTGGAAGATTTGATGCTTTTTCAAGTAGTCACTTATAAGATCATTATAAGCTCAGACTTTATTTATATTTATATTTATTGATGTTAGTGAAAGAGGAAATGAGACACACACACACACACACACACACACACACAGATAGGAACATAGATCTGTTCTTATATGTGCCCTGATCAGGGATCAAACTGGCAACCCCTGTGCTTTGGGAGGACAGTAACCAACTGAGCTATCTGGCCAGGGCTCAAGCTCAGACTTTAGAAGCAGTGTTCTGGGAACATCTCTGTTATTGTCTGGGTATCAGTTACATAAATTTCAATTCCCCATAATTATGTTAAGCCTTGACCTGTTTCTTTTCTTTTCTCTCTCTCTCTTTTTTTTTACAGAGACAGAGAGGGAGAGGGAGGGATGGATAGGGACAGACAGACAGGAAGGGAGCGAGATAAGAAGCATCAATTCTTTGTTTCGGCACCTCAGTTGTTCAGTGATTGCTTTCTCATATGTGCCTTGACTGGGTGGCTCCAGCAGAACAAGTGACCCCTTGCTCAAGCCAGTGACCATGGGCTCAAGCCAACCACTTTAGGCTTCAAGCCAGAAGCCTTTGGGCTCAAGCCAGCAACCATGGGGTCATGTCTATAATCCCACGCTCAAGCCAGAGACCCCACGCTCAAGCTGGATGAGCCCTCGCTCAAGCCAGTGACCTCAGACTTTTGAACTTGAGTCCGTGTTCCAGTCCGATGCTATATCCACAGTGCCACTGCCTGGTCAAGCGACCTGTTTCTTATAGTATGTGTTGCACTCCCACTACAGGCCAACAGGCCAGCAGGGCAGAGGTGGACTGTGATCTATTAGAGCCACTGCAGCTAGGCCCATCCTTCTGAGTATGAGAAGATAATTGGCCAATCCATGGCCGTCTTTACAGTAAACATTATGGAAATAATGTTTAGCATCTCTAAAGGAACAAGGTCTTAGCAACAAAATGCTTTTGAGTAAGGAAAGTAGCCCAGTGACCTGAGGTCTCCAAAGCTGAAAAGAAAATTTACACTAAGAAATCCAAGGGGCTTTCAGAACCCATAAGACTGCTGTAGGGATTCTGCTCCTCTCGGAAGGCGCACTGGAGGGAGCATCACAAAGCCTGTTTTTTGTGGTTTGTTTTTTGTGTTTTTTTTTTGTCTTGGACCCCACTAGTTTTGTCACCTTGAGCAAATCAGCAAATACCTCTGAAATTCAGTTTCCTCATATGTGAAATGGAGGTTTTATTTGCCCTACCTGCCTACCTGGGGTGTTGTGAAGGAGAAATGAGGTAAGAAACATCATCACCATTCTGTATGTCATAAAATTACATGTTTATTATTAAAGCCATAGGAATGGCATCAATATAAGAATGTCCAAAATGGTAGAAAATTTTTATAAATTTTTTTTTCAAGCCAAACAAGAAGACATACATGGAAGCAAGAGATAAATGCTTCAGAGAATAACAGTTTGCAGTTTCTTTTATGCACCTGAGATTAAGGAGGGGACATAAGAAAGATTACACAAAGGTGGGAGAAAGCAAGGAGGGGATCTGATTACAGGAGAGTTAAGATTACATGCTCTCTTCTATGTGTTAGAAGGAGGGTCCAAGAAGGTGGTCAGGTATTAGAAGGAGATATCTGAAAGGGGGCATTCCAAAGGTCTGTTAACTTAGATGCACAGAAACAATTAACAGGGCTTGCTTAATGCAAAACTAAGAGTCTTAGTAAAGAAATTATATGCCTGGGTTTGTGACTTCCTACCATGACCTGCCCAGTTAGAAATTTATGATCAGATCACCTTGTAAAGTTACTTTCCATAGAACCCCTTTTTCATCTACAACGAAGTAGTTGCTGTGTGCCAGTCATCATGGTTGGGGCAATGTATGTAATAAGGAATTTGTGCTGTCCCTCTCCTGAGTCCTTTCCCCTTTGAGAAATAAACACAACTGTCAGATACCAGTTTTATTACAGGTAAAGCTGAGTGAAAGTATACAACCATATTCTTCCAAATGAGATCCCTTCTTTTCTCCTGAATAAAACATTCTTACCTGCAAAAGCTGATGACCAGACAAGTAACCACAGTTCATGTTAGGCACCCAGCCCTACACTGTCCTCAGTGATGGTAAGGCCCACTCTAGCTGGATTCAAAGAACAGCCAGGTCACCCCATTTAGTCACCCCTTTTCTGTGAAAAGGCAAAAATGTCTTATAAGAATACTGATAGCTGGTACTCGAGTACTCCTGAGATGGAATTCCTATTTGACAGTTGTTGGGCAAATGAGTTTGTAAAATATATATATTTTGAGTTTGCTCACTTTTATTGTTAAAAAAATGGCACTGGGCAGCCATGTGTGTGCTTGCCTTCAGAGCAGGGCAGTTGATTGTTAATTGTGGATAGCATTCCTGCTTAGGATGGACCATTGTTTTGCTACTGTTTGCTGGAAGAGAGGTTTTCATACCAGAAAGTTTTGAAAAGAAAGAGCAGAAGGAGAAGGAGAAGAAGCCATGTTGGCAGAGAGAGAAGGTGTGTAAATGGGGAACCAGAGCTGAGGGTCTTTGCAGGCTCTACAGAGACTGGTGGGGACTTTGATTCCAGGAGGAACCAGAGAAGATTCTCTGGATTGTGGAACCGGAGAACGTGTCAGTGGCTTTGGGAGCCCTGAATGAAAGGGAAGTGTTTTCCCTGACTGTTTGCTCATCGGCTGGTGTGAGACTTTAATAAAGGAATGGTCCACCATTTTTTGGCTCCACTGTTTCTTTACTGTCTGCCCGAATCCAATCTGAACCTGCATGTGAATGGCCACAACAGCAGCGGCCACTGGCCATACAACGGGTCACAAGGGAGTAACTCATGAGGGAAAATATGTTTTTTTTCTACACATACATTATTCCACTTAATTTTTGCAGCCGCACTTTGATATACATATTGTTTTTCCAATGAGAAGTATAGGCTTAAAGAGCTTGAAAAATGTGCTCAACTTCTTTCAGCTAGTGTGAATATCAAGTGTGTTGAACACTCTGAACTTCTTAGTAATAATGAAAGTGATGAGGTCTGTGGGTTCCATTAGCAAATATATTTCAAGACTGTGGGGGTGGTTGGCAAAGAGTCGGTTCAAAAGAGAGTGTTGTTACCCAGATGTTCTAAGGAAAGTCTCACAGCGTGTGAGAAAATGCTTGGCCTGGACTCCAGAATGTGTGGAGCTGGGCTGATAGGGAAAAGTTGTGCTAGAATAACAAAGAAGACCTTCTCAATATTACAGGAAATCCATATTTTATACTTATACCACTGATGGGACAAAAGAATAAGCATTAACAATCATATTCTGCCACTTTTGCTTGTTGTTGAGACAGGTCCCCCCAGGGTTTCTCAAAAGAGGAAACCTTTTTTAGGAGGGGGTCTGCCCACTGCATTTCTAGGGAGGCCTGTTAAAAGCTCTAACATAGGATGCATACTTAATGTGATTTTCTGCTTCATTCTCCTTTAAAGATAAACTGGGGAGTTAAAGTGTCAATGCTTGTAGCTTCATTCTCTGTTGTAATTGGATGATGTTTGCATTTGAAATGGGAGCCAAGTGAAGTGAAACTAAAAACTTCTTAAATGGTGCTTTGATTCTTCAGGGGAGTGGGGACCTGGAGACTGATGAATTATTTAGACCTTCCTTGGAAAATCCCCGGACATTTTCAAGCCTTCCACGTTTATTTACTTAAACACAAGTTTCCTCATCCCTCAAAGTTTCAAAAATGATCCTGCATGGTATTGACAAATAATAATTTAATGGACAGCCTGATTAGATGGGCACAATGAATTAGCTATCAGCTTGACAGCCTTATGAGCACTACGTTCTGTATCTGTTTACTCAGCACTAGGTGAAATGCAGAAGTCTATAGAAAATCAGATTTCCATGCTGCTTTGTCAAAGCAAATTTAATCACAGCCAGAACATGTGGTATCCATCATTTCCACTTCAGAAGGCATCAATGGGGACAAATCAGCAACAAGGAGCCTGGCTGCCATGGCTGTCCTCCACTCGCAGGAAAATTAAATTTAACTACAGATCCTTGATAAATGAGGCCACGGAAGCCATGAAACGTGATGACTAAGTGCTCAGTATTAAAGTATCCCCAAATGCCCCCTCGCTGGAAAGAAGCACAGTTTCATTTGATCTGGCCTTGAGGTCTTTGCACACACTCCCACCTCTGCTGTGGACTTTAGCAGATTGCCCTAGGAGTCCAGATGTTATTTTTCTAGAAATTTTTACTGGGTCTTTCTTTGCTTTTTCAGAAAGTTCTGTTAGAGCTCTCCCAGTCATTTGCCCAATCTATCTTTTTCTTATATACCTTTTCCTTTTCTCATTGTTCTTTACAGCCATCAGGCATTGATCATCCAGGCCCTACAATGACTATGGGATCTTGATTGCTTTTAAAAGTCTCCTTCTCCTGAATTTCGGCTATCCTCTCCCAGGCTTCATCTTATGGGAAATAATAGTATAGATGTAATTTTGTGAAATGCCAGGACTGTGAGCTTTTTGAGGGCAAAGACCATATTTTATTATTATTTTTTTTATCCCCAGAACTTAGGAATTAGGACATGGCACATAGAATTGGCTTGATTAATGCATATCGAGTAAATGAGTAAATGAACGTTCATGAAACTCGGTTGAATGCTCTGATCATAGGATTAAGAGCCATATATTTCTGAATGTAATCCATATGTACTGTATATGCTGATGATCTTATTTAAATATCTCAAGGACAATTATATATACCTATCTCTTTGAAATTCAGTTTTGACTAACAAACTAACCAAACCGACCTTTATATTGCCTCCATTTTCTTATGTTTTAAACGATGCATTGAATCATAGCTATCCCATGTGATTGTTATGAGATTTAAATGCAATAATTTAACACTGGGTAGCACACGGCTTGCCACATAGGCAAGGAATCAGTATACATTAGTTACCATCATAGTTATACTTATCATCATCATGCTTATCATTATTTACACGCTTTTTGCTCAACACTAGTCTTGTAGAGGAGGCAAGAGAAATATAAAGTTTGCTCTTTTCCCCAGAAGGAATTTCTGAGTCCCTGAGAAGACAAGAAAAAGGACACACATACAGGAATAATATGCCAGGGAAATGTAGAACAGAACATAAACACGTAGAATTTCAAATGTAGGCCTACTTAGGTTTGTATGGAGAAACTGACTTAGTGAGAAAGTATCTAGGTCTTAGGGGACAAGCCATCATAGCAGAGTCCCGAATGCTATGGACAATTGAGGTGTACCTGGCAGTGGGCCTGGGGGGATATTTCGAACAGTAGCTCAACTTGAGTTAAAGGTTTGATTGGAGAGGTTAGTAGAAAATTAAGTTATATATGTATGGGTGGAGCTAAATTTTGTAGAATCTTGTAAGCTAGGTAAAGTTTAAATTTGTGGCTTGATATGTATGCATGGAGGTCCATTTTAGGTTCTTTACCAGGAAGTTACATATAAAAGTGAGTTTCTTGAATCATTAATGTGGACTGGGCATAAAAGATGTGAGAAATAAGGGAAGTAGAGCTTTGCAGCAATCAGGTATGAGATAAGGGAATATGGGTAAGGACCAAGTGAACATCTCTCTTGTTTCTTGGAGGAAGAACCAGTGGGTTTAGGCCACTCATAAGTAGCACATCACTGGGAAAGAACAAATTCCCTTTCATAATGCCAACAAGAGAGAAGGGCAAGATGAGTTCACCTTGCTGTAAACTGATTGACTTTCTGGAATAATTTTAAGTGTTAGTAATTGAAAATAACTCTACAGCCCGAGAGCACCCTGCATATTGCGGTATAACTCTTAACATCATCAAATTCTAATTTAAAAATGTACAGTCAATAATCAAGCACATTTTAACTCCCCTGAAAAAAATATCATGCAACTTAAGCATACTCCCGCACTTAAATTTTCAACATGAAGCATTCAAAAGGAGTTTGTACTAAATAAGCATACTGCCTACCTTCTTAGCAGATTTATGAGAAATTATTCAAAGCTGCTATAAAATTTTTGAAGCATTTTCCTTGTATCTCTTGAAAACAGTTAGAAGCATTGGCAGAAATTATTGTCTTTGGTCTAATCACATGTTTCAAAAGGCAGTTTACAAACATGTTATTTTGCCATTTACTAATTATATTTACGTGATACACCAATCACTTAATAGCCTCTGGCTGCATTTACAAATAGTATTGAGAAAGTTCCCACTGTTACACTTATAATTTATTATAGACAACATAAAAACGAGATGCTCCCTCTCCATACACATAACACACACAGGGATGCTTAGAGAAAAAGTCTACTGATCCTCAGTGATCAAATATAAAGGGCATTCTTAGCTAAAGGCATTAATTTCTTATTAGACAGCTGGAGACTGTGGCTCTTCTCAATTTGTGCTTGGGCAAGAGAGAGGCAAAGTGATGCCTGGAATGCTGACTTCTGTTGGCCAAGCAAGGTAGAACTGTGGCAAGCACCAACACTGTGGTGCTTGCTATCTACCTGAGCCTGGTGCTCCTCCTTTTTAGCCTCTTCTCAGTAAAAAAAAATATTCTTTAAATATTTAGCAAGCCCTTGACTCTGTTTATTATGTGAGAAGCCATTGAAAAGCTCATACTCTGATAGACTAAAGCCCTTCTCTCTTGCCTCAAGGACTTGAGGAATATTTTCCAGCATGGACTGTGATTGAAAAGAGATCCCTTCATTTTTTTTTTATTTAGAAAATTAATTTTAACGAGGTGACATTGATCAATAAGTATACTTAGATTTCAGGCAAACATCACTCCATCATTTGAAAAGTCAATTATGTTGTATATCCATCACCTAAAGCCAAATTATTTTAGAAACCACCATACTTTCTTCAATAATGATTGTACTAGTTTGTATTTGTTAAGAATAGGACTACCATATGACCCAGTAATCCCTCCATTGGGTATCTCCCCCCAAAACTCAAAATTATTGGTATGTAAAGACATGTGCACCCCCATGTTTGTCACAGCATTAATCACAGTAGTCAGGACATGGAAACAACCAAAATGTCTTTCACTAGAGGATTGGAGAAAGAAGATATAGTACCAATATACAATGGAATACTGCTCAGCCATATTAAATTTACAACAACATGGGTGGATCTTGAAAACATTATACTGAATGAAATCAGTAAATCAGAAAAAGCTAAGAATTTTATGATTTCACACATAAGAGGGATATAAAACTGAGACTCATGGACATAGATAAAAGTGAAGTGGTTACTAAGGGGAGGGTGTGGGGGGGAAGGGAATAAAGAGGGAAAAATATACAGTGATGGAAAATAATTTGATTTTGGGTGATGGGTATACAACATAATCAACAATTCAAATGCTATAGAAATGTTTACCTGAAACCTATGTACTCTTATTGATTAATGTCAACCTGTTAAATTTAATTTTCTAAACAAAATTAAAAAACAAAAAGAGATCCCAATTCTCAGTTACATCTACTTTCATGTTCATCCCATACTGGGCATATATTTTTCCGTGTTACTCCCTTATTTAAACCGTTTATCCTATTATATGCCTTTATTTGTTTCCCTATAGATCATACAATTGTCAACTTCTCTCAGGACAAGGGAAATGTTTCATATACCCTTGTATCATTAACTTAATTAATGACTAATAGGGTGCTATTTACATAATTAAAGATTAATTATAATTCAATAGAAATAGTCATCTTAACCTGGATCAGTTAATTTTATTAATGTCACCAAAAGCAAGGATACTATTAAATAAACCTATGCTAGGACTGATAAGTTTTTGATGGGTGTCAGAAATTTGTTTTAAAAATGAGAGTAAAAGAGATTCTGCCTCTGTTTACAAAGGTTTATATTGATACACAGGTTCAGCTTGGTGCAATGTATGGGCGGATAGTGGTACTTTCCAAGGGAGAAAAAGGGACACCAGAACACATTGAGGGAGTGAGATAAAGAGACTCTTTCCTTCAATTTCACAATTCTGCCAAAGGCCTGAAATCCCTTAAATGTTATGCTCCACATATAATAGGTGCAGATGAAGCAGACGCTAATGCAAGCATGATGTTCACACTGTATACTTCAAAATAGGATGAATCAAATGCTAATCATAGCTCAAGGTGCCTTGTCTTATGTGTTACCGAAACATTTTAAAGGAACTTTTACTACATGCTCCAAATAAGTAATGTGATTTATGGAGAAAGAGATGCTGTTTTATTATTCTAGCAGAACATGTGAATAATTTATGAAGTAATTCTAATCACACTTTGGAGAAAAAAAATGACAATGGTCATGCCTCTCTCCTGCCTTATGTATTAATTATAGAGATCTCTTGCATTATAAATGTATTAACAATTTGAGAGCAAAACAGTTTTTGTTTTAAAGTATTATGAGATATGGTACTGAAATACTTGAGTATGTGGAAATTGATTTTAGTAATATTTAAAGCATATAGAAAATTTAAGACAAATTAACAAAAATCTTACCAATTCTTTTTCAGGGGGTGTCATTTTATTTTACCCATTCCCCTGTTTCATGGGGAGGGTAGGTACAGAGGATTTGGGTCAGAGCAGATTCTGATCTCCAGCTGACCTGTGAGTTCTACTCATGTAGGTCCCTTTTTCTGTGTTTTTTGTCTGATCTCAACATTTTACCTGCTCCGGTGTTCTGTGAGTTATGATATTATCACAGGCATAACAGTGGCTTACTCTTCTAAGATTTCTTAACGGAGTGTTTTTCAAGAGAGAATGATGCCCAAGCCATCTAAAAAAAAAAAAAGTGATTGGCATAGAGTAGATGCTTTATATTTTTGGTGGACTGATTTGGGAAAAAGGAAAATTATAAACTTAAAAATAAAGTTTATATCAGTTTATGTTCTATCCTAATATTAGCTTTATACTAGTTTTTAAATTTTAATGAGTCAAATTTGTATTTATTTTATGACTACAAAATTCAACTCAACCGAAACATTTGCACAACTCCATTTGGGGGCTCATTGTAAAGTCTGTTTCTCTTTGAGTGGTTCATCATCATTTTCCTTCTGTATTTATTTATTACTAGAGTTGTCTGATTCATAACAGATATTGAGTCCCCTCAGGCAACCACTCCTAAGCTCAGAAAGCCACACTGGTTCCCTTTTGTATCTTGACACAGCCATATGCTCTGCTGATTCCCTGGATAATATTCTTAACTCCCGTTCTGATTTCTGATTTTGTGCCTCCCACTTTTCATTCACTCAAGCCCTCTTATTGTGACCTACACCCATACATGTCTTGGTATTTTTCTATAGCCCAGGACTTGCACCATTTCTAGATGAGAGTTTATTTCTTTACTTTGAGGGTCTTTCTGATGGAGAGCAAGAATGGAGTGTTGGGTATAGGTCATTGATAGGCTTGGCAAGTGGGCAGTGGCTGCCAGCTAAAACCCAATCTCCATGAGGAATTCGTTTGTGGTGACATGACATTGAAAACTAAATTTTAGAATGGTCAGGCAGAGTTCTGAAGTTTTCCAGCAGGTTTGGTCTTGTTGTGTGGTGAGCGCTGCTCTAAATCTTTTAACATAAAATGGATTTTGACAAGTTCAACCTGATTGCATTTCTGTCCAGATATTTTTCAATATATGTCTTGTATTTATTTCTTCTAAACCACTTTTTAAAACAAATTCTACCCACTCTAAGGTCTTTACAGCACTTTGTTATAAAACTTATTCAAGATTTTCCAAATATTTATCATGTGTTATAAGTTCATACATTTCTTTGTTGTTCAACTTGCCTCTTCATTTATGTTTCATCCATTTTTCTTTCCTGCTAAATTATAAATACGTGAAGGGCAAGAAACATTTAAGGATGCTTTCTGAACCCCTCTATCTAGTCTAGTATCTTCAGTTCCTCCAGCCAAGGAAACCCTGTCAGCATTGTTTAAATATGGTTAATGGAAGCCTTGCTAGGATAATCTCTTAAATTGACATTTTAAGCTATGCCATTAATTGCTAACTAACATGCTCTTGTAAATTAATGCCATTTTCCCCCACTTCATTCTGCAAGCCATTTTTGTTCTAAATAAATCTTATTAAGGAATTATTTCTCTTTGCTTAGCTTGGGACATCTAAATTAGCCCTAGGCATTCCTATTTATTTCTGGTTCTGAGGACCTTATAGAATTAGATTTGACATGGAGTTCTCCACGGGGAGCTGTCAGCTGGCAAGCACCAGGATGGATGATGCACTTAAAGAGTGTAGAGTAAGAGTGACCTCAGGAACAGATTAATCCATATCTATGTACAGATATATGTCAGACACATCTTCCTGAGAACTCTGATATAAAAAACTAGAAAATGTTAGAGCTGAAGAGGATATTAGGGACCAGTTAGTCCAATCTGACATTCTATCCACAAGAGAAGACCGAGGACCAGAAATAAGAAATGACTTCCTCTAGTCAAAGAGCCAATTAGTGGGGAAATTGGTGTGAGAACCCAGGTCTCCTCATTCCTGAGAATGTACACTGGTTTGAGTGTTTAAGAGTTTTAGTTTTTCCTGCTGATTTTAGGGCTTAACACATCAGGGGACCTGAGAGCTAACTAGCAAATTGAAGTGACTGCCATAAATTAACAATGTATAGGCCTGGAAGCTATGATTACAGGTGCTGTAAAAATGCAAAATGTAATGAGAATGATAACTTTACTGAGAAGCCTATGAAAATAGGATGATATGAGGCCTGCCCAGGGCCATATGGGAAGTGCCTCCTCAAATCAGCCAATACTCTGTGACCTCATATAATCTATAGGCACATTTGTCCCTTATGCCATGGCTCATAACTGTGATGCCCAAAATAGTTACCCAGGGGCCTAACATTTAAAGTATCTTCATCAGTGCTAAATTATTTATGAAGTGACTTTTTTTGATAAGGTACAACTTGTATCATTTGATTTAGAGGCAGTTCCACAATTTTTTAAAAAGATTTTATTTATTCATTTTAGAGAGGGGAGAGACACAGAGAGAGAGAGAGAGAGAGAGAGAGAGAGAGAGAGAGAGAGAAAGAGAGAGAAGTAGGTGGAGGAACAGGAAGCATCAACTCTCACGTGTGCCTTGACCAGTAAAGCCCCGGGTTTCGAACCAGAGACCTCAGCATTCCAGGTTGACGCTTTATTCACTGCACCACCACAGGTCAGGATGCAGTTCCACAATTTGCCAATTGGTTTTTGTGAAGGTCAATTAAAAGTTAAGACTATGGAGGTAAAGTTTGATATAGTGTACATTCCCCGATAGTTTTTTTGTTTGTTTGTTTTTACTTTTTTCCTTAGTATTATTGGATCAAAATATGTTTTACCTCCTCCCTGGCCGGTTGGCTCAGCGGTAGAGCGTCGGCCTGGTGTGCAGGAGTCCCGGGTTCGATTCCCGGCCAGGGCACACAGGAGAGGTGCCCATCTGCTTCTCCACCCCTCCCCCTCTCCTTCCTCTCTGTCTCTCTCTTCCCCTCCCGCAGCAAGGCTCCATTGGAGCAAAGATGGCCCAGGCGCTGGGGATGGCTCTGTGGTCTCTGCCTCAGGTGCTAGGGTGGCTCTGATTGCAGCAGAGCGACGCCCCAGATGGGCGGAGCATCGCCCCCTGGTGGGCGTGCCAGATGGATCCTGGTGGGGCGCATGGGGGAGTCTGTCTGACTGCCTCCCCGTTTCCAGCTTCAGAAAAATGAAAAAAAAAAAAAAAGAAAAAAAATATGTTTTACCTCCTATGGATTATAGATGCATTTCTGAAAACTATTTGATTCAAGGATCCCAGGCACAAAAATTCTCTGGAATAAATATTTAAATTATGTTTGAACAATTACACAAGGAGAGATAGTTCCTGGCTCATTAAGAACAAGATGTGATAAAGTTCCTTCTTTGTGTTTGTGGGCAGAATTATTGAACTGGAAGATAAAGGGAGAAAGCATGAACCATAGGTATAATATATCTTGATTTCATTAAGATAACCAGCAGCTTTTCTACCAATATGGATATGCCTGTGGCGAGCAGTATGGCATGATAATAGAATTAGATAGATCTATAGGTAAAGTACTAGATTTATGTCACTGTAAAAGTAATCTGTAGTCCCAGTGGTATTTTTATTCTTGATTTTGTAAATATATAATTAAATGAAATAACAGCCTTCTACTCCTCTTCTGGCATATTTTGGTAAGCAGAGCTTGGCCCCATACTCTTAATGTAATCAAGGGCATTCACTTCATTCCGGGTCACTTTTCTGGCAACTCCTGACCTCAGTAGATGGTATGCCATAACTTCCTTTTCATGAACTTCAGCAAAGTGGTAAATGAGAGAGTGACCTCGTTTCACCTCTACCACCCTATTTCTTTATGGCTCACATGACAGCCACTCAAGGCTGTTCAGGTGTCCAATGAGGGAAAAGGACTAATAAGTTTTATTCTTAAATAGATGTTTTCTGTCAGGGACATAGGCTAGCAGTCTGTCTTTTTTCATGTTCTTGTAGGCACATATAATGGTTGAGAGACTTTCTGTGTACTATTTTAGGTGTAAAGACACATGAGAAAAATATATCATGACAGTCCCTGTTCAAATAGGGATTTGCATTTTCATGGTAAGAGAGGGCATTTAAAGAAAATCATATAAATGAGATTCTTTCAGATAGCTATGAAAAAAATATACTATAGTTTTAAAATTCCTCACATACTCATATCTTTACATATCCATCACTTGGCTCCCCTTAGGGAATGACACTCTCACTCACAGGATATCTATCTCTCTTCCCATTCTTCTCCAGACAGTCTGCCTCCTCCAGCAATGCATTCCTCAATGCCTGATTTATTTAGTTTAGAATAATATTCTGGGAAATTTTAGGCACCTTACTCTCCCAGATCTGGTTGGGTTAAGGTCTTCTTACCAACCATCTTGGTAATTTTCCATTGAGTAATCTCTGAATCCAAATAGGCATTCACCCCTAAGAACAATTCTCAGAGACAGCATGGTTAAAGCACATGTTGAAAAAGTGAAGCATGATGTCCTTGACAAGGACATTCTCCTATCATCTTTGTATGAAGGGAGGCAGTTTCAGGATCGGTTCTTCTTCTGTCCAAGTAAGATTTCAGGAAAGTCTATGTAAATTGTGCTTCAGTTACACATAGAAAATATACTTCTGAGTTTTGTGTAAAACACAAACTATGAAGGATGGAAGATACATTTTTTAAAAAGCTTTAATGTGAGTTATTTTTTTTTAAAGTGTTAAGTAGGACAAGGCTAAAAATAGATGACAGAATCAAAAATTTTTCTTAAGAGGATGGAATGATGTATTTCAACCACAGACATGACATATGACAAGAATAAATATAAAGTACTAAATATAAACCTTATCTGCACTAGTTCAGGATTGGAAAGACCCAACATAACTCAACTATAGTTGATGTGAGAGAAGACCCTGAGGGCTTCAGTAGACCATGAACTTACCCTGTATCCACTGTGTGGCAGGACAACGAAAGATCAAGTGCTCTGAACAAGGGAAGATATATTCCCACAGATATCTGCACTGGTAAGCTCAAATTTGGAATAGGGTGTCTAATTTGGAGACAAACTCACTGACAGGAATAATTACAAACCAGAGAGTGTTCAAAATAGGTTGAATCTAATCGAAGGGTATCTGAAACTATATAATACAATGAACTGTTTCTGGCACTGAGGACTTGAACACAGAAAGAGAATGCTTGTAATAGATAGATATTATAAGTTTCTTTAAATATTTACATGGCTAGCATATGCAAGAATGAATGAATTAATAGAAACTATGTTCTACACGAAAAATTATGGTTGACAGGAGTTCTTTACTCGAACCATCTAACAGTAGAACAAGCCCCCTAATACAGTGGGGAGCATGTTGTCACTGAAACATAAAGTAGGGATTTGAAGAGATTTCTAAAATGTAAATTACTGTTAATTTTCTTTATGTTGTTTTAGATATTATTATGATCTTCAAAACAAATCTCTGTCAGTCTTCCTTCTTGACCCATAATATAGAAATCTCTGAAATATGAATGTTTTTCAGATTTGAGTGCTTCATCTATTTACCAGTGGTGGGATTCAAATAATTTAACAACTGGTTCTCTGCCCTAATGACCATTTTAAGTATAAAAAAATGATATACAGAAAGGTAGTTTATGATTTCATGGATTTAATACTTAAATAAAAATAATAAAAGAGGTACACAAAACTAGATCATGTTATAAAAAAGTTTTAAAATAGTAATGAAAAAATTTTAAATATTACCTGACAAAGAAAATTAATAAAACTGTTATTTAAGATACTTCTGGCCCTGGCCGGTTGGTTCAGCGGTATAGAGTCGGCCTGGCTTGTAGAAGTCCCAGGTTCAATTCTGGCTAGGACACACAGGAGAAGCTTTGCCCATCTGCTTCTCCACCCTTCCCCCTCTCCTTTATCTCTGTCTTTCTCTTCCCTTCCCGAAGCCAAGGCTCCATTGGCCTGGGTGCTGAGGATGGCTCTGTGGCCTTTGCCTCAGGTGCTAGAATGGCTCTGATTGCAGCAGAGCAATGCCCCAGAGGGGCTGAGCATCATCCCCTGGTGGTGGGCATGCCAGGTGGATGGATCCTGGCCCGGCACATGTGGGAGTCTGTTTGTCTGCCTCCCCACGCTTCTCACTTCAGAAAAATACCATAAAAAAAGAAAAAAGATATTTCCACATTGCTTTTTGATTGGCATCTGCATCATCACTTGCGATTTTCTTCACTTTTTTATTGGTTTCACCGTTTAGGAATGGAATGAACATTACTACGGACACTTAGAATACACTGTTGTGCAGATGAACGTTAAAAAAGAGTAATGAATATAAAATTTTGATTTCTACCTGTGGTGGGCAGCCACCCATCTTAGGGAAAACCCTGATTACAAGTGCCATTTTAACAAATGGTTTTCCAAACTCAACAAAAAAATTGGTATCGGTTCTCCCGAACTGGTGCAAACCTGCTGAATCCTACCACTATTGACCCTTTTGCATAATGCATAATGTTTGTGTCAACATCTTCAGTGCCATTTTCACTGTTGTATGTCTGCTGGGTCATGACAAGTGGTCTCCTATTAGCCTGGAAGGTCCAGCAATCCACCCAGAGAGACTTGGACTCTTAAGAAAATCTGACTCATTGTACTATTTAAAAATGAACCTTGTTAGAAATTCACACATGTATTGTTTTTAAATGAAGCTTGTACTGGAAGAAATATTTGGAAATTATAACAATAAAGAACCTTCTTTCAAAATTGGTATTCTAGAGAGAATCAAACAGATCTGTGTTAATTAAAAAGCGGAAAATGTACTTCTTGCCTAGTGACTATATAATAGAAATGTTTGAGAATATCTCTATAATACTAGTCTTGCTGGCATTATTTATGCAGCCTATGCCAACTGTGAGAAAGATGTGGTGGGCTCCATACCAGTCTAAAATATGTTTTTCCATTGAATCAATTCTTGCTCAAATTTCTGATAATTATTTGCATTGGATCTTGTTAACACTGCTCATTGTGCTCCTCTTCTCTCATGTAAGAATGAAACAATTATTTCAATTTACCTCATCAAAGCATTGTGAGCAGACTTCTCAGCTGACCACAGTCAAGAGAAGTTAAAGACATCTTGCAAATAATGCTGCATATTTACTATTCTGTATTCCCTCTCCAGCCAAAACACTGCTTTGAAAAGCTTAGGAAATATTTTAGAGCTCATCTCAAATTATATTCAAACCCACATCAATAATCATGGGAAGAAGAATGATATAAGTTAATACTTCTGGTGGAGATCAGACTATTAGCATTTTTAGAGCAGTCAGTTTAGTTTGTTCTGAACTTTCAAGTCTGCAACCTCGGGATTTTGAACCTGGGACCTCCACATACTGCATCTCAGCCCAACACTCTTTCCACTGTGCCATGGCCTGGTCAGGCTGTGCTGAATCTTTTATGTCTCTCATAAACTTCACAACAGGGAACCAAATAGTCACAAGCAGATAATGTATATTTTAGGTGATTCTTTGAAATGCTAATTAGTCTCAAAATCCATTTATTACCTGTGCAAGATATATGAGTTCAATAGTAGAAAAAAGCTGCCTATAAATATCTGCTTGAACTCTATACTCTGTGAATAAGGGCATATCATTCTTACTTACTGTTGTGTCTCCAGGGCTTTCTACAATGCCTGACACATAGTAGGTGCTCAAGAAATATTTGTTGAACTTTCTATAAATCATAAATTGCAGGGTGAATTGGAAATACAACAATCTTTCAGCACAGCCTCTGAGTTTACTCTTTAATTTATTTAACGAGGGTGATTTAAATTCCATGTTGGCCTATCAATCTCAAAATACTTTTAGTGTAGTATATCTCAGTCTGGACTGTACATTAGCCTTACCTGGGATCTTTAAAAAATGTCAGTGTTGCCCTGGCCAGTTGGCTCAGCGGTAGAGCATCGGCCTGGCGTGCGGGGGACCCCGGTTCGATTCCCGGCCAGGGCACATAGGAGAAGCGCCCTTGCTTCTCCACCCCCCCCCTCCTTCCTCTCTGTCTCTCTCTTCCTGTCCCACAGCCGAGGCTCCATTGGAGCAAAGATGGCCCGGGAGCTGGGGATGGCTCCTTGGCCTCTGCCCCAGGTGCTAGAGTGGCTCTGGTCGCGGCCCCGGAGGGGCAGAGCATCACCCCTGGTGGGCAGAGCATCGCCCCTGGTGGGCGTGCTGGGTGGATCCCTGTTGGGCGCATGCGGGAGTCTGTCTGACTGTCTCTCCCCGTTTCCAGCTTCAGAAAAATACAAAAAAAAATGTCAGTGTTCCAGGCTGTTCCCCAAAACCAGTTAAAGCAAACCCTCTGAGGGGTAAAGCCCAGTTATTAGTATTTTTTAAGCCTCTCCAGAAATTCTAGTGTGCAACCAGTTTGAGAACTGTGTGTGTGTACGTGTGCTAAAGCATTTAAACTCCACATTATTAGTTTCTCCTGATGTTTGCTCTCCCGTGGCAAGGGCAGGGACTGGGGGTGTCTGGAGGGAAAGAACTGGTACCAGATTACTGAAAATACGTAAATATCTATGGAGAAGTTGGTCTGTATAAATTATTTCATCATTAATTATGCTATATCCTGTTTTTATGTTCACTCTTCTTTATAAATGAAATGAAATAGCTTTACCATGTGCCTAACAACGTTTTAAAATGCCACATAAATTCACCCGTTTTTATGGGGTTGAGAAATTTTAACACAAAAATAATTTGCCCAGTTTGAATAATTTGCATAAAACCATTGTAGGGGTGTGTTAAAAATTCTTCTTCTTCCCTTTAATGTAAAAGCGCATGACAGGATGGAGGATAGATTTCATTCTTATGATGCCCCAGGTGAATCTTCCATTTGCATATTAAAGAATCAATTTAAAATAAACTCCCAAGTCACAATGGGCATTTACCCTGGAATACATTTTTCAGCATCAGCCTAGGATCATGAAAGGAAGATTCTTAGAAGGCCTGCAACAACCACAGTTGTTCCAGCTCTATAGCCCTTGTGTATTTTTCTACAAATAACAAGAGGAGGAGAGTTGAATTGGGGTAGCCCGCCCCTCATACCAGAGAGAAAACAAGATATTACAGAAACTAAAAGGTATAGCGGTGCTCTGGGTTTTACTTCTTAAAGTCTTGTGGTATCATCGTCCCTGGCAACAGTTAGGCTTTTTTTTTTTTAGGGGAGCAAGTTAAGTGAAAGCTTGCTGTTACTAACAAGGGCCATGGGAGCAGAGTGGAAGTGAAAGGTGTTGGAGACAGCTCCTCTCAGTAAGGAACCATAAGTGCTGTCTAGAAAAAATTAACGGCAGAAAGAACGGCTATCTGGTATAGGGCATGGGTGAAGGTTAAGGTAAGCTCGGGCAGTTGTTAACATCAGGACATCAACTTGGAATGAAAATCAGTTCATAACAAATTCATCGGTAATTCCGGCATTTCTGTTCTCCTTTTGGGTTTGCCAGCCCCACACTCTAGTATTTCTTTACCATTTGAAAGGCATTGGAAACAGAACTTGACTAGTAGTAGATCTTTATTGGAGTAAATTTAGATGTGTTATATTAATATGGTATGTATTACTTTCTTAATACTGCTTTGGAATCTTAAACATGATAGAATAATTTTCCTTAAGATTAACCTAGTGGTTCCCTTGTATGCCAAAACAGAAAGGCCTACCCTATATATAGAGAGAGAGAAAGAGAGAGAGAGAGAGAGAGAGGGAATTCAATTAGGGTTTTTAATTAATTCTGCCCTGTATACAGTCTCAATGCTTTATCGGCCACGTTGAATGTTTTTGCCTCATCGTTATTAATTTTCTGAGTTGTTTGGGGTTTGGTCAGTTATCTATGAGTACTGTGTTTACCTGCCGCAATGGGAAAATCGTAAGGCTTAAAAACCTTACAATACTGCAGTGTTTTAAGGACTGAGAATCCTTGGTTTTTATTTTAGAGGTTTGCTAGAAAGATGAAGCTGTCACAGAGGTGCCCAAGGAAGTCCTGACAATTCTCTTTTACTGTAGGGCTTTATTTAGGAAAAATGCAGAAAAGTGCAAAAGTTGCCAAATTATAATGTTGAAACAATAAAAAATTCAGTCTTCTTAGATTTTCTTCAGTGATTTTGTTTTATGTGAAGTGTGGCTTCCCCTCCCCACCCTGACAAACTTAACTTTTAACTCAAAATGTTTCCCAGTGCTGTTGATTCAAAATTGGGTTCATACTGTATCAGTGTGTGACTGGACCTGGGACCTTTAGACTCTTTCTTTTCCAAGAGGTTACACAACTATCACCAGACACATCTTCCTACTACAACCAAGACTACTTTACCCAACAAGGCTTTTAAATTTTCTTTTGAAGTTAAAAGAGAAATAAAAAGCTTCCCAAACAAGAAAAAGCTAAATGAGTTTGTTACCACCAAACCAGTATGTTAAGAAATATTAAAGGGCTGGCTTGAAGGAGAATGAAAAGGAGAAGAAAAGGAAGAGGATGAGGAAGAAGAAGAGAAGGAGGAGGAGGAAGGAATATAATTAAAAGGATGAAATGGCAATAAGTATGTACCTATCAATAATTACTTCAAATGTAAATGGCTTAAATACTCCAATCAAAACACACAGGGTAGGGGCCTTGGCCAGTTGGCTCAGCGGTAGAGCATCGGCCTAGTGTGTGGAAGTCCCAGATTCAATTCCTGGGCAGGGCACACAGGAGAAGTGCCCATCTGCTTCTCCACCCTTCACTCTCTCCTGTTTCTCTGTCTCTCTCTTCCCCTGCCGCAGCCAAGGCTCCATTGGAGCAAAGTCAGCCTGGGCACTGAGGATGATTCCATGGCCTCAACCTCAGGTGCTTGAATGGCTCTGATTGCAGTGGAACAATGGCCCAGAGTAGCCAAGCATTGATCGCTACATGGTGGCCTTCCAGGTGGATCCCAGTTGGGCACATGCAGGAGTCTGTCTGTCTGCCTCCCCACTCTTCTCACTTCAGAAACACACACACACACACACACACACACACACACACACACACACACACACGGTAGCTAAATGAATAAGAAAACAAGACTCATATACAGTGTGTCTGTAAAGTCATGGTGCACTTTTGACCAGTCACAGGAAAGCAACAAAAGACAATAGAAATGTGAAATCTCCACCAAATAAAAGGAAAACCCTTCCAGTTTCTGTAGGATGATGTGGCAGCATGTGCACATGTGCAGATGATGGCATAACACTGTGTATACAGCAGAGCAGCCCACAGCCATTCCAGTTGATATGTAGACAGTACAGAGGAAAGTTCAGTGTGTTGTGTGGCTCACTAAATTCGAATCCGTGACCAAAGTGCAACGTAAATATTGGCACGTTTATAATGAAGCGCCACCACATAGGAATAACATTACTCAGTGGAATAAGCAGTTGAAGGACACCAGCAGTTTTGGTGGAGAAACCCCGTTCTGGTAAGCCATCAGTTAGTCAGTGACAAGTCTATAGAGGCTATATGGGATAGCTACCTAAGGAGCCCTAAAAAATCTATTCATGAGCCCACATCGAACTGCACTAAATAGATATGAAACTGGGAGAGTTTTCCTTTTATTTGGTACAGATTTCACATTTCTGTCGTATTTTATTGCTTTCCTGTGACCAGTCAAAAGTGCACCATGACTTTACAGACACACTATATATGCTGTCTATAAGAGACCCATCTCGCCTGACCTGTGGTGGCACAGTGGATAAAGCGTCAACCTGGAAATGCTGAGGTCACCGGTTCAAAACCCTGGGTTTGCCTGGTCAAGGCACATATGGGAGTTGATGCTTCCAGCTCCTCCCCACCTTCTCTCTCTGTCTCTCTCTCCTCTCTCTGCTCTCTAAAATGAATAAAAAAAATTTAAAAAAAGAAGAGACCCATCTCAGAATGAGAGATACACACAGACTAAAATTAAAGGAATAGAAAAAGATATTTCATGCAAATGGAAGTGAAAAAGATGGAGTAGAAATACAGTGGTACCTTGAGAGACAAGCAGATCAACATATGATTTTTTTTTTAAGATACGAGCTGTGACTCTGTCTATATTTTGTCCAAAATTTGAGCAAAATTCTGAGATATGAGTTGTGATTCAGGAAGCTGCCGCTAGTTGGTGTGTTGGCGCACAGGTCCAGTATTGGCAGCACAACATCAACATCTCATTCTTTCTCACGTGTTACCCGCAGAATCAAGTTGCATCTTGTGTGCTGTACTCGTTCTTGCATCATTTTTGCATTTTTTACTAACTTTTTTTGTGTGCTATCATGGGGCCAAAGAAAGTGAGTGTAAAGGACAGTGGTGAGAAGAAGAAAAAATGATGTCAATAGAAGTAAAGCAAGAAATAATAGAAAAACATAAGCGTGGTGTACGAGTGATTGAACTGTCAAGGCTGTACGACTGCAATACATCTACAATTTGTACCATCCTTAAACAAAAGGATGACATCAAAAGTGCAAATCCAATGAAAGGAACTACAGTTCTATCCCAATTAAGGACAAATATCCATGAAGAAATGGAGAAGCTTCTGCTGGTGTGGTTGAAAGATAAAGAGCTGGCAGGAGATACAGTGACAGAGACTGTAATATGTGAAAAGGCACATATTATTTATGGCGACTTGAAGAAGAAAGAACCATCAACCTCAAAAGAGGCAGCAGAAGATACGATTAAGGCAAGTTGTGGCTGCTTTGAAAATTTCAAGAAGAGATCTGGCATTCACTCGGTGGTGAGGCATGGTGAAGCTGTGAGTGCTGACGTTAAGGCAGCTGAGGAGTACATCGCTCATTTTGCTGAACTTATTACAAAGGAAGGCTTCATTCCCACCAAGTGTTCAACTGTGACGAAACAGGACTGTTTTGGAAAAAAATGCCCTGGAGGACTTTCATCACCACAGAGGAGAAGAAGCTGCCAGGCCATAAACCCATGAAGGACCGTCTGACTCTTGCATTGTGTGCAAATGCTAGTGGTGACTATAAAGTAAAGCCACTGCTAGTGTATCATTCCAAAAATCCTCGAGCCTTTAAGACTCACAAGATTCTTAAAGAAAAACTGCAGGTTATGTGGCGCGTCAATGCTAGGGCATTGGTTACGCGGCAGTATTTATTGAATGGGTAAATCTTGTCTTTGGTCCTGCAGTGAAGAAATACCTTCAAGAACATAAACTCCCAATGAAAGCATTACTAATCCTTGAAAATGCTCCAGCCCACCCACCTGGTCTTGAAGATGACATTTTTGATGAGTTCAAATTTGTGGAAGTCCTCTACCTCCCACCTAACACGACTTCAATGTTGCAACCTATGGATCAGCAGATCATTTCCAACTTTAAAAAGCTTTACACAGAGCACTTGTTCCGGTGCTGCTTTGAGGTGACTAATAATACAATTCTAACCCTTTGAAAGTTTTGGAAAGATCACTACAACATCGTGATATGTTTACGCATTATTGACTTGGCATGGCAAGAGGTTACAAGAAGAACCTTGCACTCAGCATGGAAAAGTTATGGCCTGATGTTGTTGCAGACAGGGACTTCCAAGGATTTGAACCAGAGACCAAGACCGAGGTAGAAGCATTGGAGGAGATTGTGTCCCTCTGAAAGTCGATGGGTCTGGAGGTAGATGAGGGTGATGTAAATGAGCCCGCTGAGGAACATGAGGAGGAACTCTCAACTGAGGAGTTGAAGGAACTACAGATGATGCAACATATGGAGCTTCTGCAAGAGATTAGTAGTGCGGAGGAGGTAGAGTCAGAGAAAGTGATTTCTACAAGTGAAATTCCACATGCTGGCAATGTGGAAGAAGCTTTCAAGTTTCATCGAAAAGAAACACCCAGAAAAAGTTTCAACCAGTCGTGCTTCAGCACTTTTTAATGACACTTGTTTGACACATTTCCGTAACATTTTAAAAGGCAGGCAAAAGCAAACCTTTGTGATAGATTTTTATTCAAAAGTCCTGCAAGTGAAAGTGCCAAAAGTGCAGCCAAAAGGGCAAAAACAGGTGATGATGAAATGAAAAATACGTAATGTTAAGCTTAGGTTAAGTTTAAAGTTAAGAAAGTACATTTTTTTATAATTAAGTTTTTGTGGTTTCATTTTAAGTAAAGAAAGTGCAGTTTTAGTTTTGTTTAAAGTAAAGAAAATGCAGTTTTAGTTTACATTTAGTGTTAAGAAAGTGCAGTTTTAGTTTACGTGTCTACTGTGCCTGCATCCCTTCCTCCCTCCCTCCTCCTCTACCATTCACCTCCATTAGCCACACTCATCTGTCTCCAAGGTAAGAATACAGCACTAAAGAACACTTTTTTCTTTTATTTAATATATTTTTTATGCATTGGTAAAGTATACATGTGTGTTTTTTTATTAAAAATAGATTTTTTTCATAAATTAGGATGGTTTGGGGATGTTTCACAGGGCTGGAACAGATTAAATCTATTTCAGCTATTTTAAATGGGAGAAATTTTTCTGATATATGAGTCGACTGACTTATGAGCTTGGTTACAGAACAAATTAAACTTTTATCTCAAGGTACCACTGTACTTGTATCTGACAAAACAACTTTAAAGCAAAGGCTATAGTAGGAGACAAAGAAAGACACCACATAATGATAAAGGAAGCAATCCAAGAAGAGAATATAACCCTTGTAAACATTTATGCACCCAAAATAGGAACACCTAAATATATAAAGCAAAACTTGGTGGACATTAAGGGAGAGACTGACAGCAAATTTAGTCATAAGAAGGGATATTAATACCCCATTGACTACCCTAAAGTAGTTGAATACCCATTCTTTTCAAGTGCACACGGAACATTTTTTTAGAATGGACCACAGTGTTAGGACACAAAGCAAGTCTCAATGAATTTAAGAAGATTGAAACCATATTAAGGATTTTCTCTGACTATAATGCTATGAAACTAGAAATCAATCACAAGGGAAAAAAAATAGAAAAACACACAAAGACATGGCAGATAAATAACATGTTACTAAACAATAAAATGAGTAACAATGTGATCAAGGAAAAAAATCAAAGATACATTGAAATAAATGAAAATGAGAACACAACAACCCAAAATCTATAGGATACAATGAAAGCAGTTCTTAGAGGGAAATTCATAGCATTTCAGATCTACCCACATAAACAAGAAAAATCTCAAATAAGTAATCTAACTTTACACTTAAAGAAACTTCAAAAAGAACAACAAAGAAAGCCCAAAGTATGTAAAAATAAGAAAATAATCGTCGACCTGGAAACACTGAGGTCGCTGGTTCGAAACCCTGAGCTCACCTGGTCAAGGCACATATGGGAGTTGATGCTTCCTGCTCCTCCCCTCCTTCTCTCTCTCTCCTCTCTAAAATGAATGAATAAAATAAAATAATAAAAGAGCATTCATTAAAAAAAAAGAAAATAATGAAGATCAGAGCAGAAAAAAACAAATAGAATCTAAAATAACAATGCAAAAGATTAATGAAAAAATAGCTAATTCTTTGAAAAGATAAACAAGAGTGACAAACCTTTAATGAGACTCATCAAAAAAAAACAGAGCACTTGAATAACTAAAATTAGAAATGAAAGAAGTAACAACTCATACCAAAGAAATACCATGGATTTTAAGTAAATATTATGAACAACTATATGCCAAAAATTGGACAATCTGAAAGAAATAGATAAATTCCTAAAAACATACATTCTTCCAAAACTGAATTAGGAAGACTCAGAGAATATAAATAGACAGATTACTGCTAGTAAAGTTGAAACAGTAATAAAAAAAACTCCCAACAAACAGAAGTTCTGGACCGGATGGCTTCACAGGTGAATTCTACCAAACATTCAAAGAAGGACTAACACCTGTCCTTTTCAAACCATTCCAAAAAATTCAAGAGGAGGGAAGACACCCCAGCTCATTTTATGAGGCAAGCATTTTCCCAATTCCAAAAACAGAGAAAGACACCAAAAGAAAAGAAAATTATAAGCCAACATCCCTGATGACCATAGATGTTAAAACCCTCAACAAATTATTAGCAAACTGGATTTAGCAATACATTAAAAAAGTCATTCACCATGATCATATGAGATTTGTTTCAGGGATGCAAGGTTGTACAATATTTGCAAATCAATTAACGTGATATACCACATAAATAAGGATAAAACCACATGATCATATCAGTGGATACAGAAAAAACATTGATCAAGTCCAGCACTCATTTGTGATAAAAAACTCTCAGCAAAGTGGGAATAGAGGGAATATACCTGAACGTAATAAAGGTCATAAATGACAAACCCATAGTGAACAACATACTCAATGGGCAATAACTACAGGCATTTCCCTCAAGATCAGGAACAGGACAGGGATGTCTCCTCTTGCTACTGCTATTCAATGTAGAACTGGAATTCTTAGCCATGGCCATCTGACAAGAAGAAGAAATAAAAGACATCCAAATTGGAAAGAAAGAAGTAGAACTGTCATTATTTGCAGATGACATAATTCTATATTTAGAGAACTTGATGGAGTCCACCAAAAAATTACTAGAACCAATTAATGAATTTAGTAAAGTAGCAGGATACAGAATAAATATCCAGAAATTGGTTTCATTTCTTATTTTTTTGTGAGAAAGAGTGAAAAAGAGAGAGAGAAGGACAGACAGGTATAGACAGACAGAAAGGAAAAGAGATGGGAGAGAGATGAGAAGCATCAACTCGTAGTTGCAGCACCTGTTGTTCATTGATTGCTTTCTCGTATGTGCCTTGATCAGGTGGCTTCAACCCAGGCAGTGACTCCTTGCTTAAGCCAGCAACCTTGGGCTCAAACCCTGAGTTTTAAGCCAGTGACCCCTGGGCTCAAGCCAGCAACCATGGGGTCAAGTCTATGATCCCACACTCAAGCCGGCAACCTTGGGGTTTTGAACCTGGGTCCTCAGTGTTGGAGGCAGATGCTTTATCTACTGCACCACCTCCTGGTCAGGCTCAGTTGCATGTTTATATACCAACAATGAACTATCAGAAAGAGAAACTAAGAAAACAATCTATTCTCAATTGCTTTAAAAAGAATAAAATACTTAGGAATAAAATTAACCAAGGATATAAAAGACATATAGTCAGAAAATTTTAAGACTGAAGAAAGAAATTGAAATCTTAACTTACATGGTATAAGTGGAAGCATATACCATGTTCATGGTTAGGAACAATTTGCATCATTAAAATCTCCATATTACCAAAAGCAATCTATAGATTCAACACAATTCCTATGAAGATGCCAATGGTGTCTTTCACAGAACAAAAATTTATATGGAACCACAAAAGTTCCCAAATAGCAACAGCAATCTTGAGAAATAAAAACAAAGTTGGAACAATTAAACTACCTCATATCAAACTATACAACAAAGCCACAGTAATCATTAGCATGGTACTGGCATAAAAACAGATGGAAGAGAATATAGAGCCCAGAAATAAACCCATGCATTTATAGTCAATTAATATTTGACAGAGGAGGCAAGAACATATAATGGTAAATATTAAATAAATGGTGTTGGGAAAATTGGATGGATATATACAAAAAATGAAACTGGACCACTTAATTACACCATATGCAAGAATAGAATCAAAATGGAATAAATATTTAAATGTTAGACTTGAAACTATAAAAATTCTTGAAGAAAACATAGGCAGTAAAAGCTCAGACATTTTTTTTCTTCTTTTCCAAGTGAGAGGAGGGGAGATAGAGAGACAGACTCCTGCAAGTGCCCTGACTGGGATCCACCTGGCAACCCCCATTTGGGGCCAATACCCTGCCCACCTGAGACCACTTGCAACTGAGCTAATTTTAGCAGCACCTAAGGCAGAAGCTCCATGGAGCCATACTTAGCACCCACGCCATCGGTCTTGAACCAATCAAGCCATGGCTGCAGGAGGGGAAGAGAGAGAGAGAAAGAGAGAGAGAGAGAGAGAGAGGAGGAAGAGAAGCACATGGTTTTCTCTTGTGTGCCCCGACTGAGAGTAAAATCCAGGGCATCCACGTGCCAGGCTGACACTCTACCAGTGAGCCAACTGGTCAGGACGAGACATTGCTTGTAGCAATATTTTTTCTGATATATCTCTCAGGCAAGGAAAAAAGAAAAAACAAACAAATTGCACTATATCAAGCTGAATTGTTTTGCACAGCAAAAATCAACAAAATGAAAAGACAACCCACTGAACAGGAGAATGTATTCCCTGATACCTCTGATAAGGGCTTAATATCCAAAATTTACAAGAAACTTATAAAATTCAATACCAAAATAACCATACAATCCAATTAATAAATGAGCAAAGGACCTGAATAGACATTTTCCAAAAAAGACATACAAATGACCAGTAAACATTTGAAAAAATGCTCATCACTAATCATCAGAGAAATTAAAAATAAAAACACAATGAGATATCACCTCTCACCTGTCAGGATGGCCATCATTCTGACAAACAAGTGTTAGTGAGGATGTGGAGAAAAGGGAACCCTCCTGCACTGTTGGTGGGAATGCAGACTGGTGCAGCCACTATGGAAAACAGTATGGAGTATTTTATCTCAAAAAATTAAAAATTAAACTGCCTTATAACCCAGCAATTCTATTTCTGAGAATATATTTGAAGAAACCCAAAACACTAATTTGAAAGAATATGTGCACACCTGTGCTGCTTGCAGCATTATTTGCAATAGCCAAGATCTGGATGTAGCCCAAGTGCCCATCAGTAGTTGAGTGGATAAAAAAGAAATCTGTGAAATATTTGCACTATGGAATACGACTCAGCTATTAAAAGAAGAAAATCTTAACTTTTGTGACAGCATGAATGGACCTGGAGATTATTATGCTAAGTGAAATAAGCCAGTCAAAGAAAGAATGGTACCATATGATTTCATTTATACATGTAATTTAATGAAAATAAACTAAAAAACACAATAGGAACAAACTTATAGATCTGAAGAACAGACTGACAGCTGTCAGAGGAAATAAGTTTTGGAGTGTTGGGTAAAAGGGTGACAGGATTAAGCACAGAAAAATTTACGAGCACAGACAACAGTGTGGGGATTGCAGGAGGGAAAGGGCAGGGAGGGGAAGTGGAGGAGAGTAAAGGGGGTAGATGGTGATGGGGGGAGACTTGACTTGGAGTGATGAACACAGTGCAGTGTACAGCAGATGTATTGTAGAATTTGCACGCGAAACCTGGAGAACTTTATTAACCAATGTCACCCCAATAAATTCAATAAAACTTTTAAAAAATAAAACCAATAAATTTTAATAAATATATACTTTAATATAAATAAATTTAAGTAAATGCCTACTTTAACAGTCATAAAAAATAGTGAAATGTCCTCTATCTTTTGATTAAGTAATTATAAAAAAATCAACTTTAGCACAATAATTTTTCACTTAGATTAATTGCAGAAGCATTGTTTATGCCCAGGTACCAGTTTATTAGAACACCTGAGAAAAAGCCTAATTCTGTCACAGCACTCCAAGTTTCCTTGCCAGCTGTACCAAAATGTTGGTGAATTTGTCATGTTCTCTCCTGCCCTCATTCTGTTCTGTCTTCCTGGAACATCCTCTTCTGCCAGGTATGATAGTGCTTTCGCCCGACTGTGTCTCCATTGAGAGGCCTTCCCTGGTGTCTGCAAGGCAGACTTACACATTCCTTCTCAGCAATAAAGCACAGTGTACATTTCTTTATTAGCTCACTCGTCACAATGTGCATTGTCTTTGTTCCCACGTTTGTCTTATCACTAGCACCAACATCACACAGAAATACAGCATGTCAATACTCCTGCCATTAGAGATTCAATGGTGAGCAGCTCACACTAGCTTTTACCCTCATGGAGATTATTAAGCCTAATGTGAACCCAAAACTTGTCATCTTTGTAAATATCATGCTTATTAAATCAATAAGTAAAAATTGAACTCCCTATTGGGCTCCTCAAGAATAGAGACAGCATATCATGGATGTTTTTGCATCCCCAGAACTTAGCATATGAACAGCACACACTAGATATGTGATAATTGTGGTTGAGTGAGTGAAGGAATGATTAATTTAGGTAATTTTTATGGTGACTTTGAATTGTATGTGAGTATGTAACTTCTCAGAAAAAGATAACAAACCTCATTTAAAGGTTTATGTTAATTTCTTTTCATAAGTTCTGTTTTGATGCTGATAATGTTAGGGGTAATGAAAATTCAAAAGTCAGGTCATCTCCCAGAAGAATGAACCAGAATCATATGACAATTTTTGCTAGCACAAGATATTTAGACTATTCTAATCATAGCTTCAGTAATTATGAAATTATTAATATCAACTGTCACTTATGTTAAGACAAGTTAAAGTTTAACCTTTAACACTGTCCAAATATGACATGTGAACAAGTTAAATTAACTATTCTTTGAGATAAAAAAAAACACTAATATTTTACAAAGATTTACTGAGAGTGTGCTAATTTCTTGAAGCTTCCTGGAAACCAAATTCAAATTCAGGACAATTAAATGTTAATAAATTTCTAGTGACCAAAGAGACAAATATAAGGAAGATTAATATTCTTTCTCATGCTTTAGAGACAACCTTTTAAAGTGATAAAATAAAATGTTACCTTTGAAAGTGACACCTTATGGTTGAGTAGTACTCCATTGTATATATGTACCACATCTTCTTTATTCAATCCTCTGTCAAGGGACACTTTGATTGTTTTCATGTTATGGCCACCATGAATAATGACACAATGAACATGGATGTACATGTGTCTTTACATACCAATGTTTTGGGAATACTACTCAGCCATAAGAAATGATGACATAGTGTCTTTTACAATAACATGGATGGACCTTGAGAACATTATAATGAGTGAAATAAGTAAATCAGAAAAATCTAAGAATTGTATGATTCACACATAGGTGGGATAAAAAACTGAGACTCATGGACATAGATAAAAGTGCAGTGGTTACCAGTGGGAGGGGGTTTTGGGGGAGGGAAGGGGGGAAGAGTGTAAAGAGGGACAAATATAAAGTGACAGAAAATGATTTGACTTTGGGTGATGGGTATACAACATAATTAACAGTTCAAATGCTGTAGAAATGTTTACCTGAAACCTGTGTTCTCTTATTGATCAATGTTACCCTGTTAAATTTAATTTTATAAATTAAAAACAATCTCAAAGAAAATTCAACAACAACAACAACAAAAAGGTGACATCTTTAATTATAGTGCTTGGATGCCCTCACATATTTAGTGAACAAGCAAAATTTTTTTTCCTTGAGCATGGAATAGGAGCTAAGGTTAGTCAGTTCCCTTATGGGGGTCATATTCATTCATTTAACAAATCTTCATTGAAAACTTGCTGTATGCACTATCCTCAACACTGGAATTATGGCTGTAAACAAGGAAAGCAGAAATCTTGTCCTGTGGAGTATTAGCACTGGTAGATTAGAAAATACAAATGCAGAAGAATACACATACAAAAGAATTACAAAATAAAGACACAATTATTTGCAAATGCTTAAGAAAACATTATATTTCACAGTTCATATTTTGATATGTCTTTGGGAAGGGATTTATCAGAACCTTGAGTTGAGGATTTGCCTGTAAATGTTTACTCAGGATGAGCTGTTTGCCCAGAGCTTCAGAACCAGAGCCCACACTTGCCTACCACTCAGCTCACATCTCCACCCTCACACTCTCTCACTTTAGAAAATAAAACTGATATCAGAAATATCTAACTTCAGCTCTCTGCCAGCTCTGTATTTACCTTGTATGTTCAGCTCTGTAATTTTAAGACTTCATAAATATAAGAAATACTTACCTTGGCCTGACCGCGGGGTGGCGCAGTGGATAGAGCATCAGACTGGGATGTGGAAAACCCGGGTTCGAGACCCCGAGGTCACCAGCTTGAGCACTGGCTCATCTGGTTTGAACTAAAGCTCACCAGCTTGAGCTTAAGGTCGCTGGGTCAAGCAAGGGATTACTCAGTCTGCTGAAGGCCTGCGGTCAAGGCACGTATGAGAAAGCAATCAATGAACAATTAACGTGTTGCAACACGCAACGAAAAACTAATGATCGATGCTTCTCATCTCTCTCCGTTCCTGTCTGTCTATCCCTCTCCTGACTCTCTCTGTCTCTGTAAAAAAAAAAAAAAAAAAAGAAATACTTACCTTATTTTTCACTCCATAAGATGCACCTGACCATAAGACACACCCAGGGGTTTAAGGAAGAAAATAAGAAAAAAAAATATTCAGAACCAAATGGTATGTTAAAATATTTAATAAAATACCATATTTTTCACTCCATAAGATATACGGGCATTTTCCCCTCCATTTTTGGGGGAGAAAAGTGTGTCTTATGGAGCAAAAAATATGGTATATTTTATCTTCAGTTTGGCTTTAATTTCTTTTCTTTGTAAAGAACTGTAAACCTGACAACTTTGAAGTTAGTTGATCTATTTATTTTGAGCTATAGGAATACAGGAAAAGTCAGCTGTTATTTTTTTTTTAAGTTAGAGCAATGTTAACTGATATCCTAGGGAAAAATTTTATTGCTTGCATTAAAAAAGAAATTTGGTTTATTTCAATGGTTTTGGAGTAATTCAAAGTGCATGTATTTATTTTTTAGGTGCATGTTATACTTCTACTATAGCAGTTTATGATCATATTTTCAAAACATTTGCTCTTAAAAATGTCTTACTTTACTGAAGTATGCTCCTTGTATTCTCCTGACCACAGCCTTACAAGGTCTCCTGAGAGCAGATCCAGCAAGAAGCAGCAGCTGGTCCCAGCTGCTCTGAAGGGGCATGGCATTTTGCTGTGTGTTTCTGGGTTCTCTATAGCTGGCGTCCCACCAACTTGTCACATCTGTGGTCATTTTCAGGTCAACTGGAGCAGGAAGGGTCTGAGGGCAAGGGTCCAAAGCCCTAGTCCAGACCTTCCCACCTGGGTGCTAGCTGCACTGTGCATGTACCTCCAGCTGTCTGCTCTCGGGGGTAATCTAGGGGGGCTGCCAAAGGAAATAGCCAGGCCAGCAAGAGCCAGCATAAGGGAGACTTCACAGTGAGGACCACCAGGGCATCAGGACAAGTGCTTGGAGCTTGACAGTGGTTTTACAGGAGACAGGCACTTGGTATCAAGAGCTACTACAATAGGTGAGAACACTGGGCTGAGGTTCAGGTGCAGGAATTTATGCTGGAGGAGAGGTGAGGACAGTACTGAGAACTAGAGTCTAAAACTGAGGGGACTGCGGATAGGGAAAATTAGTAAGGTATAGCAGAAGCATAAAACAAAGGAATTCAGTCACCAGAACTGAAATATCAGGTGGAAGAAGAGGTAAGCCCAGTTGTAAAGGCTGAAATAAAGGTTTAGAACAGAACTTATAGCACAGCTTTACTAGCTGTAAGGATAGAAGTGAGACGGGAGCTGGCAAAGGAGACCCTGACAATGGGTCCTTTCTGGGGTGGGGATATTTGAGGTCACTGAAGATACTGGACTTCATTAAATTCAAAGTATATTTGAAGGGGTTCATGTACCTCTTACATGGACAGTTTATTTCTTTATCTCCTGTCAGTTCTACATTGGGATCCCTCTATTTGATTTATAGCACTTCTTCCCTCTTTCTGGAAACTCAAATGCCTATTGTTCAAAATTTAACATGTGCTTACTGAGCACTTTATATAAGGTCATATGGTGAATGCTCTGCGAGTTATCTTGGTCAGTAAAGGCACAGTTTCCACCTCAAGATGACGACATTATAATGGTGAAGTATGATCGGGGTACAAATAAGGACAAGTCAAGACTGTGTATCAGAGATGTGGTATGAGCTGTCTAGAGTGCCTCAGTAGGTTAGAGGCAGCAAAGGTTTTCCCAGGAAGTACAGAAGACTTCTCAGAGGAAATCTGGTTTGAGCTATCACTTGAAAGAGGGTAAAATTTTGGTAGGTGTAGACAAAGAAGATAAGGCTGAGGAAAGCGCAGGCAGACAGATAGCAAAGCATTTTCCAGGCTTGTTGGTATTTAGGAAACAAAAGGTTAGAATGGAAAGGTAACTGCACAGACATGACTACATTTGGTTTAGTCTTCAGTGTCATATTAATTCCACTAAATTACGTTGAAGCTTTGTGTTCCAGAGTCTTATTGGACATTTTATGCATATGATTAATGCAATCAAGAGGTGCTTAGTTTTATGCAGAGTGAATTGAATGGATACTCACAGAAGAAGGCCATGTCAGAAATCACATGCAATTGTGATACCATCATGAAACGTCTGTGATGGTAACAATTTAGTGATAAAAGAAAAGAATAAAAAATAGCCATGGGTTCAAATTTGACTGACTAAGAGAATATTGGTACAATAAATATCATTAGGGAGATCAGAAGTAGGACTTGGTATTGAGTGTATATGTGCATGTGTGTGTTTACTTGACTAGGCTGGGTAATGAATGCCAAAGGCTGAAATACAAACAGGTTCATTAGGCAGCTAGCCAGAAATAGATGTGAACATGTCCAGGTAATTAGAATGTAGTGCCTCAGCTCAGGAGACATGTTAAGGCTTAAGATAGAAGAGAGGTCAGAACCTTGGAGATCACACTCATTTAAGGGAAAAAAGAAAAATGAGGAATAATTAAAAACAACAGAGAAAGGACTATTCAGAATAGATGAAAACCAGAAAAGTGTAAGTCTTACCAAGCCAAGGGATCAGAGTTTCACAGAGAAAGTATCATGTCTCATTCTCCGTTAAAAAAATATGTATGTTTTATACGTATGACCTAGACATGTTTCTGTAAATTATAATGGGATATAGTAGAACAATAAAAGTCAACAAGATGAATAAAAGTATAATAGTCAAACAAGTACATATGGCTATTAATATTCATTTTCAGAATGTTAGTAGTTAAAAAAAAAGAAAGAAAGTAGCTGATAAAAGTTCTCTGTCTCAGCTATAACAAAACCAGTGTTCAGTGCACATATATCTTCTGATTTTCTTTATTTCGATTTTCAGGGAAGGAGTCTAGGCAGAATCTCCTTATATGTGGTCCTTGGGTCAAGGAAGGAATCCTGTAAAATGTCAGCAAAGCCCGTTTTCATCAGCTTCGAGGCATAGGAGACTGTTCATTAGCTTCCATGCCCTCCTCCCAGCACATAGCCCAGCATCACACTCCCAGGCTTCCTTAGTGCTTCCCGTCATGAGCGAGGAAAAGGAACTGTGGGATTTCATGGAATGAGGTAGTTGAAAAGTAAGATATATTTGGCAAAATAAAGTGAGAGGCTGTGTAGATATTTGTAAATAAATAGTATCACATTTCATTCTCCTTCTGTTCTTTTGTACATCATTGAAAACAGAGCCAGTGGTCAAATACTTCATGATAAAGGAATAATAATGGGCCGAGTTAAAACAAATGCCTTAACATTCAAATCAAAAGTGATATTTTTGAAGAAGCAGTGAGATAAGATGGAGATGTATAATGAGAATAAAACTGCAGCCTTACTGTAGAGTTCACTAGACCCAATGGAAACTCTGTAGTTGCATTGTATTCTGTGTTATCAGAGTTTGTGTACTGGTGATCTTGGTATTAGCAAGCATGGCTTCCGTTATGTATGAATTACTTGGGTACATATTGTAAATACCACTTTTATATTGAGAATCTCATGTTAGGTTCTGCCAAGAGCTCTGTGAATGATTTATTATTAGAAAATTTATGATTTGTAATTTGTAGACAAGTCAAAAATACACCAAAAGGAATTAATAAAGTCATTTTAAACAGATGGTTCTTAAAATTTAGAAAAAAAAGTCCTGAATGGAATACAGTGCAATGAACTAGAGCGAGATGTGGAAGACAATATACTCTTGTCTGAAAATCTTCACAGATGGGTGTCAATGACAATAAATGCAAGACCGACATAATAAAGTCTAGATATTTTAGTAAGAAAATAGCTTTAAAGAATTTATTTGCTCAGAATTTCAGCTACCTTAAATTAGCACCATAGATCATTATACCTTGGGAAGTTTTCAGTCAGGGTGTAAAGGTTGAGGTGGCACTATGCTTTTGCCCCTTGAATGAGGTCCATTCTTAGTACAATGATAATAACTATGATATTTAATTAACCCACTACTGATCATACACCCTTCTTCTCTCTACATTATTCTTAAATGTAGAGAGAAGTATATCTAGGCTTTTTCTGGTATTAGAGTAAGGTAAGAGAGACCTGGTTGTTCATAAAGTAATAAGGCTTCCATAAATTTCCATGCTTCTATGTATATATATATTCAGTGAGAGGAGGGGAGGCAGAGACATACTCCCGCATGTGTCCCGCCTAGGATACACCCAGCAAGCCCACTAAAGGGTGATACTCTGCCAATCTGGGGTGTTGCTCTGTTGCTCAGCAATGGAGCTCTTCCTAGTGCCTGAGGCCAAGGCAATGGAACCATCCTCAGTGCCTGGGACCAACTTACTCCAATTGAGCCATGACTGCAGGAGGGGAAGAGAGAGAGACAAGCGAGGGGGTTGGGATGGAGAAGCAGATAGGTGCTTCTCCTGTGTGCCCTGACTGGGAATAGAACCCAGGATATCCACACACTGGGCTGACACACTACCACTGAGCAAACCAGCCAGGGCCATGCTGAAAATATTTATAATGTTTTAAAAACAACACTGGACTTGGAGGAAAGAGACTTTGGTTTTAATGCAAGTTTTTGTACTAAATTGGTACATTACTAGGTCAGTTGAGTTATGGCCCCCACTTTTTTTTAGCTTTAACCTGAAACTTTCATCTTTTCCATCATTAGCAATATTTTATTTAGATTTTACCTCTATTGTTAGATATACAGTCCTATAAATTGATATCTAAATTTTCCTAATCACTCTCGGATTGGTCCTTACTCATTATGTCTAAATTTGTCAATTGTAATTACCCTTGGCCATTAAAAAAAAAATTCCAATTTAGATATATATTTGGGGTAATTGAGAAAATTATTTATTTTGAAAATATGAACTTACTTTAACCCTGGTTAATGAGGCGTGGTTGGACTTTACAATACAGGTAAGGCAGTTCTTATTCTGAATCTGATACCAATGCTTTTGTGTATTCTGAACCATTTACTTCTATGAGAAAAGTGAACAATAGTAACCGTGCCAGGCACGGGTGAGTCATTAGTCATAAAAATGACAGAAAAGCAGTTTTCCAGTGCTAAAATGACATTAATGATATATAATAATGGTCAGGATATTTTGGCTGCATTTGTTTCTGTTGGCAGCAGCAGCTACAGCAAAGTGCCATTGTTAGGTATGCTGAAAAGAGAGGGTCCTATATCTGATGTCACATCCAATTTTTTGAACTACTTAATTCAAATGATTTATAGGTCATTTTTAAAGTTGAGATGGCTTCACCAGCAGCAAGGGTCTAGAATCAGTCAGTCTAACTGTTTATAAGTAATATTAGCTACTGACATCCTGCTTCAATATATGTATATAGATTACCAGATATCTTTATAGGTGTAATCTCTTTGCACATCTGCATCTTTCCTGGGAGGTAGATACTGTTATACCAATTTTTATACATGGATGTATTCAAGAAAGTGAAATGTCAAGGAGGTTAAAGGTCACATAGCTAACTATGGTACAACCCAATCTGAACTAGCTTGAACTGCAGACCCAGCACTGCAGGGCATCACTGCTAGAGTTTGCATGGCAAGAACAATTAGTAAGATACCTAAATAGCTGCTGAAGGATAAACTGAAATGGCAGTGTTTATGAGTAAGGAGGTCCAGGAATAGCCTAACAAAACTCCGAATGACGCCATGATGCCACGCAGAGACGGAAGCCTGGGACTCTCTGAAGCCAGCTTTCCCAGACCTATCTGCACTTTCAGTGTAAGAACTAGCCTCACAAACCAAACATTTAAAGTAGTTTTCCGGGAAAAATTAATCTTTCTGCTACAGCCACTCAACCTAAGTGATCCCTTAATAATCTCGGCAAGGACACAAAGGACAGTGTCAACGTTATAGTCTCACGGTCCCAAGTTTTTAGTGACCTGCTGTTCTGGGCTGGGTATGTGCAAACCTTAGCACTCAGGTGGTTTTTGTCTTCAAGATAAATATCCCCTACTTGGGCAGTTGAGTATTTCAGTACCCACTCTACCTGTCTGCTGCCTTTGACTCCCAGCTCAGATCAGGAACAGAACAGTGCAGGAATAAGTCCATAGACTCTGGAGTCAGCCAAGGTTTGAATCTCAGTTCTCTCACCTACTGCAATTCAACTGCTGCTGTGTGACTTTGTGTAAGATATTTAACCTGTCTTTCTCTCAATTTATTTTTTTTGTAAAATGGGGACATACACCAGGATAACAATACCAGCTATCTCATAAGATTATCAAGAGGATTAATACGTATATAAATGCTCTATTTGTTTAGGGCCATTCAGTTGTCATCGTTGGCTGATACATACATATGTGTAAGTATCATTTTTCTTTGAATTTTTCTTTTAAAATTTCCCCCAGCCTTTACCTTTTTGTTCCTTTCCTATCTCCATCTAATCCCAATGCCCTTTTATTTCTTATTTTTATAAATGAGCATACCATCAAGTTCATGCTCCACTTATTTTACCTCCAACAATCCCATCTTTAAAAAGAAAAAAAACTACATTCCCAATTTTAATTATCATGTAGGTTATGATAGTGCTCAAACTGAGATGCATATTAAATAGGTCATTTTTGAGAATTTTCTACTTGCCAGATTCTTGAGATTTTTCTCTGACATGCTATTTCATTGATTTTTTCCCGCAGGCAAATGTGTTATTATTTTTTATATTAAGAAGAGAAAGTTAAGTTTCAAAGAAATTCACTAATTTGCCTTAAGTTTCACAGCAGGTAGGGAGATAACAGTTATCACTGCCTGTTGCCTGCTGAGAGTTAGAGTTTCATTTTTCACAAACCATTTACAGATTCATTTACAAAGCCTGTAAAAATGTTCTGAAGAATTTGGGCAGTTTGGCCAATGCCAGGTAAGGAGAAACATTTAACTTAAAGAAAATAACATAGTATAAAAAGCCCAGGGCCAGTATGAAGTTCTGGCTGGGAACCTCTTTTAGCCATTTGAGCTCTATGTTGTCTTAGGCAAGTCATGTAATCTTTTTTATCTTTATTTTTTAAATATATACACTGCTTACAAAACTTAGGGGATCAGGGAGCATGCAGATACTCCAGTACTTTCAGCCTTTTGTATAGTGCATTTTCACCAATGAAATAAAAGTTGGTTTTGTATATAATTTGCATAATTGAACAACTCCCTTTGACTTGTTTGCTTTTCTGATGTTCTTGTTCAATAAAAAAATCAAATGCTTCTTTTTTTATTGCTTCATATTCATTTTGAAATATCCCCTAATTTTTGTGAACAGTATATTTTAAAATTTTTCATTGATTGGAAAGAGAGAGAGAGGCATCAACTTGTTGTTTCACCTAGCTGTTCCATTTAGTTGTATACTCTTTGGTTGCTACTCATATGTGCCCTGACCAGGGATCAAACCTGTGACCTTGGTGTGCTGGGCTGATGTTCTATTCACTGAACCACCTGATCAGGGCAAGTCCTGTAATCTTTTGATCTTCATTTTCCTCATCTGAAAGATAAGAACCATAATATTGTTGATGTGAGGATTTTAAAATGGAAACAGATATGGAAGTTGTTTATAATTTTTATGTCATAATATAGATGTAAGTTTTATTAATCTTATTATTCATATTTCAGACTTTTAGATTTTTCAGGAATTTTTGGATTTTCAGAGTCTCACCTGTAATCATAGATGCAGATTTGGGAATATTATTTGACTATAGTATTGATCAAGATTCATTCTCAATGCCTGTTGTAATTTGGGCCAAGCAAAGATGAAGTTTAGTAGGCTGTGCTTTTTAAAAATTATGTTCTAGCTTTAGAAGGTAGCTCTATTAGTGTTGAACAGAATTAGGGAGGCCATTTTGAACAATTTGTAAGTGAAAATATATATAGTCAATTACATTTTATTAGTCAATAAAGCTATGTATCATTCCATTCTTCTTTTTCCCAACCTAGTTTATTGCACTGATATTGCATTGGCTTTTGAAGATTTCTACCATAATGGAAACTAGGCCACAGGAAGACTTGTGTAGATAATATCTTTGGTTCATTTAATGGACCAGGAAAAGAGGGTGTCGTTGTTTCTTTAATCAGCAGACCACAGGCTGTTTCACTGAGAATAACCCAGGTGCTGATCACCTTAATGACAACACTATTTTAAAAAAATCATTTTAAACACATTATGCTGTAGATTATTCTATTTTTTTTTCCTAATGGAGCTGTCCTTGAAGGACCATTATGCCATTTCTTTCAGATGTTTAATAAAGCACGAGATTATAATGATCATGCTTGAGAATAGGTTTTGTGCAGCTGGGAATTGCAGTATAGCAATCTTCTATTAAATCATCAAGGTGCTAAAATGTATCTTTAGCGGAGTGGTGATGGAGGTTTTATTAAATTGGTCTAATCAGTATTCCCTACAATCATTCATACAATTTTATTTTTAATTATTGTCATCCTAATCAAAAAGCATATATTCAAGATCCCTTTGTGCATGTTCCTGAGTTGAGATCTATGAGAGTTTCAACCCAGGCCCTCCACAGGGTTATAGTTAGAAACAACCTTAAGGCTTAGTTAAGTGTGGGCTCCTGGGTATACTTGCTTGGGTTCAAAGACATGCACTGCACTTCCTAGTGGCCATATGTTGCACATGTTACTTAATCACCTCTGAGAATAATATTACCTTGTAAGTATTAAATGAAATGATTTGTAATAAGTTAACCCTTAGCCCTGAGTCCTTGGCATAAGAAATGGTAGCATTTTAAAAATAGATGATGAACATTGGAGATAATGTTTAACCAATAATTTTAGTCTTTTTTCCCCAAACAATTAGTCTTTATTATTTCATTCTTGACAATTCAAATGCTTTAAGTGTAGAGGAAAAAATTTAAATGACCAAGTAAGTTCAACCTCTTTCAGGATCCTAACAGAAAAAAAAAAATCTATCTAGCTATTGAGTTTCAGTAAAATAATCAGTCGTGTTAGGTCTTGTCCGCACAGCAGCAGGAGGATGGCGTGCCTGGAATTGGATCTTACACCAGGAAGCGGGAGCTAGGAGCCCTCTATGAAGCAGGTGGTACTTGGGGTGGAAAATTTCAGGGATCTTAGAGCTCTGGGAGCTGCAAGAGGCACCTTGTATGTGGTTCATGGGCAAGCAGAGGGAGAAAGCAGCAAATGCTGAGATCTGGGATCTGATCAGAAGCTGTCAGGTCTGGTATCTGAGGCCTGGGTAAGACAGGATGCAGGAGCTGCCCTGGAAGTAGGGCTGCACTGAACAATGGCTCCCGCCAGAAGAAACAGGAGAAGAACCTCAGTATGGGAATCTAGTTAGCAATTCCACCAAGAAAATATCTTCTCTTGATCCCGATTTAATTTTTCTAATAAATCACACTTCTAGTCATCATATATAGAGACTTTAATAAGAAGGATCCCTTGACACAGGAATGGGGTGGCCTAGGCAAGGCTGGGTTTCTTTCTTTTTTTAAAAAAAAATTATTGGCCCTGACCGGTTGGCTCAGTGGTAGAGTGTCGGCCTGGCGTGCGGGGGACCCAGGTTTGATTCCCGGCCAGGGCACATAGAAGCACCCATTTGCTTCTCCACCCCCCCTCCTTCCTCTCTGTCTCTCTCTTCCCCTCCCGCAGCCAAGGCTCCATTGGAGCAAAGATGGCCCGGGCGCTGGGGATGGCTCCTTGGCCTCTGCCCCAGGCACTAGAGTGGCTCTGGTCGCGACACCCCGGAGGGGCAGAGCATCGCCCCCTGGTGGGCAGAGTGTCGCCCCTGGTGGGCGTGCTGGGTGGATCCCGGTCGGGCGCATGCGGGAGTCTGTCTGACTGTCTCTCCCTGTTTCCAGCTTCAGAAAAATACAAAAAAAAAAAAAAAAGAATTATTGAATTTATTGAGGTTACATTAAAGGCTGGATTTCCTTCGATTCCATTTTCTCAAACCCCATTCCTGATTAAACAGTGAACTTATCACACTTGCATGTGTTATAAAGAGTAAGAAAAAGAAAAGCTTAAAACTTTAAAAAGAAATCAAATCCCCAAGCAGAAATATTTGTTCTGCTTGAAAGTTATTATTTTGATCCCCGTTCCTTTAGAATGACCACCCATTAGTCTTAAAAAACAAAACAAAACAAACTTTTTTAGAAATCTATCTCACCTTCAATTATTTACTTTTATGCTTGAAGAACACATATAGCCATGGGAAAAACACTCAAGTTACATTTATGAAGAAGAAACTGAAGTGTATAAAAAAGGGAGGGGGGGCTGGTCATCACCAGACTGCACTGGCAGAAGCTCTAGTGAGCGTACAGGTATAGGGGGCCTGTTGAAGTCCTATAGAATCATGTCACTCTAGATAGCTGCTTAGAGGTTTTGAAAGTGTGCCCCACTCTTCAGTGGGGCATCGTAGCATGCTAATGATAATTAAAAGATTGGGATTCATTACGTGGCATGAAAAGAAGGATTTGAAGGAACTTCATTGTGTACCTATTAAAGTGCAACTCATTGTGCTGCCCCTGTTCAAGGATTGTATCTCTTAACCTTCATGGGGTCCCTGTGGAGTATATATTATCATACCCTTTTAAAAATAAGATTAAGTGCTTTGCTAATGGCCATGTTTTGGGGATGCTTGCCTGATGCCAAAATTCATCACCTTCCTTTATGATACAGCCTCCTTCTGGATTGATGATTTTTCTAAGAGAACTGACCTCAAGGAGCAACTTCTCCCTCTGTCCCCTGCCCATTGCTTGGCCCCAAGCCTATGGTCAGTGCCATATCAGTATGGCCAGCCTGTGTGCAAACACCATCTTGACTTTTCTCTTGCATCTATTTGTTGCCCTGCAGATAACACAAGAAATAATATAATTGGCTGTAGTCTCTTCAGATATAAATGATAATGATACATATCTAGTGTATGACCTTGCTTGTTTTTCACTGCCCAAAAATAGGAAAAAGAGACTACTCTGTTGTTCCTTGCAATTGAAAATGAACCAACAAGTTCAGCAAGTGGTGTGAACTGCATTTTGAAAGTTTCTATAAAGCATGAGTAATTGTGCAGTTTAGCACATTACTTCTGGCTGGTGCCTTTTGTAGAACTTTTCTTCTTCCTATTCAGGGACTCTGGGAAAAACTCAGACTGCCTGCAGTTTATTTTAAGTGAAGATTCTAAATACTTGCTAGTCTTTTGTCTTATAAAATTACTTGAGACTATTTTTTTCCTTTGTAGTGAACTGCTATAATCTGTCTTGGAAAGTACTTTTAAATACCAAAGATGAAGTTCTATTTCCTTCACAGATCATTGGGTGCTTTCCCTTAGCACGTTGTATAATGAATGTCTCGTTGGCATTCTGCTTAAGCATCATTTAGTCACAAAACCAGAAGAAATTCCCTATTTGACTTGGAATGACCCTTTGAAACCATAGCAATATACATACACATGAAAATAGAAGAAAAAGCACAAGGTCATGAGAGTCAATGTGGGGATTGATTTGGGCAAATCTAAAATGAAGAGCTCTTAATTAAATTTACAGAAAACACAGACTATCTCATTCCACTGAATCTTCCCTCATCTTCATCCCTAGTTTTAAAACAAGCAAGCTGTTGTTCCTCAGAAACCTAAATAAGTACTCAATTGACCTCTGAGGTAATATTCAAACTTAATAAGAATAGGACAAACAAAAAACGCCCAAATAATTTAAAGAACTCACAGTAACTAGATTTTCTACTAAATCCATGGGACAATATCTATTTCCCTGTGTATTTCTAGAATGAAAGCTTTGTCTCCTCTTGAGTCTTTGATGAGAGATAAAACAGAAGTGCTATACTGGGTGATATATTAGAAGGCAAGGCTTCTAATATATTAGAAGCCACGGTGACATTCTAGCTGCACCTGCAGTTCCTAAATCAGTATGTATAATGGTTGAAGAGAGTCTTAAGTATGGCGAGCTCAGGACTTCTAGCTGATAATAGTGGGTTGGCCACATGCATTTATCTTCTCTCTCTTTCAAACGCTTGTAAAATGAGGATAAAGAAAATCAGGGAGTATGATGCCACCAACTTTATTCTTTCTCAAGATTGATTTGTTTTTTTAGGTCTTTTGAATTTTAGGATTATATTTTTCTATTTTCTTAAGTGCCATTTCAATTTTGATAGAGATTGTATTGAATTTCTAGATTTCTTTGGGGACTATGGACATTTTAATACCACTGGGGAACAAAATTTTTGTTGAATCCACAAAAACATTTGTTCTTATCTAATTCGAGTGTGCTGATCTCGAATCTGACAGTAGTAGTTTTTCTCTGTAAGCTACAGTTTTTTTGCAATTCAAGATTTTTGGTTTTCATCTTATTGTAAAATTTTCAACATTTAGTTTAATATAATGAAGTAGAATGTCTTCCTGAGCATCATCTTTGTGAAAATATAATAATTTATATAATGCAGTAAATACACTAATACATCAAAAGATATGATTGCGTCAGAATTTGTCTACAATTTCGAAATAGAACATATTAAAACACTTATTTTAATCATAAAATTTGCGCAAAACTTATCTAAATTCTATTCAGGCAAAAATTTGTGTTTGTAGCTCTTGCATTTGTGTACTTGTTGAGGACAATCTCATTTGATGTTCCAGCAGTAGTCTGTTCATCACTAACAGCTTCCAGATTTTCGGTAAATTTATCAAGGTGACTGTTGATTGTTCAGGACATGAATCTTAATGCTCATGTTACATCCTATGTCACGGACAGCCAACAGCATCCTTTGAACCAGAAGTTCATAATTTTCTGGGTTTTTGTTGCCAAGGAAGTTCTTTGTAAATGCCACAGAAGACTGACATGCTGCTTTCTCCTCCTTATTCATCTTCCTGGCAAATTCTTTGTCATGTATGAGGGTTCAAATTTGAGGTCCATTGAATATATCTGCTTTTATCTTCGCAAAAGACAAGGCAGGAAAAGCAAAAATAATATGTTGAAAGCATTCAATTTCTCTATTCACAGCCTGAACACACTGCTTCATTAAGCCAAGTTTGATGTGAAGTGGGGGAAAAGTGATCCTGTCTCAATTAACTATGGGTTCATTCACAATATTTTACATCCCTACTTCCAGAGCTTCACGTTTCAGCCACTCCTTCTGTGTCCAATGTTTCTCCTGAGCTCAGCTGTCCCACAAACACAGAAAGCAAGAATACTTCGTGAAACCTCTTTGTTGTCCTAGCAGGAAATTTACCATTTTAAGGTCCACACAAATGATCCAGTTTTGCTCCTTATACTTCAAAAAGTCGAGGACAATTTTTATGTCATTCTTACTAAGTCATTCAATTCAGGTTGGCTAAACTGCTGAGGGGTTAATGACTGCTTAGCATCAGAAGAAGACTCTTCAGATTCTATAACCATTTCCTCATGCATCTTATCAAAATACACTTGATCACCATGTTCACTTTCTTTGGCCTTAGAAGAAATAAAACCATTGAAAACTGGAACCGGGAGTGTATCAGAGTGTGGGACAGGTCGTATTACTGAAGGAATATTAGGATATGCAATCATATGCTGTTTTTTCTTGTCGATGCCCTTTGTATGGATCAGACAGAAATAATAGTCACTGCTGTGGTCCTTAGGTTCACACCAAACCATGGGAATACCAAAAGGCATTCCTTTGCATTTTTTTTTTGTCCAGTCACAAAGCATTTCCTCACAATTATGACACACAATATGAGGAGCCCAATTCTTGTCTTGATCGTCAAGGGGAATTTGAAAATAGGCAATATATGCATGTGTCACAAATGATGAAATATTGCGCCTCTGACATTGAAGTATATAACAGCCACATATATAACAGAAAGTGTCAGGACTATTACATTTATGCCTACTCAGAGAAGCCATGATTCAATCTTAAAACAATAAGAAGGTGTTTTTATCAGATAATAATTTTTTTACAATTAAAAACAACTACAATTATGTAAAAGTGATGTTTGTAAAACATTAATTTCCTTGTGGTTATGTTCAATCCAAGAGTAGTTGCCCTTTAACTCCAATTTAAAAACCAATGCATGCCATTAACTATAACAAAAATAAATTAAAATTGTATATAAGCTAAAGCATGTACCAAAAAGCAGATTTTATATTTGGAATCAGGGATGCAGAAATATATAGAAACAGTTCTTAAACCTCATGCAACAGAAAATGAAAAAAAAAAATTGTTCCCCAGTGTAATGTGTTTTTTTGTTTTTTTGTTTTTTTTATAATAATTTTATTTTTTTAATGGGGTGACATCAATAAATCAGGATACATATATTCAAAGATAACAAGTCCAGGTTATCTTGTCGTTCAATTATGTTGCATACCCACCACCCAAAGTCAGATTGTCCTCTGTCACCTTCTATCTTGTTTTCTTTGTGCCCCTTCCCACCCCCTATCCCTCTCCCATTCCGCCCTCCCCCCCGTAACCACCACACTCTTATAAATGTCTCTTAGTTTCACTATTATGTCCCACCTACGTATGGAATAATACAGTTCCTGTTTTTTTCTGATTTACTTATTTCGCTTCGTATCATGTTATCAAGATCCCACCATTTTGCTGTAAATGTTCCGATGTCATCATTTCTTATGGCTGAGTAGTATTCCATAGTGTATATGTGCCACATCTTCTTTATCCAGTCATCTATTGATGGGCTTTTTGGTTGTTTCCATGTCCTGGCCACTGTGAACAATGCTGCAATAAACATGGGGCTGCATGTGTCTTTACGTATCAATGTTTCTGAGTTTTTGGGATATATACCCAGTAGAGGGATTGCTGGGTCATAAGGTAGTTCTATTTTCAGTTTTTTGAGGAACCACCATACTTTCTTCCATAATGGTTGTACTACTTTACATTCCCACCAACAGTGTATGAGGGTTCCTTTTTCTCCACAGCCTCTCCAACATTTGCTATTACTTGACTTGCTAATAACAGCTAATCGAACAGGTGTGAGGTGGTATCTCATTGCCGTTTTGATTTGCATTTCTCTAATAGCTAAAGAAGATGAGCATTTTTTCATATGTCTGTTGGCCATTTGTATTTCTTCCTGGGAGAAGTGTCTATTCATATCCTCTTCCCATTTTTTTATTGGATTGTTTGTTTGTTTGTTGTTGAGTTTTATGAGTTCTTTGTATATTTTGGATATTAGGCCCTTATCTGAGCTGTTGTTTGAAAAAATCATTTCCCATTTAGTTGGCTTTCTGTTTATTTTGTTATCAGTTTCTCTTGCTGAGCAAAAACTTCTTAGTCTGATGTAGTCCCATTCATTAATTTTTGCCTTCACTTCTCTTGCCTTTGGAGTCAAATTCATAAAATGCTCTTTAAAACCCAGGTCCCTGAGTTGAGTACCTATGTCTTCTTCTATGTACTTAATTGTTTCAGGTCTTATGTTTAGATCTTTGATCCATTTTGAGTTAATTTTTGTACAGGGGGAGAGACTGTAGTCCAGTTTCATTCTTTTGCATGTGGCTTTCCAGTTTTCCCAGCACCATTTATTGAAGAGGCTTTCTTTTCTCCATTGTGTGTTCTTGGCCCCTTTATCAAAAATTATTTGACTATATATGTGGTTTTATTTCTGGACTTTCTATTCTGTTCCATTGGTCTGATTGTCTATTTTTCTGCCAATACCATGCTGTTTTGATTGTCGTGGCCCTATAATAGAGTTTGAAGTCAGGTATTGAAATGACCCCAGCTTCATTCTTTTTCTTTAGGATTGCTTTGGCTATTCGGGGTTTTTTATAGTTCCATATAAATATGATGATTTTTTGCTCTATTTCTTTAAAAAACGTCATTGGAAGTTTGATGGGAATTGCATTAAATTTGTATATTGCTTTGGGTAATATAGCCATCTTGATTATATTTATTCTTCCTAGCCAAGAACAAGGTATATTCTTCCATCTCATTATATCTTTTTCGATTTCCCTTAACAATGGTTTATAGTTTTCATTATATAAGTCCTTTACATTCTTTGTTATGTTTATTCCTAAGTATTTTATTTTTTTTGTTGCAATCGTGAAGGGGATTATTCTTTTGAGTTCCTTCTCAGTTGTTTCATTGTTGGCATATAGAAAGGCTATTGACTTCTGTATGTTAATTTTGTATCCTGCGACCTTACTGTATTGGCTTATTGTTTCTAGTAGTCTTTTTGTGGATTCTTTGGGGTTTTCGATGTATAGGATCATATCATCTGCAAAAAGTGATACCTTTACTTCTTCTTTTCCGATATGGATGCCTTTTATTTCTTTGTCTTGTCTGATTGCTCTGGCTAGAACCTCTAGTACCACATTAAATAAGAGTGGAGAGAGTGGACAACCCTGTCTTGTTCCTGATTTAAGGGGGAAAGCCTTCAGTTTAGTGCCATTTAATATGATGTTAGCTGATGGTTTATCATATATGGCCTTTATCATGTTGAGATATTTTCCTTCTATACCCATTTTGTTGAGAGTCTTAAACATAAAATTGTGTTGTATTTTATCGAAAGCCTTTTCTGCGTCTATTGATAGGATCATGTGGTTTTTGTTCTTTGTTTTGTTGATATGGTGTATTACATTAACCGTTTTACATATGTTGAACCATCCTTGAGATTCTGGGATGAATCCAACTTGATCATGATGTATTATTTTTTTAATATGTTGTTGTATTCGATTTGCTAGTATTTTGTTTAGTATTTTAGCATCTGTATTCATTAGAGATATTGGTCTGTAGTTTTCTTTTTTTGTGCCATCCTTGCCTGGTTTTGGTATGAGGGTTATGTTGGCCTCATAAAATGTGTTTGGAAGTATTGCTTCTTCTTCAATTTTTTGGAAGACTTTGAGTAGAATAGGAACCAAGTCTTCTTTGAATGTTTGATAAAATTCACTGGTATAGCCGTCAGGGCCTGGACTTTTATTTTTGGGGAGGTTTTTAATGGTTTTTTCTATTTCATCTCTACTGATAGGTCTGTTTAGGCTTTCTGCTTCTTCTTGACTCAGTCTAGGAAGGTTGTATTTTTCTAGGAATTTATCCATTTCTTCTAGGTTGTTGAATTTAGTGGCATAAAGTTTTTCATAGTATTCTACAATAATTCTTTGTATATCTACGGTGTCCGTGGTGATTTCTCCTCTTTCTTTTTGGATTTTGTTTATATGAGTTCTTTCTCTTTTTTCCTTGGTAAGTCTTGCCAAGGGTTTGTCAATTTTGTTGATCTTTTCAAAGAACCAGCTCCTTGTTCTATTAATTTTTTCTATAGTTTTTCTGTTCTCTAATTCATTTATTTCTGCTCTGATTTTTATTATCTCCTTTCTTCGGCTGGTTTTGGGTTGTCTTTGTTCTTCTTTTTCTAGTTCCTTAAGGTGGGAAGTTAAGTGGTTCACTTGGGCTCTCTCTTGTTTGTTCATATATGCCTGAAGTAATATGAACTTCCCTCTTATCACTGCTTTTGCTGCATCCCATAGATTCTGATATGTCGTATTGTCATTTTCATTAGTCTGTATATATCTTTTGATCTCTGCACTTATTTCTTCTTTGACCCATTCATTTTTTAAAAGTATGTTGTTTAGTTTCCACATTTTTGTGGGATTTTTTTCCTCTTTTTTGCAGTTGAACTCTAGTTTCAAGGCTTTATGATCAGAAAATATGCTTGGTACAACTTCAATTTTTCTGAATTTGCTGATGTTGTTTTTGTGGCCCAACATATGGTCAATTCTTGAGACTGATCCATGTACACTGGAGAAAAATGTATACTCAGTCACTTTGGGATGAAATGTCCTGTAGATGTCTATCATATCCAGGTGCTCTAGTGTTTTGTTTAAGGCCACTATGTCTTTGTTGATTCTCTGTTTGGATGACCGATCTAGAGCCGTCAGCGGTGTATTGAGGTCTCCAAGTATGATTGTGTTTTTGTCAGTTTTTGTTTTAAGATCAATAAGTAGCTGTCTTATATATTTTGGTGCTCCTTGGTTTGGTGCATATACATTAAGAATTGTTATGTCTTCTTGATTCAGTGTCCCCTTAGCCATTATGAAATGGCCATTTTTGTCTCTGAGTACTTTTCCTGTCTTGTAGTCAGCATTATCCGATATGAGTATGGCTACACCTGCTTTTTTTTGGATGTTATTTGCTTGGAGTATTGTTTTCCAGCCTTTCACTTTGAATTTGTTTTTATCCTTGTTACTTAGATGAGTTTCCTGTAGGCAGCATACAGTTGGATTTTCTTTTTTAATCCATTCTGCTACTCTGTGCCTTTTTATTGGTGAGTTTAATCCATTTACATTTAGTGTAATTATTGATATTTGTGAGTTCCCTATTGCCATTTTATATCTTGCTTTCTGTTAGTTTTGTGTCTTGTTTGATCCTTCTCTTTTGTTTTTCTATATTTTGTTTTTATTTGGTTGTATTCCATACATCTTTCCTCTGTTGGTATCTTTTTTATCTCATGTGCTTCTGTGGTGGTTTTTTCAATGGTGGTTACCTTTGAGTAATGAAAAGGGTCCCTACGCTGTTCATTGTAGCGAACTATTTTGTGAGTACTTTTGCACTCCATCGTCCTTTGCTACTGTTAATCTCCATCTTCTCCCCCTCTTTCTTTTTGTTGTTGTCACAGTTTAAATTTGGTTTTATTGTGTTCTTCTTGGAGCTTTTACTTGTGGCTCTGTTTTTTTTTCTTCTTTGTATCTGATTGGAGAACCCCCTTTAGTAATTCTTGGAGTGGGGGTTTTCTGATGATAAATTCCCTCATCTTTTCTGTATCTGTGAATGTTTTTATTTCTCCTTCATATTTGAAGGATAGCTTTGATGGGTGTATTATTCGTGGCTGAAAGTTCCTCTCTTTCAGGACTTTAAATATTGGGGTCCACTCTCTTCTAGCTTGTAGAGTTTCTGCTGAGAAATCTGATGATAATCTAATGGGCCTTCCTTTATATGTTGTATTCTTCTTTTCCCTGGCTGCCTTGAGAATTTTTTCTTTGCTGTTGGTTTGTGTCAATTTCATTATGATATGCCTTGGAGTAGGTTTGTTGGGGTTAAGAAAACTTGGAGTTCTGTTTGCTTCTTGAACTTGAGGCTTTAGTTCTTTCCACAGGCTTGGGAAGTTCTCATCTATTATTTGTTTGAGTATGTTCTCCATTCCATTTTCTCTCTCTTCTCCCTCTGATATACCTATTATTCTTATGTTATTATTTTTGATGGAGTCAGATAATTCTTGTAGGGCTATCTCATTTTTTTTAATTTTTGAGTCTCTTTCTTCTTCTCTCTGTTGTGCCTCAAGTTGCTTGTCTTCTATTTCACTAATCTTCTCTTCTATCTGACCTGTTCTATTAGCTAAGCTTGTTACTTCGTTTTTCAGCTCGTGAATTGAGTTTTTCATCTCTGTTTGATTTGTTTTTATAGTTTCAATTTCCTTGGACATATATTCTTTGTGTTCATTGAGTTGTTTTCTGAGCTCCCTAAATTGCCTTTCTGTGTTTTCTTGTATATCTCGGAGGATTTTTAGGATTTCTATCTTGAATTCTCTGTCATTTAGCTCCAAGGTTTCCAATATATTAAATTTTTTCTCCATAGATTTTTCCTCATCTAGCTGTGTTACCTCTCTTTCTTTTGTATCCATGATATTCGATTTTCTCTTCCTTAATGGCATCTGACGGTGGTTTTGTTGATAGTATTAATGAGATTTAATAAAGAATAAAAAGTTTTAAAAAAATAATAAAAAAATAAAAAATCGAAAAGAGTTGTTTTTTTTTAAAAAAAATTAATAATGAAATAAAGAAAAATAAAATAAAATAAAAATTAAAAAAAAAAAGGAAATTATTCCCCCCCTCCTTTTTCCTCTCCTCTCCTCTCCCCTCCTTCTTGAGAAAATCTTGTGGTGGACTGTGAATTATAACAAACAATGCCTGTGATGGAGGGCCTGAATTGGGGAAAAGTAATAAAGGGGCAAAAAAAAAAAAAAAAAAAAAGAAAAGAAAAAAGAAAATAAATAAATAAATAAATAAAAAGAGCGTATGGACCCACAAAAAGCAAATAAGGAAAAAATTTGGGTCAAGAATAAAATGATTTGCTTTTAGGTGTTGGTTGTCTAAGAGTTACGATGAGAGGATTAAGAGGAAAACAGAAAAATGGGGGGACAAATTAAAAAATTACTATTGTATTTAGTGGAACAAGAACTAGATAATATGGAGAGCCAGGGATGGGAGCACTGCTAGTGAGTTAAAAAGGTGAAGTAAAAACCCCCCAAAATGCCACAAACATAAGTTTGAGTCCCAGATAAGATAATTTGTTTGTTATTGAGGTTTGAATGAGAGGAGATGTAAAGGAGAAAGGAAGAATCTAATATAGAGGGAGAAAAGAAAGAGAGAGAGAGAAAAAAAAGAGGGAACCACTAAAAGAAGAAAAAAGAAAGGAGAGAGAGAAATAGAGAGAGAGAGAGAGTTAAGGGTTTTGGAGTGCAACCCTCATAGAAAGGAAGAGAAGAGAAAAGATAATGGGAGATGTAACACTTATGGGTAGTGTAGTTCTAGGAGAGGAGAGAGTAAGACCGGTAGAGAGTTAATCGGCCAAATTGGAGGAGGAAAAAAAAAGTATCAAGAATGAAGATAAGAGAAACAAACGAACAAATATAATAAAATGGGATAGGTTATAAAGTCTGCAGATTATTCTTGATTTTGAGAGGTTATCTTCTTGCTTTTTCTTTTCTCTCCCTCTTCCTGGTCCGTGACTCTGTACCCCGGGTTTTGCCCCTTTGGCACGCTCAGGTGGAGGTTTGCAGTTGATAAGTCTCTATGGCAATGTCATGTATTGTGCTTTAGTCTCGTTGGCAGTCGAAGCTCATTAGCATTTATAGGCTCCGACAGTGAGAGAGTCCGTGTTCCTGGAGCCTTTCTCCTAGTCTTTCCTTCCTCAATTAGTAGCCTGATAATCCAGCTATGGGGTTGCTGCTGCCTCTGCCTGGATAGTAAGAGGCTCAAAGAGCTGGCAACTCCCCACTCTATTTCCACTCAGCACAGGGCTCTGGGTAAGGCTCAGTCAGTCAGAGCTGCTAGCATAATCAGGCGGGCTTTCCGCCCACTCAAAGACCTCTGGCTCTGCCACTCTGTCCGGTAACACAAGCGGGCGCCCACTTCCGGGGTGCTTGGAGGAAACTCTCACTCACTGTCTGCGACCAGGATATCCGGCCAGCAGTCTCACGCTCTGAGTGAAACCCCCAACCGCAGGGAAAAGTTGCAGCGTTGGAATTGAGTCTCGCTCTGTCCCCGTGCTCGGCTTTTGCAAGGCGCTGGGGCGGCCCGAGATTCTGCTTTGGCCCACACAAAGGCCCCTGACTCTGCCCCTCTGTGCGATAACACGGGCGCGCACTGCCGAGGCTCTCGGAGGAATCGCTCACTCCTTATCTGCGCGCGCAAACCCGGATATGAGGCCGGCCGCGTTTCCCTCTGAGTGAAACACCCTCCAGTACGGAAAATCTCCACCGTTGGAATTAGTTCTCACTCCCTCCCGTGCGTGGCTTTCCCAGGGCGCTGGGGCTGCCCAGAGACTCTGCCCTCGGCCCACAGAAAGGCCTCTGACCCTGCCTCTCCGTGGGGCAACACGGGCACCCACTGCCGGGGCTTAGGAAGAAATCTCTCGCCCACTAACTGCGCACCAACCAGGAGACCGGGTAAAATGGCCGCGCCGCTTGTCTTTCTTTGTTTGGGTTTGGCGCGACTGTTAGCTTGTATTGCCTGGGTTGCCACAGGATCAGATTTTCCTCGGCTTGGATCTCCGTGCCACAGCCTGGTTCGGCCGTTTGTGTTGCGGCCTGGATGTATTCACCCCCTTTGCCCGCCTCAGTTTCTATATTCACAGTTACCAGAGAAAGCCGCCCTGTTTAGGTTAGTGAGGAAGGCAGAGCATTTCTTACTCCCTATTTCCTTCGGGGTTTGGTTATATTTTTAGCCAATTTTTCACTCAATCATACCTTTGGGTGTATTGCGAAGCATCTGGAAGCTCCAAGTATAGGTTTTTCTGTTTCTGGTTGAAGATCTTGTTGAGTTTTGGGGGAGATTTATCGGTATCGCTTCCTACCCCGCCATTACTCTGACGTCATCCTGCCCCAGTGTAATGTTTAATTTTCCAATACATAATCATGAGATGGCTTTTGTTTAGTTTTTCTTTTATTCTTTGTGTGTGTGTGTGACAGAGACAAAGAGAGACATAGTGAGGGACAGATAGGGACAGACAGGTTAGGAGAGAGATGGGAAGCACCAATTCTTTATTGCGGCAACTTAGTTGTTCATTGAATGCTCTCTCATATTGCCTTGACCAGGGGACTATAGCAGACCAAGTGATCCCTTACTCAAGTCAGTGACCTTGACCTCAAGTTGGTGAGCCTTGCTCAAACCATATGTGCCCATGCTCAAGCTGGTGACCTGGGGGTTTCAAACTTGGGTCCTCCAGGTCCCAGTTTGACACTTTATCCAAGATGCCACTGCCTGGTCAGGCATAGTTTTTCAATTTTTCTCAACAATGTTGCATACTATTTGATGTATATATCTCTCACCTCTTTGGTTAAATTTCCTTTTAAATGTTTAATTCTTTTTGTTGCTATTGGAATTGGAATTGTTTTCTTAATTTCTTGTTCAGATGGTTCATTGTTGGTATATAAAAATACAATTGATATTTGCATATTGATTTTGTATCCTTCAACTTTACTGAATTTGTTTATTAGGTCTAACAGGTTTTTTTTATTTTTTTGTTTGTTTTTAGTGGAGTCTTTAAGGTTTCTTTATGTAAGATTGATTATGTCAATTTAATATCTTCCTTTCTGATTTGGATGAATTTACTTCTTTGTTACCAAACTATAGGAATCAAAATAGTAAGATACTGGTATAAAAATAGACATATAAACCAATTTAGCAGAATATAAGGCCTAGAAATAAAATCAAATATGTATGGTCTATTGGTTTTTGTTAATGGTACCAAGATACACACACAATGGGGAGTCAATAATCTCTTCAAAACGGTGTTGGAAAAACTGGATAGCCAAATGCAAAGGAATGAAATTGGACCCTTATCTTATACCATTCACAAAAATTAACTTGGAATGGATTAAAGATTTAGATAAAGACTAAAACAATAAAAACTCCTGGAAGAAAACAGAGGAAAAGCTCTTGACATTGGCAATGATTGTTTGTTTGCTTGTTTTGGATAGAACAACAAAAGCTCAGGCAAAAATAAATAAATGGAACTTCATCAAACTAAAGACCTGCACAGCAAAGGAAATGATCAACAGAATTAAAGGGTAACCTACAGGATGAGAGAAAATATTTATAGACCATATATTTGATAAGAGGTTAATACACAAATGTAAGGAAATACTACAAATCAATAACCAGAAAACAAGTAACCTGATTAAAAAATGGACAGATATTTTTCCAAAAAAAATACAAATGGTCAACCGGTAAATGGAAAGGTGCTCAACATCACTAATCATCAATGGAACACAAAGCAAAACTGCAATATTACAAAAGATATCACTGCATACCTGTGAGGGTGGCTATTATCAGAAAGGCGAATGAGAACAAATGATGAGGAGAAAAAGAACCTTTGTATACTGTTTGTGAGAATGTAAATTGGTACAGATAATATGGAAAACAGTATGGAGGTACCTCAAAATATTAAAAGTTGAACTACCATATGATTTGGAAATTTCACTTTTTGATATATATCCAAAGGAAATTAAAGCAGTATCTCAAAGATATATCTGTACTTCTTCTATGTGAGGTGATGTGAGGCTATTAATATGTTAATTAACTTGATTGTAAATATTATTTCACAATGTATAAGTACATTAAATTATCATGCTGTACCCTATTAAATTCATGTTGTACAACTTAGATATATATGCAAATATTATTTGTTAATTATACCTCAACAAAACTGGAAAAAATAAAATGAGAGTAAAGGAATAAAAGAGGCATTAACTCACAAGAATCAATATATGTATGAAAAACATACAAAGTCAATAGAATTTTGCAAATATCCCAATAAAAAATGAGCAAACAGAACAAATAGGCATTTTGCAGGAGAAAGGCTTATTATGGCTAATGAACATACAAGAAACTGTTTAAGCTTAATGTCATTGTGAATCTCGGAAGTACAAATGAAGACAAAAATGAGATGCCATTTCTCACCTACCAGATTGGTAAAAATGAAAATGTTTTATCATATGGTGTTATTGAGAGAATGTAGTGAAACAAATATTCTCCTACACAGCTGGTGGGATGTAGTACAACCATTTTGGAAGGTAATTTGGCAGCATTTATGAAAATGAAAAATGTGCATACCCTATGACCCAGGAGGAGTTCCACCACCAGGTCTCCAACACAGAGAAACTGTCACTCATATGCTCCAGAAGGCATGCATGTATGTAAGTGTTACTACAACACTGCTGGAAATATAAGTTATGGACCTTGTTAGATATTCTGTGATGTATTCACACTACAGTGCTTTTTAAAAACAAATACAATTTGCCTTTGTGAGTGTTTATATTCAAGTGCCTGGCCATTATGATTATTTCATTGCATACTACATTTTTAGACTGTAATGTAATATTTACCATTTCAAAGACACATTATATCTGAGAACACTGGGTTTGGCAATGGGTTATAATACCATTTACCATATATTTTAATCGGTAGCAGCTATGATTATGTTCTAGTGTTATACTATTTTTATCTTGCTGAAAATTTTATTCTATCAATATATATCTCAGTTATAGGTTGCAATTTACTGAAATCTGCAATGCATCAGTCTGCATTGCTGTGCTTTAGTGACCTCAAGAATAAGGATAATGTAACCTAAGATAATAAATTTATTTTAAAAATAATTTCTAAGTGTGAAATTTAAAAGTGTTGACTTTTCTCTGTTTTAGAAGTAGGAATGAAGCAACACAATGGAACCATACCTGGAGATTCAGCTAGGGCTGGGTTAACCTCATGGAAAGAGTATGTCTGTCCTGCTTTAAGGTTCTAAAACAGATACACTGCATTTTCTGAATTAGTCATGACCTTGCAGTGAAAGACTGAATGATTTTTTTTCTTTATACGTCCTTTCATTCTATTACTAACAGTTCCTACAACATATTGGACTTCTACTAGGCATTCAATAGCTACTTGACCAACTGCCTGTCATAATAATATGACAGAAAGGAGAAAATCTTTTGCTGAGCTATTGGCTGTCAGCTTGGAAGAGAATGATGGCATCTTCCCAGGGGATTTGATTTTATGAATTTGGTCTTTTTTTATATTCTCCACTGGACCCTTGACCTAGGACAGCCATCTTGCAGTAAGTCAGAAGAGAAGATTGACACCCATGATGGTAGAGCAGAGAGATGGAAAGAACCTAGGTCTTTTTTTTTCTTCTTTTTTATTAATTTTTAGAGAGGGGAGAGAGAGAGAGAGAGAGAGAGAGAGAGAGAGAGAGAGAAGGGGGAGGGAGGAGCAGGAAGCATCAACTCCCATATGTGCCTTGACCAGGCAAGCCCAGGGTTTTGAACCGGTGACCTCAGCATTCCAGGTCGATGCTTTATCCACTGCGCCACCACAGGTCAGGCCAAGAACCTGGGTCTTTGATGATACCTTTCACCCAGCCCTGAGCTCACCCACACTCTGGATAGTCTATTAAATGAAATAATGCTTTTACATGAAGTTGCTTGAGGCTGGAAGCATCACAATGGATAAAATTTTTTTAAAAAATTTGCAGCTATCAAATATCCTAAAAGTCACAAATGTTTTCACACGGCCAACAACAGGTTTGTCTAAATGAGGAGTAAGAGCACAGAAAAAGAATCAAATGAACCCTAGAAATAGAAATGGTTGGATATTCAAATTAAAAAGAAATAAAGAAAAATTATTATAACTCTTTTATTTAAACAGGGAATTTTAGGCCCAGAAAAATACAAACCTTACTCAGGGTCGCTGAGCAAGCTTGTGGCATGACAAGATTAGATCTCAGGGCTAAATTGACCACTTAATACTGTCTTTATATAATGTTAGTGTCAAAAAAGAGAGTGTATAAAGAGAGAGGATACTGAGACATTAACACAAACGATATCATTTCTGGATGGTCATTAATATCTGCCCATCTAAAACTTCACAGAATCCTCTTTAACTTGAAGGGATTGTATAAGATTGAAGTATTATTTTATACTGTACTTCATTTTATATAAATATACAATGTCAAATACTTCCAGTGTTTTTTAAAATAAATAATAATTACAGATGATTTAGGGAGCTGAAGATATATTTCATGCAATAACTGTGTCTACAGTTTGGTTTATGTCCTTTCTGATTAGTACATGACCTCTGACACTTGTTTTATCCTCTTTTAATTGTGAAATGTTTTAGCCTTAATTTTGATCCTAAGTTTTTACATAATACAGTTTCTTTAGTCATACCTCTTTGCCTAGTTACTGTTTAATGTCATTTGTATTCGTACACGTTTGAATGTTAAGCCACAGAAAGGTTTTTCCAGTGATATAAATTATAACTTCCATCAAAGTGTTGGTGGAATTAATCTCCCAGATTAACATATGGATGAAATCTAAGTATATAACATATTAAAACGATGAACAAAGATTTATGCACTCAGCTTTGCAGTCTAAATAAAAGGTCAGGGAATTGAGACTTTGTGTCAATACATTATGTTTAGGAGCATTTTCAACACATACAAATCTAATTACCAATTAGATCCAATTACCCATTGGCTACTTCTACTTTGTTCAGTCAGTAAGTCTTTATACAACACCTAATCCATATCCAACAGTGTGCAAGATCCTGGGAAGCATGTTAGTAAGAACAAAGTGTAAGGGGCAGTTGACCAAGGAATATCAGAAATGTAATAAGGAATAATACAATGGCCCTTGCCATGAGAAATGTACAATTTAATAGGTGAGGTAACTAATCATGAAATGGCTGCAGATTATGGTCAGTGCTCTAGTAGTGGTTTCACCAGAGTACTATAAATTAAACCTAGTGTTTAGAAAAAAAGTTGTAGGAAAGAGAAACAAAAGATAGTTTGAATGTGTATACTGACCTCATATCAACAAGTATTTAAGGTGTTGAACACAGGTACTGATTCATGGAACTCTTTGAGATCCTAGGACACATAAAGCCATAGAAATATAGACTCTGGGAGGAAAACATGGCATTCGTGATTATCTGGCCTAACCCAGAGACCAGTGCTCTATCATAGAGACAATGTGGAAGAGCAGAAAGGTACTTAGTGGGACCTAGGTTCTAGTCTAGGCTGTAGAACTCAGTGCTGCTAGATCTTGGACCGGTTTCTTCACCTCTATATACAGATGTACACCTCTGTATAACAGAGCTCAGTACGCAAAGCTCTGTTAGGACAAAGTTAGAAAACAGGTGTGGACTCCCTGTGAGGAGCAGAAATGAAATGAATTATGATTATGATCATTGTCACTTCTTAAAGTAGTAAGAGCATTATTACTATGAAACTTTTTGATACTTTAACTAGAACTAGATTAAATTTGACCTCTCTACTCTGCTACTTTCTGTGTGAAGTTTGGAATAAATAATATTCAACCGCACATTTTTAATGTGCTAAAGTATTTTCAAATGATATCTGATGCTAACTGCATATAAACAATTTGTCTTCTAATTACAGATGAGTTATTTAGTTATTAAAATAAGTCCTACGGGGGGAAAAATCCTATAGGACAAATTTGGTAGTATTTAAGAGGTTACTTTTACTTTAAAATAATTGATTTGTAATTTTTCAAAAGTATTTTTTTGTAGTTAATTTAGTTGCGCTTTATTAAAACGAAGATAGATTTAGCACTGGCCAGATGGCTCAGTTGGTAGGAGCATCATCCAGATACAAAAAGTTTGCTGGTTCAATACCCAGTCGGGGCACATACAAAAACAGATCAGTGTTTCTCTCTGTTGCTCTCTCTCCCATCCTCTTTCTCTAAAATCAATCAAAAAATTTAAAGAATTATAATTTTTTATTATTAATTTATTCTGTTTACATAGATTCTAATGTCACCTGTGTTTCCCAACATCTCCCCTGTCTCCCTCCCTGTAACGCCCTCCCCCTTCCCTCCAGGATTTGCTTTTCTGCTCTCATCCCATCCTATCACCCTATCATCCCCTTTCCCTCTGTCCGCTTTCCTTCTGTATCCTTTGATCCTGCCTCTGTCTCTACCCACTCCTCAGTTCATATTGTTCGTCGGATTCCTCATTTGAGTGAGTTATATGATATTTTTCTTTCTCTGCCTGGCTTATTTCACTTAACATAATAGTTTCCAGTTCCAACCATGTTGTCACAAAAAATAATATTTCCTTCTTTTTTATGTCCCCATAGTATTTCATTGTGTATATGTACCAAAGCTTTTTAATCCACTCGTCCACTGACAAACACTTGGGCTGTTTCCAGGTCTTGGCTATTGTGAACAATGCTGCTATAAACAAGGGGGTGCATTTCTCCATTTCAAACTGTGCTATGGTATTCCTGGGGTATATTCCTAAAAGTGGGATGGCTGGGTTGAAAGGCAGTTAGATTTTCAATTTTTTGAGGAATCTCCATACTGTTTTCCACAGTGGCTGCACCAGTCTGCGTTCCCACCAGCAGTGCAGGAGGGTTCCCTTTTCTCCACATCCTCACCACTACTTACTCTGTTGTTTTGTGGATGAGTGCTATTCTTACTGGTGTGAGGTGATATCTCATTGTGGTTTTAATTTGCATTTCTCTAATGAGTAGTGATGTTGAGTGTTTTTCCATATGCCTGTTGGCCATCTGTATGTCCTCTTAGGAGAAGTGTCTATTCATTTCTTTTGCCCATTTTTTTATTGGACTGTTTATCTTCCTGGTGTTGAGTTTCACAAGTTCTTTATAAATTTTGATTATTAACCCCTTATCAGATGTATTGTCGAATATGTTCTCCCATTGTGTGGTTTGCCTTTTTATTCTGTTCAAATTGTCTTTAGCTGTGCAAAAGCTTTTTAGTTTGATATAGTCCCATTTGTTTATCCTGTCCTTTATTTCCCTTGAGCGTGGAGATAAATCAGCAAATATATTGTTGCGAGTGATGTTGGAGAGCCTACTGCCTATGTTTTTCTTTAAGATGCTTATGTTTTCATGACTTACATTTAAGTCTTTTATCCATTTTCAGTTTATTTTTGTGAATGGTGTGAGTTAGTAGTCTAGTTTTATTTTTTTGCAGGTAGCTGACCAATTTTCCCAACACCATTTGTTAAAGAAACTGTCTTTACTGCATTGTATACTATCATCATCCTTATCAAATATCAATAGTTCATAAAGGTGCGGGTTTATTTCTGGGTTCTCTGTTCTGTTCCATTGATCTATATGCCTATCTTACACCAGTATCAAGCTGTTTTGAGTACAATAGCCTTGTAATATAACTTGATGTCCGGAAGTGTGATACCACCCACTTTATTCTTCTTTTTCAAGATTGCTGAGGCTACTTGTGCTCTTTTTTTGGTTTTATATGAATTTTTGGAATATTTGTTTTATATCTTTGAAGTATATCCTTGGTATTTTATAGGAATTGCATTGATTTTATAAATTGCTTTGGGTAATATGGACATTTTAATGATGTTTATTCTTCCTAGCCATGAACACGGTATATGCTTCCACTTGTTTGTATCTTCCTTGATTTCCTTTATCAATGTTTTATAATTTTCTGAGTACAAGTCTTTAACCTCCTTGGTTAAATTTATTCCTAGGTATTTATTTCTTTTTTGGTTTCAGGAGTGAAGGGGATTGTTTTCTTAATTTCTCTTTCAGATAGATCATTGTTGGTGTATAAAAATGCCTCTGATTTCTGAGTGTTAATTTTATATTCTGCCACTTTGCTGAATTCATTTATCAGGTCCAGTAGTTTTTTTTACTGCGACTGTAGGGTTTTCTAGGTACAGTATCATATCATCAGCAAATAATGATAGTTTTACTTCTTCCTTTCCAATTTAATGACTTTTATTTCTTCTTCTTGTCTGATTGCTGTGGCCAGGACTTCCAGAACTATGTTGAATAAGAGTGGTGAAAGGGGGCACCCCTGCCTTGTTCCTGATCTTAAGGGGATTGCTTTTAATTTTTGCCCATTGAGTATTATATTGGCTGTGGGTTTGTCATAGATGGCCTTTATCATGCTGAGATATGTTCCCTGTATTTCCACTTTGCTGAGAGTTTTGATCATAAATGGGTGCTGGATTTTATTGAATGCTTTTTCTGCATCTATTGATATTATCATGTGGTTTTTGTCCTTCCTTTTGTTTATGTGATGAATCACATTGATTGATTTGCAAATATTGTACCAGCCTTGCCTCCTGAAAATAAATCCCACTTGATCAGGTGTACAATTTTTTTTCCTGTATTACTGGATCTGGTTTGCTAATATGATATATTGTTGAGAATTTTAGCATCTAAATTCATCAGGGATATTGGCCTATAGTTTTCTTTCTTTGTGTTGTCTTTGCCTGGTTTCGAAATCAGAATTTTGCTTGCCTAATAAAAGGAACTTGAAAGTTTTTCCTCCTCTTGAATTTTTTGAAATAGCTTGAGAGGATAGGAGTTAGTTCTTCTCTGAATGTTTGGTAGAATTCTCCTCTGAAGCCATCTGGCCCAGGGCTTTTGTTTGTTTGGAGTTAATTGATAACTGTTTCAATCTCATTTGTTGTAATCGGTCTGTTTAGGTTTTCTGATTTTTCCAGATTGATTTTTGAAAGATTACATTTTTCAAGGAATTTGTCCATTTCACTGAGGTTGTCTAATTTTTTGGCATACAGTTCTTCATAGTATTTTCTTACAATCCTTCATTTTTCTGCTGTGTCCATTGTTACTTCTTCACCCTCATTTCTAATTTTATTTATTTGAGTCCTTTCTCTTTTTTTCTTGGTGAGTCTGGCTAAGGGTTTATCTATCTTGTTTCAATGAACCAGCTCTTGGTTTTGTGATCCTCTGTATTGTTTATTTAGTCTCTATGTCATTTATTTCTGCTCTGATCTTTATTATTTCCTTCCTTCTACTTCCTCTAGACTTTACTTGCTGTTCTTTTCCTAGTTCTTTTAGTTGTAGGATTGAGTCATGGTTTTTTTTAGCTTTTTCTTGCTTCTTAAGGTATGCCTGTAATACTATGAACTTCCTTCTCAGGACTGCTTTTGCTGTGTCCCTCAGATTTTGAGTTGTTATATGCTCATTTTCATTTGTTTCAATGAAATTTTTTATTTGTTCCTTGATCTAACTGTTGACCTAGTTGTAGTTTAATAACATGCTGTTTAGTTTCCAAGTCTTTGAGTGTTTTTCAGTTTTCCTAATGTAGTTGATTTCTAGTTTCATGTCATTGTGGTCAGAGAAGATGCTTGATATAATTTCAATCTTCTTAAATTTGTTGAGACTTGTTTTATGCTCTAATAGGTGGTCTATCCTAGAGAATGTACCATGAGCACTTGAAAAGAATGTATATTCTGCTGCTTTAGGGTGGAAGGTTCTGGAGATATCTATTAAATCCAGTTGATCTAGTGTATCCCTTAATTCTGTTGTTTCTTTGTTAATTTTCTTTCTTGAGAATCTATCCATTGGTGTTAGTGGGGTATTGAAATCCCCTACTATTATAGTATTGCTGTTGATCTCTCCCTTAATATCCATCAAAATCTGCTTTATATATTTAGGTGCTCCTATATTAGGTGCATATATTGATATATTTATAATGACTATCTCTTCCTGTTGGATTGCTCTCTTTATCATTATGTAGTGACCTTCTTTATCCCTTACTATAGTCTTTGTTTTAAAGTCTATTTTGTAAGATATAAGTATTGCTACCCTAGCTTTTTTTCATTTCCATTTCCATGAAATATTTGTTACTATTCTTTTACTTTCTATGTGTATCTTTTGTTTTGAGGTGCATCTCCTGTAGACAGCATATGTATGGGTCCTGTTTTCTTATCCATTCAGCTACCATATGTCTTTTGATTGGAGCATTTAATCCATTTATATTTAAGGTTATTATTGATATGTAGTTGTTTATTGCCATTTTATTTTTTAAAGTTATATTCCTCTTTTACTATATTCTTTTCCCCCTTTGTTCTGTTTACAAATGGCCCCTTAACATTTCTTGTAACATTGGTTTGGTTGTAACGAATTCCTTGAGTTTTTGTTTTGTTTTTGTTTTTTTGTTTTTTGTCTGGGAAGCTTTTTACTTCTCCTTCGATTTTAAATGATAGCCTTGCTGGATAAAGTAGTCTTGATTGTAGGCTCTTGTTCTGCATTACTTTGAATATTTCTTGCCAATCCCTTCTGGCCTCAAGTGTTTCTGTTGAGAAGTTGGATGTCATCCTTATGGGGGCTCCTTTGTAAGTGATAGCCTTTTTTTTCTCTAGCAGCTTTTAATATTTTCTCTTTATCTCTTACCTGTGGTATTTTAATTATGATGTGTCTTGTTGTAGAGTTTTTTGGCTTTCTCTTTAATGGAATTCTTTGTGCTTTTTAACTTGTGTGACTTTTTTCCTGCAACAATTTAGGGGAGTTTAAAGCTATGATTTCATTGAACAAGGTCTCTAACTCTTGTTCTTTCTCTTCTTCAGGAACCCCTATGAAGTGGTTGTTGTTTCTCTTTAGGTTGTCACAGAGCTCTCTTAGAGTTTCCTCAGATTTTTTCAGTCTCTTTTCTTTTTGCTGCTGTGTTTCTGTGCTTTCACTTATCTAGTCTTCTAAGTCACTGATTCTATCCTCTGCTTCATCCAGCCTGCTATTAATTCCTTCCAGTGTAGTCTTCATTTCTGATATTGTGTTTGTCATTTCTATCTGGTTCTTCTTTATGATTTCCATGTCCTTTTTGATGCTTTCAATTTCTTTATTGAAGTGATCATTAAGTCCATTCATTGTAGCTTTGAGATCTTTAAGCATCCTAAAAATCATTATTTTATAGTCTGCATTTGGTAATTTGATTACTTCTGATTTTCCAAGACTTTAATAGAGGATTTATCTTGTTGAAGCATATGACTTATGCTTCTTTGCCTACCCATTATTCTCTATGACTTGTAGGCTTTTTACAGCTGTGATTTCCTTACCTAGTAGAGCCTCTTTGAAGTCTTGATTTGTTTGTTTTCTTCTCAGTTTTCTTAACTCAGTGGTAGTCTTGTTTACTGATCTCAGCAGGGTGCTTATTTGAAGCTATAGCCAGGAATGCCATGGGTGTAACCTGAGACTCTGAAGGCTTGATCTGCACCAGCTTCTCTCTGGGGGCAAAGTGCTTTTTCTGTTTCAGTAGGGGGAGCTGTATCTCAGATCTCCATGGAGACATGAGTTACTGCCCCTCCTCCCCACTTCCTATTTTCAGCTGTGTCTTTTGCTCTGATTGGAGCTGGAGAGCTTTCTGGAGGTGGGTCACCTGGAACCACTTTAGGCTTGTGCTTTGTTGAGGGTTCAACCCCTCCCCCAGCTATGGCCACCTCTGCACTGGATGAATCAGCTTCTCAGGTCATCCCATGCATTCCTCTGCCTCTCACCATCTCTCTCTCTCTCCCCACTTTTCTTTTGGAAGACAAGCCAGCCCTCTCAGCTCACCTCATTCCTAGGTCCCCAGGCAAGTGGCTGTTAGTGATATTCTCTGCTTTTCTCCTTGTAATGAGAACCCTTCTGGGCTCTCAATATCACCCCACCTTTGTTCCTGGAAGGTGGGGAGACCCACCGTGCTTTGGCGCTTCCTACCAGGCTTGGTGTGGCTTCTTCTTTGCTCCTTAGTTTTTGAGACCTGTTGTTTTAATCCAAAATTGGTTTTTCACATTGATTGTTCCTAAATTAATTTGTAATTCAGTTTGGTGGTATGAGTTGGGAGTCTGTGTGTCTGCCTACTCTGCTGCCATCTAGGTTCTCCTCAAAAGTATTTAATTGCAGAAATTGTTTTTTTCTTAACCAATTCACTTTTCCCCACCTCATACCCTATTTCTCACACATGGTCTGATTCAATGAAGTTTTAGTGCATTGTTCAGCCAGGGCTTGACAAGACTTAATTTTGAAGTCTGTGAGTTGTTGGTGTTTCCTGCATCCCTCTTTGCCCATGATGAATTAATAAATTAAAGATATGTAAGTAAGATATTAAGGTAAGGAATGTCAATCCATTCTAATTGCAACTAGCAATAATGGTCTCATTATATGACTACACCAAATAATAATAAAAAAAATTATATCAGATTGAGTCGTATGGTGTTTGCATTTGCATTTATTTTAGTTATATAGTGAAAAAATCCATTTCAGTGCTTCATTAAAACCTCACTCTGAGGATGCAACTCGAGGACAAGGTGCAAAGGAAAGAATCCTAGACAAGCCGAGTATGCTAGGTTCCAGTTCCATTTCTGCCACCAGTTAGCTATGTAATTCAAGCAAGGTGTCTGACTTCTTAAAATCTCACTTTAAGCATAGATATTTAAATAAGGTTGAAACTGAGAATCTGTTAGCATCACTTTCTCAATCTTGTTCCCTGCTCAATATCTCCTAGTACACTCTTGATGGGTATAGTGTTTTGATATTTCTGACCAAAGAGCCTTTTAAATTTCTCTTAAATGTTTTTAGAACAGAGAAAATATTTGGCTTAGCTTTTTATTTAAACAAAGAAACCCACAAGCCAACAAGAAAGATTTCATTGGGGCAAATAATTAGCTCTGCTAATTCAAGAAATACCAGTATTTTTTATAAACTAAGAAGCCTACATTTTAGCCCTTTCTCTGTCACTGAAAAATTGAGTGAACTTGGGCAGGTCACTGTACAGGGTTTCTCTGATAGTATTTCTAGAGTAACAGATCTTAGATACTCATTATAATCCCTTTCAAGTGCTAATGTGATATGATATGATTCTATGCAAATGTTCTGTTATCAGTTAAGTCTTGTGCTAGGTAATGAACCATATAGTCTTCCTTGGATAATTAAGGGCTGCTAGCTTGTATCTGTAGCTCATTAATTTTTCTGTTTAGTGATTTTTCACATTTTCCTGGACTTTTATTCACTAAATGACATCTTATGATTTAATCTAATCAGAAACAAATGTCTTTTATATATATATAAATATTTTCCTCCAAAATTCATCTATACTGCCTCTAATCATTCAATTTGACTGTTTTTTCTTGTGTGATTTGACTAAGTATTTCTAATCCATATTATGTATAAGTTTATACAGAATACAATCCAATATTTCACAGAGTTTATTAACATATAAGCCTTTCCTAAAAGATTTGTCTATAATGTTAATTATTTTCATCTTCACTGACTTTATAATGGAAGCAGCCCATCTATGTATGTTTGCTGATTTATTCACCACCTTGAAGTATGTGTGTGTGTGTGTGTGTGTGTATGTAAAATGGTTGTAATTTATGGATGAGTTCTCAGCAGTAAGCCCATTTAAAATTTGTCATGCTTCATGATCCTGACAACACATCAAGAGGAACAGATTTAGGAAAACACAGCTTGTTTGCTAATCCCTACTGTGAGTGGATATCTTACTAATTATTTTTTGACTTTGAACATTTTTAAAAATGTCTATAGGTAATTATTGTATGAAAAGAATTTTTTGATTGAGAAAATATTGGTTTTGGGACCTCTCTCTTTAGTCTTTTTGAAGGTATATGACAAAGTAGATAATTTAAAACTCACTTTCATTTACAAAAGGGTTTAAATGGATTTTGATAATTGCTCATGTTGAGATATTTTTCTCAGAATTCAGTCATCTCATCTATTCCCTTATGTTTATAAAGATACATAGAAAGACAGAGAGTGCTTTATTTCTTCAGTTGAAGCTTTTAATTCTTAAATAATCAGCCTTCTTAAAACAATGGAAAATTAGATCTCTGAATTTTAATAATCTCATAAGAAGTAAGAGCAAAGTGAGTAAAAGTTTTAGTTTTTATTGGTCATCAAACCAACTATATATGTGGAATAAAATAAAATAGTATAGTTTAATACAGAGGCTTTATTAAATTACTTAAAACAGAAACTTTAAAAGAGCAGGCTTAGTCTTAATTTTTTACATTTTACTTTTCTAAAAGACTTAATTATTCATTTTAGAGAGGGGGGAGAGAGAGAGAGAAGAGGGAGGAGCAAGAAGCATCAACACTCATATGTACCTTGACCAGGCAAGCCCAGGGTTTTGAACTGGTGACCTCAGTGTTCCAGGTCGATGCTTTATCTATTGTGCCATCATGAGTCAGGCATTACATTCTCCTTTTTTTGTTTTTCTTTAATTTTATTTAGAAAATTCAATTTAACAGGGTGTCATTGATCCATAAGAGTACACAGGTTTCAGGTAAAGATTTCTACGACATTTGAACTGTTGATTATGTTGTAAACTCATCACCTAAAGTCAAATCATTTTCTGTCACCTTATATTTGTCCCTCTTCACACCCTTCCCCAGTACCCCTCCCCCAGTTCCCTTCCCTTCCACTTTTCTCTATGTCCATGAGTCTCAGTTTTATATCCCACCTATGTGTGAAATCATACAGTTCTTAGCTTTTTTCTGATTTACTCATTTCACTCAGTATAATGGTCTTAAGGTCCAACCATGTTGTTATAAATGACACTATATCATCATTTCTTATGGCTGAGTACTATTCCATTGTATTTATGTACCACTTCTTCTTTATCCAATCCTCTATGGAGGGACACTTTGTTTATTCCCATGTCTTGGCCACTGTGTGAATAATGCTGCAGTGAACATGGGGGTTCATGTTTCTTTACATACCAATGTTTTTATTTCCTCAGATAGATTCCTAGTAGAGGGATTGCTGGTCAGTATGGTAATTCTATTCTTATTTTGAGGAACCACCATACTTTTTTCCATAATGGTTGTACTAATTTGCATTCCCACCAACAGTGAATGAGAATTCCTTTTTTTACACAATCTCTCCAACAATTGTTATTATCTATCTCATTGATAATTGCCAATCTAACAGGTGTGAGGTGGTATCACAGTGTAGTTTTGATTTGCATTTCTCGAATAGCTAGTGAATATGAGCATCTTTTCATATATCTGTTGGCCATTTGTATGTCCTCTTTGAAAAATGTCTGTTCAGGTCCTCTCCCCATTTTTTAATTTGATTGTTTGCTTGTTTGTTGCTGAGCTTTGTGAGTTCTTTATATATTTTCAATATTAACCCCTTAGCAGAGCTGTTGTTTGCAAATATCATCTTCCATTTAGTTGGCTGTCTGTTTGTTTTCTTGTTAGTTTCTTTTGCTTTGCAAAAGCTTCTTAGTTTGATATAGTCCTATTCATTTATTTTTGCCTTTACTTCCCTTGCCTTTGGTGTCAAATTCATAAATTGTTCCCTACAGCTGAGGTCCATGAGTTTAGAACCTGTTTTCTTCTATGTAATCAATTGTTTCAGATCTTATATTTAGGTCTTTGATCCATTTTGAATTAACTTTTGTGCAGGGGGACAAACTGTAATCAAGTTTTATTCTTTTGCATGTGGCTTTCCAATTTTCCCAGCACCATTTTTTTAAGAGGCTTTCTTTTCTCCATTGTCTGTTTTTTGGCTCCTATGTTGAAAATGATTTGTCCATATATATATGGTTTTACTTCTGGGCTCAATTTCATTCTATTGATCTGTATGTCTCTTTTTCTGTCAATATCATGTTTTGATTATCATAGCTTTATAGTATAATTTGAAGTCAGGTAGTGTGAAACCTCTAGATTCATTCTTTTTCCTCAGGATTGCTTTGGCTATTCAGGGTTTTTTATGGTTCCATACAAACCTGGTAAATTTTGTTCTATTGCTTTAAAATAATGACACTGGGATTCTGATGGGGATCGCATTAAATTTGTATATTGCTTTGGGTAATGTGGCCATTTTAACTATATTCATTCTTCCAATCCATGAACATGGAATATTTTTTTCCATTACATTGTGTCTTTTTTTATAAATAAATTTTTATTTTAATGGGGTGACATCAATAAATCAGGGTACATATATTCAAAGAAAACATTTCCAGGTTATCTTGTCATTTAGTTCTGTTGCATACCCATCACCCAAGGAGAGATCATCCTCTGTTACCCTCTATCCAGTTTTCTTTGTACCCCTCCCCCTCCCCTTCTTCCTCCTTCCCTCTCCCCACCCCCCCATAACCAGCACACTCCTGTCCATGTCTCTTAGTCTCGCTTTTATGTCCCACCAATGTATGGAATCCTGCAGTTCTTGTTTTTTTCTGATTAACTTATTTCACTCCGCATAATGTTATCAAGATTCCACCATTCTGCTGTAAGTGATCCAATGTCATCATTTCTTCTAGCTGAATAGTATACCGTGGTGTATATGTGTCCCATCTTCTTTATCCAGTCTACTATTTTTTTTTTACAGTGATTAAAAGCCTTTAAGCAAAATCTTGGCCAATACAATAAGAATCCATAAAAGAGTAGCGTCCTTAACATGTTCACCAAGTCCAAGTTGGCCCCATCACCATGCCAAATCCCTGAAAAATGCAACCCAACCACAGTTCATTTTGTTAGGAGCTGTCACAGGGAGCAGGAGTCCAGGAAAAGTCCACATCCAGGAAAAGTCCGCATGGCACTGGAATTGTTGTCACCATTCTATACTTTGCAGCTCATGTCCAAGTCCCAATGACCGCTGCTTCTAGCTGGTAATGGTTCAGGTAGACTGGAAAAGCCATTTGCAGCATGCATGGATATGGAGCTTCTGTTCTCCTCTACCTGGAGAGATGAGACCAGGTTGCTTTTCCCTGGATCTCTGCGACTGTGGCATGGTAAAGAGAACCTTGGGATACAGTAAGCTGGGTGGCAAAGGTAGATTCATAATAGAAGTTGGCAAAAGGGGGAAAGAGAGCTCTAAATTAGGAGTAGGTCCTAGCCCGAAATATGAGTGGGGCATTGAGGTAGGAGGAACAAAGGAAACACCATATATTAAGCAAAGCAGCAGAAAATAGAACCATCAACACCCACAACAGAGATCTTCGAGGGAAGAATAAAAAACCTGACTATTCAGGCAAAACATAGTTAAGTGGCCCTTGTGCAAATGAGATCAGTTTACCTGCTTCTTGGAAGAAATACCCTAGGCTCGTCCACAGTGTCGTAGATGGGGCTGACGGCCCTGGGCACCTTCAGCCTTCAGTGACAAACCCCAGCTTTCTGGGCAAGGTTAGGTCATAGGTGGCTGGAGCAGGGCTGGAAGAGACTGAACCCTCCCTTAGAGGAGCGAGAGGGAAGCCTACCTTCCAGTGTCCCTGTTTCTTCACAGCAGAGGCATGTAAGCCTGGCAGGCTTTAGCTCAATGACCTTCCTTTCCACTATTGAAGCAGGACCCAGATAGCATCCTATGAGACCCCTTTGGGGCGTTGGCACCTTTAAAGGTGTATCCTAAAAGCTGGTAGTTCCCCTGATCTCTATTGGGCTTTTTCTGCCTCTAGGTATCTTAAAAGCCATGCTCAGAAGATCTCGCTGAGGGGTTTGAGGATCCCCATCTACCTATATAAATCTTTTCCATATATCTGGAGCTATATGGAAAACGACAAAACAGTGTTATTAGCTTGATCTAATAAAGAAGGTAGTAGTTTGCAGGTGAAAAAGATTTGGTGTCTCCTGTTCCTCAGCATTCCAAAGAAATGTAAATTTTTTAAAGTAAAAAACATGATATGGTAGACCCGTAGGAGTTCCCAGATATGACTACTCCCTCTTAATTTTTTTTTAATTGACCTTAAAATGTTTGCTGAGTACACTTTAATAATACCTTAACTTTAAAGATTGTAAGCATGACAAAATACAGTAAATGCTTTTGCTCCATATGCCGGAGCATTTTCAGTTTAGCCAGTTTAGGAAATCCAATAATAGAACAATGCATACAGACAATGAGCTATAGCATGCTTAGCAGCCTCACCTGTTCTGACAGAGGTTACTATAGATCCGGAATCTGTATCCACTGTAACATTGTGTCTTTTTTAATTTCTTTCAGTATTGTTTTGTAGTTTTTAGTATATAGGTCCTTTATATCCTTTGTTAAGTTTATTCCTGGGTATTTTATTTTTATTCTTAAAAATGTAAAAGGAGTTGTTTTTTTGAGTTCATTATTTGATGTTTCATTGTTGATAAATAGGAAAGAAGTGGACTTTTGTATATTGATTTTGTATCCTGTGACTTTATTGTATTGGTTTATTGTTTCTAATTGTTTTTTGATGAAGTCTTTGGGGGTTTTTTTATGTACAGGATCATGTCATCTGCAAAATTTGATACCTTTACTTCTCCTTACCTGATATGGATGCCTTTTATTTCTTTCTCTTGCCTGATCACTCTGCCTAAAACTTTCAGAACTATGTTGGATAAGAGTGGAGAGCAGGGCCCTGGCCGGTTAGCTCAGTGGTAGAGCGTCGGCCTGGCATGCGGGAGTTCCGGGTTTGATTCCTGACCAGGGCTCACAGGAGAAGCACCCATCTGCTTCTCCACCCCTCCCCCTCTCCTTCCTCTCTGTCTCTCTCTTCCCCTCCCGCAGCCAAGGCTCCATTGGAGCAAAGTTTGCCCGTGCGCTGAGGATAGCTCTGTGGCCTCTGCCTCAGGCACTAGAATGGCTCTGATTGCGGCAGAGCGATGCCCCAGATGGGCAGAGCATCGCCCCCTGGTGGGCATGCCGGGTGGATCCCAGTCGGGCGCATGCAGGAGTCTGTCTGACTGCCTCCCCGTTTCCAACTTCAGAAAAATACAAAAAAAAAAAAAAGTGGAGAGCGGGAGCAGACTTGTCTAGTTCCCGATTTAAGAGGAAAAGCCTTCATTTTTTCATCACTTAATATGATATTAGCTGATGGTTTGTCACATATGGCCTTTATTATGTTGAAGTACTTTCCTCCTATTCCAATTTTATTTAGTGTTTTAAACATAAAGGGATGTTGTAACTTTATCAAATGCCTTTTCTGCATCTATTGATAAGGTCATATAATTTTTGTTCTTTTGTTGATGTGGTGTATTATATTGCTCAATATCTGTATGTTAGACCATTCTTGTGCTCCTGGAATTAATCCCACTTAATTGTGGGGTTATTATAATAATGTATTAATATAATGTATTATTATTTTTAATATGTTGTTGTATTTGATTTGCTAATATTTTGTTTAGGATTTTTGCATCTGTATTCATTAGAGATATTGATCTGTAGTATTTTTGTGTGTGTGTGTTGTTCTTGTCATGTTTTGGTATGAAGATTATGTTAGCCTTATAAAATATATTGGGGAGTATTGCTTCTTCTATTTTTTTGAGAGACTTTGAGAAGGAAAAGTACCAAATCTTTGAATATTTGGTAGTATTCACTAGTGTAGCCATCTGGTCTTGGACTTTTGTTTTGGGGGAGGTTTTTGATAGTTGTTTCTATTTCCTCTCTGCTTGTGGGTCTATTTAGGTTTTTCACTTCTTTATGACTCAGTCTAAAAATAATGTATAATTCTAGGAATTTATCCCTTTCCTCTTGGTTGTTGAATTTAGTGGTATATAATCTTCCATAATACTCCAGTGTGATTCTTTGTATATTTATGATGTCCATGATAATTTCTTTCATTTTGGATTTTGTTTTATGAGTCCTTTCTCTTTTTTCCTTAGTGAGTTTAGCCAGTGGTTTGTTGATCTATTGATATTTTCAAAGATCCAGCTCTTTGTTGTATTAATATTTTATAATAATTTTTTCTCTATTTCATTTAGTTCTGCTTTAATTTTTACTATTTCCTTTCTTATGCTCACTTTGGGTTGCCTTTGGGGAGTATTGCTTCTTCTTCTATTGCCTTTGTTCTACTTTCTTAGCTCCTTAAAGTGTAATGTTAGGTTGTTTACTTGAGTATCTCTCTTGTCTTGATATAAACCTGTAATGCTATAAACTTCCCTCTTCTTACTGCTTTTGCTGCATCACAGAAATTTTGATGTTGTGTTGTCATTTTCATTTGTTTGTATATATGTTTTGATCTCTGCTTTTTTTTTTTGACCCAGTCATTTTTAAAAAGTATATTGTTTAGCCTGACCAGGCGGTGGTGCAGAGGATAGAGCATCGGACTGGGATGCAGAGGACCCAGGTTCGAGACCCCGAGGTTGCCAGCTTGAGTGTGGGCTCATCTGGCTTTGAGCAAAAAGCTCACCAGCTTGAGCCCAAGGTCACTGGCTTGAGCAAGGGTTTACTCAGTCTGCTGTAGTCCCCATGGTCAAGGCACATATGAGAAAGCAATCAATGAACAACTAAGGTGTTGCTATGAAAAACTGATGATTGAAGTTTCTCATCTCTCTCCGTTTCTGTTTGTCTGTCCCTGTCTATCCCTCTCTCTGACTCTCTCTCTGTTCCTGAAAAAAATATATATTGTTTAATTTTCACATTTTTGTGGGTTTCTCTACTTCCTTATTGCAGTTGAATTCTAATTTCAAAGCCTTATGATCAGAAAATATGGTTGGTATAATTTCAGTCTTCCTGAATTTGTTGATGTTAGTTTTGTGGCCCAATATATGCTCTAGTTTTAAGACTGTACCATGCACACTGGCGAAGAATGTATAATTTGTCATTTTGGGATAAAATGTTCTATATATTTCTATTGTCTATTTGGTCAAAATGTTGTTTAAGGCCAATATTTCTTTATTGATTTTCTGTTTTGATGATCTACCTAAAAGCATCAATGGTGTGTTGAGATATCAAAGGATGATTGTGTTCTTCTCTGCTTTTATTTTTAGATCAGTTAGTAGATGTCTTATATATTTTGATGCTCCCTAGTTCAGGGCATTTTTTTAAGAAGTGTTATGCCTTCTTGATACAATGTCACCTTTATCATTATGAAATGTACATTTTTGTCCCTGGTTACTTTTGTTGTCTTGCAGTCAGCATTGTCAAATATGAGTATGGCTATACCTGCTTTTCTTTGTGTATTACTTGGAGAATCATTTCTCAACCTTTCACTTTGAGTCTACTTTAGTCCTTGCAGCTTGTTGTGTCTCTTGAAGGCAGCATATGGTTGGATTTTCCTTTTTGATCCAATGTGCTACTCTGTGCCTCTTTATTGGTGAGTTCAATCCATTTACACTTACTGTAGTTATTGGCACTTGAGGATATCCTATAGCCATTTTATGTTTTGTTTTCTGGTAGCTCTGTGTCTTGTTTGGTTCTTCTCTTTTTTGTTTCTGTCCATTGTTATTGCTTAATGGCATTCCATATTTCCTTCCCCTGTTTCTTTTTTTTTTAAGCTGTATGTTTCAGTACTGTTTTTTTTGTAGGTGTTTACTATTAGGTTATTAAGAGAAAAAATGTTCTTTGTCTTATGAGTGCTTCTGCACTCCATCCTCCTTTGCTACTGCAGATCTTTATCCTCTCCCGTTTTCTAATTGTCACAAATTATCCTTGTTTTTATGGTTATTTTGTTGTTTTTATTTGTAATTTTGATTTGTTTTTTTCTATGTATCTGGTCAAATAACCTTCTTCTGTATTGCCTGCTGTGGGCATTTTGTGGTGATAAATTTTCTCAGCTTCTGTATGTCTGTAAACATTTTTATTTCTTCATATTTGAAGGATAATTGTTTTGAATATAGTATTCTTGGCTGGTAATTCCTCTCTTTTAGTACTTTGAATGTTTGGGTCCACTCTCTTTCTGGCTTGTAGAGTTTCTGCTGAGAAGTCTGATAATAACTTAATGGGCTTTTCTTTATATGTTATGTTCTTCCTTTCCCCATCTGTCCTGACAATTCTTTCTTTGTCATTGATTTTTGACAGTTTTATTATGATGTGCCTTGTAGTAGATCTGTTTGGGTTATGATAACTGAGCATTCTGTTTGCTTCTTGGGTTTGAGGCTCTAACTCTATCCATAGGCTTGGCAAAGTCTCATCAATTATTTGTTTGAATAGGCTCTCCATTCCCTTTTCTCTCTTCTTCTTCTGCTATACCCATTATTCTTATATTGCTCTTTCTGATGGAGTCAGACAATTCTTGTAGAGCTCTCTCAGTTTTTTAAATTTGTGAGTCTCTCTCCTCTTCTCTATGTAGCCTCTCTAGTTGTCTGTCTTCAATGCCACTGATTCTTTCCTCTATCTGGCTTGTTCTATTAACCAAACTTGCTATCTCAGTTTTCAATTCATATATTGAGTTCTCTATCTCTGTTTTTAAATTTTCAATCTCCTTGGTGAGGTATTTGTGGTGTTGTTCATTAATTTGTTTCCTGAGTTCATTAAGTTGCTTATTTGTGTCTTCTTGCATCTCACTGAGTATTTTCAGGACTTCAATTTTAAATTCCTTATTATTTAACTCCAAGGTTTCCATGTGGTTGCTATTTTTTTTTCTGGAGATTTTTCTTTTTTTCTGAACTACTTCTGTCTTTTGTAGCCATGGTATTTAATGTCTTCTTCCTTGATGGCATTTGACAGTGGTGTTATTAAGAAACTGATAAAAAGAAGAAACCTAAAAAATGATATATTAAAAATTAAAAATACAATAAAATATAGAAATTAAAAACTATGACAAGAGGAAAAACCAAAAAAGAAAAGATCAAAAGGAATCCAAAAAAAATCAAAAACAAAATACCCACACAAAAAAAGAATAAAAAGTATAAAAATTAAAGAAAATGAAATTCAAAAGAGAATAACAAAAACAAAGAAGAGTAAGAAGAAAAAATGAAAAAAAGGGGAAAGAAAAAGAAAAAAGAAATTTTGAGAAATTTTTTATAGTAGGTGTAGCTGTAATAGAACTTTTAGCTCTGTGAAGTTCCTGGGCTGTCTTTTGCTGAGATGTTGCTGTCATAATGATCTGGGTGGGGCCACAGTCATGTTGGTGGGTGGTGCAAGTTGTGAGAGCTTTACAGCTTCATCCTTATGGCTTTGGTTTTATGACTTCAGCTTTCTAGCTTTATGGCTCTAGCTATGGTGCTCTCAGGCTTCCAGGAGCTCCTTCCATGTCTCAACAGACCTGGAGACTGGACATGGAGTACCTCTGTTCTTTAGGGGAGAGAGTAGTTCTGAAGAGCTGCCTGTGGGGTCTGACTCTGCCACTCTCTGTACTGCAAGGTGAAGGGTTCAGTATCTGGGAGGCTAGGGGCTGCAGTTTAGCTTTCTCTGCCTCTGCTGAGTGTGAGCTGCAGGGAGATTGTGGGAACACTGGCTGTATACCAGCACTCTGGCTGCTTTGGTCCCCCTCTGCCCCTATATCTCACCACTCCTCCCAGCAGAAGGAGACCCAATAACTCCAAGTTTTCCTATCTGTATCCCTAAGACAAAATGCAGAGAGCCCAAGCTTCCTTCCTGCCTATAATGCAGCAGAGGAAAAAAGCACCCAGTCACTCCAGGTTTGTCTCCTCTCCTCTTTAAAGCCCACTGTGAATGAATTTTATCTTCTGCCCCCTATATGCCCATCCCACCTTTAGTCCATTTGGTTTGTGGATCTTTCCGGTGCACCTGTGAGCCTAGTTGGTGTTCCTTTGCTGCATTATAGTTGTTCAATTTGTTGAAATTCCAAGGGGAGAGATCAGGAATATCTCCCACACTTCCATTACTCTGATGACATCACACATTACACTTTTAAAAATAGTTGATTTCAGAAACAATTACCAGTTTAAAACCCTACTTTTATACCATTAAAAAATGGAATAAATTCAGTCCCACTTTTCTCTTTATACCCTTATTAGATTACCATATAGTCATTTCATACAATAATTACTTCTTGCTTCTTTGTGGGATGCCAGAACTGCTGGAGGAATTAACAGAGAAGACTCTTGTCCTTGAGGAGCTGACACAGCTGTCTTGGTGAGCATGATTAATGCCTAAGAAATACCTACAGCATATTTCTCTTTCAGAAAGAAAATCAAAGTAATGAACAATTGTGTTGAGATTGACAGAAACAATTTTAAAGTGCAAATAAAAATAAAAATATTTGGATTGAAGAAGAAAATATGTAGATTCAGGCTCTTTTGGCTGTCGGAAGTAAAGAGCAGGGGATAACACCAAATTGTTGAGTTGGGGCATTTGGCCTGAAAGTTTGATCTGAAGTGGAGGACAGGGAAAGGAGCATTTAGCAGTTGGCAATGCTTGCTATGGAGGTGTCTGGGGTAACCCAAGTCCAGTCACAATGTTAGATGCCAACCAATTCACCTAAGCAAGTGAGGACTAATATGTTCTCTAAAGAAAAAGTTTTTATTCAACTTCAACTGTTGCAGCCATGAGTAAATGCAGAACTGGTGTGATCAAATCTTTAGATCTTTCAAATGCAGCCAGACATACAGATTTTAAAGAAAATGTGTTTTTTTAAAATGTTGACTCAGATACACAATAAAACTATACTGAGTAAGCCAAATTAAAGATATCTGCCGTCTGATACAGCCTGAGAATGACCAGTCTACAATCTTTACAAAATAAAGAGCATTATAAGGCTTAAACCTTAGAGGGACATGATGATAATAATGAACAAGAGTGTTCTTGTAACTATGCAAGAAATGACCAGGAATGACATGGTCATTCCTAGACAAAATGGATAGAAACTTGAAAGGAGGGGGTCTAATTTAAGAGAAATTGCAAAAGATTGACACTACTTCAAAATTTTATTAGTTCAATTATGTAAATAAAAGTCATGTAAGAAGCCTACTTCAAAAATAAAAAAAGCCTACACCAAAGTTTTAAAGTTGGGGTTCTGGGTTAGAAAACAACTTAGGGCATAATCAGAACCAATTTATTATATATTTTCCTACTTTCTCTGAGATACTGAAAAGGGCCCACCTGAAGCTAGTTGGGTATTTTAAACTAATGAGCAGGAAATATAAATGTCAAAATTGATTAGGTATTTAATTGATCTTCTGTATAAACAATATATCTGTTTGAACATACAGAAACCATTCCTAGAGAAACTTTTATTTTTGAATCTGAGAAATAGAGTAGGTTGGCTCATTTTTCAATATATATTATTCTTTGTTTACCTATGCAGATATTTATCTGTTCATGCATGCCATAAGGTGGCCAGGTTTTGCAAATAAAAATACAGGATGCCTAGTGAAATTTGAATTTCATATAAACAACAAATAGTTTTTTTATATAAATATGCCTTAAATACCGCATGGGAATATAAAAAATATTCATTGTTTATCTTAAATTCAAATTTAGTTGACATCCTGCATTTTATTTGGCAACTGTATGCACACGAGCATCCAGGCCATCATTTTTGTTCTCTTGGAGCACTGTTATAGTCTTATTCACCCCCTTCTTTCCACTTTTTTCCTTTTACAAGCCATTCTTCACATAGCAGGCAGGGTGATTTCTTAAAATCTGATTTTTTTATCTCCTTGCTTAAAAATTTTTAGGAGTTTCCCTTTGTCTTAGGATAAAATGCAATCTCCTTACCATGACTTGCAAGGATCTAAATACTCTAGTCCATACCTCCTGCTCAACCTTATCTTGATTGTACCATGACCTGCCCAAATTTGTCCTGAGTGTACTATTGTTCTCCCTGGCTAAATTCAGCTCCTCTAACTCTTCTTTGTTTTTTTCAAGCACCCAAACTGATTTGCACCTTATGGCTTTGGAATTTACTGTTCCATAGGCTTAGAATGCTTTACTCACCTGGCTCTCTTCTATTATTCAGTTCTTAGCTCCAATGGGGCATCCTCAGAGAGGGCTCTTTTGATCCCTTTATCTAAAGTAGAGTTTCTCAAACTTGGCACAATTGACATTGAGTTTAGATAATTCTTTGTGGGGTTGTCTGTGCATTGTAAGATGTTTAACAGCATCCTTGGCCTCTACCTAGTAGGTGCCCTCAGTTGTGATGATTAAAACTGTCTCATCAAATGTCTCCAGGGACAAATCAGCCCTGATTGAGAACTACTGAAGCAACTAGTCCCCTCCTACTCTATTTATGCCACATTATTCTATTTTACTTACTTCACAGCACTTACTACTATCTGCAGTATTTCTGTTTGCATTTATTTGTTGCTTGTTTACCATCTCTATTTTTTTCTCACAAGAAGAGAAGCAATGTGTGCAAGATTGTTCTGTTTTATTGACTGCTACATCCTTGTTGTCCAAAACTATGCCTGGCACATAAAGGTGCTCAATAATCATTTATTGAATACCTGCCAAATAAAATCAAACGACCTAAACTGAAAAACTAACATTCCCCAGGCACTGTAGGCTTAAGTGGAATAACAATGAACAAGACATTATGCCTTCTCTCTTGTCTCTGCTCTCTTATAGAGGTACTTGGTCATGAACTCCCCACCATGTTGAATAAAAATTACAGGCCCTACAGGTTACAAGTCTATCTTTGTGTAAGATCCAGAGAAACTAATTACGAGTCAGTCCCATACAGAAAAGAATTGTCCTGCTCCAATGAGAACATTGTTCTACGGAGAAAACTGGCTTGAGCCATACAGGACTCACCTTCAGAACTGGGGAGACCATCATTGGGCACAAACTACATGGGGGAAAATTAGAGAAAGGAGTTTTACAAATGAAAGTTAGGTTACTCAGCAGAATGAGCAAGGTCCAATGTTTGGGTGAAATACCACATGTCTTCTTAACAGGGTAAAGGGATCAGTGAGAAGTTATGGAAGACTTCTTTTGAATATGAAGGTTGGAGAATTTTATAAAAAATATTTAGATACTATTTGTTGTAGAATATCATTTGTGATAACTGTGGTGAAATATAGTTCTTGCTATTAATCATGCCATAATTTCTTCACTATTCCTGGCACTTATACATGTTCTTTCTTTTTCTTTCATAGTGTTTATCTTCTCAAGTAAACTTTTTAAAAACATTAAAGTCTGTCATATGTGTGTAACTCAATACATTTTTGCAATAAGAGTAGAATGTGGCCAGCATCCAAACAGCCCTTTCCTGTTCAATCACTGTCCCCACTTTTCTCCCAAAGCAACCACTATTCTGATTTTTATTCACCAAAGAGTGATTTTGTCAGCCTCTGACATTTATGTAATGTAAATGGAATTATACAGTACATGCTCTCGTGTTTGCTTTCTTTTGCTCAACTTTATGTTTATGACATTCACTTATGTTATTTTTGTACTAATAAGTTGTTCATTGATTTTGTTGCCTATATTATACCATTGTATAAATATGTCACAACATATTTATTGATACTATCTGGGTTGTTTCCTGGTTTGATCTATTACAAATAGTACTTCTAGGAATATTCATATCTGTATCTTTTTGTGGGTATGTGTATGCATTTCCATTGGGTATATATGTTGGAGTGGAATTGCTGGAACATAGAAATATGTGTATGTTCAACTGTAATAAATATTGTCAGTTTTTTATTGTGTTTGATTCATTTTACCTGTGTGAGAGTTCCATTTGCTCTACATGAAGATAGAATGTTTTAAGAAGCAATAACTTATAGAATTAAGTCATAATTTAAAAAATGTTTTGCCTTAAAAGAAACACACTGGCAGCCTGACCATAGGTGACACATGGATAGAGTGTTGACCTGAGATGCTGAAGTCTCAGGTTTGAAACCCGAGGTCACTGGCTTCAATGCAGGCTTGCCAACTTAAGTGTGGGGTCATCAAAATGACCCCATGGTCACTGACTTGAGCCCAAAGGTCTATGGCTTGAAGCTCAAGCTTGGTGCTTGAGCAAGGGATCACTGGCTTGCCTTTCCCCCACTCCCCTGTCAAGGCACATATAAGAAGCATTCAATGAGCAACTAAAGTGATGCAACTATGTGTTGATGTTTCTTATCTCTCTCCCTTCCTGTCTTGTTGCTCAAAAAAAAAAAAAGAAAAGAAAAGAAACACATTGATAGATGTTAGAGGGATGGGGGTTGGAAGGCTGGGTAAAGAAGGGGAAGGAATTAAGAAAAAAAATCTTTAGACACCAAAAACAATATGGATACTGCAGGAGGAAAAGGGGGTGGGAGAAGGTGGAGGAGGGTAGAGAAAGACAAATGGTGATGGATGGAGGGAGACTTGACTTGGGGTAGTGAACACAGAATGTAGTATACAGATGATGTATTTGTAGAACTGTGTGCCTGAAACCTGTGTAATGTTATTCACCAATGTCACCCCAGTGAATTCAATAAAAAAATTTTAATAGAAACACTGCCTGCTTTGTAATAATTTTGTATATGCTTGGCATATTTCAGCATTTATAACAAAGCTGATCACTGCTTTTGTGAAATTTTTACCCCTGTGCCTACTTGAACCTACCTCAGACCAGATAATGATTACTAGGATCTACTGAGTCTGGGAAATTCAAATATCGCCGAAATATTGGGGGTATGGGAATAACTTCTTCTGTAAATGTATAGTGTTTTTTAACCAAATCATAGAAATCATTGCTGTGTTATATGAAAAGTTTATGAGGTCATATGAATGCTTGCTTATTGTGCATATGGTAAAAGCTGTGCATTTTAAGTAAAATATAGGAGTAGTTCTGGCTGTAAAGAAGTAGTTTGAGAAATCGAGAGAACTATAAATGGCCATCTGCTCTCTTCTCCAGTTTTATTTGCTGAATTAACCCAGTGCAATCTTTTAATAACTAATGGGTTAGTATTCCATCTACTAATTAATTTTTTTTGCACTATAATAATCCATCATTTTAACTGAGTGGAAACAATTTGCTACTTTGTAAAAATATTTTTTTAAAATAGCAGCAGTGGGTGTAATTTAATTTTCTATTAATTTCAACTGTATTTTAGAGATGGAGATACTGAGGTCAGGGAGCTGGGGAAAGAATCTCAGTTCTTTGGGATGACACTTGCATATTGGGTGATGTGTATATAAGATAGGTATGTTTGGTTTTATTTGAAAAGAACAAGAAAAGAAACATTCTCTGTATGACCAAAGGTTGCAGAGATATTATAACACTTTTGTCAAAAAGAGTGAAAGGATTAGTGCTCTAAAAATAATGCAAAACATATGTTATTATCAGAATGGAGCTTATGGCATTCCAATTTAGTACTCAATGCTATGAGTCCAAAACAAGTTGAGCATATTAATGTGTGTGTGCATGCATGTGCACACATTTACATTAAATTTTATTTCAGTATATTTTTAATTTGTCTCTGTTTTCTTCTGTCTTTTTATTTTAAGTTGGCATGGCACGTTATATGTTGCCAGGCCATTTAAGGTTCATGTGTCCAAGAGCAGATGTCAGTATAATGGCATCTTTAATGCCTGCTGTGCCACTTCCACAAGTAGAGTCCCTGAAAGAGGATTTGACCAGAGGGTTCAAGCTGACATTTGGAGAATTGATGGATGAGGTGAGAGGTAGAAAAGAAGAGGGAAGGGGCTTTAAAATATTTCAGTATTGATGATTTTAAGATTTTTAAAAAGCATTTCTACATCATTTACCAACTGTTATCTCTCCTGATAGTTTTCTAACTCAGTCAGTTTTAAATAATTTATCAACAGATTTTTAAAAGCCTCCACTCCAGTTCTTATAGGTGCTAGAACCTGAGGGTATTTTTACCTATCAGTAGAGATATATTATTCCCTTTAAAGATAAGGGGCATGTTGTGCTGAATGGCTGGGAAATAATTAGTAACAATGTTCTTATGGATTGTTGGAGCCTATCCTACATTAATATTATTTTGACATAATGACTAAATTCTGAAAAGTATGACAATGCACAAATCGTCATGTCTAAAGTAAATTAACCACTTTAGAGGTATACATTTTAATCCCACCAGATTTCACTTGTGTCTTCTTTCTATTGGATATGATAAAGCCATATCCTTTTTATTTAATCCTTAGAGTTTATCTATGAAATATTATATACTATACTTTCTTAAGGTTCTTGGGCCCCACACATTGTTCATATTGTTTCCCACACCCAATTTTCCCTCATAATACTAACTGGAGTGTCTAATATAATTGGCACTATTCCATTCATAAAGTAAATGATATATTATAAATTTTTTCAAGAGAAACTTTCATTAAAATTTTAAAAGTAAGCAAAAAAAATTCAAAAATAGTAAACAAGTCAATATTTTAAATGGCTCAATATAAGAAGTCAAGGATTTCTGTTTGGTTGAATATGAATGTAGAATGTCTTGTTGGATGGCACCCAATTCTAAAGAGAGGTTGTTTCCCTGTGGGTTATTTTTGGAGCATTTTTAATTTTTACATCTTTGTAAAATTTAGTTGCAAAACAGACTATGTGGCTGTCTTTGGGAACCGTGTTCAGAGGTATGATGCTGCAAAATGTTTCCATGAGCTACAAAGCATAGATTACAGATGAGTGTTTATAGATAGCAATCCGTTATCAACTGAGGATGCACATGTTGTACATTTTGTAGTAGAGAACCAAGTCCATCACAGTAACGCTGGGACCAGAACACAGCGAATGCTGCCTCCCCATAGTTGTGGTAGATTCATCAGCAGGTCCTCTCAGATAGAGCTATGTATTTTCAAAATCATGGAAACACTTTCTTTAATTACAAAGAAGGAATGTAACAGGAAAAAAACCATTATGTTCAATGAAAATTCATCTGTTAATTTAATGGATATGATTTCATTAAAACATACTTTAATTTGAAATATACAATACTTTAATGTTTCTAATAAAATGAGAAGATGGAAAATGACCTAAAAAGGGAAATATAGCTTTGCCCTTAAATGTTCAAGAAAACACACGTGATAGAGGTCATTTTCCTTTCCCTCTCATGGAGCTATTAGACCAACTCTATGAGAGCAGTGACTGTGCTGATTTTCACCAAGTTATCCCTAGTGACAACACAGTGCAGGGCACAAAGACATATTGGTAATGAGATCTCTCAGGAGATAGAGAGTACTGTATATTCACTGGTGAATACCCAAATAGAGTTTTATATGTTGTTAAAATTATGTAGGTTTAAGAGTGTAGAAAGTGTTTAAGAGCATAGGAAGTGTTTATAAGAGTGTGGGAAAGGTTTATAAGAGTGTGGGGCGGGTTTATAAAGATTTAATGTACATATAAATAATAAAATTAATATAAGGTTGCTACTTCGTGGATTTTCTCTTATTGCAGGGAGTTCTGGAACATAACCCCGTGATAGACAAGGGACCACTGTAACGTAAAGCAGTGACTAAGAGCATGGATTCTGGCATTAGATGGCCTGGGTTCAAATCCCAGCTCCCAGTTAATAACTTCTGTAGCCTTGGGAAAATTACTTAATCTCGTTAAGCTTTAATTTATTTATTTTGGGGAAAAATTAGCTACCTTCTGGGTTATTGTTAAAATTAAGATTTTATATATAAAATGTTCAGTTCTATGCCTGGCAGAATTTGTGCTCAATAAGTGATAACTATTTCATATAATGAAGTTGGCAGATCTTCCTGCCCCAGGTAGAATTAGTTATTTTTAATAAAAAATTTGAGATAAAGAGTGAGGCTTATGTATGAGTATCAAAAATGCTAGAGGATTTCTCAGGTCATTACTGATTTCCAGTGTCCCCAATATAATTTCTTCTAATAAGCACCCAAAGGAGTCAAGGACTGATGTTACTCCCTTATGTAATAAATCAATTGATAGATACTTTATAAGTTAATGTTGGGTTTTTCTTTTGTTATTTTGCCTTAATTGTATATCTTGGTGTTCAGAAAAGAGAAATAGCACCAGAAGTTTGAAATCCCTCAGAGAGTAAAATATACTGAACAAAATTCATAAAGAATGTTTAATTATGCACTCTGCTCCCATGAAAAGGCCTTTGTTGATTATCATGTTAATTAGAATATCTTCTCCACTGAAATGTTCTCTACAACCAATGTTTTACTTACTCGCATCTCAAAGCACATAATTTGTAGTTTTCTGAAAAGGAAGAGACAGAAAGTACCAAATCCGTGCATTATAGCTTGTTTCCCAGAGAAGCTTGTAGCTGTGCTGACTTAAAAAAATAAAGAAAAAACATAAAGGAAAAAACTTAAGACTTATTGCCTGAGCTATATATTGAGATTATCATCAGTTTTTAACTTTCTCATATAGAGCTCATGAGAATTACCTACAGTAGCAGCTAAAGAGAGGTTGCCAGGTTTAAAAACCAAAGAAAAAAACCATAGACCCATCAATTTTCCATTTTATTATTCCTTTCATTTTTTTCCTTCTCCAACTTATCTATAAACAGTTTACAAATGAAGAAAAATTAAAAAATAGACATTTGATGAAATAAAAATAATGAAATTAACATAGTTTAAAGACAACTTTTGGTTGTTTCCATGTCAAAAAATATTTTAAAAGATATTTGTTTTATTTCAGCAAAAATATGAATACTTAGTTGGTGCAAGCAGTATGTTAATAACTGTGGATCTTACTGACATAGTAAGATGTGATCTCTACCTTCAAAGTGCTTTCAGTCTATTTGTTGAAAAAAGACGACAAATAGCTATGTAAAATAATCTAAAATGAAGTGAAATATATGTGATAAGAGCGCAAAACCCAAAGCCTTCTGCCAAGGAATATTAAGGAAGACTTCATCAGAGAGTTGGAATTCTGAGTCAGTCACTGAAGAATGTAACCTTTTCTTAGGTGCACAGAGGAAGAAGCACTTCCAGGAAAGAGACTATCATGAGAAGTCATCGAATTGTCACAGTTTGGGGACCATCAATGGATCAAGCTCTGCTGGAGCAGAAAGAGCCTGGACAAAATGGACAGTGATGAGACTGTGGTGTCAACAGGCAGGACCTAGAGTGGAATGCCCAGGGGCGCTGGGCTTAGGTCACAAAATAAGCAGGGGGTTGCTGAGAACTTCTGAGGGAGAAAACATCCTACTTGTGTCAGATAAAATTGCTCTCAAGTTTGCACAAATCAATAGATAGGAGCTCCATCATGGCAGAAGCACAGACCAAAACCCTTGGAAATGTCTTGGTCTGCTGTCTCACCCTATATCCCTCAGTCAGGAAATCCTAGGGACTATACCTAGAAAATAACCTCAACCTGGCCACTTCTTATGTCCTCCTCTACAATGATCTTCATTGAAGACACGTCATCTCCCACTGTTATTTCCTCACTGATCTTCCTATTTTTAGTCTTGACCCCATAAGTCTCTTCTCTACACAGCAGCCGCAGTTGTCCTTTCACTACTGGAATCCAGTAACATTACCCTTCCATTCTAAATCCTTCAGTCGTTCCTCATCTCACACTGGTGAAAGGTGCCATCCTTCCTTTAACCTGCAAGGTGCTACTCCTTCCATCTGGCTGTGACCCAGCCTCCAGCCATTGCTCTCCTCACTCTCCTTGGTCTTCCTCTCTGGGTAGTCTCCCGTTGTTCTTTAAATGCTCCAAGAAATCTTACTTCAGAGAGCCCTTTCACCTGTTGGTCCCTTGTTTTGTAATGCTCATCCCAAACTGCAGGCTCCTTCCTCAGTCATTCAGGTTTCTGCTCAAAGGTCACATTATCAGGAAGTCATGCCGAGAGTGGCTGCTTTGTATGAAATAGCAACGACCTCCATCCTCTATTCTCTTGCTCCTCCTACTTTCTTTTTAGCAGATATCACCATGTCACCTATTATATAGCTGGTTTGTGTCTGTCTCTTTTTGATAGGATTTAAGTTCCTTGAAAATTTTTTTCAAACATTTGTATTAAAAATGCTGGCAATCTTTACAGGCTCACTTTAAAGAACTTTACAAATATTAAATCATAACCATCCCATGACATAGGTAATATCATTCCCATCTTATAGGCTAGGAACTTGCAGCACAGAGGTTAAATAACCTACATAAAGTCTCACAGCTCATGTGTGCTGGAGCTTTGACTGAAACCCAAGCCATCACCTCTCTTCACCACCACTAAGTTTTGCTGTCTTTTAAAAACAGAAACTTAGTTTTGTTCATCATTATGCTGCTTCCCTGGCACATAAGGTGTGGTCTGGCTTGGTATTTAATGAATAAATAGTCTTTAGGTACATTAATTTGAGGTGGCAGTACAGCATCCCTTTCTGGTGTTCAGAAACCAGTGGAAATATAGAAAAAAATTGCAAAGTGTATTTTTGTTACAACACATATTTTATTTCTTTTGAGAAGATCATTGAAATTTCTTTTTGTAAGCTCTCAGGATTTTTTTTTATTGGCCTGCATGATTCCATTTTCTATTAAAACAGTTATTGTGAACTCAGCAGTAAATACTAAATACTAAATCCTTGACTGCTTTTTATGGTCATGTGCTGAGTTAAGCAAATTAATCAAAAGAAAGCTTGTCTCTAAAATTTCTTCCTTTAATTGCACTGTGGGAAATAGTAAAAAGATATTTGATGAAAAATGTTGTCTTCATTAAACTGAGCTTATATTGATCATGGCAAGTGCTAAGCACTGTGCTATGAGTATAAAGACCTGTAACATGTTCCTACATCTACAGAGTTCACAGTTCAGGAGGTAGATTAGTAAGTAAGTAAGTTCAAAAATTATCACTAGGGTACAGCAGAATTGGGTGTTCAGAGAATTGGGTGAAGAAGAAGAGGTGACAAGAAACATTTGATGAAGGAGTGGGTGTTAGATGTCTTAAAAGGTTAATGAGAATTTGAAGGCTGACTCAGGGTAGAGGCAACTTAGGTGTGGGCATATTGGTGGAGACGGTGGAGGTGGTAAAGGTGGTGGTTAAAAGGCTTTCCAAACAGTGGCAAACAGCATGAATAATAGAAACTTACCATGTTGCAAACCTTTGTTTAAGTTGGTCTTTCCCAGGGAAAAATTCTTACCAATTTTTGAGAATCCAAATTCTTTCTACTCTAAATTGCTGTAAGACCATTGAAGGCTCAGATTTACATATGTTAACATTTGTTATAGTAAATAAAATAATGTGTTGTTTTGTAAGTGGTTTAAATAGATTTTCTTTTAATTAAGTAAAAATGAGAAATTATGGTTTTATTTTTCTCCTTAGAATTGACATTTTGATACAGTTTTAGAAAGTAGCCATATTTCTTCAAATACTGGTTAAATTTTTTGCTAAATTTCAAGTTTATTTTCATCTCAGATATATTTTTTAATAAGATCACTCTTAACAATATGTATTCAATATATCCTTAAAATGTATCTAATCAGCTTATGTGTGGGTAAGATTTGGCATTGCTAGTTTGTGGTATTCCCTACATCTTTGACAAAACATCTAAGTTTTTCTTTAAGAAACTTTCCAATAATGATGTGTTAGGTCTTATGATTTTGAAAACTTTTTATATTTGTATCATCTTGTGCAGTTTACAAAACCTGCTGTTTTAATGGTTTACTACTTTATATCAGTTGATCCTTGCAATAGTTCTATGACTTAGACAAAGGATAGCTAGTTTAGGGTTCCATATCCATATTTCTGCTTCTTTTTTTACTTATTCTTCAAATGTCCAGACACAATGCACTCAGATAGCTGTTGAGAGCATGAAATTCCAAAGAAGTTTGCAGGGCACCATTCAAGATCATTGCTCAAGTGACATAGTGAGAGCAGCACCGATGGACAGTGAGTCATGTGACCAGGGTTTGAATCAATCATGACCCCTGCACCACCCAGATGGAGATACTGGACACCCAGATGGAGATACTGGACCTGTCACTAGACTTTCTGGCTCTCAATAAATCATATCTGAAAATGAGTGGGAAAGGAAGGGACAAAATGATCTCCAAAATTCCTTCTAGTTCAAAGATCTGAGACTTGATGTGAACTTGAAAGTAAATGAAGAAGAATACACATAATTATTACAGGAATCATTTAGAAGATATTGGTGAAACATGAAGGTTTTTTAAATCTTGTGATACCTGTTAATTGTATTTGGACATGTCATACTAAACCTTCTGCAAATGGGCAGCATCTCTTCATATGAAAAGGGTTAAAAGCTAATTTCATATTGACATTGATATTGAATATATCACTTTTTTGATATATGTCACCTGAAGCTTACTTTGGTAAAGCAGTTGTATCATATAACTGATCTGCTTCTATTAGGAATTTTTGACTTTCCTTAATTATACTAAATAATGTTTTCTAGTAACAAGTTTAAAACAGGAGTATATTATGGTCATGTTGTGAGAGCCTGCCTTGTGCTAAAATGTTTAGCAGCATCCCTGGCCTCTACCCACTGGATGCCACTAGTACCCCAAGTAGTGACAACCAAAAATATCTCCAGTCATTCTTTAATATCCATTGCAAATTCACCCCGATATATGGTAATTTCCATTATCTACTAGCTAGTGAAATTCATTACATCTTGTTGCGTGAGAAGAAACAGACATATTCAGTGGCTGTGAAAATCAGTTTTAACTAATCAACATGTTGATTTACCCATAAAAGCATATTGGTGGTTAACTTATGCCTTTAGCTTACCAACAGAGGACTGGTTTGTCAGAGGATCATTAGCCTCAAACCAGAACAACATCCACTGGGATATATTACAGATAGCATGTGGGAAATATTGTAGACACTGGGAAAAGGTACATTATAAGAAGTTCATACCCATTGGCATTAGACCATTCAATCTGATGTTATTACCACCGTAAGAGATATGTTAGATAGCTATGAAGAGTTATTATATCATGAAAAAATGTCTTAAGAGAAAGATTATACCATAGGAATTTTTCTGTTTGCAAAATCATGTACCTGGTGATAATTTCTTAAAGAAGGAATTGGCCAAATGAACAAACAAAATTCATCTGTGAGTAGCGAGTGTTAGGGATCTCATTCCATTACCCTCTAGCTGGCTATACTCCTTTATCAGATATATCTGATATCATGGTGTCCCAAGATGATCGGCCTATATCAGACATCAGAAACCTTCTGTTTCTCCCTCACGAAGGACTATTTCATCCTTACCGTTCAGCTGTCCATCTCTCGGATCTGGATGGAATCTGTTGCCCACTCTTGGATTTGATTGATTGCAGGCTTTTACTTTCTATCCATCTCCCATCCCAGCATTGGGCTGGCCCAACAGTTGCCTTCTGCATAAACTTTTGAAGGAAATTTTCACAGAAGATTGATTCATACCACCTTGAACTAACCTCCAAACCTAAGCATTATAATCAGTTTCCCGGAGCCTTTGGATGCTTTGTTTTTGAACTTGGATGTTTTCAACTATAGTGGAAAATGTGCCTCACTCCACTCCAGTTTACAAGTAGAAATGAAAAAAGAGAAATGACATCAGTGTTCAGAGAGAACACGATCTACCTATGAATGCATGAAGACTGAAAATTATGTGAGAGTCCACATTAAATCAACATTGCTGGTGCCAAAATATAAAAATCCTGAATGACTTTCACCAATTTCTTAAGAGGAAAACTGCAAAAAGTAACATCAGCTACCATTCTAGAAGAATGAAAATGAGTCCCCTTTACTAAAAAAAGTAAATCCATTTTTTTTCTCCCTTAAAAGGGTATTCAAGTGCTTCATGTTCATTTTTATAATAATGAAAGAAAGCACCCTCTGTCAATTTTCTGTACTTTTCAGAAGCTGGCATAAATGATTATTATTCTCCCTTTAAATGTCAAGTACAGAAATTAAGTCCTCCTAGGCCCCTCTGCCCAGAGCCAAGTGCCTGGGGCCAGCAGTGGGAAGCTGGAGGATGCCTTGGCCTCAGAGAGCCCGAGGTGTTTTCTGAGTTCCCAGTGTACAGGGGCACTAGCCTGGCACATGCAGGACCCCGTCTGTGCCCAGAGGGTACCCATACAACAACATCCTACATGCTGTCTTTGTGTCTGGATGCCAACCACCAGCCTATCCTTACCTACTTCGAAATTCCAACCAGTGGGAATGTCTGGGAACCTTCTGTCCCTGGACGACCCGACTCTGGCGCGCCATGAGTATGCAGCTACCTGAGCAGCTAACTGCGCATGTTCCCAGGTACCGAAGCACAGCCCATCTGTGCCCATCCTTCGCCAGTGGAGCAGGGAACAGTGCCAAGCCCCCTATACCCACCCAAACCGCTGGGTCTGGACCCAACCCCTGCCCATCATACCGCCTGGCTGGGACTGTGCCAGAGTCTGGAGGGAGATGATGCCCGAGGTTGGAGGCACTCTCCCAACCAGCCACTCAGTCAAACGCTCACTGGACTGGACTTTTCTGGCAATCACAAGAATATAATGAAGCGGTGTCCTTGGAATGCCCATCACCCAAGACGTATCCAGAGCCCAGTATCCATCAAAATCGCTCCTCCTGAGCTCAGAGGGAGCTTCTACATGTGTCCTCCCACCCAAGATCAGGCCTCTGCTCCTTGTACAACAGCGTCGAGAGGAGGACCCTGCCGCCATCCTCCCTGAGTCTTTCCTGTCTGCCACCCACCCTCCTGCGAGGACACCAGGAGCCCAGTCCACACACACGGTCACAGCCTCAGCCAGAGAACTGGAGCCTGAGTTCACTGTTGTGTCCTGTTAGTGAAGTCCCTGCCACTTCCACCTCCTGAGACAAACCCACAGTTCTTTTACCTGGTGAGCCCAGTTCTTCCCCTGGTGAGTCACGGACACCATCAGGTCCCTCCTACCAACCCAGCTGACAGGTCTGCAAAGCCCTAGACGCCCTCTCCTTAGCTTACTGCACCCACGTGCAGAATCACTGCTCCATCAAACCTCTGCCTTCTTCCCCACCCACCACTCCGACCTTTTCACAGGAACACAATGTCAGGAAGGTGTCTTTCTCCCCTTTGCCCAGTTTGTATACTAAAAGTTTGTTCTGATTTTAAACAATATTATAGGGATCATTATTTTTTCTTAATTTTTATTGATTTTGATTTGTTGTGTCTACATAGTTACAAGTGTACCCCGAATATATCTCCTTCCCTCCCCCCTTGTTCTCCTTGATACCCTCTTTGCCCTTTCCCCCCCCTACCGAGATCATTATTATCATGAAAAAAATTTTTTTACATAAAGAGGATCAAAATAATGATTTCCAGATACTGTAGACTAGTAGAAACAGTTGACACTGGAAAAAATTGTTATTATTATTATATTATTTTGTTAAACAGTATTTTTTAAGCCTACGGAATATGTAGTAAAAAATAAATTTATAGAAGCTATTTTAGGAATAAAGAATGGTATTAAATATTGACATTATAGAGCATATAGTTATTTTCTTATGGAATCTCTTGTATGTAAAGGTACCTGTATCCCATGATAATTTTGGGGAATTCAGTTTTCTTGTATACTGATCTAGAAACTAGATAATTGACTGGAGCCTAGAGCTAAGATTTATTGACACTAATGGTACATTTTCTAGAAAATATGCAGAATTTTTTTTTAAATCTTAAATCAAAGGTTATATTTTATTACTCGTTCCTTAGAAAATCAGTGGTTTCTTTTCTGAAAATCTGTTTCTTTTTTGTTACCAGCCACCAAGCCCTACTCTTTAAATGATTCCTAAGTAAATGCCAGTACACGCAAATGCTTAGGAATCTCTGCTTCTGAAAGCAAAAAACAGTCTAACCAGGGCCAAAATTGTAATATTTCTTAGAAATTAGCTTGTTCCCAATACAAGGATCACTACATGAGAAAAGTAGGGAACTTTGACCATCCATTTCTATACACTCAATCTTAGCAAAAAGGCAGAAAATAATGACCATCCATTTATATATATTATACAGAACTATCAGCAGAGAATCTCCATGAACCAAAAGCTCAAATAATTTTTTATCTCTCTCTGAGATGACTTATTGGATGATTGTACTAATTCTATTTCCTTTCTTCAAGTAAAGTAGACAGAATAATGTAGTTGACTAATTATTTGAAGGCTAGATCAGTATTGTAATTTGTATATCCTTGAAGCACCTAGTAGGTGTCAGTAGTTACTTGTTGAATAAGCAAAGAACTTCATAGTCTTCCAAAAAACAGACAAATACATAGGATGCTTAATAAGGAATAATTCATGAGATACTAGTGACAAAAGGTCATCTCTTCTTTCTGTAAACATGTTCAAGAAACATGAGAGTTCAAAGTGAACTAAAGTCTTCTGAACCTTACTTAATATACTCCGTGCTGGCATCTTAAACTAATTTATGGATGTGACTTTTGTAGTATGTCATAGTGCTAATTTGTCTACAATCATTTCATAAGCATCACTGAATAGCTATCCTGTAATAAAAGTTCATCATTTTTATATTGAATCAGACTTAAATACAGAATATAAGTTGTACCCTGTTGTCAAATGCATTTAAATACCTTGATTAAGCCCTTAATTCAATTTCAGGTGACCTTAGTCTCTTATTTTCTAATCCCTCTCTACTTGATGATTCTCTTTTTTTTTTTGGCTTCTCATCATAGTCATTGATTCTATTTTCTATTCATTTATAGAAAAATTAGAGTATTTATATAAGTTCCCATTAACTACAGTTATTTAACAATTTTAATTTGTGCTATAGTGAAGCTAATTTAGATACATTGAATTTATTATACTTGAATTGCATTTTAAGAATCAGTCTGTGCTTTTAACAAAATCCTTCACTAATAATTTTCCTTTGCAACATGTTTTAGATTCCAGTCACTGTTAATCCAGTAAAGGCTTTCATGAAGGGTTAGGGTTTATTTCCATTTTAGTTGAGCTATTAAAATTAAACCTGAGCTACGATAATTATGATTTCACTTGAGAAAGAGAGTGGATGGACAGAATGCTAGAATTAGCTCAATGTCTGTAAGTCAAAACTAGTGGCAAAAAGTATGGTCCGAACCAATAACATTTGCACTGCCTGGGAAAGTCTCAGACTTTACCCAGACCTACTGAATGAGAAACGCTGGAGGTAGGCCCAGCAATCTGTGGGTTCATAAGTCTTCCAAATGATTCTAATTCATGTTCAAGTCTCAGCACTACCACTTTAGGTCTTTATTTGATGTGGAGAGTTCTCTTGGAACTAAAACAACTAAGAATATCATCCCACATCAGGGAAGTCCAAGTAATTTAACACAAACCTCAATTAAGTTAAACTCAGTGGTATACATAGGTTTTATTTTATTTTTTAATTTTTTAAATTTATTCATTTTTAGAGAGGACAGAGAGAGGGAGAGAGAGAGAGAGAGAGAGAGAGAGAGAGAGAGAGGAGAGACAGAGAGAGAGAAAAGGGGGGAGGAGCTGGAAGCATCAACTCCCATATGTGCCTTGACCAGGCAAACCCAGGTTTTCGAACCGGAGACCTCAGCATTTCCAGGTTGACGCTTTATCCACTGTGCCACCACAGGCCCAAAGAACAGATTTCTGACTCAGCCATCTAGGGTAACCCATCTGAGTCTCAGGGTCCTTTGAGGAAAAATGCTGCTCATGGTGGACTATTGTGAGGATTGGAAATGACATGAAATACAAGAACCTTTTCCCATGTCACTAATGAAGCTTAAGTGTCAGGCCTTCACTTGTACAAGTCCTTTCTAAATAGTATTAAGTTTTGAACCTCATTTTGTATTTGAAACATATATTTTTCTTAAGGTGGACCCTCAAATTGTAATCACTCCAGGCCCCCACAGAATCCCGATGCACTCCTGGCATAGAAGAATGATTGGCACATGCCAGAGGCTTAACGAGTATTAGTTCTGTTGGTATTTGGTTTGTTCACTATTCCTGCCACTTTTTGTCACTTATATTTGAATCCTGAATTGTACACCTGAATGACATACCAGGATAGCACATAAACCAGATAATGAGTGCATGGTATACTTTTCTGGATGACAATGAGTTTGAAATGTCTTTAGGGAATAAAACTTCAGTGCCAAGGGGTACAGTCTCTCACAAATCAAGGGTCTACTTGCTTGTCAGGTCAGACAAAGATTCCAGCCTCTGCATTTACATTTATTTTATACATGGCAAGCAAAGTGTATGAAGGGCTGAAAAAATTTTTTAAGACAAAAACCTTTTTAAGCCAATGTGAAGTTGCTTTAGATTCAAATGACAGTTCTCTGAAAGTCAGATTGTATTCTTTGCCCTCTCTTTGACAATGATTATAGTAATTGAACAGAATGTAGTCTTCTCCACTGAAGTATATGAATGTAGACACTTAAGGTTATCTTTCCAAAGCATGTATAGACTTAGCCATGTGTCTCCTCTTAATACTGAAGGTGTCATGCAAGGTCCAAGGAAGTGCCTGTGCTCATTGGCTTGAAAATGTACCATCCAACACTATCAATTATTGCATTTCTCTGTGACTTCTTTTCAATTAACTTCATTCCAGAATGAAGAGTTAGTTATCTGAGCCGTGTTTTTTTCTTTTTCTTTTCTTTCTTTTCTTTTTGTTAAACATAATAGAAGGTATAATAATCTAAAGATGAATTACTTTGAACTAGAACAATTCTCAAGCTATTAAAAATGCAGCTGTGTTTGGTTTATGCATACTTTTCCTCAGTGTTTACTTCCACTAAACACTCTAAATAGCTTACCCAGGCCTTTTAGGTATTACTTTCATTGTTCATTTTCAGTATTTATCAAGTTATTGGATCTTTTTGGTTGAAGAGTTGGTTAGGAAAATGACCGTCAAGCTCACTCTCCACCATAGTAACCAAATTTTAATGCCTTCTTGGGATATAGATATTTATGTAATCTAACTTCATGGCACTGAGGTATAGTGTATGTAGTGTATTTATGATTGAACAGAAAGTTTCAAACAGCAGCCTGTGAAATTGGATTTTAGATGTAATGTACCATAAGTGCTGTAAAGATTGCCTTTAATGCTATAAATCAGATTTTATTGGTTTCAGCTATCTCATTCTGGTTATTGTATTGCCCACAAAATCAGAGAAAATCAAAGAGCTGGAATATTTTTTATTTTAATATCCCATATTCTACAGTAATGGCACATGTACCCTTACAGCTTCCTTTTTTGGTGGGTCGGACAATGTTGACAGGTGGCAGGCCCCGGCAACATATCAGTGGCAGGATCGGTGTAAACAACCAGACTTTCAGATTTGAAACCTTTTATATATTTCTGTCTGGGAATATACAAAGTAGATGAAATGGCAGATCTCTTGCCTTTCTAAGAAGCTGGTTCTCATGTTCTTCACGCCAGGCTGACACCTGTAGAAACTGGCAGGTCAGGTGCACTTTGCATCTTATGCAAAGTTGATGGAATTTTGTGATGAGGTTACCTACTACAGATGGCAGTGTGTCCGTGCATAACCTAGGTCCTAGTTGAATTATTTAAAGCACCTCAAACTGTTGCTATAAAAGAAATTTGTGTCCTCAAACAATCTCTCTGTGTTTGATTTAGAATCACTTCCCCCATCACACACACACACACACACACACACACACACACAAACACACACACACACTTTGATATTTTTATTCAGTATGGTTTAGTCAAGAATTTGACATTTAAAAAATACATAGAAACACATGGACTAGTAGAGCACAGGAAGGTATAATAATCTAAAGATGAATTAGTTTGGACTACAACAATTTTCAAGCTATTAAAAATGCAGCTGTGTTCGGTTTATGCATACTCTTCCTCAGTGTTTACTTCCACTAAACACTCTAAATAGCTTATCCCGGCCTTTTAGGAATTACTTTCATTGTTCAAGAATTGTAGCCATAGGACTTAAAGAAGGCAAGAGGGGAAACGAGGGTTTCAGGAAACTCAGGAAATCAGAGGGCAACAACATTGTCATTATGCTTCCCTTTTAAATTTATTTTTGCTGCAGCATTATACCAGTTACGTTCTTCGTAGTTCCCCTACCTGAGAAAATAACCATAATTAGCAATCAGAGAAGGATCCAAAATGTTATGTTTTGTCTTGATTACAAAGAAATCTAATTTCCACAAATGCTTAAGTAATCTTGAACCTGGTGGAGATAAAAACCACATAGAACGTTAATACTACTAATATTATGCTAATCCGAGTTTAGCAATTTTTTTTTTTTTTCCAAAATAGGAAATCTTCTTGATGCCACCTTTACTGGCTGTGAAATAAGCTGGAAGAATAAGGGGATTATGCTGATCAGGGCTTGACATTTATGACTGTCAGTTTGCTGCCCAAAATACCGCCCAGGAGCTCAGCCCCGGACCTGGGAAGCATCTGGATCGCAGAGTGTGCTTTGGCACTTGTTTTAGGCCGCACTCAATTTTCTGGGAGCCCCATAGGCTGCCTACATTGAACAAGAACTGCCCTCCTCTGGAAATGTACGTGCCGCTGCAAACAAAGGGAGGAGACTTTTTCTTTAAGCACTTCTGCCACTAGTTCCATGTTATTAATAGAGCATTAAGGGAACCTCTTCTCTCTCTCTTTAAGACCAGCCTTCTCCAAGAAATTATCATCCCTGAAAACTCTTCCTATTTAGTTTCAGACTAACCAAATTATTCTGTTGTATCACTTACCTCTTTTTTAGTTTTCTCTACATAACTCTTTATGAAAATGTTAAAAATATAATTCTATATTTAGGTTTATTGAACTCGGTTTACCTTGTCTTCTGTCCTAGCCCCATCAGCCTGAGATCACCAGAAACTAGCTTTTATTCAGCAAAGTCAGGTTTTGTTTTGTTTTTCTTTTTCTTTGTATTTTTTCTGAAGCTGGAAACGGGGAGAGACAGTCAGACAGACTCCCGCATGCGCCCAACTGGGATCCACCTGGCAGGCCCACCAGGGGCGATGCTCTGCCCACCAGGGGGTGATGCTCCCCGGCGTTGCTCTGCCTCGACCAGAGCCACTCTAGCGCCTGGGGCAGAGGCCAAGGAGCCATCCCCAGCGCCCGGGCCATCTTTGCTCCAATGGAGCCTTGGCTGCGGTAGGGGAAGAGAGAGACAGAGAGGAAGAAGGGGGGGTGGAGAAGCAAACGGGCGCTTCTCCTATGTGCCCTGGCCGGGAATCGAACCCGGGTGCCCCGCATGCCAGGCCGATGCTCTACCGCTGAGCCAACCGGCCAGGGCCAGCAAAGTCAGGTTTGTTGCATCATTGCAATGAGGGAAACCATTCACCAAGGGAACTGGTGAATCTCTCACCAAACAAATTAAAAAACAGAGGCTATTATTGAATTTGGTGGAAGAATGGAGTTTAGGTTAAATTTAAATAAAATATTGTGTGGATAGGCTCCAAGCAAAGCAGGGCTGTGTACAAACTGTTTAACATCAAGTCTGGACTGTGAAGTGGATCTGAGGTCTTATTTCTTTGAAAGCTACAGTAGAGATAGATGTAGAATGTTGTGTCTAGAAAGCTCTGTACCTAGATTGGAAATTGGGGCTGCCTCTGTGTCAAAGTGACTTAGATTATCTCTGCAAGAGTGGATATTTTATTCTTTCTGATATGATTTCTAAAAATAAATATTTGCGATAGTTAATAATTTTGTATAACAAAGCATCTCAGTAAGTAAAAAAAAAATCATTAGTCATTCAAACAAAGGGTTGTTATGACACTTTACAGCTATAGTATGTACTTCAGAGAAACACTGTTGCCTGTTAAGTTTTAGCTGGCCTTAGCTGAGTCTATTATTCTAGATGTTGAATATTCAGGTACAATTGTTTTACTTTCTCAGTCTATCCAATTTTTACTTTCTTTCTCCCCATATCATGTATTTGCTAATATCTCTGCTCAAGATCCCATTTTGCATATTAGATTTTCTATCTAAACTAATTGTCTTTCTTCCTGAAACATATTCTTTAGAGTTACAGTTAAGGACAGTCTGTATATGAGGAACACTTGCAGGTTTTACTTCTCTGAAAATGTCCTTATTTTGCCCTTGTTCTTAAAAGTTAGTTGTATTGGATATGAAATTCTAGGGTGGTGGTTGCTTTGTCTCCATGTGTTACACTCTGTCTTCTGGTGTTTATTCCTGTGCTTCGAAGTCAGCCATCAGTAAAACTGTTCCTTTATAAGTGATTTTCCTTTTTTCCTATGCTTCATTTAAATATCTCTTCTTTGTTTTCAGTATCATACTTATGCATTTCAGCCAATGACAGACTGCATGTGTGACAGTGGTCTCATACAATTATAATGGACCTCACTTTCTTGTAAGAAATGGAAGAATATGTGGTTCAGGAGGAATTTCTTTTTTCTCTGATGGGATCAGTATCTGTGGGACTTGCTGGTAGATTCCCTTTCATCATAGCACCTCATTTTGAGTGCGTGGAATACATACATCCCTGTAAGTCAACCACTGACCTGTTTCAGCACAGAGAAGCCTGTTTCCTACAGTGCTACATATTCCGAGAGTGCTTTTAGTCCACCCAGATCTAGTTTGATGGTCTCAGAATGCATTGCTGTTAATCCTTTGCTGGGGACCTAAGATCCTGTATAATTAAGCACCACTGTTACTTTAGAAAAAGCTTTCTGTGGTAGTGAGGAGCCGGCTTGTTTCTATAGTTTGGGAATATTTTCAGTTTGCTACGATGTAAAATATAAATGACTTTTATTTGTTTAATCAGTCCAGTGCCAGAGAAAGACCTTTGTGCCAGATAAGGTCAATAGAACCAAAAATAAATTTTGAAAATCAAGATATTGCTTTCTCTGTTCTACATCCTCTCCATCTTAAACACCCTCTTTTTCTACGGATACCACAAAGTTCCTTAATTTGATCACTCTTCCAATACACAACAGCCAAAAAAATCACATCACCATGACAATCTTATGTTCTTTATCTTACTATCTTGATTTATTTTTTCTACTTATCCTCAGACCACCTTCACTCCCTCCTGTCAGTTACTGTTATGGTGATCTTTGTCTTACCCCTAGTGTTTCCTCAATATTTTTAATCAACCTATCCCACATCATTGTTCATGGAGCAGCATCAATAGCTCCAGTATTCTATTTCTAACTCTGTTGTAAAGAAGCAAAGAAGGCATTTGGGCAGTATTTATAAAATCTACAGTACTCATTGTGGTTTTAATTTGCATTTCTCTAATGATTAGTGATGTTGAGCATTTTTTCATATGCCTATTGGCTACCTGTATGTCCTCTTTGAAGAAGTGTGTAGTCATTTCTTTTGCCCATTTTTTGATTGGATTGTTTGTCTTCCTGGTGTTGAGTTTTACAAGTTCTTTAAAAATTTTGGTTATTAACCCCTTATCAGATGTATTGTCAAATATGTCCTCCCATCGTGTAGTTTGTCTTTTTATTCTGTTCTTATTGTCTTTAGCTGTGCAAAAGCTTTTTAGATTGATATAGTCCCATTTGTTTATCCTGCCTTTTATTTCACTTGCCCGTGGAGATAAATCAGCAAATATATTGCTGCAAGAGATGTCAGAGAGCTTACTGCCTATGTTTTCTTCTAAGATGCTTATGGTTTCATGGCTTACATTTGTCTTTTATCCATTTTGAATTTATTTCCTTGATAACATTATACTGAGCGAAATAAGTAAATCAGAAAAAACTAAGAACTATATGATTCCATACATAGGTGGGACATAAAAATGAGACTCAGAGACATGGACAAGAGTGTGGTGGTTATGGGGTGGGGGAGGGAGGAGAGGGAAGGGGTTTGGGGAGGGGAGGGGCACAAAGAAAACCAGTTAGAAGGTGATGGAAGACAATTGGATTTTGAGTGATGGGAATGCAGCATAATCAAATGTCAGAATAACCTAGAGATGTTTTCTCTGAACATACGTACCCTGATTTATCAATGCCACCCCATTAAAATAAAAAAAGCCTACAGTACTGTACAATAATGTCCTAGGCCTTCACATATACTCACCACTCCCTCATTGACTCACTGAGAGTAGCTTCTAGTCCTGTAAGCTCCATTCATGGTATGTGGCCTATACAAGTATATCATTCTTTATCTTTTATACTGTATTTTCCATATCTTTTCCATGTTTAAACATGTTTAGATATATAAACAACATTTGTATATAGTTGCCTACAGTATCATGTACAGTATCATTTTATATTGGTTTGTAGCCTAGAACAATAGGTTATATCATATAGCTTACTTGCGTAGTAGGCTATACCATTTAGGTTTGTATAAGTGCATTCTCTAATATTTGCACAACAATGAAATCACCTAACAGCACATTGCTCAGAATGTATCTTCATTGTTAAGTGGTGCATGACTATATATACTTTTATTTTTGATATATGTAGTTCTAAATTTCTTTTTACTTAGTCTGCTTTAAAATTATTGAGCTTTTGGTTATGAGTTTAGTTTCTTTCAAAAATTGTTAAAAATATTGATTATTATCTTTTTCAATATTTTCTTCTCCCAATTTTATTCATTAATATTCCCTCTGAAATTCCATTTAGATGTATTTCAAGATTTCTCAAACTATTCTATGTTTTTCAACTTGAAAATATTTTTAATATCTCTCTGGATGTATTATTTTAGATTTATCTTCAAGTCCATTCTCTCTTTAGCTGTGTTAAATTTGCTAATTCATCCTTCTGAATTTTAAATATTATTTAAAAATTTAGTAAATCTAATAAATTATTTTCAAAATTAACTTGTGTTTTAAAATAACATTTTATTTTTTATGTTTTTGAGTCTTAATATTTAGAGCATATTTCAACATTATTGTTTTATATTATGAATGTTACTATGTAGTCAATATCTGAGATCTCTGTAGTTAATTCTGCCATCTCTCATTCTTGGTGTGCTATTTCTCGTGTGTGTTGTGTTCCTTTTTATTGTAATTTCCTTGTTTTTCTTGGGATTATCTGTAAGAACTATTAGAGGTTCAGTTTAATGTTGATTCCCTTTAGAGAGGATATACAAGATTACTACCAATCTGGCTATAGATTTAATTAATTTTTATACATGCAGTATTTCAATAAATACAGAAAGCATACATGTTAGTCATAAATCTGATTTCTGTAGGGATTGACTTGTAATTGCCAATTCTTCCTCATACCTAGTATCAAGTTATGACAAGCAAGTTTCCTACTTTTGTTTCCTGTGGATGAGGATTATTTATCATTTACTCTTCACTTTGGAATCTCAACTTTATGTAGAGTTCTATTAAGTTCCTTCATCTGAGTAAACCCTGGCTCTTATCTCTTACCTCTTATTCCCTTAAAAACATCAAAATATAATCAAGGTCACAAGATTCAACCAATACCTCCAAGACAGCTGAGGCTTTGATGCTGATTTGCCTCTCTGGGTTATGGATTTTTTTCATTTGGGGAATTCAATTCATCTGAGATTCCTTTTTTTTTTTTTTCTCATCAGTTCCAAGATGACTTTAAATGTTATATTTTAAAAATTATTTTATTGAATGGTTTTGGGAGTGTTCAAAGAGAAACAGAAAATTTAGTTTGCTATACTTTCAGAAATGGAAAGCTCTCTCTAAATGATCTTTAAAAAGATAGATAGATAGATAAATAGATAGATAGATAGATAGATAGATAATAGATAGATGATAGATAGTGCCTACTGAAAGAAAGTTATGAATGAAATTTATTTTATTGAATTTTACATTTTTTTGAAATGCAATTCACTGTTACAATTAAAAATCAATGGTTTTCAATGTTCTTAAATGTAAAATTAAAGAAACATTCTAAATGTGAGAGTTCAAATGCTTATGTGAAAGAGTTGCTTATTTCCTATGAAGAAATAAGGGTTTATAAAACTAGCTTGTTTGTGCAGGCTCAGGCATATTCAAAACAATTCATCTTTTCCCAAGCACTTCTCAAGATTTCAGAGTGGTTTTATTTCAGCATGAATTATGGATTTTTCTTCTTTTTCATGCCTGGCTATCATCTATCTAGTCTTTACTCTTTCTAAAAATATAAGTTTTAGTAGCCCATGGTCCTGTTTAGCTTAAAGGGCATAGTAATAATGTTTTTATTAAAATTTAGTGAGGTAAACAAGAAAGTTCTTAGGGTAAACAATGTTTGTTATTTGTTTAGAAAAAGACATATAGCAACTTATATCATTTTTTTTTTCTTTGCACCAATCTTACTACCAGTAATTCTGTGGGAAGATTCTGTTAGTGTTAGGGACTGGTTCTCAGCCCCATTCTGTAACATCTTACTTGTACAGTGGTACCTTGAGATACGAATTTAATTTGTTCTGTAAGCAAGCTCGTAAGTCAGTCAACTCGTATATCAAATTGCCGATACTGGACACGTGCGCCAACACGCCAACTAGCGGCAGCTTCCCAAATCACAACTTGTATCTTGGAATTTTGCTTGGATCTCGAACAAAAATATAGACTGAGTCGCAGCTCGTATCTTAAAAAATTCATATGTTGGTCTGTTTGTATCTCAAGGTACCACTGTATACTGAAATTCCAGGCTGAAAAATTTCTAAAATGCAATTAACTTCAGTTAACTTTGGTTGTATGTTGTATTTTTTAAACACTAACTCAAGCTTTCTCCAGATAATATTGTAAATTTCTTAAAAAGACAATTTCATGGAGATATCATATATTTCTTCAACATTTCCATGAATGATAGATTCCAGAATCAGTTAATGGGGCTCATGAAAATCCTCTTGAAATAAAACCAAGGGACTATGAATGCCAAAGCAGGGTAGGAAGGCAAACCCAGTGGCAATTATCTGGAAATACACATAAGTGGGAGCTCAGGTTAGTTGAGATAGGAATTAGTGGTCTGTTCTATGGATTGGACCTAATGAAGAACTCTTTAAAATCAAGAATATCTTGGGAGCAGCAAGATGGCAATGGAGTAGGCAGACATTCCAACTTCAACCTCCCAGAACCAAAGTTGATTGCAACTTAGTTTTAAGAATAATCATCTTGAAAAACCAACTTTGGACTCAACTAAGAGGATTCTATAATCAAGGACCATTGAAGAACCACACAGAGACTGGTAGGAAGGGTGGAGATGTGGAAAGGGCTGCCCCACTCCCAAGAGTGAGCGATGGCCCAAAGGAACTGTCATGGCAGGGTAGGCTGCCTGGAGAGTTGGGAGTCCTCAACCCTGGACTGGAGCCCAAGTGTAGAGCCCCCGAGCCTAGAAAAGGTGTACAGACAGTATTTAGTTGAGAAAAGATCCAGGATACTGTTTGTGAGAGACAGAATTCTCAGACCCAGGCTCAATCTTAAAGGGACCATGCAAAAAACCTCATTAAGAGCCACATAACCAGGGCTCCAGGAGCGAGGAGTGCTGAGAGGACTGGAACTGCCTGAAAAGAGTGAAATCTCAGAGGCAGAGGATGAAACACTTTGAGGGACAGCCACCCTAACCCCTGGGCTGAATCACTCCCCAAATTTAAAGTGACCATTTTTCCTGGGGGCAGCAACACCAGCAAAGGGAAGAAATTACTCTGCTCACTGGAAGTTCTCCTGCTCTAATCAGAGCAAAGAGGCACTTAGAAGCAGGGAGCATGTGAGGGACACAGGTAGTGAGTGCTCAGGTCTGAGCTACACCACCCCCTCATGCTACTGAGTACTCCCCAGAGGGCAGGCGGGCCAGCGGCAGTAGCAGACATGGCAGCAGGGGCTGGGGCAGTCCGAGTGTGTGTGCACAAGCCTGCCCATGGTGGCGGAGGCTGGGGAAGCCATGGTTGTGGCCTGAGCATGTGCAAGCAAGCTTACCCGCAGTGGTGGAAACCAAGGCAGCTACAGTGACATCCCAAACATGTGCCACACACAAAGCCCACCCATGGTGGCTGCAGTGGCAGGCCAGCGCGGGCAGTGCCCAAGCCCAAACGCTGAAGGCGGCATCAGTGGTGGCGATGGGCTGGCAGACAGACCACATATCAGGAACACAGAGGCCACACCCACTGGACTCCTGTGGTCACACCCTTCTGAGGGCTGAGAAAGAAGGAAAAAAATAAGGTCTGGATAGAATGACACCTGAGGCTAAGGGGCAAGCCACATCCAATACCATACCTAATCTCTGAATTACAATACTGAGTCCAACAAGTAGCCAGCAATAAAAGGTGGCAGAAAGCGGATCTCAGGGGAACTTAAACTTTTAAACTTTCCCTCAGGCCTAGAGTAGATAAAAGTTAGCCTAGGAGTGAGGAGTGCAGCTGATATTTACAATGGTACCTGGGACCAGCAGATGCAGCAACAAGATCTAGATCACCTGCAGCTCCAAAAAGATTGATAAGGACCAGTCATAGGCATGGACCCCCACTGATCTGCACCAGGCTCTGGCCAAGGAGGTCCAGGGCTGGCACATCCAGTGGCCAGATACGGAGAGCACAAGTTCAGGACCTAACAACCCTTGTTAGAGTGATATCTTAAGGAACGGCTTCGTACACATGACCCAGCTAAGATATAGAAAATGCTGATCCAAATAACAACAAAAAAACCCACAAAAAAAACAGTAAGAGCAGACAAGTAGCCCACAGCGGATTACAAACAACAGCTGATGCCAACCCAAGAAGATCTAGAAACAACGCAAGTGGAAATTAGAGGCAGACAATACTAGCCCTAGACTCAGCTAGCTACATAAACAACACACCCAAAGGAGGAGTCTATACACAAACAAAATGAGAAGTCAAAGAAATGCAATCCAAGTGAATCAACAAAAGAAATCCCCAGAAAAGAAGTGAATGAGATGGAAATAAACAAATTACTAGATGCAGAGTTTAAAATAATGATTGTTAGGATCCTCAAGATCTTAGAGCAACAATGGATGAACATAATGAGCACCTAAATAACGAGATAGCAAGCATCAAAAAGGAAATAGCAATCATAAAAAAGAACCAGCCAAAAATGACAAATACAATATCAGAAATGAAGACTACACTAGAAAGAATTAAAGTAGGCTGAATGAAGCAGAGGATCAAATCAGCGATTTAGAGGACAAGATAAATGAAAGCATGGAAGCAGAGCAACAAAAAGAAAAGAGGCTCAAAAAATCTGAGGAAACTCTAAGAGAGCTCTCTGTGACAGCACGAAGAAAAACAACATCTGCATCATAGGGGTTCCTGAGGGAGAAGAGAAAGAACAAGAGTTAGAGAACTAAATTGAAGAAATCATAGCTAAAAACTTCCCTGAATTGATGAAGGAAAATGTCACAGAATTCAAGAAGCACAGAGTCCTATTAGAGAGGAACCTAAAGAGGCCTATGCCAAGACACATCATAATTAAAATCCCAATATTAAGGGATAAAGAAAGAATACTAAAAGCTGCAAGAGAAAAACACTCAATTACCTACAAAGGAGCCCCCATAAGGATGACATCCAACAGAAACACTAGAGGCCAGAAGGGCATGCCAAGAAATATTCAAAGTAATGGAAAACAAGAGCCTACAACCAAGACTTCTTTATTCAGCAAGACTATCATTTAAAATAGAAGGACAAATAAAAAGCTTCCCAGACCAAAAAAAAAAAAAAAAAAAAAAAACCTCAAGGAATTCACTACAACCAAAACAATGCTGCAAAAAATGTTAAGGGGTCTATTGTAAACAGAACAAAGGGGGAAAAAATCTAGAAAAAGAAGAATGTAGATTTAAAGAATAAAATGGCAATAAAGAACTATATATCAATAATAACCTTAAATCTAAATGGATTAAATGCTAAATGCTGCAATCAAAAGACATAGGGTAGCTGCACAGATAAGAAAACAGAACCCATATATATGCTGTCTATAAGAGACCCAACTCAAAAGAGAAAAGGCACACAGACTGAAAGTGAAAGGTTGGAAAAAAATATTTCATGCAAATGGAAATGAAAAAAAATCTGGGGTAACAATACTTGTACCTGACAAAATAGACTTTAAAACAAAGGCTATAGTAAGGGACAAAGCAGTTCACTACATATGATAAAGGGAGCAATCCAACAGAAAGATATAACCATTATATATATCTATGCACCTAATATAGGAGCACCTATATTTATAAAGCAGATTTTGATGGACATAAAGAGTGAGGTCAAGAGTAATACTATAATAGTAAGGGATTTTAATACCCCACAAACATCAATGGATAGATCCTCAAGAAATAAAATTAGCAAAGAAACAGCAGCTTTAAATGACACACTAGATCAACTGGATTTAATAGATATCTTCAGAACGTTTCACCCTAATGCAGCAGAATATACATTTTTTTCAAGTGCTCATGGTACATTCCCTAGGATAGACCACATGCTAGGACAGAAAATGAGTCTCAATAAATTTAAGATTGAAATCATATCAAGCATTTTCTCTGATTACAATGGCATGAAACTAGAAATCACCTACAGTAGAAAAACTGAAAAACATTCAAACACTTGGAGACTAAACAGCATGTTATTAGATAATGAATGGGTTAACAATCAGATCAAAGAAAAAATAAAAAATTTCCTTGAAACAAATGAAAATAAACATACAATAACTCAAAATGTATGGGACACAGCAAAAGCAGTCCTGAGAGGGAAGTTCATAGCATTACAGGCATACCTTAAGAAGCAAGAAAAAGCCCAAATAAACAACTTAACCATACATCTAAAAGAACTAGAAAAGGAACAACAAATAAAGCCAGAGAAAGTAGAAGGGAGGAAAAAATAATGATCAGAGTGGAAATTAATGACTTAGAGGCTAAAAAAAAAAAAAAAACCATTACAGAAGATCAATGAAACCAAGAGTTGATTCTTTGAAAAGGTAAACAAGATTGATAAACCTTTAACCAGACGCACTAAGAAAAAAAGAGAGAGGACTCAAATAAATAAAATTAGAAATGAGAGTGGAGAAGTAACAACTGACACAGCAGAAATACAAAGGATTATAAAAAAATTACTATGAAGAACTGTATGCCAAGTAATTAGACTACCTAGGTAAAATGGACAAATTCCTTGAAACACATAATCTTTCAAAAATCAATATGGAAGGATCAGAATACTTGAATAGACTGATTACATCAAGAGATTGAAACAGTTATCAAAAAACTCCCCCCCCCCCAAAAAAAAAAAAACTCCCAACAAACGAAAGTCCTTGGCCAGATGGCTTTACAGGCGAATTTTACCAAATATTCAAAGAACTAACTTCTATCCTTCTCAAGCTACTTCGAAAAATTCAAGAGGAAGGAAGACTTTCAAGCTCCTTTTGTGAGGTGAGCATAATCCTCATTCTAAAACCAGATAAAGACACTACAAAGATAGAAAACTATAGGCCAATATCCCTGATGAACTTAGATGCTATAATTCTCAACAAAATATTAGCAAACTGGATCCAGCAATATATGAAAGAAATCATACATCATGACCAAGTGCAATTTATTCCAGGGAGGCAAGGCTGGTACAATATTTGCAAATCAATCAATGTGATTCATCACATAAACTAAAGGAAGGAGAAAAACTACATTATAATATCAATAGATGCAGAAAAAGCATTTGATAAAATCCAGCACCCATTTATGATAAAAACTCTCAGGAAATTGGGAACACAGGGAACATAACTCAACGTGATAAAGGTCATCTATGACAAACCCATGGCCAACATCATAATCAATGGGCTAAAATGAAAAGCAATCCCCTTAAGATTAGGAGCAAGGCTGGGGTACCCCCTTTTACCACTCTTATTCAACATAGTTCTGGAAGTCCTAGCCACAGCTATCAGACAAGAAGAAGAAATAAAAGGAAAAGAAGAAGTAAAAGTATCATTATTTTCTGATGACATGATACTGTACTTAAAAAACCTTAAAGTCTCAGTCAAAAAACTTCTGGATCTGATAAATGAATTCAGCAAGGTGGCAGAATATAAAATTAATATTAAGAAATCAGTGGTATTTTTATATACTAACAATGAACTTTCTGAAAGAGAAATTAAGAAAACAACCCCTTCACTATTGCAACAACAACAACAAAAATAAAGTACCAATGAGTAAATTTAACCAAGGAAGTTAAAGACTTGTACTCGGAAAATTATAAAACCTTGATAAAAGAAATCAATAAAGATACAAACAACTGGAAGCAGATACTGTGTTCATGGATACGAAGACCATCATTAAAATGTCTATATTACCCAAAGAAATCTATAAATTCAATGCAATTCCTATTAAAATACCAATGGCATACTTCAAAAATATAGAAAAAATATTCCAAAAATTCATATGGAACCAAAAAAGAACCTGAATAGCCTCAGCAATCTTAAAAAAGGAAGAAGAAAGTGGGTGATATCACACTTCTTGTTATCAAGTTTCTGTTATACTACAAGGCCATTGTACTCAAAACAGCTTGGTACTGGCATAAGAACAGGCATACAGATCAATGGAACAGAACAGAGACCCCAGAAATTAACCCACACCTATATGGACAATAAATATTTGACAAAGGAGGTTAAAACATACAATGAAATGAAGACAGTCTCTTTAACAAATGGTGTTGGGAAAATTGGACTGGTACTTGCAAGAAAATTAAACTAGACCACCAACTTGCACCATACACAAAAAATAAACTCAAACTGGATAAAAGGTTTAAATGCAAGTTGTGAAACCATAATCATCTTGGATGAAAACATAGGCAGTAAGCTCTCTGACATCTCTCACAACAATATACAATGTATTTGTAAAGTCATGGTGCACTTTTGACTGGTCACAGGAAAGCAACAAAAGATGATAGAAATGTGAAAGCTGCACCAAATAAAAGGAAAAACCCTCCCAGTTTTTGTAGGATGATGTGGCAGCATGTGCGCATGCGCAGATGATGACATAACACCGTGTATACAGCAAAGCAGCCCACGGCCATGCCAGTCGAAATGTGGACTGTACAGAGGAAAGTTCAGTATGTTCTGTGGCTCGCTAAATTCGAATACATGACCAAAGTGCAATGTGAATATCAGCATGTTTATAACGAAGTGCCACCACATAGGAATAACATTACTCGGTGGGATAAGCAGTTGAAGGAAACCAGCAGTTTGCTGGAGAAACCCCGTTCTAGTAGGCCATCAGTCAGTGACGAATCCGTAGAGGCTATACAAGATAGCTACCTTTAAGGAGCCTTTAAATATCTGTGCGTGAGCCCACATCGAACTGCACTGAATAGGTATGAAACTGGGAGAGTTTTCCTTTTATTTGGTGCAGATTTCACATTTCTATCATCTTTTGTTGCTTTCCTGTGACCGGTCCAAAGTGCACCATGACTTTACGGACACACTGTATTTGCTGATTTAGCTCCACGTGCAAGGGAAATAAAAGACAGGATAAACAAATGGTACTATATCAAACTAAAAAGCTTTTGCACAGCTAAAGACAATATGAACAAAATACAAAGACAAGCCACACAATGGGAGAAAATATTTGACAATAAGTTAATAACCAAAATCTATAAAGATCTTGTAAAACTCAACACCAGGAAATTAAACAACCCATTCAAAAAATGGGCAAAAGAAATGAATAGACACTTCTCCAAAGAGGACATACAGATGGCCAATAGGCATATGAAAAAATTTTCAACATCATTAATCATAATAGAAATGCAAATTAAAACCACAATGAGATAACACCTCACACCAGTCAGAATGGTGCTTATCAACAAAACAACACATAATAAGTGTTGACGAGGATGTGGAAAAAAGGGAACCCTCTACTAATGGTGGAAATGCAGACTGGTACAGCCACTGCAGAAAACAGTATGGAGATTCCTCAAAAAATTAAAAATGGAACTGCCTTTTGACCCAGCTATCCCACTTTTAGGAATATATTCTAAGAATACCAAATCACTAATTCAAAAGAGAAATGCACCCCCATGGTTATCGCAGCATTGTTTACAATAGCCAAGATCTAGAAACAGCCCAAGTGTCCATCAGTGGAGGAGTGAATTAAAAAGCAGTGGTACATATACACAATGGAATACTATGCAGCCATGAAAAAGAAGGATATCTTACCTTTTTTTTGTTTTGTTTTGTTTTTTTTTGTTGTTTTTTTGTTTTTGTTTTTTTGTATTTTTCTGAAGCTGGAAATGAGGAGAGACAGTCAGACAGACTCCCGCATGCACCTGACCGGGATCCACCCAGCACGCCCACTAGGGGTGACGCTCTCCTCACCAGGGGGCAATGCTCTGCCCCTCCGGGGCATCATTGTGCCGCGACCAGAGCCATTCTAGCGCCTGGGGCAAAGGCCAAGGAGCCATCCCCAGCGCCTGGGCCATCTCTGCTCCAATGGAGCCTTGGCTGCAGGAGGGGAAGAGAGAGACAGAGAGGAAGGGGGGGGGGTGGAGAAGCAAATGGGCACTTCTATGTGCCCTGGCCGGGAATCGAACCCCGGTCCCCCGCACGCCAGGCCGATGCTCTACCGCTGAGCCAGCGGGCCAGGGCCAGATATCTTACCTTTTGCAACAACATGGATAGACCTAGAGACTATTATGCTAAGTGAAATAAACCAGGTAGAGAAAGAAAAATATCATATGACTTCACTCATTTGAGAAATTTAATGAACAATGTGAACTGAGGAACAGAATAGAGGAAGAGGTAGGATCAAAGGGATCAGAGGGAAAGCAATCAGAGAGAAAAGGGAGAAAAGGATAAGATCAGAGAAGGGATAGAGATTAGTGAAATTCTATATACATAACACAGGGTTATAGAGAGCAGGAAAGCAAATCCTGAAGGGAAGGGGGAAAGTCACTGGGGGAGGGGCCAAAGGGTGTATCAAGGGGAACACGAGGGTGGGGGAAGGAGGTATATTCAGTAGGACACTTGAATCTATGTAAGCACAATAAATTAAAATCAATAAAAAATTTAAAAATAAAGAATATCAATTTAAAGGACTTTTAGATACTGGAGCTGATGTATCTGTTATTGCTAAGCTACATTGGCCTCCTTCCTGGCCCACTCATGCAGCAGCCACAGAATTACAAGGTATAGGGCAGAGTAAATCCCCTCAACAAAGTTCTAGTTTTCTACATTGGGAAGATTAAGAAGGTCATTCTGGATTTTTTAAGCCTTATGTGCTCCCTGGATGACCAATTAATTTGTGAGGTAGAAATGTTTTGAAAAATATGGGAGTGTTGCTTGTCAGTCCTAATGGTTTAATCAGTACTCAGATGCTCGATCGGGGATTTTTGCCCACCAAGGGTCTAGGGAAAGAACAGCGAGGAATTCTCACCCCATAGAAATGGCACCCAATACCAGAAGGTGTGGATTAGGGTATCAAAATTTAGCATAGGGGCCTTGGTAGCTCCTACTACCTCAAAAATGCATTGTGCAGACCCAATTAATTGGAAATCAGATAATCCTGTATGGGTAGACCAATGGCCCCTTTCTCAGGAGAAACTTAGGGCAGCTGCTCAATTGGAACAAGAGCAGCTACAGCTTGGGCACATTGAACCATGCACAGTGAGCCCATGGAATACACTTCCACATTTTGATCTTGTTGCCTCCTGGATTATCAAGGGGCATAGGCGACCCTTACAACTTATAGGTTTTGAGCCTCAAAATTATTGTTGTTCCTTTTTTCAAAGGATCAACAACAATGGCTCTGGGAAACTTCCACTAAATGGAAAATCGCTCTTGCAAATCAATGGACAAATTTATACTGAAACTGTCAACTTAAAATCAGCTCAAAGTCTAGAATTATATGCCACTATCATGGCTTTTCAGCATTTGCTATATTCCCCCCTTTAATCTATATACAGACAGCAAATATTTACTTATGGTGTTTCCACTATAAAGACTGCTGTCTTAGGGACAAATGCTGATGAACTATTTCAGCAGTTCCTCCTTCTTCAAAGACTTGTATGTCAACATAGAGTTGCATGTTTCATAGGACATACTCGAGCTCACTCCATGCTCCCTGGATCTTTAGCACAAGGGAATGCCCTTTTTTTTGTATTTTTCTGAAGTTGGAAATGGGGAGGTGGTCAGACAGACCCCCACATGCGCCTGACCCGGATCCACCCGGCACGCCTACCAGGGGGGAATGCTCTGCCCATCTGGGGTGTTGCTCTGTTGCAACCAGAGCCATTCTAGCACCTGAGGCATAGGCCACAGGGCCATCCTTATCACCCGGGGTGGCTTTGCTCCGGTGGAGCCTTGGCTGCGGGAGGGGAAGAGAGAAACAGAGAGGAGGGAGAGGGGGAGGGGTGGAGAGGCAGATGGGTGCTTCTTCTGTGTGCTATGGCTGGGAATTGAACCCTGGAATCCTGAACACCAGGCCAATGCTCTACCACTGAGCCAACTGGCCAGGGCCTAGGAATGCCCTTATGATCAGCTACCCAAAAGAAAATTATTTGGAGAAACCATGACAGATCGAGCAATTCAATCTCATACTATGCATCACCAGAATGCTGCAGCTCGGTGTAGACAGTTTCAACTTTCTTGGGAAGCAGCACGGCAGATTGGAAAATCCTGTCCAAGGGGTCCTATACTACAATCTGCCCCTTCATTTGGAGTTAACCCTCAAGGACCCCTACCAGGACAACTTTGGCAAATGGATGTTACTCATATACCTTCATTTGGCAAACAGTCCTATGTCCACATTACAGTGGATACATATTCTGGATTTATAGTAACCTCTGTTAGAACAGGAGAGGCTGCTAAGCATGTTATAGCTCATTGTCTGAATGCATTGTTCTATTATTGGATTTCCTAAACTGGCTAAACTGAAAAGGCTCTGCATATGGAGCAAAAGCATTTACTGTATTTTGTCATGCTTACAATCTTTAAAGTTAAGGTATTATTAAAGTGTACCCAGCAAATATTTTAAGGTCAATTAAAAAAAATTAAAAGGGGATAGTCATATCCTGGAACTCCTACAGGTCTACCATATCATGCTTTTTACTTAAAAAAAATTAAATTTCTTTTGAATGCTGATGAACAGGAGACACCAAATCTTTTTTGCCTGCAAACTACTACCTTCTTTATTTGATCCAGCTAATAATACTGTTTTTTCTTTTTCCAAATAGCTCCAGGTATATGGAAAAGATTTATATAGGCAGATGGGTCCTCAAACCCCTCAGCGAGATCTTCTGAGCATGGATTTTAAGATACCTAGAGGCAGCAAAAGCCCAATAGAGATCAGGGGAACTACCAGCTTTTAGGATATGCCCTTAAGGGCTCTAATGCCCCAAAGGGGTCTCATAGGATGCCATCTGGGTCCTGCTTCAATAGTGGAAAGGAAGTCATTGAGCTAAAGCCTGCCAGACTTTAATGCCTCTGCTGTGAGGAAACAGGGACACTGGAAGGTAGGCTTCCCCCTTGCTCCTTAAGGGAGGGTTTAGTCTCTTCCAGCCCTGCTCCAGCCACCTATGACCTAACCTTGCCCAGAATGCTGGGGTTTGCCACTGAAGGCTGAAGGTGCTCAGGGCCGTCAGCCCCATCTACGACACTGTGGATGAGCCTAGGGTATTTCTTCCAAGAAGCAGGTAAACTGATCTCATTTGCACAAGGGCCACTTAACTATGTCTTGCCTGAATAGTCAGGTTTTTTATTCTTCCCTCGAAGATCTCTGTTGTGGGTGTTGATAGTCCTATTTTCTGCTGCTTTGTTTAATATATAGTGTTTCCTTTATCCCTCCTACCTCAATGCCCCACTCATATCTCAGGCTAGGACCTACTCCTAATTTAGACCTCTCTTTCCCCCTTTTGCCAACTTCTATTATGAATCTACCTTTGCCACCCAGCTTAGTGTATCCCAAGGTTCTCTTTACCACGCCACAGTTGCACAGTTGCAGAGCTCCAGGGAAAAGCACCCTGCTCTCATCTCTTCAGACAGAGGAGAACAGAAGCTCCATATTCACACATGCTGCAGATGGCTTTTCCAGTCTACCTGAATCATTACTAGCTAGAAGCAGCAGTCATTGGGACTTGGACGTGAGCTGCAAAGTATAGAATTGTGACAACAATTCCAGTGCCATGCAGACTTTTCCTGGATGTGGACTTTTCCTGGACTCCTGCTCCTTGTGACAGCTCCTAACAGACTGAACTGGGGTTGGATTGCATTTTTCAGGGATTTAGCATGGTGTTGGGGCCAACTTGGACTTGGTGAACATGTTAAGGACACTACTCTTTTATGGATTCTTGCTGTATTGGCCAAGAGTTTGCTTAAAGGCTTTAATCACTGTAAAAAAAAATTAGAAGACTAGATAAAGAAAATGTGGCACATATACACCATGGTATACTATTCAGCCATAAGAAATGATGACATCGGATCACTTACAACAAAATGGTGGGATCTTGATAACATTATACGGAGTGAAATAAGTAAATCAGAAAAAAACAAGAACTGCAGGATTCCATACATTGGTGGGACATAAAAACGAGACTAAGAGACATGAACAAGAGTGTGGTGGTTATGGGGGGTGGGGGGAATGAAGGAGGGAGAAGGGGATGGGGAAGGGAGGGGTACAAAGAAAACTAAATAGAAGGTGATGGAGGACAATCTCTCTTTGGGTGATTGGTATGCAACAGAACTGAATGACAAGATAACCTGGACATGTTTTCTTTGAATATATGTACCCTGATTTATTGATGTCACCCCATTAAAATAAAAATTTATTTATAAAAAAAAAGAATAGCAATTGTTGAGCAGTTGTTCTGGAGGTGGCCCTGGAATACTAGCTAATATAACTTTGTTTCTGAGCATCAAAATATTATTGGCTTTCTGAAATATAGTCGTTTAAAATATCTTTGCAAAAAACACTTCCAAAACACCAATCTTTGGAAATATGGGGAATTTAGGCAATTGTTAAGGGCTTACATGTTTAATATCAGTAAAAGGAGATGGACTCTCTGATTTTGCCATTTAGTCACTGCCTAGTGAGCTCTGAGAAGAGTTTATAGCACAAATAGGATCCCTGCCCTTAGCAGTTTCCATACTGAAAGCAAATCAGGTTTTCAGCAGCAATACCATTTCTTTTTATCTTTAATGTTGGTGATGAAACCTGATATATCAGGCTGTACAGTATACAGCTAGTGCTCGACTTAACTACCACGATTGGTTCTGACAGACTGGTTGTAACACGATTTGGTCGTAAGTTGAGTAGGCTATATGTACAATGAAATGATGTGAAATTATGTTATAAAAATCTTTAAGTCATATTTTATCATAATTTTCTTTCAGTATTGTTATATATCATAATCTTCTTTGTTCATTTTATGCCATTTATATCATCTCTACACCATTTTGTTTCTTATTTTTACATTTTTCAGGTTTAAATAAAACACTGAATTACCAGTACCACTGGTTTAATATTTGCAAAGACAATTTCCTATTGGTAGACATCTTGGGAGGGGTTTGATGAAAAATTTCCAAGACACAAAACACAAATTGCTGTACCGAGTCTGGGATAACAGTTGAAATGGTGCACGCGGAGATGGTGGTGCTGCCGGAAGCTGGTCCACACTGTCCTATGCCCAGCTGGGCAATGCTTGTGCTGCCAGATGCGGAGCAGTCATGGCTAGCAATTGTGGTCATAAAGTCGAATGGTCATAAGTTGCATAGGTCATAAATCAATCAATATTTGTACTGAGGATTAAGAAAAACATTGCCTTTGTCCATATGGTGCATCATTTGAATACACCAGACAAGACATTAGTAACTGTAGAAATTTGGGAATATGTGAACGAGATGTGCATGTTTACAGTGAAATCAGCCAGGTCATTTGTGTTTCTCCTCTCACTGAGGGGCAAACCAAACTTATAATCAGAACCTCTTCTAATTCTTTTCTGATTCTTTCATCTTGCTTTCCTATCACTTTTCTAAAACTAGAAGCTGCAAAATTGGTGGTGTGCCTCTTCTCTGCCATGAGTCAAAATACGGAGGAATAGATGTAGGTACCATTCTACAGATCAGTCAGCATGGGTGTATGCATTGGCAGGGAACAGTGTTTCTCAGACTGCCAAAGAAAAAGGCAGGAATACAAAGTGCAGGCATGTGTACCAACATGACAGGAAGAGGAGAAATGAAGAACAACTGCAGAAAGAAAATAAATCTCAGTTTGTTTCAAGAACAAACAGCATATATTCTCATTTGCTTAAGAATGAAACTTGAAGTCTCAAAGGACTGAATTAGAGACTGAGTTCTTTGTTGAGCACTTACTGAGTGAAAGTAGTGTGCTCCAACGGCTTTAGATACTGAAGACTCTAGAAAAACTTTAAAGTAGAGGAGACTTTGAAGTTTAGTAGTCTATTTCTGCAATTCAAGAATGAGAAAATGGAGGCCAAGTGATACTTTAATGGATGTAGCTCAAGGCCCTGAGCTAGGCAATCAGAGCTGATAATAAATCTCTGCCTTCTTGGCATCTGTTTCTTCATGTTTCCAAACCTAGTCTGCTGACTTGTGACCCCAAATATACAAGTGAATGTGGAAGTCGGTCCTGTTTGTGACCACTGATGAAGGGAGCCTATCCCTGGCATCTGCATTTCCACCTTAGCACTTGCCTCATCTGTCATTGCTAATATGTGTGGCAAGGTGGATGGAGAAGAAAGACCAATAAGAAAAGGTTTAAGACAGAATGACTAGTTTGCTGTCACCAAAGCTAAATAATGGCTTATAAGCCTAAAGATTTGGGCTCCTTTGAAATTCAACCTTCACCCAACAAATGATACCCCCCTCTTTACATCCTAAGGTAACAGAGTCTCTGAAGTCTCATTCATTCAGTTATTTGCTAAACAGAAAAAGGTCTTCAAAAGCTTCCTTTTGGCCAAAGCTATTAGAATTACTTGATATTAACTCTACCACAATGTGACATTGATGTTTTTTACCTTTTCTATGAAAATCTTTACAGCTGAGCCTCCAGGACCCCTACTTTTTTGGTTTCACATGTAGGTCTCTGAAATATTTTGTCAACATCTTCAGCGGTACCTTCTCTCAGCCACACCCTAAGTTGTGCTCCCCCCACCCCCAAAGATTACCAGCTGTTGCTTCTCTTTTCACAAGTTCTTCATGGGGCATCTCATCTTCTCTCAAGGATTATTTCTACTCTAATAAATTTAGAAATCACATAATTAATCTTAAAATTTGACTTCAAAGGTCATGTCTCAAGGCCCAATGGGTACCTCAAGATACTCAGTTCCTGCCTCTAACCCAGCACAATGACCTTCCTATTCTGCCTTGTCAATGTTCCTTGCATAGTTTTACTCTCAGCACTAATAACACTTCCCTAACATATGCTCCTGTAGTGTTTTCACTAAGATGATTAAAATTGCTTCCCAGTTGGGCTCCCTGTTTTCAGTCTTGCCCAAATAAAATCCATACCTTCATTAAGTTTCCAATTTAAACTGTTTAAAACATGGATATAAGCCTGTTTCTCTTAGGACTGAAATCTTTCAAAGTCGATCTTTCTCAAAAATGATAAAGTTTTAAAAAATCCTTGGTTACCTGAACAGTGCCCACCTCTACAGTCTTAATGACCTGCTATTCCTAGCTGGGCCCTTGAAATTTGCAGGACCAATCACTTGTAAGTTTTAACCCACCCACGCTGTTTAATGCCCTCTGGTTCATGCTTCTGCCCAGCCTAGAACCCCTCCCCTTCTTGCTAATTCTTGATTCTATTCCTGTTTATTTTCAGGACCTAGCTCTGGCATAGTCTACCATCAGTCTTCTTGACTATACCACCAGGATTACACACCCATCAGCAGTGTTCCTTTTAGCACTCTGGTCATACTCTACATATCCTCTGTTCACGCTGTGCATAAGAGTTATGGTTATGCATCCATGTCCCAAGTAGATTCTGAGTTCCTCAAGGGGATAACCCATCCTATTCCTGGGAGCAGGTGAGGTGCCTAACACAGAATAGGGAGACAACATGTGTTTCTTGACCCGATTGGCAAACCTTTTGCTGTAGGCCAGAAATACAGACATAAGCACTACATTGGGTTTGTTTCAGAGAACTCACATTGGACAGTGGGAGATCAATGTACCTAGTAATTCCTGTTCCCACCCAGTGTGATACGAGGTGCATAGGGGATGGGGAAGCCACCAACTCAGCCTGAGGGAGGAGAGAAGAGGGAAGTGTCGGAAAATACACTTCAAATGAGGTGACCCTTCAGCTCTTTTCTTCACTTACCTTTTTCTGGACTTTTACTTCTTCAATTAAGGTAACATAATTCCTTAAAACCATGACTGGAGAGGCATAGGCCTACCTCATCCACAAGTTGATAAAATCCAAAGCTTTCCCTGGGAACCGTTTCTTTCATCTGGATTCCACAAATGTTGGAGCCAAGATGAAAGTACACTTGTGCTTGCCAGGGACTTGCAAATGTGCTCCTGACTGGCAAAACACAAAAAGCTTTAAAAAGGGAGAAAATGGTACAGCTAGCACTGCCATCTGATAATAGCAAACAGGCTCACGTTTGCACAGAAATTGATAGAACAGTCTTTACTGCAAGTAACGGCATTTACTGTAAATGTGGCCAATAAGAGGACTAAATGGCTCTACTGCCAAATGTCATTTTTAGAAACATATTCCACACCTACTGACTTTGGATGAAGTTGCTTATCCTGGGCCGAGGGGAGAATTTGGATCCATTTGTGTGATTTGGCCATGCCTGCAGCTTTGGCTACTGAGAAAACAGCAGCATGCCACCGGAGGTAGGGTCTGGGCTTGTCAGCTGGATTTATCATTTTATCTCTCAGGCCCCCTCGTGCGGAGAGTACAGCGTGAGCCATCTTATTTACTTTCGATACTTTGTGATGCCAGAGTTGCAGCAGCCCAGCCCTGAAGGGGAGCCCAGCATATTTTTTTGCAAGAGTTTCTATTGCTAGAAACTCAGAATAGAGTTGACACAAATCTAATGAAATGAAAGAGCTCTCTTACCCTCCCCTGAATTTCAGAAAGCATTGGCATTTGGAAGATTGTGTTCTAAATGAGTTGACAAGGTCAGGAGTTCAGTAGAAGCTAGCTATAAATTCATATACATTTGAGGAATTTTGCTCTCCTCCTTCTTCTTGACTGTTTGAAGATAAATTGTAGGCGGCTCTAGAGAGTTCAGTTTAAATATGCATGTACACTTGAGGATTCTTTTAAGAAAAAGAAGAAAAAAAAGAGGAGGAGGAGGGAGAGGTTAAGAAGTATGTTGGTTACAGACAAGACAATAAAATAAAAGAAGCAATAATAAAAGGAGTAAAAGAGGTTTCCTTAGTTGCTACCTAGAATTTAGAGGAAGAAAAACAATGTTGGCAAGTTAAGTGATTGTGGACTCAAAATTTGCTTGTGATTCAAGAATTCAGAGGTAATTATTACAACTGCTATAGTTTGACATAACTCTGTGTTAATTTGATTTTTTTTTTATTAAAGAGTGATGCAGCTGAGACTGCCTTTATGCCAGATTAAAAAATATATATTTAGCTTACCAGATTGGTATGATAAAGTATTTTGGAGGCATTGGAGGAACATTTGTTAGGTAACTGCTATTTTGTGCTTTATACTGTGGATACAGAAATATTTCTTGCTACAAGGATAATAGATTTGAGAAATTACAGCACACATTTGTGAAATAATAGAGATCACTTCTAAGATCTTGCACAAGTTATTTAATCTCTCTTTTCCTCAGTTTTCTCATCTGGAAATGGAGATAACTACCTCAAAAGATTGTTCTGTTGATTAACTTAGATGGCATTATACCTGGGATGTTGTGAGTAGTTTATAGTATTAGTTTGTATTGATATTAAGGCAGGAAAACTGAGATATTAAATCGAGTTCTTAATAGATGGTGATGAAAAGCAAGGCTTTAGAAGTTACATGGTCATTGATTCAAATATTTATTGAACACTCACCAGGTATTAGGCATTTGCTAGATACTGCATATCCATCCAACTGTGAGCAATAACAAGAAATGTGAGGTCCTGCCCTTATGGAGTAAATAGCATCTGGGAAGAAGCAAAATAAACAAGTAAACAAATAATGCATTCTCCCTTCTTTCCCAAATGGTAGTGACTTCTCAAAGAGTCTCTGCTTTTGTTCAAATCCTAGGATAAAAAATACCATCTTTGTTTAATTTCAACATGGTGTTTCTATGGTGATTGAGAAGGATGCCTTGTTGTGGATAGATACAGACACCTTCTTCTGGTTTAGAAGCCATCTGAGGTAATTGGGGGAAACATTCTTATTTCCTGGGTGATGGCTCTTTTCATTTATGGAGGAAACACCTAGTTGTGTGGCATCAGTGAGGGAACATTTGTAGCTTGTTAATTCCATTGTATGGCCCACCACCCTGATTTTACTAATGATAAAATGATTCCCAGCACTTGAGACTATCAGTGTTAATCCTGGGGGAGTCTCAGACAAACCAAATGAGTTGTTCATGCTACTTATCTTACCCACGTGTTCACCTTCAGCCCCAGAAATATATAATTGTTCATTGTGAAAACTTCTATCAAGAAAAAGAATAGATGCCATGAGAGTGAATTATAGTAAGGACCTTGTATAAATTGGGTGGAAAGTATCTTTTCTATTGAACATTTGGTCCTATTAAAAATGTCTATGGTGACATTTAGTTTATACCAAAAGATACTTGAAATTTAGTCCTGTCCAAACATTCATGGAGACATTTGGTCCATAGTTAATATAAATCTCACTCTTCTGCAAGATTTGAACCCCAATCTACCCAATCCTATGTGCCATTACTAGCTAGGCTACTGAGGCAAGAAGGGTTATTATTACCAATATAGCCACAACATAATTATAGGACCAATAAATCATGAGAGTATTTTTTATGTATTAATCCTATAAACCAAAAGCAGAGATAAATGTTATGGGCTATTTGAACCCTGGGACTTTTTCTAAGCATGGATATTTTGGACAGGACCAAATACCAAAGGGCCATTTGATTTAAACAAAATATGCTCATATTTTGGTTACTGTTTGCATGATAAATATTTTTTTACTTCCAACCTATTTGTTTGTGTCTTTAAAAGTATGTCTCTTGTAGACATATATAATTAGATCATATTTTTTTCTCATCTATTCTGCCAATCTCTTTTTCCAACTTGGAGTGTTTAATTAATGTATATTATATTAACTTATCAATAAGGTAGGATTTACACCTGCCATTTTGCTATTTATTTTCTATATGTCTTATGTCTTTAATAATTTCCTCATCACAGCCTTCTTTTGGTTTACATGGATATTTTCTAGTGTACTATTTCAATCCTCCTGTATTCTTCTATTATATTTTCTTTGAGTTATTATCTTAGTCACTACCCTGGGTGTTACAATTAACATCTTGATTTATTACAATCTAGTTTGGATTTATACCAATACAATTTCAATAATATATAGATATTTGATCTTATATAGCTCAATTTTTTTTGTCTCCTTTTGTCTGTTATTGTCATAGAAATTTTATCTTTATCTACTTTGTGTCCAACAACACATATTTACAAGTATTACTTTATGCACTTGTTATTTAAATCAAATAGAAAAAAAGGTTACAGAAATAATTTATACTGTCGTTTATATTATATTTACCTATGTAGTTGCATTTACGTGTTCTTTATGTCATTACATGGATTCAAATTAGCATCTACTTTTTATTTCAGTCTAAAGGGCTTCCTTTAGTATTCTTGTAGGGAAGAAAAACAAGCAAATAATTTATCTTGGTTTTGATCTGTGAATATCTTAATTTCTACTTCATTTTTGAAGATAGTTTTACCAGAAGTAGAATTCTTGGTTGACAATCTTTTTCTTTCTGCATTTTGATTATGTCATCCCCCTGCTTTCTGACCTCCAGGGTTTCTGATGAGAAATCAGCTAATTTTATTTTTGCTGAACTCTTGAATATGCTAAGTAGCTTCTCTTTGGACACTTTCAAGATTTCCTTTGTCTTTGGCTTTCAACCATTTGATTATGATACTTCTTGCTGTGGAAATTTTTGAGTTTATCTTATTTAGCGTTTATTGAGCTTATTGGATATGCAGATTGATGATTTACTTTAAATTTGGAAGTTGTATTCATTAATTCCTCAGATATTACTTTTACCCCCTCTCCTCCCCTCTTTTCTCCCTCTGAGACTACCATTATGTACATGTAGGTCTGCTTGATGCTCTGCGACTGTGTTTATTATTTTTTATTTTTTATTTCTGTTTTCTAGACTAGATAATCTCAGTTGGCCTATTGTCAAGCTCACTTGTTTTTAATTCTGACTGTTCAAATCTGTAATTGTGTTCTTGTAGTGAAATTTTCCTTTTATTTATTATACTTTTAATCTCCAGAATTTTTATTTGATTCCTTTTTTATAATTTCTATCTTTTTATTGGCATTCTCTAATTGGTTGAAACATTATTCTCACCTTTTTCTTTAGTTCTTTAAACATGATTTTATTTATTTCTTTGATCATATTTAAAATAGCTTATTTAAAGTCTTTGTCATAAGTCCCAACATTTGGCCTTCCTGAAGGACAGTTTCTACTGTTTGCCCCCACACACACACACACACACACCACTCCACGTGTGTATAGTCCATACTTTATTGCTTCTTTGCCTGTTTTCTACTTGTATTGAAAACTGAGTATTTCAGCTGATATAATGTGTCAGCACTAGAAATCAGATACTCCCTCCTCACCACAGTTTTCTTCAGTTGTTGTTTATTGTTTTTAGTGACTTTTCTGAACATGTTCTGGGTTGTTCTTTGCTGTGACCACTGAAATCTTTTTTCTGTTATCTTAACGGTCAGCTAATGATTATACTAAGATTTCCTTAAATGCCTGGATCTAATTAGTTCTCTAGTCTTTGCCATGGGCTCTTTGTGTGGACTGGGATAAGCTTCAATACTTAGCTAGGCTGCTTTATATTAACCTTTATTTTCTGTTTGCACAGAACCTCAAATTTAGCAAGAGGTTAGATTTTCTTAGTTCTTCCTGAATATGCACACAGTCCTGACCAGATGCACCATTCTCCAAAATAACATGGGCTTCTAGATTTCCAGGAATAGGCTGGGGATTTTCAAAGACTCCTAGGAATACTCACTACCCATGTTTACTTTTTAAGCTTTTGTTTAGCCTATTTTCTCAACTATTATCAACAGCTTTAGGTAGTTGCAATGTTAAACAATTGCCTCTGATATTTTTTTTCTAACAAACACTCCTTGGAATAAAGCATTTTCACATTGGGTAAGCTTCAAGTCGTGTCATATAAAGACAGCCTTGCAAGTGGGGTCTTTCAGAGAACTACTAGACAGGTCAAATAATGACCTATTCTCTAGGAATGAAGAGTTGTAAAAGCTCCAACTCCATTGTGCCCCTTCCCATAACTGCCAAATTTGTTTCAATGTGATTGTGGCTGTTGGTTGTCAAGAGTACTGCAAATATGGGTGAGAATAGGGCAAGTTGAAAAACACTGTGATGCTTGCTCTTCTTAATGAGATTTATCCTTTAAAAAAATGATCTAGGCCCTGGCCAGTTGGCTCAGCGGTAGAGCATCGGCCTGGCGTGCGGGGGACCCGGGTTCGATTCCCGGCCAGGGCACATAGGAGAAGCGCCCATTTGCTTCTTCACCCCCACCCCTCCTTCCTCTCTGTCTCTCTCTTCCCCTCCCGCAGCTAAGGCTCCATTGGAGCAAAGATGGCCCGGGCGCTGGGGATGGCTCCTTGGCCTCTGCCCCAGGTGCTAGAGTGGCTCTGGTTGCAGCAGAGCGACGCCCCGGAGGGGCAGAGCATCGTGCCCTGGTGGGCAGAGCGTTGCCCCTGGTGGGCGTGCGGGGTGGATCCCGGTCGGGCGCATGCGGGAGTCTGTCTGACTGTCTCTCCCCGTTTCCAGCTTCAGAAAAATACAAAAAAAAAAATCTATAAATTGCTACCACCCTTCAGCTAATATCTAATATTTAGAGTTGTAAAAGTCAATTTTTTCTGACCTGAGGTGGTGCAGTGGATAAAGTGTCGACCTGGAACACTGAGGTCATGGGTTTGAAACACTGAGCTTGTCCGGTCAAGGCACATATGGGAGTTGATGCTTCCTGGTCCTCCTCCTTCTCTATCTCTCTCTGGTCTCTAAAATGAATAAAGTCTTTTTTAAAAAGTCAATTTTGATCATTTTCTCCAGTGTTTTTATTGTTTTTATGAAAGAGGGATGTTTGGGTTGTTTTTATCAAGATTTTCATGGGCACTATCTCTTACTATTGAACAACTCAACAAATGGTGTTTTTTTATCGTTGTCAGTTAGCTCAACAATCTCATGAAATGAACTTTCTTATCATATTTCAAATGATAATGAAGCAAAAAGGAAGCAAAATATTTAGTGTCCTTCTCCTTCTTTTATTGCATTTTCTCCATTTTACCTGCCACTAAACTCTTCCTCAATGCCCATTCTCAGAAGAGAGTTAATATCAATCAGTTATATAGATTTCAGGCCATGTGTTTACTCTCACAGGAAAATAGGTATGAGTCAAAACATGTCTTTATTCTCTTAAAGTCATTTGAAGGATCTCTGAGAAAAATAGAATTTTGTTTTTAAAGCAAGAAAGCCCTCAAGATCCCTGAAATAACATCATATGGGCAGGAAACTTCAGTCTTGTCGGTGGGGCTGGTTTAGAAGCTACCATTGCTAGTGGGCATGGAGATTTTCCAGGGCTTGTGTAAAATGATTAGGGCACTGCCCCCGGGTGTGGAGTGCAGAGAGTAGAAGCAGCCCAGGAAACTGATTGACATTCCTGGTGCGCTGTAGTAAGGACTGACTTCCTAACATGTGGTCAGCATACTCAAAATTAGATGTGAAAATCAATAGTAGAAACCTATGGCTGCACCTTAAGATCAGAAATGTCATAGGAGTATCTTCTCAAAAAAAACCAAAATTGTCCTTTTGAAACCTTTTGTTCAGTTCTTGGTATAGCAAGTAAACAAACCATGCTTCAGAAAAGAAATCTCTAGAAATAGTTTCTTCTTTGAATCTTTCTGCAAAGAGATGACATACTTCCACAAAAGGCAATTATTTGAAGGATCATCTCCAACAAAACTCTGTTTTAGTTGGAGGAAATATTTTACTTTACAATCTGGATTAGTACTGCACCAGAAACACTCACTATTCAAATTCTAATATGTGTGCTTTGGTCACTAAATATAAACCATAAAGAGGTTCAGAAACCTAAAACTTTTATTTTTAAATATATATTTTTAATAGGGTTTAAAGCATCACCAGAGGATTCATTCAAGCATGGGTTAACACTGTAGTGGCCCTTGCTGGGGCATAATGTTCTCATAGGGCTTAAAGGAGTAGCACTGCAGAAATGGAAAATTCATTACCATCTCAGGTACAAACTAAAGCAAGTTGTGTCATTGTTGCCTTTTTTGTTTTTTCCTTTGTTTTGGAAAGAGGGTAGCAAAAGCCTGCTGTTAAACTGGTGCTTACTTTTAGCAACATAATCTATACAATTATATGACTTCAGAAATAGTTTTAAGAAAGAGAAGTTGAGGCCCTGGCCGGTTGGCTCAGCAGTAGAACGTCAGCCTGGCATGAGGGGGACCCGAGTTGAGGGGGACCTGGGTTCGATTCCCAGCCAGGGCACATAGAATCGCCCATTTGCTTCTCCACCCTCCCTCCTTCCTCTCTGTCTCTCTCTTCCCCTCCTGCAGCCAAGGCTCTATTGGAGCAAAGATGGCCCGGGCGCTGGGGATGGCTCCTTGGCCTCTGCCCCAGGTGCTAGAGTGGCTCTGGTCGCGGCAGACCGATGCCCCGGAGGGGCAGAGCATCGCCCCTGGTGGGCATGCCGGGTGGATCCCGGTCGGGCGCATGCGGGAGTCTGTCTGACTGTGTCTCCCCGTTTCCAGCTTCAGAAAAATACAAAAAATAAAAAATAAAAAAAAAGAAAGTGAAGTTGAGGCCCAGGGAGTTTGAATGACTGTCTAATCAAATTCATGAGTCAAAGATCCTGTACCTTAACCCCACCTCCATTATTTTTTTTCAGAATTTGTTCCATGTTACTGCTCTACCTCACATATTCCACTTCGGTGAATATAACACTGATGTGGGAGAACTTCAATATACTTTATTATATGTACTTGGGATTCATACTATCTGAAAAAACTCCAGCACATTTCATAGAGAAATCACTAAATGTGGACACTCTATTGACAACAATATAGTATGTATTAACCTATATTCTTTTAGTTCATAAATAAATATATTTACGAATTATGGGTTATCTTTTTTTTTAATTCATTTTAGAGAGGAGAGAGAGAGAGAGAAAAACAGAGAGAGAGGAGAGAGAGAGAAGGGGGAGGAGCTGGAAGCATCAACTCCCATATGTGCCTTGACCAGGCAAGCCCAGGGTTTTGAACTGGCGACCTCAGCATTTCCAGGTCGACACTTTATCCACTGTGCCACCACAGGTCAGGCCTATGGGTTATCTTGATTGTTGGTTTCAACCTTAACTCCAATTTAGGCAAAAGAAGTTGGACCCCACTTACCAGTTTAAAAAGGATGAAATGCCATGCAAACTGCTAAGAGAAGTTCAGAGTTTGTTGTACCCGCAAATAGTTTATAAACTATTTGGTTGTTTCTTTCACCTCTAGTTCAGTTTGTACAATGGTTTACTTGGAACTAAGTGACCTTTCAAATTTCTTCAAAATCTATGATGCTTGACTGGATGCCGTGACAAAAAGGAATTGTTACTAAGAGCCAAGAAGAAACTCAACAGATTCAGAAAGATGATCTCATACAAAACTTAGGATTTTCAATGATATAAAGGAAGACACAGAAGGAACAGTAATAAAAGCCTCAGTTTAGAAGGTTAAAAAGTAAGTAATATAGTCATGTTATGCATTGTGATTATAAACTGCTGAACTGGCATTTACTGTGACCAGAGTCTCCAATTTATTAGATGCATGTCATTGGAATTTGCCCTTTCTTTTCTTTCTTTCTTTTTTTATTCAGTGAGAGGAGGGGAGGCAGAGATAGACTCCTGCATGCACTCTGACTGGAATCCTTCTGGCAAGCCCACTAGAGGGCGATGCTCTGCCCATTGGAGACATTGTTCTGTTGCTCAGCAACCAAGCTCTTCTTAGCACCTGAGGCAGAGGCCATGGAGCCAACTTGCTCCAATTGAACCATGGCTGTAGGAGGAGAAGAGAGAGAAGGAAGAGGGTAAGGGGTGGAGAAGCAGATTGGCGCTTCTCCTGTGTGCCCTGACTGAGAATCAAACCTGGGACATCCACATGCCAGACTGACACTCTACCGCTGAGCTACCTGGTCAGGGCCTTGCCCTTTCTTTTTATGTGTCTTTCTATGACAAATGTTATGCTAGTGCTAGGAAATGAAGAGCCCCTACCCTTTTCATACTTTGCTGAATGCTGGTGAACTTGCCAATTGATGCTTCTATAATTTCTGCCTCAAGGTCAACTGAGGGGACAGAGTCATCTAAATAAGGTCAGTGATCATGCTGAAAGTTAATAGTTGTTTCTTAAAAAGAAAAGTCACAGAAAAAATTAGAATACCACAGATATAATTGCTTTAAGATAGAAAATTGATTCGGAGAATATTTTCATTTAATAATGCAATTCATTTAAAATAAAATGTGATAAATAGTGCTTTGACAACTAAGGTTATTTGGTTTGCTCTCAGTAATTCAATTAGGAGAAATCTGAAAGTGATGAGTGTGTGGTAGGTGGGAGCTGTAAAAGCACTGAACTGTTAATAATTTGAGACTTTCTCATCCCTTTATGCGGATGAAAGTGGATCAATTATGTGAACACACAGATCTCCGTATTGTACTCATTTCATGTATGGGCCCCGAGGGAGATTGCACAAGGATCCCAAATCATGTGGCAATGCTTTGCCTTTTGTAAGGGTTTCTCTGTCTTCAACTTGAATTTTAATTTGGGCACAATGCAGTAACTGACTTTTTTATTTTTTTCAAGTCAGAATTCCAATGTCCTGAGAATGTAGAGCTCTTTTGATTCAGATCTGCTACTAAGAACTAGGTGAAGAACTAGGGCAACTTGAGAAAACATATAGTATTTATATTATAGCAACGTTGAACTGCTGAGCTTTCCAAACCCAATGAGCATGTGGGTTAGGTACTTAATGCATTTTCCACAAAGAATTCTTTTTTCTTCTCCACAAGGAGTTCTTACATTTAGGTAGGCTCCTCCATTAGACAATGAGGGTATAATATAAATTTAATTCAGCACAAAGCAAATCTGCTAACAGTATTCATGTTATTCAAATGAAAAAATTATAATGTAGGGTTAAACATAACATAAATATGTTTATGGGGATATTGAGATTGTACTGAAAAATTCTAGAGTGTGGTTAGCACACATACTATACACCTCAAAACTAAATACAGCTTTAACATGTTATATAGTTGATTGTTATAGCATATGTCTACTTATACATACCACAGTTTGTATTTAAATAATTAAGAATTAACCATACACTTCTGATTCTATTCTTCTTCAATAAAATTAGATATCCTGATGACATTTTGTTTTAAGGAAATCTGAAAGTGAGTTAAATTATTTTTGAGCAAGTTCAAACTGAAATCCTTATAGAAATATGGTGAAGAACTGTGTCAATTCTCTGAGCAGCTACGAGCAAAATTCTTGTCTGAATCTGAAATACTTTTACTTACCTGGAAAAAAGTAGAAAAAAAGGAAAGAACAGGTACTTTGCAACAGTAGCAAAATGATCCTAGTTTGGAAAATCATTCCGGAATTTAGCATCTTTTGTTTCCTTTACTTGGAAATCTGAGCTCCACCCACATATGAACATTCACCCACATCTTGTCTTTAGTTTTCTCCTGTGTACCACAATATATACTCTGAAGACTTTATCCTTTCTTATGACTTAATTATCACCTCTCTAGAGATGATTCATCAAAATATATTTAATAAATTTTTGTTTTGGTCTTTAATCCTTTGTTTTCAGCTGCCACTAATTACAATACCTTCAAGTTGGTAGCTCAGAATTGGCCATGAACAATTGGTAAATGTTCATGGTAGCTCAAATTTATCAGAACAAATTACACTCCCTTTCCTTAGAGGAGATTGTTAAATATTCACCAGCACACCTGTAGCAGTCACCTGAAATTTTAATAGTTATACCTCAAATACAACATGTACAAAACAGAACCATATTTCACCGCACTCAGATTTCCTCTTATTCCTTTAGCTACAGCATCATTAACTACACTCAATCCCTTAATAGTAAGGACTTCTAGACCCAGTCCTTGGTCCTCTTTTTTTCTCTGCCACATCTATTCTAACTTTTTAATAACCTCATCCTGTCTCATGACTTTACATACAGTTTATATGCTGAGTACTTTCTAATTTGTATTTCTATCTCAGACCTCTCTGCACTCTTATATTGAATTGCCTACTTACATCTCCACTTGGATATCTAATAGTCACCTTGAGATTGACATGATATAAACTGCACTTCTAATTGTCTGCACAGATCTGCTCTACCCCCAGTCCTCTCTATCTCAGTTTATAGCAATTCCACCATTCTGGTTGTTCAGGGAAAGAAACAAACAAACCTTTGACTGCTCTTTCTCTTTCACACTTCCTATCCAGTTTGTCCAGAGAAAATCCTGTTGTTCCCACCAGGAAATTACATCTTGATTCTACTGACTTCTCACCACTTCCATTGCTGCGTCCTGGTGTGGTCATTGTCAGGTCTTACTTGGATTAGGGCAGAAGCCTTCTTATGGATATCCCTGTTTCTATCCTTGCTCTTTTATATGTTTTCCTCAATGCAAGATTAAAGTAATCCCTAAAAATGTAAGTCAGATCACATTATTCCTTGACTCAAATGTCTCACTGGCTGCTGTTTCACTCAGTGAGAGCCAAAGCTCTTACCATGGATGTAAGAGCTTATAAGGTTTGCTCCAGATTTACTGTGATCTCATTTCTTATTATATACCCTCCTCCCCTTGATTACTCTGAAGTAGCTATCCTGACCTTCTTGCTATTTATTGAACTTGCTAGACATGCTCCTGATATTCCTTCAACCTGGAATGTTCTCCCCTTAAATACTCAATTGGCTAAGTCTCTCTCTTTTAGTATATGCCCCTATCTTCTTCAGAGGCCTACTCTGACAGCCTCATTAATGATGCCCACTTCTTCCTCAGTGCTGATTCCCTCATAACTTGCAAAGCATTTTCTATAGCACTTAACATTTTCAAGCATGCTATATCATTTATAGAGTTTTCATATTTATTGTTTATTGTTTGTCTCTTCAACCTGAAATCAAACTACCAAGAGCAGGAATGTTGACTATTTTATTTTCTGATTTATATCAAGCATGAAGAACTATGACTGGCACATAATGGAAACTTTATAAATATCTATGAATGAATGATCTGCCTTAAAAGGTAATTCATCCTTGACTTTGATTTTCTTCCCACATCTAAATGGAACAAAAGTCTTTTCTCTTCTAAGTTTTCTTTGGTGAGTTTACTTCTGAGAGGCTCAAGGAATACAGGACATTCTAAGCAAGTAGGCCACCTTCGAGGTTTTTATCTAGAGTCCGGGGCTGGGATGAGGGATATATTATTTTGAAACAACCAGAAACAGGAAGAGTAAAGAATGAGTATCATAGATGAATATCATGTCAGTGAAGTCAAATTTACTTTAAGTCCAACGGGCATGTGGAAACTTGCTTGGAAACAGGCAACGGCGCTATAGTGTAAAAGATGGAAATGAAAGAGTGGGTCAGGAGAGGAAGCAAAGTACGAAAACCCACATAACTGCCAAAATAAGCTTGCAGGTCTAAGGCATATACATTTCTATCTATACAGGGGGTTCCTGAGTTACAACACAGTTCTGTTTCTATGACAGTGATTAACCCGAATTTTGGTGTAAGTCAAAACACACCCTAGCATAAGTCACTCACCTATCCTAACACAGTTGTAAATCATAATCTAGAACATAAAAACACAACTAAGCCACAAGAAAAGAAATAGGACATAAATATACTGTACTGTATACCAGTGGTCCCCAACCTTTTTTGGGCCAAGGACCGGTTTAATGTCAGAAAATATTTTCACAGACCAGCCTTTAAGGTGGTACAGATAAATGTATCACGTGACGGAGACAAGTGTCAAGAGTGAGTCTTGGACAGATGTAACAGAGGGAATCTGGTCATTTTTTAAAAATAAAACATTGTTCAGATTTAAATATAAGTAAAATGGAAATAATGTAAGTTATATATCTTTCTCTGCGAACTGATACCAAATGGCCCATGGATCAGTACCGGTCCATGGCCCGGGGGTTGGGGACCACTGCTATACACTATACTGTAGTAACAAAAAGAAAAAGACAAAAAATAAGTGTAAAAAATTCCTTATCTTTATTCCTGTGGTTGGCTTGCACACCGGAAGGGGCATTGCAAGGTGGGAGAGAATGACCTATTGGGAGAAAGAAGCTGGAGAGGAAGGAGATCCTGCAGAAGGTGCTGGAAATACTGGGTCAGGTGAATCAGGATTGCCTAAGGAACCCACAGGAGATGATGGAGATGATTCTACCTGTACTACAGGTGTTTCATGTCAAGAAGCTGCTGATGTTAAAGGGTACATGATCTGTTGCAGGCCTCTCTAGCTTCTTAAAGAATTGTTACAGGCTAGTCTGGAAAGTTGATGACTTCTTCTCCTTTGAAAATCTGCCTATAGCATTGCAAGGCATCCATAACAGCTCTGTAGACCTTACTGAATCTGTCATTGCTAGGGTCCACAGCCTGAAATTTTGCTAACTCATTCTCTATCATAGAAAAACCTGCCAAGCCTGCCCAGGTGGTGGCACAGTGGTTAGAGCATCAGACTGAGACGTGGAGGACCCAGGTTCAAAACTCCAAGGTCACCAGCTTGAGCAAGGGCTCATCTGGCCTGAGTGAGGGCTCACCAACTTGAACGCGAGGTGGCTGGCTTGACCGTGGGGTCATAGACATGACCTCATGGTCATTGGCTTGAACTCAAGACCGCTAGCTTGAAGCCCAAGGTCGCTGACTTGAGCCTAAGGTTATTGGCTTAAACAAGGGGTCACTCACTCGCTAGAGCACCCCAGTCAAGGCACATATGAGAAAGCAATCAATGAACAACTAAGGTACTGTAATGAAGAATTGATGATTCTCATCTCTCTCCCTTCCTGCCTGTCTGTCCCTCTCTGTGTCTCTCTCTATATATATGTCACAAAAAGAAAAAGAAAAAGCTTCTGCCAAACCCTTGGTAGTAAATCTCTTGGGTTCTGGGGTTTCTAACTCTTCCTCTTCATCAGCTGCTTCTCCTGCTGAATGAGATCCACAGCAAACAGCTCCTCTCTATGTGATGCCAATAGCTCTGTGACATCCTCAAAAATAGCTGTTTACTCATGGCAACAACTTTCTCTGTTACAGCCTCCACTGACTCCTCAAAGCCATGGAAGTCATACCCAGACTGAGGACACAGTGTTTTCCACACACCATTTAAGTTTGTTCAACTTCACCTCATCCCAGGCAAAAGCAATGTTTTCTACAGCATTGTAGATGTTATGAGACACCAAAAGTCTTTAAGTTTCAGGTTCTTGTCCTTCACAATTGCATTAAGGGCCACAGCAAATGTCCTTTGGAAATAGTAGGCCTTGAAAGATGAAATGACACTTTGGTCCATGGGCTGTAAAAGGGCAGTGGCATTAGGTGGAAAGTAAACCACTTGATATTAAGGTTAAAGTCACTTAAGTGGACAGGATGACCAGGGGGCATTGTCCTGCACTAGCAACACCTTAAAAAGCAGCCCCTTTCTAACACAGTAGTAGTCTTTCACTGCTGGCACAAAATGGCTCCTCAAAAATCTGAAGTATCACCCATACCTTCTTATTAGACCTCCAGATGACAGGCATTTGACCCTTCCAAATGCCCTTTTGTGCTCTTGGATTCTCTGCCTGGTACACCAACAGAGGCTTGAGTTTGAAGTTACCTGCAGCATTTCTCCCAAGAAGAAAAATCGTTTCTCCTTGCCAGCTTTATGGCCTGGTGCACTCTTTACGACGTAGGTCCTGTTAGGCATATGCTTTCAAAGAAGGCCTATCTGGTCAACATCAAACACTTGTTCAGCACAGTAGCCCTTCTATTTAATTAATTCAGTCAACTTCTTAGGGAATTTGCTTGCTGCTTTCTCATCCCCATTAGCAGCTTCACCCTGCACCTGAAGGTTATGCAAGTTGGCACAAGCTTTGAAACGCATGAACTAACCCCTACTAGCCACAAACTCTTCACTCCCTTCCCCCTTTTCACTTTTTATTGCCTCACACAATCATTTGGCCTTCTCCTGAATCAACATTAGACTAACTGGTATATGCTGCTGATATTCGTCTTCCAGCCACAAAATGAGCAATCTGTCCATCTCAATAATTATGCCACTGTGCTGTTTAGTAATCACGGTCGATTTCAAAGGAGCTGATCCCTAGGATATGGTCTTTGATAATTGTTGCTGCAGTGGAGTGGCTATGGCCAGCACATGGCTGTTGTTCCTTGCTGATTCTCCTTTGCTGATCTCTTTACAATGTCTCATTTCACTTTCATTGTGATGGCTTTCCTCTTCTTCAAAGCACTACCATCTGAATACTCTGACTTTCATTTAGGAGCCATGATAAGGACCAAAAAGTTACCAAACAACTAACACAAATGGGACACTTGCACTTCTAACAGTCCAAAATGGCGAAGGTAAGCGTACTGGGGGACACCAACTCCCTCACTCACATGCTGCATTACTATGTATTCTTCTGCCACACACAACCAAACTAGTTCTCCCATGTAGTCTGTAAGCACAACACTAATGGTGTAAGCCAAAACATTCACCTCTCAATTTTTTAAAGTTTTTATGGAAGTGAGCATTGTAAATTCAAAATGTCATATATCGAGATTGTTGTAACCCAAAGACACTCTGTACCTATACCTCTCTATCTCTATCTCTATCTCTATCTCTATATCTCTTCTATCTCTATCTCTGCCTATTCTATCATCTCTATCTCTCTATCTTTCTATCTCTATCTCTCTCTATCTCTATCTGTACCTCTATCTCTATCTCTATCTATCTCTAATCTATATAAGCCTTAAAGCCTTGCTTTGTGTGGTGGTCAAGTCTGGTAAAGCTATGTAATAATGATAGATCTGCTTATCTGATGTTTCCTCTATTTGTTTTATACATTATATTTCTACTATTACCGAAATCCCTCTTAACTTGAGTCTGTGATATAAAAAGAGCTTGTTCTTTCTGATGCCTCCTCTCTAGTTCATCCTTTATCTCAGTCCCAGATTCATCTTATAGATCACAGTATTGATCCTGTCACTTCTTCCTGAAATCCTTTAGTTCCTCCCTATTGGCTAGTGGACTATGTCCTGACTTTTTATACAGAATTCAGGGTTTTATGCCAAGCTATATTTTGAAACTTCTTTCTCCCGTACTTCCATGTGGTCAATATTTATTTATTCATTCTACATATTTATTGAGATTTTAGTATGTGTCAGGAATGGGCAAAATATTTTTAATATTCTAATTGTATCATACACCATTTCTTAAGTCCACTTTATATGATCTTATCTTTACTCCTTTCTTAATGACGTTCTTTCTTCGCACTCTGATATAGGAATAATATTTGCCTTTAATACCTAGTTAAAATGACCTGTTCACATGATCATCCCTGACCATATCAGTAATCACATAATCTTCTGAGCTAGGCTCAGCATGGTATCCACATAATAGACAACCTTGTTCCTCTTGTTATTCCTGGCTTGGCGCCCTTGCTGCCCACTCCTCCCCAGGTAAGTGGATCTATGTGTCATTTTTCAACATGTTTTACTCTCCCTATCTCACTCCATGGCTCACACTTCTTTGTTGGCTTGCAGAACTCTTACTCCACTTTCAGCTGTTAACATGAACTCAAGAACATCTCCTTCTAGAAATATTTCTTTGTCCCCTCCCATCATTGGACTACATCATAATTATGCTTTCTACCTTTAGTTCTTCTCAGCCTCTGGCTTTATCTGTATCACAAAATTTGTTTCAAAATTTTTAATTTGGCCCTGGCTGGTTGGCTCAGTGGTAAAGTGTCGGCCCAGCATGTGAATGTCCTGGGTTTGATTCCCAGTGAGGTCACACAGGCAATCCATCTGCTTCTCTACCCTTTCCCTTCTCACTTCTCTCTTTCTCTCTTCCACTCTTACAGCTATGGCTCGATTGGAGCAAGTTGGCCCTGGGTGCTAAGGTTGGCTCCATGGCCTACACCTTAGGTGCTAAGAAGAGCTCAGTTGCTGAGCAATGGAGCAATGCCCCAGATGGGCAGAGCATCACCCCCTAGTTGTCTTGATGAGTGGATCTCAGTCAAGGTGCATGTAGGAATCTGTCTCTGCCTCCCCTCTTCTCACTGATTAAAAAAAAAGAAAAACAAAAAACCTTTTAATTCAATGAATTATTTATATGCCTTTTTCCTCATGTGGCTTGAAGCTCATTTGGATTATAGAAACCATATTCTCCTTGGTTCTCTATCCCTACAGGATGTGGTCCAATTTTTTGCATTTATTTTTGGCTCCATAGGTTATTGTCATGACACATATCAGATATGTAGATGCTTAGTAACTGGTATATAGTTTGGGGCATATATATATATATATATATACACACACACACACACACACACATATAGTAGCAAATTCTACTATTATATATAATATAATCATATAGTATAGCCTCTTTGTATATATAAGTATATATATAAACATCTGTATATTACTGGTATATATATATATATCTAGCTTTATCTGTATCACAAAATTTGTGATACAGATATATACATATATATGTTTATATATATAAACTATCATATTTTGTGTATATACATATATATATATATATGTTTATATATGTTTACATACTATCAAAATTTTGTATGCAGTTCCTGGTCATAATAGAAGCTTAATACTGATATATTGAGAAAGCTGTCTAGCTAACTAATAGGAAGTATAGGCAGAAGCATCATGGTGTCATGGCTGTCTAGTGCAGGACATGGGCCACGCGTATAAAAGCAGTTACACGTGGATAATATTGGTACAGGCCCCTTGACACCTCCTGGCATGGGAAACACGTTGTGAACTGTGAGAGTGTTCCATGGGCCTCCCCATAGTGACCTTTGTCACTTTTCCAGTTCTTGCCCTCAGCGCTTTGCCACAGATGTTCTGAAACTGTACCTGTCAGTCCAAACCCCCTATTGGTTTCCAGCTCTCTTTTCTTCTCAGGGATCAACCATCTTTCAGAAGAAGTTAGACTGTTAGAACTTCTGAAACGTTGGAAAGGTGGCATGTTGTAGCAAGCCAGATGTTTCTTCTGTGTGAAAAACAAATTTTCCTAAGTTTAAATTTATTCACTCTCATTCAGACATAGATAATTCACTCCCTGCCAGTCATCAGGTCAGTGAGTCTCCATCTGTGGTCTAAGGTCTACGAAGAAATACACAAACACAGTTTTCATTTTGTTTCCTCTCTTTTCCATCCCTTTCCTTTCCTTTCTTTTCTTTCCTATGGTCCTCTGTCCCTTCCTTCTCTGTTTTGTTTATCTGCCCATCTTTGGCTTTTTCATTCTTGATTTTCAAGTTATGACTCTGTTTTCATGTACTTGGTATCTACAATAAAAAGCACCGATGGTTAAAATAACTATCATCATTTTGTATCAAATTGGTGATTTATAGGCTAATGGTTTGAAAACATCTCACCTATTTGTTTTTGATTGTAAAGTGCTTTAGAACAACTATTTGTATACATTTCATTGAAAGAAGGATTGAATTCAACCAAACAAGTGCTTGATATTCTGTGATATAAACTATGTCTCCAGTCTTTGAGGACCTTAGTAGGGGCATGGGTTCTGAAAATATTGCTGCAGTCACTGATAGGACTCATAATTCTAAAACTATATATTTTAAAAGGTCTTGCTGGGCTATCTTCAACCTCATATTTCATTGCTCTTTAAAATATGCCTTTAAAACAAGCATCTTTGATAGTCATAGTGAGGAGGGTTTTCTATACTATCACAAAATTCCAGTCCTACCATAATAGTCATCAGTTGATGACCAAACTGTGGTAATTGACTGTTTTCTCTGCAAGAAAATAGATATCTTATTTAAAATTAATGTCAGTACTATATGGGGCCTTATGTTTGCCAAAATCTTCTCTGCAGTAAGTGCAAAGGCAGAGAAACTTTGTTATTCATTCTGGTCTTGAACCAAGAAGATTGGAAAACTCAATTGTCTGTTTACGGTGTGGGTTTCATTTGTAACTTCTACTCCCTCCCAAAGAAACAGGGACAGAATAGTAAGCAATATATAAAATCTTTTTAAATTTTTGTTTTTAAAATCACCACTAGCGAAAACAAATATTCTAATTGAAAGAAACAAACAAACAAAAAATTAGAGAACCAGGCTCTCTTTTGGCTTATTTTTAATTATCAATGTAAGCATCCCATCTTTATCTTTTTTTCACACATGCTAGATGTGCCTATTCCTAAAGCCATCCTTATTAGAAAAATGCCTAGAGTTAACATGTCTGAAGTGATTATTTAATTTGACAAGGGCATTACCAATTTTTCTCCCCAAGAGCTTACATTATGAAATGTTAAAGAAGGGACTTCTTGGCTGTGTTGGCAGCTCACTAGCAATTTCCGTGATTTTTAAGGTATTTATAAGTGGGGGTAAAGATCACCTGAGCCCTCAGGACATAGTTAAGTTTATATTTTCTCTCTGCCAATGTCTGTTAGAGGAGAGCAGAATGAGCATCTTAGTTTCTTACATTATGCTTTTCTGTTCAAGTGTATTTCTCAGTCTAACACAGTCATGATGATGACAGGGACTGGAGACACTGTAAACTCTTGACAGTGGGTAAGTCATTAACTTTCTTTAAGGAGGCTAAATCAGGGGACATTTTAGATGTGTTAGAAAGTGTGCTTCAAAGTCTAGTGCGATGATGAACAATACCAAAGTGTGTGAAATGCACAAGATAATTGCTTATCTCCAGGAAGGTGAATGCAATAGAAAACATTGTCATTATTTTAAGTTCATACTTAAAACTTGTGAATGGGTTGTCAAAGGGAATATTGCTTATTTTTTGCTCAGGTTTTTTTTTTCTTTTTTATCCATTTGTATTTATTCCAAAATAGATAGTCTTCATGAAAACAGGTATATAAGAACTACTACTTTCATTTACATGTTTGTTTGAGGACTCTGATATATCTGTAATGAACTTCTCCAAGAACATTCTGATTGTATGCCTAGGTATTTGAAACTTCTGCCAGTTCTGAGAAAATCCAGGCATTTTGAATAAAAAGTAAAATGAAACTCTACCAATCACCGATCTTTTCTCTTTTACACTAACTAGAAAAATAATGTGTTCCTAGAAAATGTGTGGGAATGGCTGGGAAAGAAGGAGACACAGCCAGACAACACTGTGGTGGAGAGTAGATATGTTCCTCCTAACCTTGTTTACTTGTCAACCTTCTATCAAGTTGAGCAGGCCTCTCTACATCTCTTGAAAGTAGAGCCCACAGCTCAAGCAGAAAGGATTGGGCTGAGCATAGTTTATAGTAGTAAAACATGTCACTCATTTTCTTTGTTATTATTATTGCCATAATTATAATTCAGAATATGTGTTTACCAAGAGGAAATTAGATAATGTATAAAATATAGCATTATATAAAATCTCCTCAAGAGCTTTTAATTTAGACTAATATTACTAATATTTCTGTGTCTTTGTTCATAACCTAAGAAAATTAGGAAGATTGTCTTTGATCTACCTTTGAAGAAAGCATTATTAAGATAACTCATTTGATATTTTATTTTTTTTCATTTTTTTATTTGATATTTTAAAAATGCAAGAAAATAAATTACAATAATGAGCCTAGATGCCAGGTATAGTTTAAAGTTACATGCTGAGTTGAGCAGAGCAGACCACTAATGTAATTAGTAATTAATTCTCCAATAATGCTTTCCATCCATGGTTTCCCAGGATGTTTCACAATATTCCAATTATGTCACATACCCTTTCATTTATTAAGGAATACCTCATTTTATTCTTACCACAGATCAAAAATTCAAGTTCAAAAGCTATTAGATAGTAAACTCATCTTCAAATGATGAACTAGAAATATATTGTTGTTACTAATTCTGACTGTATTTTAAACTTTTGCTCATTCTACAACTAAAATAAAGGCCAGGAACCTAGAGAGACAATGAAACTAGAATATGGTTGTATGGGAGAGATGTGTTTAGGCCATAAGCTTTGGGATCAAAGACTGCAAAAACAATAAAGCTTTGTCCCTCTGTGGTGAAATGGGAGAGGGAGAAAGAGGGACAATAAAGATCCTGCTTTGATTGTAAACCAAACTAGCTGTCCTGAGAAACTAGGGCTGATTTTCTTGAGCTCCACACTTAAGAAGAGTCCTAAAGTTTAAATTTCAAACTGACCGATTTTATGTATATTATGCATAAAACAGTCTCACAGTTGCTTTAAAGCCATATTTCAAATACCTCTCTACTGGATGCAGGGTATCAAAACCTAAATGTGCCATGGTCAAATGGATCATTCTTATTTCTTTTAATTGTGTGTGTACAAGTTTTTATGTGTGTGTGAGAGAGAGAGTGATAGAGAAAGTACATATGTGTGTGTTGCTGTGTTTCTGGGATATACCTTAAATGGCAAAGCAAGAAAAGAAGAAAGGTAAGCCCCAGTCAGTTCTAATATTTATTCAGCACAAACAGGAAGAGACAAATTCATTTCTTATTTTTATTTATTGAAAACCAAATTATGAAAGTAACAGGAATCATTTTAAAAGCAACCCCCCAAAAAAACAACAAAAAAGACATTATTTATAACTCTTTACTTTTAAGATGCTGAGCCTGAAACCACTATGCCCAAGAGTATATCCCCTTATCATTGTTTCAAAAGAAATTTTTTAGAAGTTTGAAGAGTGCTTTGCTATAAGTGATGGTGGTTTAAAGATAATTTGGTAACATTTTCAAAAAGAGCTGTTATAAAAAAGCTGCCAGCTCTGGTCATGCTAACACCAGAAGCATTTCAGTGGAGTGTTTCACCTGATAGTAGATGTATAAAAAGAGGTTAAGGGAGTGGGATGGAAGAGTGTCCGTTCTAAAACTTTGTTTTAATCAGTAAAAATTCAATATTCAAGTTACCATCCAGAAAATTGTGAAGAAAAGGCTAGTAGCTCAAGTCAGACTTTAACCTAATAAAACAATAAGAGGCACTGGCCATAGGAAGCACACTGAAACTTAAGCAACACTTGACTTTGCAGTTAGATATAACTGTCATCCACATCAAGATTAAGAACATTCTTGGCATTCTAGATGTTCTATCATAGCCCTTCACCTTAAAAGTAATTATTTTTTACCTCATTAATTAATTATGTCTGGACTGATATCTTTGATGGAATTTTATTGTATGCACTTTTTTGTGTGTGTCTGGCTCCTCACCACTATATCTATGAGATTTATCTATTTCTTCTTATTTCATCAATCATTAACTTGTTAAATTTTAATGCTGTCTACTATTCTATTGTATGTCACAGTTTATTTATTCTTCTATTGATAAATATTTGGGTTGTTTTCAGCCTCTGGCTATTATGAATAAGGCTTCTATTAACATTTTGTATATGTCTTTTCAAGGATATATGCACTTGTTTCTCTTGGATATAAGCCTAGGAGTGTGATTGCTGGATCATAGTGTTAGCATCTGTGTTGCTTTAGTAGATAGCAGCAAACAGTTTTCCAAGGTTGATGTACCAGTCTAGTCTTCTTCTAGCAAGATATGAATGTTCCAGTCACTCCACATCCTTGCCATAAGTGGTCTTTCAGATTTACTTCACCTGAAGGGGAAGTAATGGCATTACATGGTTATTTTAATTTTTTATTTATTGGATGATTAATTACATTTATTTTTGATAATTTTTGCTTAGGTAGTCTCTTTTATACAATGCCTTTAAAAATATTTTGTCCAGTTAAAAAATAAGTTTGAAGACCTGAAGATGGCAGTGGAGTAGGCAGACGTGCAGACACCCAGCTCACAACACCGAACTGGATTACAAACTAATTTATGAACAATCAGCATGAAAAACCAAATCTGGACTACAAGAACAGCTCTCAAAAACCAAGGAGCAAATAAGAAACCACAACAAATCTGGTAAGGAGTGCCTGAATCTCCCCTGCTTACAGGAACAGAAGGGGGGTGAGGCTGAGAGCCCAAAAGGGATCTCACTCCAAAGAAAAGAGCAGTAAATACTACTCACAGCCACTTGCCTGGCAACCAGAGAACAAGGTCTGTCGAAAGGGCCAGATTGTCTTCCAAAAAAAAGGGAGAGAGAGAGACAGATGGTGAGGGGCAGAGGAATGCAGGGGACAACCTGAAAAGCTGACTCATCCATTGCTGGGGGTGGCATTGCTGGGGGAGGGGCTGATCCTTACACAAAACAAAAGTCAAAGTACTTCCAGGTCACAGAACTCTAGACATCTCTCAAGCTTCCATCACCGCAAAAAGACACAGCTGAAAACAAGAAGTGGGGAGTAGGGGCAGTAATTCAGGTCTCCATGGAGATCTGAGATACACCTCCCCCTACTGAAGCTGAGAAAGCAAACCGCCCCCAGAGAGATTAACTGGCAGAAGAGGGCCTCAGAGTCTCAGGTTACACCCACCACATTACTGGATACAGTTTCAAATAAGCCCCCTGATGAGATTAGCAAACAAAACAATCACCTGTTAAGAAAACAAACAAATCAAGACTTCAAAGCGGCCCAGATCAGAAAGTGGATTACAAATAATAGCTTGGCCCTGGCCGGTTGGCTCAGCGGTAAAGCGTCGGCCTGGCGTGCAGGGGACCCGGGTTTGATTCCCGGCCAGGGCACATAGGAGAAGCACCCATTTGCTTCTCCACCCCCCCTCCTTCCTCTCTGTCTCTCTCTTCCCCTCCCGCAGCCAAGGCTCCATTGGAGCAAAAGATGGCCCGGGTGCTGGGGATGGCTCCTTGGCCTCTGCCCCAGGCACTAGAGTGGCTCTGGTCTTGGCAGAGCAATGCCCCGGAGGGGCAGAGCATCGCCCCTGGTGGGCGTGTTGGGTGGATCCTGGCCGGGCACATGCGGGAGTCTATCTGACTGTCTCTCCCTGTTTCCAGCTTCAGAAAAATACAAAGACAAAACAAAACAATACAAATAATAGCTGATGCCAACCCAAGAAGACCTAGAAATAACACAATTGAAAACTGGAGGCAGACAACACCAAGCCTAGACTCAACCAGTTCTACAAACAAAACACCCAAACACACAGATATAATGAGAAGACAGAGAAGTGTAATCCAAATGAAACCACAAGAGAAACATCCAGGAAATGAACTGAGTGATATGGACATAACCAAACTTCTGGATGCAGAGTTCAAAATAATGATTGTAAGGATGCTTAGGAATCTTCGAACAACAATGGATGGTCATTATGAACACCTAAATAAAGAAATAGCAAGTATAAAAAAGGATATTGAAATATTAAAAAAGAATCAGTCGGAGATGACAAATACAATATCAGAAATGAAGACCACAATGAAAGGAATTAAAAACAGGATGGATAGAGCTGAGGATCAAATCAGCGAGTTGGAGGATAACTGGAATGAAGGCATGAAAGCAGAGAAGAAAAAAGAAAAGAGACTCAAAAAGTCTGAGGAAACTCTTAGAGAGCTCTGTGACAACATAAAGAGAAATAACATACTCATCATAGGGGTTCCTGAAGAAGAAGAGAAAGAACAAGGGAAAGAGACTTTGTTCAATCCTATTATAGCTGAAAACTTCCCTAAATTAATGAAGGAGGAACTCTCACAAGTTCAAGAAGCACAGATAACTCCATTAAAGAGAAACCCAAAGAAACTTACACTAAGACACATCATTAAATACTAAATAATTAAAATATCAAAGCTAAGCGATAAAGAGAAAATATTAAAAGCTGCTAGAGAAAAAAAAAGGCTATCACCTACAAAGAAGCCCCCATAAGGATGACATCAGACTTCTCAACAGGAACACTTGAGGCCAGAAGGGAATGATGGGAAATATTCAAAGTAATGCAGAACAAGAACCTACAACCAAGATTACTTTATTCACCAAGGCTATCATTTAAAATTGAAGGAGAAATGAAAAGCTTCCCAGACAAAAAAAACCTCAAGGAATTTATTACAACAAACCAATGCTGCAGGAAATGTTAAGGGGCCTGGTGTAAACAGATCAAAGTGGGGAAAAATATAGCAAAAGAGTAATACAGAGCTTTAAAGAATAAAATGGCAATAAACAAATACATATCAATAATAACATTAAATGTAAATGGATTAAATGATCCAATCAAAAGACAGAAGGTAGCTGCATGGATAAGAAAACAGGACCCATACATATGCTGTCCACAAGAGACAACCTTAAAACAAAAGATGCACATAGACTGAAGGTAAAAGGATGGAAAAAAAACATTTCATGCAAATAGAAATAAATAAAAAAAAGCTGGGGTAGCAATACTTATATCAGACAAAATGGAATTTAAAACAAAGAATATAGTAAGAGATAAAGAAGGCCACTACATAATGATAAAGGTAGCAATCCAACAGGAAGACATAACTATTATAAATATCTACACACCTAATATAGGAGCACCTAAATATATAAAGCAGATGTTGATGGATAGAAAGGGCGAGATCAACAGCAATACTATAATAGTAGGTGATTTCAATACCTCCCTAACATCACTAGATAGATTCTCAAGAAAGAAAATTAACAAAGAAACAGCAAACTTAAAGGACACACTAGATCAATTTGATTTAATAGATATCTTCAGAACCTTTCACACTAAAGCAGCAGAATATACATTCTTTTCAAGTGCTCATGGTACATTATCTAGGATAGAACACATGTTAGGACACAAAAGTGGTCTCAACAAATTTAAGAAAATTGAAATCATATTAAGCACTTTCTCTGATCACAATGGCATGAAACTAGAAATCAACCACAACAGAAAAGCTCAAAAATTCTCAAACACATGGAAACTAAATAGCAGGTTGTTAAATAAGGAATGGATTAAGAATGAGATCAAAGAAGAAATAAAAAAATTCCTAGAAACAAATGATAATGAGCAAACAACAACACAAAATTTATGGGACACAGTGAAAGGAGCTCTGAGAGGGAATTTCATAGCACTACAGGCACACTTTAAGAAGCTAGAAAAAGCTCAAATAAACAACTTAACCCTGCATCTAAAAGAACTAGAAAAAGAGCAGCAAGTAAAGCCCAAATGTACTAGAAGGAAGGAAATAATAAAGATCAGAGCAGAAATAAATGACATAGAGGTTAAAGAAACAATGCAGAGGATCAATGAAACTAGGAGTTGGTTCTTTGAAAAGGTAAACAAGATCAATGAACCTTTAACTAGACTCATAGAGAAAAAGAGAGAGGACTCAAATAAATAAAATTAGAAATGAGAGTGGAGAAGTAACAACTGACACAACAGAAATACAAAATATTGTAAGAAAATACTATGAAGAACTGTATGCCAAAAAAGTAGACAACTCAGATGAAATGGACAAATTCCTTGAAACTTACAATCTTGCAAAAATCAATCTGGAAGAATCAGAAAACCTAAACAGACCAATTACAACAAAGGAGATCAAAACAGTTATCAAAAAACTCCCAACAAAGAAAAGTCCTGGGCCAGATGGCTTCACAAGTGAATTCTGCCAAATATTCAAAGAAGAACTAACTCCTATCCTTCTCAAGCTATTTCAAAAAATTCAAGAGGAAATAAAACTTCCAAGCTCCTTTTATGAAGTGAGCATAATTCTGATCCAAAACCAGGCAAAGACAACACAAAGAAAGAAAATTATAGGCCAAAATCCCTGATGAATATAGATGCTAAAATCCTCAACAAAATATTAGCAAACCGGATCCAACAATATATGGAAAAAATCATACACCATGATCTAGTGCGATTTTTTCTGCGGAGGCAAGGCTGGTACAATATTTGTAAATCAATCAATGTGATTCATCACATAAACAAAAGGAAGGAGAAAACCCATATGATAATTTCAATAGATGCAGAAAAAGCATTTGATAAAATCCAGCACCCTTTCATGAACAAAACTCTCAAAAAAGTGGGAATACAGGGAGCATACCTCAACATGATAAAAGCCATCTATGACAAAGCCACAGCCAACATCATATTCAATGGGCAAAGATTAAAAGCAATCCCCTTAAGATCAGGAACAAGGCAGGGGTGCCCCCTTTCACCACTTTTATTTAACATAGTCCTGGAAGTCCTAGCCACAGCAATCAGACAAGAAGAAGAAATAAAAGGCCTTCAAGTTGGAAAAGAAGAAGTAAAACTATCATCATTTGCAGATGATATGATATTGTATATAGAAAATCGTAAAGTCTCAGTCAAAAAACTACTGGACCTGATAAATGAATTCAGAAAACTGGCAGGATATAAAATTAATACTCAGAAATCAGAGGCATTTTTATACACCAACAATGAACAGTCAGAAAGAGAAATTAAGGAAACCATCCCCTTCACTATTACAACCCCAAAAAATAAAGTACCTAGGAGTACATTTAACCAAGGAGACTAAAGCCTTGTACTCGGAAAATTATAAAACATTGATAAAAGAAATCAAAGACGATAGAAACAAATGGAAGCATATACTGTGCTCATGGTTAGGAAGAATAAACATTGTTAAAATGTCTATATTACCCAAAGCAATTTATAAATTCAATGCAATACCGATTAAAATACCAATGACATACTTTAAAGATATAGATCACATATTACAAAAATTTATATGGAACGAAAAGTGAAAACGAATAGCCTCAGCAATCTTAAAAAAGAAGAATAGAGGGGCAAGTATCACACTTCCTGATATCAAGTTTTACTACAAGGCCATTGTACTCAAAACAGCCTGGTACTGGCATAAGAACAGGCATATAGATCAATGGAACAGAACAGAGAACCCAGAAATAAACCCACAGCTCTATGGACAACTGATATTTGACAAAGGAGGTAAGGAAATACATTGGAGTAAAGACAGCCTCTTTAATAAATGGTGTTGGGAAAATTGGACAGCTACCTGCAAAAGAATGAAACTAGACCACCAACTTACACCATTCACAAAAATAAACTCAAAATGGATAAAAGACTTAAATGTAAGCCGTGTAACCATAAGCATCTTAGAAGAAAGCATAGGCAGTAAGCTCTCCGACATCTCTCGCAGCGATATATTTGCTGATTTATCTTCACAGGCAAGTGAAATAAATACAGGATAAATAAATGGGACTATATCAAACTAAAAAGCTTTTGCACAGCCACAGACAATAAGAACAGAATAAAAAGACAAACTACACAATGGGAGAACATATTTGACAGTATATCTAATAAGGGGTTAATAACCAGAATTTATAAAAAACTTGTAAATCTCAACACCAGAAAGACAAATAATCCAATCAAAAAATGGGAAAAAGAAATGAATATACACTTCTCCAAAGAGAACATACAGATGGCCAATAGGCATATGAAAAAATGCTCAACATCACTAATCATTAGAGAAATGCAAATTAAAACCACAATGAGATATCACCTTACACCAGTCAGAATGGCGCTTATCAACAAAACAACACAGAATAAGTGCTGGCGAGGATGTGGAGAAAAGGGAACCCTCCTGCACTGCTGGTGGGAATGCAGACTGGTGCAGCCTCTGTGGCAAACAGTATGGAGATTCCTCAAAAAATTGAAAATCAAACTGCCTTTACACCCAGCTATCCCACTTTTAGGAATATACCCCAAGAACACCATAGAACCGTTCCAGACGGAGAAATGCACCCCCATGTTTATGGCAGCATTGTTCACAATAGCGAAGATCTGGAAACAGCCCAAGTGTCCATCAGAGGACAAGTGGATTAAAAAGCTTTGGTACATATATATCATACTATGGAATACTACTCAGCCATAAGAAATGATGACATTGGATCATTTACAATAACATGGATGGACCTTGATAACATTATACGGAGTGAAATAAGTAAATCAGAAAAAACTAAGAACTATATGAACCCATACATAGATGGGACATAAAAATGAGACTCAGAGACATGGATAAGAATGTGATGGTAACGGGCTGGGTTGGGGAGGTGGGGGGTGGGTGAGGAAGGAGAAAGAGGGGGTGCGGGGAGTGGAGGGGCACAAAGAAAACCAGGTAGAAGATGACGGAAGACAATTTGATTTTGGATGAGGGGTATACAACATAATCAAATGTCAAAATAATCTGGAGATGTTTTCTCAGAACATATGTACCCTGAATTATCAATGTCACTGCATTAAAATTAATAAAAATAAGATAAAAAATAAGTTTGTCTGTCTTTTCCTTATTACTTTCTAGGAATTTTTGAGAAATACCATATATAACCTTTTGTTGGATATATATATTAAAAGTACCTTCTTTCCTCAGATTATTTTTTTCCATTTTATTCTTGGTATCTTTTGACAAATTAGTGCTTAAATAGAATGAACTATAATCTATCATTTTTCTTTGATGTATAGTATTTTTGTATACTAATTAAGAAATTGCTTTTTGCCTGACTAGTGGTGGTACAGTGGATAGAGCATCAAACTGGAATGCTAAAGTCCTAGGTTTGAAACCCTGAGGTCTCCGGCTTGAGTGTGGGCTTATCAGCTTCAACATGAGGTCATTGGCTTGAGTGTGGTATCATCTATGATCTCATGGTCATTAGCTTGAGTTCAAAGATTGCTGGCTTGAAGCCCAAGGTCACTGCTTCGAGTCCAAAGGGCATTGGCTTGAGCAAGAAGTCACTGACCCAGCCTGAGCCCCCACACCTCCAGTCAAGGCACATATGCAAAGCAGTCAATGAACAACTAAAGTGATGCAACTACAAGTTGATGCTTTTCATCTTTCTTCACTCCTGTCTCTCTCTCTCTTTTCACTAAAAAAAAAAAATAGAGAGAGAGAAGAAAAAGAAGAAATTATTTTCTTCCTCCCTATGGTATGAGAATATTCTGTTTCCTTCCAGAAATTTAATAGGTTCTTATTTTAACATTTAAATTCATGGTGCATTTCATGTTAATTTTAAAATATGATTTGAAACAATGGGACAAAGTTTACTTTTTCTCATATACATATCTAATTCTTTCAGAACTATTTATTGAAAATAAATTCTTTTTCTACTGAAAATTGACATTTTATCATAAATCAATTGACTATATAGGTACACATCTGTTTCTGACAGTCTGTGCTGTTTACATGTAGTCTTCTGTAAATTTCTTTTCCACTTGGTACATTATGGTTATATTTTTATAACAATAAATATTTAATATAATTTCCTTTTAATGGATAGACAGGATTTAATTTATAGATGCACTAAAATTTATTTAATTTCTTATGGCTTGCAAACTCAATTATTAAATTTATTTGCTCTTACAAATGCTGAATTATTATGCACCCTTGTTCCACACAAATGCTGCAAAAATAGCAAGACAATTAAATTTTTAATGAAGAGAAACTCTATTCTATAATGTGAGGTACATTAATACAGCATCAGAAGAACTGAATTCCCAAAAAAATCCTGCCACTTACTAACTGTACAGAATAAGTCTCAGTTATACGGTAATTTGGACACAATAATACCTACCTTCCAGAATTATAATAAGAATAAAACATATTATGAAGTGCTTTAAATATTATAAATTGTTACAAAAACATTTTTCCCTATTGATAAATAATAAAAGTTTGACAAGCATAACATCATTTTAGTTTATTTGACAAGCATGAAATTATTTTAGCTTGTTCATTAGAAAACAGACCTTATCTAAGACAAGCTTCTAATTCAAAGAGACCATCAGTCATCAGTAACTTTAAATTGCTGTAATGTTTTAAATATTAAGTACTAGCCTTATCTCAAAAATTGGAGCCATCCTAAAACTGTAATTGTTGAGTTAATCACATGATTGTGAAATTTCAAGAGGAACTTCCCTTCTGCTCCTTGTCATCACTTGATGAGACATGGCAGATAGACTTGCTAACCTAGACTGCAAAAATCAATAAAAGTGTATTAGACAGAAATTCAAAAACCTGGGAAAATAATGAGAATAAAATAGTCCATAAATTTATCAGGGATGGAGTCAGAACAGTAGCAATTTCAGCAATGACATTGCAGAAGGATGATCCTCTTAGATATTTTTAAATGGTCTGTAGGAGACATAATGACCTTGACATCTTTAGCCTGCCCAAGGTATAGATCAACAAAGATGTGTATGTCTTTGCTCAGTCCAGGGTGTCATGCTCAGGTCCTTAAGTTGTTCTCAGTCTTACCTTTTTGAGATTCAAAGAAATATGGATTTATTAAGAACATTAGTCCCAGCCCTCTGACAGTTTAGTCAACACATTGTCATGCTTGTTGCATGTCAACAAGTGGATATAACCTAAGTGACATGAGAATAATGCATTTTCTAAAAGTTGCTTGATTGGAATTGGATGCATTTGGATTCATTGAGTTTACAATATTTTATTACAAGTGTTTTGAAAGCAGACTGTGGGAGAAGAGTACATTATTGTTGAGCAAGGAGATGAAATGCCCACATTGTAGTGGCTGAAAAGAAACAATTAGTTCTGAAATTGTTAAGAGAAAAAAGTTTAATATCTACTCCGTTGATATATCAGTCACTGACCTGGTTGATAATATTGTAAGCAATAAGAAAAAATTGCCTTCTTCAATTTCAGTGAAGGAATTATATAACATAAATAGTAAAATGTTTTTGTTTAAATTTTTCTTGTATCCTTAGAACTAATAGGATATCTGAGGTTATGAAAACTACAGTGAAAGATAGTGACTAAGAAACTCAAAATCATTTATCTATGTTCTTCTAGAGTGGTTAAACATTTAATTCCAAATTGCAGTTACCTAAAAGTAAAAGTATCTGAAATTTCCGAAGGATACAATGTTAAAACTTCTGTATCTTATTACCTAGTCTTACAACTGTTTGGTTAGGGTAGATAGTGTCTTCATTAGCTTTGTAATTTAAATTTTTAGGGTGCTGATTAAGGAGAAAACAAGTTTCCTTTGGTGTTTTATGATGTTTTTATGCTGTCTAGAAGAGACGCAACTGCAGTGCGGAAACACAAATAACTTGAGAGTAAAAACCTGGAAAAAATTATATTTTATACTATGAAGAAATAATCATAATGGACCTGGAATAGATATAATACTATGAAACAAAATAAACCTTAACACAATAAATATTATTATAAGCAAAGAGAGACATTTCATAAATTTAAAAGGGTCGATACATTAGAAAGATATAGCAATTATAAATATACGTGCACCCCTAAACAAAGACCCCAAATACTTAAAGTAAAAGCTAACAGAATTAAAAAAGAAATGGACAATTAAAAAATAAAAAAGCTGGAGATTTCAACACTTCACTCTAATAACTGATATTCCAAGTAATGCAACAGAAATCAGCAAGGGTATGAAAAACATTATCAACCAATGTTAATTAATTGACATTATAAAATAATTCACTCAGTGACTGCAGCATATATATTTTGGGAAAGGAATATTCTACAAGACATATTATTAAAATATATTTTGTAAAACTTTGAATTATGCAAAATGTTTTTTCCACCAAAACCAAATTAGAAATCCACAATAGAAAGAAATATGTTCCAAATATTTGAGTATTAATACACTTTTATTTATTTATTTTATTTATTTATTTATTTTTTTTTCATTTTTCCGAAGCTGGAAACGGGGAGAGACAGTCAGACAGACTCCCGCATGCGCCCGACCGGGATCCACCCGGCACGCCCACCAGGGGCGAAGCTCTGCCCACCAGGGGGGCGATGCTCTGCCCATCCTGGGCGTCGCCATGTTGCGACCAGAGCCACTGTAGCGCCTGAGGCAGAGGCCACAGAGCCATGCCCAGCGCCCGGGCCATCTTTTGCTCCAATGGAGCCTTGGCTGCGGGAGGGGACGAGAGAGACAGAGAGGAAAGCGCGGCGGAGGGGTGGAGAAGCAAATGGGCACTTCTCCTGTGTGCCCTGGCCGGGAATCGAACCCGGGTCCTCCGCACGCTAGGCAGACGCTCTACCGCTGAGCCAACCGGCCAGGGCAATACACTTTTAAATAATCCATGAGTCAAAAAAGAAATAAAGAGGGAAATAAAAATATACAGTGATGGAAAATGATTTAACTCTGGGTGAAGGACAAACAACATGATCAACAGTTCAAAAAAATTATTTTGAGTGAAATGGAAACAAAAAAAAAAACAGATGAAAATTATGGAAGGCAATTAAAGCAATGCTTAGAGGGAAGTTTGTAATGCTAAATGCTTATAACAAACTCTGGCATGTAAAATCAGTTGGTTAGAGCATCATCCCCATATACTAAGGTTGTGAGTTCAATACTGGTCAGGAACACATACTAGAATTAACCAGTGAATGCATAAATAAGTGGATCAACATATCAATGTCTCTCTGTCTCCCTTCCTCTCTCTCTAAAAATGAATATAAATAAATAAATAAATAAATAAATAAATAAATAAATAAATAAATAAATGTTTATAACACAAAATAAGAAAGTTTTTATTCTCTATAATATAAGCTTCCACCTTAAAACACTGGAAGAAAAAAAGTAAACTAAATCCAGAGTAAGCAGAAGAAAGATAATAAATATCAGAGCAGAAAATTGTGTCTACAAATTACTAAACTGCACTCAAGAAGAAATAGAAAATCAGAAAAGAACAGAACAAGAAAGAAATTTAAGTAGTAATTTCAAATCTTTCCACCAACCTCCCATGTCTTCACTGGTGCATTCTATCAAATATTTAAAGAAGCAATACCAATTTTTACAAACTTATAAAATAGATAATAAGAAAACACTTTTCACTTCTTTTTTTTTTTTCAGGCCAGAATTACCCTGACACCAAAGCCAAATGAGAACATCACAAGTAAAGAAAACTATGGATCAATATCCCTCATAAAAAGGGGTACAAAACTCCTTAACAAAGTACTAGCAAAACAAATTCAGTAGCATAGAAAAAGGACTATATACCATTAGTATGTGCAATTTATCTTAGGAATACAAAGTTGGTTTTATATCTAAAAATCAACCAATGTAAATAACCATATGCATAAAATAAAGAACAGAAACCACATGACCATCTCCATAGACAGAGAAAATATATTTGACATACACATTTCTGGTGGAGATATTATAATGCTACCTCTACTTTGAAAAATATTTTGGCAGTTTTCAAATGTCAAATATAATCTTACCACACAGCCTTGTAATTACAAATTCCATTTCTAAAAATTTACACTAGAAAAATAAAAATGTATGTTCATACAAATAATTGCACATGAATGTTCACAGCAGCATTATTCAAAATAATCCCAAACTGGAAACAATCCAAATGCCTATGAATTTCAAAATGTGGTATAACCATATAATTAAAGCTATTCAGCAATAATAAAGGAACAAAATACTGATACATATTACAGCATGAACCACAAAAACATTATACTCAGTGAAAGAAGCAACACAAACACAAAAATCTCATTTGATTCCATTTATGTGAGATGTCCAGAAAAGGCAAATTTATTGAGATAGTGAATTGTGGTTGCCTGGTTTTGTGGGTTAAAGCAAGAATAAGTGCAAACAGGCTTAAGAGAATTTTTTGGAGTGATAAAATGGTCAAAAACTAACTTGTGGGGATGGTTGCCAACTCTATAGTTATAAAAATAATTGTATATGTGCAATGAGTGAATATTATGGCATGTAAATTATACCATAAGAAAGTTACATAAAAAAGAAGTCTCAGTTTCTTATCTGTAAAAAATGGATACATACCAAGTGTGTGTGAATGATAATTCATAGACACTGCTTTGCAGTGCTTCATAGCATAACAATGAGTCAGTATTTTCATCAGTCGTCATCATCATTATCATCTTTATACTGAATGTAACCATCTGTCTTTCAGACCCTGGTTGCTGTACTGTGCTTCAGAAAATACTATCCAAGCCTTGGTAGATTGGCAACATTAAAAATTCATAGTCTGGGCCCTGGCCGGTTGGCTCAGCGGTAGAGCGTTGGCCTGGCGTGCAGGGGACCGGGGTTCGATTCCCGGCCAGGGCACATAGGAGAAGCGCCCATTTGCTTCTCCACCCCCCCTCTCCTACCTCTCTGTCTCTCTTCCCCTCCCGCAGCCAAGGCTCCATTGGAGCAAAGATGGCCCGGGCACTGGGGATGGCTCCTTGGCCTCTGCCCCAGGCACTAGAGTGGCTCTGGTCTCGGCAGAGCGACGCCACGGATGGGCAGAGCATCGCCCCCTGGTGGGCAGAGCGTCGCCCCTGGTGGGCATGCCGGGTGGATCCCGGTCGGGTGCATGCGGGAGTCTGTCTGACTGTCTCTCCCCATTTCCAGCTTCAGAAAGAAAAAAAAAATTCATAGTCTGAATGAGTGATACTTCCTGGCATTTCTGTATCTCTCACCCAGTACATTCTCCCTTTCTCTTCACTAAACTTTTCAAAACTCCATGTGTTTCTTCTCACTCACCTTACATGTGAATGCCACCCACCCTCTACTTTACAGAGAATAGCATTTTTATGAAGGGTTCTCCTTTGATAATATCTCTGCATCTACAATCACCTTTAAATCTTCTTCCTTACCATAAAGTCAGAATGGTTCTCTTCCTTTTCTTGGGAAATTCTTGCTCCTGTGTCCTGGATCAAGTTCTTTGACATACTTAGGGACCCTACTCCAACTTCCATAATTTCTTTGCTATATCTTAAATTTCTCCAAAAGATCCTATGGTTTTGGCATATGACAGATGCTTCTTTTTTATATATTCAACATTTTGTCATTAATAAACAAAACCAAAAAAAACCCCAACAAAAAACATTGGCCAATCCAAAGCTCCTCTTCATTGTTTATCCATTTATGCATTCATTGATGTATCCAACAAATTTTTATTGAATGCCTGATTTGTTCCAGATTCCTTACTATAAGGAATAGGGACATGATGATCAGCAGAAAGAAATGGCCTTTGCTCTTATGGAACTTACCCTATAATAGAGAAACAGTAGTTAAATATAATAAATTATTAGTAAGTACAACAAAGGAAAAATATCAGAGTACTAAAGAACATACATTAGAAGCTCCAGGGACAATTCACTAAAAAAAGTTATATTTAAAAAGAAAGTGAAAGTTGAATAGGGTTTAACAGGCAGTTGGGGATTTAGAAAAGTGGGTGAAGAATCCCCAGCAGAGGAGAATTATATGGTATATAAATAAATATCTTAAGGTTAAAAATATAAGAATTTCTTGGGTTTTGGACTACACAGGTCTAATTTGAATCCAAGCTCTGACACTGACTTTCTGCCCTAGTGTAGTCATGAACATTAAATAATAGAACTCACTGAAGAACTAAGAGGACCCTATAGTCTTACTATACAGCTGAATAATTTAATACTTTATATAAACTCTCTTGTTTCGGTCCTCACAATAGCTCTGTGTATTGTTAACTTCAGTTTGAATCATGGAATCAGAGATTCACAGGGCTTGATTCACCCAGTGACACGGACTATTAAGTGTTAAAACAAATTCTGAACTAAGTCCTTTTGAATAAATGATGTTATAGTTGATTTTGCCATATGGCAAGTGCTCATTATTATGTTTCTTCCTATTTCTTTCTTTTGCTCTTTCCTTTGATCTGACAGAACCATCATCGATTCAATGAACTACATCATATTCACGCAGATTTATTTTCTGGTATATATTTCTTTTCAAGGTTTTTGCTAGGCTATATTTTAATACTATTAAAAGAGGGTTCTGGTTCATTTTTAAATGGCTGAAAGTATTTTCATTTTCTCTTCATTATTGCTATTATTTGATACCACAGCTAGAATGTGACAACAGTTTTAAGCTTTAGCTTCCTTATTTCTAATATAAGTGATCTGCTCTAGATAATAACCATTGTTAATTCTATCTGTAATAAGCTGTGGGTGTATATTTCTAAATTTTCTGTGTAACTTAATTTTCAAAAAATTTTACTTCTTTAGTAAGTAGTAATTACATTTTATGCCTTCCTGAAAATAAGTAAATGATAGTCATTTATATAAATATTTCATCTTGCTTCAAATATTTAATTTGTAAATAAGAAAGTGTTTCTAGTTTGGTTACTTTTTTATGTAGAATAAATTTGTAAATCAAAACATTAGAAATCTATACTATAAGGCATTTAAATTGTCTTAAAGGTTTTAATTAATAAAATTTAATTATATAATGTCATCTGTGATAAATTATACCTGTATATTTTTCAAGTTTCTGTTACACAGGATGTCATTTAATCATATAGTCCCATAATAATGTAATCTTTCAAACTAAGATAAACACCAAACTCACACATCTATTTGCTTTATTTATGATACTCATAAGATAGTATGATTATGGATTGTGCAGAGAGTAATTTATATGTCGCTAATGCCAAAATCTATAAAGCATTAGATATAAAGTAAAAGTATATTATAAGGCAATATTGAAACAGTGAAATAGATAACAGGAATTACAGACAACTTCAGGTAGATTTTTCTGTTTTCTTACTATCTAACTTAAACTTGTAACAAAATCTTCGGAGTCAGTGTCCAATGAAACTCTTGTACTAAATGTTGAATACAGTAGTAGTGGGGTTTTTTTTTATTCAGTAATAGGAGGGGAGGCAGAGAGACAGACTCCAACATGTGCCCCAATGAGGATCCACCTGGAAATCCCACTAGGGGGCGATGCTCTGCTCATCTGTGGTGTTGCTCTGTTGCTCAGCAACTGTGCTCTTCTTAGTGCTTGAGGCAGAGGCCATGGAACCATCCTCAGTCCCCAGGGCCAACTTGCTCTAATAGAGCTATGGCTACAGGAGGGGGGAAGAGAGAAAGAGAAGTGAGAGCAGGAGGGGTAGAGAAGCAAATGGGCACTTCTTCTATGTGTCCTGACGAGAAACTGAACCCAGGATATCCACATGCTGGGTCACGGGCCAATGCTGTACCACTGAGCCAAATGGCCAGGGCCAGAAGTAGTTGTTTCTTTACAGAAAATATGCCTTCTGGAAACTTCTATAATACATGTCATCTTCAGAGAATAAAAAGCACATTTGTTATCCTAGTTCAGAGATAATTGCTTGTCATTAGGTTGGTGGAATGTAAATTTTCCTCATTTTTGTCAGCTAGTGTGTCAACTTCCTAAACTCAATCTCCATCTGCCCCTCCAATGACAAGCTGAATATCATTTTGCCTTTCACCAAAATGATAATGACTCATAAATGTACATTTCATTGAAATCACACGTGTGGAAACATTTAATAGCTTTTTCTCCCCTAAGAATAGGGAAATCAAATGGGTTGATATTGGATCAGCAACATTATAAAAATATTCCATCCAAACTCATTTGCTTTCCTTGTTAAAATGGTGTAAATATATTATTGACTATTTTTCCTTTTTTTCTTCTCTCTCTCTCACTCTCTGCAAGAATTATGTATCTGGCTGTCAGGGATTTAGACATAATAGTGTCATGGAAAGGCTACTTACTATGCCTTCCTCTAGGATGGGGGAGGGAGTGGTGAGAATAGCCACCTGCATTTGCCCTTGTGCCAGGATTCATGTCTCTAAGCCCAGAAACCACATTTTAGCATCAAAGATGGTGACTTCAATTAAAGGGAAAAGCCTTAATAAAATAGCTGTTAATTCCAAAGTACCTACTTTTTGTTTTGCTAACATTCACCAAAATCCATGATTTGCCAAGCTCTGTTTTAAGCTTTTTAACATATTAACTCATTTTAATCCTCATAAGAACACTTTGAGGCAGACAACAGTTATGATACTCATTTTACACATGAGAAAACTGAGGAACATCAAAGTCTTATACTCACTCATACACAGCTGGTGAGGCATGAGGCCAGGATTTGAACCCAGGCAGTCTCGTTGGGTAGAATCTACCCTCTTAATCACGATATGCTTTTATCTTCTATCATGTTACCTTATTCAGTCTGAAGAAAAACCTAGTTAGGCAGGATGAGAAAACTGATGCTCAACAAGTTAGACAATGTGCTCAAGTGCACACAATTAATGCAACTAATAAGTAACAAAGCAGTGCCTGGCTGGTGCCAGAGCACATTACTTAGAATGCTTTGTGACAGCCTATGATTTGCCACCCACCCATCCATGCTCTGCAAGGTGTTGTCCTACTTCAAGGGGCAAGGTAGGAAAACCTCACAGTACTAATACTGCTGCATCCCATCCCATTCCAACCCACACTCACTGCTGTGCCGTGCCTGTTCTGGGCGGAAAGGAAGACAATAGAGGGAGCTGAGCACAGACCCTCTTTTTCTTGTGGGAGGTACATCTGGTATTACCCACATTCACCCTGTTCATCTGCCTTTTGCAAAAAAAGAAAAAAAAAAGCCAAATACACACTGTTTTTCTTATAAAGATATGAGATCCTGATACATTAGTCTTACATTTACCCTTGAGAATAAGAATTCTTGCTGATGAGAAGTACTCTATAAAATATGGATACCATGTCTCAAGTATTTAAGGATAAAGTGATAAACATGCAGATGGGGCTACTAATGAACATCAATTGCTTTAAATTAGATTTTATTGTGCAGTGGGTAAATTGGAATGTACACATTTGCATTGGTAATAGAAAATTAATTTAATGCCTTCAGGAAGCAAAATATCACTTGATGTGCAAAAACCCTGTTTTGGGGGTTTCTTTTGTTTTTATGTTTTGGGTTTTTGTTTTGATTTAGTGTAAACTAAAAAGGATATTTGAAGGGCACTGTGCATTAAGATAAAAAGAATATAATATAATAAAGTTTGCTGGAGGCACACATATATGGCTACTGAATTTGCCTAAGCCAAAAAAAGGTCCCAGATGCTGACTAGTATAATGTTACATGTGTAGCGCCCTGTGTTGCCAATGTGATGGTTATGTATGGATACACTGTAAATTAGATTACATGGACCCTCAGGAGGTTATTATATCCTTCCTCCTCCCTCCAGGGAGGACATGTTGTCTCAAAATCTTCCAGAACTGATTGTTGCCTAACCAAGTCTCATAAATGCTTGGAGGGTTAATGTGGCTTTACCTTCCTCAGTGGCCCATTTCTAGCCATGACCCATCTGGACTCACTTGGAAGAAGCCCTTCCCTGGCCTCTCTCGGTCTCTCCAGAAAGGGTTTAAACCTGTATCTTCTCATTTAGTTTCTGAGGAGTTGGTAACCAAAAGGTATGCAAGATTTCATTGTTCAACTTTATTATATCTGGATAGAGGTAACCATTTTTCTTCTCTATTTTTTTATTTAAGGTAAGATTTTTTTTTTAGATTTTATTTATTCATTTTTAGAGAAAGAGGAGAGAAAAGAGAGGGAGGAGCAAGAAGCACCAACTCCTATATGTGCCTTGACCAGGCAAACCCAGAATTTTGAACTGGCGACCTCAGCACTCCAGGTCAATGCTCTATCCACTGCGCCACCACAAGTCAACCCCATTTTTCTTTTCTTTAGCATTTTTTTTTAATTTTTATATCATTATTTTGTTCTGGATTTTACTCTGAAAGAGATAGTATTTAAAAATGTAAAAGTTCTTGGCCCTGGCCGGTTGGCTCAGTGGTGGAGCGTCGGCCTGGCATGCAGAAGTCCCAGGTTTGATTCCCGGCCAGGGCACACAGGAGAGGCGCCCATCTGCTTCTCCACCCCTCCCCCTCTCCTTCCTCTCTGTCTTCCTCTTCCCCTCCTGCAGCCAAGGCTCCATTAGAGCAAGGATGGCCTGGGCGCTGGGGATGGCTCTGTGGCCTCTGCCTCAGGCGCTAGAGTGGCTTTGGTCGCGACATAGCAACGCCCAGGATAGGCAGAGCATCGCCCCCTGGTGGGCAGAGCGTGGCCCCCTGGTGGGCGTGCCGGGTGGATCCCGGTTGGGCGCATGAGTCTGACTGTCTCTCCTCGTTTCTAGCTTCAGAAAAATACAAAAAAAAAAAAAATGTAAACGTTCTCTAAGAAGAGAGGTACATAATAAAGACTGTATGACCTAAGGTAAAAGTGGTAGGACATTGTCATCATAGCTGCTAGATTTCCTTAGAAATCTGCTGTTCCTTAAGACAGGAAAGAATGGGAGAGAAGTGGGTTTGGGAGGAGGAGTAGAAAATTGAGGCTTAGGTAGCATAGAACACACTGGTGCAGAGTTGAAGAAACAAATTGAGGCTAGAGATTTAAATTTGAGAGCCATAACTTTATAGATTACTTTCACAGCCACGGAATTACATTAGATCATCTAAGGAGTAAATGTAGGAAGTGAAGTTAATATAGAATGAACTGAGACTCAGGCATTTTAGCATTTTCAGACCTGAAAAGAGGAGAATGAACTAGCAAAGAAGACTCAAAAGAAGCAAGGCCAGAGATGAAATAGAAAAGTTAGGAGAATGTGGTATCCTGGAAACCAAATTAAAAAAAAAATTAAAAAATGCTTTAAGAAGATGGGAGCAGCCAGTTGTGTTTAATGCTGCCTTAGAGGTCAAGTAAAGAGGAGGTCCCTGTTGACCTCCGTGAAGTCATTTTTGGTGGTATAGTAGGAACAGAGTCTATTTAAGTAGATTCAAGAGACAATGGCAGATGAAAAGCAGAGTTAGTGAACAGAGGCATTCTTCTCATGGAGTTTAATATAAAGAGGAACACAGAACAGGGTAATAGTAGAGGGAAATGTGAGATGAAGAGTAAAATGTTCTAAGGTATGAGATGTTATAGCAAAATGTGTACTAGTAGAAGTGATTCAATAGAAGAAAGAAATGATGATGCTAGAGAGAAGTGCCAAGGAAGGGATATTATTCAGTTCACAAATGGAGTGTTGATTCTAGATTGATCCAGGGAGAGTTCATCTATGGTTGTTGGGTGGAAATTAGGTAGATGAGTACATATGGAAAAGGTTTAGAAATTTAGTTCTTTAAATAAAATATTAAACTCTTCTCTTTATATATTTGAATCAAATTTTGTTTCAGGTAATCAGATATTTTCTTAGGCCTTGGAACAACCCATTGGTTCCTGGAAGAGGGCACCTATGGTGCCAAATTGATAATGAGCAGGTAACAAATAAAAAATATGTTTTTGTGCAGCCAAAGATTTTGTAAGTGCTTTCTGTCTATTTGGGGGTCCACCACTGATGCTCCACTCTGGCTGTTCCTTGTCCATGCCTTCTGATATCTTGGATCAGAGAGCCCCAGTGCAACAGGAACAGGCTGTGAACTTTAGGAGGAGTTTACTTAGGGGTAGTGAAAGTACCAGCAGAGAGTAGCTTATAACGATGAGTAGAAGGGACCCCCTCCATCCAAATATGACTTTAAGAGCATCTCTACTGGGCCAACTCTCTTCTTGCTTTTGCCTAGGCTGAGGGGATCTAGCTCAGCTCATTACAAGGTGTGCCCCAAGCATTTTCAGAGCTTTGAGTCCAGCCCTGAATACCATTATCCACTCTCATGAAGAGAAGGAAGGCTCTTCATGTTTATATATTTCAAGGACTGCTCATTTCCTGCACCAGGATTTACCCTCTTCCCAAGATGATTGACAATGACAGTTTCTTTCAACTGAATCTATGTTGAACTGCAAGTATGTCTTAGATTCATATTCTTGACAGGACCATTGTCCTGCAGACGGGGTGGCTTAAACAAGAGAATTTTATTGCCGATGTGTTTTGGTATTAGTTTTGTAAATCTTTTGCTTTGTAGACATTATGTGGCAAGTTTAATCTAGAAACTCATATTCTTTATTTCAGGGGTATTTTCTATTGATTCTTTGAACTCCTCCACCCTATATTCCACCTATGTTTCTCAAGAATTCTTGTCAGTTGTGGAGTCTCCTAAGGCTTTCTGGGTGAATCCTCTGGTTTACTTATATTTTCTCTTGTGTTTTTTGTTTCTTGAACTTTTGTTTCAGTTCCTGGAAGATTTGTTCAATTGATCTGGTGTCTTCTAACTTTACTATTTAATATTTTACATTTCTGATATTAAAATTATAGTATCTAATAAAGTATTATTTCTTCTAATAGCATCCAACTTTTGTTTCATGACCACAATGTTTCCTCATCTCTGAGAATTTTTTAATTAGTTGTCTTAAAACTTTCTGTATTATCAATTTTTCTTCTAAGTGCTTTTTTTCAAAGATAAATTCAGTTTGTTTTTACCTCTCTCTTTTATGTGGGAAGGTTTTTTCAAATTTCTGAATATTTATTTACAGATTAATAGTGAGGTATTAAAAACTTATAAGGTGATCACTAATGAGTCAGTTTTTTTTTTTTTTAAATATAGGTGGTCATTTTTCTCTGATATAAAACCCTCTAAGTTTCTCCTGGAGTGTCTGAGCCAGGCTGCTAGCATTGTGGGAGTTGAGTGGGGAAGAAATAACAGACCTTCACTTATTCGTGTACATCCTCCATTGAGCATCTCCTACATGGCCCCAAATGCACTCGTTACTGAGTTTACATATCCTGATTTAGTCTCAGCAGAAATAAACATTCCTACCTTGGGATGGAGAAGAGCACATGGCACCTCCAATTTCTGACTTTTTTGTGGTTCAGGAGTGCTCACCTGCTGACTTTTTCTTGGCCTGGCCCCATCCCTAGTCCTCCCTCCCACATGTGACAGACCTGTGTTTTAGCTCTGCTTTCAAAAATTGTGGTGATGTGTCTTTAACTTTTGGTTATTCTCCTATTCCCAAGAGAATTATTTTCTCTAAATCTTTACATTATCTTTCCTCTGTGTGTGTATGCATCCAAATTTCCTAGAAGTGCACCATCGTATTGGATTAAAGCCTACTTCATTTTAATTGAATTACCTCCTTAAAGATTCTGTCTCCAAATACAGTCATATTTTAAACTACTGGGGATTAGGAATTAAAATTATGAACTTGGGGACAAAATTCAACCCATAACTGGCTCTATGGAGGCAAAGCTTTTTGAACCAAAATCCAACTCTCAAGGTTCAAACACTGATATGCCCAGTACAATGCTCAATTCTATTATAGTTACATTAAACAAATATATACTTACTGAATTAAATGAAGTTGAGTTGAATTATCCAAAATATGAATCCTTCATATCAATTCAAGGTAGTCCAAGGATGAATAAATTTTACTGATAGATGGCTTTACAATTCCCATTCTACCCCCAAGATATACAATGTTTTTGAAGTCCCCACTCCCAGATTATGGTTACCCACCTCAATGTTTTTGAGGTCTAAGTCATAATTTACTAAATTAATTTTTATTGTGTTCTTCAGAAAAAAATAAGAAAAGTTACTGAGTCTTGTGAGTCAAGATGAATCACACCTTCTGCTCCCTGTCATCTGTAAGATTCATTATTTTGTCAGAGGAGTAATTTAAACGGCTGTGATTTGTTCCTCAAAGAGTTATTTTGGTTCTTTCAGCACCCTCTTCTTGGGTTGGGTGTGGCAATCAGCAGATTTTCTTAGAAAATCTTTCCAAGTGAACTAGAAATGGGAGGGGGTTCAAAATTATAGTAAGTAAGGAAAAATTGGCTTTATATTTGCCAGCTTTTGTCACATATCATATCACGGTGCATGTAGCAAATCTCTGAGGTAGAGCAGATCTCTGAGGTCATCTCTGTGGGTGACTGGGGAAAATTTAAAATCAAAAGAAAAAGGTTGCTTACCACATAACTGGGTCTTAGATTTCATTAAATGAAGGCAAAGTACAAGAACATCTGTGTTGTTTTTTCAGAGTCAGAATTTTCTGCATTAAAATAGGTTGTTTAGGTTGATTTGCATCTTGATAGAATATATATTCTCTATGTCAATAAAGATAAAATAAAATGCAAGACAAGAAATACCATTAAAAGGGGAAGTTAATGAGTCAGAATTCTGTTGATTACCTTTTGGCTGACTTTGTGTTTCCCCCACTTTGGCCAGTGGATGTGACATCTAGCTGGATTGAAAGCCTCTACTAAGCAGAATGTAATTGTCTGGTTTTTCTACAATGATCATAAGTGCTTCTCAACATTTTAAATTTCATTTAGGTGTGTGTGTGTATGTGTATACATATATTGTACACAGCTATTTCACACTTTTTTATTCAAGACAAATTAAAGGGGAGGTTATATATCATTTTCATACCCTGTGCTGTATTCCATATTAAAAGAGATTTATTTTCAGGATATTATTAGCAACTCTGTGCCACTTTGCACTCAATTTTCTTATATGTCTTATGACACTGTGTTGTAAATATTTGATTATGTCTCTTTTCACTCCTTGAGAACTTGAGTTATACTAGACTAACAAATATTATTTCAAATTTAAGTGACTGTACTTAATCAAAACATTTGGATGTTTGGAGTTGTTTGGATTCAGATTTTGATTTACCTTATAAGCTGTACTTACTAATTACCACACTATCAATTTTATCATTTATTTATTTTTCTTATCAACTTAGTTATTTGTGCAACTGTCACAACTTTTTTAAAGCATGACTTTATATTATTTCTTTTATATTCCCCATGCCCAGTAAAACTTTACCTACTGAAGTTGTTTTATTCCTCTTCTGTGTTGAATCTATCCTTTGTTCCTGTGTAATTATGTTTAGAGATTTCTAGGAGCACAATGATTCTTTGATTCATGCTGTATTATCAGGGGAACTCCAGCCATAAATTGGACAAATGGAATAAAATGAGTTTACTCCAGAGGCCACTGGTGACTCTTAGAGAACAGACTGCAGGGGATGGTGCCTAGATCCTAGAGCTGCAATACCTGGGTTTTAGATAAGATACAAAAGAGACTTCATAATAACAAATTTTATTCATTAGGCTAAAGTGCTTAAGGTGAATTCATGGTGAAAACCTCATTAAAGGCTAATAATGAAAAAGGCTCTTATATTACCATTTTAAAATAAGTGATGAATTTATTTCTTTTATCTTGATCATGATGGAACCTTAATTATTCGATGGGTTTTTCCCATGTCTTCTGTTAGTACTAAATGAAAATAATTCCCAAAAAGCACCTTAGTAACATTGTTTAAAGAAATCCTTGACAAGCTTTCAGAAGCAACTTTGGGTATTTCTTTATTAAAATTTTTGATTTACTGTGTTAACATGGCTTCAAGTGTTCCACTCATTATAACACTGTCAAATCCCCAAAACATGCCCCCATTACATTTCCTTTGCCCTCCTCTTCCTACATACCCCCCCTTTCCTCTGGGACTTGCTGTTTTGTCATTTGTATTTGTCTGTTATACAGTGTGTCCGTAAAGTCATGGTGCACTTTTGACCGGCCACAGGAAAGCAACAAAAGACGGTAGAAATGTGAAATCTCCACCAAATAAAAGGAAAACCCTCCCAGTCTCAGCAGGATGATGTGGCAGCTTGTGCGCATGCACAGATGATGATGTAACACCATGTATACAGCGGAGCAGCCCACGGCCATGCCAGTCAAGATGTGGACTGTACAGAGGAAAGTTCAGTGTGTTCTGTGGCTCGCTAAATTCGAATCTGTGACCAAAGTGCAACGTGAATATCAGCGTGTTTATAACGAAGCGACAGCACATAGGAATAACATTACTCAGTGGGATAAGCAGTTAAAGGAAACCGGCAGTTTGGTGGAGAAACCCCATTCTGGTAGGCCACCAGTCAGTGATGAGTCTGTAGAAGCTATATGGGATAGCTACCTAAGAAGCCCTAAAAAATCTGTGAGTGAGCCCACATCGAACTGCACTGAATAGGTATGAAACTGGGAGTTTTCCTTTTATTTGGTGCAGATTTCACATTACTATCGTCTTTTGTTGCTTTCCTGTGACTGGTCAAAAGTGCACCATGACTTTACGGACACGCTGTATATATAATTTGGATAATCCTTTCACCTTTTCTGATCCATCCCCTCATCCCTATGCCCTCTGACAGCTGCCCTCTGCTCCCCATGACTTCGCCTCTGCCTCTATTCAGTTTCTCAGTGCACCATGTTCATTAGATTCCACATGAGTGAGAGCATATATCTGTCTTTCTCTGCCTGACTTATTTGACTTTGAATAATCATCTCTAGATCCATCCATGCTGTTACAAAAGGTAAGATTTCCTTGTTTTTCATGGCCACATATTATTTCATTGTGTATATGTACCACAGCTTTTATATCTACTCTTCCACTATTGGACACTTAGGCTGTTTCCAGATCCCGGCTACCATAAACAATGTTGCAATAAACATGGAGGTGCGTATCTTCTTTTGAATCAGTATTTGGGATTCTTAGGGTGTGTTTCTAAAAGTGGAATAGCTGGGTCAAAAGGCAGTTCCATTTTTAATTTTTTGAGGAAACGCCATACTGCTTTCCACAGTGGCTGCACCAGTCTGCATTCCCACCAGCAGTTCAGGAAGGCTCCCTTTTCTCCACACCCTCACCAGCATTTGTTGTCTGTTAATTTGCTAATGAGAGCCATTCTGTCAAGTGTGAGGTGATATCTCAGTGTGGTTTTAATTTACATTTATCTGCTGATTAGTGACATTGAACATTTTTCCATATACCTATTTGCCATCAGTATGTCCTTTTTGAAGAAGTGTCTATTCAGTTCCTTTGCTCATTTTTTAATTGGATTGTTTACCTTTCTGGTGTTTGGTTTTAGATGTTCTTTATAAATTTTGGTTATTAACCACTTATCAGATGCATAAGCAAATTTTTTCTCCCATTGAGTGGAATATCTTTTTATTTTGTTAATGTTGTCTTTTGCTGTGCAAAAGCTTTTTATTTTGATATAGTCTCCCATTTCTTTATTTCACTTGATCATGGAAATATATCAGCAAAAATATTGCTGAGAGATATCAGAGTTTACTGCCTATGTTTTCTTCCATATGGTTTTGTGACTTACATTTAAGTCTTTCATCTATTTTGAGTTTGTTTTTGTGAATGGTGTAAGCTGGTAGTCTAGTTTCATTTTTTTGCATGTACATGTTTAGTCTTCCCAACACTATTTATTAAAGAGATTTTCTTTACTCCATTATATACTCTTATCTCCTTTGTCAAATATCAATTGACTGTTAAGGTGTGGGATTATTTCTGGGTTCTCTGTTCTGTTCCATTGATCTGTATGCCTGTTCTTATGCCAGTATGAAGCTGTTTTGATTACAATGGCCTTGTAGTATAACTTGATATCAAGAAGTATGATACCCCCTCTTTGTTCTTCATTTTCAAGATTTGCTTAGACTACTGTGTTCTTTTTTGGTTCCATATAAATTATTGGAATATATGTTCTAGATTTGTGAAGTATGCCATTGATATTTTAATAGGAATTGCATTGAAGCTATAGATTGCTGTGGGTCATATGGACATTTTAGTGATGTCAATTCCTCCTATCTCTGAAAATGGTATATGCATATCTTCCTTGATTTTTTTTCAATGTCTTATACTTTTTCAAGTACAAGTATTTTACCTCCTTGGTTAAATTTATTCCTAGGTACTTTAGGTTTTTATTGTTGCAATAGTGAAGGGCATTGGTTCCTTAATTTCTCTTTCTGACAGTTTATTGTTGGTATATAAAAATGCCACTTGTTTCTGAATATTAATTTTATACCCTGCCACCTTGTTGAATTTATTTACCAGGTACAGTAGTTTTTTGCCTGAAAGTTTAAGGATTTCTATGTACTGTGTGCATCATCAGCATAAAATAGAGTTTTACTTTTTCTTTTCCAATTTAACAGCCTTTTATTTCTTCTTCTTGTCCAATTTCTGTGGCTAGGACTTCCAGAACTATGTTGAATGAAGTAGTAAAAGGGGGCACCCCTGTCTTGTTCCTGATATTAAGGAGATTAATTTTAATTTTTACCCATTGAGTATGATGTTGGCTTTTGGTTTGGTCATATATGGCCTTTATTATATTGAGGTATGCTCTTTGTATTCCGATTTTGCTAAGAGTTTTGATCACAAGTGGGTGCTAGATTTATCAAACACTTTTTCTTCATCTATTGATATAATCATGTGATTTTTATCCTTCATTTTGTTTATGTGATGAATCACGTTTATTGATTTGTGATTACTGTGCCAGCCTTACCTCCCTGAAATAAATCCAACTTGATTATGATGTATGATCTTTTTCATGTATTCCTGGATCTGGTTTGTTAATATTTTGTTGAGAATTTTAGCATATATGTTCATCAGGGACATTGGCCTATAGTTTTCTTTCTTTTTAGTGTCTTTATCTGGTTTTGGAATGAGGGTAATGCTTGCCTCATAAAATGAGCTTGGAATTCTTCCCCCCTCTTGAATATTTTGGAACAGTTTGAGAAGGATAGGTGTTCTTCTTTGAATGTTTGGTAAAATTCACTAGTGAAGTCATCCAGTCCAGGACTTTTGTTTGCTGGGAATTTTTTATAACTGTTTCAGTTTCCTTTGTTATAATTAGTCAGTATACTTTTCTGGTTCTTCTAGATTTACTTTTGGAAGATTGTATGTTCTAGGAATTTGTTCATTTTGCCCAGGTTGTCTAATTTTTTGTGATAAAGTTCCTCATAGTATTTTCTTACAATCCTTTGTATTTCTGTGATGTCAGCTGTTACTTCTCTTATTTAATTTTTAAGTTTATTTATTTGGGTCCTCTCTCTTTTTTTCTTTATGGGTTAAAGGTTTAGTAATCTTGTTTTCCTTTTCAAAGAACCAGTTCTTCTTTCATTGACCTTTAGTATTATATTTTTACCCTCTAAGTCATTTATTTTTGCTCTGATCTTTATTATTTCCTTCTTTCTAATTCCTGTGATCAGTGTTTGCTGTTCTTTTTCTAGTTCTTTGGGGTGCAGAGTTAGATTATTTATTTGAGCTATTTCTTGCTTCTTATGGTATAACTGTAATGCTATGAACTTCCCTATCAGTACTTCTTTTGCTGTGTCCAATAGATTTGGGGGTTTTGCTTGTTCACTTTCATTTGTGTCAAGGAAATTTTTGATTTCTTCTTTGGTTTCATTGTTAATCAATTCATTATTTAATAACATACTATTTAGCTTCCAAGTGTTTGAATGTTTTTCAGTTTTTCTATTGTAGCTGATTTCTAGTTTCATGCCATTGTGGTCAGAGAAGATATTTGATATGATTTCCAGGTGATCTAATATGTCATTTAAGGCTGCTGTTTCTATGTTAATTTTCTGTCTAAAGAACCTATCCATTTATGTTAGTGGGGTATTAAAATCTTCTACTATTATAGTATTGCTGTCAATCTTGCTCTTTATGTCCATCAAAATCTGCTTTATATATTTAGATGCTCCTATATTGGGTGCCTAAATATTTATAATGGTTATATCTTCTTGTTGGGTTGCTCCTTTAATCATTATGCAATGACCTTCTTTACCCCTTACTATAGTATTAGTTTTAAAGGCTATTTGTCAGATAAAAGTATTGCTACCTCAGCTTTTTATTCATTTTCATCCCTTCTCTTTCAGTCTATGTGTATTTCCTTTCAATTTTAAATGATAGCTTTGCCAAATAGAGTAGTCTTGGTTTAGATTCTTGTTTTGTATCACTTTGAGTATTTCTTGCCAATCCCTTCTGGCCTGAAGTGTTTCTGTTGATAAGTCAGATTTCAACCTTCTGAAACCTCATCTGTAGGTAATTAACTGCTTTTCTCCTGCAGCCTTAAGTACTCTTTCTTCATCTCTTAATTTTGGTATTTTAATTATAATGTGTCTTGGTGTAGGCCACGTTGGGTTTATCTTCAATGGGATTGTTTGTGCTTCTTGAACTTGTGTGAGTTTTTCCTTCATCAATTTAGAAAAATATTCAGCTATGATTTCTTTAAACAAGTTCTCTATCCCTTGTTCATTCTTGTCTCCTTCAGGAGTCCCTACGATGCAGATGTGTTTCTCTTCATGTTATCACAGAGGTTTCTTAGTGTTTCCTCAGTCTTTTTGAGCCTCTTTTGTTTTTGCTGCTCTGTTTCTGTGCTTATGTTTTTCTTGTCTTCTAAATCACTGATTCAAACTCTGGTTCATCCAGCCTGATGTTGACTTTGTGTAGTGCACTCTTTATTTCTGATGTTGTATTTTTTCATTTCTCACTGGTTCTTTTTTATAACTTCGGTGTCTTTTTTGATGCTTGCAGTCTTTTTGTTTAAGTTCTCATTGTGATCATCTATTGTTTCTTTAAGATCCTTGAGCATCCTAATAACCATTATTTTAAACTCTGCATCTGGTAGTTTGGTTACCCCCATTTCATTTATTTTTTTTCTGGGACTTTCTCTTGTTGATTCATTTGAGTCATATTTCTTTGCCCATTTTGACTGTGTATTAGGTAGCTCTGCTGTGACTTTGAAATTTGTTGTGGCATCTTTCTGAGGAAAATGGGCACAGTGGTCCTGACCTCCAGGCTACCTGAATTTCTTTCTCTGGGAATGCTTCTTGAGGGTAGTATTTACCCTCCTGTTGTATGTGAGTATTGAATGAAGTTGGCCCTTTTGTGAGTGGGATTTTCCTTCAGGCTGTCTGACTCTAAGGATCAACCATTATTGTGTGTATTAGACACTGTACAGGGTCTGTCCTGATGGGTATATTCATTGTCTGCCATGTCTGGTGCCTGTTGGACTCTGCTTGTGTAGCTAGCTGAGTCTAGTGTTGATGCAATTTGCCACTTACTACTGGTTGTGTTGGTCCTGGGTCCTCTTGGGTTGGCATCAGCAGTTGTTTATAACCAGCCATGGACTTCCTGTCTGGAGCAACTACTCTGTCCACTGTTTGTGTCTGTGTTTTCTGTACCTGGGTAGTGTGGGAGGGGTCAAGCTGTGCATAAGGACCAGCTTCCTCCTGCTTAGAGCTGACAGCAGTTCTGTAAAAGCCTCAAGCTCCATAAAATTTGCCTCCACTTTTCTGCTGCTCCACCTCCTCTCTTTTATGTGGAGAGACTGTAGTGTGGATTCAGACTGGCCTCTACCAGTTTCAAACTTGGTGGGTTAAGGAAGCTAAAGTTGGGAATACAACATTAATGGTACTTCCTACTTCAGCGGTCTCTTGGTCAGGACCTCAGTATGGGAAAAGTGGCCCTTACTCCAGAGCTTAATCCTTCAGACACTGCTAGATACTCTACTTCTGTTTTTCCTCAATGAGGTGAGCAGTAGGTTCAGATTGGGTAGCACCGACAATTGCCTCTGCACAAGTTTTTCCAGCAAGGGAGTTCCTGGTCTGAGGGAAGAAGACTGAGAGATTCCTCCTCTTCAGTTGACTGTGCTCCCACAGAAAGTGGCCAAGCTCTTGACTGGACCTAACAATCGCTCCATGGAACCTGCACCTTGAATTTCTGTGCTCCAATTCTCTTTCCCTTCTCCCTGTAGAACCTATCCCTGCAGGACAGGATATCCAGGACCTGGGCTGGCTGACTATGGAGCTTCACCATGTCCAATACATGCAAACCACTGTGCAGGTGCTGACCACAGAAAGCAGAACTCGCCTCAGCTGTCCCAGTGTCTAATGAGCTCTCCCTTATGACATGCTACCAGCAATGGTGGTTAGGTCCTGAACCAATGATCTCCGCAGTTGGTCACTGGATGTGTTGGACCTCGGCCTCCCTGGAAAAAAGCTGGCACAGACCAGTGGAGGACACTGCCCATGACCAGCTCTCAGCAACTTTCTTGGAGCTACAAGCAATCCAAAGTCTGTGGCTGCCTCTGCCTGGTCCAGGTGCACATGGGAATACCAAGCCACACACCCTGGTTGGCTTTTGCCCACATTGGGTCTGCAGGCAAGTCAGAAAAAGGCCCAAGTCTGCCTGAAGTCCATCTCCTACTGCCATGATGGTGAACCTATGACAGGTGTGTCAGCACTGACACATGTAGCCATTTTTGATGACACGCAGCCGCATGCGACTACATACCAGAGGAGTGTGGGGCTGCATGCTGAGAAGGAAGTTTCATCCTCAGCTCCTACATGGCCAGGTGCAGTAGCCAAGGATGAAACATTTGCTGTAGTGTAGACACTCTGTGCTGGAGGTCTGTAAGCCAAAACAACAGAACTCTGGCACAGAGTGTCTAGTTCTGGGACTTCCGGTTAGGCCATTAGGGGATCTTTGACCTCACTTCCAGCCGGCGGAGCAGGGAGCAGAAGAATGCTGTGGGGGACGCATCTCTGGGGGCCTGTGATCGCCATTACCAGCAACCACATAACCACAGCAACCATCATCCAATCTACTGTTCTGGGGTGTCGTGTATTTCTAATTGACCATCATTACTGAGATAAGTGAGGGGGAGACTGGGAGAGGCAAGGCCTGTGCTATGGGTGCCATTTCCTGCCATTAGAAATAGTGGCAGCCATCTTAATTTACATAAGATGCAACTTGCAGAATTTCAAGACAGCATCTGGGCTCAGGTGTTTATCGACTTGAGGTCAAAGCTTGAGAATCTGGAAAGGTGCCGCTCGGAGAATCAAGAGAGTGACACTACAAACAGGAAATTTGGAGTGCCTGGAACTGATTACCAGACACTTTAAGCATCCTGAAAAATATAGCAATGGCTTTACTCACAATTTTTCCCTATATGTACTTTTGTGAGACCTTATTCTCAGTGTTAAATAATATCAAAACCAACAAAAAGAAACAGATTGACAGATGAAGTTAGTAGCGCTTGCTTGGGCTTGAAGTGTAGAAAATACCAACCTTCAATTGAAAATTTAGCCAATGAAATTCAGCAACAAAAAAGTCACTAATAGGCAGGTTAGTTAAAGAATTCCCCTCCCCCTCACTTATTTTAGTTCATGGCACCCCACATAAGTTAAATAATATCAAGACCAACAAAAGAAACTGACTGACAGATGAACAAAGAAGTCACTAAGCAGGTAAGTTAAATAATTAGTTTTTAGTTTATTAAATACAGTTATATATTACAATTGTACATTTTTGTTATTTAAACTATAAATATCGCAAAATTATGGGTTTTTTTCTCGAAGTGACACACCATCCGAGTTATGCTCAGTTTTTCGGTGAATTTTGACACACCAAGCTCAAAAGATTGCCCATCACTGTCCTACTGCCTCTGTCTGCTGGATGCTTTTTGGGCTCAACCAGTGGAAAAAACTCCTCTGGTAGAGTCTAGAGCCTGGGGCAATTCAGGAATTAGGAAAGGTGGTGGTTGTGGCTCCCACCCCTCAGCCCCAGGTGTCAGTCTGTCCTGACTTTTTTCACAGACCTCAATAAAATGTGGCCAGGAGTCCAGTGGGTATGGCCTCTGAAACCCAGAAATGTTGTCTGTCCCTAGTCAGGACAGTTTCTACTGAATTTCCTGTGAGGTGGAAACACCAGTCATAATCTTAGGAGCATGTGAGGGAAATCTCTGGCCTGAACAACAGAAAAATGAGTCACTGACGCACCCCTTGCTTCCTGGATTACTTTTCAGAGTGCCCTGGCCTCCATAGGGTGGGGCAGGACATATTCCTGAGGGCAGAGAAGAGGTTTTCTCCCAGGATGATGCCACAAGGAGGGGACTGCTCCACCCAAAAAAGGTGGTGACTGCAGCTACCAACTTTGCACTTTCTCGTGCAACTTTAGTCCTCTTAGCTCTCCCTATGTCGGAGCGCCAGGTAAGTGGCTGTGAATGAGATTTTCTGTGCAGGCCCTTTAAGACAGAGTATGTGTCTCAGAATGCTCAGTCTCTTTCTCACAGACAGAAACTTGGCTCTTTTCACCACCAAATGCTGTCTGGGCATCTCTTCTAGGCTCTGGGGCTCTAGGCTGTGGCTCCGGGCCTGGGGGTGAGTACCCACACCTCTCAGGGTGACCCTCCCCACAGTGAGAGTCCCTCCGGACCCTCAGCCATTGCTAGCTCCTGGGAACGGAGCAGCCCTTTTTGTGTCTCTGCCATTCCTACCAGTGTTGATGTGGCTCTGTAACTTCTTGGTTACATACCCCTCTTTAGTCCCAAGATGGTTTTTCAAGATGATTGTTCTTAAATTAATTGTAATCCACTTTGGTCCTGGGAGATGGCAGTTGAGATGTCCGCCTACTGCATTGCCATCTTAGAATCACCTCCCATTACTTTTTTTTAAATTTTATTTATTCATTTTAGAGAGAGGAGACAGAGAGAGAGAGAGAGAGAGAGAGAGAAGGAGGAGGAGCAGGAAGCATCAACTACTATATGTACCTTGACCAGGCAAAACCCAGGGTTTCGAACCAGCAACCTCAGCTTTCCAGGTCGATGCTTTTACCTACTGCACCACCACAGGTCAGGCCTGTCACTTTTTAGAAACAAAAAATTCAATTACCTTTAAGGTGTCTCTGTGAGGCTATTTTCTTTGTTATATAAAACCTGATGCATTGAATGGGAGTGATTTTATGAAGGTTTGTTTGATGCAACAGTGTAGTCATAAGGTTTATTTGCACTACTCGTGCTATTATCTGTGCCTTGTATATTTAAAGTATCTGCTTATTCTTCTTAACATTGACAGTGCATTAGTAAGGGAACAAATAATATACCATTTATAATATTTAAATGTCAAACACTTGTTCATCCAGCTAGAGTCCAGCTATATATAACCACATCCTTTAAATCTGTCTTATTTCTGCCTCAGTTGGAAATGGCAATTAAAGAAGGACTGTAATCTCATTAGAAGACCTCAGTGATGGTGCCATGATATTCACATTTATTTGTCAAATTGTGTTTCTCTGACACAATTTGATGTTGTAATTAAACACTGATGTTTCTTGGCAGAATTCTTACTGATGGAGACAATCCTCTAAAGCAGTCTCTTTGCTGTTGTGTGTTCATTAAGACATTGTAAGACCATGAATGGTAGCTGGTATGATTTCATCATTGTTTTAATTCATTCATAATTCACTTACTGTTGTCACTTTGTTCCAAGCAAGTGCTAGCCAAAGCACTGTGGAAACTAAATTGGCAGCCATTCATACTAATAGATTTTTCTTTGTGTGTTTGTTTTTGGCTAAGTCATTGTACTATTGTGGAAAAGTCTTCTTCAGTCCTAAGGGATATGTTAAACTTCTATTGGTGTTACTGGACTAACACTGGCAGATGAAAGAATCTTATTTATATCTATATATGTATTTTTTTGTAGGGAAGAAAACCTTCAGTAATGATAACAGTAACACAACCTAAATAATTTGTTTACCGTAATAGATCACAATTACTATTATCTTCAGTTTATAAACACTGCAGTATAAGAGTTACCATCCACAGAGACTCTGAAAATAACTGAAATGTGGGTGGATAGATATGAAGGCTACTGTTTGTTTTTAATAGAAGTAGACATTTCTGTGCCAAATTACTCTGCCTACCTCTCTAATTGAAATGATCTTTGTATACTGGGAACTCTGAAAGGTTGCACTGAGAGCTAAGTCATTTTCTACAAGAACATTAATATTTACTTATCTAGAAATAATTAAGCCATTGTAATTTTGGAGAAAGTAGGTTTGGGTACAAGTTAAACACTGATTTCACATATACTAAACTATTGTCCCAATAACTAAACTATTTTGCCTAAAGGGTGGATCCCGGTCAGGCGCATGCGGGAGTCTGTCTGACTGTCTCTCCCTGTTTCCAGCTTCAGAAAAATACAAAAAAAAAAAAAGTTCTATATTTTCTGTTATGTAGAATTTTTAAGAACCAGGGTAAAACAAGTGTCTTTTCTCATCTCTCTTTTATATTTTTATTTTTTTCCCTAATTTTCCTTTTGACTGGTTTCTAATAAGATGCTTTAAAAGGTGGCGTGTTTTAAACTACATTTTGTGTAGCTAGAGATACCATGTGCAGGGGCAATAGGAGATGCCTAATGTTTTAAGTAACTGAATTACATGTTGTCATTAATATTTGATACCATCTAATACTTTTGAGAAGAAGTCTTCACTTTTAGTCAGCAATATAAGTGGAGTCAGGACTTGGATACTTGTGTGTATAATTTTAGAGGCTTCTCCAAAACTCAAGCTTAAAAACAAAATTCTCAGTATGCATATGTCAGCTAGCGGCATGCCAGTTGAGGCTAGAAACAGAGTTTCCTGCAAAGGTAGCCTACTGCTTGATAGAAGCCGACACTTTGGATGACTCCTGGATTTGAAATATTCCTATTGTGTTGTCATCCTTGCACTTAATATCCTTTCATACTCTTGACACCTGGACTGACAGCCCTAACCTGTTATCACTTGATAGTGCAGCCCATGACATGAAATGTAGAACTAGTTACAGTGTGCTTCACAGTGGCGTATGACAGACAGCTGGGTGCTGGCAGGGGACCCAACCAAGCAAGAAGGCACTAGATGCATTTATGAGCTCCTTGCCAGGACAGTCACTGTAGAAAAATGCATGTGTGTATGTGTGCGTGTGTGTGTGTGTGTGTCATATTCAGTGTGGAGCAGAAGTAGGTTTACAGTTGTGATTACACAAAACAGAGTTATATTATTATTTATTAATTATTGTATTGTCCATATGAACAAATATAATTCTACTTTTGCCAACCCTGTACATATAACACATACATATATACGTATAAACATACAACACAAACATTTGCACAACATTTTTTTATTTGCTTCTTTAGCTTGCAGCAAAAACATGTGGGTGAAAAATATGATCGATATGTAAAGTGAGAATTCAGTACACACCCCATGGAAGTGATCTATTTGGCAAGAGCTGGCTCTCTTAATTTGACAGTCTTCTATTTTTTATAGATAAGTATCATTTAACTATTATTTTCTCTGCCACAGTTCTAAAACAAGCCAATGAAAAGTGATAATGCATATCAAACCAATCATTTTGGCACTAAGTAGACCAGAAATGGATTATTTTATTTAAGTCAAAAGGAGTTATATGTGCCTAGTTTATTTCTCTTATTACCTCATTCTTGGTTTTTTATCATAAAAATAAAGGATGGAAATTGGATGACTGATTATGGTTGTGGAAGGAGTGATAATTCTTAAATCTTTGGCATAGGCATATGGAAGCACAAAATCCATTTTGTATTTGTGGCTTTACTCAAGTTTACATCCTTAGCACAAATTATGTTTCTAATTTATTTATGTAGTGAGTTTTCTACCACCAGCATGCCATATATGTGTTAGAGAAAACATAGATAATAAACATGATATGAATTTGCTAATGCAGTTAATATGTGCTGAGCATCAATAATAGTTGAGGCATCGTGGAGTGGGGATCTCCCACTGTGTAGGACTGTGACATGTAACAATTATGCCCACCCATCTGGCAGTGAATCTTTTTCATGATGGGGCTAAAAGAAAAAAGAAGCAGGATTATACCTCCAGTATATAAAATATCATTTCTTAAACACAGACACACTGAGGCGAAGATGACAACTACTATGTTTTATTCCTGTTTTCCCTCATTTACCAAGAATAATTTCCCAGAACTTCCAAGGAGCTGAGCAACAGGATCTACACCCATGTCATGCTGTCTAACCCCATGCCAAATTGTAAGGGTCAGACAGCAGTTCAGAGAATGAGATGTTCAGTTAATGAGAGTGGCAGGCAAAATTGCAGGTACTGTTTATAATATTGGGGTTACATTTTATTAAAATCATTTTATTTATTTATTCATTTTAGAGAATAGAGATGGGGGGGCAGGAAGCATTAACTCCCATATGTGCCTTGACCGGGCAAGCCCAGGGTTTCGAACCGGCGACCTCAGCTTTCCAGTTCGACGCTTGATCCACTGCACCACCACAGGTCAGGCGGGGTTACATTTTAAAACTGAAAATAATTTCATTTTTGGAGAGTACAACTTCACTCACCTAAGTGATTACTTTCCCACTGGAAAAGGAACCCATCATTAAATTTTCATACGAGGAGGAAGGCGTTTGCCGGCAGTTACACACAACTCATCATCACACTTTCTCATTATCATACCCATCTCTTCCAGTGTGGGGTCTCATTTTCTTCATACACACATCTTAAGAAGCTTCATCTTTGCCAGTTCATTCGGTTAAATTATGATCTTTTGAGCCTGGAAAATAACTGTCACAAGTAAAAAGATATTTTTATTGATGTGAAGCTCAGATTGCAGTTTAACCCACAGCAATTCATGTACTTCCCTTTAATAATTACAGCTTATTACCCGTGTAAATAGTGCTGAAATAGCTCTTTGTCCATACTGCTTAGAGGCCAAAGCCATCTAAAAGATGTCTTGAGTTATTGTAGTTTTTATTGAAGGCAAGGTAACTGAACCTATTCGGGTTTAATGTTCCATTTTGTGTTGGCTAGGCATGTCTGAGAAGGATTGATAGTCATTTTTTTTATTGCTGTTATTGTTGTTTTAATTTAGTACATTTAATAATTTCCATTCTGAAGACACAAGACAGCCTCTTCCATCAAGAATCTCATGATCTGTGTAACTAAATAGTAAAATAGGAAAGGCTCCTTGATAAAGCAAGCACGCTTATAGTCAAGAAAAGTTAAAACACCATATGTTTGTTCCAGTTCTCTAATCATTGTCCGTATGTAAAATTATAGCTCTGAAGCTTAACTTATTTTTTATTGTGGAAACAGACTTAGAAGATAACTCTGTATAAAACTTGTGTTGAAAAATAAAATTCACAGCCATATGTTATAGATATATTTTGCACGGCATCTATTGTGTATAGTTCCTATTTATGCCATTTCCCATTGTGGAGTCCAATGCATGTGATGATCAGATATATTAAAATGTGGATGTTGGTATTTAGTTTTTATGAGAGATAAAAGAAAGTACAATTTAATTTATGCATGCTTTCCTCCAGGTTCTTTTTTTTTCTTTTTTTTTTTTGCTTTTTGTTAAAAAAAAAACAAACATTTAGCACATTCCAAATATATTCTGAAGCAGCCAGAAGAACCTTGCTTTATTTTTTATATAAATATGATGGTAAAATGTTCATTTTGTGAGTATTTGCAGTATAACAAATAGACAAAATAATTCTGTTAAAAAATAATCTCTTGAAGTGAGACAAATTTACACCCACCACCATAGTGAATATATTATTTTTATATACAGTGGAATATATGTGTGGTTTCAAAACAGGCTATTAAAGTTTCCTTGAGGTTGAAACTTCTGAGTGTGGCATGGATTTTTATGCTGTAACACATGGCATGTTCTTTTTTGTGTGATTTGGTCACAGTTGGCTGAAAGTCAATTACTTTGAATTTGGGCAACTTATGTTTGTAACACATCTAGACAGGATGAGTTTGAAGAATGATTACAATATGCAGAATGTCTCTAAACATGCTCACAGTTGAGCTCACTTTGGTATTTTGATTTGTAGGAAATGAAGGGCAGAAATGATTATATATTTCCAGCTCTCATATCAGCCAATCTCTGAAATATCTGAAAGCGTTTTTTGTCTCTCAAATAATCTGGTAGTCTGCATGTCAATCCAAGTGGCAGTTTACACGATGGGCTGGATATATCTAAATATTATTCTGGATGAAGGGAAGCATGCTGGTTGGTGGCATTGGGACTAGAGTAGTAAAAAGTTAAGGGGGATGTCAAAGATTAAGATACCCCTGTCTTTCTAGGGGTATGGGCAATAAATGAAGAAGCAAAAGTGTTAGTCATGATGACTAACGCAGTGCAGTTTATCACTAAAAGTTGACTAAAATAATGAATGAGATAGTGAAACTCTGGTTTAGTCCTCATTTGTATAATTTGCCTAATAGATCTATGAAAGAAATTGACTCTCTGGCTCCAATTTTGACTCTCTGGCATTCAAAACCTTTCAAACCTCTGCCTGGTGGTACTAAGCAAGGCTAAATGCGATGTTTTTATATGTAAATAATTTTTTTAATTCAGAAATTAAATTTAATGGGGTTATATATTGGTTAATAAGAATACATAAGTTTCAGGTAAACATTTCTATATCATTTAAACTGTTGATTGCATTGTTTGCCTATCACCCAAAGTCAAGTCAGTGTTTGTTACCATGTATTTGCTCTTCTTTAATTCCCCTCCCCCTCTGGTAACCACTTCACCTTTGTCTATGTTTTTATTTTATTATTATTATTATTATTATTATTATTATTTTTAATGAGAGAGAGAGAGAGAGAGAAAGGGAGGGACAGACAGGGACAGACAGGCGGGAGAGGAGAAAGATGAGACATATCAACTCATAGTTGTGGCACCTTAGTTGTTCATTGATTGCTTTCTCATATGTGCCTTGACTGGGGGGCTCCAGCCAAACCAGTGACCACTTTCTCAAACCAGCAACCTTGGGCTTCAAGCCAGTGACCTTTGGGCTCGAATCAGCAACCATGGGGTCATGTCTATGATCCCACGCTCAAGCTGGTGACCCTGCACGCAAGCTGCTGAGCCTGTGATCAAGCCAGCTGAGCCCACGCTCAAGCTGGTGACCTTGGGGTTTCAAACCTGGGTCCTCAGCATCCCAAGATGATGCTCTATCAACTGCACCACTGCCTAGTTGGGGCTTTTCTGTTTTTATTTTTTTAATGAGGTTTGTTATTTGTGATTTATGTGGCTTCTTCTAGGTGGAATGATTTTAGTCCAGATCCAAATGCTAGTAGATCCAAGGTACTTCTGTTTTTACTTGCTGTCCCCACCTTTTCAGATCTTGAAAGTTACTGCTGACAGAATAATCGAAAAGAGATGCTCACTTGATTGGTTTATTCTCTAATGTTATCCATTGTCAAATTTACAATCTCTGAATTTAAGTGTTTTTGTTAATAAGTTTTTCTTTAAACTTATGAACCTGTCAGTTGTGTATGAATTCTCTTTCTCCTCTAAGGCAATGCATTTAGTGTGATGAAATATATTTATAATCTCCACTAAATAAGCTGCCCATCACTATGCAGAGACCCACTAGTTCCTGGCATATATCCTTTGTCTAACCACTGTGTTCAGGTTAGGACTAAGGATGCTTTACCCAAGACCTCCAATTAAAGCATCCCCTACTGCTGCCTGCTTATTTACATCCTACTTAGGCTTCAAAGGCCAGGCAAAATCCTGTCTTCTTTGAAGCCTTGCCTAACACCCCTGTACCGAAAGCCACCATTTATAGCAGCGGTTCTCACCCTGTGGGTCGCGACCCCGGCGGGGGTCGAACGACCAAAACACAGGGGTCGCCTAAAGCCATCATTTTTAAATAAAATATGTATTTCCGATGGCTTTAGGCGACCCCTGTGTTTTGGTCGTTCGACCCCCGCCGGGGTCGCGACCCACAGGGTGAGAACCGCTGATTTATAGAGTACTCAGTATTTTCATGCCTGTGGTAGGGCCTTGTATTTGTTGTGGGAAAGCTGGTGACAAGACAGTGCAGAGCCATGGATATTGATTCATGCTTTCGAGCCTGCATTCTGCCACTTAGAAGTTGTGTGACCTGGGCAGGTTATTTACCTTCTCTGAGTGCTAGTTTCATCATAGGTGAAATGAGGATAATTAAGGTGCAACCTTCGCGTGGGTTTTTTTTTTTTTTTTTTTGAGGTTTAAATGAGATGGCATCTATAAGGCATAGTAAGCACCAAGCATATAATTATCAACCCTTCCCCCCCCCCCCGTCCTCAAAGAGGACCTGGCAGGTAGGCGTCACTAATTTATTTGGCAGCTTTAAATAGAGAAACTGGCATTTAAATTCCAATTTGTTGAGTAAAACATCCAATCTCTTCTTTATTTCTCATGTCTTTTCCTCGTCTAAATTCTTAATCTTAGCAAATTTAACTTTATAAAATATGTTCTGGTATAGTTTATGTATATGCCCTATATCCCTTAAGCATGAGCCCCTGGAAGGTGATATCTGGGCTTTAGCTGTGTTTCAGTTCCAGTCCCAGAGAAGCAGCAAAATCAGATGGAGGGAGTGGCACTATGGCAACACTGAGACCAGCTGCACTGACTAATGACCCCTGATGCCAACCAATCAGTGGAAACCATGACCCTAGGAGAGCACACCCGGAAAGCGGATGCAAATTCTGTTGGGATCTGCCTGTTGAGATTTCCAAATAAATACCCTTAAGAGGGAGGATCCTGCATGGCTTTCTGACTGGAGCACACCCCTGTCTTTCCCCACTCCCTGCTTTTCCCAAAGCATTCTTTCTCTCTCTCTCTCTCTCTCTCTGTCTTTCTTTCCCTTCTCCATAGCATTCCCTGCCTCCCTGCCTCCCCTTCTTCTTTCATTCCTAAAGGCATGCCTGTCTCTCTCTCCCTCTCTCCTCTAAGCTTCAAGGGCCCTTATTTTGCTGTAATTTGTTTCCTTGAGTTCATTTCTTCTCCCGTTCACTTCTACTTCTGTGACTTTCTAAATAAACTTTCTCTTATAGTTTGAGTCTTACCTCTGAATTCTTTCTTAGCCAGAACTCAAGTAACCAAGGTGGCCAAACCAAGGTCCTGTCACTAACACCTGGTGCCATTTTTTTGCTGCTACCTTTTTTATTTTAGTTGCATCAATGAATCAATTTATTTAAAAGAGTATGTTATGTTACAATTAATTGCACTAAGTGACATTACCGAACAATTTTAAAGTGGTTAGCTCTAGAACAAGGAATGAAAGGAGTAATGTTAACTATTATTTTCTCTTCACATTTCTTAAATCACAAATAAAAAATACAAGATACTGCAGTGAAAATACAATTAGAGTTTCTCTCAAATAAATTAAAAGCATTCATGGCCTGGGGGAAACAGAAGCCCAGATCACTGGCTTAAAAGCAGGGCGTGATATAAAATGGGCATCCAACTTTAGTCATTTCCCACACACCTGAGATTATTGCTGAGGAGAACACTGCTGTTGTCCTGGAGTGAGTGAGGCTTGGCATGATGTGCTCGGGTCTAAGAGAAGAGAAACACAGGAGGTGGAACTGGAAGATGGAGTGCTAAAGCACACCTATCACCTCTATTCTCTCTCTCTCTCTCTCTCTCTCTCTCTCTCTCTCTCTCTCTCTCACTATTCCCTCCAAAAGGAAGATAATTGACACAACAGATCTGGTGAAGGTACCCAGCAGGATTTTGGGAGTCTAACAGACTGAATGGTTTTTACTGCTGCATCGGTGCAGCCAGAGCAGGATAGAGAGAAGGGAAGGCACAGCAGCCCTTCCAGGTCTAGAAACTTCAGATCAACCAGGATGCAGTCCTTTTTATGAAAACTGCCTCCTAGGAGCCAGACTCATAAATTGGCAGATTCTGAAATGAGAGAGAGGCATTGCTTCCTGTCAATGCCCTATATTGCTGCTCCAAGCATTGGGTTAGGAGCTGCAACAGGGAGTAACCCAAAGCTACTTACTAGCCTGCGTAACTGAAAGATGAAACTGGATGGGCCAAGCGTGCGGATGTTGAACATTTCTCTAATTCCTCCCTGAGAGCTCTGCCCAGGCCTTAGAATTTCCATGAGCACTCACCTGTGCTGAGCTCAGGCCTAGTGCGAGGGTAAGGAAGAAATATGAATAGCAGAATAAAACTGTAAAGAGCAGAGAGTCCAAAGCATGGCCCAAGGGACGCTTTCTGCAAGGGCAGGTTTCTCAAGGCCTGCATTTTCTCCTGATTCATAAGAAAGATGGAGCTTGGCGTAGCTCGTGAACCTGCTGCCCAAGTTCGAGCCTGAGGAGCAACCTAGGACACCTGCCACTCTTTCTCCTCTAGAGACCTGGGCTCCCACTGCCCAGAGCAACCCCACCATCCCCACCTGCTGAGGAATGGACCAGCACCGAGGGCCCTGAGACCATGGTCAGCAAATTCCTTAGCTCTTCTTCAGAGTTGCACATCCCTGGGCCAGGCCTGGAGACTGACAGGGAGCCTTGCTCCCCTCCCAGCCCAGCCCCTGCCCTTGCCCTGGACTCTCGTAGCAGCAGCAGTGCAAAGGCAGAAGTGGCAGGGCAACCATGGACACCTCCCCCGCCCCCCATGCACAGAGTGAAGGTGCAGCCCCTGGCCCTGAATCAGACCTTTGACTCTGTGGACAAGGTTCTGTCAAAAGTATACTTCCAAGGGTGAGAATGGGTATGGCTTCTCCAGCCCAAATGACTGGGAACATGGTCCCTAAAGAGGCTGCTGCCCAGGGGGCCAGGGAAGGGCGGAAAGCCAAGGCTGCTGCTGCTCCTAAGGACAGTGTGTCCAAGACAGTACCTGTGCCACTGGCCAAGAAGACAGAGGTCCCCAAGGACCCAAGAAGGCCTATTATGCACCAAGGTCACGTCATTCAAAAGGACCAGTAAGAAGACAGAAACCAAGTGCTGGAGGGGAGTTGGAGAAAGACTAAGTTTCTGTTGGAGTTTTTATTTTCTAATAAACCATCACTCTGTTTATTTCACTGTAACTTATTTATCAATAAAGAAATTCTCCCCTCAAAAAAAAAAAAAAGTACAGGTACCATTTCCTAGCTTATACTTAGTAATAGAATTGCCCTCTCCAAAAGGCGGGGTTACTTGGTTGCTTCATTATCAGGATTACCAATTGTGTTTGTGGATTTTTGTTTTGGTAATTGTTTGTGTGGTTGATTGACATATAGAAGTATACTCCTACCTGATAAGTATAAAGAAAACAGAGTGTAAGTTTGGGACTATCTTCCTACAAAGAGGAGGGCTGCTTCCTTGATTATTCTTTCATTTTTATTTATTAATTTGAGAGAGAGAGAGAGACATGGATTGTTGTTCCACTAGTTTATGCATGCATTGGTTGATTCTTGTGTATGCCCTGACCAGGGATTGAACCTGCAACCTTGGCATATCGAGATGATGCTTTTGCCAACTGAGCTAGGGCTGATTATTCTTTCTTTATTCAGCACCCTGAAGTTTGTCAATAGAATTTGTTGAGGAATATGATACTAACTTCAGAGGATGCTGACCACAGGCACTTCTTTTTTATTATAATATGGAGCATCCAATTTTGATTTTCTATCAGTGTCAATAATTTAGCTATTTTATGGACCAGCTTTTAGGTTGAAGATTCACAGGGGTTACAAACAGAGAAAATTGGCTCATTTTGAAAAAAAGCCCTAGGTATCCTTTAGTTGCTTGTTTTGAATCATGGTGAAGAAAACTGATGGATGCTATGGACAGAAATTACCTCTTTAGCACTGAACATTGCAATGTCATAGTTTTCAGATATTTGACTCATCCCTTGCAAAAGAGCCTTCATACCATCTCATCTTATATATTAGATTTAAAAACATGAATTAATTTCTGAATTAAATAAAAGTGTAAATAAAAAATTATCCTTAAAAAACTGGAAACTAAGAACTGATGGACTCTAAACATTAGACAGAAGTACAAGAATGATAGAGCATTTTAGTTTCATTACTCAGGTGATAATTTATATGCAGACATAGTACACTGTGTATGATTTACAATTCAGAATGCAATCAAGTCATCTTTGTTTGATAGATTGGTATTTTGAGTTTTCATAACAAAAACTTCCCAAGACCGTATTGCATGAATCCCTTCCGACTTGGTATTTGAAACCAGATAATGGACTATCTTAGGAATACAGCACACACCTCTTCAGTGTGCTCCAGGACCTTCATGGATCATCTGAAATGAAAGTCATCTTCCAGGCCTGAAGGGAATACTGAGGTAGTCCTATTGGCTCTGGCATCTTGCAATGTCTACCTCCATTTACCTGAACAGAGATTACCCTTCAAGCACTGTCAAGGACTTCTGAAATTGTTGAAATGCATTTTTGGATCAGTTTTCAAAATGCCTCTGTGCAGAGATCATTACTCTGCATGAAAACTACCTAGGGAGAGTGAAATAAGAACACCTATTCCAAACACATGGGAAAACCTTGCCCTTTGTGAATGAATGTCCTCAAGAGATGTAAGGAGAGAATCTGAATATGGCTTTTATTCTTATTGTCACTGCTCAGCTACAATATGTTTCACATTTTTCAGTTCCTAAATTGGGAATAAATCCCTACCTAATAGATTGTCACAGGAAAATATAAAAAGTAAAGTGTCTAACACACTCCTTGGTGCATAGCAGGTCTTCTATAATTTCCAGTTCCCTTCCTGTCCCAGGGGAGAATTCATCACCTTGGTCAACTATTAACTGTGACAGCACAACAGCAAATCCTACATCGGAAAGTAATAAATCAAAACACATGTTTAGTAGCTTTTAATGGATCTGCTTCATTTCACATCAGCAAAATGTTTATTTCAAATTAATGTGTCCTGACATAAGGAGGAGGTGTTTTCAGCCAAAATATTTAATTTGCAGCCATCTTGTGATTGATAAGTTGTCAGAGGGCCATGTTTAAATGATTGTTCTGGTGACAGGCTACTGAAGATAAGGGATTTAAAATGGGTTGCTAAATGTAAGGCTGGTCACAGGCTTCCATATGTTTCTATCTTCGCTCATTTGAATTCCATAGTCTCTCCAATTGTTGGCCAATGAGGGAACCCTATTGTATCTTTTCTTACTCTTGATAGGCAAATAGTATAGAGAACAGAAGGAAGGGATAATTGGTTGGAATTGAAATAAACATATTATAATTGAAGTTTTAGAATTTGTAAGATGGCAGGATCAGCCTAACATGTTTTCAGTTTGCTAACTAGCTTAGGCGGATCTGCTGAGGTTTTCTTTTTCTTCCTTTTTTTCTCTTTTTCTTTCATTATTTTCTTTTACTTTCTCTTCTTTTCCTTTTCTCATCCTATATCACTGGAACAACTAAACAATAACTCAGCAGGTAGAAGATTTTAAAGAAAAATAGCAAATTTGGTGGATCTGTGCTCTAAAGAAATTAACTCTTATATGAGTATCTGCCATTAACTCTTAATCAAGAGACTGGTTCACCTCATTTAAATTTTATTCCAATTAATCACTATTAATATTTTGACTCTATAGAAGAAAAAATAATTGCAGAAATAAAAGTGTGTACTCAAAGTCACACAACTTGCATATGAGAGAAATAGCATTTGAACTTGAGTCTAAACAAGCATTTGAACTTGAGTCTAAATACAATGTACTTTTACTCCAACTGCCCTAACTGAACTAAACCATGTTGAGTATGGCTTAGCACAAGACTAATACTTAGCTAAACATGGATCATATAGTTATCAGCTCTGACTGACATATGTAGACTCATTCAAACAACAAATGTTTCTAGGAAAGGAATATTTTATTTTATACCTGAAGAATTATGTAGCCTTGTAGCCTTGCCAATGTCAAAGTACATTTAAGGGTACCTGCCATTGTTAGGATGGCTGCAGATTCCTGAATCTGTTGGGAACTTTCATCACAGATGGTTTTCAAAGAACTTGTGCAAATCCTGATGATGAAAATAATTAAACTACATTAAGGTTCCATACTGAATGATTCAGCAGCAACTATTTCTATATGAGTATTAATAATGCTTCACAGAATGACAGATGTTCATTTTTTATTTCTCTTTCTGGCATAGCTATTATTGGTAAAATTAGTAAACAAAAATGTATATTTTTCCATTCACTTATTCACTAATTTTGGTCTCTTATCAATTCTTTTGTGTTTTATTTATCTGATGCCTTGTAGTCAGAATTATGTAAATCTAATTACTACTCTCAAACACCACTGTGTAAGAGGAAAGATATTGATGTTAGAATGGTGCTTTGTCAAATGTGCTATTTGAGGGCTGGTCTTTATTTACCAAGCTCAGGTTGGAATTTGTGCTTGCAAAGACCATTTGTGGCCAAATAATAATGCCCATTTGAAAAATTAAGTTTTAAACTCAAGTACAATGACTTCTAAGAGCTGATGTCCATCTATAATCCCAATTCATAATTTCATTTTAATTTTCTAAAATGAAATTAACCCTTCATCTATTACTTCACTTTTATGTAGGTAAGACTGCCTTCAAGCTTATTGTTCTATTTCTCCTGTTTTGAATAAAAGTATGAAAACAAATTTCAGCCTCACCATTGAATATAGAACAATCTTCTCTAATGTCAGATATATGTGACTTCACTATATTATTTTTAAAAGTTAACTAGGTTCTTTGAGGTTTCATTGGAGTTCCTGCATAATGCAAATTGTTTTTACTATTTATTTCTGAGGTAAAAGGATGATTGGCTATACCTACAACTTGGGGGAGATTAGGCAGAGCTAGTGTGACCACTGCAGTTAAAGCCAGAAGGGACTTCTTTCATATTCACATTCTCAGTCTCTGAAAATCTTTCATTTGGAAGTTGGCTCCAGTTCTGTCACAGAGATTCATCTTTAAATTAAAGTTACACAGGCTGAGATTTGACCCTTATTACACATTCACTGCTGTCCTCAGCAATCATTTATAACCTACAGTCCTAAAACTCTACAAACAACCGAGCTGAAGCAGTAATATCCTTTTTATATCTGCAGGCACTCATATCTTCATATCTTCTTTCCCTGCCCATAGTTTTAAATCTTAGGGGAAAGACAACTTTATCAAAATAAGACACATACACACACACACACACACACACACACACACACACACACACACACACTGGCCTGGACAGAAACACAGACACTTAGAAGCTCTGGGTGGGAAGTATCCTTAAATTTTTTTTGGTTCAAAATCTCAGCTGTTTGATGCTTCATAGCTTACCAGCTATGTGCTTAACAGGACTACTGATGAGAAAACCCATTTCATCTAAGGACACTATTGTCATTTTAAAAAAATTATCTTTTAACTATTATCTTTAATTTGTTTAAATTTTAACATTTTTTTCTTCTGTTTGGCCAGGGGGAGAAAAAATCTCTCTCTTAGATTATGCTCATTGCTCCTCGTTTACTCCATTGAGGTCAAGTATTGAGACTGTTCTCATGCACCACCTGCATCCTCTTTAGGTTGCCATTCCTAGTTCTTCTGAGAATAGGACATATTCTGATTCTATCCTTTGTACTGAACAGTCTCATTTGTAAATGTTCAAGTTTAATGACTCTTCAGGAAGCTTGATAGCAACTTTTACACATTGCAGGCAGGAATGAGAAATAGGCATAAAATTCCTGGAGGACAATCTGGCAGTGTATAACAAAAGGTTTTAAAATGTGCTTACTCTTTGACTCAGCAATTTCTCTTATAGAAACATAGCATAAAGTAATATTAAGCCTGACCAGGCAGTGACACAGTGGATAGAGTGTTGGACTGGAACATGGAAGACCCAGGTTTGAAACCGTGAGGTTGCCGGCTTGAGCACAGGCTCATCTGGCTTGAGCTTGGGGTCACTGGCTTGAGTGTGGGATCAGAGACATGACCCCATGGTCGCTGGCTTGGGCCCAAAGGTTGCTGGCTTGAAGTCTAAGGTCACTGGCTTGAGCAAGAGGTCACTCACTCTGCTGTAGCCCCTCGGTCAAGGCACATATGAGAAAGCAATCAACTACAGTGGACAACTAAAGTGCCACAATGAAGAATTGATGCTTCCTATCTCTCTCTCTCTCTGTCCCTATCTGTCCCTTTCTCTGTCTCTCTCTGTCTCTGTCATAAAAAAGGTAACATTGAGATATTCAAGATTCATACAGTGATGTGCAAGTAATAATAATTTTAATGAAGAATTGGGAAAGCCAAATTATCCAAAAGTAATAAGGGAATTAAATAATCAGGGGCTTCTGTCACCAAGTGGTAGACTGAGCTTATTTATGTTCATATCTTCTTTTTATGCTATAACTTATTAAAATATAGTAGTACCAGTCCATAATAGTGCAGAGAATTATACAGGAGAGAGTTCAACAAATTTCTGGATGTATTAGTCAAGGTCCAACCAGAAACACAGTAGGAAATAAACATATTGAGAGATTTATGGCAAAGAATTGGCTGACACAACTGTGGTGGCTCCTTAGGCAGGTCTCAAATCCACAGGCCAGGTGGCCAGGAAGGGCAGTAGACTGAGGCTCATGCAGTCCATGGGCTGAAGCAGCTGTCAACAGGTGGATATCTTTTTTTCCAAGGAAGTCTCAATTCTGCCTTAAGGCCTTTCAGCTAATTGAATTAGTTCTGCTCAAATTATCTAAAATAATCTCCCTTATTTCATCAAGTGATTGGGATGTTTAATCTCATTTACAACTACAGGGGGTCCTTGGGTTATGACAAACTCGATATACGACATTTCGAGTTTACAACACTCACTCTCGTAAAAACTTTAAAAAATTGAGATTTGAGTGTTTGGGCTTATGCCATTAGCATCGTACTTATGGAATACGTGGCCAAATTAGTTTGGTTGCATGCGGTGGAACAATATGCTGTATTCTTTTTCTGTGGCTTAGTTGTGTTTTTATGTTCTAGATTATGATTTTACATCTGTGTTAGGATAAGTAAGTGATTTGGCTAGGGTGTGTCTCAACTTACACCAAAATTTGGGTTATGTCTCTGTCGTAGGAATGGAACTTTGTTGTAACCTGAGGACCCCCTGTACCTTCACAGCAACTGCTAGATTAGTGTTTGATTGACTAACTGGAACATATAGCCCAGCCAAATGTACACATAAAACTATCCACTAGAAGATAGTAAATGGATAGAAAAATGTATTCTGATAAATTAGAGAGGAAGAAGTCCCAGCACATATAATACACTGAGGGGTGTGGGCAGAGGGAGGAGATGATCAGCCTGGCAGACCCCCAAGGTAATTTTTAGCTCAGACTAGAGGTGAGGCAGAAAAGTGGATACTTACTAATGATCTACTGGTCTCTCTTCATATCTTTCTTTCTTACTTGGGCTCTTATACAATAGCATACAGCTAATATTTAAATCTGAGCAAAAAAATTGGAGTTTTTCTTCTAAGGAAGCAGAACTAACATCTGGAAAAAAATAGTATAGCCAACATAAGTGTTGGCAGATGACAATAAGGCCTGCCTCGTTTGGCATTTAGAAGAGGTCTCTACCCTGTTAAAGAGCATAAAATCTGTACCCACTGAACCAAAACATACGTAACAAGTGCAGTCCATATACACAGACACACTGTTCAGGCAGCCCCTCTATTTCCTTGTCCTTTTATAGGTCATCCAAAATCTTCAGACACTTAATTCATTATTATTTAAAAATGAATAAAACATTTTTTAAAAAGATCACTGGCTGGATAGCTTGGTTGGTTAGAGCATCATCCAGAAGCACCAAGGTTGCTGGTTTAATCCCCGGTCAGGGCACATACAGGAACAGATCAATGTTCCTGTTTCTCTCTCCTTCTCTCTCTAAAATTAATAAAATAAACATTAAAAAAAAGAGCACATTAGAAAAACTCTATCGGAAAAAACATAACACTCAACAAAATGGGTATAGAAGGAAACTATCTCAAAATAACAAAGGCCATTTATGATAAACCATCAGCTAACATCATACATAAATGGCATAAAACTGAGGACTTTTCCCCTAAAATCAGGAATAAGACAAGGTTGTCTACTCTCTCCACTCTTATTCAACGTAGTACTGGAAGTTGCCGTCAGAGCAATCAGACAAGAGAAAGAAATAAAAGGCATTCATATTGGGAAAGAAGTAGTAAAGGTTTCACTTTTTGCAGATGATATGATTCTATACTTCAAAAACCCCAAAGACTCCACAAAAAGACTAGTAGAAACAATAAACCAATACAGTAAGGTCACAGGATACAAAATTAATATACAAAAGTCCATTGCCTTCCTATATGCCAACAATGAAACATCAGAAAACGAGCTCAAAAAAATAATCCCCTTCATGGTTGCAACAACAACAACAAAAAATACCTAGGAATAAACATAACAAAGAAGTGAAGGACCTATATAATGAAAACTACAAAGCATTGTTAAGGGAAATTGAAAAAGATATAATGAAATGGAAAAATATTCTTTGTTCTTGGATAGGAAGAATAAATAGTCAAAATGACTACATTACCCAAAGCAATATTAAAATTTAATGCAATTCCCATCAAAATTCCAATGACATTTTTTAAAGAAATAGAACAAAAAATCATCAGGTTTATATAGAACTGTAAATACCTCGAATAGCCAAAGCAATCCTAAGGAAAAAGAACCAAGTTGGAGGCATTACAATACCTGACTTCAAATTATATTATAGAGCCATGATAATCAAAATAGCATGGTATTTGCAGAAAAATAGACACTCAGACCAATGGAACAGAATAGAAAGCCCAGAAATAAAATCACATGTATATGGTCAAATAATTTTTGATAAAGGAGCCAACAACACACAATGGAGAAAAGAAAGCTTCTTCAACAAATGGTGCTCGAAAAACTGTAAAGCCACATGCAAAAGAATGAAACTCGACTACAGTTTGTCCCCTTGTACTAAAATTAATTCAAAATGGACCAAAGACCTAAATATAAGACCTGAAACAATAAAGTACATAGAAGAAAATATACGTATTAAACTCATGGACCTTGGTTATAAAGAGCACTTTATGAATTTGACTCCAAAGGCAAGGGAAGTGAAGGCAAAGATAAATGAATGGGACCACGTCAGACTAAGAAGTTTTTGCACAACAAGAGAAACTGACAACAAAATAAACGAACAGCCAACTAAATGGAAGTTGATATTTTTAAACAACAGCACAGATAAGGGCCTAATATCCAAAATATACAAAGAATTCATAAAACTCAACAACAAACAAGCAAACAATCCAATAAAAAAATGGAAAGAGGGCATGAGCTGACACTTCTCCCAGGAAGAAATACAAATGGCCAACAGATATATGAAAAGATGCTCATCTTCATTAGCTATTAGAGAAATGCAAATCAAAACTACAATGAGGATACAACCTCACACCTGTTAGATTAGCTATTATCAATAAGAAAGGTGATAACAAGTTTTGGAAAGGCTGTAGACAAAAAGGAACCCTCATTCACTTTTGGTGGGAATGTAAAGTAGTACAACCATTATGGAAGAAAGTATGGTGGTTCCTCAAAAAATTAAAAATAGAACTATCATATGACCCAGCAATTCCTCTACTGGGTATATACCCCCAAAACTCAAAACACTGGTACGTAAAGACCCATGCAGCCCCGTGTTCATTGCAGCATTGTTCGCAGTGGCCAAAACATGGAAACAACCAAAAAGTCCTTCAATAGATGATTGAATAAAGAAGATGTAGTACATATATACTATGCAATACTACTCAGCCATAAGAAATGATGACATCGGATCATTTACAACAACATGGATGGACCTTGATAACATTATACTGAGTGAAATAAATAAATCAGAAAAAACTAAAAACTATATGATTTCATACATAGGTGGGACATAAAAATGAGACTCAGGGACATGGATAAGAGTGTGGTGGTTACTGGGGGGGGAGAGAGAAAGGAGGTGAGGGGAAGGGTGGGGAGGGGCACAAAGAAAACCAGATAGAAGGTGACAGAAGACAATTGGACTTTGGGTGATGGGAATGCAGCATAATCGAATGTCAGAATAACCTAGAGATGTTTTCTCTAAACCTATGTACCCTGATTGATCAATGTTGCCCCATTAAAATTAATAATAAAAAAGAAAAAAACATAAAATTTAAGAAACAGAAGATAATGCACAATAACTATAATTATTACAGTATATTCAGGGAGATTTGAGAAGATAATACATTCATAAAAGAAGAACAAAATGCCATGAGGCCCTGGCCAGTTGGTTCAGTGGGGAGAGTGTCTGTCTGGAGTGCAAAAGTCCCTGGTTCGATCCCCAGTTGAGGCACACACACATGAGAAGCGACCATCTGCTTCTCTCCCACTCCATCTCTTCTTTCTCTCCCTTGTCTCCTCTCACAGTCAGAGGCTTGATTGGTTAAGCATTGGCCCAGGGCACTGAGGATAGCTTGGTTGATTTGTCCTCCCCAAGCGGGGGTTGCCAGGTGAATCCCAGATGGCATGAATTAGAAAAAGAGACCGACCCCTAAACAGGTACCCTCAGAAATCAATATGTGTTTGGGAGTGTGAATAAAAAGAAAATATATTATAAAAGTAGTAAAAGTCTAACAGTTGGAAAATACAAAGTAAAATATTAGCAACATTAAAATGAATCTTTGGAAAACAGTTTGGAGTTTCCTCAAAAAATTTTAAAAATGGAACTCTCTTATGACCAAGTGATTCCACTTCTGGGAATATATCTGAAGAAACCTGAAACACTAGTTCAAAAGAATAAATACACCTCTTTGTTCATTGCTGCATTATTTACAAAAGCTAAGACTTGGAAGCAGCCCAAGTGCTCATCAGTAGATGAGTGCATAAAAAAAGCTGTGGTACAATTACACAATGGAATACTACACAGCTGTAAAAAAGAAGAAAATCGTACCTTTTGCTGACAGCACGGATGGACCTAGAAAGTATTATACTAAGTGGAATAAGAGCCAGTCAGAAAATGACAAATACCATATGATTTCAATTATATGTAGAATCCAATGAACAAAATAAATGAAAATAGGAACAGACTCATAGATACACAGAACAAACTGATAGCTGTCAAAGGGAAACTGGTTATGGGAATAGGTGAAAAAGGTAAAGGGATTAAGCTAAAACAAAACAAAAAACAGACACAGACAACAGCATGGTAATTGCCAGAGGGAAAGGGGAGTGGAGAAGGTGGAAGTGGGAGTATAAATGGTGGCAGAAAGATACCTGACTTAAGATGGTGAGCACACGATGCAGTATGCAGATGATGTGTCATAACATTGTACATTTGAAACCTATATGATCTTATTAACCAATATCACCCAGTAAATTTAATATGACAATTAAAAGTTCCACCAAAAGAGAAGAGAAGATATAGTAGGAGAAACTAAAGAAGAGATAATATAAGAAAATTTTAGAGCTATCAGGAGACACGATTATTCCAATTAAATTCTATTCAGTGTTGAATGAGATAACATCCACAGTTAGACATATCAGTGTGAAATTTTAGAAAACCAAAATTAAATATCCTGAAAGTTTCCAGATAGAGAGAAAATTTAAATAACATACAGTTAATCCCTGAAAGAGGTCTCGTCAGCAACAACGCATGCTTGAAGACAATAATACAGTGCCTTTAAGCTAAAACTGTGAGGCAAAGTGTTTTTTTTAATTTAAATAAATTTTTATTAATGTTAATGGGGTAACATTAATAAATCAGGGTACATATATTCAAAGAAAACATGTCTAGGTTATCTTGTCATTCAATTATGTTGCATACCCATTGCCCAGAGTCAGATTGTCCTCTGTCACCCTCTATCTAGTTTTCTCCCTAACCCTCTCCCTCCTCCCTCCCGTGTCCTCCCTCCCCCCACCCCTGGTAACCACCACACTCTTGTCCATGTCTCTTAGTCTCGTTTTTATGTTCCACCAATGTATGGAATCATGTAGTTCTTGTTTTTTTCTGATTTACTTATTTCACTTCGTATAATATTATCAAGATCCCACCATTTTGTTGTAAATGATCTGAAGTCATCATTTCTTATGGGCGAGTAGTATTCCATAGTGTATATGTGCCACATCTTCTTTATCCAGTCTTCTATTGAAGGGCTTTTTGGTTGTTTCCATGTTTTGGCCACTGTGAACAGTGCTGCAATGAACATGGGGCTACATGTGTCTTTACGTATCAATGTTTCTGAGGTTTTGGGGTATATACCCAGTAGAGGGATTGCTGGGTCATAAGGTAGTTCTATTTTCAGTTTTTTGAGGGACCACCATACTTTCCTCCATAATGGTTGTACTACTTTACAGTCCCACCAACAGTGGATGAGAGTTCCCTTTTCTCTGCAGCCTCTCCAACATTTGCTATTACCCGTCTTATTGATAATAGCTAATCTAACAGGGGTGAGGTGGTATCTCATTGTAGTTTTGATTTGCATTTCTCTAATAACTAATGAAGATGAGTATCTTTTCATATATCTGTTGGCCATTTGTATTTCTTCCTGGGAGAAGTGTCTGTTCATGTCCTCTTCCCATTTTTTTATTGGATTGTTTGTTTGTTTGTTGTTGAGTTTTATGAGTTCTTTGTAAATTTTGGATATTAGGCCCTTATCTGAGCTGTTGTTTGAAAATAACATTTCCCATTTAGTTGGCTGTCTGTTTATTTTGTTGTCAGTTTCTCTTGCTGAGCAAAAACTTTTTATTCTGATGTAGTCCCATTCATTTATCTTGAGGCAAAGTGGTTTTAATAACAGAATTCTGCTGGCTAATGGTTATCTCTGGATGGTGAAATGATGGGTTAATTTATTTGTTTTTTGGAGTGTTTCTATATCATACTCTGATATTCTCTAAAGTCTAGCGTATGTTTTTATGATTTTTAAGTGTGATACACAGACGCAAACACAAAATACAATATGTAGCATAATCCATGCTGAATCATGCTGGTTTATTACATAAGTCCTTTTAACTACTTTATTTCTACTGAGCAGTGAAATAAGGCTGCATTAACCTTTTGATGACCAGTAATTTTTGCTGAATTTTATCGAACTTATTGGTAGTCTAGATACCTCAACTATTTTTCATTTGCAGGACACTAAAGCATAGCTCCCTTGTTTAAGACCTCAGTATTTATTTCTTATTTGTTTGTAATCATGTCTACAGCTTTAAATTAACCCTTTTCAATTCCTTTTATGTGAATAGCTCATCTTGTACATTGTCAATATTTTTGTGAAAACTGATCTTTATCTTAATATATGAAACCTAAACTAATAACTCTGTTTATCCTAAAAAAACAAAACAAAAAAAACTAGAAATAACTTGAATCCCTTGCTTTTCTCTTACCATATCTGGGTCTATGTAAGAGAGAAAAGAAAACTATCCACTATAAGAAGATGTCTTCATTCCTCCTGGCTCCAAAGGGACTGCTTGTTGCACTGGAAAAGGTCATTTGCAAAATTGTTTCCTTTTGGCCTAAAATAAATAACACATTTTTCCCTAGAGCGAATGACTCATTTTTATTTTGCTGGATTTAGCTAGATAATGACTTAATGAGTGTAAATCCCTTACTCCTGTAAGACAAGGGCATTAGAACATCGGGGTCCTATTTAGATCACCAGAAGAAACAGGAGAGCTAGTGGAAATTCACCTCCTGGAATGACATTGTCATAATTTAAGGGTGACGGTTTACTCACAGAGTTTTTGTTTGATCATCATAATAAGCAGAATAATTTTATTTTAGCTGAATTTGGGAGAAGAAACGTGTAGAGTAACAATCAGCTATTTTAAATAGTTGCGTTAATCTGTCAATCAAAATTACCATCTAACAAAAGAAGTACTATACTTATCAATGTCACAACATTTCTATCCTGACAGCTGGCATGGTGTATTATTAAAACCAGTCTTTTACTTTGTTTTCATTTCCTCTAAGACACTATGTGCAATTTGAGACAAGTGAAATGTTAATTACTGGTCTGAAGATGTAGGGAATGACTAATCGAATAATGTGGTATCTCATTGAGATTCTACATTTTGTATAGACAAATCCTAATTATGGTATCTAAGAATAAAGTCAGAAGAGGCTAGATTTTAAATAACTCTTGGAAGTGGTTAAATACACATTTAACTTGCCTTAGATATTTTCTTTTTGATGGGCATAAAAATTAAATCTGATACTAGAAAACTCACAGACCTGAGAAAAAATATCTATCAAAATTTAATACTCAGAGCACTTAACTGAATACTGGGCATTTGGAAATAAAAAGGAGTCCCATGACTAAATTATGTATAATTTAACAAGAAAGATATGAAAGTTGCAGGAATTATCTATAATCAAAGGGAGATGAAGAAAACAATATATAGTATAGGCAATGGATGTAAGTAAGGGTGGAGGCTGGATCAAGGTGACATTGGATTTCATAGGCAGAGGAATGAAGAAAGGATGTGAAGCAGACAATGATGAGAGTAACAGTTAAGTGTGGTTGTGTTATATCTACAGAATTATACAATATATCTAGGTGAAGTCAGTTAGAGGCAGTATTGGTTGTTTTTTCCATTTTAGTTGCAGGAAAAAATCATAAATGTAGAAGAGACCATTAAATACATGTAGTCAGTTCTTATGTCAAAAGCTCTCTCAGTCATCCCAGCAAGATAGTGCAGAAGGAATCTGGTTTATTTAAAAGGATGTTCCTGCCTGATGTTCACAGTCTTTAGAGCCTTTGAGACAAAGTATTCTGGTGGTTTTATGTTCAGAATGGCCCTTGGAGACATTTCCAGGCAATTCAATTGGTACTTTTTTAAAGGAAATACTGTTAATGACTATGCAAATGAATCACATTAATAATACTAACCAGGCCTGGCCAGTGCTCAGTGGATAGAGCATTGGCCCAGTGTATGGACAACCTTGGTTTGATTCCCAGTCAGAGCACAAAGGAGAAACAACCATCTGCTTTTCCTCCCTCTGTCTCCCCCTTCTCTCCCTCTTCCCTTTCTGCAGCCAGTGGCTCAATTGGTTCAAGTGTGACCCCAGGTTATGAGAATGGCTCATTTGGTCTGAGTGCAGCATCTTTAGGCACTAAAAAGAGCTGAGAACTCCAGCATCAGCCCCAGAAGGGTTTCCAAAGTGGATCCATTCTGTGGCAATCTGCTCACTCTCTCTCCTCCTCTCAGCAAGTAATAATAATAATAATAATAATAATAACCAATGAGACATATTCTTACCTTATTACTAAAATGTAATATTGAAACTACAAGGTAAAATGAGGATAATCCACTTCCTTTCTGCTGATACCTGCTTGGACATCAGCACAGCTGTAGCAAACCTGTGGTCTATGTCTCTCCTGAATATCTACAAAACAAATCATTTGCTTGTACATACAAAAAAAAAAGAGAGAGAAATTTGGAGGATTCAATCTTTTAATTTCACAAAGTATCCAAGAGAAATAAAAGAAGGATCATTGGATTTGAATCTCTTACAAGGGTTTTTAAATATCGCTGTACCATGAGTGTTCAAGTTCACAAGACACTTTAGCTAGACACAGAGCAAAGGGCAGAAGAGACAAGTGTGTAAATGACCTGGGAAAGTCGATGAAAACCTATGAGTCTCAGTTTCCATAGCAGGAATGATATACTGGAAGTCTTTTTTAACTATAGAAGTTAATAAAACAAGGTATTATTGTTATTTTCTGATTTGTGACTTTGCTCTGTGCTTTGAACTAGCCCATTGAATTAGTTTAAGACCCACCCCTTTCTTTGTCTAATGAAATGATTGAACTGCAGGATCTTCAAGGTCCAGTCTCTTCCAGCTTTAAAGTATTTTCTCTCTGTATTGCTTATATCAATATTAACATTAAAATCAAATTCTAATACTGGGCCTAAGCTCTGTTACTAGGAAGACTTCTGCTTCCCAATAAAAAACCATGTATATCTATGAGATATTTTCCACTAAAGACTTTTTTAAATGATCTATTGACATTGGCATTGCCCATCGTTGATGATTTTACTCCGCTTGCTTAAGAACTGTATTTAACAAACGACACTGAGAATTTCTAGTGTTAACCTGAAAAGCAGCTCCGCTCATCTGCATCCGTTAAGGTTGTGAGAAGAGTAACCAACCTGTAATTTTCTGGTGCATCCTAATTAAAAATGGGGAATGAAAATAATATTATGCTCACCTCAGGGGCACCTAGATTGATTGAGTGCTTGCTTTATGTTCAGCATAAAATTACTGCAAATATTTTTACATGTCTAAAGTGGAGGTAACAAAGAAAATGCAGCAAATTCATAGATATCACTGTTACCATTACTCATTGGTAATCGTTCTATTATGTTCTGTTTGTTGAATTTGTTGTGATTATTTACTTCACTACAGAGGCATTTATAAGATGCTAGATACCTTCTGTTATGAAAGAAGTTGTCTTAAACATGTTGGTATTAGTCCCTGCTCTCAAAGTAGTTGTACCAGAGGCATTTTTAAATTAGGCCCAAATATTTCAAGCAACTCTACAGCCTGCCACAAAGCAAACAGAGCTCAGTGAATTATGACATCAGCATACAGTAAGTCTTGCCTCCGATCAAGATTAAGTGGCATTCTGTTCCTGCATTCCTACAGTATCCACCCTCATCTCCAGAATATATCCCAGCCTGGAAGTCCTTCTGTTCTTCATACAAGATCTGGGTCATTCCCAAACGAGTCTGCCCTCGACACCTTGCCGAGGGCAAACATCAGTAGTTAGACCAGTCAAATTGATATGGATGCCTCCAGTGGCAAGATAATTATTGATTATGTTGGAGAGGCTGTGGAGAAAAAGGAACCCTCATACACTGTTGGTGGGAATGTAAAATAGTACAACCATTATGGAAGAAAGTATGGTGATTCCTCAAAAAACTGAAAATAGAACTACTTTATGACCCAGCAATCCCTCTACTGGGTATATACCCCAAAAACTCAGAAACATTGATACGTAAAGACACATGCAGCCCCATGTTTATTGCAGCATTTTTCACAGTGGCCAGGACATGGAAACAACCAAAAAGCCGGTCAGTAGATGACTGATTAATAAATTATAACTTGATCAGGAGCAAACACCAGAAACAGAGATTGTTGAATCTATATAGAAACAATATACTGTATCTAAAATCCTGCATTGAAATTACGATGTTACTCTTGAGTTGGGTCCTCAGAGACCTGGGCTGAGAAGCAGGCTAAGCAACCAGGTCCAGGCCATCTGAAGAGTCAGTCTCATGGGGCTTAGCAGAGAAGGAGCTAGGTGTGAGGAAGCAGGATGGAAACTGAAAACTGTGACATCAGGCCGCTTGAGTCAGGAGGTTAGAAAAGCAAGAAATTTTCCCAAGTTCCTTATTGTTAAATGTGCATCTAAGCTATATAGGTGACCTGAGGTCTCTGTCAGAGATGGGAATGGAGCTGTTCAGGGTCCAGGTTGCCTGGGATCCTACAGGGTGCCATCGGGCCTCTTGTCAGAAACTGTTTAAGCAAATAATTTTGTTTAAAAACTTCTATTCAGCATTTAAAACATAGACTTTATTTTTCAGAGTTATGTTAGGGTCATAGCAATATTGAAGAGAGAGTACAAGATTTCCCATGTACTCCCCAGCTCCACACATGTACAGCGCCCCCCCCCCAGAGTAGTACATTCATTGCTGTTGATGGACCTGCATTGACACTTCATTATCACCCAAAGTCCCTAGTTTACATCAGGATTCAGTTTGGGTGTCGCATATTCTACGAGTTTGGTCAAAAGGTATGTATCCCTCATTATTATATCATACAGAAATATTTCACTGCCGTGAAAAACCTCCATGCTTCACCAATTCATCCCTCCTTTCCCCTTAACTTCTTAGAACTCCTAAAATTGCATATGAACCAGCATAAAAATAACTTGTTAGAAGGATAAAAGTAGTCAACATGATCCAAACGAACTCTTCCTTCAATGTGATTTTTACTCACATTCTTCCAGGCAATATCTTTTATGGAATACTGTACATGTTAGCATATTTTCCTTCCTGAGAGTGTCTCAAATCAGAAGTCCTGTAAGTGTTCTGCACAAAGGTACTCTCACCCGCCCATCCCAGCCTCTTAATGTTTCTCCCTTGCACCCAGAGCCTGATGGCCCTTCCACGGGCCCACGTCTGAAATTGGAAAGTGTGTGGCTTTCAGCTTAAGCCTCATCATCTTCTCCATGTCTTAGATCTTCAGAGAGTGGCTTTGTGCATTTTTCCTCCATAGCAAGCTCTTACCTGCAGTGCACGGGAAACCTTAGGAGCAGACAAAAAAGCTGCCTGCTTGGGGTCTGCCAGTTCACTTAAGCATTTACCTATCCCCTCTCCTGATGCTCTGCACACCTGCACAGGTGATGGTGGTCTCATCAAATCTTCAGCTATAGGTCTCTGCATTAAACTCTCACATATTCTACCCAAAGAAATATGACGGTGACAGACACTTCTCACTGGTCTTCACCTTCTTTTCTTCTTTGCTTCCCAGATACCTGGCTACTTCTCTACTTTAGGATGAGAATCTGCTAGGTCCAGGCTGATCTAGGAATCTTTTCTTTTGGAATAATCCATTAGGTTACTTGCCTCACACCTCTTCCCACCAAATAGAATCTTGAATTGTCCTTTTATACTCTTTATAAATAAGGAACCTCACTTTTTAAAATACGTTTGCCCCAAAGAGGAGAAGGGAAATGAACATACTTCTCTCTACCCAGGACCACACCCCCAGAAAATGAGTAGGCAGTCCCTGACCGCTGTGTTTGGGGTGATGTGTTACATCTGGAAATGGACTGAACAGCAGGCAGAGTTGTTCACAGCCTGGGTCTCCAAACAAAAGGTATGAAAAAAATCTCTGGAAACTAAAACATCACTGGAAGTGTAACAGCAAGGAAAAATCTTATATTGATGAGGAAAAGTACCATATAGGTTAAGAGTAGCCGGTGAGTTATAGAGGGTGGTATTGGAGTTCCCAAGAAGCAGACTTTGGCTATGAGTTTGGGGACTAGGGCTTAGTTTCTCAGAACTAGGAAGTTGTTAGGCTGACCACTGTTCCCAGTAACCCATCTCCTGCTATCCCCTATGTGATACTCTGCCTCTCCCACATTTTTTTTAAAAGAACAAGATTTAATGACTGTTAGTTTAGAGGAGTGACAAATTATTAGCTTACTTACATGGCTGAGTGGTGCTGGCTGCACCGACAAATAATTTTCCTACGCATTCCAACTCTTGCCACTTTGGAGCAGTGGAGGGATGTTGAAAGCTTTCCAAAACAGCAGTTTTCAAACTTGAATTTGTGTTAGAGTCACCTGAGCAGCTTTCAAAAAACAAATAAATAAAGTTCCGTGCTCTACTTCAGACCTTCACTATCAGTGTCTCTAGAGGTGGGGCCCAGGGCTCTCTGCATTTTCAAGCCCCCCCCCAAGACATTGTGATGCATTTAGCCAGGCCTGAGCCCAGGGGCTGACACTGGAGAGCTGAGCCTCAAGTAGCTTCAGACTGTGGCTGTGCTTCGTGTTGGCCAAGCTTCCTGCCTTTTTACTCATGCGCCCTGGAAGCCAGACAGACTGAATATTTCCTCCTTTGTTTCTGTGTTCAGGTCACATAGAGATGCACTGACTATCCCAGGGCTCACACCCATGTAGGAAGAATGTGGGAAGGATCCAAGATTTGTTTATTTTACTCTTCACTTTTCCCATGGAGACCCAAGCTCAGCATGCCGTGAAAAACAAAGGAAACATAATCAGTGTAAGTCCTCTGAATGAAAAGAAATTAATAGTGAACCATCTTTGGTCCTCTGTTGACCATTAACAACCTAAATGAAGAGCTGGAATTAGCAAGGTTTGCTGATGGCATAATCAGTGTCAGTCAATAAAAATTGCAAAGGAGTTAGAGCATTCCAGATGGGCTTTAAAGTTAGAAAATCTAATGAACTGACTCCTAGGGATATTGGATTTGTGAATATTTCAGTCATCCTGCAGAAAACACTAAATGCTGGTGTCATGAGATCAAGAAAACAGTAGCCAGAAATCATTTCAGAACTCTTGTTTACATGTTTGCTACTCCACAGTATCTTGGTAGGAAATAAATAAACATTGCATTTAGATGTCAATGGAAGAAAGGAAAGGAGAAAAAAAATCTGTCTCTTCCAATCCCCTTCTGTTTCCCTTTTACTTTTTCTCACTTTCATGTGCATAAGCACACTGCATGTGACAAGTTTCTTTCAGTGTAGAAATGTGTCTTATTCATCTTTGTATCCATGGATTCTCTTCAATGATAAGTGTTGTGGACTAAATATTTATGTTCCCCCCAATTTTATATGCCAAAGCCCTAATTTTCAGGGTAATGGTATTAGGAGGTAGGGTCTTTGAGAGGTAACTAGCTCATGAGGGTGGAGTCCTCATGAATGGAATTAGTGTCCTTATAAGAAGAGACAGGAGAGAGATAATTTTGTGTAAACATTCTGCAAGTAGGTGGCTGTCTGTATAATAGGAAAGAGCCCACATTAAGAACCTGGCCACCTGACCTGTGGTGGTGCAGTAGATCAAGCATCAACCTGGAATGCTGAGGTTGCCAGTTCAAAATCCTGGGCTTGCCTGGTCAAGGCACATATGGGAGTTGATGCTTCCTGCTCCTCCCCCTTCTCTCTCTCTCTCTCTTTCTCTCTCCCTATGTTTTGCTCTGTCTCTCTTCTCTAAAATTAATAAATAAATAAAAATAATTAAAAAAAAAAGAACCTGGCCGTGCCTTACCAGGAAGTGGCACAGTGGATAGAGCATTGAACTGGGATGCAGAGGATCCAGGTTCAAAATTCTGAGGTTCCTGGCTTCAGTGTGGGATCATAGACATGACCCTATGATTGCTGGCTTGAGGCCAAAGGTTGCTGGCTTGAAGCTCAAGGTCACTGGCTGAACCTAAGGTTGTTGGCTTGAGCAAGGGGCCACTCACTCTTCTGAGGCCCCCAGCCAAGGCATATATAAGAAAGCAATCAATGAACAATTAAGATGCTGCAATGAAGACTTGAGGCTTCTCATCTCTCTCCCTTATTGTCTGTCTGTCCCTATCTGTCCCTCTCTCTGTCTCTGTTGTAAAAACCAACTAACCAACCAACCAACCAAACAAACAAAAAACATGGGCATGCTGGCACCTGATATCAGACTTCCAGCCTCCAGAGCTGTAAGAAATAAATGTTATTGTTTAAGCCACCCAGTCTGTGGTAATTAATGCAGCCTGAGCTAAGATAGTAAACAATCAATAAATGTCAGATTACTGAAGGTAAAGCATTTTCAGTTACTCTTTAATTTAGTATCTATGTGAAGTGGTAAACTGAAGTAGAAAGCCCCATTTTCCTACTTAGGATTACCACTTTGTAACTTGGAGAAGATGTACATAAAATAATTTATAATTCAAAAGGCTGTAAGTGGCAAAGCTGTATTTATATCTGAGTCTACAGTCCTTGTCCTTAGCTGCAGCTCCATGCCACTTCTCTATCACTTGGAGAGATAAGGTATCTATGGTAGCTAAAACGATTCCAGTGCATAGTAAATAATCCTCGGTGCTATTCCTGTCTATTGTAGTGACTGTTATTCTAATTCTTCCACTATGTCATATTAGCCTACTAAATGTAAAATACAAGCTTTTGAAAATGGCTAAAAGAATAGCCAAAGGCAGACAAAATATTACATGATGTTATCTAACAATAAATGTAGATATTAAAACATAGTGCAGGTCTTGGCCTAAACTGGTCACACTCAGTTGGGGACCTGATTCAGCAGGGTGCAGCCTGAATGGTCACCTCTGAAAGCTGTACTCACCAGCAAGGCTTCCTGAGCACAGCCTACCCAGAGCTGACTGATCAGGCCCCAGAGACTAAAGGGATAAAATTGAGCTGTATTAGACCCTGGCCTTTCTCAGGTGAATGCAAATACCAAAGGGGATTTTATTTGTAAGTAAATACATAAATTAGGCAGAGAGCTCACTTTTCCAATTGCTGTTCCAGCAATCTTTATTAAATTCCTACTATGCACCAGGCACCATCTCTACTCCCTGCCCCTCTTGCAGTGAAGAGAAGTAGGCTGACCCCACTGCAGAGAGACACAGGTCACACGCCACCTCCTGTCGGATGCTGCCTCCCAGGCAACAGCCCCTCCCAAATCCAGCCTAAGAGACCCCCGGTGAGGCACAGGAAATTCTCTGTGTGCAGAGAAATGATTTTCTAGTGGTGGCGAGGGCCTCATGGAGAATTCTGAATGGAAGCTAACTAAATCTACCTCTGCCCTGAGAAACCATGCCTAAATAAAGAGTCCCCGCTCTGGAAGGTGAAACAGGAGTGGACTTAGCCAGTTGGACCTAGGAGGAGCCCTGCTGGTATCAGAGGAACACACTTCTCTCAGACTCCTCAATAATCTCATACCTTGACTGGTCTTTTGCTGGTCTCACCAACAAGCATTCACATTTTGTCATAAATCTGTCCTATACCTGGACATATTTTGTGTGCAACCTGCCCAGTTCAGAGGGAGGTAAGCAACCTGTTTCTATATTTTCTTTTTTTAACATTAAAAAAATGTTTGTATTGATTTTTAGAAAGAGAGAGAGAGAGGAAGGGGGAGATAAAGAAGGAGATAGAGGGAGAAAGAAAGAGAGAGACACATTGATTTTTGTCATTCATGCCATCATTTGTTGATTCTTGTATGTGCCCTGAGTGGGGACCAAACCTATAACCTCAACATGTTGGGACAATGCTCCAACCAATGGTGCTACCTAGCCAGGGCCCATACTTTCTTAGCCCTTTCTTAGACTTTTACCTGCACTGGCCAGTAACCTTAGCCTGACCTGACTAGCCCTGTTGACTACACTTCAGCCTGGATCTCCTAACAACCAAGCCTGAATGACCCACTCGCCCAACTTCTCAGAGCCTGGCCAGCCAGAACCCCAGCAGTCAGATAGTCATGTGCTGAAAGTAAAGTAACTAGGCACTCTAGTGATGCATAATGCATCAATTCCTAACCATATCTATAATTTATTAATAAAGTAAAATGGGGTAATAAAATAATAATAAGAAAGAAAAACATCTTACCATTGAGATGAACCATTTTATATGTGGGAAATATATAAATTTATGAAGTTAAGTCTCTGTGTGAAAATAGAATATGAGAAATTATGACAATATGGTCCTCATCTTTGCCTGCCTTGATTCTCTTTGGCTTTTGTCAGTTTGTGTCCTTCCATGAACCTCTTGATTCCTACTTTGCATATATAAACTTTTTCCTAGTTTATGGTTCCTTATTAAGCCTCCATCCAAAGCATCAATTAAGCACCTGCATATCCATAGGACTTTTTCAGTGGCTGCCTTCCCCCGTGTTTTCTATTTATGTTTCTTTGAGTGTCTCATTCCAGACTTTTCTTGTTTCTCCCAATATATTTTATGTCACACTTTCTCTGTGGGTTATTCTTCATGGCTCCATGTTTGTTTATGTCCCTACCTTGTGATTTTTATAATCTAGATAGTGATCAATTGGAATTGTTTCATAAATTCTGGTATGTTCTATATAAAGAATGACATTGAATATAATTGTAAGAATTGAATAGATCGCTTAGTATGCTATATGTGAAGTTAGGATTTTTTATGATTCTCTGCTCCAGTAGACTATTTGTGTAGAGCTCCAGTTTTCTGAGATAACAGAGGCTTTATTCTAATATGGAATATTTTTCTAGAGATATGTAAGCCAGGGGTGGTCTTATTTCATTTCTATGTATTAAATGAACAAGTCCTGATTTTTCTTCACTCAGTGACCCATATATCAGGGATTCTGTAAGGGGTACCTATATTCATGAAAAATGGCTAAATTGAACTTATTAGAAATGAGGTGAATGAGAAAGAGAATTATACAATTTAATGGCATGAATACTAAAGAGATATAGATTCATCTTTCTTGACACCACTATCTCTGTAGATACTGCCTGATGTGATAGGCTTGTAAAAACTTGGTACATCAGTAAAGTAAGGAACAGATGGATTAGGCAGCCTTGGGTGATTTGGAGTATGGAATTTTGAGTTTCAGGGTGATAGATTCTGTTGGGTTGGAATTTGATATGCTGAATTCAATGAAATATCAGGCTTACCCAAACAAGAGCACATGGACCCTATTGTTCCAGAGTGAGGATTGAGTTGTGTTGTGTGGCCAGAGAGTGAAAGAAAGAACTGGCTACCAAGACAGCATCTTAATACTGTGTAAATGGCAAAGAGTCATACGTATTTCCGGAGTAAAAAGTGTTGGCTTACCATCCAAATCAATCAGAGTGATTATATTATATGTTGATAGGACATTGTTGGATAGCTACCAAATGTCCCCCACTGTTTCCTGACACACTTAGCCAATCAAGTCTTTCCAAGAATCTGATACAAATTCTAGGTCTATCTTCTCCCTCCCCAAACATTTAAACAATTCAGCAGGTACGTTTCTATTCTTTTATTCAAACGTACAGTGGAAATGTAAGTGATTTGAAAGGGAGAAAAAACAAATAAACCCAAGGCCGGTACAAACTAAATCAAATGAGATTTTTAAAAACAGTATAGCTTCAAAGCTTATTTTCAGAAGAAATTGTCTTCAAAATGACTCCTCCAAATCCATTTGAGGATATAAAAAGGACAGTTTTCCTCGTTTGGTACCACAACTTTACTGTTGTGAAATGTCATCTTTTTCTGTGCTAAATTCTTTGGTACTGTTTTTGATGTGATGTTAATGGGATATTTTCAAAATTCCGCATTTGTCACAAGCTACAAAGAAGCATTTATAACCATCCACTTGTAGGACTTCTTGTTATAGGAGTTTTAAATATAGACTCTAAATATTCTACATCTTTCAAAACCATTGATCGCCATTGATCAAATAGGACTAAACTGCTTTTGAGTATCTTTGGATCCCTTGCATAAATACATATTGAGGTGCTGTTTATATGTCCATTAGACCTTACCGTTTCTCTTTGGAGCCATTACCATTTATCATATGACTGTAAATATAGATTCAGGGATGTTTAAAACACACATTATTTACCCAGCAAGGCTTAGTGGCTCCAAAAGATGCATTAGAACTCGTTTATAACTTCTTTCCAAGAACAGACCTTGAACACCTCCCAATATGAATTTTATTTCATATCAAGGGAGGAAATTATGCTACTGAGTAACTTATCCAATGTTTTAAACAAAATATACTTTTCAAAGCATGTGCATTTAACAATTTTGTCACTGTTTGTAAAAGTAATTTGTTTTGAGTGGTGCTTGTGTTGAAATAGCCAGCCATGGTTTTAGTGAAAGCACTTCTAAAACAAAAAGAAAAAGAAAAACTTTTTACTCTTAGAGAAAAAAAAATTAGATTTTCTATTTTTATTAATATTGATCATTTTGAAGTTAATATACATAGTGGTTAAAATAAATATTTCATAAGACTTAATAATGAAACATAATGATTATTGGAAGAGAACAGTTAGCCTAGACACCCCCTTCATGTGTAGGAAACTTGATATGGCAGAGGTAGCATATAAACCAGTGAAGGAAAAAATGGTGTAGTCAGTAAGTGATGCCAAAGTAAGTGGTTATCCACAAGAACCTCATATCCTTACCTTACACTGGGTCCCATATAGCTTCTAGATGGATTAAAGAATTAAATGTGGCCCTGGCCGGTTGGCTCAGTGGTAGAACATTGGCCTGGCATGCGGGAGTCCCGAGTTTGATTCCTGGCCAGGGCACACAGGAGAAGCGCCCATCTGCTTCTCCACCCCTCCCCCTCTCCTTCCTCTCTGTCTCTCTCTTCTCCTCCCACAGCCAAGGCTCCATTGGAGCAAAGTTGGCCCGGGCGCTGAGGATGGCTCTATGACCTCTGCCTCAGGCGCTAGAATGGCTCTGGTTGCAATAGAGCAATGCGCCAGATGGGTGGAGCATCACCCCCTGGTGGGCATGCCGGCTGGATCCCGGTCAGGCGCATGTGGGAGTCAGTCTGACTGCCTCCCTGTTTCCAACTTCAGAAAAAAAAAAAAAAAGAATTAAATGTAAAAATCAAAAAATGTTTACTTTAAAAACAGAATATTTTATGTCTCCTAGGTAGGTAGAGATTTCTTAAGCTACAAAACCTCATCAACTTTAAGGGAAGAGATAGATAAATTAGGCTATATTAAAAATGTATAATAATTATGTAAAAATACATAACAAACCAAGTGGAAAGACAATCTAGAAAAAGATATTTGTAATGTATATTACAATAAAGGATTAATATCCTGAGTATATAAATAAGTTCTGCCTGTTACCAAGTAAAAACAAACAACAGACTTGAAAAGTGAGTAAAGGGTACCCGAGGAATAATCATAATGGAGGAAACCCAAATGTCTGACAAACATATGAAAAGATGCTCTTCCTCCCTGATGACAAAATCAGAGCAGAATGAAGCAAAGCAATCCCACTTTACCTCATCAAATATGAAAAATTAAAATGTTTCAGAATGACAACAGTTGGAAGATTGTGAAGCAACAGGTACACTCATGTGCTGGTAGGAATTTTAATTGGCATCCCTACTTTAGGTATAATATTTTGGCAAGTTGTAATAATGTTGAAGGTGTGCATTCCCTACTCTCTAGCAATGCATACAGCCTAGAACAACCCTTACACATGTGTATCAGTACACAAGTAGATTTATAAGGATATTCATTATTGTTTATAATAATGATTTGGAAACAGCCACTGTCCATTAATGAAAAAATTAATAATAAAAATTGTGATATAGTCATAAAATGCAAACAGCGATTTGTTAACTATACTAAATAACAGAACAAATATCCTGAATGGATTAGAGCTACATTTATCAAATAAATAATGTTGAAGGAAAAATTGGCAAACTAGTAATTTAAATTTTAGAAACATGCAAAATAATATCAGGAATGCTATGGATTTATACATGAGAAGGGAAAAACAAAACATTCAAGGGAATGAAACACCAAACTCAAGCTCAGTTCGTGGACGGAAGGTAGATGATGGATGAGAGAGATACATTGAGTTCTTCAGTGGCATTGCACTTTTTTTTATTAAAAAGTTAACATTTTTTAATTAAGAAAATAACTGGAGCAAATATGGAATAATACAGAGTTTAATAAAGTTAGTGTACTTGGAGTTTCATTATATTATTATCTATTTTTTAAATTCTTGAAATAAGTTCTATTTTAAAACTTTGAAGAAGCACAGAACAGTTTCATTTGTGACTTCTTTCCAATCCTTATATCACTCCCCAGAGGCAACATTATTAAGCACCTTCAGCTGTTCCTTCTAGCAGTTACTGCTCTATCTCTAGTTAAGGTGGAAATCCTGCTAATTGAAACATTATCTCTTTCCCATGATAAAAGTTAATGGTTGTACTCACTTATAACACTTCCTACTTTTCCTTCACAGTTTTGAAACATAATTATGTCAAGATATTCAATTCCTATATCAGTTTGTGTTGAGTTTTAAGAAACATATTATACTTAAAACTTATTTTCTTGTCCCATCAATTATAGATAGCTTCTTGCTTCTCCTCTTTCTAAGATGGATTCCTCTTACTACTTTCCTCCCCTTCCTGAGATATTTTCTTCTGTGCTTTTACGTTATTCAGATCGATAACATCGCATAATCACAATTAATTCTGTGCTTTAAGCTAATTCTAAAATATCAAAATCAATATGGAATATTTATATTATTGTAATTATTTAATGAGGTTTAAACTAGATCCAAGCAGTGAATCATGGTTTTATTTCTTTCCTCATATTGTTTTTAGCTTCTCCTGCAAATTTTAATTGCCTTTATTTCTTGAATTAGCCACCATTATTATTTCTTTGAATTGTTCAAATGTTCATAATCTCAAGCATTCCATTTGAGGGGTTGATGTGATTAGAAAAGATTTCGTATTTAAGTAGTAATGAATCTGGACAGATAACTAAATTATCTCACAGAAGTCAAAAGCCTAGGACAAAGAAACTACTTGAAAGCATAACCTATCATCGTTAAATGACATGTTAAAATGATTTTTAAAAAATCTTTGACAATCATTTAAACTGAGGTTGAAATATTTTTGGCAGAAATAACAACCAAATGTTCAACATAAATTCTGCCTCTAACAGTAACCGAGAGAGTATACTAGCTATAGACTTACCACCAAATAATCTTCCTATAACATGCCACTGAGAAATTTTAACTCATATTTAACCCACAATGATTGCAGTGATATCTTTCTACCTATGTGTATTAGTTTTATGTTACTGCATTATAAATTATCAAAATTTAGGTCATAGCTCTATAGGCTAGAAGTCTTGGTGGACTTAGGTTCTCTACTTAGGGTCTCACAAGAGCAAAACCAAGGTTATTAGCTGGGCTGAGTTGTTGTCTAGAGGCTCTGAGAAAGAATCTACTTCCAAGTTTACTCAGGTTATTAACAGAATTCTGTTACTAGTGGTTTTAGGAATGAGGCCCCATTGCTGGTTGTCAGCTAGGGGTTGCCTTCTGTTCCTTGTGGCCACCTGTATCTCTGCTTATGTGACCCACTTTATCTTCAACCTTCAAATTTATGACTTTTATGCTATCAGCTGAGGAAAGCTCTCTGCTTTGAAGAGTTTCTGTGATTAGAGCAAGCCCACCTGGGGCTTTAATTACATCTGAAAAATCCCTTAAAGCAGCACCTAGATTAGTACCTAATTGAATAACCAGAGTAGGAGAATCTTGGGGGTTGGGGGCATCTTTCAAATTTTGTCCACAACTTTTCCTCCCTCCCTCCCTCCCTCCCTCCCTTCCTTCCTTCCTTCCTTCCTTCCTGCCTGCCTTCCTTATCTATCAACCTACATAATCTGTCTAGCATCCATCTAGCCATCCATCTAAATATATCCTATATCTATGCCATTTTATTTATGTTTTTGGTCCAAAAGCAATACAAGTAGTTCACACTTTTCAAAGACACCATACAGTAAAAGTGAAAAGGAAAAGAAAAACATGGGTAAAGCTAGCAAGTGCTCTTGACCACTACATGAGTGTGGGTAAAGTGGGCCAACTAGAAGAGCAAATAAATGTTAGCCACAAAAATAGTGAACTAACACCAGACTGTAATGAAAGAATGCCTGGTGTCACTTTTCTTTGTCCAACTGAGCCTGACTTTTGGGTTCAACAGAAAATCCAAAGTCTAAAGTGTGAAGCATTGGTGGGAAATTACACAAAAGTTGGGCAGTATGAGAATTTCTTGTTCTTTGTATTTGGGATGTCATTAAATATCCAGGAGAATTTGTAAGTAGTGTACATCCTTCAATTTATGAGTCTATAAATTTGGAAAACATGTAGTCATGAAAGAGAGAGTACAATTTAATAGAGTTGGGACATTCAACAGATATTTGGCCCTGTCCAAAATGTCCACAGAGACACTGGTCTATACTAAATGTTCTTTGATATTTGGTACTGTCCAAAATATCCATGAGCATATTTGGTCCATGCAAATGGCCCTTGATATTTGGTCCTGTCAAAAACATCCACCCTTAGGCCCTGGCCAGTTGGCTCAGTGGCTCAGTGGCTCAGTGGATAGAGCATTGGCCCGGCATGCAGACATCCCAAGTTTGATCCCCGGTCAGGGCACACATGAGAAGCGACCACCTGCTTCTCTTCCCCTCTCACTCCCCCTTCTCTCTCTATTCCTCTCTTGCAGCCAGTGGCTCTATTGGTGTGAGTGTTGGCCTCAGGTGCTTGGTTGATTTGAGCGTTGGCCCAAAATGGGAGTTGCCACAGAGCACATGTGGAAGTCTGTTTATCTTCCCTCCTTTCACTCAAAAAAAAAAAAAAAATTTTACCCTTAGAAAATGTTGCAGGGCTCAAATAGCCCATAAAGTTTATTTATACTTTTGATTTATTGGACAAAAACATCAAAAATACTATCATGGTTTATTGGTTTAATAATTTTGTTGTGGCTGCATTGCCAATAATAACTCTTCTTGCTTTGGTATCCTACTGGTAATAGCACATGACCAAAGACATTTTGGCATAGACCAAATGTCTCCATGGATGTTTTGGACAGGACCAAATGTCCTACAAGGGGGACATACATATGGCATATCTTAAGATTCTGCTGTCCGTGTGCATGTAGCAAATTTCCAATAGTGCATACCAAGAACTAGTGTTTAGATAGGCAAACGGGGAGTAGATTGGCCCTTCTCTAAGTGATAGGTTATGCTTCAGAGGGAGCTAGTACTGGGAAGAGTAAAGTGTCTGGTCCCAAGTCAATGTGAAGTGGCATATTTCTCATGCTTTCTTTCAGGTTCCTTCCTACTACTTTTTGAGAGTCTACCACATTTTACATGTCTTCAGACAGAGAATGACAACTCTCACACCAGCCCTGGAAAGCGTGTATCCTTATTTCTGTTTTGCAGAGGAATAAAAAAGAAAGAGATGAGGAAATGGATATGTAACATATTACATGGCTATCAGTTACTAAGTACTAGACATCCACATTTTATTTTATTTATTCCTCATTCTTCTATGAGGTAGGCCTTATTGCTTTCCTTTCACGGGTAGGGAAAACAACACTCAAACAAGATAGTACTTGCTGGCATTAAGCTATAGTTGTGAACTTGGACTTAACTCTGGAGTGTGTCCCCAAGAATTTCTCTGATAGAAAGTTGGCAAGAGGAGGATCCCAGAGAAGTACTCTAGAGATTCTACATATGTGGGGCAAATTTCATGATTTAGTACATCATTTAGCTGTACATTAAAATATGATAGCCTGGCCTGTGGTAGCACAGTGAATAAAGCATCAACCTGAAACACTGAGGTCACTGGATCAAAACCCTGGGCTTGCCTGGTCAAGGCACATAAGGCAGTTGATGCTTCCTACTTCTCCCCATTGTGCTCTCTCTCTCTCTCTCTCTCTCTCTATCTCTCTCTCTCTCTCTTTCTCTCCTATAAAATAACTAAATAAATTCTTTTAAAAATAGAAGGAAAATTGAGAGGAAAATTAAGGAATCAAACTTGAAATATATATGATAAAATATACTCAGAGGTGTGATATTCAAATGTTAACACATCAAAATGACTTCCCTGCTCTGCAAGATAAAGTGACAGTAGCACACCTACTCCACTCAGGACTCCCTGACTCAGGCTCCACTGAAAAGTCTTTGGCCAAACCTCCCTCTTCAAGCCTTCCACACCCAACCAGTCATCCAATCTTGAGATTTCTTCAATCCCTAGTCTTGGTCAGCATCCTAGCTACATACTCACATAGCACTTATTATAATGATTATTAAATAATAATTTGTGTAATTAATTTTGTTTAATGTCTAGCTCCCTTGCCAGATTTAAATTCCACAAGAGTAACAAAGATAGTTTCTCACCATTATATCTCTAGCAGTGACCCTTTGAATCTACAAATGAATAGCCAGTTAAATCATTTATTGTAGACCTCAGATCAAAGCTTTGCTTCTGCCTCTATTTAACTGAAGAGCACCCTGAGATTACAAAACATGCTGTCATGCTGTTAAGGAACTGTTACCCACTGTGGATCCTCTTTCACATGAATCAAAATTATTTTTTTATACAACAACCAAAAAACGGATGGGGCAAAAGTAACTTGGATGCTGACTTCTATAATTACCAATTTCAAGTTTGAGGGTTTATAAAAATAGCTGTGCAGCTTGGTGATTTACTGTACAAAATAAAGATTGTAAACTTGAATTTATGACATATACCTAGCTTTATAAAATACCTCTTTAATCTTCCTTACATAGGAAGATATAATAAGAGATTTAATGTGAAAAAGAATTGAGTAACTACTGATATAACTTTCAAAAAATGATGCTGGGCACAGAAGAGGCCCTAATTAAAATTTGAAAAGTGACAGAATGAATGAATGAATGCTGTATTTGGTGAGATGGACTGAATGTGCTCCCACCAGAATTTAAATAATGAAATTCTACTTCCCAATGTGATGGTATTAGGAAGTGGGGTCATTGGTAGTTAGTTAGGGTTGGGTGAAATCATGAGCCCTCATGGATGGGTTTTGCACCCTTACAAGAGTCAAAAGGGAGCTTGCTTCCTCTCTGCTTTCCACCATATGAGAATACTTACAAGGAGAAGTCAGTAGTCCGCAACCCAGAAGAGAACACTCACCAGATCTGACCATGCTGCATCGTGATCCAAACTTTCAACATCCAGATCTGTGAGAAATAAAGGTCTGTTGTTGATAAGCCACACAGTGTATGGTACTGTACTTGGTTAGAGCAGCCAAAATAGACGAAGACATTTGGGAAATACCTGTGTTAGTTGCTCTGGCTACTATTTCCACTTTTCCTATCAGGGATCTCTGTCCTTTCTTTATCTTTCATTTTTATCCCCTTCCCTCCTTTCAGCTAAAACATTGTTCTTTTAATAATGAAGCTTTTTGGTAACAAGCCTTAGTAAAGGTACACCTTTATAAAGAAACTAGTTCCTTTAGAAATAACCCAAACCTATTCATCCAAATTTCTCTATAATCATTTTTTCTTTGAAATGGCAAATAAGAAGCCAGAAAATGTGAGGGCAATGTTTAGTCTTGGTTTAAAGACAATAGAAAAATCAGCGGAGTGACTGTTTCATTTTATGAGTATTTTTTTAATGTTTGCGTTTTGACTTTTAAAATTATTAGGACTTGCATAAATATTTGAACCCTGTGGAAATAATCTCATCAACATTTTATTTCTAGGTCTATAAAGCAATTACAAGCCTGAAAGTGCTATTTTATTGTAATAAAAAGGAGAGTATTGGTGATATGTGGTTTGTGGTTTATTAAAGCCAGCTTGCTTAGACTTTAAAATGAATAATTGCCGGCATAATTACTGTTTTACGTTATGGGATCTACACTCGGCTTTTTCTATGAATTAGTCTTTCTACAGGTTTATGCTGATCTTGCTTGCAGAACTAAAGAAAAAGTAGTTGAATAATTTAGTACCTATGGTGCTACCTATAATTGTGAATCTGCCTTCCACAAAGTGGTCCTAGAGACTTTTTAAATTAAGCCCAAAACAGGAATACCCAGACATTCTTTATTTTCTTTCTTCTTCTTCTTCTCCTCCTCCTCCTCCTCCTCCTCCTCTTCTTCTTCTTTCTTTCTTTCTTTTTGTGAATTGAGAAGCAGGGAGGCAGAGACACAGACTCCCACATGCGCCCGACTGGGATCCACCTGGCACGCCCACCAGGGGGCGATGCTCTGCCATCTGGGGCATTGCTCCATTGCAACAAGAGCTATTCTAGTGCCTGAGGCAGAGACCATGGAGCCGTCCTCAGCGCCCGGGCCAACTTTGCTCTAATGGAGCCTTGGCTGTGGAGGGAAAGAGAGAGACAGAGTGAAAGTAGAGGGGTAAAGGTGGAGAAGCAAATGGGTGCTTCTCCTGTGTGCCCTGGCTGGAAATCAAACCCAGGACACTTCCACACGCCGGGCTAATGCTCTATCACTGAGCTAGCCAGCCAGGGCCCCACACATTCTTGAAAGTCTTGAGGTCCCAGTCTCTCTGATACTCTCTGTCTCCCTCCTTTCCTATCTGCTGAAGATCGCACACCTTCCTAATGAGCCACATTTCTCTCTGGACTCAAAGAAGCACACTCTCACCCTTGCTGACAAGGTGCTGACAAATTGCAGGTGTGTGTCTTTAGGGCCCCAGATGGCCAAGGATTGGTTCTTACTCACCTGTTTTTCCCCACTCCTCCTCTTTCCTGCTTTCCTTTTTAGGTCACTTGGACACTTAAGACAGTGATAAAAAGAAGTCACTGGGCTTCTGAAGGAGTCCTAAGTGAACCCCTAGAATGTATATTGGTGCTAAGACCCAGTGATCAGTCATGTGTACTGCCTTTTATAGAATTTTTTCTTTTATCTCAGACAAGTAGATTACAAGCCCGACCACTGTTGTCTTCCTCCCTTTTGTATTACTCATAGAAACTTTCATATAATAGGTGGTAATGAAACAAAGAAAGGAGAGGCTAACCCTACAGGATACTTCAAGTTTGAAGCTGCCCTTAAAAACATCCAGGGAGAGCAATGTGTCCATCCTCATAGGATCCTTAGGTTTGGCACTGGGTTTCTTTTGCCTCTTGGAGTTTCTGGGGTTTAGGAAGAAAAATGAACTAAGAGGGCCCTTTTAGTGACACATTAGTGGTGTTCTATGTTCTCCCTACTTTATTTTCAAGTGAGCTAACATAGCTGGTTAGCTATGGTAATCTTCACAGAAGAAGCCACTGATACTCTCTTTTGTTGCTATTTCTCCATACATTGTGGTTATCCTCATCCTGAAATAGTAAAAAGGCAATATATATGGTGAAATGAAATGTCGTTTATTGATGAAAAACAATATAGAGGCCTGGCCAGTTAGCTCAGTGGTAGAGTGTTGGCCAGGAGTGTGGATGTCCTAGGTTTAATTCCAAGTCAGGTCACACAGGAGAAGTGACCATCTGCTTCTCCACCTCTCCCCCTCTCCGTTCTTTCTCTCTCTCTCTCTCTCTCTCTCTCTCTTCCCCAACAGCCATGGCTCAGTTGGACCAAGTCAGGCAGGCTCTGAGGATGACTCCACAGCCTTGCCTCAGGTGTAAAAATAGCTTGGTTGCCGAGTAACAGAACCAGTGGTCCCACATGGGCAGAGCACCTCCCTACCCCCATCCCAGTAGGGGGCTTGCCAGGTGGATCCCTGTCAGGTACATGCGGAAGTCTGTCACTATGCCTCCCTGCTGCTCAATTAAGAAAAATTTTTTTAAAAAAGCATAGAATCAAGGTGTTCTTTTGTTTATAATCCTATCTTGACAGGCCTTTGGTTTCTAAGATGATGACATAGATGTGCCTTTAATATCTTGAAGTCTGCTGCTCACTTAGAAAATAGTGTATTGTGCCATTCATATCTCATGTTAAAGAGTGGCATTAAAAGAACATTCACAGCCTGACCAGTTGGTGTCAGAGTGGATAGAGTGTTGGACTGGGATGTGGAGGACCCAGGTTCAAGACCCTGAGGTCGCCAGCTTGAGCACGAGCTCATCTGGTTTGAGAAAAAACAAACAAACAAACAAAAAACTTACCAGCTTGGACCCAAGGTTGCTGGCTTCAGCAAGGGGTTACTCAGTCTGCTGTAGTCCCCTGATCAAGGCACATATGAGAAAGCAATCAATGAACAACTAAGGTGCCACAACGAAAAACTGATGATTGATGTTTCTCATCTCTCTCCATTCCTGTCTGTCTGTCCCTACCTATCCCTCTCTCTGACTCTCTTTCTGTCTCTGTAAAAAAAAAAAAGAAAAGAAAAAAGAATATTCACATTAGCGCATCTTCATGTTCACTCTTCATTGCATATCATTATAAGAGCTCAGTGCAAGACTATGTAATGGTAACTCCTGCAGGAACTGAAGAAAAACCATACAATTTCTAAAATGACACATAGTAAGCAGATAGTGGAGATCTAGACACTATGAATTAACAAGCAGACTCCGCAGCATAGTTTAAATTCTTCAAAACCTTCTCATGCTGATTGCCTCGATACTGAGGCTAATGATAATTCTTCTAGTTGAAGAACAAGGTGTTTCTGTATTTTTATGGTGCATATCATCTGAGTGCCAGGTGCTTAGATATATTATTGTAGAACAAGACACAGCATTTTTATATCTTTATCTACTTAATGACCTCATATTTGCCTCTGCTGGTGATTTGTGTTCCAGTCAGGAGTCTATGGGGATTAACCACAGATGAAGTGTTGTCTCTGAGGAAGATTTTTCTACAACTAAATTGAATCAAGCTAATTAGAATATTAGCATAAATCACAATATTTATCTAATAATAATGTCTAAAAAATTTATATTCAGGGTAAATTTGCAGACACATCCTTTTTATGGAAAAAAATACCTCTCAGATATTGATTTACTGAGCTAAAGGTAAATGAGCCAATTTGGCCATGGACTTAATAATATATTACACAATTATGAATTTTTGAGTCATCCCATGTATTTTCACAGATATTACCTTATTTGATTTTCAATAATAGAAGAACAATTTTATAGTCTACATTATCTTATCTGAACTCTTAGTGACAGATTTATTTCTTAAGTAAAAGTTTTCAGATTTATAAAGGTAATTTTGTACATATATATATATATATATATATATATATATATATATACAATTTAGTATCCAGGATTTGTACAGTTATCTCTGTAGTCAAGCTCATTATTAATATTTCTGCAGTGAATTTTGTGAATAGTCACACAAAATAAGCTAAATAATAAAAAGTCAAGAATCTCACATCAGTTTAAATTAGGTTTTGCCAATAAATGATTTAGGAAGAAAAATTGGTTTTCAGAAATTGGAGATTTTGGCATATCTGTAAGGGATTGTGATTTTATACACAATATATGTTATAAAAAAAACCCCAGGTTTTTACTAACAAAAGCTAAAAATATTTCATGGACATTGCTTATCGCTGTCTTATTAAAAAACAAACAAAATTATTAATACACTGTCCAGTTTTTTAATACAGTTTTACTCATTCTCCTTGGGTCTCCTGCCTCCTTTTCACATTCACATCTATGCTCTTCTCTAGATTCTTCCCCCAGCTCACAACTCCTAAATTTCCTATTTCTAACAGTGAACCAACATGTGCTTTGGAGCCAGACACATCTAGACTTTCTGTAATTTGCTTGAACCTTTGATGCCTCATTTTATTCACTTCTAAAGTAGAAATAATATATTTATCTTGTAGGGTTTATCTGAGAGCATATGCATATAAACATATATTCTATATTTCTATATAGTATATAAAGTGCTTTACCTAATGGAGTTTGTGGCAAAGTCTGCTAATTGTTTTTCCCAGTGTTCCTGTTCCCCTTTTATTACTTAATGGCAGAAGATTATTTTTTAGCTGGTGCATGGCCATTGTAAATGATGACTGTGCTTGCCAACCATGCTTAAAGCCTTGAATGGCCATGACACAAAGTTGCAGCCAATGAAATGAAAACAGAAGTGCTGGTGACATTTTCTCACTACCCCGCGGCTCTGGCCTTCCAGCCTTGCACTGCCCACTTCTGGATTTTCTTCACGAGAGAGTGTAGCCAGAGTCCATCTGGTAAGCCGCTATTATTTCTGATGCTTACAGCTAAACTTGTTTCTGATAAAATTATCAGTAAATGTTGGTTTTCTTGAGCTGTCCTTACAAGTCATTTTTTTTTTCTTTCTTTCTGAAGCTGGAAACGGGGAGAGGCAGTCAGACAGACTCCCGCATGCGCCTGACCGGGATCCACCCGGCACGCCCACCAGGGGCGATGCTCTGCCCCTCCAGGGCGTCGCTCTGCCGCGACCAGAGCCACTCTAGCGCCTGGGGCAGAGACCAAGGAGCCATCCCCAGCGCCCGGGCCATCTTTGCTCCAATGGAGCCTTGGCTGCGGGAGGGGAAGAAAGAGATAGAGAGGAAGGAGGGGGGGGGGTGGAGAAGCAAATGGGCGCTTCTCCTATGTGCCCTGGCCGGGAATCGAACCCGGGTCCACCGCACGCCAGGCCGACGCTCTACCGCTGAGCCAATCGGCCAGGGCCACAAGTCATTTTTTATTGCCACCCGTAAACTCTCTTTGCAGTTCTGAATCTTTGCGATTAGGCTTCTGGTTAATTCCTATGGTGATTCCTAACGCGGCTGTGGATAACTCCCCAGGCCCTTGCCTGGCAGTGCTTTCTTTCTCTTGACCCTTCAACGTGCTCTTAGTTTAACCAGCAGTTTGTTGTGTAAGTCATTTTCCATGACATTTCTGTTTCATCCTACATTCATTTCCTGCAGCCTCGTAAACATCTTTGAAATCGTCTCATCTTAAATTTCTTCAACTCCTCTTTTGTAATTCTAGAACTCTTTTGATGTTTCCTTGTGAGATACTTTAGTAGGCTTTCCTTGTATCTCCTCATTCTCAATTTCTTCCTCACATCTTTCTTTTTTTCTTTCTTTTTAAATCTTATTTTTTCCATTGTAGAAAAAGTTTCCTCTTCATTGCTTTATTCTCCTTCTGGGATTATACTGGCATCTTCCCCGAAGGCAGAACTGCTTCAGAAGTGAAGCTCATATATCCTTCACAACACTCTGGAGAGATTAAAGCCAATAAAAAGTAATGTGCCCATTATGTTAACATTTATGTACGCTTAAAACACACAAAACAGTAGTATATATTGTATGGGTGGATAAAAATGTAGAAAAAGTAAAAAAAAAAAAAATTAGAGTAGATACATATCAACTTAAATAGTGATTACATACGCGGAAGCTACAAGGGAATGGGGTAAAGGAGGTATCTTTGGTTATATCTATAATTTTTTAAGCAACTTTATTGAGCTATAACTGACATACAATAAACTATACCTATTTAAAATGTACAAGTTAATAAACACTGACATATATATGCACCACAAAACCATGACCATAATCAGGGTAGTGAACATATCTGCCACCTCCTAAAGTCTCCTTGTGTCCTTTTGTAATTCCTTTCATTGCCCCCCTCCCACCATCATCCAGGCAAACACTGATCTTCTTTCTGTGACTATAAATTGGTTTTTATTTTGGAAACTGTTATACAAATAAAATTATAAAATATATACTCTTTCTTGTGGTTATGTGTGTGTATGTATCTGGTTTTTTTGCTGTGTTGTTATTTTGAGACTCATCCATAGTCTATGTGCATCAATCATTTATTCATCTTCATCGTGAATAAGTATATAGTTCATTGTATAGATAAACCATAATTGTTTATCTGTTCACCTGTTGGTAAACAGTTTGGTTGTTTCTGGTTTAGTAACATTATAAATAAAGCTGCTAGAACATTTTGTGCAAGCTCTGAATGAACATTTGTCATTATTTCTCTTGAGTAAATGCCTGGGAATGGCATGTCTGGCTCACAAAGCAGGCATAGGTTTGATCTTTTTCATAAACTGTCAAACTATTTCGCAAAACAGCTATATCACTTTATGTCCCAATGAGCAGTATTATGAGAGTTCCACTTACTCCACACTGACCCCAATTTTTGATACTGGGATGTATAGCTAATAAGTGTGCAATGGTATCTGTGATTTTCATTTGTATTTCCCTAATGACTAATGACATTGAGTATTTTTTCATATGCTTATTTGCTATTTATACAGCTCCCTTAGTAAAGAATCTTTTTAAATATTGTCTCTATTTTTTTACTGTTACTTGTTTCCTTATTGTTGAGTTTTACTAGTTCTCTATATATCAATACATTGACACAAATCCTATCAGATACAGGATTTGTTAAGACTTTCTCTAGTTTTTTAGCTTGTCTTTTAATTCTCTTAGCAGTATCCTAAAGAGAATATTTTTAAAATTTTCAGCAAAATTTTATCAATTTTTTTTTTTTTAGATTGTGATTTTGGTGTCACATTTGTGAAATCATTACTAACTTATGGCCACAAAGATTTTCTCTTATGCTTTTTTCTATTAGGTTTTTATCTTTAGGCTTTACATTAGGATTATAATTTATTTCAAATTAACTTTTCTATAGGTACAAGACATGGCATAATATAGATAAAATTTATTTTTATTTTTTGGCAGAGGTATTATCCAGTTGTTCTAGCATCATTTATTGTCAGACAGTTTTTTTCTCCACTGAATTTCCTCTGTGTGTGTGTGTGTGTGTGTGTGTGTGTGTGTGTGTGTAATGAGAGAGATTAAAGAGAAATTTCTGGACTTTTTCTCATGTTCTATTTATATATTTTTCTATTTTTATGCCATTATCTCACTGTCTTAATTATTGTGGCTTTAAATTAAATTTTCACTTTAGGTAATACTACTCTTTCAACTTTCTTTTTAATTCAAAGTTGTTTTGGCTATTCTAGGTTCATTGAATTTTCATATGAATTTTAGAATAAGTTTAAAATTTCTACAAAAGTGCCTGTGTTGGCTGGGAGCTGCTTGTTTGTTTATTTGTTTGTTTGTTTTGAGAGAGAGAGAGAATGGGATAGACAGGGACAGACAGGAAGGGACAGAGATGAAAAGCATCAATTCTTTGTTACAGTACCTTGGTTGTTAATTGATTGCTTTCTCATATGTGCCTTGATTGGGGGGCTGCAGCCATGCCAGTGACCCCTTGCTTAAGCTAGTGACCTTGGGCTCAAGCCAGTGACCTTGGGGTTATGTCTATGTTCACATGCTAAAGCTGGTGACCCTGCTCTCATGCTGGTGAGCCCATGCTCAAGCCAGCAACCTCAGGGTTTTGAACCTGGGTCCTCAGTGTCCTAGGCCAACGCTCTATCCACTGCACCAGTGCCTGGTCAGACTGCTGGGATTTTAATTGGAATTATTTTCAAACATAGATCAATTGGGAGAGAATTGAAATCTTAATATTGATTCATCTTATCCACAAACATGGTATAACTCTCCATTTAATTTTTTTCCTAAGTGTTTGGCACTTATGTACTGGTCTTGCACGTAATCAGATTTATGCCCAAGTGTTCTATATTTTTCATATTACTATAAATGATGCTGTTTTAAAATTTCAAATCTTAGGTGTTTGTTGCTAATATATGGGTAGTAATAAATTTTTGGATATTATCTTTTATTATGTAACCTTGCCAGACTCAATTATTCTTGTAGTGTTTCTTATAGATTCTATTGGGAAATTCATTGGATTTTCTGCATAGACAATAACGCCATCTAGAAATAAAGAAATCTTTACTTGTAATTCTTGCATGTCAATCTTTGTTGCCCTCTAGTATCATTTTCCTTTTTTTCTTTTTAAATATTTCTTAGAGTGAAGATCTGGTTGTGAAGAATTATTTTACCTTTAGTATGACTTAAGGAATATTATCATTTTTGAAAGATATTTTTACTTTAGTCAATTTTTTTCTTTAAATACTTTAAAGATGTTGTTCCATTATAGTCTCATTTGCATTGTTTCCAGAGAGATATCTATAGTCATTTTTATTCCCTTCTGTAATTATATCTATTCTTTTCTCTGACTACTTTTAAGATTTCCTCTTTATCATTTGTTTTATGTTTAATTATGTTGTGCTTTGGTGTCGTTTTCTTCATTTTTATTTTTGTTTTATTTTGCTTGGTATTTATTAACCTTCTTGGATCTGTGTGTTTAAAGTTTCAGATAATATTTATTTAAATGTGTTTTCTGTTTTCTCTTCTCTATGTTCTTCCTGAGGTACCACAAAAATACATACATGTGAGGCCTCTTGAAGTTGCTCCATAACTCACTATATTCTTTCCATTAAAAAATAATAATAAAGGCTGTCTCTGTTTCTTTTGGATAGTTTTTGTTGCTGTATCTTCTAATTTACTAATCCTTTCTTCTGTACTCTCTAATCTGTGGTTAATACCATCCAGTATATTTTTTCATTGGTGGTTAATCCCACCCAGTAAATTGTTGTTTTCACAGCTAAAGTTTTGAGTTATTTAAATATTTTCACTGTCTCAGATTAAGTTTTTAATGTGTTAAAAATAGTTATAGTAACTGTTTAGTATATTTGTCTGCTAATTCTAATATCTTGGTCATATTGGATTTTTTAAATTGGTTTTTCTCCTCATTATGGGTGGTAATTTCTCACTTCTTTGCATGTCTGATAATTTAGGGGTTGCTTCCAGGAATTGTAATTTTTAATTTATTGGGTGCTGGATGTTTTTGTATTCCTACAAATATTCTTAAACTTTATACTTGGATATAGTTAAGTTATTTAAAAATGGATTCTTTGGGTCTTGGATTGAAAATCCAAGCATGCAGACGTCCTGTGTTTGATTTCGGTCAAGGCACACATGAGAAGTGACCTTCTGCTTCTCTCATCTTTCTCTTCCCCTCTCGCAACCAGTGGCTCAATCGTTCCAGCGTCAACCCTGGACACTGAGGATAGCTAGGGTGCTCTGACCGTCTGTCTCAGGTGCTGAGGATAGCTCTGAGGGGGGATTGCTGGGTAGATTCTGCTCTGGGTGCATGCAGGACACAGGAGTCTGCCTATCTCTCCTCCTCTCACTTAAAAAAAAGAAAAAAAGAAAAGGAGACTATCTGGTTTGACTGATGAGAACAGGAACAATTCCCAGCCTCCAGTGAGAAGCCAAGTAATGTTCTCTCTGATCTTTTAAGGTGGTTTCTTCCTTGGTCTTGGATAGTTTTCTTACATTTATTGTCCTCTCCATATCTCCAGTTACACTGATTTGAATTGTCTATTTTCTTGTCTGTCTCCTCCACTGATTGTAAAGTTGTAAAACTTCTTAAAGGCAAGGGCAGGGCCCAGCTAGGACACAGCCTGGAAAGATGTTTCCACTCAATAAATACTTGTTGAATAAATGAGTAAAATAAAATAAGGACAAAATAAATAAGCAAAGTATACTTCTACTATTACAGAAGTTCAGAAGGGAGATTACTTTCAGTTGGTGCTCAATAAGTATCATTAAAATAATTAAAGAAAGCCAATATTATATTTATTTACCCAAATTGTATTAGACCTATGTCTGCAGTTCAGGACTCAGGTCTTCCACTTTAGGGCGCTTTCCATGGCATCATTCTGTGTTCCTAAAATATAGATAAAAGAAAGATACCCTAGGACTGAGATTAAACAGGAAATGTCTTAAATGTTTATAAAGAAAAAAAATTTTTTTTAATATTTAACATTGTCTTCTCCTGGAATGCTTGAGTACTTTTCTAGATGTTACACTATGCTAAATATGAATGAACATAATAGTTCTTTTCAGTGTTGTAGGGTCAGTGACCTCTCCTTTTTTGTCACCATTCTCACAGTTTGATAGGCTCAAATATTAAAAAGCTTTACCTAGCCTTGGCCAATTAGCTTAGTGGAAGAGTGTTGGCCTGACATATGGATGTCCTAGTTTTGATTCCTTCTTGGTCAGGGCACACAGGAGAAGCAACCATCTGCTTCTCCAGCCCTCCCCTTCTCCTTTCTCTCTTTCTATCTCTCTCTTCCTTTCCTGCAGCCATGGCTTAGTTGGAGCAAGTTGGATCTGGGCACTGAGGATGGCTGCATGGCTTGTCTCAGGCATTAAAATAGTTCAGTAGTGGAGCAAAGGCCCTAGATGTGCAGAGCACCACCCCCAGTAGGGAGCTAGCCAGGTGGATCTTGGTTGGGGTGCATGCAGGAGTCTGTCACTCTGCCTCCCTGCTTCTCACTTAAGAAAAATTAAATAAATAAATAAATAGATAGATAGATAGATAGATAGATAGATAGATAGATAGATAGATAAAGCTTTACATGGGAACCCAATAAACATAGCATCTTCCCACAGCCATGATTTTAACCAACCATTTCTGGTCCAATACATGAAAAATAATCACATTCAAGGAAAAGCCACGATTTTTTTCTACAAAATCTTTTTAAACATAATACTTTATAAAAATGGAGTTGGTGATTTTTATGTCATAGGATTATTATGCAGTTTACAAGAAATAATATGTGTAAAAGGCCTGGCTTATAGTTGTTGCCAAATAAAAGCCAGTTCTGCTTAAAGAAAATAAAATGTACTTTTTACAATTTAGATTACAACCAAACTATAAAACAGAGTGGTAGTGGTAATGGGAATTATCTCCTCCATTTGGTGTAGGAGGGAAAGAGATAGCAAAAGAGGCAGACATTTGCTTAATATCAAATTGTGAGTTTTCCTCTTTAAGTGAATAATACATGTCTTACCTAGAATCATGAATCATCTCTTGTGAGCATGCTCAGAGAGTGACGGGGAAGCAAGGTCTGAAGCCTCCTTTTATTGTCCAGTCCAAGAACAAACTTAGATAATATAGTTAGTACATCTGAGAATGAGAGAGAAAGAAAAAATAAGAGCTTTCTAGATTTAGGAAGGAATGATTGTGCCCATGGCGTGAGTGGGGGTGTGAGAGCCTGTCTCTTCTCAGATGATAAGTAGAGTGCACCCTGGACTGGAATCTCAAACTTTAGTGGTGCTATAAGGACAGAACCTTTACTGACGTAAGAAGTAGTCTAATTCTTGCATCATCTCACCTGATGTGGATGTCTTCAAAGGAGTCGAGAGAAGTCATGGGCCATCTGTACCTGAACTACAAACAAAAAGGTGGAGCTGAATCTGTCTGGTATAAGATTTTTAAAAAACATTTATTGGGATGACACTGATTCAAAAAACCAAACAGCTTTCAAGAGTACAACTCAGTATAATACCATCTACACACTGCATCATATTCCCTCTGCCCCAAACAAAGTCTCTTTTTGTCTCCACTTTTCTCCCCTTTGCTGTCTTCCTCCAACCCCCATCCTCCTTTCCCTCTAGCTATTGCCACCCTGTTGTCTATATCTACATGTTATGTAAATGTGTTTTGGCTAATCCCTGGATGACCTTCTGCCATCCAGTCCCCTTGCCCCACTCCTTTCTGACAACTGTTCATGTGCTTCATACGTCCATGCCTCTGTTTCTATTTTGATTTTGTTCATCAGTTTATTGTGCTCATTAGATTTCACATATAAGTGAGATAATATGGTATTTGTCTTTCTCTGACTGGTTTATTTTACTTAGAATAATAATCTCCAGGTCTATCCATGCTATCACAAAAAGTGAGATTTCCTTATTTTTTTATGGCTGAGTCATATTCCATTGTGTAAATGTGCCACAGCTTTTTTATCCACTTATCCACTGATAGGCATTGGGCTACTTCCAAATCTTGGCTAAATAACACTGCAGTGAATGTTGGGTGCATGTATTCTTTCAAATGAGTGTTTGGGGATTCCTAGAATATATTCCCAGAAGTGAAATCTCTGGGTCAAAGGCAGATCCATTTTAATTTTTTGAGAAAACTCCATACTATTTTTCACAGTGGCTGCACTGGTCTATGTTCCCATAAACAATGCACAAGAGTCCTCTTTTCTCCACATTCTCGCCAGTACTTGTTTGTTGATTTATTGATGATAGCCATTCTGGCAGGTGTGAGATGGTATCTTATTGTGGTTTTAATTTGCATCCCCTGATGATAAGTGACAGAGAACCCAGAAATAAATCCATGCTTTATGGTTAATTAATATTTGACAAAGAAGGCAAGAGCATATAATGGAATAAAGACAGTCTCTTTAATAAATAGTATTAGGGAAATTGGACAGGTACATGCAAAACAATGAAACTAGGTCATCAACTTACATCATATACAAGAATGAAATGGATAAAAGACTTAATTGTAAGTCACGAACCATAAAAATTCTAGAAGAAGAGAATAGGCAGTAAAATACCACACTTCTCTTATAGCAATATTTTTGCCAATATATCTCCTATGGCAAGGGAAATAAAGAAAAAAAATAAACAAATGAGACTATATCAAACTAAGAAGCTTTTGCACAGTAAAACTATCAACAGTCTGACCAGGTGGTGATGCAGTGCATAGGGCATCAGACTGGGATGCAGAGGACCCAGGTTCAAAACCCTGAGGCCGCCAGCTTGGGCGCAGGCTCATCTGGTTTGAGCAAGGCTTACCAGCTTGAGCCCAAGGTTGCTGGCTTGAGCAAGGGGTCACTCGGTCTGCTATAGCCCCCTGGTCAAGGCACATATGAGAAAGCAATCAATGAACAACTAAGGTGCCTCAATGAATAATTGATGCTTCTCATCTCTCTCTCTGTCCCTATCTCTGTGTCTCTGTCTCTGTATCTCTCTGTCTCTGTCACAAAACAAAACAAAAACCATCAACAAAACGAAAAGACAACGCACTGAGTTGAATATATTCACTGATACATCTGAAAAGGGATTAATATCCAAACATTATAAAGAACTTGATAAAACAATACCAGGAAGATAGACAACCCAATTTAAAAAATGGGCAAAGGACCAGAATAGGCACTTCTCCAAAGAGGACATATACATATGGTGAACAGGCATATGAAAATATGCTCAATGATATAAGATTCTTAATTCAGTAATTTAAAAAATGGTTTATACTTTACACTCACAGCCTCACAAAATATTTTTAGTCCATTTGGTTAGCAAGTGGTTTTTCCAACCTCCTCATCATTTTCTCTTTATAAATAACACCTGGGTCTCTTTGGCTTTTATTATTTCACTGGTTTCCCTCACCTCTGGTACATGCTCAATTCAGTTAGTGTTATTTTTTGAATCTTTATTCTTTAAGTAGAATATGGTGTTTTTAATGCGGAAAAATTTGTGTAGTTAAATCTTTTCTGCATGCTTGACCTTTATTTTTTGCTATTATTAGTCTTTGCAGGTAATATTATCCCTTTCACTGGTCTGCTTGACAATTCTTTATTTAGTATCATCTGGAAATTTCATTAATGTACATCTTCACCATATTGTTAATAAAGTTGTAGCTCAAACTGAACCTGACATTCATTTCTATTACTCTTTTCTGGCCATCTACTTACAACTCAACATGTTACCCTTTATCATAGTTTTATTTCTTTTTTAAGGATTTGCCAGCTATTTTCTAATCCTCCAGCTATTGCTCATATCCAGTCATTTTAAATTAGTTTTGTGATTAATGTTAATCTAGTAGACTGCCTTGCACATAATAAGCACTAGTAGATAAACATTAGTAGAACTAAATTAATTCACCAGGTCAGCCATGTGTTTATTCAGTGTGTTTGGCTCTCCTCAACCATACCAAATAAACCCAGATTTGTTAAAGCAGTTTTTAGCCACATTTTCTAGTCTTTTTAAATACTTAAGGATGCTACATTTCTTTTGGTAGTTTAAACACTACCTTAATCCAGGTGTTGATATTGACAATAAGCAAGAAAGGAATCAAATACTACATATATATTCTATAGCCACTTCCATATTAATTTGTTTTAAAGATGTCCTTACAACCCTACTAAATTTCTAATAGGATTTGCAATATTTCTTCTCCTTCTTCCTCCTCCTCCTCCACTTTCCCCTTCTTCTTCTTCTTCTTCTTCTTCTTCTTCTTCTTCTTCTTCTTCTTCTTCTTCTTCTTCTTCTTCTTCTTCTTCTCCTTCTCCTTCTCCTTCTCCTTCTCCTTCTCCTTCTTCTCCTCCTTCTTCTTCTTTTTAGGTAAGAGGAGAGGAGATAGCAAGGGAAACTTGTGCATGTCCCCCAACCAGGATCCACCTGGCAACCCTATCTTGGGCTGATGCTCAGAGTACCAAGCTATTTTTAGCACCTGAGGATGGCTGCACTCAGACCAACCAAGCTATCCTCAGTTCCTGGGACCATGCTCAAACCAATCAAGCCATGGCTGCAGGAGGAGAAAAAGGAGGGGGAGGAGAAGCATATGGTCGATTCTCTTGTGTGCCCTGACCAGGAATTGAACCCAAGTTGACCATACACCATGCCAATGCTCTATCCACTGAGCCACTGGCCAAGGCTGCAATATCTTTTAACAAATTCATATTTACAGAAAGACAAATGCCAATTATTAAAGGATATAAGAAAAAGCATAATTGAAAAAAAGAAAATAAATTTAGTCCTAAACTATATCAAGAATGGCAGAAGAGGAAAAAATGTCTGAGTTTAGAAGCCAGAATAAGGTTGAATTATGACTTTACTATTACCATTAGATAATTGGCCTCAAGCAAGTTATATAACTGCTTTCAGCCTCATTTCTTCATAGTGATATGGGGATAATATTTGACATATGAGGTTATGTCGATGTTATAGACACTTTAAATATACTCTCGGCATCTGAAGGGCTCTGGACACAATCCCTGGCCCTCTTTTCCTACTCACAGTAATTAGTTCCCTTTGCCCCCATTGCTCAAGCCAGAAATTTAGAAGACATCTGTGATTGGTTTACTTTTTCAACTCCATGTCTCATTGCCACTTTTCAAGAATATCCCCAATCTACCCACTGCCACCTCCGTGCCTTGCACCTGAGTCACTGCCATAGAATTTATGTCTCTGGAGCCGTTTCAGCTCAGCCCTCTTCCAGTTCATTCTCACAGAACAGCCAGAGTTTACCTTTTCAAAGTGCAAATCAGATTCGGCCACTCCATTGCTGACACCTTGCAAGGCCTTCTCACTGACTTGAAATAAAATTCAACTCCTTTATTTACTTATGAGCTGGCTGCTTCTCTTAGATCACAAATTCCACTAAGACAGGGACTGATCTGTCATTTCAGCTATACTGAGCGGTCTCTGGCACATTGCCTAATACACAGTAGGCAATCACAGATATTTGCTGGATGAATATTTGCACTCTGTGCTATTTGCTGCAAAGGAAGAAGACAGACTGCTTTCTCCCAGCTTGGTCATAGACTCTCTTCCTAGGTCAGTGTTCTGAGATAAATTGCTCAAGGATGTCTAACAGTGAGAAATGGTAAAGCTATAATTGCACCTACTTTGGCCTCACCTTCATTATCCAGACGCTGACATTTAGTAATCATTGAGTACTCAAGAATGCTGTTCTTATAGATTAAAGTAACTATTTGTTAAAGAGGAAGGGACTGAAATTAAAACAGAGAACCCTTTGATGAGCATTACATTCTAATCATTAGAAATTCATATAGATGTAATTGCTCCCTCAGAAATAGATTAAATATACAGAGCAATTTAAATGACATTTTTACTTTGTTAAAGTGCAGTTGACTATAAATTATGAGTATTTTAAACCAGGCATATTTTCTCTCCATCAATCAGTGTTATCATGCTATCTTTTTAATAAGATTATTTGCTAATGCAAAACTAAAATGAGCAATGCCTGAAGCAGCATTAACGCCGAGAATGATCAAGTGACAGCACACCCACCATTTGGATCTCTTGTTAGGACATGGTATCTGGAGAAATTTGTTTTCCTTCATTCACACACACCCGTGTAGCTTCTGCTAATGGATATTTTTTTCAGATGAGGAAACATGAGTGCCTCTAAGCTTTGAGGTGCTAATCATTCGCAGTTGAGAAGCATCTTAGAAAATAAACTCTGGCATTCTCTCCAAAAGCTGAGGGTTGAGACGCTGCAGGGCTATTTTGGATGCTGGATTTTTGACATTTATACTCATTCAATTAAGAATATAACATATTAAGTTGACAAAATAAGTAAAGTCATCAGTCTTTCAATTGAGCAGTTGACTGCTCAACTGGATACATTAACCAAAAAATTCTAATGTGCTATTTACTGGCATTTTTTTCCCCCCAGAGCCTAGGTCGATGTATGATTTGTATGATGAAATTCCCTATGGCAAAAAAAAAGGAACACAGAGAATCTTTAAAAAGAAAGTCACTTTTATTTTATAAATCTGAAAAGAGCTGATGTGTTCTGTGTTGTTGGGGGTGAGATGGGGACACAGGATAGAAACCATGCAAGGTCAGAAATGCTGAGAATCATATTGGAAAGTTATCAGAAAGAAAACATGTCAATAACTCTTATCATAGAAGTTACTTAGATCTATTGCCAAGTAAAAAATTCTTAGTCATTTTAACACTCACTGTAAAAGAGGCACCAAGATGTATGAGGATGGATATTAAACACAAAATGTAGAAACTTGTTAAAAACATAGAAAGTATATTGGGTCAGAACACAGTGTGCTGTATTCTGAGGAATAAACAGTATAGAGTGCCAAGATCTTCATTCTTGGCACTTAATACTTCTTTTTTTTTTTTAGGTACTCAAGATATATTTGCAAAAGTTAATCTACTTCTCATAAATAAAACTTCAGAAAATTTATTGAAGCTGAAATAATACCAAAACCATTTGATCAAATGACTTTCAGCTACATGACACAAAACCTCCATACATTCTGTATTAAAGGAAGGCTCTTAAAATCAAATGACCAACAAAAGGATGAAGTCATAGAGCAGGCAAAGACATCCTGGACAGATGCAAACAAAAATAAAACATGGAGCACAATGCTGCTACTGATGAATTTGAATCCAGGGTCAATCTAGACAAAGAGTAACATTTTATAAGGATCTAACATACAACTGTCAATGAAACACTAACAGTGTAAATATCTAGTTATTAAATAGAACAGCTTCAAGACTAAATATAAAAATCACCAGGAATATAAGGCAAAATAGAAAACTTTAAGTTATTTATTTGTAGTCTCCAGTAAACCAAATGGACAAAATATAATTAAGGGTATAGAAAACTTAAAAGCAATTTAAAAGATCATATGTAGTGGCAGAAACACTCTTTGATGCAATAAAAGGAGAAATTTCAAAATATGACAGTATTTGAATAAACAAAAATATAGCCATATGGAAATTTAAAAAATTTCTCTTAGCTAATCCTTAAGAAAAATAAGGAAATAAAAATCCAAATTATAATACATCCGGAAGAGATTGATGAAAGCATGGTATGCTGCAAGCACCTATACCATACACCTAAATTTCATGCTTAAGAAACTCAGCACTAAATGATTTACTAATAAACAAAAATTAATTTCAACTTCTAAGAAAAGCAAAGGAATAGTTAAAAAAAAAGATAAGAACAGCCTGACCTGTGGTGGTGCAGTGGGATAAAGCATCAACCTGGAAGTGCTGAGGTTGCCGGTTCGAAACCCTGGGCTTGCCTGGTCAAGGCACATATGGGAGTTGATGCTTCCAGCTCCTCCCCCTTCTCTCTCTCTGTCTCTCCTCTCTCTCTCTCTCTCTCTCTCTCCTCTCTAAAATGAATAAATTTAAAAAAAATTTAAAAATTAAAAATAAAAAAAAGATAAGAACATATCTTAATGAATGGGAAAATGGAAAAAGTATAGAATTAATAAGTAAATCTAAAAGGTGATTTAGTCAAAGAGATGTATTGTTGGCTGACTTATTCAAAGAAAAGAAAGCAAAATACAAAAAAAATTTGACAATGGCTGCAAGTACAGTTGAAATGAAAAGAATCATAAGAGACTATTTTGTTTAGCTTTATACAAACATAATAAAGAGTATGGATGAGGGGAAGATTTGTAGGGAATCGGAATGTATGGAAATCTATACAGAACAAATAAGAGATTATTTCAAAGCATAATTCTACTGAAATATTAAATAATCAATAACTCCAATGCTGGTTAGACTGTTTCAGGCTATATTAAAATGGAGGAAAGTTTCTATGTTATTTAATAAAGCTGTTATCTCTAGGAGAGAATCCGTTTCTTTGCCTTTCTAGTTTCTAGAGAAATTCATTTTTGTCTGCTGACCCCCTGCCACCTTCAAAGTGAGCAGTCACATCACTCTGACCCCAGCATTTTCTGACTTTTCTTTACATCTCCGTCTCTGATTCTCCTGCCTCCCTTCTTCACTTATAAGCACTCTTGTTATTACATGGGTACCACCTGAATTATCCAGGATAAATTCCTCATTATAAGACCCTTAAATTAATCACAAAGTCCCTTTGCCATGTAAAGCAATGTAGCCACAGATTTTGTGGATTAGGGTGTGGGCATTTCTGGGAGGCCATTATTCTTCCTCCCATACCTCATTTCAAAGATTAATAGATATGAGAGCACCATATGTTGGATAGGGATAGACATGGCTGAAGGTTGGAAAAATCTTCATGCACAGCCATTTGGATTATCCATAAGGTTACAATTGCACTTGCAGGAATTTCTCTTACAGAGTCACCTAGACAGGGTAAAAATGATTGTGTATACAAGGATACTCACTGCAGAATTTTTATACTATAACATCAAAGAATACAAAATAAATAAGTCGTGGCCAAAAAAGAACTGGTTAAATCAGCTATAGTACACTGACAAAATGGAATAGGCTGCAGCCTTCTGGGAAAGATATTTTCCTTTGGATTGAAATGGAAAATATCTTCAAGATGCAGATTATATGTCATTGTTTATAAGAGGGACTTTTTAAGAACATTTAAACATCTCTGAAATTGGGAAGTGTCCTTCAACTAATGGCCTGTCATAGTTTAAATGGCAGAATTTTTTTCTTTTCTTTCATATCAGTAAAATAGTGTCAGTGTGTCTTCTGGCCTGTGAGAACTTACATTTAGTGCAATACTGTGGTTAAGTGGGGGGTAAAAGTTCAGATTAGTGTGTAAATATGTGTCATATGTACAACAAAATGAATATGTGTGAACACACGCACATATTTCCCCTCTTTATTAGATCATTACCACAGCATTCAAATAAGCTTTTTTATTTCTTTCATTAGAAAGACTAATCTCCTTTTGGATCATATTTTCTCCCTATAGTTATTACTCCTTTTCTTGGCTCTCTTTTAAAGCAAAACTCTTTAAGAGACAATATAGACTTATTTTCTCCACTTTCTCTTCTGCTTCTTACTTCTAAATCCATTCTAATCTGTTTTTGTACCACTACAACTCTTCTCATCAATATTACCATTGAGCTTGGTCTTGATAAATTGTTTAGCAGCAACAGACAAAACTTTCATGCCTTCCTGAAATATTGTTTTTCCCTTCACTTCCAGGACACTTGACACTGGTTTTCCCCCTCCGCATCGCTGCTCCTTCTCAGTCTCCCTGCTTTTTCTTCCTTAACTCTTTCATGACTCACTGTTTGTTGGAAGATCTCAGGTCTCCATCTTGTTCTCTTCTCTATCTACATTTACTTATGTAGGGTCTTGTCCAAACTTACAGCTTTGAATAACATCTATTTGCCTTTGACTCTCAAATTCTTATCTCCAGCTCAACTCTATTCCTTGATTTTATACTCGTATATCCTACTGTTTCCATAGCATCTCCAATTTGATGTTTAATAAATTGACCAGAAGACACACTGATACTGAAATAAAAAGCCTCATATCTTTAAGACAGAACTTTTTCTCTTTCCCCAGAAACCTGTTCCTCCTTCAGGCTTCCTATTTCAGTTATTCTGGCTAAAATTCATAAGACTCACTCTTCATTTCCAACTTCCTTTTCTAGCCCATATGCAAGTCTTAGTCTAGTCTTGTTGGTGCTGCCTTCAAAGTATATCCAGAATCTGGCCCTTTTTCACCACTCCCCTGGCTGCTATCCCAGTGCAAGGCAACAGTCATCATCTATTGACCATATTGTTGCATTGTGCTTCTTTCTTGCTTTCCCAACTTTTGTTCTTCTCTGACTATTCTCAAGAAAGTATCCAGGATATCCTGCCAAAATGTATGTCAGATCTTGTGACTCCTCTTTCAAACCCTCCAATGGTTCTCTATTTCCTTCAGAATCAAAGCCAAATTTGTTATAATGTCAAATCTGAACCTAATTTGGTACACTGTGGACCTTCTCTTCATTTCTCACTCTTTGCTCCCAAAAATTATTCTTCCTGGATGCTTTTTCCTAATAGACATAGAACTCATTATCTCTCCTCCTTCAAGTCTGCTCAAATGTTACATTTTTCATAAGGCTTTTTCTGACCATCCTTAAATTTTGTCACCCATTTCTATACCTTCTCAAGACTCCCTACCCACATCCCCTGTTTGAATTTTCCCCATAGTAGTTATCATATTCCAGTAGACTATATCATGTTAGCATATCTAATTCATTGCCTGTCTCCCCACACTAGAATGTAGACTTTTTGAAGGCAAGGAATATTGACTCTTGATATATGAACTACATTCAATACCTAACATAGATTGAGTACTAAATGAATATTTGTTAAAAGGTTATTAATTTTTTATATGGGCATAGTAAAGTTCTGGAAGAATATATATGAGAATGGTAACAAAGTCTTCTCTGTCAGGGGGTGTCTGGATTTCTTGGGGCAGATGGGGAAGGGAAAATGCTTTTTATTCTATACATTTTTGATTTCTGAATTTTATGCTGTTACATATTTAAAACAATCAAATGAAATTATTTACAAATAGTTTTCAGATATTAGGTAAAGTCTTTAATCTCGGCTGGGGGTTGGGTAGAGTAACAGTCTTTGAACCAAGAGTGTGAAATATTCCATACTTTTCAAGGTCACCCAACAATGTTTTGTTCTTGGGCATGTCTTCACTAATCATGTGGTATGTTAATATGTCAGTCGTAGAAACACTGGTGATATTCTTCATCACTTTCATTCTTCTTCATCCCATTGCCCTGCTTTTTAAGAGAATTTGCAGAAAAAGTGGTGTCCAGACAGACAGGGCTTTGAGAGCAAAGTCAAATTAACTTTTAATAGACAACAATATGATCTCATCTTCTCTACTAAGAGGGAGACAGGCCCACCTCAGGTCAGCAGACAGCTGCTCAAAAAACAGACCAATTCAGTATATCTGTCAACAAGACAAGGGAAGAAATAATAATACTAGATTAACCAAGTGACAGATAGCACCCAACACGTAATTGTGGAAAGTTAGAAGTAGCAGTTATGATATTACTATCCAAAGGTACTTTATTGGCATTAAACATTGGCTCTTTAACTCGGCTATAAATCCACAAAGGAAAACAATTTGCCACTAGAAACATGTCTTCTTTTAGAAACGCGTATAATTGGCTGCCATTTGACATTATGTAGCATTTTTAAAATCTTGAAATTCTCTTAATGTGCATTGTTTTTCTTGCCACTGAACAACATTTCTCCCATCATAGAGATTCCCTTGCTGTCTTACCTGCTCTAATCTATTTTGAGACCTTCTCAGCCAGAGACAATTTTGAAAGAATCAGGTTGTTGGTACAAGATTAAATGGGTCAGATTAAGAAAAAAATCAAATATAACCATGGTTATTATTACTTTTGAGTAGGTTTCATTCTGCTCACCACACTTTCAAGGCCTTGTCAACTAGGAGATGAGCTAGTGGTTTACAGAAATATAGTCTCTATCTCCCCCCATTCCCACATGCCCAGCTACTTCACAGTTGTAAATATTTATGGACCACCACTATGTGCAGAATTGGCCAGAGAGACCAAGCCTGTGTGACTGTGCTTCACCTTCATTTGAGAGAGCACTTGTTAAAAATGTAAATCGCTAGGCTTCTCCCATGACTCTCAAACTTACCTTGTGATTCTGATGCGCATTAAGGTTTGAGAACTGCTGAGTGAGAGGATGAAAATTAATAGAAAGTAACATCTTTGTTCTTTTGGGATGAACAATATAGTTGGTGAAGACAAACTCCTTACATAAAAAGCAATTTGGTTGTATTATCAAGAAATGTATTGCCCTGGTTGGTTGACTCAGTGGTAGAACATTGGCCCAGCATGTGGAAGTCCCAGGTTTGATTCCTGGTCAAGGTGCACAGGAGAAGTGCTCATCTGTTTCTCTATTTCTCTGCTTCTCGCTTCTCTCTCTCTTTTCCCCTCCTGCAGCCATGGCTCGATTAGAGTGATTTGGCCCTGGGCGCTGAGGATAGCTCCATGACCTCCATCTTAGGCACTAAAAAATGGCTCCAGTTGCAACAGAGCAAGGGCCCCAGATGGGCAGAGCATCGCCTCCTAGTGGGTATGCCAAGTGGATCTCAGTTGGGGCACATCAGAGTCTGTCTCTGCCTCCCCTCCTCTCACTAATAAATGAGTGAGTGAATGAATGAATGAATGAATGAATGAACGAACAAACAAACAAACACATGAGAAGAACTCAACAGAGATCTGCTCATTGAATATAGGGCTGGCTGGATAAATTAATGTAGCACAGACTCAGTAAAAGAACATGATGGATATACCTGCATCTCTCCTATGCTGCTCTGCCTTCTTTGTGATTCTTTGGTTTCACAACATTAACAAAATATTCCATATCTCTGTAAGCAAGACTGGGTTTTGTCACCTTTGAAGTTATACCAGCAGCCCATAGAAAAAGGATTATGAGGCCAGTACAGATAGTCCCTGACTTATGATGGTTTGACTTCTGATTTCTCAACTTTATGATGGTGCAAAAGCAGTACTCATTCACTAGAAAGTGTACTTTAAATTTTGATCTTTTCCCAGGCTGGTGATACATAGTACAGTACTCTCTTATGATACTGAGCAATGGCAGTGAGATTTTTTTTATTTATTTTTCCAGCTGTAGGCTAATGTAAGTGTTCTGGGTATGTTTGAGGTAGACTAGGGTAAGCTCTGATGTTTGGTAGATTGTTGTATTAAATACATTTTTAATTTATGGTAATTTCAGTTTATGATGATTTTATTGAGACATAACCCCATCTTAAGTTGAGGAGCATCTGTAATTATAATGATGTTAGAAAGTATAAAGGGCAAATGATTTGACTTTGGGTGATGGACAAACAACAAAATCAATAGTTCAAATCCTATAGAAATATTTACCTGAAACCTATGTACTCTTATTGATCAATATCACCCCATTAAATTTAATTTCTAAATAAATTAAAAAGTATATTTTAAATTTAAAAAGTACAAAGGGCTTCTCTTACTCTGAACAAATCCTAGTTAATATACATGGCTACTGAAGAATAAACATAGAGTATGTCACATCCTAAATAGACATAGAGTGTGTCACAACCTAACTAGCAGTGGGTGGGAAAGTGGTTTAAAAATTTGAATACAAAATATGGCAAAAAAGGAGAGAAATAAACATAGTTAAAATCAGAACTAATGGGAACAATAAAAATGACAATTAGAAATAATTCCAAATATATTGGTAATCTCAATAGGTATAACAGGGACAAATTCTCTAGTTTAAAATACAGATATGAGTTAGAATAAAAGGAAATAAAATTCAGCATATTCTGTGCAAGTGACACACATAAAATGACACAGTGAGAACATAAGGATAGAGAAAGTTGAAGTAAAGGAAGAAGAAAAGATACATCAGGAAGATGTAACAATAAATGCACTTGAGACCATAGCAATCACATTATTCTGTTACTCACAGCTGTAAGATTTCCAGTGTCTGTGCATTTTAAAGGAACACATAATTGAATACCACAATTCTAGGTGCATGATATTTCAGTTGAATATTCAGGCTTGTTTTAAATTCTGAGGCCATTTTACTTCCCCTAGAAAATGCCACTTTTTAAGTTAATTTTCGAAAAATAGTTACATAACTATGATTGAGATATTAATTTCACTTTCTTATTAAAATGCTATAGATGAACAAACGTTCTATATGAATCATGTTTCAACAAGAAATTGCATCCTGTTTTCTCTATAGCTCATGAATTTGAGTGTAATGAAGCTGCAATCTTAAACCCAATATAATGTTAACTGAGGAAACACTGAGGACTGGCAATTTTTTTGATAAAAACCAGTTCAGATTGCCAAGTTTGGGTGGCAAAAGAATCTTTCAGGAAATATGTAGTGTGCCTTCTAACTCTTTTCTTATCCTCCATGCTTTATAAAGCAGGGTGGCTGATTTTTTTAAAGTGGTAATATGTTTCCGCATATAGCCATAGTAATGATATGAGATTTCCTGTGAAACCTCTAATACTGTCAATATTTCGTTGTTAACCTTGCACCTCAGGTCTGACTTTATTAATCCTGGGGAAGGCGTTAGGTTTTCGTATAGTCAAACCAGTGGTTGAAGTTATGCTGTCTCAAGCCTTTGTTCTGAGTCATTCTTCAGGAATGTCTCAAAAGAAAGTCATTACAAAGTAGAAAAGGTGGAAAAAAGACTACTTTGGCTTACAGTGTTTTAAGTGAATTCATGTGATACAAGTAGATAACATAATTTCTTTTTTAAGGGACCAAAACTAAAAATTTAAAAATAAGCCAATATAAATATAATCAGCAAAATTAATGTTTCTATTATTTCTATCATCCTCGCCTCCTCCACATACTTTTTGAAAATGAACCATTCATTGATCAATTGACTCATTTGCAGTTAGATATTAGGACAAAGAACTTCAGAGTTAAAAAAAAACTATGATTTGAACCTGGACCTGACAATGATCAACTATGCAAGTAGCCTGGCTTCTCGAGCATTGACGTTTTCATTCATAGAAATTCATCAGATAATTTTTAATTCACTAGTTTGTTATGAAAATTAAATAAAATGGCACATGTACCCCCCCAAAAAAGTGGAAAAGGTAAATTTAAAAAAAAAATGAGAAATTCAAAATGTGTGCTTTAAAAATATTAAGAATGTTGAACAGTTGCTTGGGTGGTCCTGATATCGACTTTCTCTGGCCTCTTTGGCAGTCTTTGGACCCAGCATATGTATTGGACGAAAAGGCTCTGGGATGACCCAGCTCTCCCTAGAAAACACGGCCATTCAACATCCCCTAATCTCTTGTTGGAGTGCTGTACACTGTGTGTGAAATCCCATAATGACAGTGGAAATCCTGCTTAGTGAATAACTGATCTTTCTTTCTTTTTTTGGGAAGCGTGTTTCTTTATAGATTTTCTAGAGCTCTTAGTCTTTGTGCTGTGTGAAATAAAACCCAAACACAGCTTGTGGTCTTGTCTTTGTTAGTTTGACAATGAGGGTGTTGTGAATTAGGAGATTTCAAGACAGCTCTCTGCTGCAATATACCTTGGGGGACAGGGACTAATTTTTGAAGATTTATCAATCTGGTGCTTGAAGAGGCATATCATAGAAACTGCTTTATACCTTACAATTCCTTTTCCAGGCCATGATTTATTGGACCATTGTACTATAAATCACGCTTTCTGATTCCTTCTTCTCTTTCTGAATTAAGCTACTCATTCTGTAAGTCAAGGCTTGCTCCTTTTTCTTTTTCTTTTTTAATTTTCACTAAAAACCTTGTTTTGATTTGCCCCAACCATGTACATGTCATTTTTCCTGTTGATTCTCTCATTATCTGGGAATTCTCATATAAAAAATATTTCTGTAAAAGTCATATATTAACTAGAAAATGTACAAAGTAAAACATTTAAAACAATTGAGTCCTTAAGAAAACATATAGATTTCAACATACAAGCCACAATATTCCTTGGAAAAAATACAAATAAAATTTTATATTTTTTTATTATTTTCTTTTCTTTAGTGAATTTATTGGGGTGAAATTGGTCAACAAAATTGTACAGGTTTCAGGTGCACAATTCTACAATACATAATCTGTATGCTGCATTGTGTACATTTTTTTTATCTTTTCGTAAAGAGTACAATTTTCACTAGACTTAAAAAATATGAATTCAAGTTACAAATCAGGTTGTAAGCAGGGTTTTCTTTTAATTTTTTTATTTTTCTTCTTTTCTAAGTGAGAGGAGGAGAGATAGAGAGACAAACTCCCGCATGTGCCCTGACCAGGATGATCCACCTGGCAAATCCCATCTGGGGCCGATGCTTTGCCCATCTGGGGCCATGGTCACAACTGAGCTATTTTTAGTGTCTGAGGTGGAGGCTATATGGAACTATCCTTAGAGCCTGGGGCCAATGCACTTGAACCAATTGAGCCATGGCTGTGGGAGGAAAAGAGAGAGAAGAGGGAGGGGAAAGGGTAGAGAAGCAGATGGCCGCTTCTCCTGTGTGCCCTGACTGGGAATTAAACCCAGGACATCCACACGCTAGGCTGATGCTCTACCACTGAGCCAACCATCCAGGGCTACAAAGGTTATTGTTTTAAAGCCAAACTTGTAGGCAAACCTAAAGAAAATAATCACATTTAAAAAAAAAAACACTACAGGTGAGCAACTGAGATATTTGGAAACTAGAAGATTTTAAAGTGAATGAGGAAGTAAAAAGTCAATAACTCCCACAAGGAGAGAAGAAACTATTTTCTATTTAGAGATCAAACAAAACTAACTGCTATCAATCGCTGCATGAGTAGGCTTCCTGTTTGCACTGGCATGAGGGTGAAGTTAAGTATTGGCAGTTTCTCATATAATCGAGTCTGGTAAGAACTGTATGAATGTGTTTGACATTTTCAGTGGGAAAGGAGCAGCTTGTCTTTAGTTCTGAGAACACTTCTTTTGATGAACCAGATTTTTAATATGAACTTTGCATAAACAAATGCACTATAATCCAGAGGACAGAACTTCTGAAGTGGCAAAGTAGCCAAGATGAAAGGGGAAAATGTGACCATATTTGTCCATCAAAACCAAATCTGTTGCCTGTATGTTTGCCAGCATATTTTACGTAAGCTCTTTTCAATCACTTGTGCTTGTTTTACAGTTCTCGGATCTAAAGAAACAGGGAGAAAATGGTGACATATAAATCAGATTATTTTCTATGTCACATCAGCTTCACAGAAGAATCTAGTTTCTTGCTAATCAAATGTCTTACATGGCAATTACTTGTGGAACGATTACTAACCCAACACATTATTGGAAACCTACTAAGCACCCAGAAAATGATGTGATTCATATCTAAGAGGGTAGGCTAACACATCATCTGAGTTCTACTTCTCTCTCTATAGCTAGTCCTAGGAGCTTTGCGAGACACCTGACTTGCTGGCCTTTGTAAAAATGAGGAAATTTAAATAAATATTTTTATGTACCTTTCAGCTCAAATATTGTAGCCTCAATTAACTCAAGATCAAAAGGCAAAAAGAGAACAAAGTGCAGAACAGTGGTCATGACAAAATGTTCTAAGACTTAAGACCGTGCCCAACCAAGTCATTAAAACAATGACCTCTCATCTTGCTAGACATACATGACCCCATGTCCATTTGAAAGAGATGAATCAAATCTCTCAGGGACCTATGTGTCAGAGCTGAGCTGGAGGCACTTACGTTTTGGAAATGCACCAAAGTCATGAAAGTAACCTTTAATAGTGAACTAGCTTCAGCTTGACGAAAGAGGGCAAGGCCAGACTTCTTCGTGGAGGGCAGAGAGTTTCCAGTATGAGCCAATTACACAGTTCATGTATATTCAGTATCTCAGAATTCATTTGAATTCATTAAGTTAGATCTCTAGCTTGCCCCACACTTGAGGTGGTTTTGATACGCACCCTGGAAACTTTCCACTTTGACTCCAATATTGCTCTCGTTGCTGTCTGGCTTCTGGCCATGATGCAGAAACAAACTTCCTGTGGAATCTCGCTTCTACTTGCTTGGCCTTGTTCCTGCTGCCTCACTTTCATCTTCAGGCTTTTCCATTGCTGCAGAAAGACAAAGCACAAGCAATGTGATGGAAGCAGCAGTTTCTGGTTGAATTGGCCTTCTCGGAAGCATAAATAGCCAGCTCTAGTAAAAATAAATAAATAAATAAATAAAGGCAGTCAGTTCCCCCGTATAGACCCAAGAAATGCATTAGACTCACTGAAGATGCAAAAACTCCACTTAAAAATTATTCAGCCATACTTTCACTTCAAAGAGAGTATTTATTTTCCAAGACTAAGGGTAACAGGACTAATGTAGGAACTTTTATATAATTATGTATCTAATCTTAATAATTTTTAACATTAGTTGACAGTTCCAATTTTGAATTGAGGAACTGAAAGCTTGAAAACATTAAGTAACCTATCTAAGTTCAAAGACCTAAAACATGATAGAATTGAATTAAAACCCTTGACCTCAAAGTTCTATGTTTTCTTCATCTGGCTATATCTCTTTCTGAAATTGCATGGAGTAGCAATTACCTTAGTGCCTCCAAAATCAAAAGATCAAAAAAGAATAGTGAGTAAAAGATATACACGAGGAAGGGAGAGTGTAGTAACTATCTAGAATTAACTAGTTTAAACTAGTAATTTCTGATGCTTTGGATAGAATAATTTAAACACTTCCTCTGACATCCAATGTTATTTTGAAAATTTCATTTTCAGGTAAATATTTCTCCTTAAACTCTAATCTAATTAGTGGTATCATATCATTTGATTTATAAAGTAATTTCAGGAACCCACCTATAAGGGATTTATAATAATAGTCCTGCAAGATCTAACCTCATCAATAAAAAATACATAAGGTCTTATGCCCTGACTCTTGCTTTGGTTTGATGTCAGTTGTTTGTCAAAAAATTATAATATTATTTTTCAAAAAGCTTTGCTTTGACTTCCATTACACCGCAAGAGTAAATTTTCTCCCAACCTCCCTACCATCTGTTTTGAATCTACATTGGAAAATCTTCCTGATATTCCATCCAGAAAGGTTAAGTGAAATCAATACGGCAACGGCTGATTGCTGATGCATTCTAGCTTTTAAGCGGGATGTTGTTATGATTAACAATGGCCCAGCTTTTTACCTCTCTATTATCCCAAGGCTATCTCAGAACATTTCAATTGCTCATTACATTTAATTAATTCCTTATGCTTACTAAAATTTCAGCATAAGACTAAAATAAGTATGAAGAAAAAAGATCAATTATATTTAGCTTTTAGCAAAAATGATATGGTTTTCCCTTTTTGTCTACTTTGGATAAAGACTGATCAATATATAAGAATATCATGTGTTTTAAAATAGGGGCAATGAAAATCATTAACAAGATCTATATGCTTAGCTAGATATTATATATATAGAATACTTCAGCTTTTTTCAATATTACTACCTCAAATATGAATCTTGTAAAAAATTTTACAACATTTATACAATCTGTCACTGTTGATTTTTCACAATCCAGCTAGTAATGAATATGTGTATCTCCATAATTATTAGATAGCATTTCAGATTGTGGCAGTTCTGAGCAATGACAAGGGTCCAATTGAAGTAGATGGAGATTCAGGGCCACAGGGGACAGTGTGCTAAAAAGAAAATGGCGAAGCTCTCAGGATCAGGGGAGATAGCAGGAAGGTATATTCAGGAGGCACTTAATTGCAAGTATCAGAAATTCTAAATAAGGCAAAAAACAAATTTGTTGGCTCATATAAATGGGAAGGTTGAAGGTGAATCCCACTTCACACATGATGCAGGGCATTATTCTTGTCCATCTCTCATTTTAGCTTATCTCACTCACTCTTGTGTTTCCTTCATCCTCTGCTGTTGCAAACAAGCACTCTTCATATCTCCGTATGGCATGAGAGACGTCCCTGGGCATCCCCATATTTCCAACTTCCTTGTTTCACAGTGTAAAAAGAGAACTTGTGTTTCAGAAAGCTCACATACAACTCCCCAAGACAGGATTCTCTGTAGCTCTGCTTGGGTTCTGTCTCCTCTTCTGGACCAATCACTATGGACAAAAAAATAAGAATCCAGTGCTTGCTTGACCAGAAGTGGGTAAGGATTGTGCACCCTTGTGACTCAAGGGTGTGGGATATAATAAAGAGGGGAATAACTGGAGCAAAACCTTTTAATGCAGTGGTCTCCAACCCCCAGACCGTGGACCGGTACCAGTCCATGGGCCATTTGGTACCGGTCCGCAGAGAAAGAATAAATAATTTACATTATTTCTGCTTTATTTATATTTAAGTCTGAACGATGTTTTATTTTTTTAAAAATGACCAGATTCCCTCTGTTACATCCATCTAAGACTCACTCTTGACGCTTGTCTGGGTCACGTGATACATTTATCCGTCCCACCCTAAAGGCCGGTCTGTGAAAATATTTTCTGACATTAAACCGGTCTGTGGCCCAAAAAAGGTTGGGGACCACTGTTCTAATGCATTTGGAGAGGAAGATCATAAGCCAAAAATAAAAGTTTTCAATTAATATGGAGGAAAAGCTTTTGATCCTGGCTAATTAACTATGCTTTAATAATGGCTAGTCTACACAAAACCAATCAATCTAAGTCAAGCAGTGTTATTTAACCACTGGGAACTCAGTGAGTTTGCAAATGTCTTGCATGCTTTCCTTACATGCTCTCCTCACATGTCTACTTTTACATAGAGGTTTTGCCTGATCTCATCCAGTACAGGATAAATTTTCAAGCTTTGTCAAGCGACTGTGTCTTGTATATTTTACTGCCTGACATATAATAGAATCTCAATAAATGTCTGTGAAGTGGATAATAATGATCATGCTTTTTCTTCCTTTTGTAAAGCAACTGGTAGAGTCTGCTTGCTACTAGCTGCTCTGTAACAGTGTAAGTTCTTGCCATTTTTATTGTCTACTTTTATGTTGGCATTTGGTATCCTCCCTCAAATTCCTGGTCTCTTCTCTTCTATTCTCCTTTAGTAAGGAAATAAAAAGCCTAGATATTTAAATACTTTGCCTCACCATATCTTTAGAATTGCCTCTCATTGCCCACCCTCTCTCTCTGTCATGTTAGTCTCTCACTAAAATAGAAAGTTAACAGTTGATTCCTCAGTTACTAGGGGGATTATTAAACTAGTGTAAAATGAATACTTGTCAGGTGTCTGTCATTTTTCCCTAATATCACTGAAAATATGCTCTGTGTTCAAAACAAGTAAATTATTTCTTTATTTGCCATAAAATTGTGATTTCCATGATATACTATGACACGAAAAAAATAACTATTGTTGATAAAAATGTCAAGATATTTTTCACATTTTAATTGAAAAAAAGCACAATATATATAGTCTAATAATTTTGGTATTTATATATTCATATATAACCACACATATATCTATATATAACTATAAATGCAAATGTAAATTAATTTTCTAGTACACTGCTAGATTTACATTCTTAAATTTTTTTAAGATTCTTACATAAATAAGGTTAATTTTTGGATAGGGTATGTATGTGTGTGTGTGTGTGCACGCATGCACATGCACATATTGTTGTGCTTCTTGTTTGATTTTGTAGGTCTGTATTATATGAGCATTGTAGAATGAGTTGAAACTCCATTTTTTTCTAAGCTCTGAAACAGTTTAAGTATGATATGTATTTTTCATTGCCTTTTTAAAATTTTGGCTTGATAGTCTGAATTAAAGATAGAGATTTGTCTAAATTATTATTTTACTTATGGTCATTTCTCTACTGAAGTACTTTTAAATCTTTTTGAGTCAATTTTGGTACTTTATATTTTCATTAAAAACTTTACCTTTCATGTATATTTTAAAATGTACTTTTATAAGGTTGTACATTGTACTCTCTTATAATTTTTAAAATCATCTGTGTATCTGTAATAATGCTACTTGTCTAATATTTGTATTTTCCTCTTTCTATCAGATTGGCCAACACTGTATATTTCACAGTTTTTATTTACTTAGTTCTATTGTCTTTTAGTTTCCTAGTTAATTTCTACTTTTATCTGTTACACTATTACTTTTATCTGTTACACTAAGATATAATTTCTACTTTTATCTTTAGCTTTATTTTGCTACATTTAATTTATTATTTCATTTATAATATCCCTATATATCATAATTCATATTTAATAAGTAAATTGATTTATCAATTATCCTAATCCATGAGCATGAGAATAAATCAAGCTTAAAATTCTTGACTCTCAGTATACTATTCTATGATATAAATCAAAGGCGATATTATTTTATGTACAGAATTTTTAGTATAACTGCGGAAGTCTCTCACAAGTGTTTTGCCCATAATAAATCTCATCACTTTTAACAGAAAGTTGAAATAACCAGGCATTCCAAATGTCCTTATTTACATATTTAAATTACCCAGATACCACTGAGAAGACCTTTTAGCAGTTACCATTCATTGCAAGGCTTGTAGTTGTTTAAAAATAACAAAGTGAGACCTGACCTGTGGTGGTACAGTGGATAAAGTGTCACTCTGGAATGCTGAGGTCCCCAGTTTGAATCCCTAGGCTTGCCCAGTCAAGGCACATATAGGAAGCAACTACTACAAGTAGATGTTTCCTGCTTCTCCCCCTTCTCCCTCTCTTTCTCTCTCCCTTCTCTCCAAAAATTAATAAATTAAATCAACAAAGAAAAAGTCACGGCCCTGGCAGGTTGGCTCAGCGGTAGAGCGTCAGCCTGGCGTGCGGGGGACCCGGGTTCGATTCCAGCCAGGGCACATAGGAGAAGCGCCCATTTGCTTCTCCACCCCCCCCCCCTCCTTCCTATCTGTCTCTCTCTTCCCCTCCCAGAGCCAAGGCTCCATTGGAGCAAAGATGGCCCGGGCGCTGGGGATGGTTCCTTGGCCTCTGCCCCAGGCGCTAGAGTGGCTCTGGCCGCGGCAGAGCGACGCCCCGGAGGGGCAGAGCATCGCCCCCTGGTGGGCAGAGCGTCCCCCCTGGTGGGTGTGCCGAGTGGATCCCGGTCGGGCGCATACGGGAGTCTGTCTGACTGTCTCTCCCCGTTTCCAGCTTCAGAAAAATACAAAAAAAAAAAAAAAAGTTACAAAATCATTGTTACATGGCCCAACTAAAACTAACATTTTTTGGAAAGTGCTCTTATGCATGATTCCTAGTTTTACACAAGCCCTGGGGACAAATAGGGATTATTTAAAATACAATATTCCTTGTGTCCAGTCCCAGACTTCCCCTTCCTCACTGAGTGGACTTGAAAAGTCACATCCAATCTTCAACACTCCTGTTTGTCTTTGACAGTGAAATGAAGATAAAGGCACCTGCCACATGCCTCCTCTCAAAAAGCTTCCTATTATATCAACAGGACTGTTACTGTTAATGAGATGATGCTTTTAAAATGCTTTATATGTCTTTGGCCAAACAAACAAACAGATTTTTTTTTAAAGCAGAATTGTTCCATTGGCATAGCACTCAGCTCTGAATCTGACTTCTATGCCTTCTGCTGAGAGAAAGTGATTAACTATGAAGGCATTCAATAAAGACTAGAAATTTTACCCAACGGGCAGACCAGCCATGACATAGCACACTGTGAAATATCATTAGCTCCCTTTCAAATTCTACCAACCTAAGTTGAAATATAGGTAAAGCTTTTAAATATAAGAAGAAACATATCAATAGCATTTTAGTTTCTAGTGAGAAGAGCTGAAATTCTTGTTTAAAAATAATTGTAGGGGCCCTGGCTGTTTGGCTCAGTGGTAAAGCGTCGGCCTGGCGTGCAGAAGTCCCGGGTTCGATTCCCGGCCAGGGCACACAGGAGACGCACCCATCTGCTTCTCCACCCCTCCCCCTCTCCTTCCTCTCTGTCTCTCTCTTCCCCTCCCGCAGCCAAGGCTCCATTGGAGCAAAGACGGCCCGGGCGCTGGGGATGGCTCCTTGGCCTCTGCCCCAGGCACTAGAGTGGCTCTGGTCGCAGTAGAGCGACGCCCTGGAGGGGCACAGCATCACCCCCTGGTGGGCAGAGCGTCGCCCCTGGTGGGCGTGCGGGGTGGATCCCGGTCAGGCGCATGCGGGAGTCTGTCTGACTGTCTCTCCCCGTTTCCAGCTTCAGAAAAATACAAAATAAATAAATAAATAAATAAAAAATAAATAAAATTGTAGGTTCATTGAAGTGCCATTAAACAATAAAGTATAAAATTAAAATTGCTTATTTTCCCCCACACAGAGAAAATGAGAGTCAGGCCCATATCTTTTTTAGACATCTACAGTTCAATGTATATTTCACCTACATTTGCATTAAGTAAATTGCACAACTGTTTCTTTCCTCATCATATATTTTGAATATTATTTCATATTTTTATTTTTACTTATTTTTTTGTGACAGAGACAGAGAGAGGGACAGATAGGGACAGACAGACAGGAAGGGAGAGGGATGAGAAGCATCAATTCTTTGTTGTGGCACCTTAGTTGTTAATTGATTGCTTTTTCATATGTGCCTTGACTGGGGGGCTACAGCAGACCTAGTGACCCCTTGCTCAAGCTAGCAACCTTGGGCTCAAGCTGGTGAACCTTGCTCAAACCAGATGAGCCCGCGCTCAAACTGGCAACCTTGGGGTTTTGAACCTGGGTCCTCTGCGTTCCAATCTGACATTCTATCCACTGTGCCACCACCTGGTCAGGCTATTTCATATGTTTAAATAAAATTTGAAATGAAATGTATGTGGATTACCTACTTTTGTGGGTTGAAAGCTGTGTTTTCTCCCAACATATGTCCTCCCAACATATGTCCACTTGGATTCCATCACTATGACTTTATTTGGAAATAGATATTTGCAGATGTAATTAAATTAAAGATGTTTAGATGAGATTATCTTGGACAGTGAGCCTTCCTACTGCTGAACATGTTAATATCTCATTTAACTATGCTTTTTTAATGTCTTTCAATAAAATTATAAAATTGTATCCATAATGTTCTATAATTTATGTTAGATTTTTAGATACCATATATTATGTTGCTATTTTAAATGCTATCATTTTTTTAAAAAAATACAACTATATTTAAAAAAACATACAATTACATTTTCTTGATTATTATTGATGGTATATAAATGAAATGTATTGATCTTATTTCTAACAAGATTGCTATATCCTCTTATTAATTTAATATCTCTGAATTATTTTGGATTTTCTGTATAATTATATCATTTGAAAAATGACAATTTCTATTTTTCCCATTTTATTTCTTATATTTTACATTTTAGTTTCCCAATCTAATCTTACATCTAAAAGAACTAGGAAAAGAAAACAAAGCCCAGAGGAAGGAAAGAAGATAATAATAAAGACTTAAGTGGAAATAAGTGACACAGAGACTGAATAAAACAATATAAAAGGTCAGTGAAACCAACAGCTGGTTTTTTGAAAAGATAATCAAGATTGACAGACCTTTAACCAGATTCATCAGGAAAAAAAGAAATAGGACCCAAATAAATAAAATTAGAAATGAAGAAAAAGAATAAGTAACATCTGATACCACAGAAATACAAAAGATTATAAGAAAATATTATGAACAGCTAGCTATATGCCAGAAAATTGGACAACCTGGGCAAAGTGGATAAATTTTAGCAACATACAATCATCCAAAACCTAATCAGGAAGAATCAGAAAACCTGAATTGACCAATTACAACTAATTAAGTCAAAGCAGTAATTAAAACACTTCTAGCAAACTAGTCCTTAAAGAGATGGCTTCACAGACAAATTTTAGCAAATATCCAAGGAAGAACTAACACATACCTACCCTTCTCAAACTACTTCAAAATATTCAAGAAGAGGGAATACTTCCAAGCTCTTCTTACGAGGCCATCATTATCTTAATTCTAAAACCAGATAAGAACACTACAAAGAAAGAGAATTATGGGCCAGTATCTTTGATAAATATAGATGTTAAAATCCTCAACACAATGTTAGCAAACCGAATCCAGCAAAACATTAAAAATATCATATACCATGATCAACTGGTATTTATTCTGGAGATACAAAGTTAATACAATATTTCCAAATCAATAAATGTGATACATCACATCAACAAAGTGAAAGATAAAAATCACATGAGCATATCATTAGATGTAGAAAAAATATTTGATAAAATCCAGCACCCATTTATCATATGGAAATAGAGGGATCATACCTCAAAATAATAATGGCCATATATGAAAAACCCACAACCAACATCATACTCAATGAAAAAAAACCTAAAATTGTTTTCTTTAAAACCAAAAACAAGACAGAGATGTTTTCTTTCACCACTCATATTCAACATAGTACTAGAAATACTAGCCACAAGAATCAAACAAGAAGAAATAAAAGGCATCCAGATTGGGAAGCAGGAAGTAAAAATGTCATTATTTACAGATGACATGATATTGTATATAGAAAACCCTAAAGACTCCACCAAAAACTTTTAGATCTAATAAATAAAATTGGCAAAGTAGCAGGATAAAAAATTAATATTTAGAAATCAGTGGCATTTTTATATTCCAATAATGAACTGTCAAAAAGAGACATTAAGAAAGCAATTTTGCCTGACCTGTGGTGGCACCGTGGGATAAAGCTTCGACCTGGAACACTGAGGTCGCCGGTTTGAAAACTTGGGCTTGCCTGGTCAAGGCACATATGGGAGTTGATGCTTCCTACTCCTCCCCCCTTCTCTCTCTATTTCTCTCTCTCTCACTCCTCTCTCTCTAAAAATCAATAAATAAAATATTTAAAAAAAAAAAAGAAAGCAATTTTATTTACTATTGAAACAACAACAAAAAGGTACCTAGGAATAAATTTAACTAAGGAAGTAAAAGACTAGGGAAATTATAAGATAGAAAGGAAAAAGTTGATAAATACAAATAAGTGGAAGCATATACTATGTTTATGGGTAGGAAAAACTAACATCATTGAAATGTCCATACTACCCAAAGCAATCTAGAGATCAATACAATTCCTATTAAAATACCCATAGCATACCTCACAGTTCTAGAACAAATATTCCAAAAATTTATATGAAACTACAAAAGACCTCAAATAGTATCAGCAATCTTGAGAAAGAAAAACAAAGTTGAAGGTATTATACTATATGATATCAAACTCTACTACAAGGCCATAATAATCAAAATAGCACATATTGGCACAAGAACAGGTATATAGATCAATGGAACAGAGTAGGAAGCCCATGCCTTTATGGTCAATTAATATTTGACAAAGGAGGCAATATCCTACAATGGGGTAAAGACACTCTCTTCAATAAATGATGTTGAGAAAATTGGACATGCAAAAAAAAAAAAAAAAAATGAAACCAGACCACCAACTTACATCATACACAAATGAATTGAAGACTTAATTATAAGTTGTGAAACAATAAGAATCCTAGATGAAAATAGGCAGTAAAATTTCAGACATTTCTCATAGCAGTATTTTTGCCAAGGTATCTTCTCAGGAATGGGAAACAAACTAAAGGGACTATATCAAACTAAAAAGCTTTTGCACAGCAAAATAAGCTATCAACAAAATAACAATTCTCCAAAGAGGACATGAAAAATGCTCAAGGTCACTACTCATTATAGAGATGCAAATTTAATCACAATGAGATATCACCTTATGCTTATCAGAATGGCTATCATCAATGAATCAACAAACAGCAAATGCTGTCTAAAGTGTAAAGAAAAGAAAACCTTTATGCACTGTTGGTAAGAATGCAGATTGGTGCAACCACTGTGGAAAACAGTACAGAGTTACCTCAAAAAGTTAAAAATAAAACTGCCTATTGACCCAGCAATCCCACTTCTGGCAATACACCTGAAGAAAACTGAAACACTAATTCAAAAGAATATATGTACTGCTATGTTTATTGCAGTGTTATTTACAATAGCCAAGATCTGGAAACAGCCCAAGTGCTCGTTAGTAGATGAGTAGATTAAAAAATTCTGTGGTATGTTTACACAATGGAATGCTAGTCAAGTTTAAAAAAAAAAAGAAAAGAAAATCTTACTTACCTTTTGCAACTGAATGGACCTGAAGATTATTATGCTAAGTAAATTAAGCCTGTCAGAGAACGACAAATACCATATGATCTCACTTATATGTGGAATCTAAAGAACACAATAAACTGATGAACAAAATAGAAAAAGAGGCATGAATACATGGAACAGAATGACAGCTTTCAGAGAGGAGCAGTTGAGTACACATAAAACACACAGACACAGACAACAGTATGGTGATAGCCAGAGGAAAGGGGAGTGAAGGGTGGGTGGAGCTGGGCAAAGAAGGGGACATGGGGACAAAAAGAGACTTTGCTTGGGTCGGTGGGTACATACTACAGTGTGCAGATGATATTTTGTTGACTTGTACCCTTGACACTGTATGACTTTGTGAAACAATGTCACCCTGGTAAATTCGATTTTAAAATTTTTAGTTTTCTGAGTATTACTACATAAGCAAAGACCTCATTGCTTGCATAGCAGCAATTAGCAGACATATTTTTCTTGCTCTTGATTTTAAAATGATTACTTCTAACATTTTACTGTTAAGAATATTTTTGATCTAGTGTTTTGTAACTACTCTTTATTAGGTTATGAAAGTTCCTTTTTATTTCTAGCTTACTAATAATAATATTAGTAAGTCAATTTTATCAAGGACTTTTTTCTTTATTAAGATTTTTTTTCTTCTTTTACCTATGAATGTGGTTAATTATATTTATTTAAAGTCTTCTATTGTCAACCATCTTTGTAATTCTAGGACGTTTTTAAATGATAAATGTTATTATATATTTTGGTTTTATTTCTTTTTATAAAGTTTTTATTGATTGATTTTTAGATAGAGGAGGGTGAGGGGAGAAGTAGAAAGCATCAACTTGTATTTGCTTCCCATATATGTGCCTTGACTGGGCAAGCCCAGGATTTCAAACCAGTGACTTAAGAATTCCAGGTTGAGGCCCTGGCTGGTTGGCTCAGTGGTAGAGCATCAGCCTGGTGTGCAGGAGTCCCGGGTTCGATTCCCAGCCAGGACACACAGGAGAAGCGCCCATCTGCTTCTCTACCCCTCCCCCACTCCTTCTTCTCTGTCTCTCTCTTCCCCTCCTGCAGCCAAGGCTCCATTGGAGCAAAGTTGGCCCGGGTGCTGAGGATGGCTCTGTGGCCTCTGTCTCAGGCACTAGAATGGCTCTGGTTGCAACAGAGTGATGCCCCAGATGGGCAGAGCATCGCCCCCTGGTGGGTGTGCCAGGTGGATCCCGATCAGGTGCATGTGGGAGTCTGTCTGACTGCTTCCCCGTTTCCAACTTCAGAAAAATACAGAAAAAAAAAAAAATTCCAGGTTGACACTTTACACACTGCACCACCACAGGTCAAGCCTCAGTTTTCTTTCTTTATCTACTAAGATTATTATATATTTTTTCTCTTTTACTTAATAAATATTGTGAATTATACTGGTTTATTTTAAATGGTAAACAAAGTTTCAATTATCTGCAAAACCATATAATTTTTTAAAAATATATTTATAGGTGTACTATCACTTATACATTGAATCTTTAAAAAGAAAGAAAGAAACAAGAACTAAACAAACAAACATTTCATAGAAAAAAAAATCATACTTGTGGTTACCAGAAGCAGAGGTCAGGGTAAGGAAACTGGAGGGGGACAGTCAAAAGGTACAAATTTCCATTTATAAGGTAAATAAGTCCTAGTAATATAATGTACATAACAGCAGTTAAAACTTCTATATGATATATTTAAAAGTTGTTGGGATTCCAAGATGGCAATGGAGTAAGCAGACATTCTATGTTTCAGCTGCTACCTCTCAAAACCAAACTGGATTAAAACTAAATTTAAGAACAATCATCTTGAAAAACCAACTTTGAACTAAACAAAGAGGGGTCTATAACCAAGAATCACAGAAGAAGTCAGTCACATTGAGACTGGTAGGATGGGCCGAGACACAAAAAGGGCTGCCTCTCCCAAGTAGGGTGTAGGGTAGAGGATCCAGAGGGACCCTCACTGCAGGTAGGTTCACCCTGAAAGGTGTGGGTCCCAGTCCCTGGCCTGGAGCCCCAGCCTAGAGCCCCAGAGCCTAGAAGGGGTGCCCATACAGCATTTGGCAGTGAAAAAAAGTGAGGGTTCCGTCTGTGAGAAAGAAACAGAGCTCTTCGAGATGCAGGCTCCATCTTAAAGGGCCAGTGCAGAAAATCTTGTTCACAACCACTTACCCAGGGCTCCAACAGAGCGAGTGCTGAGAGGACTAGAGTTGTATGAGGAGAGTGTGAAGTCAGTGGCCCAGAGAGAGACACTGTGGAGTATGGCCATCAGTACCATTGTGCTGAGTTATTCTTCTGTGCTGCAGTCAACATTTTCTTCAGTGAAGCAGTTCCCTCTGTGTGGCATCAGCCTCTGGAAAAACAACTGCCTCACCTTTGGGAATCTCTCTTGACCCACCCTATGAAAATTGGGCCATTTTGAGAAATAAGTCAGGAAGCAGGGAGTGTGTCAGTGACTCAGTTTTCTGTTGAGGCCAGAGCTTTCCCTTGCACTCTGTTGATAATATGACTGGTGCTTCTGCCTTGTGGGAGAGTCAGTAGAAACTGTCTGGACTTTAGAAAGACCAAATGTCTAGGTTTCAGAGGCCACTAAATTCCTGGTGGCCACACCCAACTGAGTGGCTGAGCTCAACAAATAGCCAGCATATAGAGGTTGCAGGAGGCAATCTTCAAGGAACCTTGGCCCTTTCACTGACCTTTGCCCAGACCCAGTGTGTGTAAAAGCCAGCCTAGGAGTACGGCTTGGTATTTCCATGTGTACCTAGGCCCAGCAGAAGCAGCCACAAACTCTGGATGGCTTATAGCTCCAACAAGGTTGCTGAAGGCCAATCATGGGCAGTCTCCTCCACTGGTCTGTGCCAGGTTTCCTCTAGGGAGACCCACAGCTGGCATATCAAATGGCCAGCTGCAGAGAGCATTGGTTCCAGACCTAACAACACTTCCTGGCAGTGTGTCAGAAAGAAAGGCTCATTGGACACTGGGCCCAGCTGAGGCAAGCACTGTTTTTGGTGCTCAGCACCTGCACAGTGACACATGCCCTTGGACAAGGTAGAGCTTCACAGTTGGCCATCCTGGGTCCCGGATATTCTGCCCTGCTGGGCTAGGTTCCACAAGAGGAAAGAAGAGAGGCCTGGAGCACAGACATTCAAGGTGGTGGTTTCCTGGAGCCTATTGTTGAAACTTGTTGAAGGGCTTAGTTCACTTTCTGGGGGGCACAGTCAGCCCCAAAGCAAAACTTTCTCAGCCTTCCTCTCTCATACCAGGGGCTCCCCTGCTGGAGAAACTTCTGCAGAGCAGACTGTTGGACCCACTCAATCTGAACCTGATGCTCACCTTGTCAGGGAGAAATAGAAGTGAAATATCCAGCAGTGCCTGAGGGATTAAGCTCTGGAGTAGGGGCCACTTTCCCCATACTGAGGTCCTGACCAAGAGACCCCTGAAGTAGGAGGTCCCAATTTTGTATTCCCAACCTCAGCTGCTCTAAACCAATAAGGTTGCAACCTATAGAAGCTAATCTGAGCCCACACTACAGTCTTTCCACAGAAGATTCTGTGGAAAGACCAGACGTCTTCAAGAGGAGGTAGAGCAGCTGAAAAGTGAAGGCAAATCTTATGGAGCTTGAGGCATTTATGCAACTACTGTCAGCTCTAAGCAGAAGGAAGCTGGTCCTTATATACAGGTTGACCCCTCCCATAGTACCGAGGCACAGAAAACACAGACACAAACAGTGGACAGAGTAGTAGCTCTAGACAGGAAGTCCATGGCTGGTTTCAAACAACTGCTGACATCAACCCATGAGGACCTAGAACCAACATAACTGGTAATGGGTGTCAGACTGCACTAACACCAGAATCAGCTAGCTCTACAAGCAGCATGCTCAAAGGAGGACTCCAACTGGCACCAGCATTACAATCATACCTTAACAAGTAAGAGAAAGCTCAAATAAATAATCTAACTCTGCATCTAAAATAACTACAAAAAGAACAACAAACTGCCAAGAGGAAGTAGAAGGAAGGAAATAATAAAGATCAGAGCAAAGAAATGACATAGAGGCTAAAAAGAAATACCAAAGATCAATAAAACCAGGAACTGGATCTTTCAAAAGATAAACAAGATTAATGAACCTTTAATCAGACAAATCAAGAAAAAAGAAAGAAGGCCCAAATAAATAAACTTAGAAATTTAAGAGTAGAAGTAACAACTCACATCACAGAATAACAAAGGATTGTAAGAAAATAATATTAAGAAATTTGTGCTAATAAATTGGACAACCTGGGAGAAATGGACAAATTCCTAGAAATATACAATCTTCCAAAACTCAATCTGGAAGAATCAGAAAACCTAAGCAGATCGATTATAACAAAAGAAATTGAAACATTAGTCATAAACTCCCAGCAAACAAAAGTTCTGGACTGGGATAGCTTCATAGGCAAATTTTACCAAACATTCAAAGAAGAACTAACATCTATCCTTCTCAAGCTATTCCAAAAAATTCAAGAGAAGGGAAGACTGCCAAGCTCATTTATTGAGGCAAGCATTATTCTCATTCTAAAACCTGGTAAAGACACTTCAAAGAAAGAAAACTATGGGCCAATATCCCTGATGAACATAGATGTTAAAATTCTCATCAAAATATTAGCAAACCAGATCCAACAATACATTAAAAAGATCATACATCATGACCAAGTAGGATTTATTCCTGAGAGGCAAAGATGGTAATATATGCACAAATCAATAAACATGATGCATCACATAATCAAAATGAAGAATAAAAATAACATGACCATTTTAATAAATGAAAAAAAAGCATTTTATGAAATCCAGCACCCACTTATGATCAAAACTGTGAGCTTAGTGGAAATATAAGGAACATACCTCAACATAATAAAGGCCATATATTAGAAGCTGACCATCAACATACTCAATGGGAAAAAATTAAAAGCAATCCTCATAAGATTAGGAATAAGACAAGGGTGCCCTCTTTCACTACTCTTATTCAACATGGTTCTGGAAGTCCTAGCCACAGCAATCAAACAACAAGAAGAAATAAAAGGCATCCAAATTGGAAAAGATAAGGTAAATCTCTCATTATATGCTGATGACATGACACGGTTCATAGAAAACTTTAAAGTTTCAGCCAAAAAACTACAAGACCAGATAAATGAATTTGGCAAGGTGGCATGATATAAAATTAATATTCAGAAAACAGTGGCATTTTTATACTCCAAAAATAAACTCTTAAAAAGAGAAATTAAGAAAATAATGCCCTTTACTATTACATCAACAAAAAATTAAAGTATCTAGGAATAAATTTAAACAAGGATGTGAAAGACTTGTATGTGGAAAATTATAAGACATTGACAATAAAAATTCAAGAAAGATACAAACAAGTGCAAACATATATTGTGTTCATTGATAGGAAGAGTTAACATAATTAAAATGTCCATATGACCCAAAGCAATCTATAGCTTCAATGCAATTTCTATTAAAACAACGATGGCATACTTCACAGATCTAGAACAAATATTCCAAAAATTTATATGAAACCAAAAAAGAAACCCAGTGGCCTCTGCAATCTTGACAATGAAGAACAAAGTGGCATCATACTTCCTGATATCAAGTTATGCTACAAGGCCACTATAATCAAAACAGCTTGGTACTGGCATAAGAACAGGTATACAGATCAATAGAACAGGACAGAACCCAGAAATACACCCACATTTACAACCAATTGATATTTAACAAAGGAGGCAAGAGTATACAATGGAGTAAAGACAGTCTCTTTAATAAATGATGTTGCGAAAATTGGACAAGTATATACAAAAGAATAAAACTAGACCACCAACTTACACCATTCACACAAATAAACTCAAAATAGATGAAAAACTTAAATGTAAGTCACAAAACCATAAAAATCTTGGAAGAAAACATAGGCAGTAAATTCTATATTTTTGCCGATGTAGCTCCGCGGGCAAGAGAAATAAAGGAAAAAATTAACAAATGGTACTATACCAAACTGCAAAGCTTTTGCATAGAAAAAGACAGCATTAACAAAATAAAAAGACAACCCACTCAATGGGAGAACATATTTGCTGATGCTGATAAGGAGTTAATAACCAAAATTTATAAAGAACTTCTATATAACTCAACATCAAGAAGGTTAAACAATTTAATTTTAAAATGGGCAAAGGAACTGAATAGACATTTCTCCAGAGAGGACATGCCAATATAGGCATTCATGCCAATAGGCATATGAAAAAATGTTCAACATCACTAATCAGCAGAAAAATGCAAATTAAAACCACAATGAGATACCACCTCACACCAGTCAGAATGATGCTCATCAACAAATCAAGAAACAACAAATGCTGGTGAGGATGTGGAGAAAAGGGAACCCTCCTGCACTGCTGGTGGGAATGCAGACTGGTGCAGCCACTGTGGAAAACAATATGGCGTTTCCTCAAAAAATTAAAAATGGAACTGTGTTTTGACCCAGCTATCCCACTTCCAGGAATATATCCTAAGAATCCCAGAACACTAATTCAAAAGAAGATATGCACTCCCAGGTTTATTGCAGCATTGTTTATAATAGCCAAGATCTAAAAATAGCCCAAATGTCCTACAGTGGACTAGTGGATAAAAAAGCTGTGATACACACACACACACACACACACACACACAACAACAACAACAACAACAACAACAAATCAAAATGTTTTGGAATACTATGTGGCTGTGAAAAATAAGGAAATTTTAGCTTTTGTGACAGCCTGGATGGACCTGGAGATTATTATTCTAAGTGAAATAAGCTAGGCATAAAAAGACAAATAAGATATGATCTCACTTATATATGGAATCTAATGAACATGGTGAACTGTAGAATGGAGTAGAGGCAGAGGCAGGGTCACAGAAAGCAGAGGGACAGCTGTCAGAGAGAAGGGGGAATGACAGGACATGATCAGAGAAGGTGAAAGGATTAACCAAATTATATATACATGACACATAGAGATAGATAAGAGGACAGCAAGTCCCAGAGGGAAGGGGGAGAGGAAAGTAGAAGGGGGGCCAAAGGGGATTGAGGTTGTTATATTGAGAGGGACACTTGAATTCATGTTGATACAATAAATTAAAAAAAAATTTTAATTGTTAAGAGACTTAATCCTAGTTTTTTTACAAGGAAAATATGTTTTAAATTTTGTGTTTTGCTTTTTCTTTTTTATCACATATATTATTTCACCATATATGTAAGTCAAACATCATGCTATACAACTAATTTATATGGTGATGTTTGTCAATTATCTCTCAATGAAACTGGAAAAAATAAAGTATGTATATAAAGAAAGTACACATATATGTAATCCAATGAGATTAAAGTCATAGATCTTAAAGTTAAAATACAAAGATATTTAGATATACACTGTAAAGCCAGTAGCCGCGGCCACTATAACAGCCGCCTGGCCTGTGCAGGTTTGCATTTGATTTGGACAGATGGTAATGAAACAACGGAGCCAAGAACTGGTGGGCCATTACCTTTAATCCTAGCTTGCACCTGGCAGGTGAGAAATACACACAGTGGGAAAACACTTCCCTTTTCATTCAGGGCTCCCAAAGCCACTGACTCATCCTAGTATTCCTAGAATCAAAGGCCCCACCTGTTTCCCATCTCCTTCTCTCTGCACAAACTCTGCACAAACTGGCTTCTCCTTCAGCACTCTGCCATCTTGGCTGCTTCTCTTCTGCAATGCTAATTTCAGGAACTGAGAGAGCGAGCCCCTGATCTCCCTTATTTTATAGTGTAGAAATTAAAGCCTTTAAGCTAGTATATAAGGAAGTCTCTGATACAAAGTCACTTATCTGAGGCATAAATGGGATTCCTCATAAGAGTGCACCACTCCCATTATGCAACAGTCAGGGGTGTGGGGAAAAGCTTAGTGTTGAGAAGATCTTAGTATTAAAAGGGTGGGAAAGGCTTAGTCTTAAAACTAAGCCTTAAATGATCCAATGTCATCATTTCTTATGGCTGAGTAGTATTCCATAGTGTATATGTGCCACATCTTCTTTATCCAGTCATCTATTGATGGGCTTTTTGGTTGTTTCCATGTCCTGGCCACTGTGAATAATGCTGCAATGAACATGGGGCTGCATGTGTCTTTACGTATCAATGTTTCTGAGTTTTGGGGGAGGGGGGAGAGGGAGAGGGAAAGGGGGAGGGGGAGGGGCACAAAGAAAACTAGATAGAAGGTGACAGAGGACAATCTGACTTTGGGTGATGGGTATGCAACATAAGTGAACGACAAGATAACCTGGAATTGTTGTCTTTGAATATATGTATCCTGATTTATTGATGTCGCCCCATTAAAAATAAAATTATTAAGAAAATAAAATAAAATAAATTGCTGCTGTTCAAAAAAAAAAACTAAGCCTTAAGTAAGGACCCTTGCCTGCTTACAGCCTGTCCCCCACACCCAATGCAAACTATAAACAAGCAAACATATACATCATATTTGCAAACTTATTTGACCCACATACACCATCAAATCAGAATGGATCAGTTATTTAAAAATATTCTGAGTATTGAGAGTTGTTCGAACACAAATTCAAAACCTTTCACATTGCACATACTTAGTAAATGGGAAGTTACATTTGTAGTTTTGCTGGTCTTGATTGTAGGCTGGTTCTGTATAGACTCCAGCGAGAGTTTTATTCTCTGTTCTTCAGGTTGTCCTTGCTCTTGTGAATAAAATTAACAGAAAAGTTTTCATTATCTCGGTGACCTTATTCAAGACTGCTTCTTTTGGCAGAAAAAGGTATATTTATTTGAAGTCCAGCCTGTTCTTTAACCACTCAAATCACTAACTCTAAATAATTAGTGCTTACTAAATTTATCTTGTGAGAACTGAACATTTTACAAGGCTTTGCAAAGCTGGCAGGTATTGCATCCTTCCTCCGTTTCCTTATTCCTTCCCCTGTCCTCTCTCCTCCCTGATTTGTCCCCTCTACCTTTTTCTTTTCTTTCAGTGTGCCATCCCTCCATTTCTGTCCTTTATTCAGAACCAATGTACTCATCAAATACAGCCCTTGTTCAAGTGCTGGTTTAGCTCTTTTGAGACAAATGATTTGTATATGTGAGATGATAGCATGTTGCCTGTTTTGATTACTTGGAAATCAAGTGTGAGTGGAGATGGAGGGTGTGGGGAAACAGCACTGAGAGAAAAGCCTACTAAAATGTTTTCAAGCCAGTCAATTTTACAAAGATTATTTTTCAATTGCACATAAGTATATATTTGAAATCAGCACAGCCTAATGGTGATGAGACCCAGACTGGCTGGGTTCAAGTCTCAGCTCTACTATTAGGAGTTCCATGGTTTGGACAATATTCTAAACCTCCTTGTGTATCAGTTTCCTTCTTTGTAAATTGGAGGTAATAATGGTACAAACCTCCTAATATTGTTGATGAAATGACTTAATATTTGTAGATCAGTATTGGATATATAGCAAGCACTCTATAGTTTTCTAAATAGATAAAATAGAAAATGAATAAATGGGGAAAAAATTGAACAAGAAAGTAAGATGCAAACCATATTGCAACAATATGCTTTTCAAATATAATTTTTCTTGGGTTACCTTGAAGTTAAAAGATAAACAGATTTTCAAAGGAAAACGTGTGCAAATAAGTAGTAGAAATGAAAGAAATTACAATGACATGCAATTATACCTACAGAATCACAATCATTTGTACTTTAATTAAGAACAGTTCATAGTATTCTTAATTCAACGTTTACTCACTTCTTTAGATTCTCCGGACTCTTAGAGACATTTTGCTTTTTTAAATATTTCAAAGCCTTTTTTTTATTGAGTACATGAACAACATTAATTTTAGCTCCAATTGTTACATTTTCAAAGAAGCTAAAAAAAAAGTGTTAAGCCTGACTGTTTTCAAAGAATGATTCTGTAACAAGAAACTAGACTGTGGTTTGAAAGTGATTGGTCTTATTAACTGGAGAGAGAGGTATGGCCTGATGGAATAGCAAACAAGGAACAAGTGATGATTATATCTTACACTTTCATCTTAGGCTTCCCAAAGCACCTGAAACCAAGTTTTATTATCATTTCTTTAAATAAAGGAAGGAAGTGAGATAGCCAGTTAAGTGTGCTTCCCAAGGTCATACTCCAGCTTGCTAACATAGCAATAAAAATCCAATATCCTTGATTAGTGTCTGCCGTCCACTTATCCTCTCATATCGATTTGGTGCATGATGAGGAAAGGAGATGGGCAGGATGATCTTGGTCTTTCCAGCCCCACCATCTTGCTCAGCGGCTCCCCTTTTATTAACAACCATTGATTGCATCTGGATAAGCTTTCCTTCACACTTTTTTGGTTCAGGCAGAATTCTTGCTAGTTCAGAGGGAGGTCAGAATGGCAAGTGTTTGTTCCCCGGCTGTTCTGTGCCATTCCTACTCTTTCTCATCCTTTCAGCTCCCGAGGAAGAAGTTAAGTCCTCACAAATTCTTGGTCTTTATGGGTCTTTTTATTATTATTATTATTGATCATTTTCCCCTGGAATGTCTGTCCTGTTGGTGGTTGGTTTCAGAAAGCTTTGGGGATTTCATTAATTGTGAATGACTTTCATCTTTTTAAGTCTTTGGTGTTTTAATCCATTATCTGTGTCTTTAAACCTAGTCAGAGAGGTTATAGGAAGGGCTTCTGTGCTAACCAGGAAGGCAGCCACTAGCCATATGAGCCTATTGAGATTTAAGTTGGGACTTGAACCAAAATTTACAATTCAGCCCCTCACAGACACTAGCCATATTTTAAGCACTCAACACCACACATTATCTCCCTTGGCTCAGCCTACTCGTCTTGATAGCTGAGAGATCCCTTTGGGACTGGCACTCTGTGATTTTTCCAGGGACTTTTCTTGGGTTTGGCAGTACAATCTCAGATTCTGTGAGCAGAGGCTGGCTCTCTCTCAATCTCTCTCTCCATCTAGCAAAATGTAGCTCTCTTATATTCACCTTCTATGTTGGAACCAAGTGCCAGCCAAGAATACAGTAATGTATTTAACAAAAGCTTTGTGTACTAAATATAGCCTCAGAGCTTTAAAGAGCTTTTTTTTTTTTCTTTTATGAGTGTTGGCAGCTATTTTACTATGAAACAGGTCTCAGAAAGAGATGAGGATACATCTATTTTGAGATAAAAGTTTCATCTGAGATGTAGAAATGACACTGTAATAAATGCTATTACAGTTAATGAAATCAGGGAAGCAGCTTATTTTTATTTGACTGTGTGAGGCAAATTCTTCCAAATTTCCATGTATACATTCTGAACATAAATTGGAAACTATTGTCAATCAATCAGAACTATAAGTTGGTCTCCGCTCCTTTTTTTTTTTTTTTTTTTTGTAACCTGGTGGGAATAAGAAAAAAAAAAAGGAAGTTAAAATCACAGATATTAAGATTTCCCTGCCTGACCAGGTGGTGGCGCAGTGGATAGAGCGTCAGACTGGGATGCAGAGGACCCAGGTTCGAGACCCCAAGGTTGCCAGCTTGAGTGCGGGCTCATCTGGTTTGAGGAAAAGCCCACCAGCTTGAACCCAAGGTCGCTGGCTCCAGCAGGGGGTTACTTGGTCTGCTGAAGGCCTGCGGTCAAGGCACATATGAGAAGGCAATCAATGAACAACTAAGATGTTGCAATGCGCAATGAAAAACTAATGCTTGATGCTTCTCATCTCTCTCCATTCCTGTCTGTCTGTCCCTGTCTATCCCTCTCTCTGACTCACTTTCTGTCTCTGTTAAAAATAAATAAATAAATAAATAAATAAATAAATAAATAAATAAATAAATAAATAGATTTCCCTTTCTTTTCCTACTACTTATATGAAAAGGCAGCAATTAATTATCTACTAAGAGACATTTCTGAACTTCAGTTTACAAACTAAAACACATGGTTTTAGAGTTATATAATACAGAATTTCTGTTTATATCCCTTTGAAAGAAAATGTGACAGTAGGGTGTTAATCATCTTAAAAAAATAAATTTTAAAACCTTCAACCTGGCAAATTTTCAGAGTGCTGATTATATGTACTAATTGTCTCTTGCTTGTTATTTCAGTCTCTTGACTAGGAAGAATCTTAGCGTATGCCTATGTCTATTCCCCACCCCCTCGTACTTTCTTCAGGCAGAAGTGCCTTTGAGGGGAGTTGCCTGACAAAAATCATTAAGTAGAAGTTTTATGCGCCGTGGTGGGATAACATTTGGAGATGACTGATTACATGATTGCAGCTAATTGTTTGTGGGACTTGGAAAGTCTCTAACATCTTTAAGGAGAATCCTTTCACTTGTAATCCATCAAAAGAATTGCTGTTTTCTCTAAGGATAAACTTCCTTTGGGGTGTCATAGAGAAATATTTCTGAGACAACCTTGCACCAGCTTCCATCTTTTTATTTTCTGATGGAAATAATCCCTCCTTTGTCACCAAAACACAATTTATAACTTCAAGGCTATCCCCAGCTAGGATGTTTGCCCTTCAACAAGATTATTTGAGACCTCTTCTGGTTGCATGCAAGAAATGATATACTAACTTTGTCCCATTAGAACCCTACTGATCTGAAAGAATTAATATACTTACCAAACTTGTATAAATCACTCCAGTTCAGATATAACTTGCTTTTTTTATTTTTATGAATTGCATACATTTATTAATGTATTTATTTATTTTTATTTATTGTCATAGAAATATTTAACATGAGATCTACCCTCGTAAGTTTTTAAGTGTAAAATACAATATTACTAATTATAGGCACAATGTTGCACAGCAGATCTCTTGCTATTGAACTGAGCTAATATATGGGCACAGTACCTGAAACATTTGCAACTTTAGTGTATTTTGATGCAGAGTGCAATTATTACTTTATTTTTGGTATCTCTTTGTCAAAGGCTTTGAGCTACACTATTAAGTTCTAGTTAATAAATAACCATTAACTATGAGACTACAGAGATGTCATTATGCCTGAAATCCTCAATCCCATGTCAAAATCACACCCATGGTCTTTTTGTTTCACATCTACTACAGGACAAAACTAATGACATAGCAAGTATTCAACAAACATTTTCAATAATCCATTCAACAAAATTATACCAAATTCCCCTTGTATGCAAGGCACTGTGAGTCACATACATACACATACGTGAGTATGTATGCACATACATACATACATAGATGCACCCCAAGCTTAGAGTTTAAGATAAGGAAGATCATCTTTGTCTCAGTCTATTTGACAAAAGCTCTGTCCACCTTGTTCTCCTTACCACTGGGTTGGGAAACTGTGATATTTAGAAATTATGAAACTGGCTTTGTTGGGGCATAGGGGTGGGAATGGCAAAATCATTAAAAATCTTGCCCTTTGTACACTGCTTCCATGTTGGTCTAATAAACCCTTGAATTGCAACCCTGAAATAAAGTTGAGTGTATGTATGTTGTGGCAAAAAAGGATTTTGCCACATTGGAGGCAAAATTCTGCTCATTGGAGGTCTGCATAGTGTTTGGTGATAAGTAGTGCCTGCAGCCATGTGGAATAGATCAGGATGAAGAAATTAGATTGCAAACTGAGGACTACAAGCTGAGACACAAAGTCAGCTGCATTCATTTATTGCTCAAATCTCAATGAGCCTAGAAATGAACTATTAAGTAGCAAAAAACTGTATAACTTTTTCTGTACCTTGAGCTAAAAGGTGAAAAAAAGAAAGGTATCTATTCAATTTTATCAAATAGATACTTACCACGTGGGCCTGGCTTAGAACCAGAAATGTCTTGAGTCTTTGTAGTCAGATTAAAGGGGTCCACTTGCTTGTATGCCTCAAAGCTCAATAAGACACAAAGTTTACAGCAAAAAAAGTAAGGGTTTATATTCAGGAAGTGGCCCGCAGCGGGAGACACAGGTGAGCCAATGCTCAAAGACCTGGGTTCCAGATGGCTTCTAGGGGATGGATTAGTGTTGGGCAGATAAAATATATTATGCTCACTTTGTTAAAGATGGTGCTGCCCACATGGAAGCCTGTCGCCCAGGTGATATTAATGTGTGTTGGGGGCAGGCTGTGGGCAGTCAGGATCCTTGTAGCCTGGGGCTTGATTTTAGGACTAAGCCTTTCCCACTCTTTTTGATGTGGGGTGGTGCAATCCCATCATGCCTCAGATTAGTGATTTTGTATTAGAGACTTACCTATTTTGTATATTGGATTAAAGGTTTTGATTTCTACACTATAAAATGGGGGCAGAATGGGAGCTTGCTCTCTCGGTTCCTGAGATTAGCATTAGAGAACAGAGCAGAGAAAGGCCACGTGGAGGAGGCCAGGAGAAGCAGCCAAGATGGCGGAGTGTTGAGTGAGAAGCCAGTTTTTGCAGAGTTTGTGCAGGGAGAAGGAAGGAGATGGGGAACAGAGGTGAATAAGTCTGGTGAGCTAGAAACCCTTGATTCTAGGAAACTCGGATAAGTCAGTAGCTTTATGAGCACTGAATGAGTGGGTTTTGGAGCCCAGTGTGTGTTTTTACTTGCCCACCGGGTGCAAGCTAAGATTAAAGATGATAGCCCATCAGTTTTTGGCTCTGTTGTTTCTTTACCGATTGTCCAAATCCAATGCGAACCTGCATGGGCCAGGCGGCTGAGATGGTGGCCCTGGATACTGGCTTTACAATTACACAGGGGAAAATTCATTAATCACGGTGACTGCAGTAGTTACAGTCAAGGTCAAAGTTGTGGTCTCTACTGATTGGTTGGTGCTAGTATAGTGGCTAGTTGATCAGTGCATCTGGTCCTGATGTCAGCCGTGGTGCTACTTTGTCTGGTTTTGCTGCTTTTCTGGGCCTGGAGATGAAACAAAATTGATGTGTAGATGTTATCTCTAGTTTGACTGAAACTGTCTCCATGGTCACAAGACCCTAGACCTTGTTCCTAAGATTATTTGATTTAGGACAGAACCTCATTGTGAGGACTTAACGATTAAGGGTCTGGTCCTGCAGGGAGAAGGAGGGAGATGAGTCAGGCTGCTGGGTGAGGCCAGTTGAAATCAAAAGGAATGAAAAGAGAAAAGGTCATATTAAAGAAATAAAGTATCTAGGAAGTTACATCCCTGGAAGGAGATAACATTTAAATCAGGTAACTTTTTTGTTCTTTTGTCCCTGTGAGAAGCCACAATATGTTTACTGTCCCATTTTTACTAAGGATGAAGGAGGACCAGAAAAGAAACCGACCCTGAGGTCACAGAGTAGTACCTTGTTTTTGTTTCTCTCTTCTTATTATTCAGGTGGACACAGCAAAGTCTTAGAGACTTTGTCTTTTCGAGGGCCTAGAAGAAGAATGCTGTCATTATTTTTCTAATCACTCGCTCCAACTTCCCCCTTTGCCTGTTTATCTTGCTGATGCTTGGAAGGTAGTTGCCCTTACTCAGCAGGCAGACACTTCTCCTAACTGCCTTTGCAGCAACGGATTAAGGGAAGGGGAATGAACACTGTCTATCCAATCAGAGAATGCGTCTCTCTCCCATAGCTAGTTGACCTTGTAGAAAAGTAATTGCCAACTGTGATTTGGGGCCTGCATTTTGCAGGCAATACATTTAAATACATACATAAGCCTTTCTTAGCAAATGATCACAAGCTCCGACTATGTCACTTTCATATTCTTATCTTTTTCTTCAATTCTACTCCGACACAGTTGTTTGACAGTATAGAATTTTAACATGAATGCTCAAACTCCATTTCTTGTGCTCTGAAGTGTGATTAAACTCAGAATAAAATGAATCTTTTTCTGCCACATGAGCCACAGTGCAGGAGGGGAAAAAAAAGACACTTTACTTTTTTGGATTCCATGAGCACGCCCTTCATAAAAAAAAAACAACAACAACCCAGTATCAAACTCTTCAGTCAGTGTATGGCAATGCCACAGTCAGTGTATGGCAATGCCACTGATCCTAGGAGCCACTTATATAAAATTAAAATGCCAGCCATCACATTATTTAGTCTCTGACAGCTGCTTACTTATACACTCGCTTTATTCACAGCAAAAAAAACAAAAATCTCTGAACCGACACTTCAGAAATGTTAGTGAGCAGACACATCACTTGCTGAGTTTGTAAACCCAGATTCCTGAGGTCTATTACAGAAATTCAGTAGATGGGCCATGGGAGGACCTGAGCATTTTCAGCTCTGACAAACTGAGGTGGTGCTGATGCTACTGGTTTGCAAACCACTTGCAGGAGCAGTGCTCCCGGCTGCCAGCCACATCCAGAGCCAGGCACTGTCGGGTACCCAAAAACATCAGGCACACACACACATGCACACACACAATCTCCTTTTATTTAAGGAGGGAGATTTGGTAGATTCATTTCAGCATCAAGTGGTAACACATCTTCCTTTACAAGACATTTCAGATGCCTTCAAGGAAATAGCTCTGAGAGTTAGAGGGCCATTAGGATGGACCATTGAGAACATCCCTGACTTTAAAACCCCAAACACAGGAGAAGCTGTTAATGCAGACATCCATTTGTGCTTACTAGGAGCACAGTACTGCTGACACATTGCTTTAAAAGGATCGTTTAAAACCTCTAGTCAGTTGGTAATTACTAATATTTATTATGACTCTGATGAAACCCCCAGCATATATTTACTTTCTAAAGGTTGGTAATAAAAGCTGATAAATTGATTTAAAAATTAGTCATTTGGGGAACTTTCCCCCTGTTTAATTTGCTTCTCACTCTTATCACCCTGCTCTGTGTGTGTGTGTGTGTGTATACATTTTATATATACATACATAGTTTGGAAGAGCATGCATAGAACAAAATATATAATAAATATTTTATATCGTTTTGAATATAGTATATACTACAATATTTTTATATATTCTAGTTCTGCTGGCTGAGTTATAAGGAAGAAATAAATTACTATCCTTACTCTTCCCCTTTCTTATTTGGAGCTGCGCAATTACATCATTAAATTAATTATGCCAGCAATTCAAAACGATCTAGTTATTTGGGAACAGTTATTCAGAGTGAATTGCTCCTAATGCCTGCACACGTGGATTGGTTTGATGGGAGAGCAGGAGTCTGTAGGTCAATGCAGTATTTCTTATTGAGTTTTGCTGTCAGAGGCTTTCACTCCTGCCCTTGAAAGGCACAGAAGTACTGGATAAACCACATTACACCAGTCCTTATCTTTCTTATGGGTATTAGGGACAGATATTCTCATTAACTCTCAGCTTGTGAATTATGGGGCAGCCACTTACTGTACAGAATAATAAATTGTCCAGGACTATGTGCACACAGATATTGGTGCTAAATATTGGCTTCTCTGCCCAATGCAGTTCACCTACTTGTAAACGCCAGACTGAAACTCCAGTAGAAGACCTTATTACTTGAAAATGGATCCTGATTGTGCTTTTTTGCCATTTAGCAATTCTCAAACAATTTCTCTTGAGTATAATTTTAGTGTTGGCATGTTCTCATTTTTTAAAGGATCAGAAACATATAAGTAAGATCTAACACGTTCATGTTTTACTTACATGTCTGCCTTATAGAACCAAATGATTTTTATTTGGATATTACATTTATCTCAAATGAACAATGGTTTTATGTGGCAAAAATTTGCTTGCCACAATATATAGAAAACTACAACAAAAAACAAAGAGCAGTTAATTTTCTTTGTTGGGATAAAATAGGAGATATTAGAAAAAAACTAGTAATCTTATGATGCAGTGAGTACTCAATATATTGGAATTGAATTCTGGGTTGATTAATTATTGTATAATAACTCTCAGACGTCAATAGAAGAGTTAGAAACAGTACTCACTCTATGAAGCTTGAGTTAGGATTTAAGATCTTAGGTCAACTTTTAGGGGGCTTTTCTTTGGATGCTCTGGTCACCCTATCAAGAATAATCTTGATGAGATGACACATGTTTAATCAGTTACTGTCTCTGAAAGAAGGATAGCACTGTAGCAGGTAGATAATCCAATGGCCCCTGTTGAATGAGGAGATATCAGATACAAGAGTCCTCTTTTCAAGAATTCAGGAAACTTAGGTAAGCATTGTAATGATGTAACTGTTCATCTACTCATAGATGTATAAAATAAATAGACCAAAAATGGACGAGAGGTTAGGGGAAGAGACACCTTAGGATTCCAGCCCCAAATTGATAGAGCAGATGAAAATTTATTTTAGGAATGTTGCCCTAAACATTCATGGTTTCCTCTATCAATGTGCCAGACCCTCCAAGATTTTGGCAGCTTTGTTTTGTCACACAGCAGGCATTTCATTCTCTTCAAGGCAGTTAAAGAAGATCCTGAAGTGACTGCTTTTATTACTCAGAACCATAAACTGACTGAAAAATACCCTCAATAGATTGGCATTGACCTAAAACAAGACTACCAAAGTATACCAGAGTATGTGTATATATAGCTCAGTGGGTCAAAATATGTATTTTCCGATGGCTTTAGGCGACCCCTGTGTTTTGGTTGTTCGACCCCTGCCGGGGTCGTGACCCACAGGTTGAGAACCGCTGATATAGATAGATAGATAGATAGATAGATAGATAGATAGATAGATAGATAGATAGATAGATAGATAGATGATAGATACACACACATATAACACATCTACAGTATACACACACATAGTGTTTTACAAGGAAGCATCTTCCCCTTAACTTCTAGTTCTACCATGAACAATGAACAGTGACTGTGAACTACTAGCTATGAAATATCACAAATCTATAAGGTATAACTATGACTGAGTTTATGCTTCTTGTACTTTTTTTTGTTATATTTTTCTTTTTTCTATATTTGATGAATTCTTTATTTTTAAATTCCATGTTTTTTTTTAGCCTTGCTAAGAGATAGCAAGGGAAGATATTTGGATTCATGCACAGAGCAGTTTTATATGGACAGTAGCACACACCTTCAGGAAAGTTGGTGTAGGCCATGCTAATCAAAGTGGGAGAGACCTAAAGGGGTAGTAAGACTAGGCAGGGCTATCAGGATGGATGCTATTAGACTAGCTGCCTCTGGCTCCCTGCCTGTTCCCAATCTGAGGATTCACCTTCCAAAAGTCAAGGGTTTGCTTTATTTTAATAGGATTTGTGATATGCTCAATTCCAGTGTGTTTCAGAAATATAGATGGTAGACGCCAATGCTGTTCTGTACTCTCAGCAAACCCAGCTGAAAATAACAGAGAGCAATGTTGTGTAAGACAGAGGCAAAAATGGACTCCAGAACAAAGAAACAAACAAACAAAAAATCCATCTGGTTATTGGGCTATGGTCAGCAAATAATCAAAATATTGTACTATAAATTTATTTATTTATTTATTTATTTATTTATTTATTTATTTATTTATTGTGACAGAGACAAAGACAGAGAGAAGAACTGACAGGGACAAACAGACAGGAAGAGAGAGAGATAAGAAGCATCAATTCTTTGTTGCTGCACCTTACCTACATTGTTCAGTCATTGCTTTCTCATATGTGCCTTGACTGAGGGGCGACAGCAGAGCGAGTGACCCCTTGCTCAATCCAGTGACCTTGGGATCAAGCCAGTGACCATGAGGTCTTGTTTATAATCCCACGCTCAAGCCAGCGACCCCATGTTCAAGCTGGTGAGTCCGTGCTCAAGCTGGCGACCTTGGGTTTCAAACCTGGATCCTCTGTGTCCCACTTTGATATTTTATCCACTGTACCACCACCTGGTCAGGCTATAAATATATTTATAATAAGTATAAATGGGGAGAAATTGAAGAGTCTGTGTTGAAATTAAATATTGAAAAATTATGTTAATGGCACAGGTATGAAAAAATAAAATATTTATTAAGCATCTTCTATAAGCCAAGCATGTTGTTAGAAGCATTATATGAATAATAGCTAAGAAATGTTAAGAAATTCGCCCAAGTTTATACAGGTACCTCAAGGTTTATGAATGGGCATGTAATAAGCATTCAATAAGAACAATCCTGCAAACTACTGTCATGTTGGCTACAGTATAGTCCTTCCCTCTCAAGTAGATTATGGTCTTGAATGCCATCTTGAGAAGTTTAGAATTTGTTTTCTATGAATGAAAGAAGCTTGACATTTGTTCTCTGAGAATTCCTTTTATGGGAATGAAAATAGTATTCACTCTATGGGAATTTGTTCTATGATAATGGGATGTTTATTGGAGCTTTTGGAGGTAGCCAATAGCTATATCAGAGCTGTATATTTGAAAGATCATTCTGATTACAGTCTGAAAAATGTATGAGTTTGGAGATCATTTTGGGGAGAAAATAGTGAATTGAGGATTTGGACATTTTGAGTATGAGGAATTAGCAGAACATCCATGAGAAGATGGATGTGATAGTTGTTGAAAATCCAGTGTGTAAAAAGAGATTAGTGATAAAAATATAGACATATAAGGTGTTTCACACATGGTACAATTGTGAACATAAGGTCGGTTCAATCAACACAGTTGAGATGAGATAACTCAGGGCTCTTTGACTTTTGGGCTTGTGTAAGATCAAGCATGTATATTTGCTTTATTAAAACCTCCAATCTCACACTGTTTTTTGTTTTGTTTTGTTTTTTGCAAGAGCATTTGAATCCTTATGCTCTAGCTCACCAAGACTGTGATTCAAGTTGAGGGACTGGGAAGAAACACATAGAATCATAATCTGCTCGTCTCAGTGACCTACTATTCACTCCCAGAGGGGAAGTGCAGTTATTTAAATGTATTGCTAAATAATATGTTAGTTTTGCAAGTCTGCACTTAATCCTATCAGTGTGAGTAAAGCAGGAGACAAGGGCAAAGAACTGGGAGCCCGAGATCAGAAAGCAGATTATGCAGAGAGCCAACAAGGAATACAGGGCTCAGATCTGGACCTGTCTAGTTAGAGCAGGGGGAAGATGGACATACCAGAAGGACAAAGTAAGTATTACAAAGGACTAAGAATCTGGGAAGGGAAAGGAGATTAAGGATTAAGGATCCAATCTGGATCCTTAATCTGTCAGCAGAGAGACTGACAGCACATGTAGAAAGCAATAGTAAATTATCTTGATACTATGCCAAGTATTTGCTTCAGTTTAAGTGAGAAGTGATTGTCCTGCGTTAGTAAGAACCAGCCACCTTAGTTGGACAGCCCAAGTCTTACAGAAAGATTTAGAAGGAGGCAAAAGCTGGATAAGGCAGTTCCTGACACATTCATTCCAGATAAGAACTCCATTTCCTCAAGCAAGGGAGAAATAATCATTCTTAGTTCTTGTCCTGTTTCCTTCCTTAGTCCAGAGTTGCAGTTCTTAATCTTTGGATGGGAGGCATTTTCAGAATTGAGTGAATGCTCTCTCATTAGGGAACTTTAAAGACTCATGAGCTCTCAAATATTTCCTATAATTGTAGGAGTTCATAGACTTCTCTCAGCCCTTTGGCTGGAAACACTAGTTTAGATGAGAGTATGGCAGCTCTTCTGCAGCACACCCTAGCTTCTCTTGGGAAAAGTTAAGGCTCTGCCTCATACATACATAATAGGCAAAAGACAGAGTGGAGTTCAGCTAGTGTCCTCACCTCTTGATTATTCCAGCTGCATGTGTATGTATGGATGTGCTGATTCTGACAGACTGACAGTCTTACTAGGGAGTAAGGCCAAGGAAAATATATCAGTCATAGCACAATGATACAGTAGCAAAGCAACAATATCAACTACCACCAAGCACTGCAGGCCTGTTAAGTACCAGCTACGGTATGATACACTTTATCTTGCTACATCAATAGTATTACACCTAATTTACTGATGAAGAAACTGGGTCTAGACTGACCTGTGGTGGCTCAGTGGATAAAGCGTCAACCTGGATGTCTGAGGTCACCAGTTCAAAACCCTGGGCTTGTCTCGTCAAGGCACATATGTGGGAGTTAATGCTTCCTGCTCCTCCCTCTTTCTTTCTCTTCTCTCTCCCTCTCTCTCTCTCCTCTCTAGTCTCTCTCTCGAAAATGAATAAATAAAATCTAAGTTAATAGAAAAAAACCTGAGTTTAAAGGAGTTAATTTTGATTTATCTAGAGGCAAATAGTTTTTCCTATCTCACAATAAGGAATTCTCCCTTCCATGTTTCCAATTTCTGCATCTTGCTTATAGAGACACTCTCTTCTTTCTGCCCTTATAGAGCAAAAAATTAATCTTAACATTTCAGAGTTTTCCTATTCAATGGTAGCTGTCAGGTTCAATAAGGGCCACCACTAGTGCATAAATGCATCTGTGAAAATTAGTAAAAGGCACTCCTTCCAGGTGGATGCAGCCCAATGCCGGCTTACACAGCTGAGCAAGCAAAGCGTGAGCCAAATTTTAGCCCCCTTCCCCCCTGGCCACATGCCCTTGTGCAGTGACTCTATATATTAGCCTTGATCCAAATTCTCCAAAATACTACCGGGGTAAAGAGCCAAGGACAAAGCTTTGCTCCCAGCAAAAGCTGTAGTGTATTCATGACAGTTTCTCAGTGATCTTGTTATTCAGTAGCTGTATCTTCTTAAACAAATTGCTCTGAAAGTGTACTCTTTTGAAAAAGCATGTACTATAAAAATGGAAAGATAAAACTCTCAACAGGAAACCAGGGCAGATCATAACTCTGTCTCAGTTCAACAAATAAAAATATATCAATAATGAGATGAAACCCAATTCAAAACAACTTATGTTGTCTCTGGGCCTCAAAAATAATCTCTGTCCCATTATTGGGGGAAATGTGAACCCTTTCTTCATTTCTCACAAATGTAAATCTTATTTTCGAAAGATGATCATGTTTAGCTGAAATAGCTTCCACTTACCTATTATAGCGGAATGACAAATATGTCACTGTTGGTGTTTATTGGCATTATTATTAGTCGGTTGTCAAACCTTGAAAGAAAAAATCAAGGACTAAAACCCTGAAAAAGTAATCTTATTTTCATAAACACGTTCCCAAATAATTATCTCATATCCAATATCCACTTAGCCTCAATATAAACTTCTCATATGAAAGAGGAATGGTTGTAGATAACCTAGGACAATAAGTAGGAATGATAAGGCACATTTTGTGATATATTAGCATCCATATTGATCTCAGCTGTCTCAGCTACACTGTTTCCTGTCTCAGCCACACTGTTTCCACTCCCCACCCCACCTCCCAGGGTCTGAGGCTTTTCCTCAGAGAACATAATCAATTTACCAATATGGCCTGGATGCTGCCCCAGTTCCCTCTGGTTCTATAAGTTAATGTTTAAGCAAAGAAGCCCATGGAATTATGTAAGAAACAGAAGGCAGTAAAATTATCCCAGAGTTAAGGATTGCCAGTTTTATCCATATTCTCCAAAATGGTTGCCGTGAACATACCGCACCATTGCACATAAAATGAATTTTCTTTGTTTCTTTTCAGCTTCAGTGTCTTTTCTTACACATGGCTGTGTGGCAGTGAGTTGCTAAGTGGCCATTAGCCAGCTCTGAAGTGAGCATACATACAAAGGGGGGTTTGGAATCTGGAAGGCTGTTTTGAACAGGCTTGTCTGATAGTCACTTAAAATCACTCATTTTAAGCAGAGAGGAAAAGCCCTCCAGATACCTCAAGCTGGAATTTCTGGGTTCTTTTATGAAGGGAAAGGAAGAAGATAAGCGAACACTATGTATGGCAGGAAAGATAAACTCTGAAAGACCAGAAATCCTCATCTGTTAGAACAGGGAGAGGCACCAGACCCCAAATAATTTACATATAAATCGAATACATTATTTCAAAACCTGTGACTAAATAAGGGAAAACTAGAGAACATTCCTTCTTTATTTTTCAAATTTAAAATAGTTACATGAAACTAGTTCCTATAAAATAAACTTGTCCCCTAAATGTGCCCAAAACAAAATCTTAGACCAAGGTGACTTTCCTTTTCTTCTTTTCCAAAAGATCCCATTAAATAGATACTTATTTACCTTTTTTTAAAAATTGTTTTTAAATGTATTGTGTTAACATGGAATCAAGTGTCCCACTCAACTTAACACCCACACCCCCCAAAAATGTGTCCCCAATTACACCCCCATTGTCCCCTCTCTTTGACTCCTTTCCCCCTTTCCTTCGGGGATTTGCTGTCCTGTTATCTGTATCTATGTTATGTATATATAATTTCACTAATCCCTTCACCTTCTCTAATCCCATCCCCTCATCCACCTTCCCTCTGACAGCTGTCCCTGGGCTCCCTTTGGCCCTGCCTCTGCCTCTAGTCTGTTTCTCAGTTTACCATTTTCATTAGGTTCTAAATAATAGTGAGATCGTATGATACTTATTTTTCTCTGCCTCGCTTATTTTACTTAGCATAATAATCTCAAGATTCATCCATGCCATCACAAATGGTAAGATTTCTTTGTTTTTCAAAGCTGCATACTACTCCATTGTGTAAATGTACCACAGCTTTTTTATCCACTAGTCCACTGATGGACACTTGGGTTGTTTCCAGATCTTGGCTTTTGTAAACAATTCTGCAATAAACATGGGGCAACCTATCTTCTTTTGAAGTAGTGTTTTGGGATTCTTAGGATATATTCCTAGAAGTGGGATAACTGAGTCAAAAGGCACTTTTATTTTTAATTTTTTGAGGAAACACCATATTGTTTTCCACAGTGGCTGCACAAGTCTACATTCCCACCAGCAGTGCAGGAGGGTTCTCTTTTCTCCAAACCCTAGCCAGGACTTATTGTGTGTTGATTGGTTAATGAGCACCATTCTGACAGGTGTGAGGTGGTATCTGACTGTGGCTTTAATTTGCATTTCTCTGATGATTAGTGATGTTGAACTATTTTTTATATGTCTATTGGCCGTCTGTATGTCCTATTTGGAGAAGTATCTATTCAGGTCATTTGCCCATTTTTCTTTCTTTCTTTCTTTCTTTCTTTCTTTCTTTCTTTCTTTCTTTCTTTCTTTCTTTCTTTCTTTTCTTTCTTTTTTTTTTTTAGTGGAGAAATAACTATTTAGACACACAGATGAATGGAACAGAATCAAGAACCCAGAAATAAAACCACAGATATATGGGTAAATCATCTTTGATAAAGGAACCAAAAATACACAATGAAGAAAAGAAAGCCTCTTCAATAAATGGTGCTGGGAAAATTGGAAAGCCACATGCAATAGAATGAAACTTGACTACAGTTTGTCTTCTTGCACAAAAATTAATTCAAAATGGATCAAAGACCTAAATATAAGACCTGAAACAATAAATTACACAGAAGAAAACGTAGGTACTAAACTCATGGACCTTGGCTATAGAAAACATTTTATGAGTTTGACCTCAAAGGCAAAGAAAGTAAAGGCAAAGTAAATGACTAGAACTACATTGAACTAAGAAGCTTCTGCACAGCAAAAGAAACTGACAACAAAACAGACAGCCAACTAAATGGGGGATATTTGCAAACAACAGCTCAGATAAGAGGTTAATAACCAAAATATATAAAGAACTCACAAAACTCAGCAACAAACAAGCAAACAATCCAATAAAAAAAATGGGATAAGGACATGAACAAACACTTCTCCCAAGAAGAAATAAAAATGGCCCATTTTCTAATTGGATTGTTTACCTACCTAATGCTTGGTTTTAGAAGTTCTTTATAAATTTTGATTATTAACTCTTTATCAGATGTATCGGCAAATACAGAGGTACCTTGAGATAAGAATTTAATTTGTTCTATAACCGAGCTTGTAAGTCAGTCAACTCATATATCAAACTGCCAATAGTGGACCCGTGTGCCACCACACCAACTAGTGGCAGCTTCCTGAATCACGACTCATATCTCGAAATTTTGCTTGGATCTCGAACAAAAATACGGACTGAGTCACAGCTCATATCTTAAAAAAATTCGTGTGTTGGTCTGTTCATATCTCAAGGTACCACTGTATGTTCTCCCATTATGTGGGTTGTCTTTTTACTTAATGGTGTCTTTTGCTGTGCAAAAACTTTTTAGTTTGATGTAGTCCTATTTGTTTATCTTGTCCTTTATTTCACTTGCCCTCAGAGATAATATCAGCAAAAGTATTGCTATAAAGATATCAGAGAGTTTACTGCCTATGTTTTCTAGGATTTTTATGGTTTGGCGACTTATTATTAAGTCTTTTACCCATTTTAAGTTTGATTTTGTGAATGATGTAAGTTGGTGGTCTAGTTTCATTTTTCTGCATGTACCTGTCCAATTTTCCCAACATCATTTATTAAAGACACTGCCTTTACTTCATTGTATACTCTTGCCTCCTTTGTCAAATATCAATTGACCATAAAGGTGTGGGTTCATTTCTGAGCCATCTGTTCTGTTCCATTGAACTGTATGCCCGTTCTTATGCTAATACTAAGCTGTTTTGATTATAATGGCCTTGTAGTATAACTTGATATCAGAAAGAGTGATACCTCCCTCTTTTTTCTTCATTTTCAATATTGCTAAGACAATTTGTGTTCTTTTTTGGTTCCATATAAATTTTTGGAATATTTTTTCTACATTTGTGAAGTCTGCCATTGGTTTTTAAATAGGAATTGCATTGAATCTATAGATTGTTTTGGGTGGTATAGACATTTTAATGATGTTAATTCTTCCCTATCCATGAAAATGGTATATGTTTCCACTTGCTTGTATTTTCCTTTATTTTTTAAAAATATTTTGAACTTATTGATTTCAGTGAGAAAGGAAGGAAGAGTGCAGGAGAGAGAGAAAATGATAAGAACATCAAGCTTTTTTGATATGTGCCCTGACTGGGCAACCTCTGTGCTTCAGGATGATGCCCTAACCCAGGGTCCAGAAACTATGGCCTGCAGGCCGCATGTGGCCCCCTGACACTATTTATCCACCCCAGCCACACTTCCAGAGGGGCACCTCTTTCATTGGTGGTCAGTGAGAGGAGCATAGTTCCCATTGAAATACTGGTCAGTTTGTTTATTTAAATTTACTTGTTCTTTATTTAAAATATTGTATTTGTTCCCGTTTTGTTTTTTGAATTTAAAATAAGATATGTGCAGTGTGCATAGGGATTTGTTCATAGTTCTTTTTATAGGCTGGCCTTCCAACAGTCTGAGGCACAGTGAACTGGCCCCCTGTGTAAAAAGTTTGGGGACCCCTGCTCTAACCAACGGAGCTATCTAGTTAGGGCCCTTATTTTTTTTTTCAATGTCTTATAATTTTTTGAGAACAAGTCTTTTACCTCCTTGATTAAATTTATCCCTAGGTAGTTTATTATTTTGTTGTTGTTGTTGTTGCAACAGTGAAGGAATAGTTTCCTTATTTTCTCTTTCTGACAGTTTCTTGTTAGTGTATAAAAATGCCACTGGTCTGACCAGGCAGTGGTGCAGTGGATAGAGCATCAGACTGAAATACGAAGGACCCAGGATCGAAACCCTGAGGTCGCCAGCTTAAGCACAGGCTCATCTGGTTTGAACAAGATTCACCAGCTTGAGCCCAAGGTCACTGGCTTAAACAAGGGGTCACTCAGTCTGCTGTAGCCCCCAGGTCAAGGCACATGTGAGAAAGCAATCAATGAACAACTAAAGTGCCACAACAAATAATTGATGCTTCTCATCTCTCTCCCTTCCTATCTGTCTGTTCTTATCTGTCCCTCTCTCTGTCTCTCTTTGTCTCTCTCACAGACAAATGTAAAATGCCACTGATTCCTCAATATTAACTTTATATCCTCCCACCTTGCTGAATTCATTTATCAGGTCTAGTAGATTTTTACTGAGAATTTAGGGTTTTCTATGTACAGCATCATGTCATTGGCAAATAATGAAATGTTTACTTCATCTTTTCCAATTTGGATGCCTTTTATTTCTTCTTCTTGTCTGATTGTTGTGGCTAAGACTTCCAGGACTATGTTCAATAAGGGTGGTAAAAGGGGGGGCACCCCTGCCTTGTTCTTGATCTTAAGGGGATTGCTTTTAATTTTTGCCCATTGAGTATCATGTTGGCTGTTAGTTTGTCATATATGGCCTTTATTATGCTGAGGTATGTTCCCTGTATTTCCACTTTGCTGAGAGTTTTGATCATAAATGGGTGCTGAATTTTATCAAATGCTTTTTCTGCATCTGTTGATATAATCATGTGATTTTTATTCTTCATTTTGTTTGTTTGATGAATCACATTTATTGATTTGATGAATCACATTTGTTGATTTTCAATTATTGTACCAACCTTGCCTTCTTGGAATAAATCCCACTTGATTATGATGTGTGATCTTTTTATTGTATTGCAGGATCCAGTTTGCTAATATTTTGTTAAGAGTTTTAGCATCTATGTTCATCAGGGATATTGGCCTATAATTTTTTTTTTTTTTTAGCAGTGTCTTTACCTGGTTTTGGAATGAGGATAATGCTTGCCTCATAAATGAGCTTGGAAATCTTCCTTCTTGAATTTTTGGGAACAGCTTGAGAAGGATAGGTGATGGTTCTTCTTTGAATGTTTGGTAATATTTGGCTGTGAAGCCATCCAGTCGAGGACTTCTGTTTGCTAGAAGTTTTTTGAAAACTGTTTCAATTTCAATTGTTGTAATTGCTCTGTTTAAGGGTTCTGATTTTTCCAGATTCACTTTTGGAAGATTATATGTTTCTAGACATTTATCCATTTCACCTAGGTTGTCCAATTTTTTGACATATAGATCATCATAGTATTTTCTTATAATCCTTTGTATTTCTGTGGTGTCAGTTATTACTTCTCCACTTTCATTTCTAATTTTATTTATTTGGGTCCTTTCTCTTATTTTTTTTCATGATGAGTCTGGTTATAGGTTTATCAATCTTGTTTACCTATTCAAGGATCCAGCTCTGGGTTTCACTGATGTCTTTTATTTATATTTTTTAGCCTCTATGTTATTTCTTTCTGCTCTGACATTTATTATTTCTTTTCTTCTACTTCCTCTAGGCATTATTTGGTGATCTACTTCTAGTTCTTTTAGGTGCAGGCTTAGGTTGTTTATTTGAGCTTTTTCTTGCTTCTTAATATATGCTAATAGTTCTTTGAACTTCCCTCTCAGGAATGCTTTTGCTGTGTCCCATAGATTTTGAGCTGTTATATGTTCATTTTTATTTGTTTCAAGGAAATTTTTTATTTCTTTCATGGTCTCTTGTTAACTCATTTGTTATCTGATAACATGCTATTTATCCTTCAAGTGTTTGAATGTTCTTCAGCTTTTCTACAGTAGTTGATTTCTAGTTTCATACCATTGTCATAAGAGAAGATGCTTGATATGATTTTAATCTTAAATTTATTGAGACTTGTTTTATGTCCTAACATGTGATCTATCCTAGAAAATGTATCATGAGTACTTGAAAAGAATGTATATTCTGCTGCTCTGGGGTGAAGAGTTCTGAAGATATCAATTAAATCCAGTTGACCTAGTGTGTCATTTAAGGCTGCTCTTTCTTTGTTAATTTTCTGTCAGGAGGATCTACATATTTATGTTAGTAGTGTATTAACATTCCCTACTATTATAGCATTGCTGTCAATCTCACCCTTTATGTCCATCAAAATCTGCTTTATGTATTTAGGTGCTCCTCTATTAGGTGCATAAATATTTACAATGGTTATATCCTCCTGTTGGATTGCTTACTTGATCATTATGCAGTAACTTTCTTTGTCCCTTACTATAGCCTTTGTTTTAAAGACTATTTTGTCTTATATAAGTATTGCTACCCAAGATTTTTTTTAATTTTTGTTTGCAGGAAATACATTTTTCCATTTCTTCATTTTCAGTCTATGTGTATCTTTTGTTCTGAGTTGTTCTGAATCTCTTGTAGATAGCATATGTACAAGTCCTGTTTTCTCATCCCCGCAGGTACCCTATGTCTTTTGATTGGAGCACTTAATCTGTTTACATTTAAGGTTATTATTGATATGTACTTATTTATTACTGTTTTATTCTTTAAATTTATAATCCTCTTTCTCTCAATTTCTTTTTTCCTTTGCTCTTTTTATAGCATGCCCCTTAACATTTCCTACAGTATCAGTTTCATTGTAATTCTTTGAGTCTTTTTTTGTCTGGGAAGCTTTTTATTTGTCCTTTAATTTTAAATGGTAGCCTTGCTGGATAGAGTAGTCTTGGTTCTAGGTTATAGTTGTACCTCTTTGAATATTTCTTGCCAATCCCTTCTGGCCTGAAGTTTTTCTGTTGAGAAGTCAGATGTTATCCTTCTGGGGGCTCCTCTTTAGGTAATTAACTACTTTTCTCTTACAGCTTTTAATATTCTTTCTTTGTCTCTTAACTTTGGCATTTTAATTATGATTCCTCTTGGTGTGGGCCTCCTTGGGTTCCTCTTTAATGGGACTATCTGTGCTTCTTGAACTTGTGTGAGTTTTTCCTTCATCAATTTAGGGAAATTTCCAGGTATGATTTCTTCAAACAGGTTCTCTTACCCTTTTTCATTCTTGTCTCCTTCAGGAACCCCTGTGATGTGGATGTTGTTTCTCTTCATGTTGTCACAGAGCTCTCTAAGAGTGTCCTCAGTCTTTTTGAGCCTCTTTTTTTTTTTTTTTGCTGCTCTGCTTCTGTGTTTATGTTTACCTTGTTCTCTAAATTACTGATTTGATCCTCTGCTTCATACAGACTGCTGTTGATTCCTTCTAGTGCAGTCTTCATTTCTGATATTTGTTTGTAATTTCATTATTATTATTATTATTATTATTATTATTATTATTAAAGTGAGTGGCAGTGAGGCAGAAACAGACTCCCTCATGTCCCTACCAGCAAGTCCCTACCAGGCAACACTCTGCCCGACTGGGCCACAACTCCATTGCTCATCAATCAAGCTATTTTAGCACCTGAGTCCAAGGCCATGGAGCCATCCTCAGCACCCACTGCCAACTTTGCTCGAGCCGTTCAAGCCATAGCTGTGGGAGAGAAACAGAAAGTAGCAGGGGGAGGGATAGAGAAGCAGATGGTTTCTTCCCTTGTGTGCCCTGACTGGGAATTGAACCAGGATTTCCACATGCAGGGCCAATTGCTCTACCCCTGAGCCAACCATCCAGGGCTGTATTTATTATTTCTGTCTGGTTCTTTTTTATGATTTCAATGTTCTTTTTGATGCCTGCTCTCTCATTGTTTAAGTTCTCATTGTGACCATCATTGTTGTTCTAAGATTTTTGAACATCCTAATACTCATTATTTTAAATTCTGCATCTGGTAGTTTGGTTATTTCCATTTCACTTAGGTATTTTTCTGGGGATTCTCTTGTGGATTTATTTGGGTCATATTTCTTTGCCCATTTTTTCTGTGTATTAGGTAGTTTTTCCCTGACTTTTAAATTTTTTGTGGTATTTTTATGAGGAAGATGGGTGTGTGGTACTGGCTTCCAGGCCACATGAGCTTTTTGCTCTAGAAATACTTCTTGAGGGTGGTATTTACACTCCTGTTTTATGTGAGTATTGAATGCAGCTGGCCCTTCTATAGGTGTGGGTATTCCTTCAGGCTTGCTGCCTCTAAGGTAAACCTTGATTTAATGTCTGTCCTTTTGGGCGTATTTATTCTCCGTAGTGTCTGATGCCTGCTGAACTCCTCCTTTGGGCATGCTGTATGTAACTAGCTGAGTCTAGCATTGATGTGGTCTGCCACCCACTACCGGTTGTGTTGGTGCTAGGTCTTCTTGGATTGGCATCAGCCATGTTTGTAACTGGTTGTTTGTAACTTGCTATGGGCTATCTGTTTGGAGCTACTGCTCTGTTTACTGTTTGTGTCAGCATTTTCTGTTCCTGAGTAGTTTTTTGAGGAGCAACCTTTGTATAAAGAAAACCTTCTTCCTGCTTAGAGCTGACAGCAGCTCCATAAAAGCCCCAAGCTCTGTAAGATTTGCTTCTACTTTTTAGCTGCTCTACCTCCTCTTGCAACTGTGTGGTCTTTCCACAGAGTCTTCTGTAGAAATACAGTAGTGTGGGCTCAGACTGGCTTCACCCCACCAACGCCTCTACATGTTGCAAGCTTGGTGGGTTAGGGCTGCTGAAGTTTGAATACAACATTAGTGAGACCGCCTACTTCAGGGGTCTCTTGGTCAGGAGCTCAGTATGGGAAATAATCCAGAGCCTAATCCTTCAGACACTGCTGGATACTCCAATTCTATTTCTCCCCAGCGAGTTTAGCAGCAGGTTCAGATTGGGTGGGGCCAACAGTCCCCTTTGCAGAAATTCTTCCAGCTAGAGAGCCCCTGGTCTCAGGGAGGTAGTCAGAGAAAGTCTTCCTCTGGGGCTGACTGTGCCCCCCAGAAAGGGGCTAAACCCCTCAGACAAACAAAACAATAGCCTGATGGAGGACCACTTATTGAATTTTTGTGTTCCAAGCCTCTCTCCCTTCCCCCCGTGGAACCTAGCCCAGTGGGGAAGGATATCCAGACCTCATGCTGGATGACTGTGAAGCTTCAATTTGTCCAATGTGTGCTAACCACTGTGCCAGTGCTGATCACAGAAAAGGGAGTTTGCTCCACCTGGCCCCAGTGTCCGATGTGCCTTTCCTTAGGACATGCCATTAGCAAAGGTCATTAAATCCTGAGTTGATGCTCTCTGCAGCTGGCCTCTGGTTTTGTCAGCCCTGGGACTCCCTGGAGGGAACCCAGCACAGGCCAGTAGGGGACACTGCCTGTGACTGGTCCTCAGCAACCTTCTTAGAGCTACAAGCAATTCAAAGTTTTTGGTTGCTTCTGCTGCCCCCAGGTGCACATAGAAATACCAAGCCACACACCTAAGCTGGCTTTTACCCATACTGGACCTGGAGGGAGGTTAGCAAAAGACTGTGGTTCCCAGAAACATACTCCCTTCAGCTTCTGTCTGCTGGCTCTTTGTTAGGTTCAGTTACTGAAATAAAACCTCTGGTAGAGTCTAGTGCCTGGCGCAATTCAGGGATTAGGAAAGGTCGTGGGTGTGGCTCCCACCCCTCAGCCCCATGTGTCAGTATGTTCAGACTTTTTTCACTGACCTTAGTAGGGTGTGGCCACTAGGAGTCCAGTGAGTATGACCTCTAAGACCCAGAGATATGGTCTGCCCACAGTCCAGATAGAGTCTACTAAACCTCTCATGAGGAAGAAGTACCATTCATAGACCCGGGAGTGTGTGTTGGGGTGGGGGAGAGCTCTAGCCTCAATAACAGAAAACTGAGTCACTGATACACCCCTGCTTCCTGGCTTACTTATCAGAATGGCCCAATTTTCATAGGATGGGTCAAGAGAGATTCCCAAAGGTGGGGCAGTTGCTTTTCCAGAGGCTGATGCCACACAGAGGGGATTACTGCACCAAAGAAAATGTTGACTGCAGCACAGAAGAATGACTCAGCACAGTGGTACCAATGACTACCCTGCACAGTGTCTCTCTCTGGGCCACCAACTTCACACTCTCCTCACACAACTCTAGTCCTTTCAGCACTCCTTCTGCTGGAGCCCTGGGTAAGTGGTTGTGAACAAGCCTTTCTGCACTGGCCCTTTAAGTTGGAGCCTACATCTCGAAGAGCTCTGTCTCTCTCTCACAGACAGAACCCTTGCTTTTTTTCACTGCCAAATGCTTTGTGGGTGCCTCTTCTAGGCTCTGGGGCTCTAGGCTGGGGCTCTGGACCAGGGACTGGGACCCACACCTTTCAGGGTGAACCTGCCTGCAGTGAGAGTCCCTCTGGATCCTCCACCCTACTCACTCTTGGGAGAGGCAGCCCTTTTTGTGTCTTTGCCCATCCTACCAGTCTCAGTATGACTTCTTCTGTGATTCTTGATTATAGACTCCTCTTCTTTTAGTCCAAAATTGGTTTTTCAAGATGATTGTTCTTGAATTTAGTTGCAATCCAATTTGGTCTTGGGGGGTGGCAGTTGGAATGTCTGCATACTCTGTCACCATCTTGGAAAACCACATTATTTGTTAAAGGAACAAAGTCTTAGAGCAGTGGTTCTCAACCTGTGGGTCGCGACCCCGGTGGGGGTCGAACGACCAAAACACAGGGGTCGCCTAAAGTCATCGGAAATATACATATTTATTATACAATACATGTTTAAATAAAATATGTATTTCCGATGGCTTTAGGTGACCCCTGTGTTTTGGTCGTTCGACACCCGCCGGGGTCGCGACCCACAGGTTGAGAACTGCTGTCTTAGAGGGATACATGAATATGACACAAAAATATAAAAACAGACTATATGCACTGAATGAGCCATTACTCTCAGTGCACAAAAGCTGTGTGTTAGGGCCATTTCTTTCTAAGAAATCAGCAGCTCTAGTTAGCCTTCAGGCCTCTGGTACTGTGCTGATTTGTCTCCATACTGGGTCATGACTCTGTTTTCTTATCTCTCATTCCAGGGCATTGACAGCCTACTAGATAACACCATCAAGAAGGCTAGCTGAATTCTTCATTTTTTATCTAGTATTTTTTTTATGTATACAGGCTGTAGCAATTTCTGACATTTTCCACCTTGTCTTCATTTCTGTCTTTGAATTTAAAATTTAAAACAGTTTATATTTTTCTATTAAGAAATTGTGAGTCCCACAACTGACCCTCGCACACACATACCAATATATGGAATACTGGAAAAATGAAGGTATTTCTTCTCTCTTATGAAAGAAAGAGTCTTTCAGGGGCTTAAGCATGGATGCCTTAGTTTACGAATAGGTTGGAGCCAATGAATCTTTGTCAGGCAATTTGAGACAACAGAAAGCAATTTCGTCTACTGGGGGATGAGCAGTGCAGGTTTCAGCAATGAGAACTCTTGAATAGGAAGACAAGATGTGATTAAACAGAGCCTGGAAGCGATGTGTGTAAGAACTTTGCATTGCAAGATCACATTAAAGCTGTTATTGATTGAGCTGAGAAGAAGGTGCCTTAAAACCATCATATTTGGTGTGTCATCGATCTTCAGAAACTTTCACCATGCTGTATCCCAGCACTTACCAATGAGCTTAATGACTATACCCTGAAAAAAGACTCAGTAGAAAGAGCAGAGGACAGCCAGACCCTCAGGGCCTTCTAAATCTTAATATTTTCTAGATTTTTCCAGCTGTAGCAGCTTGATTCATCACTATTTTGAGATTAGAGACTGAGGCTGAAATTCACTTCCTACTGAGGAGAAAGGAGCTTTGATATGAATAAATTGCATGTTTATTTGTATCAATATCTGCTTTATCCCCTCATGAGGGTCTAGGGAAAGATTAATGGTGATAATGAAAACCCTTCTGAAATGATTATGACCAGCTTAACTGACCTGTTAGGTCAAAGTTGGTGCTTCAAGCGGTAGAGTTAGCAAAGAAAGAGATAAAAAGGAAGAAATGACAACCTGCTCTTTAGAAAATAAACTTTTGAGATTTGTAACTTTTAAAGTTTAACCTATTTATTTTTGTCAAGTGAGAGGTTCAGAGCTGGATAACAGCATATGCTAAAATATAGTCTTATATCATATACACACACACACACATTATAGGACAGAGTTAACTAAAGCACAATAATGTTATTCTTGCTTGTAGACAGATAAAACAACTTGGATTTGCTTAAAAATCAGACAACTGTCTAGTAGGCTAAAAAGTATTGTTCAAAATACATTTGAGAGATGTTATATATTAGCCTCAAGGAACTATAAATAAACCGACTCAAATTGAACACAAAAACTAGAACTTTGCCAACTGAATGGATTAGTTAGACTCCTCTAATTTCATTATACCATCCCCAAGGAAGTGATAGCAATAGTGCTTCATGCAATGAAACCATAAAATTTGCCTAATAAAAAGATAGGAAGGAGCCTGACCTGTGGTGGTGCAGAGGATAAAGCATTGACCTGGAACACTGAGGTCTCCTGTTTGAAACCCTGGGCTTGCCTGGTCAAGGCACATATGGGAGTTGGTGCTTCCTGCTTCTCCTTTCTCTCTCTCTCTCTCTCTCTCTCTCTCTTTCTCTCTCCTCTCTAAAATGAATTTTAAAAACTCTTAAAAATAAAAAATAGCGAGGATTGAATGTATCATTTTATATCAGTATTTATAAGAACCCTTTTGTATATTGGTGCTTTGACTCTGGAAAGACCTTCCCAGAAATTTGTTGGTGACCAAGGCAGTGTTCAAGAGAGATGGATGCTCACTTATACCAGTGAGAAAGGGTGTGCTTTTTATGAACATGAGCTTGATTAGAATTGTATAATTGAAAACCATAACATGTCTCCAAAATAATATAATCTCTAGATCACGAAACAAAACGGATCAGTGCTGATTATGTCTTAGTGTGCTGCGAAGCTGAAACACATGAAATTGGTTCACCTTTATTCTGTCGTTGTGATCTACCAACATAGCCATTTCATATGGTTCAACCAAACTTGATCTGCACTGCCTGTCTCCCAGTCCAGTCTTACAAGTGAACAAAGAACTCAGAGGCTTTGACTATGTTTGCTTGAGGACTTGCTTAGATTCCCTTCCAAGGTCAGACAGTAAGCAAAAGATGGACTGGGAAAAGAGAGAGAGAGAGAGAGACATAACTGAAGAACTCACACAAACAGAGAAGCAATCAATAAAGGGATAGACACCACAGAGACAAAGAAACACATGGAAGAAGAGAAGACGTCTCTATTGAGCATCTGCTATAACCCATAAAATTCTAGACACACATACACACACATGCACACATACACACACATAATTCTCACAAATATTGTCAGAAGGTATTATCCCCACTTAACATGTGCAGAAACAAATTCAGAGGTAAAAGAACTTTCCAAAGATCACATTGATAATGTAACCAGGGAATGGCAAAAAATATAAACAACAACAACAAAAAAACACTGGCTTCCCATTGCTCTTTAAATCAACCAGAATTTAAACCATCATCTAGGCGGCTCTACAATGTGGCTACTTCATCTCTCTCCTTTCTGCTCCTCACAATACTTCAGCACATGGGCATCTTTAATGTTCTCAGAACACACTGGACAGTTTCTTACCTCTGCCCCCTTCCACTCACTATATCCTGCAGCTGAAATGCTTCTTTTCTTTTCCCAGAGCTTTGTGTGGATAGTTCATTGTCATCCTTCAGATCTCAAAGGTCTCCTCAGCCCTGCCTTTATTTTGCTCTAGCTCATCACCCTGTTTATTTTCTGAATATCACTTACCAGTCTATAATCATTCTATTTATCTATTATCATGTTTACCTGTTCACTGTTTGTTTTCCTCACAAGATTATAAGTTCTTTGATGTCAAAATATCTGTTTTATTTAGAACCTAGAATATAGTTGGCACGGAGTAGGTTCTCAATAAGTGTTGGCTAATTATTAAATAAATTCTTGCAGAATATAAATTCAGGTTTGACCCTGGCTTCATGTCTCAGTAGATTAAGCATTATCTTGGTGCACTGAGGTCATGGGTTCAATCCCCAGTCAGGACATGTACAGGAATCAATCAATGAATGCATAATGAAACAAAGTGGAACAATAAATTGTTGCTTCTCTCTTTTTCTTCTTTGCCCCTCCTTTCTTACCCCCCCCCCTCTTTCTTTCTCTCAAATCAATGGAAAAATGTTTTAAAAATTCAGGTCACCAAAGCATGTATTTCTTCCATTAGACTATAAGAATCTACAATTAGTGGTTACACAGATGAAAAGAGTTACACACAAAGGCAAAAAATACACATGCAAATAAAACATGCACAGCGCATGGGAAAATATTACAAATTTAGAAAACTTGACGTGTCAAAAAAGACATTGTTTTTGTTTGATTGGTCCAAAAGGCATGGTCCGAGAGACTGGGCAGCCTTTTCTTGTTCCTAATTTTAGAGGAAAAGCCTTCATTTTCTCACCATTTAGTATAATATTAGCTGATGGTTTGTCATGTATGGACTTTATTATGTTGAGGAACTTTCTTTCTATATCCATTTTATTAAGTGTTTTAAACATAAAGGGATGTTGTATCTTATTGAGTGCCTTTTATGCATCTATTGATAGGATCATATAATTTTTGCTCTTTGTTTTGTTGATGTTGTGTATTTTTTTAATTAATTTTCATATGTTGAACCATCCTTGGCTCCTGAAATGAATCCTACTTGATTGTGATGTATTATTTTTTAACATGTTGTATTTGATTTGCTAATATTTGTTTTAGGATTTTTGCATTTGTATTCATTAAGGATATTGGTCTGCAGTTTTCTTTTTTTGTGTTGTCCTTGCCAGGTTTTGGAATTAGGATTATGTTGGACTAAAAAAATGTGTTAGGGTATATTGCTTCTTATTCTGTTTTTTGGGAGACTTTGAGGATAGGTACCAAATCTTTAGTGTTTGGTAGAATTCACTAGTATAACCATCTGGTTCTGGACCTTTATTTTGGGGGAGATTTTTTTTTTTACAGGGACAGAGAGAGAGAGTCAGAGAGAGGGATAGACAGGGACAGACAGACAGGAACAGAGAGAGATGAGAAGCATCAACCATCAGTTTTTTGTTGCGACACCTTAGTTATTCATTAATTGCTTTCTCATATGTGCCTTGACTGCGGGCCTTTAGCAGACCGAGTAACCTCTTGCTCGAGCCAGCGACCTTAGGTCCAAGCTGGTGAGCTTTTTGCTCAAGCCAGATGAGCCTGCGCTCAAACTTGCAACCTTGGGGTCTTGAACCTGGGTCCTCGGCATCCCAGTCTGATGCTCTATCCACTGTACCACCGCCTGGTCAGACTTGGGGAGATTTTTGATGGTTGTTTCTATTTCCTCCATGCTAATGGGTCTATTTAGATTTTCCACTTCTTTGTGACTCAGTTTAGGAAAATTGTATAGTTCTAGAAATTTACCCATTTCTTCTAGGTTGTTGAATTTGGTGGTATATAATCTTTCATAGTATTCAACTATGATCCTTTCTGTATCTGTGATATCTGTGGTAATTTCTCCTTTTTCATTTCAGATTTTGTTTATTTGGGTCCTTTATCTTTCTCCTTTAGGGAGTCTAGTCAAGGGTTTGACAATTTTATTGATCTTTTCAAAAAGCCAGCTCTTTGTTGTATTAATTTTTCTATAATTTTTTTTGTTCTCTATTTCATTTAGTTCTGCTCTAATTTTTAGTATTTCCTTTCTTCTGCTGATGTTGTGTTGCCTTTGTTCTTTTTTTAGTTCTTTAAGATGTGAGGTTATATTGTTTACTTGGGATCTCTCTTGTTTCTTGATATAAGCCTGTGATGATATCAACTTTCCTCTTATTACTGCTTTTGCATCATCCTGGAAGTTTGATATGTCATGTTGTCATTTTTGTTTGTCTGTAGATATCTCTTTTTTTGTATTTTTCTGAAGCTGGAAACGGGGATAGACAGTCAGACAGACTCCCACATGCGCCCGACCTGGATCCACCCGGCACGCCCACCAGGGGGCGATGCTCTGCCCCTCCGGGGCGTCGCTCTGCCGTGACCAGAGCCACTCTAGTGCCTGGGGCAGAGGCCAAGGAGCCATCCCTAGCGCCAGGGCCATCTTTGTTCCAATGGAGCCTTGGCTACGGGAGGGGAAGAGAGAGACAGAGAAGAAGGGGGGGTGGAGAAGCAAATGGGCGCTTCTCCTATGTGCCCTGGCCGGGAATTGAACCCGGGTCCCCCGCACGCCAGGCCGACGCTCTACCGCTGAGCCAACTGGCCAGGGCCTGTAGATACCTTTTTATCTCTATTTTATTTCTTCTTTGACCCAGTCATTTTTAAAAGTATGTTATTTAATTACCACTTTTTTGTGAGTTTCTTTATTTCCTTATTACTGTTGAATTATAATTTCAAAGCCTGATGGTCAGAAAATATACTTGGTATAATTTCAATCTTCTCAAATTTGTTGATGTTGGTTTCGTGGTCCAACATATGGTTTATCCCTCAGAGTGTTCCATGTATACTAGAAGATAATCTATAATCTGATGTTTTGGGATGAAATGTCCTGTAATCATCTATTATGTCCATTTGGTCTAGAGTGTTGTTTAAAGCCAATATTTCTTTATTGATTTTTTTGTTTGAATGATCTATCTAAAGCCATGAATTGTGTGTTGGGATCTCCAAGTATGATTGTGTTCTTGTCTGCTTCTATTTTTAGATCAGTTAGTAGATGTCTTATATATTTTAGTGCTCCCTGGATCAGTGCATAAATATTAAGACGTGTTATGTCTTCTTGATACAATGTCCCCTTTATCATTATGAAATGTCCATCTTTGTCTCTTGTTACCTTTGTTGTTTTAAAGTCAGCATTGTCAGATATGAGTATGGCTACATCTGCTTTTCTTTGGATATTATTTGCTTGGAGAATTGTTTCCAACCTTTCACTTTGAATCTACTTTTGTCCTTGCAGCTTAGATGTGTCTCTTGAAGGCAGCATATGGTTGGGTTTTGTTTTTTGATCCAATCTGCTACTCTGTGCCACCTTATTGGTGAGTTGAATCCATTAACATTCAGGGTAATTATTGACACTTGAGGTTCCTATAGCCATTTTATGTTTTGTTTTCTAATAGCTTTGTATCTCTTTTGATTCTTCCTTTTTTACCTGTGAGTTGTTGTTGTTGTTTTTTTGTGTGTTTTTCTTTATTTTTTGGTGTGTTTTTTTTTTTTTGCTAGTATTCCATACATCTTTCTTCTGTTTCTTTTTTTTTTTTTAAGCTATGTGTTTCAGTGGTCACTTTTTTGTGGGTGTTTACCATTAGGTTATTAAGAGAAAAATTGTCATATATGCGAGAGCCCTTTGTTTTTTGAATGTTTCTGCATTCCCATCCTCTTTTAATACTGCAGATCTTTATCCTCTCCTTTTTTATTATTGTTGACAGACATTATGCCTGTTTTTATTGTGACCTTTTTGGAGCTTTTATTGTAGTTTTGACTTGTTTTATTCTTTGGATCTGGTCAAATAACCTTCTTGGATATTTTCTGCAGTGGTAGTTTTCTGGTGATAAATTTCCTCAGCTTCCTTATGTCTTCAAAAGTTTTTAGCCTGACCAGGCGGTGGCACAGTGGATAGAGTGTTGGACTGGGATGTGGAAAGACCCAAGTTCGAGACCCCGGGGTTGCCAGCTTGAGTGCAGGCTCATCTGGCTTGAGCAAAAAGCTCACTAGCATGGACCCAAGGTCACTGGCTCGAATGGGGGTTGCTTAGTCTGCTGAAGGCCCGCGGTCATGGCACATATGAGAGAGCAATCAATGAACAACTATGGTGTCGCAGCGAAAAACTGATGATTGATGCTTCTCATCTCTCTCCATTCCTGTCTGTCTGTTCCTATCTATCCCTCTATCTGACTTTCTCTCTGTCCCTGTAAAAAAATAAAAAATTAAAATTAAAAAAAAGTTTTTATTTCTCCTTATTTGAAGAATAACTTTGATGGATATAGTATTATTGGCTGGTAATTCCTTTCTTTCAGTACTTTAAATGTTTGGGTCTACTCTCTTCTCACTTGTGGAGTTTCTGCTGAAAAGTGTTATGATAACCTAATGGACCTTCCTTTATATGTTATGTTCTTCTTTTCCCTATCTGCCTTGAGGATTCTTTCTTTGTCATTGACTTTTGACAATTTTATTATGATGTGCCTTGGAGAAAGTCTGTTTGGGTTGAAGTAACTCAGCATTCTGATTGCTTCTTGGATTCAAGGATATAACTCTTTCTATAGGTTTGGGAAGTTCTCATCAATTATTTGTTTGAATAGGCTCTCCATTCCCTTCTTTTTCTTCTTCCTCTGATATACCCATTTTTTCTTATATTTTTCTTTCTGATGGAGTCAGACAGTGTGTATAGAGCTCTCTCATTTTTTAAAAATGTGTTAGTCTCTCTCTTCTTCTCTCTGTAGCATCTCTAGTTGCTTGTTTCAATGTCACAGATCTTCTCCTCTATCTGGCTTCTTCCATTAGCTAAACTTGCTAGCACAGTTTTCAATTCATGTATTGAGTTCTTTCTCTTTGTTTTTAAAGTTTCAATCTCCTTGGTAAAGTTCTCATTTTGTTCATTAATTTGTTTTTTGAGCTCATTATATTGCCTATCAATATTTTCTTGCATCTCATTGAGTATTTTCAGAACTTTAATTTTGAATTCTCTATCATTTAACTCCAAGGATTTCATGTGATTGAGATTGCTTCCTTGAGATTTTTTTTTATTTTCTTTCTGAATTATTTGTCTGTCTTGTGTAGTCATGGCATTCAATTTCTTCTTTCTTGATGGCATTTGAGAGTAATATTTTTTTTTCTGAAGCTGGGAACGGGGAGAGACAGTCAGACAGACTCCCGCATGCCCCTGAGGGGGATCCACCCGGCACACCCACCAGGGGCGATGCTCTGCCCACCAGGGGGCGATGCTCTGCCCCTCCAGGGCGTCGCTCTGCCACGACCAGAGCCACTCCAGCACCTGGGGCAGAGGCCAAGGAGCCATCCCCAGCGCCCGGGCCATCCTTGCTCCAATGGAGCCTCGGCTGTGGGAGGGGAAGAGAGAGACAGAGAAGAAGGAGGGGAGGGGGGCGGAGAAGCAAATGGGCGCTTCTCCTGTGTGCCCTGGCTGGGAATCGAACCTAGGTCCCCCACATGCCAGGCCGACACTCCACTGCTGAGCCAACCGGCCAGGGCCTGAGAGTAATATTTTTAAGAACTCTAACAAAAAAGAACTATAAAATGAAAAACTCAAAGAAAACTATAAAAATTTAAAAATAATGACAAGTATAAAAGTAAAACCACAGAATACAAAAAGCAAAATCCCCCCAAAATCAAAAACAGACAAAACACCCACAAAATATAAGAATAAAAATATAAAAATTTAAGAAAATATAATTAAAAAAAGAAAATGTAATTTAAAAGAAAAAAAAAGAGGGATAAAAAGGACAAAAAACTTTCAGTTTTGAGAGGTTACTGTTTTCTTCTAGTAGGTGCCAATGTATTACAAGCTTTGGCTTTATGTAGTTCCTGGCCTGACCCCAGCTGAGATATTACTGTCATAGCATGTAGACAAGGCCATAGTCACATTGATGGGTGGGATTTGTTGTGAGGGCTATTTGGCTTTATGGCTTTATAAATGACGATCTCAAACCTCTGGGTGCTCCTCTTTATCTTTTGCCTTCATTTCGATCTTTCCTGCCTTAAGTCCATTCAGTGTGCAGATCTTTCAGGCACACCAGAGAGCCCAGCTAGGATTCCTTTGCTTCTTATAGGTGTGCAATTTGTTGAAATTTGAAGGGGAGAGATCAGGAGTATCTTTCATACTACCATTACTCTGATGTTTGAATTTCTTTGAGTTTCTCTTCTTTGGGATTTATGAGCTTCTTAAATCTGTAACTTTGTTTTTTCTACCATATTTGGGGTGCTGAGAGTCTTTTGTCAAGTATTTCTGTACCACACTTTATTCTCTGATTTGAGATTTAAATAACACAAAAAGTCATGGTATTGTCCCATTTGTCATTGAAACACTTTATATTTTTCAATATTTTTCTTTCTGTTTTTCAGATTGTATACTTTTTGTTAATCTGTCTTTAATTTATTGTCACCAGCATTCTGCTACTGAGTTCACCCAGTGAGTTTTATTTTATTAGGCTATTATAGTTATTAATTCTAATCTTCTAGTTTGGTAATTCTTTATATTTTTTTTATATTTCTGCTGAGATTTTCTTTCTTTGCATTTCAATAATGTTCACTCTTATAACAGTTGTTTTAAAGTCTTTGTTGATAATTCCAACATCTATTTAACCTCAGGGTTGTCACTTTTTGATTTTCATATTATTTAAGAGATATTGATATTTTCCTAATTCTTCATATATTAAGTAATTTATGATTATATCCTAGACATTTTGAATATTATTTTATGGAACTCTATGGAGAAAACAGTTTGAGGAAAAAGTAAGTTTACAGTGGAGAGTATGTGAAACACAGTTTATTTTTATTTTATTATTTATTAAGTATTGTCTTATTTTCCATATAACAAATTGTACTCCTACTTTTGCCCCACCCTATATATGTCGAGAGATGATTTTTGTTGTTTGGCAGGCAGTTAACTTGATTATGTTCAAGTCAAAGGTTTCTACTCACCTACAGTGGACTCTGGTTCTGATATTAGTTCATTTTTCAAAATATTCACCATGTTCTTCAGCTCTATCACCTACCTTACCCTCCTCTTGGCCAGTCTGGGACCTGGGCAGTTGACTATCCCATATTTCAGTCATTAAAGCTTGGATTGCTTTCTAGATTTAGATCCACTTATGCTTAGCTGTGTGGTGAGCAGAGAAGTTTATACACAATTTTATGGGCTCACTTTCTTTGTTTCCTTCCTTTCGAGGACCTCCCTTATCTTCTCTTGCTCCCAAGAATCCCTTCTTGGAACTCTGGGGAGAAACCTAAAACTGAATTTTATTTCTCTGCCGTATACTTCTTATAACTGCATCTGCTTCTGGGATCAAATGACAAAATGAAAGCAATAGGGATTAGGACCATAGTTCTGGTCAAAAATAAAGGCTCCCCATTTCAGAGATTTTTGTCTCTTGTGTAAGCCATAAGATTGCCTGGGAGCTTAATAGGGATCATTAACAACAAAACAAAAATTTCCACTCACTCTCCTTGATCCATAAGAGCTCTCTTTCCCACTCCTCAGAATAAGAGGGCTCCTGTTGGATATTTTTCTGTTTGTACCCAGTGTGCACTTGTGGGTGTTCCAGACTGTTTTGAGTACAGCTGGGAGAAAGCAGAGGCAAAAAGCACTGGGAAAGTCTCCACTGATTTGATGACATGATGAGATCTGTTTTTCTTCCTCAATCTGCCTGCTAGCATTTATTTTTCAGAATCTTCAAGTAGTTGCTTCAGGTATTCTGTCAAAGATTTCATTGTATTGAGTAGGAGGGACAGGGAAGGCTTCACCTAATCCATCTTAACCAGTGCTGGAGCTTCAAGAAAGGTTTTTATGGTTGTGTTATGTTTTTTCAAATATAATTAATACAATAACCAACTTGTTCAATTGAGTTAAAATGAGCTCTGAAACCAGTAAGAATGGAGATTGGTTCTAGTCTTAAGCAAAAGAATGCACACAAACAATAAGTTGTGTTAGGATTTTCAGTTACAAATTTTCCTAGTTAGATCATCTCATCTTTTTTAGAATGTTGTTAGTGTGAACAGCGGAAATAGTATATATCCCTCTTTGGTGATAAACACCGTGGAAGAATGAACATTCAATGCACAAGTACATTTGTCTTTTAAAATTTTGGTTTGGTATAGCCTTGTTACCTGGAAATTAACTCTATAACAGGATTTAAAAAGCACACATAGACACACATGCACATCTTTTTTACTATATGCAACACATATAATCTTTAAAAATGGGGTAAAATGTCTGACCAGGTGGTTGTGCAGTGGATAGAGCATCGAACTGGGATGCAGAGGACCCGGGTTCAAGACCCTGAGGTCACCAGCTTGAGCATGGGCTCATCTGGTTTGAGCAAAGCTCACCAGCTTGGACCCAAGGTCTCTGGCTCGAGCAAGGGGTTACTTGGTCTGCTAAAGGCCCACGGTCAAGGCATGTATGAGAAAGCAGTCAATGAACAACTAAGGTGTCACAACGAAAAACTGATGATTGATGCTTCTTACCTCTCTCCATTCCTGTCTGTCTGTCCCTATCTATCCCTCTCTCTGACTCTCTCTCTGTCTCTGTAAAAAAAAGGGGGGGGGTAAAATCTTAAAATAAGAAAGTCCCAAGAACTAACTTAATGTGACTAATACTTAAAATGAGGAAATCTTGAAAACTAACTGAAGATTCAAATTCAACCAGTATTTACTGAGTCCTGACTACATGTTAAGTAATATGTTATATGCAGAACTTGCAATTATTTTTGGAAATGAGAGGAAAGGTAAAAATAAGGAAATTCAAGGCATTCTGACTAAATATTGATATTTAGGTTCAACCTATATTTATTTAGTTTCTACTGCATGCTAAGCACTGTGCCAAGCATTCACTCAGACATGGGATTTATTTATTTACTTACTTACTTACTTATTTATTTCAAAATCTTTTCTGTCCAAATTAAACTTCAGAAGACATTCTGTAAAATATTGTTTGTTTTCAATCTATGTGTCAGAAACTCTTGAGTATATAATCAAATAGACAACCCCTGGTTCTGTGCATTGTGATATTTGGAATATGGCTTGATAACTATTTTCACAGGTGATTTTGGGACTCTACCTTGATTCAGAGTGACTTTGGCTATCTCATGAGTTAAAACCCTCACAAAATTCTGATAATTATCTAACTTTCCCTTGAATCTACCATTTCTTCCCTTTAAAAAGTTTATTTTGTATAAAATATTATAAAAGAACATACACACTTTGATTCCCTTAATTGTTACTTTTATTCATGAAATAGTATTTTTAGAGGTCTTTTCCTCCCTGATGATTGCATTGATATTAGGTGCAGTTCTGAGGAAGTTTCCTCCTTTAGCTCTTTGTAGCTATTTCTAATGCCAGGTTCTCAAGTTTTGCAATTTAATTTGCAGATCTCTTAGGTGGAGAGGTGACTTTCTCATGCCGCAGCCAATTTCTTCAAACTATTGAACCTCATTGAATTTCAATTTATTTATTTTTATTTTAAAACTTTTTTATTTTTCAATTAGTTTACATTTAATATTCTGTACCAGCTTCAGATGTGTAACTAAGTGGCCATAAAATCATGCATCTTACAGAATGGTTCCCCCGCACAGCCCCTAAATCCACCTGGCATCATACATAGTTATCACAACATTAGGAAGCTTCTCTTTGCTGGTCTGATTTTTGCCATCCTCTAAGTTCCGACTTCTGGTACTTTTGGTATCTTGTATGCTAATATTTCATTTTTTTCTATCAATAAGAAACATTTAAGAAGTGGTACATATATACTATGGAATACTACTCAGCCATAAGAAATGATGACATCGGATCATTTACACCAACATGGATGGACCTTGATAACATTATACTGAGTGAAATAAGTAAATCAGAAAAAACTAAGAGCTATATGATTTCATTCATAGGTGGGACATAAAAATGAGACTCAGGGACATGGACAAGAGTGTGGTGGTTATGGAGAAGGGGGAGGGGAGGAGAGGGGCTGAAGGAAGAGGAAGGGCACAAAGAAAACCAGATAGAAGGTGATAGAAGACTATATGACTTTGGGTGATAGGTATGCAACATAATCAAATATCAGAATAACCTGGAGATATTTTCTCTGAACCTATGTACCCTGATTGATTAATGTTACCCCATTAAAATTAATAAAAATTAAAAAAAGAAAAGAAGTACCTATTAGGTATAAAGTGAATCATGGCAAGTATATGTTGTGTAATCACCATCGGCTTATCTAATAGGCACAGAAAGTATTATTTGCTGATAATCCCTGATTGTTTCAAGCCTAGATGCAGTGATCATGTGCGTTACCCTCTGCTATTGCAGAAAACACTTTCTACATTTGTCACCATAGCCTTCAACTTCCAAGTACAATAGTTGCCCTATGAAATTGTTAATCTTTCCACCCTCTGGCCACCAATATCTAATGAGAGCCTCTGAAATACTTGGCTTCAGGAGTTAATTTAGAGGCCAGAATGTTGCTTTGGTCCATATACCACAGGTTGCCAACCGCGAAAAGATTTTATAACCCATGTTTTTGCCTTGACAAAGGGCCTTCTGGTCCATGTTCATGTTTCCAGAAAGAAAGACTACTATTGATATTTACCTTGGGCATAAAATAATTCAGGTGCAATAAGGGCAGCTTTTCCTACCAAGTGGCATAGCTTTCTTTACATGGAGAGATTTTGCTCTGTAGCAGCCTGGCAGCTTGACTTGAATTTTTGATTTTCCATTAACACGTTTCTTGTAATGAGACACTTGTGGCAACATATGTTTATTAATCTTAGTTAAAAGACACCTGCCCAGATGGTTTATACCTGGAAAACATTTGCAGTCATCAATCCTTCTCTAATCAGCAAGTTTTCCTTCCCTCCGGGCACTACCCCGATTTTTTGAGATGACCAGATTTGCTTCTCTTGGGTAATGTGTGGTCCATGCCTTGTACATTAGAAGAATAGAGGGAATGAGGCAAATCACTTGACTTTGAGATGCGAGTGAGTTTGTATTTCACCAGCAAATTTAATATGTCCAACCTGTAGTTGAAAGGATTCATCTCATTGTTTTTGACCATACAGTCTGCAAGTCATGGCACTGAGGCATCCTCTCTGCGCCCTCCCACTTCAACAGGCTGTCTGGAGAAGTTCAGCTGCACACAGCAGGCTTCTAATCATCATTTACCCATGGATGGAAGACTGATGAGACATGGAGGGTTTGGTTTTGATTGGAGAGGCTACCTCTTCATTCTAGCATCCGTTATCACTGCTTCCCTGGAAACTCCTGGGTGTTTGTTGCTCGCCACAGAAGCTAGACTTCTATAAACAGAAACATTATTCTGGGTTGAATTAGCCAAGTTATTAAATTAATCAATGTGATGGTGAACAGACATGGTAGTTGGGAGACAAAGTATAAGTAGCAATCATCTGTGAAATACAAAACAGCCCAGACATTAGGGAAGAAGAGTTTGTGAGTTGTGAGCTTGCCAATGGTAACATGATACTTCCCTGCATCCCATTATGTCAAAAGGAAATTTATGGGATTTTTACCTCATGCTTCCTTCCAGGGTATAGGCTGGAGAATTGCATTGTGCACCTTGATAATTTAAACAACCATCATTAGGCAGTGCACATTCAATGTCTAATTAAATCTCTCATACCGCAGGATCACAACCACACTTCATCATCCGGGGATCTTTACAGTCTGCTCCATACCACAGCAAGCAAAGATATATAAATCTACAGCCAATTCTCAGAAGGCCTGAGAGCTAGGAATTTATTTCCACTACAATACTCTGGAACTTCTATGCTAGTTTTAAATAATCCCTTGAGAAGGAATAAGGATATTATTATGGTTCTAAAAATTACCTTCCTCATAAAATATTATTTAAAGATAATAATGCATTCTGTTTTAGTTGTGTCGTCACCCATATATTTTCTTATTGATTGAATCCAGTGACACCCTAAGAAGGAATACAGTCTTTGAGGACAATTTAGACATGCATTTCCCTGACTGCTTATGCTTCTACTGATTTAGCACTTATGACACTGTCTCCTCTCTCAGACAAATGGCAGTGGGCCACTGATTTTTTTCAGAAAAAACCAGCCACTTCAGTGTCATCCTTCATGTGTCAGTTCTTTTATTTCAATCCCTGATGACAGATTAAACAGTAAAAGTTTAGACATTCACCTAGGTGAAAATGTAAAACCCTGAGCTTATAATTAGGCAAATAAATGAGTTCTGTGCATGTGAAGCTGTCTGATAACTAATTCTATGTGCAGACTACAATTCCAGGGAACTGTATAAGGAAAGATCGGATCTGACTCCAACTATTACAATCTATAAAAAATAGCCATATTTTAATAATATTCTTTCCAACATTTAGATTTATTTAATATTTTCAGCTGTTTCCAAAAACTATATTTTAATATATTGCCACATAACTTCAATGTTCTGAAAACCAAAATGAATTTTCCATATGACAAATGACTGCCTGCAAGTAAGATATTTGATTAAGTATGTATTATTTTCCTTTCTTATTTTTTGGGCTAAGAAGTGGACTTCCTTTTTTTTAATTATTATTTTTTCTTCTTTTCCATGAAAGAGGAGGGGAGATAGAGAGACAGACTTCCACATGCACACTGACCAGGATCCACCTGGTAACATCTGGGGTGATAGCTCTGCCCATCTGAGACCATACTCGCAATCAAGCTATTTTTAGCACCTGAGTGCCCAAGGCCATGTGCTATCCTCAGTGCCCAAGGCCCATGTGCTATCCTCAGTGCCCAAGGCCATGTGCTATCCTCAGTGCCCAAGAGCCATGACTGCAGGAGGGAGAGAGAGAGAGAAAGAGAGAGAGAGAGAGAGAGAAGAGGGAGAGTAGAGGAGCAGATGGTTGCTTCTCCTGTGTACCCTGACTGAGAATCAAACCTGGGACATCCACACCCCAGACCAACGCTCTGCCACTGAGCCAACTGGCCAGGGAAGAAGTGAACTTCTATTCTTAAATTCTGGTGTTGATTTGATAAGAATCTGAAAGGTGAAGAAAAGAAACAGGCTACATAGTGGCAGACTTTGGTCACAGTACCATCCTTTAAAAAAAATAAACTAGTATGAAAAGTGTTGTTTCAGCCCACAATTCTTGATTTGATGTATAATGTCATCAGATGAAACATGAAGTGGAGATGGCTTTCTAACCAGCTGTGTATTTTGGTTCCAGCTGACTGACAGTAGAAAGAAAATGTGTCAGTCATGAATATTAAGTTTCTTTCTAGCATTTTTCTTCCAGATGGAAGCAACATGCACATTGTAGCGATCCTTCTTCCAGCTGATGAATTTTGTTATTTATATTTTTAGCAAAGCATATTGATTTTCATCTGTGACTTTCACCTTAATACCCTACTGCATGGTTTTAAAAAATATTCAGCTTAGTTCTTTTAAAACATCCCACCCTCCAAAAAAAAAAAAATCTATTTATATCAAAGTCATTCTAGCACCAGCCTTTTCGTTATCTCTCAAACCCTTTATCCTTTTCTGTCCTACTTATTATTACCACCTTACTTTTTTAGCTGATTGACAACATATTTCCCAGTCTTGTTATCGCAATGTTATAATATTAATAATCAATTTTAATATTAAACTCTACTAATTTTAATGTTGTACTTGTGCCAGGTACTTGAAAATGTTTGACATTCTTTATGGCTCTTAATTCTTCCAAAAGCTCTATAAGTTAAACGCTATTATTTCCATTGTACGGTTGAGGAGACTAAAGACAAAAAGAGGCCACACAGCTAATAAGTGGCAGAAGCAGGATTTTAAACTAGTCTCTTTGTATCCCAATCTCGATCTCTTAACTGCTAAACTGTCAGAATTTTATGAACTTGATAATTCTTTTATTAATATCCACCTTAAATTTTCAAACAAAAATGCAATAAGGATGTAACTATAAAATCGTTTTAAAGGTTGTGCTCTTACTCATTTAAGTTTCTGACTTTTTCTAATTATTTTCAGCATGGCCCTCAGAGAACCCAAAGAGATTCATATCTAAAGAGAAAGATTTTATGTTGGGAGACCAGTTTTCATTGAACAGCTCTTATCCTGACTCTTATCCCCGTGGCAACAAGCACCTGACTGAATTCTCCTTTGCAATCTCCACCAAGTGGCAAAGAGTTGCACTTTCTAGAGGGGCTGCTGCTTGCTGGAGAAGAGGCATAGTGGTCCAACACAGTGGCTCTCACTATTCATGTCCAGCTATAGTCTTTGTTTCCTGCTAAATCTATTGATAGCTTTGTGAAGGTGGGAAGGAAGAGGCAACACTATTCCAAACTACCATCATCATAATCCTTGATGTTACCATTAGTCTTGATAAAACAACTGTTTCTAATCTGTCTGTTATCTTTCAGAAACATTAAGATTCACATATTTTAAACAGCAGTCACCATATCTAATTTATCTGGCATTTATTCAGCCTTTAGTTTGTCCAAGTCAATCACTGAAAATGAAATCTTGCCTTTTGATTTGTTGCTGACCCTTATTTGAATAGAAAAAGGCAAATTTTACATTTGAACATTTCAAGCCTCATCATATTTTTCTTTTCCACATGACAGCAATAAACAGATCTCGGCAAAACCTCAGACTCAAAAGAAATTTTTTAAATGAACCATACTGTCATTTCTTTTGAATGATATGGCAATAAACCAACAATTCAAAGGATCACTGTATATCTAGAGTTCTAAAAGCAGGGGAGCAACTCAGATTGTTGGTATAAGAAAGCCCCATTCAACTTAGCGAAGTTTCAAGGGGTAACTTTTTAAAGAAAGCTCATATTTTTGGAATGTCAGTGATGATGGGCTGAGAGAAAATTTAATAGAATGAAAAGACACAAGATTTGGAGATGGAGAGATGATCTGAGATCTTGGATACATTACCTAAATTCACCAAGCTTTGGTTCCCTTAATAATGAAGGGGAAGTAATAATTGGCAGCTTACCAGGTTATTGCAAGAAATAGGATTCAGGTATGTAAGAATATAAAGAAATACCTTGTCATAAAATAGTTGCTCAAGAAACTAGTTACCATTATTTTTCTTCATTGTTATTTCTGATGGGTCATGGCATTATTACCTGCCTAGGAGGAGAGCTGAGTGGATGATCATTTTTTTTGTAAGGGACCATTGGATTAGACAGGTGAATAATGCAGTAAACATTATCAGTCAACTTTCTGAATGTGAGGGTGTGTTCTTATGAGCCTGAGGACCTTGAGTACAACTTGCCAGACATTAAACTATGCAAATCAATAGGCTGAAGACATCTGCAACCTTTCAAAGCCCTCATGTTTTAAAAAAATCTATTTTTGAGATGGAGAGGGTTGGTCTTCCAAGGGAAGACGCTTAGAGAATGAGATCCAGTTGGATGAGCCATTTAATTATATTTATTGACCCTTCAGCTGGAAGTCACCCAGTGCCCAAGCATGGATGCACAAGGGAGATTTGAAGCTCCACTTTTAATGGAAGTGAAATGCTGCAGGGAAAAGCAGAGAGCACAGATGTTTGCAAAGCCACGAGGTCCCAGGCTGCACTGACATAGGCACCATCTGATTGAAATGCTTTTCCAGTAACAGGGTCCTGCTCAGAGTTCTGATTTCAGCACCTCATTGCAGAACTGGCAAGCTGCAACCCCCTGGAGTGATGCCAGCTGACATGGGAACAAAGGCCAAAAGAATAAGCAATCTGGTTAATTGAGTTTGAATGATGGAATTGCAATGAGGGACCAATAAAAGGTGCAATAAAAAAGATGTTTAAAAATCTAATAAACTTTGAAAAGATTGGGGTGTTGGCACTTTGGAAATAATAACATCAAAAAGCTATAGAATCCCTAACATGTAAACTAGGAATCTAAGAGTACATTAACGGGAAACAGACAAATCAAAGATTTTTTAAATTTCTGTTTCTATAATTTCAGTTTTTACAATTACTTTTAATAGTGATCCTGTAATTAACTTGCATTTTATAAGAATTCACCTGTTATATGTGACCTTGAGGAAGTCACTTAATCTAAGTTTCAGTGCCCTCATCTGTAACATAATTCCCACCATATAAAGGCAAGAAATTACATACATATATTAATACAAATATATGTAGATGTATTAGTTTCCTAAGGCTGCTATAACAAAATAGCACAAACTGGTGGCTTAAGCAACAGAAATTTATTCCTCACGTTTCTGGAGGTTGGAACTCCAATGTCTTCTGAAGCCTCTCCCCTTGGCTTGCAGATGGTCTCCTTCTCTCTGTCTTCATATGGCCTTTTCACTGTGTGTGTGCGCTTCTTGTGTCTCTGTACAAATTTCCTCTTCTTACATCAGTCATATTGGATAAGTCGTTCTAATGACCTCATTTTAACTTGATCACCTCCATAAAGGCCCTATCTCCACATATAGCCACATTTAAGATACTGAGCATTAGCTTTCTTCAAAATATGAATTGGGGAAAGGGGCACAGTTCAGCCCATAACAGTGTATATAGTGATTTTAGAATTACTGTCCCATAATAGGCCCCCAATAACTAATAGTCTTTATTACTATCATGGGTAGTATTATTAATTATTATATAATTTGATTTTTCATATCAAATTTTTTAGATGCACATTATTATCACAAAAGTTTTATATGTAGGAAGGGAAACTGAAGTTTGGAGAAGATAAAGTACTTCTCTTTATTGTGTGGTGTGTATTAGTTTTAAAACTGGGAATGTACCTCATTTTTTGGGACCCTAAGTTGTTTCTTTTCCACCAGACTGTACTGCCACCAACTCGTTGGACAATGGTTAGAGAACTGCTTTTACTGTTAAATCAATGACTATCCTGACTCAAAGCATTTATACCACATCTATTCCAAAGAAGCTACCTGTATTTCAAAAAAATTCAGTATCCAAGCAATTAAAGTGTTCCCTAACTAGAGGCAAATTCTGTCCTTTCTCAGAGTTCTGGGCTTTTATCCCAAGCTCAAAATTTTGAGACCTAGAACTAGGCAACTATGTAAGACTTTTCCATTTCTGGTAAATTCTTTGTTTTTTTTGTTTGTTTTGTTTTGTTTTATTTTTATTCAGTGAGAAGAGGGGAGGCAGCAAGACACACTCCCACATGTGCCCAACTGGGATCCACCCAGAAATCTCACTAGGGGGCAATGCTCTACCTATTTGGGGTGCTGCTCCATTGCTCAGCAACTGAGCTCTTCTTAGGACCTGAGGCAGAGGCCATGGAGCCATCCTCAGTGCCTGGGGCAAACTTGCTCCAATTGAGCCATGGCTGCAAAAGAGGAAGAGAAAGAGAGAGAGAAATGGAAGGGGGAGGGGTGGAGAAGCAGATGGGCACCTCTCCTGTGTGCTTTGACTGGGAATCAAACTCAGGACATCCATATGTCAGGCCAATGCTCTACCACTGAGCCAACCAGCCAGTGAGAATATTTTGTCTTTGATTTTTATACAATGTTTTCTGTTGTCCCAGAAGGAAGCCAACAGATAGATATCCATTCATCTTCCCATCACCAAATTCACCAAAGTACCTGTATATGTCCACACACTCCATACATCTATGGCATTATAATGAATAAGATTGCCCAGCTTCTACCTAAGGCCAGATATCTCATCAATATCTCTCCTCAAGAATTTTACTCTTGTGACCATCTCCCTTCTCTCTGCTCCATAAAATTCTCCCTCTTTAGCACATCATTCCATCAGCATATAGACATGCTCTTACATCTTATATCTTAAAAGAATAAAAAAGAAACCTCTTTGGTGGCCCTCTATTTACTGCTGTATTTCTTTTTATCTTGCTCTTAGGTATATATAGTCATTGTTTCCAGTGTCTCAACTTTCATTTACTTCCCAACCCGTTTCAATTATATTGTCATCATCTTCCTCCACAGAATTCCATATGTCCACACCTGTGTTCTTGTAGGACTTGGTTTCATAGAAGCATCCAACACTGTTGTTCACTCTATTCTTTATGAACACTTTCCTCTCTTGGCTTCTGGCTCAGCATCTTCAACTTATTCCTGCCCTGCTTATATCACTCACTACTTCATCTCAGTTTCATTGTTTGATCCTTTCCTGACAATATCTCAAGGGCCCTACAAATGAGTGTCTCCACAATCCTAGGTTCCTAAGGGACACTTCTCTCACTCTCAGATTCTAGGTTCCCAAAATATCCAAGCAAAATACCAATATTTTTTGCACTTAATCCTTGATTAGATGTAAACAAAATAAGCTTTAAGTCTCACACTCCAATGCTGTCCAATATACCATATGTCTTTCTAGTTTTATTTATCCTGAGGCTTGAATAGTGTTTATTTTCTCATTTGATTTGTTTCCTATTTGAAAACATCTGTCAGAATTGCTTTTAGAAGGTATGTGTGTGTGTGTGTGTTTTACATATTATTTATTGAGTACAATTTGCATGTATTTTCTTATATAATCTTTACAAGTGCCCTCTGAGTGAGTGGTTATTGTTTATAGACAGGAACTCGAAGCTTAGAGAGTTTCAGTGACTTATTCAAATTCACACAGTCAATGGCAAAGGCAGAATCCTGCCCCATGTCTGACTCTATTGCAGGTGCACTTACTAAACAAACAATATTATATTTAGCATTTCTAGAGCAAACTGGAATTTTGGGTCAGGATATGGGCATTTTGGGGGGAGGGAGATCTGTAATGTGCCTTTTGCTGCAAACAACACAGAATGCAATTCAACTAGAATAAATAATGGGATTTATTATCTCAACTAAGGAACTCCAGAGTTAAGTCACAGTAAGATCAATAACCCAAGAAGGTCATCAAGGATCCAAGCTCCTTCCAGCTCTCTACTTTGCAGTCCTCTGTACAGAATTGGCTTCATCTAAAGCTGTTTCTCCTTATATCTGCAAGATGACTGAAGTAGTTATAGAAGCACCAAAGTACAACACCATCTGGCATTTCTAAAGACGATATTTCTGACTTAGGAAATTTATCAGGAAGAAAAACTTTCAGAAGTCCTCCAGTAGACATCCTCTCAAATCTCATTAACAGAATTGGCTACTTACCTTTCAGAAGCCCGCCAGTAGACATCATCTCAAATCTCATTAACAAAATTGGCTACTTACCTGTAAACTACCCACCCTGGCAGCAAAGGAACCATCAATGACTTAAGTTTACCAGGATCTGTCTACCTGATTCATGGGGAAGGAGAGAGTATTGGAAACCAGAAAAAAAATCAAGGCATAGACATCATGAAAAGAGGATTACTATTGCAAAGACAACCAAGAAAGTCTACTTGATCTCTCAAGGAATGAATTAAGCTCAATATCTGTGACTGCACATTTGTGTTTGTGTGTATTCCATGTTGAAGTCATTTTCCCTTTTAACAAAACCTCATTTTATTAAGAACATTTCAATTGTTCTTCATACATCCTATTTTTTCCAAAAGTCTAATTAGCTACTTTGTTGGCAACAGCCTTAAATAAAACATGCTTTCTGCGGTACCAGGAGTGCTATTATTTGGTCTGTGACTGTTCCGTGTAGGATTTCCAATTTTTCAAAATGTACTGGCATGCTAAGGGATTGAATACATTCCCAAATCATCCCGAGGCTCATGCAATTTTAAAGTTTTCTCCTTGGAAACAAGCTGTCTGAGCTGTATAATCTCTGATCATAACTAACAATTTGAAGCTCTTTCCATGACTACCCCCTTGTTAATATTATCTGTGACTCAGATGCCCTGTGCTGGTCTCACCTCATTCCTAGTTGGAGAATATTCATATTTGCAAGTACTTTTCCCGTTCTCTTTTCTTTGGCTCTAAAGTAAATCATATTTGCAAGTGGCATCATAAAACTTCACTATAAAGTACCTCTCCATTCTATATATCCAGTTTTGCAGCAGATCGAATCACTACATAATCTCTCTCTCACTCAATAACATGGAAACTGACTTCTTCTACCCTAACTCTGTATTTTACTTTAGGACAGGCACATTCACATAGAAAGGACTTTTATATGATGGATTCCAATCTCTTTTCAGCTACTCTGATTACCAGAGGTACCCATGGGATAGAACTAATGGCATCATAACCTCACTCCTCTAGTAGTGTTTGGACAAGAGTTTGTTGAAAAGAGCCACATTGTGTGTCACAATCATCCAACCTCTTTCAAATCTTCTTAGTATCTACTCCCTGTAGTTCTTAATCCTCCAATATTTAATAAAGTGCAAAATTACAAGCCCTCATATTTACAGAGTTGCCAACGAACTAATAAGCCCATTAACTCATTGGGCCAGATTTGCCCCAGTAAGTTAAGGGGTTTGGGAAATGTATTAGTCCGTTAAGGCCACTGGAGCCTCATTTGCAGCAAATGGGCTCACATTCATAGCTCACTACTTGGGAGGGACTGGGGTGTCATTAGGAACCAGAAGCCATTAATCCTCAATGTACCAAGAGGAGTAGGTGAGAATGACTGCAAACTGTTGGCAAATGTCCTTGGTTTTGCTTTTCTCTTTTAAGACCAAAAAGGAGACTCTGAATTAAAGTCAAAATTGGAACTCAATATATTCTGGCAAAGAGCCTATATTCAAATTTGAAATCTTGCCAGAATTTGTTTATAGTTTTACATTCAATACTAAGAGTGGGTCAACAAGAAGTTTTGTACTGGGGCAAGGGTAATTCTATCAACTGGAGTCTTTTTGACACCAATAAAGGAATAGGGTGATTCTGTTTTTATTCTATAATCTGTTAAAATAGGTACATCACATGGAACGTCCCTCTAGATGGTGAGTGTGTGTGCTTGGTTTGGGGGAGAACTCACATAAAAGGACATTCCAGTCCTGCAGAACCACACACACTGTGGGAGTGGAATGGGTCCTCCTCTTAGTAGGCAGCAGTTTATCTGAAGGACACTTATTTAGGGCCCATCTCTGTGAAGCTAAGTGTTGCTATTGGGATATTCTGGGTACCTGGGAAGGGCTCCAGGTGTAGCACCTAAAATGTGAGCATGTACACCTGAAGGCTGAGCAGTTGCTTGTATAAGCATTCCACATGGGCTTTTCAGTTTTCTTGTGCCAAGGCACATATTTTGGAGTCAAGTTAGCACATCCAACTGGAAAAAATGTGGATGTAAAGCCAGAGGTGGGGATGGTAGTGGTGGAGAAGGAGAGATATGCAGCTAAAGTGGTCAGAGCAGAGAACAGCCAATCTCTGTAGAGAAATTTAGGACAAGTGGCTATCGAGGCTACGTGATATAAATAAGGAGATGGGCCTGACCTGTGGTGGCACAGTGGATAAAGTGTCGACCTGGAAACACTGAGGTCACTAGTTCAAAACCCTGGGCCTGCTTGTTCAAAGGCACATATGGGAGTTGATGCTTCCTGCTCCTCCCCCATTCTCTCTCTCCCTCTCTCTCTCTCTCCCTCTCCTTCTCTCTCTCTCCTCTCTAAAAATGAATAAATAAAAAAAATGTTTTAAAAAAACCTTAAAAAAAAGAAGGAAGTGAGAGGTCTCTTGAGTGTTTAAGGATACAGCCTGGGGCTTACAAATGTATTTATAACCTCGTGTTTATTACACATACAAAGCCATCCATCCTCAAGGCCTCTGTGTAGGGCTGCTCCCTCTTCGTAACCCCACAGATTAATCATAGCTCCTTTGTGGAATAAAGAGAAATTGTCTTTTACTTTCTTTAAAAATAATATTAAAATCCATGCTTCTATCAGCTCACTCTGCGATATTTAGGTTACCTAGGTAGCACACAGCACCCCAGGAATGCTTTCTTCCCTTCCAGCCACTGTGACCTGTTCTCCTCGGGTCCTTCCTTTCCCCGATGCAGTCTTTGTGCTAAATAAGAATAAAAGCTTTCATATCAACAATAAGTAGCGTGGAATGTGGTAAAAACCACATCAGACTCTTTAATGGGAGGGTGTGGAAACTCGGAGAAAGAGGCTTCGGTGGCCTTCTAGAGGAAAAAAGCCTGAGAGCTAAGACTTAGACCCTAGGGATTTTCCCTGCTTTGCTCCTTCGAGTGTAAGTCATTTCACCTCTCTGTGATTCATCTTTGCCCTTTGAAAACTAATGTATGTACGGGCGAATGTATTAATAACTCACTTTGTTCCACAAAGGTTGCAAGCCAGTGTCTTCTCAAAGTAGAAACAAAAATGTACTTAGAAATATGTAAATGAGAAAATTGGTTCAAGGGAAGTATAAAAGTATGAAAAATTAAGATGCAGTTAAGGTTCTTTTGTCCATAAAGTAATTTTAGTTAATAGAGGAAGTTAGGGACATGACTTGCTGTTTTCCAATCTTAAATCAAAGAAGGTAATATATGATATGAGGGTGATGACAATGACAGTGATGATGGGGACAAGTGGTCAGTACTTATCCATTGCTCACTATATACCAGCATCACGCTAAGTAAGCAGTTTGTTGGTATTATTCCATTTTATCTTGTCTCAAATGCTATGATGTAGATACCATTACTGTTCTCATTTTACAGCTAAGGAAACTGATATTTGATATGATAAAAATCAATATTTCCCAGAAGAAGCAGAATATGAAATTTGATATTCCTCCATGAGTCACCAATAAGAAGTCATGATGCAATGTAGGGACCAATATCCTCAAAAACATTCTGATGACGAATCTAATTGAGTTAGATAGAATCAGAAAATCTGTAAAGTTGTTACAATGTTATTTAAATCCAAGTGGAAGTCATTAAAACTCTTCAATAGGAAGCTATATAGTGTTGTTCCTGGTATGCAGGATTCTAATCCTTTGGCTTAACCTAATGATATATATGAGTTTATCTAGAGGCATGAGTAGTTTTAGCCTCAAAGCAATGATCCACAGATTCTATTTCAGAGATTTTATTAAGTATTTAAGCTCCCTGACAAATTACTGGAATTGTAGATGTCTAGATCACTTGTAAGATCCTGCTTGATTTCACTTTACAAACATGGTGGAGACTAATAAGGACACATAAGCAAACAGGTCACTGTAAATTCTTCCATAGAAAGAATGTATGTAGAACCAAAGTTTCCTTCATAAAACAATTTTGAAATATTTCCAAGCCCCAGAATAATGAATAATCAAAATTCTATTAACTGAATAGTCATGAGATCATAGAAATTTCATTGAGAAGTTCCAGGTAGCCAGGTATTAGAGGCATAATGTAAACAAATTAGAGCCAACCCCTCTTGTCACTGAGCATATAATCTACTAATAGATATTGATAATTAAGTAAGCAGTTAAAATAAAGCATAGTAGAACACTCAGAGATACACACACACAGGGAAAATGCTGTGTGAACTAAAGGTAGATATTGAAGTGGTAAGTTCACAAGTCAGGAAACATCAAAGGTTGCCAGTAAACCACCAGAAGTTGGGAGGGAAGCCTGGAACAGATCATGTTCTAGCAGCTTCAATGGGAACATGGCTCTGCTGAGACCTTGATCTCAGACTTCTGACCTCCAGAATTGTCATTCAATACATTTCTATTCTTTAAGACTGTCTGTGGTACCTTATTATGGCAACCAAGGAAAACAGATACACACTCTCTCCCTCACCTGCAACCTCGATCCATTAACCTGGGAGTCATCCTATACCACCTCTCTTCACCCCACCCCCACATGCAGTCACCACACTCTGCATCCCTAGCTCTCTCTTTTCATACCTTTGCGTATAGCCTTCTCCTCTTTCCAAGTGCATTTGGCGAAGGCCAACCTAGCTCAGGCCTAGCTCAGTTTGCATATGTGGATCAAAATCTAACCAGGAAGGCAAAACCACTAGGCATATTAAGTAATTTACTATATGCATAAGGACTTTCTCAATTGTGGAAAGAGCTTGGAAAGTAAAGATCTGAAAAGGAGAATTTTAAAATCAGAGAAAAATCACTGATCAGATCTGGTACGTGTGAATGAATTGAAACTTGCATGATCTTGAAGGTAGGCACAAGCAGCTGGCACATCAGTGGGACCATAAGGTGGTTGGTTTAGAAGCCTATGCAAGATTCTTGACTACTCATGATTTACAGGCTCTGTGAGTTCCCATTACAAGGTCTAACATGGGTCTAGAGGCACAGCAGGTCAGCAAGGCCTGCAGTCAGGACTGAGATATGGATGCAGAGAGGGTAAGAGGGAGCTCAGAGGAGTCTCCACCTACACCTCCGCACGTATCTTAGCTTCTAAGCGATGAATACCTTTATAGCACAATGGCTACTGCCACACTTCTACCACCTAATCTCACGTAACTTCACTTTGGGGAGTTCTAACCTGGAGTCATACAGAGAAAGGGATTCTGAACAACAACACTCAACAACACTCCCAAATAGACAATAAAATGCTATCGGTAAAGCTGAAACAAATGACCACATACTTGGCAGCTTAAAACAACAGAAATGTATTCTCTCGCACATCTGGAGGCCAGAAATCTGAAATGAGGATCACTGGGCTTTAATCAAGGTGTCAGCAGGGCTGCACTCCTTCCAGAGGCTCTAGGAAAGTCTGCTCTATGCTTCCTCCAGCTTCTGGTGGCTGCCATCATTCCTTGACTTGTGGCCACATCACACTGTACAGTAATTTTCTGTTTACTTTTTTGTATCATGTATAAAAGTTTGAACTCTTCAAACATGTGGAGCTGTCTCTCTCTGCCCTGATAACTCAGTTTGGTCCATAACGAATGTGAAATTAGTGTTGGGTAGTTTTTCCCTGATCATGGGCTGTAGCAGTTGATAGTATACTCCCAGATACACTGGTTAGAAAATGCTTTTTTTCATTGTTTTCATGTAGATAATTTTTTTTTATTTAATCAGGGTTTCCCCACATAGGATAATCTAAAATATTGATGTTCTCAGCTTTGTGTGGAGCCTGATAGGATTTGGATTTAATTAGAGTTGGATTTACCTGAGCAGCCTCATTCATTTACCCCAGAAGGCTATACAACAATGATTATTTTTTTACATGTGCTATTAGATGAAAGAAATTGTGAAGTAGTGTTCTAAGTAAAGAAAACTTGTTTCCATCTTTTATAAATAAATGTTCTATCTTTATTGAATTCTAATATAGATTGAAGTGTATTATGTGGTAAAATAAACACACAAGTGTAAGCTCTGCCTCCACTGACTTACTCTGTGTTGTTGTTCTGGTCAATAACCTACCTAAGACTTGTTTTGTTTGTTTTGTTTTGTTTCTTCTTTTCCAAGTGAGGGGAGGGAAGATAGAAAGAAAGACTCTTGCATGCACCCTGACCGGGATCCACCTGGCAACCCCCATCTGGGGTGATGCTCTGCCCATCTGGGGCCATGCTTGCAACTGAGCTATTTTTAGTGCCTGAAGTAAAAGCTCCACAGAGCCATCCTCAGCACCCAGGGCCCATGTGTTCAAACTAATCCGGGCCGTGGCTGCAGGAGGGGAAGAGAGAGTAAGAGGGAGAGAAGGGGAGAGATGGGATGGAGAAGCAGATGGTCACTTCTCCTGTGTGCCCTGACCAGGAATCAAACCTGGGACATCCACATACTGAGCAAATGCTCTACCAGTAAGCCAACAGGCCAGAGCCTTGGTTTTATTATTATGAAATGAAAATAGCAATTATTCCTATCCTAAGGGATCATTTATATGGAAGCACTTTCTGCATTCTCATGTTTAATACAAGTGTTAATTGTAGTTCAAGGTCAGAAATGCCAGTCCAGCTCATGGGGTCTGATTAGTCTTACATAACTGTATTGGAAATTTGCCATTTTGTTCATTTACTACTTTTGTTATTTTGGGGTTACCGAGATGCAATAAAGGCAGAACCTCATCTTCCACAATTGGGCATATACGATACAGGCACATGAGAAGGCTCTATCAGGCTGGTACCAGCCTGTGAGTTCTAAAGGAAGTGGCTCATAGCTCCTAGAAGAGTTAAAGATGGTCAGAGTTACAGCAGGGTGTAGATTCCCACAGCCACGGAGCCAGGGGCCAGTGGCAAAGGCACCGGAACCGGTTTCCTCAGCAGCCTTCCTGCCCTGGGACTACAGCTGGGCCCCGCCTCCCTTTGATCTTACCAGAGGTGGGATTCAGCCAGTTTGCACCGGTTTGGCAGAACCAATACCTAATTATTTGTTGAGTTGGGCAAACCAGTTGTTAAAATAGCACCTGTAATCAGGGTTCTCTCAAAGGTGGGCGCCTGGGCAGCCACCCAATGTGGAAATCACTAATTTACATGCCTTACTTTTTTTTAATGTTCATCTGCACAACAGCATATTCTTTTTGTGTGTGTGTGTGTGTGTGTATTTTTCTGAAGCTGGAAACGGGGAGAGACAGTCAGACAGACTCCCGCATGCGTCCGACCGGGATCCACCCAACACGCCCACCAGGGGGCGATGCTCTGTCCCAACCAGAGCCACTCTAGCACCTGGGGCAGAAGCCAAGGAGCCATCCCCAGCGCCTGGGCCTTCTCTGCTCCAATGGAGCCTCAGCTGTGGGAGGGGAAAAGAGAGACAGAGAGGAAAGAGAGGGGGAGGGGTAGAGAAGCAGATGGGCGCCTCTCCTGTGTGCCCTGGCCGGGAATCGAACCCGGGACCCCTGCACGCCAGGCCGACGCTCTACCACTGAGCCAACTGGCCAGGGCACAACAGCATATTCTAAGCAACCATAGTAATGTTCATTTTGTCCTCAGGTGAAAAAAATTTTGACAGAACTATGCTTGTAATATTTATTTATTCATTTCATAAAACTTATTATACCATTGATGAAATACTACATTTTAATTCCTTCATGTTTGTTACTTCAGTAAACAAACATATAACGTAAAGAGAAAAAGTGCTAAACAACCAGGGGGTGACAAGCTGTCACTGGAAATACCTTAAATAACAGTTTTATTGTTTTTTATTAGTTATTATTTAATATTTTTTCATTAATATTTTAAAACTTTTTTATAACAATCTAGTTTTGTGTACCTCTTTTATTGTTCTTATTTAAGCATTAAATGCATGAAATAATAAACTACCTTTCAGTATATTGGTTTTTTATACTTAAAACAGTCATTAGGGCAGAGAACCGGTTAAATTATTTGAATCCCACCACTGGATCTTGCTTTTCCTTTCTGAACCTATTCTTTATCCAGTTTATCATTTCTGCAAACTCTCCTTTACCTCCTTCCCTGCAAAATTCTTTTCCACCTAAGTTAGCTGGGGTTGGCTTCTCTCAATTGCCATCAAGATCCCAGCTAGAATGATAACTTAAAACTTTTAAAACTATCAGCCTGACCAGGAGTAGTGCAGTTGGTAGAGCATCGGACTGAGATGCGGAGGACCCAGGTTCGAGACCCTGAGGTCGCCAGCTTGAGTGCAGGCTCATCTGGTTTGAGCAAAGCTCACCAGTTTGAGCCCAAGGTTGCTGGTTTGAGCAAGGGGTTACTTGGTCTGCTATAGCCCCACAGTCAAGGCACATATGAGAAAGCAATCAATGAACAACTAAGGTGTTGCAGCAAAAAACTAATGATTGGTGCTTCTCATCTCTTTCTGTTCCTGTCTGTCTGTCCCTATCTATACCTCTCTCTGACTCTATCTCTGTCTTTGTATATATATATATAAAAAAAATCAATTCTACCTTAAATCAAAACAATATCTTTTTAATAGTTTTAATAAAAGAAGTTATATTTTGTATATGAATATTATACTACATTGTTTTCCAGATGTCCCTAAGCATCAATTTCTTCATCTCTAAAAGAGAGATTTTCTTTTAGCTTCATCTTGGATGTGGAATGAATTATTCAACAGATATTTATTGGATGCTTATTATTTGTCAGGTACTGTCCTAGGTGTTTTGAATATATATAAAACATTAAAAATATATCTAATGAGTCTTTGATAAAATATAAATGTTGGATAAAACCAACAAATAAAGAAACAGTGTATGAAATGATTGTCGTAAGAATTAAACTGAAAAAAAAATTCAACTGGATAACCAGAGAATTCAAAGCTCTAATGTACAGTAGTACAAAATGAAGAGTATAGTGTGACAGAAACCATATTTTACATGTAATTTAGAAAGGTTAGTCAATGCTTAATATGCTGTGAAACACCTACTATGTGCTCTTAATTGTGGTAGTTCAAGTGAATGATTTTGAACCACACAGTTTCTAGTCACAGGGGCAATAAGCCATATGTACATGAAATAATAACTTAAAATATGTTGAGATATAACATGCCGTATAAACGGAACAACAACAATAAGGTTCTTAGAGTGAAGGGAAAAGATACCACTGTCATCAAGCCAGGCTCTGTGGGAAAAGCAACAGAGGAGATATTTGAACTCAGCCTTTAATAATGATAGGATTTAAAACAGTACTTTGCAATCAAATAAAATAAATAAAAAATAAAACTGTTTTGCTAGTCATGGACACTGTTACCCATATTTTTCCCCATTTGAGCCACTGGTTGGATAGAACATCCATACTCCATTGTGTTTGGGTGGAACCATGTGACTAGTTCTAATGAATGAGTAGAGAGCCAGTGACATGTGTCATGTCCAGGTCAAAGCATTTGATTGCCTATTCAAGTCTTGTCCAGCTCTCTTTTTCTACTGGTATGACAAACAGCAATGTTCAAAATGGCTAATTCATCCACTGACTCTGTAGTATATAAGATGAGGCCAGCCCCTTGTTAAATCACCATAGACACATGACTAACTCCAAAAGTGAGCCTTTGTTATTTGAGGCTACTGAGAATTCAGGGTTGTTTTGTTACTGCAGATGACCAGCCTATTCCTACTGATTCAGCAGTTGTAAGAGAAAAGGTAAAGGAGGAAGCATCAATATGGGAATGTAGACTCTTAAGTAAATAAACTTTTTGAAAAAACTTAATTTTGGAAAGAAGTTAGGCCCTGGCCAGTTGGATCAATAGCAGAGCATTGGCCCAGTGGGTGACTGTCCCAGATTCAAATCCTGGTCAGGGCACACAGAAGTGACCATCTGCTTCTCCACCCCTCCTCTTCCCCTTCTCTCTCTAGCTCTCTCTTTCCCACCTGCAGCCATGGCTTGATTGTTTCAAGCACATCAGAATGGGCACTGAGGATGGCTCTGTGGAGCCTCAACCTCAGGCTCTAAAAATAGCTTAGTTGCCAGCATGGTCCCAAATGGGTAGAGCATTGGCTCCAGATGGGGGTTTCTGGGTAGATACCAGTGGGGAACATGTTGGAGTCTGTCTCTCTATCTCCTCTCCTCTCACTTAAAAAAAAAAAAAAGAAGTCAATTCTGAAAGAAAAAAAAAGCTGAGCAAGCATATACTGCAGGGAATTTTGCATGTTGGAGTAAGAAGGAGGGACTAATTTCAGGAACTTATTACTGGCTTTGAGTAGACATAAGATTTGAGAAGTTAATCTGATGATTCATCTGAAAGCAATGGTCCATGGGAATTAGGAAAGGGAGATAAGTTAGACTATAGCAAGATGCACACAGTATGCGAGAAGATAAAAAATTTTCTTTAACTGGTGGTATTACTCTCCTTGAAAAAAGAAGCAACAACAACAAAAATTTCCCAAACAAATTACATGCTAATCTGAGGAGGATTTATAGATTCACCTCTAACCATTTGAGCTATTGGCTTAATATCCTAGACTCAAGGAAAAAGCCCTTGGACCTCTGGTTTCACATTCATCATGTTTGAGTAATGGTTCTTGTTAGCCCTTAATAATGTCCTCTTTTTTTTTTTTTTTAAGTGAAGCCTAGTAATAAAATTTTTATTGTAATCCAATGCTAACATGATTCTTCCTAAGAATTATGTTTGGTGGATTTAAGCAATCTCAGAATATATTTCAGGCTAAGAATTTGGAAAGTTATATTTGAGGAAAAGAACACCCTTAGAATTAATATTTTAGGGAGATTTCTTAAGAATAAGCTCCTTCTTAAAGTTTTGTCTTTTATTTTTAAATTTAAAACTAGTAGTTTTAACATATTTTAAAGTGTAGAATCCTTAGGTCCATCTCATAGGGGTTCTTATTAAGCATATGTAGAGACTGGAAAGGGACTAAATATCTGTATCTTTCCCCCAAATTTATAGGTTAAAATTCTATCCTCCACAGCAGGCTTCCCCAAATTACGGCCCGCGGGCCACATGCGACCCCCTGAGGCCATTTATCCGGCCCCCCACCACACTTCCAGAAGGGGCACCTCTTTCATTGGTGGTCAGTGAGAGGAGCACTGTATGTGGTGGCCCTCCAATGGTCTGAGGGACAGTGAACTGGTCCCCTGTGTAAAAAGTTTGGAGACCCCTGCTCCACAGGGATAGTATAAAGATGTGGGCCTTAGGGAGGAGACTAGGTCATCAGGATGGAGTCCTGATGATAGGATTAGTACCTTTATAAAGAGAGCCCAAGAGCTCTCTCACTCCTTCTACCCTGTGAGGACACAGCAAGAAGACAGTTGTCTATGAACCCGAAAGTACTTCTCACCAGACATCAAATCTGCCTTTACCTTGATCCTGTACATTGCAATTCCCAGAACCGGAAGAAATAAATACTTTTTTTTAAGCGATCAAGTCTATGGTATTTTTGTCACAGCAGCCCAAATGGACTCAGACAAAGGGACTAGAATCACACATTAAGAAGTAGCTCAGGTCATGTGTGAAGGGAGTCTGAAGCTCACGCTTAGAAGGACCTTGTATCAACTCAGATCCCTGACTCAACCATGAGCTCTGTGAAAGCAAGACTATGTTTTAATTATCTTGGTATCCTTGGTACTTATTATAATTCCAAACACTTATGAGGCAGGGAAGTATAAGACTTATAGTTACTGGCTTCATAGTTGGACAGACCTGGATTTACATACTGGCTGTAAGACTATTAGCTTTGAGACAGAGAATGTAACCTTTCTAGACCTCACTTGGTCCTCTGAAAGTTGAAGATACTGACATCTTCCTCCATGAGGGTTATGAGGCTCACATGAAGTTATGTTTCCATAGAGCATGACACAGTTCCTGGGGCCAGGGATTTAGAGTGAGGTCTTGGTACTACTCTATTAAGATGGTATTATGGCTAGCACACAAGAAAGCTATGACTAGGGTTCCTTACCAAGGAAGAAATGCCAAATACAAATTAAAGTTCCTCTTAATTAAGGGCGGTGAATACATCCAATAGCCAGCAATACTGAAAGCAGGTGAAGCTGACTTGGAGAAAGTGTTTACCGAAGTGAGATGTCCTAGTTCCCCAACATGAAAGAATGAAGTCCAGGGTGATCTCACACGTGACTTACTTTGAGAGTTTGGTAGCCCTTCATATCAGGAAAATGTGGCTCCATCATGTTCCAAACTCTGACCAACATTATTAGAAATCCCTTCTCCTTCTTTCAGTGAGGGAAGGGGGACAAAGAGGTGGAAGAGAGAAATACTAGAAAAGCAGACCTATTTCTTCTCCTGCTGGGTCCATCAGAAGTGTTCAAGAAAAGGTATTTGTTTGGATTGTTATTATTATAAAACTTATGAACGAAGAGACTAGCTGACCCTTATTTAATGCTTTCTATGTGATAAACTCTGTGCTAAGACTTTTCCTTGTGTCTCATTGAATCCTTACAAAGGAACTCTTTGAGGTTGCTACTATTTTTATCACCATTTAGACACAAGGAAAGTAAAGCTTAGAAAGGTTAAATAATGTGTTCAAGTAAGTGGTGTCAAAACTTGGATTCTGTCTAATGAGCAAATCTTGAGACAATGTTAAAAATGGATTTGTTGTTAAAGTGAAACAGTTGGAAAATATGAGTTTGGGGAATTTGCTTCTAACTTAGAGCCTGGGTGTGTGTGTTGAGGTGAGGGCATCTGCTTAGCCTTTACCTGTCCATGAAACCCAAAACAAGACAACAACAACAACAAAAATGTACTTAAAGAGCTTAGGTAACTTTTTAATTACCTGTATTAGTCAAAAGTAAGGAATCCAAGTTTTTCTGCAGCTTAATCATTGGCCTCTGTAGTGAAAACAATAGATTAAGTACTAATAATAGGGGCCATCCAAAAACAAATTATCTAGAGACCTCTCAATTCCATTGGGTCTGTTTAGGACAAGTGATAAGGAAACAATGTTCTATATAAAGGAGCAGCAGGGCCCCCTAGACTGTGCGAATCTTTTTCTTGTTAATGAAGTAAAATGAATATTGTTACTGGTATAAAACCAACAGCAGAAATGAAAAACCATTCTTGTTAGTTACCTTGGAGCAGCAAAGGGAATATCCATTCAGCATGTTAGCTGGGAAGTGATAAGGCACCATCAGTGGCCAGCACTGGTCTGGCAAAGAAGACCAGGAAGAAATGGTCGTATTTTTAAAGGGTTTTTCTATTTGGGCCCAGTTCCTAAATCATCTTTGAATCAGAATAGCAATTTCTTGTTACCTACTTGGCTGGAGTTTTATAGAATCTTTGAAAAATGTTCAATAAATGTCTTGAGGTCTATGTACATATGAAAAGCACAGTTATTTGTGAAAAGAATATCAAATAAAAGCTTAACATTATTCAATCTTTTCTATAATGGAAAGCAAATACATTTATTTCAATATATAAAAAAAGACAGTATTACTTCATAGAATAGGCCAGGGTATCCAGTAGCTGTAACATAGTTGGTAGGTAAGTATGTGTTGAATGAATTAATGAATAAGAAACATGAATAGAAGACCTCATTAAAAACAAATTAGAAAGCTGAACATATATGATAAATAACCATTAGCACCTATCAGTATAATTTAGTCTTTTGCTACCAAAAGAAAACCTTGTTTAAAATATGAAGAATGTTAAGGCTTGACATTGAAGAAGGAAATGTGAAAGAAGCAGTAATATCTGGGTCTCAAGACCAAGTTACAGCCAAACTAGCAAATTCAGTGTCTATCAGATCAGAATGAATATGCTCAAAGCAGACTTAGGTAACGAGAGAGTCTTGCTCTGAAAGTACATGTGGTTGGATGGTGAAACTGGGGTCTCATGGGTGGGTTAAAATGATACAGTTAGAGTCAGGGCCTGGGGGATAGGAACATATATCATCCCCAAATACTCTAGGAATTGTGGGGAATTTATGTTACTGATGGTTTGGGATTGCAAACAGGGCATGCATCACAGAAACTCACAGATATTAATCTAAAAGTTAGTATTAGTCATCTCTGTTCTTCAAATCTTTCAGTCCTTTTGCCACCAGAAACTTCTTATTGGCCAATATTTGCCCACATGCCTCTACCATGATGCTTGACCCATCACTCCTATTCTCTTTCTTGAAACCTCTCTCTTTTTTCTTTTTTTCCTTTGTCCCCAATTCAAGTTAGCTTCTTCTAGAAAGTATCTGAGTTTTTGCTTTACCCGGCCTCAGCCTCTCCTTGCTAAGTATAAAACTTCTTCTATATAAAAACACATACCAATGTAGATGTCACTAAGTACAAACAGGGCTCCTGAGAACAATTCTAAGGTTGACTCTTAGAATACCTTTCAACATTATTTTTCCTCCTCACTAGCACATGAAGACAGTGAAGGTGTGTTGGGCAAATGAGTTTGTAAAATTTGTATTTTTGAGTTTGCTCACTTTTATTGTTAAAAATGGCGCTGGGCAGCACCAGGTATGTGATCTGTGAAATTGCAAATTACCTTCCTGCTTGGGAAAGGTCATTCTTATGCTAATGTTTTCTGGAGGAGAGGTTGTCATGCCAGAAAAGTTTAAAATGGATAGAAGGAGAAAAAGGAGAGAGAAGCCAAGATGACAGGGCAAGAGAGAAGCCATTTTTGCAGAGTAAGAAGCCATGTTGGCAGATGGGCAACAGAGGGCTTTTGCAAACTCTGCTGAGACTGGTGGGGCCTTTGGTTATAGGACAAACTGGAGAAGATGCTCCTGGTTGTGGAATCGGAGGATGTGTCAGTAGCTTTGTGAGCTCTGAGTGAAAGAGAAGTGTCTTTCCCTGTGTGTTTGCTTGTCAGCCAGTAGGAAACTTAAAAAGAGGAATAGTCCGTTTTTTGACTCCACTGTTTTTTTTTTTAATCTTCTACCTGAATCTAATGAGAACATACATGTGCATGGCCACGATGGCGGTGGCCCTTGGCCCTACAAAGTGTCTCCACAGAAGGCACATTTACCTGCTAACAATTGTTAGTCTGACTAACCATTACTTTTATTCTTCAAACTTTGAAATATTGGTTATTCCAACCATTGAAGATATTGGTTATTCCACAGGTGAAGCTCTGCTTGTTTGTTACAAAATTGTCAGCCAGTCATGGTCTAATCCTAATGCCAATCATAGTGGGTAGGGGGTTTTCTGACACCACCAAACAGTTCCCTGCCACCAGCTAGGTGTCTTACAATACAGCTCAATCCTGCAACTATCTACCTGGACATAGCATCAGATCCTACAGATTAAGGACTCAGTCCCACAACACTGCTTTCCCCCATCCCACTTCAGATGTCAATTGCAAATTCACCTCGTCACCTGGGCTTCCAATATGTAGATTCCCACAGCTCCCTCCTTGGATTTGATTTATTTGCTGGAATGGCTCACAACATTCAGAGAAACATATTACTTATTAGATCACTGGTTTTTTACCAGAGAAAATAATTCAGGATCAGTCAGAGGAAGAGATGTATAGGACAAAAATTCTGGCTGGTGAGCACGTGGAGATGTGGACAGAATAGCACACTCAGAAAGGGTCTGGAAGCCCCATGCCCTTTCTTCATGCCTTGTTCTTCCCACGCCCTTTTATTTGGATTTCTATGGAGATTTCATTTCATAAGTATGATTCATTAAATCATTGGCTATTGGCGATTGAGGAGGGCCCTCTACCCTCCCCAGAGGTTTGGGTTTATGGGGACAGAGGGACTGAAAATTTCAATCCTCTAATCCTTGTTGGGTTTACAGGCAACCAGCCCCCATCCTTAAATTACCTAGGGCTTCACAAAATTTGCCTCATTAGCATAACAAAAGACACCTTCAAACTCTTACCACTTAGGACATTCCAAGGGTTTTAAAAGTTGTGCCAGAAACTGGATAAATAACAACCCAATATACATTTCTTTTTATAAGTCACAGTTATCATATGTGGTGTCTTTCCTCCTTCTGAAGAAAAGGAATTATCTTTGTATTTAAAAGTGAACATTCAAACACCTGTTAGGTAATGCTGTTGGACAGTGGTGTCATATATCTTTTATACCTGATTTAGGATTTAATGGAAGGTTTCATGTTTTCGGTGACTACTGTGGATTTGAACTTGAAGGAATCCGATATAGAGTTATCACCTTCCTATCATGAGTTTCTTAGGACTCAGACAAGCACAGGGTTTGCTTCTTTCTGTGCCTCTTCTGTGATTACAGTGTTTGTGAGTTCAACTCTGCCTTCCTTATAATCTTATTTCTGGCCTGGCAGAGGAACTATATACGTTAAGCCCTTGCTAGTTGAGTATCAAGATGAATTTTGTAATTTTCTTCCCGGAAGTAGCGTAAGTGCAGGTTTACCTACCCTTCAGCTATACTAGGATCTGACAATATGGAATAAAAGAAAAAAATAAGAAAGTATTAAAAACATAGGAAAAGTGTATAGTGTGACTTCTACCTCCAACTTTAGGAGAAAATGTCCCATGTAATGGAACTTGGGCTGAATAGGATAGTAAAAAGCATCAACATGCACCTATCCTTCTAGAGAAGGATGTACCCCTTCCGCAGGCTCTGTTGTTGATTCTTTCACTGTCTGTTAAGGAATAATACCACTGAACCACAACCTCTTTACTGGTGCGCTGCTTTCACTTCTGCATCTGCTATGTAGGGGCTCAACAAATGTTTATAAAGCTTTGTTTCTTTCTCTGTCTGCTAGTGATATCTTGATTCTTCATTGTGGACAATGAAGAAGTGAATGCACATTTAGTTCTTTCTGTATCCCCATCATTTCACTCCACCCCCCAACAACTATTGATCCTCCCTTCATTCTGTAAGGCTTTTGTAAACATCTGCTTTCTGGCCATCCATGTGACATAGGCTTCTGACCTTGTTCTACAGGATGATTCTAAAAATGCAAAAGTAGAAAGCCAATAAACGACACGCAAAATATAACCAGGTAAAATCTTCACAAAGGGTGTGATTGGACTCAAACACACACAAAAAGGATATGTACATAGGTTATTCCAATTCACACCAAAGACAAATGGAGTCTCCTTCCAAAATATCTCATTAATCCATAAAATAGTGTCATCTTTTAGTTTGCTTCACATCTGCTTGTGACTTTCTTTTTTCAGCTTTGTGTTTTTCCTGGGATTGCTAATTGTCTTTTCTCTTATAAAGAAAAGAATTCTATGCCTCTTTTATCATAATTATCTAAAATATTAAATCTGTGAATCTGGTATTTGTTGAAGGTGAACCACTTTCTCTCACATTCTTGGAGATATCAGAGTTTTCATCATTATCTTTCCCTTGCAAAGGGTTAATACTAGCATCTTAGATCTCACCCCTTTTTTCATGGATTCCTTTTGACGTATGATGGGATGTTTTCTCAAATACAATTTCTTTTTCCACAGAGTGTAGAGGAGGTAAATTTTCCAAACATATCAATATTTTTTATTTTACCCATACTTTTGTTTGTTTTTTTCTTTACAGAGACAGAGAGAGAGTCAGAGAGAGGGATAGATAGGGACAGACAGACATGAACAGAGAGAGACGAGAAGCATCAATCATCAGTTTTTCATTGCTACACCTTAGTTGTTCATTGATTGCCCTCTCATATGTGCCTTGACCAGGGACCTTCAGCAGACCGAGAAACCCCTTGCTCCAGCCAGCGACCTTGGGTCCAAGCTGGTAAGCTTTTGCTCAAACCAAATGAGTCTGCACTCAAGCTGGCGACCTCAGGGTCTTGAACCTGGGTCCTCTGCATCCCAGTCTGACGCTCCATCCACTGCGCCACCGCCTGGTCAGGCTACCCATACTTTTGATTGGCAATTTGACTAGGTAGAAAATTCAATTTTTAAAATTATTTTCCCTTGGAAGTTTTAAAGTTTGATCCAACGTTTCTAGTGTTCAGAATTCTGATAAAATAATTGGCAATTTGATTTTTATTTCAAGTGTCCAAACTATTTTTAGGTTATTTCCTCTCCAGAAGTTTTTTAGATCTTCTCTTTATCTTTGGAATTCTAAAATTTCATTCTCACCCCTTGAAACCCACACAACTTTTCAATTGAACATTCATGATTTTGACCTTTGGGAATATTTTATTTTTCCTTTTATTATTTATTTCCCAGTGGTTGCTTCTATTCCTTTACTCTCCATCATAAATATTTTTCAAGGTGGCTATTAGACCTATAGACTACATCTCCTTGTCTTTTAATTTAATGTCTCTCTCTCTCTCTCTTTTTTTTTTATATCTGCCTCCTTCCCATCATATCTGGAAAGATTTGATGGACCCTATCATGTGTCTTATCGATTTTTTTTTCTGGCCCAACATATAAATGAGTGTCAATTAATTTTTAAAAACTTCTTTTTCTTACTATTCTGTTCTTGTTTAATAGATACAAAAACTTCTCAGGACATTTATAATATTTTTAAAGGTGTCCTTGGTTTCTTAAATTACTTATTTCTTTCAGGCAGTTACTTTTTTTATTCAGTCTTTCTCAAATGTCTAGTAATCCTTAGTGGTCCATTCATATTTATAGGTAAGAATGAGGCTTACCAATGTTGGTAGCTAGTGTGGGTATTTTCTGCCACTATGTTCATCTGTTTTCTTCAAAAAGAATATCTCCCTTGTAGTAGTTTCCCAGAGCTGCTGCAGCAAAAGTTCCACAAACTGGGTGGCTTGGACAACAGAAATTTATTCTGTCACAGTTCTGAAGTCTAGAAGTCCAAAATCAGGTTGTTGCTAGAGTTGGTTCCTTCCTAGGGTTGTTCAGGGGAATCTGCTCCATGCCTCTCTTCTTCCTTCTGGTAGCCTCATATTTCCTTGGCTTGTAGAAAGCCATCATCTCCTTGTGTCATTGCGTTGTCTTCCCTTTTTACATTGTTTCTGTGTCGTAATTTCTCTTTAGAAGGACACCAATCATATTGGGATTAGACAGTGACCTAAACTTAAATTGATTCTCTACAAAGACCTTATTTCCAAATAAAATTACATTCTTAGGTACTGGAGGATTAGGATATTAACATCTTTTGGAAGAAGATAAATTCAATCTATAATACCTCTCAATTGGAGATCAATAATGGTTTTTTTATTGGCTAATAAAAACTAGAATTTGGGCTAATGCATTCTAAATTGAAAAAAAATAGCCCTGTAAATCCCAACCCCTTATTTCAAATAAGTTAATGATGTGATTTTTTTAGAGGGCAGGTTTTATCATGGTCAAATACCACTATAACAATATGCTCTATAAGAGGGGAGAGATGGTGGAGAAAGGGTTCCCTTATTTTTCTAAAACACCAACCTAGAGGCTGAGAAGTTCAAGATCAGGGTGCTAAGAGATTTTGTGTCTGGGGAGCACGTCCTTCATTCCTGGTTTATAGTCTTGTATTCTCAATGCAGAGAGAGTGAAGTCTGGTCACTTTCTTCTTAGGAGAACACTAAGGCATAACCCATCTTATTGCATTTTATCACACCTCAGAGATGTTGCATTTTTACATAGTGAAGGCAATACCTTCCACCAGCAAAAGTGGATAAAGTGTCGACCTGGAAATGCTGAGGTCGCCGGTTTGAAACCCTGGGCTTGCCTGGTCGAGGCACATATGGGAGTTGATGCTTCCAGCTCCTCCCCCCTTCTCTCTCTCTCTCTCTCTCTCTCTCTCTCTCTTTGCCTCTCCCTCTCCTCTCTAAAATGAATAAAAAAGAAGATTATGACTCACTTTATTTCAGTGGTCTGGAACTGAAGCTGGAGTATCTCTGAGATATACCTGTAATCCTAACATGAAGGCTTGACCCTCATGACCTCTGCTAAATCTAATTACCTCCCAAAGGGCTCACCTCCTAATACCATCCCACTGGGGCTTAGGATTTCAACATACTCTTTTGGGGAGGCACAGTGGTGGGATTCAAATAATTTAACAACTGGTTCTGCTGTAATGACCATGTTAAGTATAAAAAAAACTGATATACTGAAGGGTAGTTTATTATTTCATACATTTAATACTTCAATAAGAACAATAAAAGAAGTACACAAAACTAGATTATGTTATAAGAAAGAATTTTAAAATATTAATGAAAAAAAATATTAAATAATACCTAACAAAAAACAATAAAACTGTTAATTAAGATATTTTCATATTGCTTCTTTAAGCCTCTTTTTTTTTTTTTTTCTGAAGCTGGAAACGGGGAGAGTCAGTCAGACAGACTCCCCACATGCGCCCGACCAGGATCCACCCGGCACGCCCACCAGGGACGATGCTCTGCCCACCAGGGGGGATGCTCTGCCCCTCCAGGGCGTCACTCTGCCGCGACCAGAGCCACTCTAGTGCCTGGGGCAGAGGCCAAGGAGCCATCTCCAGCGCCCGGGCCATCTTTGCTCCAATGGAGCCTTGGCTGCGGGAGGGGAAGAGAGAGACAAGAGAGGAAGACGGGGGCAGAGGTGGAGAAGCAAATGGGCGCTTCTCCTATGTGCCCTGGCCAGGAATCGAAACCCGGTCCCCCGCACGCCAGGCCAACGCTCTACCACTGAGCCAACCGGCCAGGGCTCATATTGCTTCTTGATTGGCATCTTCACTTGCAATTTTTTCACCTATGGACGGAATGAACATTACCATGGGAGCTTAGAATATGCTGTTGCGCAGATGGATGTTAAAAAAGAGTAAAGAATATAAGATTGTGATTTCCACATTGGGTGGCTGACCAGGCACCCACCTTAGAGAGAACCCTGACTACAAGTGCCATTTTAACAACCAGTTTGCCTAACTCAATAAAAATTAGGTATTGCTTCTGCTGAACAGGTGCGAACTGGCTGAATCCCACCACTGGGGAGGGGAAGTATGCAGTCTATAACTTCTGCTTTCTCCTTAGAGGTGAGAAATTTCTTCTCTTTATCATCTTGAGTTATTTCAAGCACAAGGATCAAAATGTATTTTAAAACTATATGCTTAAACTTGGTTAGAGGTGCCTTGTCCAAACACAAAATGCCCTGTAATCTATGAAGGATGTGGATGTTTTCACCTGCTTGGTGCTTGATCTCTGTTCTTCACAGGGTCTGTACCATTCCCAGCTGCCCTCCTGGAGGGGCAGGGCTCTGAGGCAGGTCTCAACTGCAGGCCCTCATCTGGGCATAAAGATTGAACTTCAGTCCTAGCTTATAGCTGGAATGATTTAACAAGGGATGTTCCACTCTAGAAGGTCAACATTTGGAGGGTGCCTGAATGAGAAAAATTATTTTAAAGATAGACGTGGGAAAGCACAGAAGTAACTTGTAAAGTGATGCATAGGAAGGATTTAAATGGAAGTCTGGGTTAGAAAAAAAAAAAAGATGCCTCCTAGCAGATACCTTTTAAAATTCTATAAGTAAGGCAAATTAAGAGGGACTACTGGTATTTAAACTTGGAATTCGACTTGTGGAAGTACTAACTCTAAAAAGTGTTGTACCACATAGAAACATCATTTCTTATTTTTTCATATAGTTTTTATTCATTTTAATTTATTGTGTTTACATGGATTCAAGTGTCCCACCAACTATAACTCCTTCACTCCTCACCCCCCATGTCCCTTTTATACCCCCTTGTCTGCCTCCCCCCAACGTCCTCCCCCCTTCCCTCTAGGATTTGCTGTCCCGTTATCTATATCTCTGTGTTATGTATATATAGTTTCACTAATCCCTTCACCTTCTCTAATCCCATCCCCTCATCCCCCTTAATCTGACAGCTGTACCTAAACTCCCTGTGACCCCGCTTCTGCTTCTATTCAGTTCCTCAGTTCACTTTGTTCCTTAGATTCCACATAGAAATGAGATCATATGATATTTTTCTTTCTCTACCTGGCTTATTTCACTTAGCATAATAGTCTCCATGTCCATCCATGCTGTCGCAAAAGGTAATATCTCTTTCTTTTTCATGGCTGCGTAGTATTTTATTGAGTATATGTACCACAGATTTTTAATCCCACTCATCCACTGACAGACACTTGGGCTGTTTCCAGATTTTGGCTATTGTAAACAAACAATGCTGCAATAAACATGGGGGTGCATACCTTCTTTTGATTGAGTGATTTGGCGTTCTTAGGACATATTCTTAAAAGTGAGGTACCTAGCGTGCGGAGGACCCGGGTTCAATTCTCAGCCAGGGCACACAGGAGAAGCGCCCATTTGCTTCTCCACCCCTCCGCCGCGCTTTCCTCTCTGTCTCTCTCTTCCCCTCCTGCAGCCAAGGCTCCATTGGAGCAAAGATGGCCCGGGCACTGGGCATGGCTCTGTGGCCTCTGCCTCAGGCGCTAGAGTGGCTCTGGTCGCAACATGGCGACGCCCAGGATGGGCAGAGCATCGCCCCCTGGTGGGCAGAGCGTCGCCCCTGGTGGGCGTGCTGGGTGGATCCCGGTCGGGCGCATGCGGGAGTCTGTCTGACTGTCTCTCCCTGTTTCCAGCTTCAGAAAAATGAAAAAAACAAACAAACAACAAAAAAAAGTGAGGTAGCTGGGACAAAAGGCAGTTCCATTTTTAATGTTTTGAGGAAACCCCATACACTTCTCTGCAGTGGCTGCACAAGTCTGCATTCTCACCAGCTGTGCAGGAGGGTTCTCTTTTCTCCTCACCCTCGCCGGCATTTACTGTGTGTTATTTTGTTAATGATTGCCATTCTGGCAGGTATGAGGTGGTATCTCCCTGTGGTTTTAATTTGCATTTTTTCTAATGATTAATGATGTTGAACATTTTTTCATATGCCTATTGGCCATCTGTATGTCTTCTTTGGAGAAGTGTCTGTTCAGTTCTTTTTCCCATTTTTTAATTGGATTGTTTATCTTCCTGGTGTTCAGTTCAAGAAGTTCTTTATAAATTTTCGTTATTAACCCCTTATCAGACATATTGCGAATATGTTCTCCCATTTTGTGGGCTGTCTTTTTATTTTGTTCGTAGTATCTTTTGCTGTGCAAAAGACTTTTAGTTTTATATAGTCTCATTTGTTCATCCTGTCCTTTATTTCACTTGCCCATGAAGATAAATCAGCAAAGATATTGCTACAAGCAAAGAGTTACTGCTTATGTTTTCTTCCAAGATGTTTATGGTTTCACAACTTAAAAGTCTTTTATCCACTTACAGTTTATTTTTGTGAATGGTGTAAGTTGGTGGTCTAGTTTCATTTTTTTGCATGTACCTGTCCAATTTTCTCAACACCATTTGTTAAAGAGACTGTCTTTACTCCATTGTATGCTCTTACCTCCTTTGTCAAATATCAATTGACTGTAAAGGCGTGGGTTTATTTCTGGGTTCTCTGTTCTATTCCATTGATCTATATGCCTGTTCTAATGCCATTACCAAGCTGTTTTGAGTTTAATGGCCTTGTAGTATAACTTGATATCAAGAAGTGTGATGCCTCCCACTTTATTCTTCATTTTCAAGATTACTGAGGCTATTCATGTTCTTTTTTGGTTCCATATACATTTTTGGAATATTTGTTCTATATCTTAAGTATATCATTGGTATTTTAATAGGAATTGCATTGAATTTATAGATTGCTTTGGGTAATATAGACATTTTAATGATGTTTCTTTCTATCCATGAACATAGTATATGCTTCCACTTGTTTGTATCTTCCTTGATTTCTTTTATCAATTTTTTATAATTTTCTGAGTACAAGTCCTTTACCTCCTTGGTAAAATTTACTCCTAGGTACTTTATTTTTTTGATTGCAATAGTGAAGGGAATTGTTTCCTTAATTTCTCTTTCAGCCAGTTTATTGCTGGTGTATAAAAATGCCACTGATTTCTGGATATTAATTTTATATCTTGCCACCTTACTGAATTCATTTATCAGGTCCAGTAGTTTTTTGACTGAAACTTTAGGGCTTTCTATGTACAGTATCATGTCATCAGCAAATAATGATAGTTTTACTTCTTCTTTTTCAATTTGGGTGCCTTTTATTTCTTCTTGTTGTCTGATTGCTGTGGTTAGGACTTCTGGAACTATGTTGAATAAGAGTAGTGAATGGGGGCATCCCTACATGTTCCTGATCTTAAAAGAATTGGCTTTAATTTTTGCTCATTGAGTATGATGTTGGCCGTAGGTTTGTAATAAAAGGCCTTTATCATCTTGAGGTATGTTCCCTTTATTCCCACTTTGCTGAGAGTTTTGATCATAAATGGGTGCTGAATTTTATCAAATGCTTTTTCTGCCTCTATTAATATTATCATATGATTTTTATCCTTTCTTTTGTTAATGTGATGGATCACATTTATTGATTTGCAAATATTGTACCAGCCTTGCCTCCCCAGAATAAATCCATGGTGTATGATTTTTTTCATGTATTACTGGATTTGGTTTGCTAATATTTTGTTGAAAATTTTAGCATCTACGTTTATCAGAGATATTGGCTTATAGTTTTCTTTCTTTGTAGTGTCTTTATCTGGTTTTGGAATGAGTATTATGCTCGCCTCATAAAAGGAGCTTGGAAGTCTTTCCTCCTCTTGAATTTTTTGAAATAGCTTTAGAAGGATAAGTGTTAATTCTTTTTTGAATATTTGGTAAAATTTGCCTGTGAAGCCATCTGGCCCAGGGATTTTGTTTGTTGGGAGTTTTTGATAACTCTTTCAATTTTATTTGTTGTAATCGGTCTGTTTAGGTTTTCTGATTCTTCCATATTGATTCTTGAAAGATTATATGTTTCTTGGAATTTATCCACTTCACCAAGATTGTCCAATTTTTTGGCATACAGATCTTCATAATATTTTCTTACAATCCTGTGTATGTCTGCAATGTCTGTTGTTACTTTTCCACTTTAATTTTTAACTTTTTTTATTTGAGTCCTCTCTCTCTCTCTCTCTCTCTCTCTCTCTCTCTTGTGAGTCTGGTTAAAGGTTCGTCAATCTTGTTTACCTTTTCAAAGAACCAGTTTTTGGTCTTTTGTATTATTTTTTTAGCCTAGAAACTTCATTTCTTTAATATGTCTTTTCTCCTTTCTTTTGTTTGGATTCTGGCAAGCCTCAATCAGCAGCCTGACTCACCTGCCTTCTTCTCCTTGCAGGACCACTCCCTTACTCATTGAGCTCTCAGGACAATGAGGTTCTGATCAACATCAATAACTAGAGATAACATCTAGGCCTCAATTGTGTTTCAGCTACAGGCCCAGAAAATCAGGGAAACCAGAGAAAGGGACACCATAGCTGACATCAAGACCAGGTACACCAATCAGCCACCCCATCCCCTAGCATCAACCAGCCAGCAGAGACCACGACCCTGACCTTGACCCTAACTCCCTCAGTCACTATGATTAGTGATTTTCCCCCTATATAACCCATCCCCTGAAAGCCATTAGGGAGCCAGATCTTTGAGCATTGGCTTCTCTGTGACTCAGCGTGGGCCTTTTCCTGAAAAAAACCCTTTCTTTGCTACAAACTCCTGTTCATCTCTTACTGGGCTTTGTTGCACACAGGCAAATGTACCCCTTTAGTCCGGTAACACTATTAGCTAAAAGTTTACAGGGAATATTAAGGCTTAGTTCAAATTGTATTTAAGCCATATGCCAAGCAATATAGGATTTCATGAGGGGGAACTTTGTTTTTCAAGAATGTATCTCTTGGGTGCCTGAGTCACAGGCTGAGCACTGTGTTTCCAGAGACAGGGAGTTAGTCTATGATCATTCTTAATTTCAAGAAATGAATGAAAGTGAAGCATGATGTGGGGAAAACTCTGATCATGTGGTACAACTGTGTTGCTTTAGTGGGTATCTCCATCCTTTCTTACCACTTCTCATGGTTCCATGTTCTAGGTCAGCAAGCTGTACAGAGGGAAAAGGACCACACTCCAAAATTCAACACCCTATGGCAGAACTGTTACCAATCCTTAGCTGTCTTTGGGAACATTTCCCATGACAGAAAAGGTAGTCATCCAAAAGTCATTTCATATCAAAGCTCAGAGGTGATTTCTGAGTGTGTGCAAAGGTGATTATGATGTATTAACTAATCTGACAGAATGTGTTTGGATCCCTTCTGTTCCCATATTTTCCCCATGGTAGAGGTGATAGATATTCTCTCTTCTGCCAGTGCTCTGGAGAATGCTGAATTTTCAGTCTGGCTTTATTTGCTGAAACCTCCCAACCTGCCCAAGTATTACAGTAGATTCTGCCCCTGTCTTCTGGTTTGAACAGAAAATTAAAATAGCCTTTTTCCTTCCAAGTATCTTTTGTGGTGCAAGTTGCAAACACTATAACACCATCAAGCTCTCAGCATGAGTTGAAAACCCCAGAACTAATGGCTCCAGCAACTTCCCACTGCCCCAAGAGAGGGTCACTGCATTTTAACTTTTGTGTTGGCCTCCATGGCTGTTTTGGGGTGCGTGATGTGACAGAAGGAGGTGGCTAGCCTTTAAAATCCATCGAAGGTCAATGTATTCCATTATATACACAGTGCTTCAAATTTGGTTTTAACCTTTGATAAAATTTGCAGTGTTGGGATTTTTTATGCTAGAGCAGACGCAGGAAATCGCAGGTGCAACTCATTTTAGTTTTGACTTACAATCACCGTGGGTCCCTTGAATTTTTAAAGGAAATGCTCTCTTTAACTTGAGTGTAAAGTGTCAGAAGTCTATAGCTCGTCTCTGTAATGTGCATTAATAGGTAATATTGATTTGTGGAAATTAATTACTAGAAAAACAGCTCTCAGCATTTACCTAGTGTTTGGAAAGATTTGAGAGCCCCCTTGTGGCTATAATGAATCCCAATTGAGAAGTGTTGAAAAGTTTTTAACTGTTTTCTCTCACTCTCTGGTTCTATTTGTTTGTTAGCTCTGTGATTTTTGAATTGTTTTTCACTTTATATTGGCATCAGCAAATTTCATAAATTTCAATGGAGGACTCAGAGATGGTAGCCAGTGTCAATTTTAAAAGACTACTAGGTATGTTTTCTGATTATTAAACTCAGATTCTTATCATTAAGAGAAATAATAAATGTGGAGGGGCACATTTAGGGATATTCACAAAGCAAGGGAATTACAGTTGTATTATTCTGTTCTTAAGAGGGGTCTCCTCTTGTTTTTAATCTATGTATTGATTGCAAAAAGGAAAAAAACCACCTTTAGCAGCCCAATGTTTATTTTGATTATTTTCTCAGATTTACAAAGAGCAGAGGAAAACTGGGAAACCAAGTGTCCTCATTTGTGTGTTTTTAAAACTCTAAGAAGTGAATGTTGAAAGTTATTGCCTCTGATGCTTCAATCATGCCTGAAGAAAAATATTTGCATCTTAAGGTCACCACGCTACACACTTGAATTGATGAAGAGAGCGCCCAAGACAAAGTTTAGACATAGTAAATTGTTTGTTTTATTTTTTCCAGAGAGATTTAAATTATCATGCACATATTTTTCTACATTTCTGTCATTGCTTTATTAATTAGGCAGAATTACAGCAGGGCTTTGAAGCCCACTGCAGCTGAAAGATTCCATAGAGTGTCCACGTGGTGAGCTGGGCTTCTGGAAGGAACTCAGGCTATTGCCATGAGTAAGTGGATTTTGCAGAGAACCTGAGTAGGCCTCTATTATTCCAGGATAATTTGCATTCTCCTAGAACAGTTTGTGGTATGACATTGGAATCTAGTCCCAATGAATCAGTAGCCCTCCTATCGTTCCTAGCACAAAGGAAAATGGTGTGTATGTGAGCTTAAGAAGAAATAGAAAGGAAAAAATGAAAGAGAAAACCCCTGATGTTGAGGCTTAGATAGAACATATGAAAGGAAAAGATGGCGTCTGGTGTATTTCCCCTTCAGTGCACAGGTGTAATTAGCACAAACAGCAGTTTCAGAGCTTGGGAGGGAGGAAGGGAGGGAGGAGGCGTGGAGCACAGCTAATGCTGGCCAGGATTGCCTGCTGAGCAGCAACCACTTTGTTCTTTAGGGACTGTAGGTGATTTCAAGTTCTAATGCCATCTTTCTTGGTCTTTTTAAATGGGACTTTTGCAACGTGCAAGATCCTTTAAGAATACACATAAACAGCTACAAAGGTTGTATCAAAGGGATTCAGTGTCTACCAGAATAAGCTCCGATTGGTCCCAAATTAGATAATTTGAGCATCAATAAGGGTAATGACTGCAATGAACTAAAACTTGTTAAATATGTTTAGAGTCATGAGCTCATAACGATATACAAATGAACAGCATCAACAAAAAGCCCCTTTGGAGGATTCTAGGAAAGCAACCTATTGTTTTGAAAACTCGGTAAACAGAATGAGTCAAGCATTCATCTAGCTTTCCTATGTGAACTATACCTTGAAGTGTTAAATACATAGTTGATAAGAGGAAGTTTCTTGTGATAGTATCATGGCAGCTAAAATGAAGAAGAAATGACTGAATCATAATATCACCATTTGCAACCCTCTAATGCAGGCGTCCCTAAACTACGGCCCACGGGCCACATGTGGCCCCCTGAGGCCATTTATCCGGCCCCTGCCACACTTCCGGAAGGGGTACCTCTTTCATTGGTGGGCAGTGAGAGGAGCACTGTATGTGGCAGCCCTCCAGTGATCTGAGGGACAGTGGACTGGCCCCCTGTGTAAAAAGTTTGGGGACCCCTGCTCTAATGTATGATTGTCAGTGGCTATGGCATTCACTAAAAGGAGACCACCAGACACTATGTGGCCTCCAGATTAAAGTTTACAACATGGCCTATGAAGAAATGTTTATTATTTTAGAATGATTTCCCCCCAACTTTAAAAGTTACCTGAAGATATCTCCATATCTTGGCATTTCTGGCTAGTTCTTTGGGGTCCCCCTTTACAGCTGGGTTTTAAAGAAAAAATGAACTAATATATAAATCAGTGGCATTTCCAAACTTAGAATAATGTGCTAATAGCATGTTTTCTTTCTAATTCTTAAATGCATTAGACCAAAATAAAATAATGTGAGGTCATCAAAAGATTACTCTATAGTCAACTCCTTGAGATCAGACTGTATCTTGTATATTTTTCTATCCCAAGAATCCACCATAGTGTTTAGCATCAAATACATAATCAGCAAATATTTTTGAATAAATAAACTAGTCTAATAGCTGAGGAAGAAAAACTCCCAGGTCTGCTAGTCGTTAGTTATTTGACCTTAGGAAAATCCTTTTATATCTCTGAGCACCGATTTCCTCATCTGTAAAATCCTACCCCGATACAGTCTTGTACTGAGAATAAAGTGAAATAATGGATGAGAAAAGTGTTTTTAAAACTGTAAGTATGTTATACAGGTAGGAAAGCACTATCATCTCACTTTGTAATTATTAACAAAGCTTCTTTAATATTTGAAATTTCACCGTATCTGGGTAGTTTCTGAGGCTCTGATATTCATGGAGGAAGGAAAGCTGTTGAGGTGGGGGGTGCACACTGATGTTGGGGATCTGCCAGGCACCAGCTACTGCTGAGCCCTTTAGAGTCATTATTTTCTTTACTGATTCCCACAGCCCTGTAAAGTAAGCGTTTATAACCTGTGATTTAGATGAGGAAACTAAGGCTTCCAGAGGTTATATCAGACAACCAGGTCACACCAAACATGCAATGGACCTGAATTTGAATTCCAGATCTTTCAGACTTCAAAACCTATTTTCTTTCCACTGCACCTTAAAGTGAAGTTTCCAACATGTTTGAAACTATGCGCCTATGTCAGTCCAAATGAGTCGAGTTTGACCTATATTTTCCTTGATCTTCTCTTCCTGAATAAAGGCATTAGAACAGCTAACTTCAGGATCCAGCAACCTCCTTTGAATACATTTCTAAGTCTTTGTAGCATTGTATTTTAAAAAAGATCTATTTTAAAGTCAAAAAAAGAGAATTTTGACATTCATGAGCTTTGGCTCTATCTGAATTCTTTTGCATCACTATTTCTAACCATATTTTATTGTCCTGAGATTACTACAGCTTTGGCTTCTGGATTCTTTGGGAGTGTTAAAAAAGAATGGAACTGCAGTAACCCCCCTTGCCCCTAATATCCTTTTCTTAAGTGTCAATTTATTATGTAGTTTTGTGGGTGTGCTGAGCTCAGGAAAAATGTTTCCAGGACTTCTTCCACTCTGTAAATATCTAGTGGACCCTCTACACCCATACACTGCTGAGGTGGAGAAGAGCCAGATGCCCTGTGTCCCCTGACCCTACAAAATGATACCTCACTCTCATCTCCTGCTGTCTACCCACAGGGAAACACATTTTTTTCCCTTAGATGCTAATTTTACTTTTGGATGTTTGAGTCCAAGAAATCCTGGACCACTGCAGCATTAAGTCACAAATTATATCTCTAGAGCCTGACACTTACAAGGTGATGGAAGAGGCTGTCAAAACTGTCATCACTTTGTGAAATTACAGACATCATCTAAAAGCCTACGTAATTCAAAGGCTTTTTTGATGTCTAAACTGGTCAATGCAATACAGCACTTAGAACTGTACTTGAACATAGAATGCAGGCCATAAATATTAGCCATTATTATTATTATTATTGCTATAAATTTTTGCTTCACATAGAACTTTCCATACTTTATGATAGCTTGTTCCTTAATCATTGCAAGGCATGGCCAGTGGGGGGTGCAGCTCCAAAGCACTTCTTTCTTTGAGAACTGACAAGGGGTGGAATCAAGTGGGGATCTCTTAGGTATTTTGTTAAATATGCCATAATGATTGCCCAGTGCTGATAGCAGAATCTCAGGAAAATCCTCACACAGAAGAATCCTGTATGGAAGAAAGTAGAAAAATCTAAACAGATCCCCCCCCCACCAAGTTCTTCTGATGTTTTAGGAAAAACTGTTAGATATAAACCTAATTATGGAAACATTTTAAATATCCTGATTTACTTATTTATTTACTTGTTTATTTATTTGTTTATTTATTTATGTTCTTTCCTAGCTGGCTAGTACAAAACAATTACAATGGAGACTCCTTGCCGCTTCTACCTTGTGTAATTCTTACATTCCCTGAAAGGAGCATCTGAGAAATTAGCTAAAGAGAGAGCACGACTGAACACAAATGGCCTGATAACACAATCGGAGTGTACTATCTGGTGTTCTGCTTTGCCCGGCTGGGATTAGAGCTGCGAGGAGGACTGAATTGGGCCTTATCTCCCTTCTGGGCGGCTTCAGGCTCCAGCTGGATGCCCACATGCATAAAACACAGCTTTGCAGAGCAGAGCGCCTCATACCCCAATCCCAGAGAGGCCACGCAAAGCAGGGGGCCTCTGAACCAAATAATCACAAAAGTCTCTGAATAATGCATGAGAACAGGACCCTCCCTGGCACATTTGAAACTGTTCAGGGAGATACTGTATTCAGCAAGATAGTAGAAACAAGTCCCTGGAACATGCATTCCCTGAAATTTATTCCTGCAACAGCCACTTGGGGGGAAAGTGAAAGCAAATGTGACAACCACCCGAAAATCATGGCATTTTAGTGAGTTTGAGGCTCATGGGTTTCACATCAATATAAAGCCGCAGCATGACAGGATTTAAAATTTCATCTTATTGATAAATACTACCTCTTCCTCTGGGGAATTAGAGGTGAACTGATCATCACTGAGAAATGACCTGGATCGTCCAGAAGCTTCTTATTTCATGCTTTTGTTTATTTGGTTTCACATCATGTGTGGTTTTCCTTAATTAGAGAGAACCAACACTCAGATATTGTAGAAAAGCTGGTGTTCAAGCAGCTCTTTCTTGTAGGACTGGTGCTGAATGTAATCGGGTGAGGGACCTTCGTCTTTCTGATCCAGATGTCGGCTTTAATATAGCTGCAGAGCTGATGAGTGGGACTTGATTCCGCAAATATTTAGTCTCTAATTTGATGTTCCAGCTGATCATTAAATGCAAAATAAACAAAGCTTTTTAGAAGAATATTTCCTCATTACCAGGTCACAACCCCCACTTTGGCTTTCCTGGACCAACCATATAGGCTTATGTTCTGGGCAGGACACCTTCCCGGCCCAGGCAGGAAGGAGCAGAGCCAGGAGCCTGTTTTATAGCCCTCCCTTGGCTCCCAGGTGGCCTTGTCCCCTGGTGCTTGATGACATCAGACTTCATGCAATGGCCCTGTCTTCTCTGGGCAATTATGTGTGAGTATTTTGAAAATGAAATGGGGACAATTCTCTTGACTCAGATATTCTACCCCTAACAATTTGTTCTCTGCACAAATATTTCTGGCTTAGCTTGTTCACCAGATTATTGTTTCTAGTATTCCCTTCCAAACTGAACAACCTCATTGTCCAAATCTGGGAGATTGGTCATATAAGTTACGGTACATCCATAATTGGAATATTATGCTTTTATGGAAGAATATGAAATAAAATGGAAAAAAAAATGTTCACCTGTATTCTTGAGTTTAAAATGAAAATTACAATATCATGCACATTATGGTTTTAAATCTGTAAAGAAAATATATATTATATATATATATAATATATATGTATGTATTTGACTATGGTTATATCTGATTGAAGTGATTATAGGTGATTTTTATTTTCCTCTTTTTCATCTGTCTGCATTGCTCATATTTTCTATAATGACAACATATTGCATCTCTGACTGGGGAAGGGAGGGAAATTGATGATTTAAAAAAATAAAAATGCTAGAACAACTATATCCAAAGTATTCTTCCTTTAAAGTTACCAGGTACACAGGTAAGAAAAAGGACACAAGCCTCTCTCCCGAGGGAATCGCTGTGGGCATTACTCTCTTCTCTTTCCTACAAATTGAAAAGAGACTAGATCTCTGAGCCCTAAGTAAAATAAAAATGCCTTAGCCTAAAGGGTCTGGCTGCTTTGTGAGTCACTGTAAGAAGGAGGTAATGGCAGCTGGAGGGGGGGGATGCATGGCTTCTGTGTGAAGTAAGATAACAACCAGCTCATGTCTCCATTTTCTCATCACAATGCCGGACATCCTTGGAACCGATGGCTCTGACACACACCATTGTCAGCCTCTTAAAAATCTTTATTATGATACTTAACAATCACAGCTCCCAATTTTCCATTTGCTTAGAACATCATTTATAAATTCCTTAATTTGTTTTCAAGGTTTAAATAAAAGGCCTTTTCATCACTGTGTCAAAGGGCAGTCTGATTGCTAAGCTCTAACTGCTGCAATTCTCCCTATCAGATACAGTATAGTGCGGATAATACCCTATTGAGATAATGAAGAATGGGCAGCCTGTAATGAGCATATGGCTCTAAAGGGAGTCAAGAAATTAATTCCGTTCTGAGCCTTTGGAAAATGACTCCAGCACACAGTACAGCAGGTTGAGGAGAAACTAAGATTCACTCTTTAGAAATGCAGATATCAGCTTATGTTGAAGATGTACCAGTTGGCTATGCATATACTAGGGTGAAAACCAAAGATCTCTTTTAGATGCCCCCCAAGTCTCACTGAGGTTTTAGACACTGGGCTTTGGCAAAACTTGATTACGTAAGGAAAATTATTTCAAAGTTTGAAGGACAAGAGGAAGGAGGAGAAATTGATTCTTTCCCACACATTTCACACGATCTAGGCTAAGAGAAACCCTTAGCTTGAGCCACTTCTGTTGGTTAAGTTGAATTTCTTGGGAAAATCATCATCATAATTCCTGAAACAGTGGCTAATAAAATTTATATATTTATTCATTCCACAGTCATTAGCACCTTATCCACCACGGTGTTTAAGGTCACGTTTCATATGGACTGGGGAAGAAAGATTAGTAAGGCATAAAGCTTACAAATGTCATATGATTTAACTTATATGTGGAATCTAAAAACCAAAATAAACAAAGAAGCAAACCAGAAACAACTTATAAATACAGAGAACAAAATGATGGCTCCCAATGGAAAGGGGCTTGGGATGACGAGTGGAAAAGATGAAGGGATTAAAAAGTAAAACTTATCAGTTAAAACTGTCAAGAGGATGTAAAGGACAACTTGGGGAATATAGTCAATAATATTGTAATAACTATATACAGTGACAAATAGTTACTAGACTTACCACAGTGATCACACCATAAAACATAAAATTTCTAGCCACTATGGAAAATAGTATGCAAGTTTCTCAAAAAATTAAAAGAGATGACCCAGCAATTTCACTTCTGGGTATTTACCTACGGAAAATGAAAACACCCATCTGAAAACACCCCACGTTCACTGCAGCATTGTTTACAGTAAACAAGATATGGAAGCAACCTAGGTGTCCATTGATGGATGAATGAAGAAGATAAGATACAAGATGTATAATGGAATATTATTTAACAGTAAAAAGGAAAAGTGAATTTTTAAAAATCATCACAGGTTGAGTTTATTCCAGAAATTTATATTCCTTGTTTCACCATTTTGATGAGCACACTAGCTCCGCCTCTCTTCCACTGTAGAATTGAAAGGGAAGGATTAGATAGAGGGGAAGAAAAAAATACCAAAGACAGAAAGTAGTTTAGAGGAAGTTGACAGTGAGAAAAGGGGAGGGAACAATGACAAATGAGTGTATGGTATTTCTTGAATCTGCCAGGGAGCCTTTCTCACCCACCCCCATGTTTCTGGGTTCTTCCCTTCAGACCTCATCATGTTGCTAAATGATTCTTCCAACACAAACACATTTTCTCTTTTAGCAATTCACAGTTATTTTCAGAACCCATGACAATTTGGCCTCAACATCCTGTTCTAGTTTATGCCCTCTTTCCATTCACTCATTGATTAAACAAACGTTTAATGAAAAATGCACAACCTGAACTTCCTGGTCTAAATAGGCCACTCTGCTCTGTACATTCTTAACTATTTTGTGTCTACTCCTTACCCCCATAACTTGTCAATCAGTGCCTTTCCCTAATCCACCACCCTTGTATCTACAACACTTGAGGGCATTTTATTTTATTTTTCATGTTCTTCACATTTTCTAGAGGGGTTCCTCACACGTAACCAACCTCCAAAAAGCATGTGTTAATTAAATGACTTGATAATTAAAGAGCTGAGCAATTAAACGATAAACTGCTTAGTGAAATACAGGTTTTTGAAGCAGTAAGAAAAAAAAAACAAGAAAGTTTAACATTAAAAAAAAACAACCTCATTGCTACTAATTACATGTTGTATGTAATATTTAACGTTTTACCCAAAGTCTAGATTTACTGTCTCTTTCTGAATATCAACCATCACAATCAAATTATGAATGCAGTAGAAGAATATGTATCTTTTCATTCTTTCCACACAGTTTAAACATTGAAAAATACTATCAAATTAGTTTTTAACAGAGAAAGAAAAAAAAAGTCATATTTATTGAAGGCAATATTAACCTTTGTCATTAAAATACATTTATCACATATGATTATTTCTTTTATATAGCTTCATTTATCAAACAATTCCTGTGAACAGGACTTTGTGTGAGGTGCTGTGGGACACAAGGCCTAAGGTCCAGTTATTAAAAAGGAACTTAAAAGGTAGATGTAACCAAGACTTTCACATGTAAGTGAGACAGTACATCCTAGAGGTGAGTTAAAAGTCAGGAAAGATGGATAAGAGGCTGGAGCTGGGCCAGGAAACATAAATGAGATGCAAATGAACAAAGAAAAAGGCAAAGATTGAGGGAAGGCAATAAAGCTCTTGTGCAGATTTAGAGATTTATTTATTTATTTAAGTTTTAACATGATTACTACCTTCAGCAATGCAAGATGCTAAAGTGATTCTAAAGTAGACACGGAAAAGTGTGTATTTTGTCTCTTAGGACTTTAGTAAGCCATGGTGGTCCTTATGATAATTACCAGTTAAAATGATATTTGAAGTAACCAAGGAACCAGTACCCTAATCTTCCTGTGTACAAGGGTATTTGCCATCATTAGCTGGGGTTCACAAGAATGACAATGCTGAAGAGCTGCAATTGTTTTCCAGACATTCTTCCAAGAATTAACCTAAATTCTCAACCAAATAGGTGGAGAATGAGAAACCTGCTGACAGGATGCTGTCACCGACTCAAAATTAACCTGCTTTAGGGATTATTCTGGTCCAGGGAGATTGGCAAAATATCTCCTTAAATTTGTGGTTAGAATTTCTTTGACTTTACCAAAATCATTGGTTGCCTGAGATCTCTTTGAAGATGGTGTCTTGGTCATCTCTGCATCCCCAATGCCTAACCTCCGTTCTAGGCAAATACAGGGAAAAAATACACAGTTAATGTTTGGAGAGCTGACAAATGAATGGATGGATAGATAAATGGGGGAACATAATAGTTTGCTTATTTATATTTTTAAAACCTGGGAGAGTTTTGGTTAACTGCAAGGAAAAATATTGGAACAGATGATGCTCTCTCTAGGTTTAGGAGATTGAGTTCAAAGGAACAGGAGCCTGTGAAGACCTCTGCATTGTGGCCATAACAGGCTCTTCTTGGGAACTGCTTGTCCTTCCTCCTTTTCCTTTGTTTTGCACGATTGTGCTATTGAACAAGTAAGGACTGAAAAAGAAAGTTGCAGATTTCAGTAATCCTGAACACTTAAGTGTTTTCCTTAGAAACTGAATGAAGTTATGGGAGCAGAAGAAAATGAGTTTTCATTGTTTTGAGGTGCAAAGGAGATTCATAGTACTGGGGCAAAGCTTGTGCACAGTGAAGGCTGGGTGGGTGGCCTGGAGGTAGACATTACTTCATCAATGCATCAGGAAGTAGAGAAACAAATGAAAGTAGAAAAAAATTGAAATGAGAAACCTGATTTAATGAATCAGATTTTGTGGGATGTTTTTCTCCAATAGCTTATTGTTCTTCAACCCTATTGTTTTATTTTTACTATTGTTCTACCTTTCCATTTCGACTGTTCTGCAGAACTGAAACAAACAAAAACACACATGAGAATATGTCTGATAAAACAAAACTCAAATGCTATTATAGCCATTCCATTCCAGATCCATGAGACAGAACAACTTTGAACTTCATCAATATAATGAATGTTTCACTTATACATTTTTATGTCCTGGTGATAGAGTCCATTTTAGTAACAAATGGGTCTCTTACTTATTTGGTTAGTAGAACATGTAGACATTTGGGACTTAATTTTACTCATGTAAATATGGCCCTACCCTCCGGTTAGTCATTGTTCAATACAATGTTAAACTGTATAAAGTTAAATTTGAAACCAAGATGATTTTCCATTTATGTCAGTTTCAGTTAGTTTTGAAGCTATGATTGATTTCCAATGAAATGAAGAATGAGGCATAAGGTACTCTATGGCCAATTTTCCCAAGTGAGATAAAAGCCTCTAAGATTCCAGGATAAGGTTCCAGTTAAACCTTTATGTTTTGTTAAACAAATATATTATCCTTTGTTTTTTTTTAAAAAAAGAAATTTATGTGTCATGAACTATTATAATTCCCAGCCCTAAAATCTTCCTGCTCATATAATTACTTTAAAAATCTGAATTGTTTCCAAATTTGAGATACATATTATAAATGAGGTTGAGATTTATCAATTGATAGCCATCATTTTTTTATTTAAATAATTCTTTGTGTGTTTCCCGTTTTGCCCAGTTAGCAGCATAATAATAAATTTTCTGTGTGTGACCTTATTTTACTCAATGCAAAGGTCTCTCTGATTTAAATTCTTCAGTTTGGCATCCTTAACCTCTGCTTGAGTTACTTTATCATCATTATTATGTTTCTATATTTACTATGAAATTGTTTTACAAATTAAAACAGTCTCTGCTTGTTGAATTAGAAAGTGAACAAGTCCCAACATAGGACCAAAGCAGGATTAATAATGACATGTCATAATATTCAACCATAGTAATATCTCTGAGCAATAACTTTATTGTCAACGTTTTTCTGTGGAGCCTAGAAGCTGTGTCAGTCACTTTCTGCTTCCCTACTGACCTTTTGGGAAATTTTCTTCCACTGATGGAATTGTCATTCTGTCACAGGAAAAGACAACAGAGTAATGTAAAATAGTAACTGGCAAAAACAAGGGCACAGGCTGGCCTATCGGGGGCAACTTCAATAAATTCCTTCTCCTGATCTAAAAGAAAATGTGTGTTACTTAAGATTTTGAAGTTTCTTTAGCACATTTCAAAAGTGTTTGGCTAGACATTCAAAATAAGCAAATACAGTACATGTAGTATAAAATATCTAGTTTTTAAATATTATAATTCATCAATTATTTTTTAAAAAGCATTAAAAACATTGTATTCTAAATTCTTTATTTATGTCATTGTTTTTACTAGGTATGCATTAAAAAAAAAAAAGACAGAATAGGTTAGGTTGGCCAAGGGAAGCCTGGTGTTTTTTTTTTCGGAATGTTTCAGGACATTTTGTCTGCCCAGGAAATAACTCTGAGTGTTACTCCTAGTGACAAAATGGTATGATGGGGAGTCCATTCCATTGGTAGCTGCTCAACTGATGAGAAATATTTTCCTCACTTCAAATGCATGTTTGTTATCCTTTAGTGCCTACTGTTGTGTTTTTCTCTGTTGACTTTTCCAATTCTCTTTTCGCCCTTTGAAGCCAGGGGTATCCTGATCTTTAGCTGATGATCCTGGAGCTAATCATTTATAAAATGAATTTCTTTCCAAAATTCCATTAGATAAGACAAGACCTATAGTTATAGTCACCATAGCACCTGATGATTAATAGCATTTTTGTTTTTAAAGTATCAGTCTGGTGCACAAGAAAGCACAGGGGCTTTGAAATCAAATAGACCTAGATTCTATTGCAGTTCAAGAATTAACTTACTCTAGGATCTTGGGCTTTTCACCTTTTTCAGCCCTGTAGTCTCAGTATTATTTTTAAAAATAAATCTCATTTTTCAAAGCCGTTTTGAGGATTCTCTGTGCCAGCATCCATAAAGTACCTAACACAGTTCTTAACATGTAATAGTTGCTCAGTAATATTAGTCTTCACACACCATCCTTCCCCAACCCCACCTCCCTTGTTATCCAGAATAGCAGCGTAAACAGAGAAAATAGAAGACCTGGCTTCCAGCTTTGCCCTTTCTAGTCCCACGATCTTGGACAAATCACTTTACTTCATACATGTTTCCCTATCAGAAAGTTTCATGTCTATTACAAACATTTGTTATAAGAATCAAAAAAAAAATTGGATTGGTAATAACTTTCAAGTACTGTGATGTGTCCTCTTAACGTAAGGTATTGTAATTACCAGTAATAATTAATCAGTGAATATTGCTGAATGAATGAATGATCTAGCCCCCCACTCATACTTCCCCATACTGGAGCAGGGAGGAAAAGCCCAGCAAACTTAATATTGAAAACTGATTCACACGTGTTTGTAGCAATATGCACATATGGGAACATTTAATTTGACTGATCAGTGCAAATCCAGGCAAACACTCTTACATGAACATTTGGCAGAAGAGCCATTGACTCAGTGCTGAGAAAAGCACTACAAAGGTTCAAGATCCCAGAGTTATAACTGTCAATGACTGACACTCTTCCTTTAATTTCTTCCAGGAATTTCTATTACATCACAATGTTGCGTGATCCAGTGTCCCGTTACCTCAGCGAGTGGAAACATGTCCAGAGAGGGGCCACATGGAAAACCTCCCTCCACATGTGTGATGGGAGAAGCCCCACCCCTGATGAGCTGCCTACCTGCTACCCTGGGGATGACTGGTCTGGGGTTAGCTTGCAGGAGTTCATGGACTGCACCTACAACCTGGCTAACAACCGCCAGGTGCGCATGCTGGCTGACCTCAGCCTGGTAGGCTGCTACAACTTGACTTTCATGAATGAGAGTGAAAGAAACACCATCCTATTGCAGAGTGCAAAAAACAACTTGAAGAACATGGCCTTCTTTGGGCTCACAGAGTTCCAAAGGAAGACACAGTTTCTCTTTGAGAGGACATTCAACCTCAAGTTCATCTCTCCCTTCACACAGTTCAACATCACGCGGGCTTCCAATGTGGAGATCAATGAGGATTCTCGCCAACGCATTGAGGAGCTCAACTTCCTGGACATGCAGCTTTATGAGTATGCAAAAGATCTCTTCCAACAGCGCTACCACCGCACCAAGCAGCTGGAGCACCAGAGGGACCGGCAAAAAAGGAGGGAGGAACGGAGGCAGCAGCGGGGGTACAGGGGCCACCGGTGGCCCAAAGAGGATGGGATCACAGAGGGGGCAGTCACTGAGGACTACAACAGCCAGGTGGTGAGGTGGTGACCCCATGCTCTCTTTTCCCTCAAGAACGGGAGAATGAGAAGGCACACAGACCTTGTGGCATTATCTTGGAAACTGGTGGGCCATTCTGAGGACATATGGCAGTATGTGGCTTGGACACCAGCTTCCTTTTTGTCTTCATCTTTATCCAGCTGGAAATGATCGGTCTTGTTCTTTTCTTCCAGACATTTTCCAATCTGTGACATTAATTAGGGTAGGAATGCATCCAGTATATACCACTTTAGAAAGTCAAGGACAGAAGCATCAAAAAGGAAACAGTCCTTGCGATCTCCTTCACCGCAGCATAGCTTATAGATTGGGCGACTGGAACCCACAGAGGCAGACATGAAAAGCCAACCTATGGCTTGGATGTTCTGCTGAAACTGGTCTGTTTCATTCTCTCTCTGTAATGGAAATATTGGTCTGATGAAAGACAGAGAAAAAGAAGTCCCTTTCTGTCCTTTGATGAGGTTTTAGGCCAACCTTCACTTTGCTGTTGGCTGTCATCTTTGAACTCTATTTGAATATGGTTTAAATTAGAAGAAGACTAGTGTGTTCTGTTGCAGTCTTTTTAACACAAGATTATCCTACTTGTGACCATCACTAGGCATTCACATCCTACAAAGCGCTACATTCTAGACCTGAGCCACGTTTCTTTCCCCACTTTTAGGGAACTGCAGTTGGATTCAGGACGGGGTGCCTGTAGCACCTGAGAAGTGAATGTTGGTAGGGGCATTAAGAGAAAATGAGCTTATTAACTAATGCCCAAGGAGATCACATTTTACCAAGTTTTATTTTCGATGTAAGGAATGAAGAATAAGGGGGGGAAAACAGGAGGATAAATATATGTCTACCATTTCTAAACTGGCTACAGAACTTAATTTTTTTAAAGAATATCTCAGAGGTTTACCTATTCAGGACAGTCATCTTCTTTGATATGGGATAGCCAGGTTTGAAATTCCGCTATCACACAGGGAAAGACATTTAAAAAGAATCTGGCCTGAAGAACGGGAGCTTAGCTGGCAGGTATATAAAATATATAGGTCCCTAAATAAATAATAATTCTGATTTAGGCCAGCAGACATGGAACACAATGGGACAGTTATCCCAGGAGTTTAAAAAGACTCTACCTCCCAAAACCTTAGCTATGTCCAGCCTGATGACCTTCTCCTCTCCACTTGGTCTTTACCTGCTGTTAGGCAGTGGCTACAGCTGGTGCATCCGGCTAAAGTATGTATATAAAACTGAACTAAAAAAATGCACTGCATTGCCAAGTGTTTCTTATTTTCACCTTTTCTTAGTCACAACTATGGTAGCACAATGTTTTTTAATAATAAGGGGAGATGTGTGGGAGAGGAAATAGCGCTTGCCTAGCATTCAGTAAGAGGATCACAGTGAGTAAAAAGTTTCACAACAGATTGATCTGATCAATTCCCTTAAGGAGCTAAAGGCAAAATGAAGTGAAACTCCTAAATCAGAATGAAAAGCCTATTTCATTGATATCCAACATGTTTGATGTTTAAGCCAGCTTTGTATAAGCCACATCTAGGCCTCCAGAATACTCTCTCTGGGGTTGAGAGTCAATCAACCCACAGGCATTCATGGAGCGCTCGCCTGCACAGAGGGGAGCCTGGAGCCTCCATCAAAGAGAGATCTAGAGAAATTGCTTAGATAATTCAGTCACTACCCTTGGCTTCATCTATCATGTGAGGGAAGGCATTATTGGGCACATCCTTTTTGCCAGGAACTGTAGGAGGCCCTTTTTATACTTTAAATCTATTCACAACCAGGTATATATTGTTAGTCCCAACTTCATAGATGAGTGAAGTGAAACCCATTGACAATAAGTAGCTTTCTCATGAACTGTCTGCTAGGTCTGGCTGACTGCAAAGTGTAAGCTCTTTTTACTCCACCATGTTTTCCATATGGGATAAAAGCTTCCTGCCAATCATGCAAGAATCCAGCTGTTATTGCCTAGAAGCGTATGTCTCTATCCCATATGAGCGGTACTGTGACAACACCAAGTTGGCAGTGACCCAGAGCCATTCAGCCTTGGATGAGTCCAGCCTCTCCACATCACCGACCCATCAATGAGCTGAGAGATTAGTGACTTTTCAAACAGTTATACTTTTTGAGTCACACGTGAGGGTGAGTTAAAGGAGCCAAGTAAATATTGCTTGTTATTTGGTGGAGATAAGGCTCAAAGAATATTAATGTTTTTCTTCTCCAATGATTTGTTCTTATGGTAGGGAGGGAGGGAAGGAAGGATTGCAGCTGGGATTAATGAGAAGTTCTCTATGTCTGTCTTCGCTGTTCGATATTAGTATCTAATGCAGTGGTGGGATTCAGTCGGTTTGCACTAGTTTGGCAGAACCGGTACCTATTTTTTTGTTGAGTTTGGCAAACCAGTTCTTAAAATGGCACTTGTAATCAGGATTCTCTCTAAGGTGGGTGCCTGGGCAGCCTACTAATGTGGAAATCACAAATTTACATTCTTTACTCTTTTTTAACATTCATCTGTGCAACAGCGTATTCTAAGTGCCCATAGTGATGGTCATTCCATCCACAGGTGAAAAAACATGCAAGGGAGGATGCCAATCACGAAGCTATATGGAAATATCTTAAATAACTGTTTTATTGTTTTATGTCAGTCATTATTTAATATTTTTTCATTAATATTTTAAAACTCTTTCTTATAATCTAGTTTTGTATGCCTCTTTTGTTGTTCTTATTTAAGTATTAAATGCATGAAAAATAAACTACCTTTTGGTATTTCAATATTTAAAATGGTCATTAGGACAGAGAACTGATTATTAAATTATTTGAATCCCACCACTGATCTAACATTCTGCCTAGGATGGCAGGGCTGCAAATGACCCTTCTGCCTGCCATTGTGACACACACACATGCACCACAATAATAATCCAGTATTTTGTCATTTGGAAAATCCAAACAAGTTAGAAAACATTCAGATTGTTTCTTTTAAACTCACTTTAAATTTTTGGTAGGGAATTTGTTCATAACTGAGAGTTGGAGGCAGCCTCTGCTAGCTCCACAGTATTCCTGAAACACCCGGGATTTCTATCAAAAGACTTTTTTGGCCTCACTGCTGAAGGCATGATATATGGTGCTCAACTGGAGACCAGAGATCAGAATGTTCAGAGGAGAACCCATCTCTTTGTGTTGGCCCGAGGCCAGTGCTGAGCAAATTAAAAAGACTGACAAGGGCTTTCTCTCTCATATCATTTCATTCTAAAGCAGCACACTTGTTACATCCCTGGGGTCCTGTATTGATAGAAACGAAGAGGGAAGAATGCAGTCTGTTTGCTGAAAATTGACTGCACACCTACATGTTGAGTGAAGCTCAGGGAAGTGATGCCAACAGAAGGCATCTGGGCCTGAGGGTCCATGGGAAGTCATCAGACTTAAGATCCCAAACAAATTTCAGATACATTTGTGTTAAAAGCTCAAAGAGAGAGAGAGAGAGAGAGAGAGGGAGAGAGAGAGGGAGAGAGAGAGGGAGAGGGAAGGAGAGTGAGAGTTCTCCAGGGAGTTCCACATCTGATTCACTTTTACGGCTCCCAGGAAGACATTCCTCTCCTTCTTTTGGCAATGGCAGCCACAGGAATCACATTAGGATGAGGTGTCTGTGTGTGTATGTTTAAATTATTATTATTATTATTATTATTATTATTATTGACTAAGATTCATACTATCTATTCTGCCTCCTCATTTATTGGCAACCTCCTTGGTAACTGGAGAAACCTGCCATAAGAATTATTTGGATTCCCTTTTAAATAATTAATAACACTAGCAGTTAGTTTTAGGAAACAGTTAACGGTATCGTTGTGCTACTAAAAATTACAAAAATACGTTTTTTTATCATCTGAAAGAGGTAACTATCATACGTAGTTCAATCAAAGTTTGAAATATGATGATTTGTGCAAAAGTCTGTTAAGAGATAGTATGAATATGGTAAAGAAGGTCTACCAGACAGACCTTGTAAAGAGGGGAGCATAGATCATAAAAAAATAAATGAAAGTCTATTGGATAGAATTCCCATTTGGCTGATTTAACAAAGAAACTCAAAATGACAGTGACTTCAATAAGATGGAAGAGTTGCTCTTTCACTTAAAAGACAAGCCAGTTGGACAACTCCGGTGGGTGACGTTGCCAGAAGCCCAGCCCCTCTCTTGCTGCTCTTTCCTCCTGTCAGCTTTCCTCTCATGTCCCAAGATGACTGACGCAGCTCCTGCCATCTCGTTTACATCTAAGACAGCAGAGAGAAAATGGAGGGAAGTTGCACATACCACTTTTAGTCCCATCTTATGGGCTAGCACTCAGCCATTAGTGACACTTAGCAGCAAAGAAAGTCAGGGAACGTCTTCATTATTGGTTGCCATGTGCCTTGATAATATGAAGGTCCCTTTATTAAAGAAACAATGTAAATATTAATACTGATGAAAACTATTACTCTCTGACACAAAAGGGAATTAAAAAATATTTCAAGTGCTTTTCAATGTCATCTCCGTTGTCCTGTGTTTTACAATGGGTAAAATTAAAATTCATAACTTAGTATAGTATTTAATGCTTTCAAGAACATTTTTACATTTAGTATGTCATTGGTCTTCACTACATCTTTATATGTCAAATAGGGCCTCTATTCATTATTCATTGGATACTTTGGCATGAAAATTTAGAGATGTTGAAAAATTTCCCAAAGATTCTAGTTCACTAATAAGGTTGCTTACAACCTGTTTTTTTACTTCATAGCCTTTCCTATTTCTTTATGCTGCTTAGCATCAGTATTGAGGATTAGAATTGAAAAATATGAGTCTAAATCTTTATTAATTTATATCTTTCCTTATCTTTTCACGGAACTGCAGTGACTTGGGAAATGCCACAAGGAGACCGGTAGAATTGACCCTGCTTTCAGTGAGGTAGCCTGTTATTAGGAGTGAAATGGCCAAAAGATCGGCAGTGTTGCAGAGGTGATCCAGAAGCACAGCACTCAAGCACTTCCTACTGGATACTGACTCCATCCAATCCAAGAATAGTCAGTGGTAGCCTGAATAGTGAAGCTTAAGGGATGATCAATGGAAACCCTGCTCTAAAATTTTCCTTCCTCTCCACTACTTCCCCAGGTTCCTAAAATTTCATCAGCAACTTAGTTCTTTGGTTTTTAAAGGGTTTGGGGAGGGGGGATTTTTTTTGTTTGTTTTATTTTGGTGTTAAACCATTTCTTTTGCACATTTACTAGAGAGAGGAAATGCTTAACGCTGTCATAAGGTAACGCCTTCACACCTCTGTTTCTCTGATTTCTTTCTAACCTCTAGCTGAGAAGATCCTACAAAATAGGATCATATAGAGGTGAGGGTTAGAGAGAGTGGGGATAATTATAGAAAATGAAAAAAAAAAAGTAGAAGTCCTAAAAAGAAGCAGATCTTGCAAAAGTGGAAAGATGAAGAATTAAATATGTGCCAGAAAATAGAAAATGACTAATAATATACAGCTCTCCTCAAGAACAAGGGCAGGCTGGAGAGTGTAATTCTTTTGGTCACTTAAAAGAGTAGAAAAAGGCATGAGACTCATGAGACAGGGTAAGAGCATGAAGATAGTTTTAGGACTGAAATAACGGCTGAATGAGTAGGGAAGTTGGCTCAAAAGAAAGCTGGGTTAAACTTAAGCAAAAATACCCTGACTGGCTAACAGCTATGTCTCCAAGGTTTTTCCTTTCCTTTAATTATTGTACCTTTATCCGAAAGTCTCCAGGCTGGATGAGTCTGATGACTACTCAGTGATGTTATTCCTGGGCAGTATGCAAAGTTCTTTCTCCGAGGCACTTTTAGCTTTTCTTCTTACTCCCTCTCTTCACCTCTACTGGATATAAGCCTGCTCTTCTCTCACTGCATCCACCTGGACACATATGAACTGATTCCCAGAAACTTTAAATCAGCCCTTTTAGGCAAGTGATGGTTCTGAAACCTGTATGTTTTGTAGGCTAGTGGGTGAAATGCACATGGACCCATCTTCATGACACATTGATAGAGCCAATGGACCTTGCAGGGGTGCTGAGATTTCCAGAAGACTGGCCTTGCTATGAATACCAGCAACATCTGCAAAAACAAACACCCCTGGATTTCCGGGCAAGGACTTGAGGCAACCTAACTGAACTCCAGATCTGAGGACACAAATAAATGCACAGATGTTTCTTGAGCTTGTGTTCTAAGTTGTCTATGGAAAAGATGACAGCTGTCATCCTTTGACACTTTAGTGGAATCTCTGTGAGTTCCATGTTCTGCTGCACTGTGGTAACTCATCAAAGGGCCAGATGTCACTGCTGAAAAAATCTCAGTTCTCACCAGGGAAAAACTATGTTCTGAAAAAGCAGTTTGTGTGATTTATTCATTGTCACATTTGTCTCCCACCAACTTGTCGTTATTTTTCTAAATCATGTGATCAACTTTTCTTTCCTTCCAGTGTTTGTTATTTCCCCCGGAAGTACTTTCTGGATTTTGCCTGCATTATTTTTCATTTAATGTGTCAAAGATGAAAAATGTTGGAAAGAAAAATCTGGACTTTTATCTGGTGCCCCATTTTAGATGAAAGATAGTTATACAGTAGATAGTAAATTATTTCTCCTAAGAAATATTTCCTTTTGTTTCTGTGCAACAATATGTATGAACTCGGGTACTAGGAGATTGTGTTGTGGCATTATCAATCTTTATTGCTATTTAAAAATGATAGTTTATAGAACTGAGGATTTCCATTGATGTGAAGCACAATTTACTGAATAAGTTAACATATTAAACTGTTGTGATGTTGAAGAACAATTGTTTTTCCCCTCTGATTTTGTTAGACACTTTTGCAAAATGAGAAAAGTTGGTTAAACACTTTAAGGGATTTATAGAAACTGAATCCACAGGATCAGCTTTGTAAAACTCAAAAAATCCATGCTTTGGATACTAATGTGGTTATTGGATATGAAGCTTTAAAATCATAAAAGACAAAGCAAATATAGATTGAAATTACTTAAAATCTTTGAGGCCAGGGAGGATTTCACAGGCTCTCATGCACATAAACTTCTAAAGCCATGGTTCTCGGGAACCCTCCCCACTCACTGCACACGCTAGCACATTGAAGTTTACAGTGCAATGTGGGAAAGCAACCTGAAGATCGGGGAGGGAGGAAAAGATGTGAGAAAGAATGAGGGGAAAGGAAAACATGAATTAGAGCAAAAGAATTTGGAACTCAGCCTAAAAGGAAGGAAAAGGAGGAGGGAAGAAAGGAGAGAAAAAGAGAGAAAAGGCAAGAAGAAAAACACAACAATAATGAAAACTAATATGGGCCTGTTCGCAAATTCAAAGTGTATGGTTTGTCAGAGTTTAAAAATATGTGATTTGTTCTCATAACACAAGTAAAGAAAGCAAAAATAAATATAGCCTGACCTGTGGTGGCGCAGTGAATAAAGCATCGACATGGAATGATGAGGTCGCCCGTTTGAAACCCTGGGCTTGCTTGGTCAAGGCACATATGGGAGTCGACGCTTCCTGCTCCTTCTCCTCTTTCTCTCTCTCTCTCTCTCTCTCTCTCTCTCTCTCTCTCTCCCTCTCTCTCTCTCTTTCCCCTCACTGAAAAAAAATGTTAACATATTAAACTGTTGTGATGTCAAGAATAATTGTTTCCCCCCATGATTTTGTTAAACATTTGCAAAATGAGACAAGTTGGTTAATAACACTTAAGGGATTTATGGAAATTGAATCCACAGGATCAGCTTTGTCAAACTAAAATGCCTAGTTCAGAAAAGTTCCTTCAGTTAAAAATTCATTGAATGATGCAATTTATTGTTTTCCTTTTATTCTGTAAAAGTAGAATTTGTAGACTCCTCTCTTGCTTTTGGGTTAGTGAGATTTTGGAGCATTAGAAAAATGTCATTTGACTATGTCTCTGTAACTAGTGGAAATCATATGCATGGGAACTTGACGTTAGAACAACTGAAGTAAGCATAGGAAAGGTTCCAGAAAACAATAGAAGTTAAATACAAACACAGGTAAATATGTGCATGCATCCCCACACACATACATACAATTTTGGGAGCTTTTATCCTTCAAGAAAAAACTTAGATAAGTTAGGCAAAGGACTAAGAAATACTCATATTTACTTTTTCACTCCATTCACCTTGAAAGTAGTGTTGGAAATAATTTTGAAAAAAAAGGTCAAAATCTGCTTTCAATAAAGCGATGTTTCACTATCACTATCTCTTTTTCTATCAAATATAAATTTAAAAATTAAATCTAATTCAGCATAATTATTTTTGTATTTTACAAAGAATTTCAATTGTTTTTAATAATCTCAGAGTAGTACATGATCTTAGATAATTTAGAATATACAAGATACTAAAAAATCTGTACATTTTAGGATCAAATCCTGACATTATTTTGATCTATTTTCTTTTATATTTTTATGCATTAGCAATTAAAAGAAAATTTTAAATGACAAATGTTTTAGTAAATTAGAATAATAAATCTAAGCAATGTAAGTACATATATAAACATCTTCATGCCCATTCTTTAAAAACATATAATTTTTATTATTTTTATATTTTGGGTCATTCTGGTCATTGTCAATTTTTCCAATAATATAAATGTCACTGAAATGAATGTATTTGTACCTAAGTAGCATCTATGTAAATGTCTTTGTACACCTGTGAGAAAGAGGGCAGTGAACCCCTTGATTGTATCTTCCTAGCAACTCCAAAAGAAAAAGTATTCCAGAGTGTCAGAATTGCATAGATGCAGCTAAATGCAATGTAAAAATGAGTTAAAATGACAGTTATCCATATAATCAAAGAAAATTGTATGTAACTCTCCAGAGAATCATCTTTTTTTTTTTGCCTTGGACTGAACATCTCATTCCCGCAAGGTGCTGGGAGGATTTGCTGCTCGCTAGCTGCTCTCAGCTGTCTCTCTCAGGGACGTGGCCTCCCCTCAAGATCACACCGCATTTTGGGGCCAGACCAATATGGATGACTGCTGTGGAGGTAAAAGTGAAGTCTTTTGACTAGTGATACCACAGCTCCCAAGTGCCCTTCAGGACAGCTGAGGACTACATTGCAAAGTATCGCAGTTTAGTTTCCATCTCTGCTCCCTCCGTGGCCCTCACTCCCCAGCAGGTTGTTCCCAGTCAAACTTCCTCACACATCTCCCCACCACAGATTCTGCCCACTAGGGAAGGGGCCCAGACCAGATTTGCCCAAGCTCTAGCCTCCACAGAACTTCTCTTGAGTTTCTGCTTTGTTGTAGCACCAGCAGATTTCCTTTCCTGTTTTTTTAAATCAGCTATAAATAGTTATTTTGGTGTATTTTGTCCAAGATTTCTACTTGTGTATGGCTGAAAGAGGAATCTGTGTTAGCTCAGTCTGTCAAGTTCCTAGAACAAGTCTGCTCTCAGCTTTTCAAATCTCCTTTGAATCTGTGTTTTGGTTGCTTTTTCATTATTCCTCACTTCATCACATTCTATTTTGAGATTCCAAACTTCACAATTAACTTTCACTCCTTTTCTACTTTGGGGGACTGTTCTCTCTGTTTGCTTATCTCTGTCATAAACTCTCTTTGTATATTTATGATAATATTATAAGTATTTTGCTTTACCTTTTCACTTCTTAACTTTTATTTCCAAGTTTTAATCTTAGCTCTATGCTTGGAATTTTCCTCTTAATTTTCTTTTTTTACCTTATTGTTTTCAAACTTTTATTTCATTGGTCTTTCTTTTTTTCCTTTTATTTTAAAACTCACCAAGTTAATCTCTTTCAATGCTTTCTGTTTATATTTAATTTTCTATTGAAGTTTGGTTTAGTTTCTCACTGTCCCTTTTGTTTCTTTTGAAGCACATATATTTTATTCCTGATATTTTTAATCAACATATTGCATTCAGGTATATTTGATTGCACAATTTCTACTTTTAAACTATAGTTGGGGTTTTTGGAGGCTTTGTATGTGGGCATTTCTGTAAAAATGTCATAGATACCTAAAAATAATAAATGTGTTTTATTATTAAATTATATACTGTGCTTGGCAAAAGTAACTTTATAGTTGTGACTATGGAAAGTTTATTTATTAATTATTGTATTACAAGTACTTGTATTATAACTGTAAAACTACTTTTGCCTATGTATATGAGATATCTCTCTAATATAAATACATAAAGTAAATATATAACTATATATTATACATATCTTTTATATAATCTTTTAAATTATAATATATATAAGAATGTATATGCATTTATATAAAATATTTATTTAGCAAAGACAGTGCATGCTAAAAATCTTCCACTATAACTATTCTTGTATCATTTCATACCATTTTTTAGTTTATATATTTTGGTGATTTGTTCTTTAGAGTTTATGACTTCCATATTTATTATTGATAAAGCTACTACCATTTTCAATATGATGACTCTTTTTGAATCACTCAGTACTTTTTGCTTTAAGTTTATCTTTCATTTTGATATTACCAACTTTGTAATTTGCAGTTAACATGTAGTTTAATTTTTCTTCACATTGTCTGTTTTTGTCTTCTAGTTTGAGAATTGTGATGACTTACAGATTACTATCTTTTGTTGTTTTCTTGTTTCATGATTTGCATTACTTAATGCTTCTTCTCTGTTGTATTTTCTGTTTTGATAGGCTACAATTTCCATGGAACCAATGTTAATAATGCAGTTCCATGTGTCTGACTTTCCTTTGTGTGATTGGGAGATATTTACATTTACATGCTTTCCTCATCCTACTTCCCATTGCTTGCTTCAATTACCTGAAATAAGAACCCAGGATTAGAAAGAAACTGGGACTTTAGATTCCTATTGTTACTGCTGTTGTTATACTATGATTATAGTCAGCATTATAACTATCTCAAAAGAAGACAGGAGAATAAAAATTTTAAAAAACTATTATTATTCTAATCTGGAAGTACTGACTTTTAAAGTCTAAGTCCTCATATGTCTGAGTGCCATTTGCATATCTGATCATTTAAATTATTCAAAGAGTTGTTGCATGTGAAATAAGAAGACCTGAAGATAAAAAGATAATTAAGACCTCTCAAATTGGCATTTGAAAACCATGAGAACACCTAGCTTTCAGGGAGTCATTAGTTCCTATATAATATGTTTGTTTAGTGAGAAAAAATAATTAAAGAAGTGAAAATTGTATCAGAACTTTAGAAATTCAATTGTTTTCAAGTTCATTTATGACTAACTAAACCCATCATAGGCGCAACAGAAAGGATGGGTATTGAATTGGTCTCTTGTACAGCTAGCAGGAGTGTTTTAAAATTTAAGAATATAATTTTAAAATATTTCTAAATTAGAACACTAATCTTAATATCAAGGTAACAGTTTTGTTTTGTTTAAATAAATATAAAGAATTCTTTTCTGAAGAGGTAAGATAGAGCCTTCATAAATTCATTGTGCTCACTTTATCTGGGGCACAGCCAGGTGCTAATCCTCTTCTATCTTGTCTCTATGCCTACAGGTGTTAGACAACAAGTCATTAAGTTCTTGCAAATTGGGGCACTCATCAAAGCTCCTCCCATCACTCCCAGGAGCTTTGCCAGAAAGCCTGCCAGAAAGTTTTAAGCAGAAACATACATATTACTCTTCTGAGGAGCCAATGCTGATGGCTGGTACTCACATGTGCAGCTGCAAGTCTCAGCCAATAATCCCCGCCATCCCCACCATTCCTCATGTGGAGGTAGAAGCAGAGTACCATGTATTAACTCAGTCATCTCTGAAGAGCCACGATCCTCTGCTAATGTTGTTATTTTCTTTGCTCTCTAGGAGAAAAAAAAGCCAATTTTAGGTGAGATTATGCAAGTTACAAAAGGTACATAATGCATTTAGCATCATACTATAATGTTGGACATGCTGGTGTTATTAATACCCAATTTTACTCAAAATCATTCGAGCATACTTTCATTAATTTTCAACATTCTCAAAACTCAGATTACCAAGCTTTTTGTCCCCCATAATAATTTCTGCGACTCAGTAGAGGGTCAAGAGAGATTCTACAAAATCTTTACCACCTTCCAAATTTATAACCTAAAATGGTGATAATTTAACTCTTTTTAGTGTCTCCTTTTCTTTCTTTTTATTATTCCTTTAAGAAACATTCACGAAGCATTTTTTTATGAACTAGTCACAATGCAAGATGCTGAAGTTAGAATAGAGTCTACCTAATATTTTTTTTTTGTATTTTTCTGAAGCTGGAAACGGGGAGGCAGTCAGACAGACTCCCACATGCGCCCGACTGGGATCCACCCGGCACGCCCACCAGGGGGCAACGCTCTGCCCATCCAGGGCGTTGCTCTGTCGCGACCAGAGCCACTCTAGCGCCTGGGGCAGAGGCCAAGGAGCCATCCTCAGCACCCGGGCCAACTTTGCTCCAATGGAGCCTTGGCAGAAGGGGAAGAGAGAGACAGAGAGGAAGGAGAGGGGAAGGGGTAGAGAAGCAGATGGGCACTTCCCTGTGTGCCCTGGCTGGGAATTGAACCTGGGACTTCTGCATGCCAGGCCGACGCTCTACCACTGAGCCAATCAGCCAGGGCCGAGTCTACCTAATCTTAAACACTGTAATGTTTTCAGCAATCTTTTTAGCACCCATAGGCCAAATGCAGCTATCCTAGAAAAGGCACCAGTCTTGCCCCAGCTATACCTAAGGGAATTTCTCCACACTCAATCATCTAAACCTGCACACTCTACCTTTCTCGTCCTGTATTGTACACCACTTATATCAGATCAGCATTTTGCTCTGTTCTCAGACACTCTCAGCCTGGACAGTCATCCTCCTTCCTCTTTGTGCCATGACCTGCAACCATAGATCAGCTCTACCCAACTCCATGCCCAGCTCAGCATCCTATCATGGAGCCCTCACACAAGCCTGGGCTGTTGGCTGTGTAAGATTGAAGGACTGGGGGTTCTATGGCCTTCTTTGACCCTATACCTTAGATATAAGATCCTGAAGGTCAGGGACAACTTCTGCCTGTTTACCATTGTTTAACAGCACTCAGTCTACCACATATTAGATAGTATATATTGAAGGAATAAAATCAATGAGGGAATGATTCCAGCTTGTCCTCTTGGGCAAGTTTGCAAATCCCAGTGTCTACAATGACCTATATTCTGATGAATCCCCAACGGACAGGGCTCTATAGATACCTCTATTTTTAGTAAACTAATGAGCATCTACATGTCTTTCACTCACTCCTTCAATTTAAGTTATCCAAAGTGAAACTCATTATCTGAACCTTTTCATCTGAAAAAAAAATCTGTGCTTTCCTTTGTGCTGCTTTAACCTCCATTCAGTCATGAGCAGTATAATTTACTGAGCCACCGAGGGTAGAATACTTGATCACCCTCAATTCCTCTTATTCATCCTGCTGATGCTGTCACCAAGTTTCATCCTTTACTCTCCATTTCCACAATTACCACCCTAGTTTACACCTTCTTCCTGTTACATCCTGTTTGCCAACAGGAGCTTTTATGCATATTTTAATCTTCAAAGCAACACCATGAGCCATTTTAATGTTTTTCTAATTAGAAAGTTGAGTACCAGAGAAAGCAATGGATACATAATTGATAAATGTTGGAACTAGGATGTGAAGTCAGTTTGTTCTATTATGAAATAACTGTTCTCCCAGCTTCTAAAACTTTTCCTTTTGGCCTGACTCTGTATTTTTAAAGATGTGGTCATATCACATCTCTGCTTAACCATTTTAATGGTGAGTCATGGACTTTAGGATTGAGTAAACATGCTGTAGAATGGGCACTCAGAGCTTATCAAGACCTCTCTCTCTCTCTCTCTCTCTCTCTCTCTCTCTCTTGATCTCTCCCTTTCTTACACACACACACACACACACACACACACACACACACACACACGCTCAGTTTTCATCTTGCTTTTTAGTAATCTGTCCTCTATTCTAGTCACACTAAATTCCTGCAAAATTCTCCCAAATAGTTTTGGTGGAAATGCTTAAGTGGATCATCAGGTGGGTCAGGATAGAGTTGATTAAAAAGATAAGAGAAGTTAAAGGATAGCAGGGACCTGGATATTCTTTAGGTGCAGTGCTATGAACAGAAACAATCATTTTGCTGAGTCGGCAACTGTTGTTCTCCCCAGCCTTACCCCAAACAGAAAAGAGAGCAGAGAAGACTGAAATTCTCTGTTGAAGGAGATTCTTTGGTGAGCTCCACACTCTAGATGACAATAGTTAAGAAGAGTCCAATCTGCTATTGAGGTACTTTCACAACAATGAACCCATGAGTTATGTGCAAAAGGCCATAACTAGAGAGTTATTTCTGACTTTCCCTAACATAAGTTTTTCTGTGCCTGTTTTTGTTAAAACAAGGGGGAGGACATCTAGTCCTACTTTTACATATAACCTAAGTATGTATTGTCAATTTAAAAAACTCATAAAGGCAATCTGCCAAAATCACTGAGGTCAGTGACAAAGAAAAACAATATAATTACATTTAGTATAATTTTAATATTTTTCTATTTAATTCTGCAAGTACAAATAATCCTAACATTCAGTTAACTAGAATGTGTATATTTCCCATGATACTGCTATCCTTGGATCCTTTTGCCTGAGTAAGTGGGAGTTTATCATGAAGCAATAGCTTTTAGTTTGAATTTGGCTTTATAGTTTGTTTTTCTACTTTAGGGTTCACTATCTTGTAAACATTTGGTTCCTGGACTGTCTACAAATTTCTTTGATGAAAGCCTCAAGGTAAATTGGTTTGCTTTTCCTCCTGAGATGGTAATTTAGATAGACGAGAAAAATCAGACCCTTGAACACTTTCATTGGCCTTTCATGATCAAGCCTCGTAAACAATCAGAAGTACAGTGGTGGATTAACCCCTTGCTGGCAAAAAGAAACCTGTTTTATAGTTGGGATTTAGCCATCTCTAATTTCAGTTCTACCTCCACTTCCTAGAGTGCCCAAATTACAAGGCCATCAGCACATTTTCAGGACCAGGGGCAATAATTCCAACAGAAGCTGGGCCTGATCACGCTGCCCCACCTCCCACCCCTGTTCCATCTCATAATTTGACAGGGTGGTCTTAAGTCTGTGGACACCTCTGGCCAAAAGTCCAAGCTGTAGCCAACTCTGCTCTTAACACTCCCCCCTTGGATGGACTTCCAGCAGGCCAGCTTGGATCTCAGGAAGAAGCCTCTGCAGGCTCAAGACGCTGTTGTGGGTTCCATGGGCAGGGTATTCTGTGGTGCTAAGTACCTGGGACATGAACTAGATGGAGGGAGAGTCACAGGCTTCAGTTGGACACATCCTCCCTGACCCTGCAGAATTCTTCCTCATAGGGAAGGGCTTGATGGAGAAATACCAGAGAGGGCCCTCTAAGCATGGGAGCCTGGATGCCAGGGTCTAAGGCTGGTTCTGCCAATTAGTGTCCATGCTCAGACTCTCTTCATCTCTTCATTTCCAGACTCTCAATATATAGTTCATAAAGAATTGCTAGATAAATGTAATATTTTAAGGTCTACTCAGCTAACATCTGAACACAAAGGTGGATCAGACTCATAGTCTCTGAAAAAGTTAATTAACAAGGAAGGAAGGAGGGGTCAGAATGGGAAGAAGGTTGTGTACATTATTGAGAGATAGTCTGAAGCCGTAGATTCTACTGCACAGCTACTCTGGTAATAAACCAGCCTCTCCTAAGCTGTCAGGTAGGTGTAGGTAGGCCCAGCAAAGCAGGAGAGAGTACAGTCCTCAAAGTGGCATTTCACCTGCATAATCACCTCACCGTCAGATGCATGACACTCCCAAGGAGACCAGCGTAGTCTCTTTGTGACTAAGCTCCCAGAAACTATGGATAAAAAATAGCATTCAACACATTGTTAGTATTTTAAGGGGATGTGGAAACATCCACTCGTTCCACTCTGGTTTTGGCACTAGCTGTCTTGTTTCACATTGAGATGAATGCAGACCCTGCCTCAAGTCTCCCTGGAAGTAAGTTAAGTCTGAATTTTACATCAGTAAGTAAATATATCTAAGGTACTAGAAAGAGAAAGCTTTGAGTTCTTATGGGATTTTTTTTTTGGAGGGGGTTGTTTGTTTTTTAAATAAGACAGTCTTATAGGATGAAGAAGCAACATGAATTGCAAATACAAATGAGGAAGCCATGTGGCCTGTCCTAAGATGGTTCTAGTCCTAGAAAGAAGTCAGGCACTGGGTTCTTCACTTGAGTTCCCTGGCCATCTACTGTTGTATCAATACTGAACACCCTGGAAATGCTACTTCTGCCATTCATAGGGGGAGACTTGTGGAAGTAACTAGCAAGTTATTTAGTACTCTCTGTTTCTAAAAAACAAAAAAGTGGGGCAGTGGGGCATCTTAATGCCTTCCTACCAAAGACCAAAAGCTTGATTTTGAAATACTCTCATACCCGGACCAGTGGTTTACTATCTGTGATAATAAGCCAGCCCATATAGCTTCTTTTACAGTGGCTAATACCATATTTTCCATGTATAAGACACTCCCATGTATAAGATGCACCTTAATTTTGGGACCTGAAATTTGAAAAAAAAAATGTATTACATAAAGTTAGTGAACTCAAGTTTTATTCATCACAAAATTCATACAACTGCTCATCACTGTCAAATCTCTCGTCCATTAGCTTGTCTTCCTCTGTGTCTGATGATGAATCATTATCTTCATATATTATTTCATCCTCAATTCCATCAATGGCATTTGAAATGCCACAACCACTGTATAGGACGCACCCAGTTTTCAGACCTCAAATTTTTTGAAAAATGGTGCATCTTATACATGGGGAAATATGGTATGTTAACTTTTGGTCCACAATTTAAACATGTAATTGATGACAAATTCAAACATCATCTTCTAAATTGTCTCTTCTAAAGCAAGCACTATTGCCTGACCAGAGCATGGCACAGTGGATAGATCGTCAGCCTGGGACGCAGAGAACCAAGGTGCAAAACCCCAAGGTCGCTGGGTTGAGCGCAAGCTCACCAGTTTGACAGGGTTGCTGGCTTGAGCAAGGGGTTACTGGCTCAGCTGGAGCCCTCAAGTCAAGGCACATATGAGAAAGCAATCAATGGACAACTAAGGTGTCACAGTGAAGAACTGATGCTTCTTATCTCTCTTCCTTCCTGTCTGACTGTCTCTCTCTCTGTCTCTCCCTATCTTTCTCTCTGTCTCTGATTTCTTGTTTAAAAAAAAAAAGCAAGCACTATTGTGGATATCTTTCCCTTGTTTCTGCTTCTAACAATAGGCAAGAAATTCTCCATCTATATCTACAATCATTATTCAGGGTGAACAGAGAGATCACTACCAGACTCCATTCATTTCTACAGCACTAAGGATTGAGACAAAGAGCGAAGGGGTTGATGGTAGACTCTGTAACTGTTCAACAATGTCCTTGCCCTTCCTTCTGTAAGGGTATTACTCCCCTGCCCTGTTGAACTTAGGCATGACCAATAAAATGTAAATGGAATGTAATGTGTCACTTCCAAGCCAGTGCTTTAGGAGCAAGCATGTGCTTAAGCATGTTTGACTCTCCCTCTGTCGCAGCGCCAGCAATGCTCCAAGGAACAGCTGCTCTGTCAGCCTGGGTCTCAGAGTGCAGATGATTACAGGGGTGACTCAGTAGGGAGAGTCCCAACTGGCCTGTGATAGACATGTAGCATGAGGGCAAAACAACTTTTGTTGCTTTAAGCCATGAGATTTTCATAACCTCTCCTGGGTGATACAGAGTCCAATGTTAGTTATTTCAAGAAAAATGGAAATAATTTTCAGCGTTTCCTTGGAATATCTGGATTTTGGTTTTGCCTCCCCCTAAAAGTGATATTTCAGCCAAGTTAATTAAACTTTGGAAGTCTCTGCCCAGCCTATTGATTGTACAGGGTCCTTGGAAAGAACAAAATAGAGATAGCAAGGTGCTTCCACTTTACGAAGACAGGTGTTAACACAGAGAAGCGTTCTCCCAACGTGAAAAGGCAAGAATTAGGGTTCTTTAGCCCCCTGACCCCTTCCCAGGATGCTCCCTTGCTAGAGGTATTGGGAAGAGGGTGATATATAACTCACACGGGACAACTGTAAGTCTGATGAGAATTGACATGACAAAGAAAGAGGAGTGAGTCCTTTTCTTTTTTTTTTTTTTTTTTTTTTTTTTTTTACAGAGACAGAGAGAGAGTCAAAGAGAGGGACAGACAGGAACAGAGAGAGATGAGAAGCATCAATCATCAGTTTTTCGTTGTGCATTGCGATACCTTAGTTGTTCATTGATTGCTTTCTCATATGTGTCTTGACCGTGGGCCTTCAGCAGACCAAGTAACCCCTAGCTCGAGCCAGCGACCTTGGGTCTAAGCTGGTGAGCTTGGCTCAAACCAGATGAGCCCACACTCAGGCTGGTGACCTCGGGGTCTCGAACCTGGGCCCTCCACATCCCAATTTGATGCTCTCACCACTGCGCCATTGCCTGGTCAGGTGCGAGTCCTTTACTTAAGAGACTGGCCCTGAGAAGAAATAACACAAAATGCTCAAGAAAGATCTTTAGGACACATTCAATGTAACATTGAGTGAGGCATAATGCAGAGCACTAGAAACAAGTCCTGCCAACCACAGGGACAGGGTACAAAAGGATGGCAGAGGGGGTGAATCCCAGGGCAAGCGTGCTGGGACATGGGGGGTGGAAAGGGAAGGCATCCGTTCCTGCCTGTGTGATCCGTGCTGTGCGCCCTCGCTCTCCTCCCACCTGTATGTGCACCTGTGATCTCAGACAGACTCAAGTCATTGTCATTATGCTTTTCAATGAGGAAACAGGCTCTGAGTGATGGAGTAACACTGTTAGAATCAGTATTGCTACACAGGTGGCTGTGACTTCAAAGCTTGTGTCTCTCCCTCACCCCAAACTCCTGTCTTTTTAAGAACTGTTTCAAGTGGGGCACCCCATCAGTCGTGGATCTGGAAGTGCCAGTGGCATATTCCATTAAAGTCCGTGGCCTCTCTCCTTCCCTCCCAAATTAGGTGGTTAAATTTTCTCTCCACGGGGCCTTTGGCAGCTTCCACTGCCTACGGGGCTTAATTTGAACAGGAGTCTCCTGGGGGCTCCACTCTGCTATTTCCTGATGAGCAAGGGGAGAAAGGAACAGAAAATGTGACCAATTCCCATTAATGAGGGACCCCCATTTGTCATTCCTCTTATTGGCATTATCACTATTTTAATTAACTATCTTTGCCATTGGGCCTGCAAATAACTTTTTCTCTGCATTGTTTGAACCACTAGGATAGATACCTTTAAAGGTGCAGGCTTCTCCCTCCATCAGCCACTGCTAATTAGAGCAGGAAAAGCACTAACTCTCTCTGCAGAAGGCCTACAAGTCAGGTAGGATATGACCCTCATTAGCACGGGAAGATTACAAGCCCCGCTGTTATTATCCGGGCCGCAGTTCCTCTTCTGAAAGTCACTGCTGGTTAAGAGGGTGTATTTTTCTGATGTAGATTTTTGCCCAACAGAGACAAGTTACAAGATAATTTTTTATTCTAGCTACAGGATGAATAACATTTACCTTCTTATGCGCAGGATAATTTTCTAGTTAAGCAGCAGGTAAAAAAGCAAAGAAAGAGAAAGAGAAGCCTCTCCTCAGTCTGGCTGTGAAAAAAAAAAAAAAAAAGACTGTATTAAAAGGGGTCCAGTAAAGAAAGCTAAGCTTCAACTCAGTATCATGGAGGTAAAGACTCTCCTGGGATTGACTGGGTCGAGAAAAAAAGCTGTAGTGTAACAGTCCACTTAAATGTTGGCTCTATGGAGAGAAACATGACACATAACAGAGCAAACAATGTGAGAGAGTCTATGAAGCACGTTATACAATGGAGACTCTATGAACTGGGCTCTGCACAACTCCCTTCAGATTCTGGCAACACAAGAAAAAATAGGTGTGGCTAAATCATGGTCCCAAGCAGTGTAAATTGGACCAGTGACTCATCGTGGATCCAGATCTCTGAAGTACGGGATAGCTGAACTTTCCTCTGTGGTGTTCATCGTGGACTTATCTTTGAGTTTGTTGGAAAAGCAGCAGGCTGTCCTGATTCTTCCTCCTTCTGTGACTAGGGATGTCCTAGCTCCATTTGTGGAAGTCTCCTTGATTTCGTTCAGATACCCCATTTCTTCATAGCTACTCTTCCTTCGGAGAGGACAAATATACAGATGGACAAGGGCCAGACCATATGTAAAACTAGAACTCTGATCCATGGTCTGCAGCAAGCAACCAGCCCAAGAAGCTGCCTTATTATCTACATTAAGCAGCACAGGAGGCTTAATGTAGATAAGTCAGACCACAGTCTGTAACAACAATCTAAGAAGCCAAACAATAACCACTACAACCTTTGGCCCAAATGACCAGGACTTGATAAATAACTGACAACTTTCCTAATTTTTGTCCTCACTTCCAACATAGGGCCAATCAGAGACAGCCAAACCAATGGCATAAGACGTCCCACTTCTAGGTAGCTGACCCAGCTTCCCCAGGCCAACAGCCCCTGATCGCGGGGCACACTGGGAGCCTTTCCTCTTTCAACTCTGAAGCTCTCTCCCCCTCTGCCTGTGTTTGGGTCTCTGCCAGGTGCGAGTAGAAGACTTTATTTCTACATTTTCTGCTTTATTTTCTCCCCAGTTCTTAAAATTTATTTCCCCAGTATTTCTTGGAATGTTTTTTTAAAGATTTTATTTATTTATTATAGAGAGGGGAGAGAGAGAGAGAGAGAGAGAGAAGGGGGGAGGAGCAGAAAGCATCAACTCCCATATGTGCCTTGACCAGGCAAGCCCAGGGTTTTGAACCGGCAACCTCAGCATTTCTAGATTGACACTTTATCCACTGCGCCACCACAGGTCAGGCTGGAATTTATTTATTCTTTTTTCCATGCCAGGGTCAGATGTTCAATAACCCCCTGTGTTTGTTATGTAAAACGCCTAGTTTCTTTTCCTCCAGAACCATCCCAGGTTATCCTAGGTTAACTGGTGTAGTAGCTATCTATTGTGTAAGAAATTATCTCAAACCTTGGCATCTTGATACAGCATCCACTTATTATTTTACAGTTCTGTGGGTCAGGAATCCAGGCCTGGCTAAGCTGGTGCCTCTATGCACACTTTCTTTCAAGGCTGTAATCAAAGTCTTGCCTGGGGCTGTTGTTATCTTGAGGCTCAACTGAGCAGAATCTACTTCCAAGCTCACTCAAGAGGAAAAGGTGGGCTTCAGTGTCTTGTAGCTTTTGACTCCAGCCCTGAGCTTCTCCTGGGCTATTAGCCTGTGGCCACACCTGGTCCTTAGAATATGAGCCTCTGTGTAAAAGGGCAGCTCACAAGTGGAGCTGGCTTCATCAAAGTGAGCAAGTTGGAAATCACAGTTTTTTTAACCTATTCTGAGAAATAACCTTCAATCACTTTGGCCAAGTTCTGTGGATTAGAAGCAAGTCACTATCCAGTCAACAATCAAGGGAAGGAGATTACTACACAAGGGCATGAAGACCAGGAGATAGTAAACACTGGATGCTATTTTAGCAGAATACCTATCCCAGGGGTCCCCAAACTACGACAACCCACGGGCCACATGCGGCCCCCTGAGGCCATTTATCTAGCCCGCTGCACTTCCGGAAGGGGCACCTCTTTCATTGGTGGTCAGTGAGAGGAGCATAGTTCCCATTGAAATACTGGTCAGTTTGTTGATTTAAATTTACTTGTTCTTTATTTTAAATATTGTATTTGTTCACGTTTTGTTTTTTTACTTTAAAATAAGATATGTGCAGTGTGCATAGGGATTTGTTCATAGTTTTTTTTTATAGTCTGGCCCTCCAACGGTGAACAGTGAACTGGCCCCCTGTGTAAAAAGTTTGGGGACCCCTGACCTACCCTAATTATTCAGGACTGCTCTCTTTAGTCTTGGGCAGGTTCCTCCCTCCCTTATTTCCCAAATGTTACCACCAAAATCTTTTTGAGAAAACATCAAAGAACTCAGTTCCCTTCCAAATGATTTTATATGTATTTTCTCACTTCCTCTTACCATATCCTGGGAGTGAAATAGTGGTTCTCATTGCTTGTAGACTCCAGAGACATTCTTTTGCTTGAGGTGACAAAGCCAGAACTGGAGCTGAGGTTTCTATTTTTGTCTTCAGAGTCCTCAGATCATTAGAACACATGGCAGTTCTTCCCACGTGACCTGTGTTAGGCTACCAGGGAGCTCCCATGGGTGAACATATGTGACAGCTCCTCACAGGTGAAGATGATTGTTTTAAAGCAGCCAAAATTGAGGGTGCCTCCTTTTTCTGGGCTAGATTGGCTTTGATTTCATTTTTTAATTACATTACAATGGAATTTTCATTATTTAAATATAATGTACAAATTTAAGCTCTCTAACAAAGGTAAAATTTTTGGATATTCTGAACTGATATGAACTCCAGGGCTGGTGTATAAATGAAAGGGTGGACACAAAGGAATTTGTGTTGATGAAATGACTTTTAGAATTACTTTAAATAACCTAAGGATGGGAGCTTCTTGATTAATGCATCAGGCTGGTCAGCTAAAATAACTCAGCTAGAAAGAAAATAAATTTAAGTTCTCTGCCATTCAGAAAACAACCAGTAGTAGCTGCTGATTCACTGGGCTCACAGCACTTCACTTTCTGACTGTCTGGATGTAAATGATGGTGATGATGATGATGATGATAATGATGACAATATTACTTATTGAGCTTCTACTCTGCATTGCACATACACTAACTTATTAAAATTCCAGGCAAAGAGTTTTACTCTCTGTTTTATAAATGAGAAAACTGACACCCATATTCACTCCCTAGGCAAGAGTAGTTGACGCAATTCAACTGTGGTCTGACTGATCCACTCTTCTAAGATTCAAAAACCACTGCTGAATGTGTGGTTCCCTTAGCACCTACACTACATTGATTTTAAAATCTCTGTGTGCAAATTGTACATGTTTATCCATTAGGAAAATTAAGGTTGATTTGCCTAATTTTGAATTTACCACATTAAAATTTTGTTTCACACAAACTTTGATTTCAAACTTGAAGGATTTTTTTTTAAAGCTAGAGTGTGACTTCATTATTAATACAGGTGAAGTATGCTTCATTAGATACAGAAAATACCCAAGAGAAGGGAGGGAAGCCAGAATTTCACAGAAATGTATTCCCTGATTGAATGTAGAGAATGCTAAAGTTGGGAAACCCAAGCAAATACATAATGAAGTGGAAATAACAACCAGCAGGCAAGTAAGTATTAGTTATTCCAGGTAAAGTACTTCCCCCTTAGTTCAGATCTCATTTTCCAGTTTTAGTTACCTATGGTCAACCATGGTCCAAAAACATTAAGTGGAAAATTGCAGAAATATACCATTTATAAATTTTAATTGTGTGCCAATCTGAGTAATGTGGTGAATTCTTACACTCTTCTGCTCCATCCCACCTGGTACATGACTCATTCCTGTGTTCTATATCTCCAGGCTATATACACTACTCACCTATCAGTAGCTATCTTGATCAACTGTCATGTTATTGTAGTGCTGATGTTCAAGTAACCCTTATACTTAATCACCTCAAAGCCATTCACATAAGTTTTATTACAGTATACTATTATAATTGTTCCATTTTATTATTGGTTTTTATGGTTAATCTCTTACTGTACCTAGTTTATGAGTTAAATTTTATCATAGGTATATATGTATAGGAAGAAACACAATATACATAGCCACTCACTAATATCTGTAGTTTTAGGTATTCTCTGGGTGTCTCCATGGATAAGAGAGGACTATTGTACTCTATTGTCCAGTATGTTATGAAATTGACCATCACCTTGTACCTTACCTTAAAGAAATATATTTTAACTTTCATTTACTGTAGTACTTTTCCCTATGAAGATACCCATTCAACTTCTTTTGAGAGTTCCCATAAGAAAATAGATTTCCTTTTACCAAAGAAATTGCTTTCGAGTGCTGTTTACTGGAATATGTGCGTTCCGTTATGTGATAGATACTGAGATATCTTGGTGGGCCCAGAAATTAATTTTCTTTATGTTTCATGGCCTTGCGCACTGGTTCTTACCGTTGACTGTTACTCATACATCACTCTCTCCAATTATGAACACTGTTTGAGGAAAAACTTGCTAAGAGGAAACAAAAATAGATCAATCATAATATTTATACCTTCTGGGAAGAAATCCATTCCATTTTCTTGGCCCACATAAACAATATTAACTTTCTCTTAATTTATCAAATGCAAGGCATTTATTCATCCATGCATTCAACAAATACTTACTATCTAGTACATATCAGACACTTTGAAGTGGCCAGCTAGAGGAGCAGCAAATTATATAGTCAAATATCTCTATCTTCATGAAACACACATTTAGCAAAACATACACACGGTGTGTGCATGCTCTCAGTTCAATCAAGATACATTGAAGTGCAACAACATATTTATAAAGAGGTACACAAATCATAGAGCTCAATTAACTTTCACAAGAACATACTGTTGTAACTCTTAATGAAATCAATAAACATTATTAACCTCCCAGAAATTTCTTTTGTCCCCTCTGGTAGCTAACCTTTTTCCCTAAATATAAACACCACCCTAGCTTCTAACACCATAAATCAGTTTGTTTATTTTTGGAGTTTATATAAATTGAATCATAAATAAATACAACTTTTGTGTATGTCTTTTTTTTTTCATTCAATTTTGGGTTTTTTTGAGATTTCTCTTTACTGCTGTGCAACTCAGTAATGTGTTCATTTTCATTGCTATGTAGTATTTCATTATAGGACTATGTCATAATTTAATACAATTCATTCATTCTACTGAATTTGTATTGTTTCTGGTTTGGTAACATTAATAACACTAATATGAACTTTCTTATACATACATTTTGGGCCAAACACCTGTTAAATACAATCTGAAGTGAAATTGCTATGTCAGAGGGTACATGCAGATTCAGATCTAGTAGATACTGCTGAACAGTTTTTCAAAACAGTTGTTTCCATGTACACTCCAGTGTAGAAGACTTCCAACTGCTCTACATCTTTACCAACATTTTTCTGTGCATCGTTTGATTTTTAACCTTTCTGGGTATGCAAGGGTTTCTCATGTGGTTAACATTAACATTTCTCTAGTGGCTAGTGAGGTTGAAAATCTTTTTAAATTGGGCATTTGGATATTATCTTTCTTTCATAAAATGTCTCAAGTCCTTTGTCCAATTTTCTATTGTATTATTCCATATCTTCTTGGTGAGTTGTAAAAATTATTTGTATATTCTGGCTATCAGTCTTTGTAGTGCTCCAACTCTCTTTTCTTACTCTGCAATGTTTTTCTTTCTCAATATGGTTTTTGCTCAACATAAATTGTTCTTTTAAAAGTAGTCTAATTTTTATTGTTTCTTTTTCTTTTCTTTTTTTTACAGAGACAGAGAGAGAGTCAGAGAGAGGGATAGATAGGGACAGACAGACAGGAATGGAGAGAGATAAGAAGCATCAATCATCAGTTTTTCGTTGTGAAACCTTAGTTGTTCATTTATTGCTTTCTCATATGTGCCTTGACCGTGGGGCTAAAGCAAACCAAGTAACTCCTTGCTTGAGCCAGTGACCTTGGTTGGGTCCAAGCTGGTGAGCTTTGCTCAAACCAGATGAGCCCACTCTCAAGCTGGCGATCTCGGGGTCTCAAAACTGGGTCCTCCGTATCCCAGTCCGACACTCTATCCATTGCGTCACTGCCTGGTCAGGTTCTTTTATTGTTTCTTATGATTAGTACTTTTCTATGTCCTACTTAAATTTTTTTTGTCTTACCACCATCTTGAAGATATATTGTTTTCATTTTTCTCTAGAAGATTTATTGTGTAACATTTAATATTTATATCTACAATTTCTATGGAATTGTATATATATAATATATCAAAAATTTTTTTTCCACTTGGATATTTTGTGTCAATAATTTTTGAGGAAAATTAAGTACACAAATAAGAGAGACAGCCGAAAGTATTATTAAAATATAATAACAAAAATAATAAGCACTTTATATGCCATTATTGTATACAATTACTCTCCTACACATTCATAGATCATTTGTGTACTATCAATTAAATACTATGTCTCCTTCTTTACAGATTAAGAAACTGAGCTTTAAAGAGATCAAGAAGTATGTCTAGAGTCACATAGGTAGTGATTTTCTTTTATTTAAATTTTGGCTTCCATCCAAATTGAGAAGAGAAATGGTCTTACACCTTTGAATGCTGATACCATCAGCAAGCTGTAAAGAGATTGTAGCCCAACACCTTGACTTGGGACTCGCACAAAGCTCATCTAGAGTCACTGATTGGGTTGTGGGGCAGCTTCTGTAACCTACTTTAATTACAACACATATCTCTCTCAACCGTTAAGCAAAGAGAAATGGCCAAAGAGAAGTATGTGGTTTGGGGCTTTTAGAGAAAAATGCATTCTGAGATAGAATCAACAAACAAACCTGGTGAGGAAAGTGCCACTGACCCTTCACAAGCAATTAATTAGACTGCCTCATATGAAAACCATGCACATGTTTGAGGCAACCGTACGTAATCCATGACTCTAATGAGATTCCATATCCAGTAGCCCGTATGTCTAAATGGTTTATAAATAGAACTTTAGATGTAGGGAACAAAAGCACAAAGCATAAGTCATGACTGACTGAGTTCAATTTAATTAAAAGTCATTTGAGGTGGTGTTGGGGGAGTTGTCTCGGCTCGGGCACCTGGGGAGACACCTTTTGGTACTACCTTTGAAGCATAAACTTCAAAATGCAAGTGTGCTACTAGAAAAAAAAATCCTATACTGAGTGGCAGCGAATGGGAAAAGCCATTGCAAAATTTCAGGAATTATCAGTTATACTAAGGGGGAAAGCAAAACTCCAAACAAGTTTCTCATAAAAAATACCAGGAATGTTAACGTTTTGTTTTTGGTCAGAGGTTGGAAGGTGCCACAAGGTCCTGGCATTTCTGTAGTTCATAGGCTCTAGCTTCTGTAAACCACTTAAAAAAGGAAGGTCATTTGAAAATATCACAGATTCCACTTTGACTCAGCCTGTCAGTATTCATGTGACTTTGAGGAAGTCATTAACTACTCTCTCTCTAACTTACAAGCCTCTCAAGGGCAGGGCCATGTCTTTCTTAGTAAACGTGATCTCTAGCCATGGCCACTCAAGTTTGTGTTTAATGAAAGAGATGCTGTGAAAAGATTTCTAAGCGGCCTTTTGTTCCTAATATTTTATGTTTCTACAGTCAAAACTATTACACAGTGAATGATTCAGGATATGCCAAATGAACATGATCATATATTAGAGGCAGTGGTTTGATTTGCCCTAGCAGGGAGGAGTCTTTTTAACACTGACATGATTGAGAATTGCAAATGAATGGTGATAAAATGACTAACTTTCTGTTGATTTTACTATTGTTTCAAAATTGTGTAGTTACAATTCCCCTTCCTGGCGCTCATACAGCACTGTGTCTCCCACCACCAGGGAATCAGCTCCTTCTTACCTTTCCTTGTCAATATCACAACCTTGATTAAGGTTCTTCATAGTGGCTTTCCTAAAAAGAGTCAACTAGGTGATATCGTTATTCTTTGAAGGGCAGAAATCCTGTGGCAGAAAGACAGATAACCCCATAGGCATTGACAAGAGGTCATCTGGTGAGATAATGTGACTCATGCATAAGTCTGTTGTCACTGTGAAATCCCAAGTTAAAGGCATGCAGGAAAGGTAAGATTTACCAGAGGAATGAAATTGAGAGTTCAGGGTGGTAGCTTGAGGCCCTTCTGGGGATTGAGGTGAATATAGAGCCAGTGAGCTTGCAAGTGAAAGAGACTTTTTCCTAAAATGCTAATATAATAGCCTCTGTGGGATGGAAGGAGGAAGAAAAATTTTCAAAAGATTCTTCACAGATTTCCTTAGGATGAGCTCTATTTAAAAATAATTAGGTGAAATTCACATAAAATAAAATTATTTTAAAGTAAACAATTCAGTAGCATTTAGTATACTTGAAATATATTATAACCACTCCCTCTATCTGGTTCCAAAATATTTTCAGCAGCCCAAGGCAAACCTTAAACTTGTGGTGGTCAACCTGGTCCCTACTGCCCACTAGTGGGCGTTCCAGCTTTCATTGTGGGTGGTTGTGGAGCAACCAAAGTATAAATAAAAAGATAGATTTAACTATAGTAAGTTGTTTTATAAAGATTTATTCTGCCAAACTAAGTGAAAATCTGACATAAAGTATCATACTTGGTAAGTAATTATTATTATATGCTTTTTTTTTTTTTTTTCATTTTTCTGAAGCTGAAAACAGGGAGAGACAGTCAGACAGACTCCCGCATGCACCTGACCGGGATCCACCCGGCACGCCCACCATAGGGTGACGCTCTGCCCACCAGGGGGCGATGCTGTACCCATCCTGGGCGTCGCCATATTGCGACCAGAGCCACTCTAGCACCTGAGGCAGAGGCCACAGAGCCATCCCCAGTGCCCGGGCCATCTTTGCTCCAATGGAGCCTTGGCTGCGGGAGGGGAAAAGAGAGACAGAGAGGAAAGCGCGGCAGAGGGGTGGAGAAGCAAATGGGCGCTTCTCCTGTGTGCCCTGGCCGGAATCGAACCCGGGTCCTCCGCACGCTAGGCCAACGCTCTACCGCTGAGCCAACCGGCCAGGGCCAGTTTGTCTTTTTATTCTGTTCTTATTTTCTTTAGCTGTGCAAAAGCTTTTTAGTTTGATGTAGTCCTGTTTGTTTATCCTGTCTTTTATTTCACTTGCCTGTGGAGATAAATCAGCAAATATATTGCTGTTAGAGATGTTGGAGAGCTAACTGCCTATGTTTTCTTCTAAGATACTTATGGTTTCATGGCTTATATTTAAGTCTTTTATCTATTTTGAGTTTACTTTTGTGAATGGTATAAGTTGGTGGTCTAGTTTTATTTTTTAGCAGGTAGATGTCCAGTTTTCTCAACACCATTTATTGAAGAGGCTATCTTTACTCCATTGTATACTTTTACCTCCTTTGTCAAATATCAGTTGTCCACAAAGGTGTGGGTTTATTTCTGGGTTCTCTGTTCTGTTCCATTGATCTATATGCCTGTTCTTATGCCAGTACCAAGATGTTTTGCATACAATGGCCTTGTAGTATAACTTGATATCAGGAAGTGTGATACCTCCCACTTTATTCTTCCTTTTCAAGATTGCTGATGCTATCTGTGTTCTTTTTTGGTTCCATGTAAATTTTTGGAATATGTGTTCTATATTGCTGAAGTATGTCATTGGTATTTTAATTGCTATTGCATTGAATTTATAAATTGCTTTGGGTAATATAGACATTTTAATGATGTTTATTCTTCCTAACTATGAGCACGGAATATGCTTCCACTTGTTTGTATCTTTCTTGTTTTTTTTTTAATCAATGTTTTATCATTTTTCAGGTACAAGTCTTTAATCTCCTTGGTTAAATTTACTCTGAGGTACTTTATTTTTTTGGTTACAATTGTGAAGGGGATGTTTTCTTAATTTCTCTTTCTGACAGTTCATTATTGGTGTATAAAAATGTCACTGATTTCTGGACATTAATTTTATTTCCTGCCACCTTGCTGAATTCATTTATCAGGTCCAGTAGTTATTTCACTGAAACTTTAGGGTTTTCTATATACAATATTATATCATCTGCAAATAATGATAGTTTTACTTCTTCTTTTCCAATTTGGATGCCTTTTATTTCTTCTTGTCTGTTTGCTGTAGCTAGGACTTCCAGAACTATGTTGAATAAGAGTGGTGAAAGGGGGCACCCCTGCCTTGTTCCTGATCTTAAGGGGACTGCTTTTAATTTTTCCTCTTTGAGTATGATGTTGGCTGTGGGTTTGTCATAGATGGCCTTTATCACGCTGAGGTATGTTCCCTGTCTTTCCACTTTGCTGAGAGTTTTAATCATGAATGGATGCTGGATTTTATCAAATGCTTTTTCTGCATATATTGAAATGATCATGTGGTTTTTCTCCTTTCTTTTGTTTATGTGATGAAACACATTGATTGATTTGCAAATATTATACCAGCCTTGCCTCCCCAGAATAAATCCCACTTGATCATGATGTATGATTTTTTTCATATATTGCTGGATTCGGTTTGCTAATATTTTGTTGAGGATTTTAGCATCTAAATTCATCAGGGATATTGGCATATAATTTTCTTTTTTTGTGTTGTCTTTGCCTAGTTTTGGAATCAGAATAATGCTCGCCTCATAAAAGGAGCTTGGAAGTCTTCCTTCCTCTTGTATTTTTGAAATAGCTTGAGAAGGATAGAAGTTAGTTCTTCCTTAAATATTTGGTAGAATTCACTTGTGAAGCCATCTGGCTCTGGTCTTTTGTTTTTTGGGAGTTTTTTGATAACTGTTTTAATCTTATTTGTTGTAATCAGTCTGTTTAGGTTTTCTGATTCTTTCTGATTGATTTTTAAAAGATTATATGTTTCAAGAAATTTGTCCATTTCATATAGGTTGTCTAATTTTTTGGCATACAGTTCTTCATAATATTTTTTTACAATCCTTTGTATTTCTGTTGTGTCAGTTGTTATTTCTTCATTCTCATTTCTAATTTTATTTATTTGAGTCCTCTTTCTTTTTTTATCTTTGTGAGTCTGGCTAAAGGTTTTTCGATCTTGTTTACCTTTTCAAAGAACCAACTCCTAGTTTTATTGATCCTCTGTATTGTTTCTTTAGCCTCTATGTCATTTATTTCCACTCTAATCTTTATTATTTTCTTTCTTCTACTACATTTGGGCTTTACTTGCTGTTCTTTTTCTAGTTCTTTTAGATACAGGGTTAAGTTGTTTATTTGAGCTTTGTCTAGCTTCTTAAGTGTGCCTGTAATTCTATGAACTTCTCTCTCAGAACTGCCTTTGCTGTGTTCCATACATTTTGAGGGGTTTTTTTACTCATAATCATTTGTTTCTAGGAATTTTTTTATTTTTTCTTTGATCTCATTGTTAACCCAATTGTTATTTAATAACACTATTTAGTTTCTAAGTGTTTGAGTATTGTTCAGTTTTTCTGTTGTGATTGATTTCTAGCTTCATGCCATTGTGATCAGAGAAAATGCTTGATATGATTTCAATCTTCTTAAATTTTTTGAGACCTCTTTTGTGCCCTAACATGTGGTCTATTCTAGAGAATGTACTATGAGCACTTGAAAAGAATGTATATTTTGCTGCTTTAGGATGAAGGGTTCTGAAGATATCTTTTAAATTCAGTTGATCTAGTGTGTCATTTAAGTCTGCTGTTTCTTTTTTAATATTCTTGAGGATCTATCTAGTGATGTTAGTGGTGTATTGAAATCTCCTACTATTATAGTATTGCTGTTGATCTCACCCTTTATATTCATCAAAGTCTGCTTTGGAGACTATAGGAGCACCTATATTAGGTGTGTAGATATTTATAATGGTTATATCTTCCTGTTGGATTGCTCCCTTTATCATTATTTAGTGACCTTCTTTATCTCTTACTATAGCCTTTGTTTTAAAGTCCTATTTGTCTGATATAAGTATTGCTACCCCAGCTTCATTTTCATGAAATATTTTTTCTATCTTTTTACCTTCAGTCTATGTGTATCTTTTGTTTTGAGGTGTGTCTCTAGGTCCTGTTTTCTTATCCACACAGCCACCCTATGTCTTTTGATTGGATCATTTAATCCATTTATATTTAAGGTTATTATTGATATGTAGTTGTTTCTTGACATTTTATTCTTTAAAGCTGTATTCCTCTTTTGCTATATTCTTTTCTTCCTTTGATCTGTTTACAACAGGCCCATTTTTTCAGCATTAGTTTGGTTGTCATGAATTCCTTGTGGGTTTTTTTTTTTTTTTTTTTTTTTGTCTGGAAGCTTTTTATTTCTCCTTCAATTTTAAATGATAGTCTTGCTGGATAATGTAGTCTCTTGATTATAGTCTCTTGTTCTGCATTACTTTGAATATTTCTTGCCATTCTCTTCTGGCTTCAGGTGTTTCTGTTGAGAAGTTGGATGTCATCCTTATGGGGGCTCCTTTGTAGGTGATAGCCTTTTTTTCTCTAGCAGCTTTTAATATTTTCTCTTTATCTCTTAGCTTTGGTATTTTAATTATGATGTGTCTTGGTGTAGATTTTTGGGGGGTTTCTCTTTAATGAAATTCTCTGTGCTTCTTGAACTTGTGTGACTTTTTCTTGCATCAATTTAGGGAAGTTTTCAGCTATGCTTTGATTGAACAAAGTCTCTATCCCTTTTTCTTTCTCTTCTTCTCCAGGAACCCCTGTGTTGCTGATGTTATTTCTCTTCATGTTGTCACACTGCTCTCTTAGAGTTTCTTCAGACTTTTTGAGTCTCTTTTCTTTTTGCTGCTCTGCTTCTGTGCCTTCGTTTATCTTGTTTTCTAACTCACTGATTCAATCCTCAGCTTCATCCATTCTGCTTTTTTTTTTTTTTTTTTTTTTTATAAAATAATTTTATTTTTTTAATGGGGTGACATCAATAAATCAGGATACATATATTCAAAGATAACAAGTCCAGGTTATCTTGTCGTTCAATTATGTTGCATACCCACCACCCAAAGTCAGATTGTCCTCTGTCACCTTCTATCTTGTTTTCTTTGTGCCCCTCCCCACCCCCTTTCCCTCTCCCATTCCCCTCTCCCCCCCACCCCCCGTAACCACCACACTCTTATCAATGTCTCTTAGTTTCACTTTTATGTCCCACCTACATATAGAATAATACAGTTCCTGGTTTTTTCTGATTTACTTATTTCGCTTCGTATCATGTTATCAAGATCCCACCATTTTGCTGTAAATGTTCCGATGTCATCATTTCTTATGGCTGAGTAGTATTCCATAGTGTATATGTGCCACATCTTCTTTATCCAGTCTTCTATTGATGGGCTTTTTGGTTGTTTCCATGTCCTGGCCACTGTGAACAATGCTGCAATAAACATGGGGCTACATGTGTCTTTACGTATCAATGTTTCTGAGTTTTTGGGATATATACCCAGTAGAGGGATTGCTGGGTCATAAGGTAGTTCTATTTTTAGTTTTTTGAGGAACCACCATACTTTCTTCCATAATGGTTGTACTACTTTACATTCCCACCAACAGTGTATGAGGGTTCCTTTTTCTCCACAGCCTCTCCAACATTTGCTATTACCTGTCTTGCTAAGAACAGCTAATCGAACAGGTGTGAGGTGGTATCTCATTGCCGTTTTGATTTGCATTTCTCTAATAGCTAAAGAAGATGAGCATCTTTTCATATATCTGTTGGCCATTTGTATTTCTTCCTGGGAGAAGTGTCTGTTCATATCCTCTTCCCATTTTTTTATTGGATTGTTTGTTTGTTTGTTGTTGAGTTTTATGAGTTCTTTGTATATTTTGGATATTAGGCCTTTATCTGAGCTGTTGTTTGAAAATATCATTTCCCATTTAGTTGGCTTTCTGTTTATTTTGTTATCAGTTTCTCTTGCTGAGCAAAAACTTCTTAGTCTGATGTAGTCCCATTCATTAATTTTTGCCTTCACTTCTCTTGCCTGTGGAGTCAAATTCATAAAATGCTCTTTAAAACCCAGGTCCATGAGTTGAGTACCTATGTCTTCTTCTATGTACTTAATTGTTTCAGGTCTTATGTTTAGATCTTTGATCCATTTTGAGTTAATTTTTGTACAGGGGGAGAGACTGTAGTCCAGTTTCATTCTTTTGCATGTGGCTTTCCAGTTTTCCCAGCACCATTTATTGAAGAGGCTTTCTTTTCTCCATTGTGTGTTGTTGGCCCCTTTATCAAAAATTATTTGACTATATATATGTGGTTTTATTTCTGGACTTTCTATTCTGTTCCATTGGTCTGATTGTCTATTTTTCTGCCAATACCATGCTGTTTTGATTGTCGTGGCCCTATAATAGAGTTTGAAGTCAGGTATTGTAATGCCCCCAGCTTCATTCTTTTTCTTTAGGATTGCTTTGGCTATTCGGGGTTTTTTATAGTTCCATATAAATCTGATGATTTTTTGCTCTATTTCTTTAAAAAACGTCATTGGAAGTTTGATGGGAATTGCATTAAATTTGTATATTGCTTTTGGTAATATAGCCATCTTGATTATATTTATTCTTCCTAGCCAAGAACAAGGTATATTCTTCCATCTCATTATATCTTTTTCGATTTCCCTTAAAAATGGTATATAGTTTTCATTATATAAGTCCTTTACATTCTTTGTTATGTTTATTCCTAAGTATTTTATTTTTTTTGTTGCAATCGTGAAGGGGATTATTCTTTTGAGTTCCTTCTCAGTTGTTTCATTGTTGGCATATAGAAAGGCTATTGACTTCTGTATGTTAATTTTGTATCCTGCGACCTTACTGTATTGACTTATTGTTTCTAGTAGTCTTTTTGTGGATTCTTTGGGGTTTTCGATGTATAGGATCATATCATCTGCAAATAGTGATACCTTTACTTCTTCTTTTCCGATATGGATGCCTTTTATTTCTTTGTCTTGTCTGATTGCTCTGGCTAGAACCTCTAGTACCACATTAAATAAGAGTGGAGAGAGTGGACAACCCTGTCTTGTTCCTGATTTAAGGGGGAAAGCCTTCAGTTTAGTGCCATTTAATATGATGTTAGCTGATGGTTTATCATATATGGCCTTTATCATGTTGAGATATTTTCCTTCTATACCCATTTTGTTGAGAGTCTTAAACATAAAATTGTGTTGTATTTTATCGAAAGCCTTTTCTGTGTCTATTGATAAGATCATGTGGTTTTTGTTCTTTGTTTTGTTGATATGGTGTATTACGTTAACCGTTTTACGTATGTTGAACCATCCTTGAGATTCTGGGATGAATCCCACTTGATCATGATGTATTATTTTTTTAATATGTTGTATTCGATTTGCTAGTATTTTGTTTAGTATTTTAGCATCTGTATTCATTAGAGATATTGGTCTGTAGTTTTCTTTTTTTGTGCCATCCTTGCCTGGTTTTGGTATGAGGGTTATGTTGGCCTCATAAAATGTGTTTGGAAGTATTGCTTCTTCTTCAATTTTTTGGAAGACTTTGAGTAGAATAGGAACCAAGTCTTCTTTGAATGTTTGATAAAATTTGCTGGTATCGCCGTCAGGGCCTGGACTTTTATTTTTGGGGAGGTTTTTAATGGTTTTTTTTATTTCTTCTCTACTGATAGGTCTGTTTAGGCTTTCTGCTTCTTCTTGACTCAGTCTAGGAAGGTTGTATTTTTCTAGGAATTTATCCATTTCTTCTAGGTTGTTGAATTTAGTGGCATAAAGTTTTTCATAGTATTCTACAATAATTCTTTGTATATCTACGGTGTCCGTGGTGATTTCTCCTCTTTCATTTTGGATTTTGTTTATATGAGTTCTTTCTCTTTTTTCCTTGGTAAGTCTTGCCAGGGTTTGTCAATTTTGTTGATCTTTTCAAAGAACCAGCTCCTTGTTCTATTAATATTTTCTATAGTTTTTCTGTTCTCTAATTCATTTATTTCTGCTCTGATTTTTATTATCTCCTTTCTTCGGCTGGTTTTGGGTTGTCTTTGTTCTTCTTTTTCTAGTTCCTTAAGGTGGGAAATTAAGTGGTTCACTTGGGCTCTCTCTTGTTTGTTCATATATGCCTGAAGTGATATGAACTTCCCTCTTATCACTGCTTTTGCTTCATTCCATAGATTCTAATATGTCGTATTGTCATTTTCATTAGTCTGTATATATCTTTTGATCTCTGTACTTATTTCTTCTTTGACCCATTCATTTTTTAAAAGTATGTTGTTTAGTTTCCACATTTTTGTGGGTTTTTTTCCTTTTTTGCAGTTGAATTCTAGTTTCAAGGCTATATGATCAGAAAATATGCTTGGTACAACTTCAATTTTTCTGAATTTGCTGATGTTGTTTTTGTGGCCCAACATATGGTCAATTCTTGAGAATGATCCATGTACACTGGAGAAAAATGTATACTCAGTCACCTTGGGATGAAATGTCCTGTAGATGTCTATCATATCCAGGTGCTCTAGTGTTTTGTTTAAGGCCACTATGTCTTTGTTGATTCTCTGTTTGGATGACCGATCTAGAGCCGTCAGCGGTGTATTGAGGTCTCCAAGTATGATTGTGTTTTTGTCAGTTTTTGTTTTAAGATCAATAAGTAGCTGTCTTATATATTTTGGTGCTCCTTGGTTTGGTGCATATATATTAAGAATTGTTATGTCTTCTTGATTCAGTGTCCCCTTAGCCATTATGAAATGGCCATTTTTGTCTCTGAGTACTTTTCCTGTCTTGTAGTCAGCATTATCCGACATGAGTATTGCTACACCTGCTTTTTTTTTGGATGTTATTTGCTTGGAGTATTGTTTTCCAGCCTTTCACTTTAAATTTGTTTTTATCCTTGTTACTTAGATGAGTTTCCTGTAGGCAGCATACAGTTGGATTTTCTTTTTTAATCCATTCTGCTACTCTGTGCCTTTTTATTGATGAGTTTAATCCGTTTACATTTAGTGTAATTATTGATACTTGTGAGTTCCCTATTGCCATTTTATATCTTGCTTTCTATTAGTTTTGTGTCTTGTTTGATCCTTCTCTTTCGTTTTTCTATCTTTTGTTTTTATTTGGTTGTATTCCATACATCTTTCCTCTGTTGCTATCTTTTTTATCTCATGTGCTTCTGTGGTGGTTTTTTCAATGGTGGTTACCTTTGAGTAATGAAAAGGGTCCCTACCTTGTTCATTGTAGCGAACTCTTTTGTGAGTACTTTTGCACTCCATCTTCCTTTGCTACTGTTAATCTCCATCTTCTCCCCCTCTTTCTTTTTGTTGTTGTCACAGTTTAAATTTGTTTTTATTGTGTTCTTCTTGGAGCTTTTACTTGTGGCTCTGTTTTTTTTTTGTTGTTCTTTGTATCTGATTGGAGAACCCCCTTTAGTAATTCCTGGAGTGGGGGTTTTCTGATGATAAATTCCCTCATTTTTTCTGTATCTGTGAATGTTTTTATTTCTCCTTCATATTTGAAGGATAGCTTCGATGGGTATAGTATTCATGGCTGAAAGTTCCTCTCTTTCAGGACTTTAAATATTGGGGTCCACTCTCTTCTAGCTTATAGAGTTTCTGCTGAGAAATCTGATGATAATCTAATGGGCCTTCCTTTATATGTTGTATTCTTCTTTTCCTGGCTGCCTTGAGAATTTTTTCTTTGCTGTTGGTTTGTGTCAATTTCATTATGATATGCCTTGGAGTAGGTTTGTTGGGGTTAAGAAAACTCGGAGTTCTGTTTGCTTCTTGAACTTGAGGCTTTAGTTCTTTCCACAGGCTTGGGAAGTTCTCATCTATTATTTGTTTGAGTGTGTTCTCCATTCCATTTTCTCTCGCTTCTCCCTCTGATATACCTATTATTCTTATGTTATTCTTTTTGATGGAGTCAGATAATTCTTGTAGGGCTATCTCATTTTTTTAAATTTTTGAGTCTCTTTCTTCTCTCTGTTGTGCCTCAAGTTGCTTGTCTTCTATTTCACTAATCCTCTCTTCTATCTGACCTGTTCTATTAGCTAAGCTTGTTACTTCGTTTTTCAGCTCATGAATTGAGTTTTTCATCTCTGTTTGATTTGTTTTTATAGTTTCAATTTCCTTGGACATATATTCTTTGTGTTCATCGAGTTGTTTTCTGAGCTCCCTAAATTGCCTTTCTGTGTTTTCTTGTATATCTCAGAGGATTTTTAGAATTTCTATCTTGAATTCTCTGTCATTTAGCTCCAAGGTTTCCAATATATTAAATTTTTTCTCCATAGATTTTTCCTCATCTAGCTGTGTTACCTCTCTTTCTTTTGTATCCATGATATTTGATTTTCTCTTCCTTAATGGCATCTGAGGGTGGTTTTGTTGATAGTATTAATGAGATTTAATAAAGAATAAAAAGTTTAAAAAAATAAAAAATTAATAAAAAAAATATAAAAAATTGAAAGAGTTGTGTTTTTTTTTAAAAAAATTAATAATGAAATAAAGAAAAATAAAATAAAATAAAAATTTTAAAAAGAGGAAATTATTCCCCCCCTCCTTTTTTTCCTCTCCTCTCCTCTCCCCTCTTTCTTGAGAAAATCTTGTGGTGAACTGTGAATTATAACAAACAATGCCTGTGATGGAGGGCCTGAATTCGGGAAAAGTAATAAAGGGGCAAAAAAAAAAAAAGAAAAGAAAAAAGAAAAAAAAAGAGCATATGGACCCACAAAAAGCAAATAAGGAAAAAATTTGGGTCAAGAATAAAATGATTTGCTTTTAGGTGTTGGTTGTCTAAGAGTTATGATGAGAGGAATAAGAGGAAAACGGAAAAATGGGGGGACAAATTAAAAAATTACTATTGTATTTAGTGGAACAAGAACTAGATAAAATGGAGAGCCAGGGATGGGAGCACTGCTAGTGATTTAAAAAGGTGAAGTAAAACCCCCCCAAAATGCCACAAACATAAGTTTGAGTCCCAGATAAGATAATTTGTTTGTTATTGAGGTTTGAATGAGAGGAGATGTAAAGGAGAAAGGAAGAAACTAATATAGAGGGAGAAAAGAAAGAAAGAGAGAGAGAAAAAAAGAGGGAACCACTAAAAGAAGAAAAAAGAAAGAAGAGAGAGAGAGAGAGATAAGGGTTTTGGAGTGCAACCCTCATAGAGAGAAAGGAAGAGAAGAGAAAAGATAATGGGAGATGTAACACTTATGGGTAGTGTAGTTCAAGGAGAGGAGAGAGTAAGACCGGCAGAGAGTTAATCGGCCAAATTGGAGGAGGAAAAAAAGTATCAAGAATGAAGATAAGAGAAACAAACGAACAAATATAATAAAATGGGATAGGTTATAAAGTCTGCAGATTATTCTTGATTTTGAGAGGTTATCTTCTTGCTTTTTCTTTTCTCTCCCTCTTCCTGGTCGGTGACTCTGTACCCCGGGTTCTGCCCCTTTGGCGTGCTCAGGTAGAGGTTTGCAGTTGATAAGTCTCTATGGCAATGTCATGTATTGTGCTTTAGTCTCATTGGCAGTCGAGGCTCATTAGCATTTATAGGCTCCGACAGTGAGAGAGTCCGTGTTCCTGGAGCCTTTCTCCTAGTCTTTCCTTCCTCAATTAGTAGCCTGATAATCCAGCTATGGGGTTGCTGCTGCCTCTGCCTGGATAGTAAGAGGCTCAAAGAGCTGGCAACTCCCCACTCTATTTCCACTCAGCACAGGACTCTGGGTAAGGCTCAGTCAGTCAGAGCTGCTAGCATAATCAGGCGGGCTTTCTGCCCACTCAAAGACCTCTGGCTCTGCCACTCTGTCCGGTAACACAGGCGGGCGCCCACTTCCGGGGCGCTTGGAGGAAACTCTCACTCACTGTCTGCGCATGCAGACCAGGATATCCGGCCAGCAGTCTCACGCTCTGAGTGAAACCCCCAACCGCAGGGAAAAGTTGCAGCGTTGGAATTCAGTCTCGCTCCGTCCCCGTGCGCGGCTTTTGCAAGGCGCTGGGGCAGCCCGAGAATCCACTTTGGCCCAGACAAAGGCCCCTGACTCTGCCCCTCTGTGCGATAACATGGGCGCGCACTGCCGAGGCACTCGGAGGAATCTCTCATTCACTATCTGCGTGCGCAGACCAGGATATGAGGCCGGCCGCATTTCCCTCTGAGTGAAACCCCCTCCAGCACGGAAAATTTCCACCGTTGGAATTAGTTCTCACTCCCTCCCGTGCGTGGCTTTCCCAGGGTGCTGGGGCTGCCCAGAGACTCTGCCCTCGTCCCACAGAAAGGCCTCTGACCCTGCCTCTCCGTGGGGCAACACGGGCACCCACTCCTGGGGCCTAGGAAGAAATCTCTCGCCTACTAACTGCACGCATGCCGACCAGGAGACCGGGTAAAATGGCCACCCCGCTTGTCTTTCTTTGTTTGGATTTGGCGTGAGTGTTAGCTTGTATTGCCCGGGTTGCCACAGGATCAGTTTTTCCTCGGCTTGGATCTCCATGCCACAGCCTGGTTCGGCCGTTTGTGCCGCGGCCTGGATCTATTCACCCCCTTTGCCCGCCTCAGTTTCTATATTCACAGTTACCAGAGAAAGCCACCCTGTTTAGGTTAGTGAGGAAGGCGGAGCATTTCTTACTCCCTATTTCCTTCGGGGTTTGGTTATATATTTAGCCAATTTTTCACTCGACCATACCTTTGGGTGTATTGCGAAGCATCTGGAGGCTCCAAGTATAGGTTTTTCTGTTTCTGGTTGAAGATCTTGTTGAGTTTTGGGGGAGATTTATCGGTATCGCTTCCTACCCCGCCATTACTCTGACGTCATCTCCCCATTCTGCTTTTAATTCCTTCCATTTTGGTCTTCATTTATGATATTGTATTTGTCATTTCTTACTGATTTTTTTTATTATTTCAATGTCTTTTTTTATACTTGCTATCTCTTTATTTAAGTGTTCATATGTCCATCTATTGTTGTTCTAATATCTTTGAGCATCCTAACAATTGTTATTTTAAACTCTGCATCTGGTAATTTGGTTATATCTGACTCATTCAAGTCCTTTTCTGGGGATTTTTCTTGATTCATTTAGGGTATTTCTTTGACTTTCCATTCTGTCTGTGTATAAGAAGTGTGTGGCCACTGGAGTCCAATGGGTATAGCTTCTGTGTTCCTTAGGTGTGGTCTGTCTGCCAGCTCAACACACCCTCTTCCATTGCCTGGGGCATTTGTTATTATTAATGACATCGTAGTTAATGGAAAGTGCTTTCTCACTGTAGTTTTGATTTCCATTTCCTTAATGATTACTGATGTTGGGCCTCTTTTCATGTGCTTGTTGGCCATCTTGATAACTTCTTTGGGGAAATGTTTACTTAAATCCTTTGCCCATTTTACCTTTTTAAAAATCAAGCTATTTTACCATCAATATAAAAAATATATTCGCATGTTGCACCATTATCAAATATATTATTTGCAAATATTTTTTTTCCATTGTGTAGGTTGTCTTTTTACTCTCTTGATGTCTTTTGATATGCAAAAGTTTTTGGGCTCTTGGTGCCATATCTGAGAACTCATTGCCAAGTCCAAAGTCATAAAGATTTATATATATATATATGGTTTATTCTAAAATCTTTACAGTTTGTGCTCTTCTGCTTAGGACATTGATCCATTTTGAGTTACCTTTGTTTATAATATGAAGTAAGGGTCCCGCATCATTTTTTCCCACAGGGATATTCAGCTGTCCCTGCACCACCCTTGGTAGAAACCAACTGGACATAAATATTTGTGTTTATTTTGTACACCTACTTTTACTTTCACAATAAAGATTACAACATAAATTCCATTTTGCTCTTTTCTCTTGGTTACTAGATATTTCAAGGGTTTTCAGACTTTTGAGGGATTTTTTTTTTTAATTTTTATTTTGTCGTTTACTAAACTGTTTCTTGGTCTCTTGGCTTCTTTTATACTGATGCTACAAATAGCCTTAATGATGGGGGAAAAAACTTTTGAGTTGTGTTCAGATCATAAATCTGGCCAGAGATAATATAGCATTTAAAACACAAAGTCAAGAATAAATGAAGGCCCTCACACTCTTTCTCTTTGTTCTCTTGAGTTCCCTGGTAAACAGCTGTTTCTTGAAATTTAGATTATTGCAGTTCAAAGATTTTCTTCTGACAAGGTCTTATGAGACCTTTCAAATTTACTGTACCTCGACCTCCTTTGTATCTTGTTCCACATTGGTAGCTTTTTCCCAGACTCTGACTGATTTTTTACCTGTTGAATATTTACATTGACTCCTTGAGGCCACAGCTGCTCCTGGCAGAGTTACCTTTTCTCCTGTCATGATAAATTATTTAGTCTGTTATAATTAAGGTATAACTGGGTTCATTAGGTAGTTCACAATGTAAAATAAAAATAATTGGGAGTTAATTGAATAAGCAAAGACACTCATAGCAAGATAAATAACATAGACTTTAATTCACTTGTGGTTAAGATGAGTTGCCAGCTGAGTCTAGGTCCCCACTTTGGTGGAGCCCCAAATGAACTTGCTTGAGAGGCACAGTGCTTCACACCAATTGCCAAATTGTCATCTTGAGCAATGTGGAGTCTGCATTGGAGTCTCAGGAGACTGACTTGATCTTCACTCCAACTACTTATATCTGGTTTGGCCACTCATCACATCATAGTTACATTATCACACTTCAAACACAAGTCATATATGGGCTTGATAAGGTTGACAGATGGAGTTATCAGAAAAGAGAGTAAACCTGTTACATCTTGGTAATCAGGTTTTTCATAGTGGGCTTTTATGTAAAATATAGTTAATCACATTACTTCACACATGGTATTGGTACACAGTTAAAATATATGGAGTTATCTCAAACAGGCATAAACTGGTTACACCTAAATCACTCTTAGTTTCCTTTTAACATTTTGTATTAATTTGATTTAATGTTTACTATAACATTGCCCCTATAGGTCAGTCCCTGAAAATTTCCATTGAAAAGATGATGGCAGTTATAGGTACTGCTAATTTTAAATTTTGTAACCTCTGTGGAAAGGTGAAGGGGTCAGATGTGAACTGATACATTAGTGTGAGCTGGCCACAAAACTGCTATGGAGGTAAAGAAGAGGCAATTTAACTCTAATCAAGAAAGAGGAGCACTGGGTATTCTTACAATATCAAGCAGTGTCATCACATGAACTAAAGGAACTTCGAGTTATTAATTCTTTAAACCTCTTGCAGGTCTCTTCCAGTTCAGTGCTCAGATGAGATTTACTCAGTTTATTCGGATCCAAAGATTACTGACTGATTTCTGATGATTCAGAAACACTGATGTTGAAATGTCCAAGGGGACCCTATTTTTTGTATGGTGTTTAAGGGCCTTGCAGTCAAAAAGTTTCTAGATGTCTTGACCACAAAGATGCCTTCACTGGAATTATATATAACACAAATTTTTCCAGTTTAATTATATTGAGGTATACAGTTTAGTAGCATTAATTATTATATTCACTATGTATGCAACCATCACCACTATTTCCACAAATTTTTCATCTTCCAAACAAAAACTCTGCATACAATAAAAAATAACTCACCATTCTCCTATTCTACTTTTTTAATTTTTTATGAGAGAATAGGGGAGATGCTTAACTTTTGGAGAAACTAAACTATTTTCATAGCAACTGTACTATTTTATATTCCCACCAGTAATGACAGGGTTTTCAATTTCTCATTCATCAGTTATTTATAGGCCTTTGATTTTTAATTTAATTCTATTGTGGTCAGGTAACATTATATATAATTTGGATCTTTTAAATTTCTTATGCGCCAGTATAAACTTAATTTGGTAAATGTTTTGTTTGCACTTGCAAAAAAAACTTTATTCTGTTTATGCTAGACATAGTATATCAGTTAGGTCTAGTTGCTCAATTGTCTTCTTTGGTCTTATGTACTTAAAGACCTTCAGTGGAGACTAATGTAACTGGAGTGGAGAGAGTGAAGGACTGGCAGCAGGAGCATCAGAGTGGTTGTAGGTGCAGCGGGAGAAGACTGACCAAGATCCTAAAACTCGTTTGTAAGCATTTTGGCTTTTATTCTGAATTATATAAAGGAATAAAATGTTTACATTTCCATGTTAGCAGAATCCCCTTAGCTATTGTATTACGAATACAAAGTGAAAATGCAAGGACAAATGTTAGGAAATTTTTTTAAGCAATCCCAGAGAGATATGATGGTGATTAGACCCAAAGAAGTAGCAGAAGAGGTCATGAAAAGTAACTAGATTGGGGGCATATTCTAATAGTAAAGTTGATAAAATTTGTTGTTATTAAGTTATAGACTTAAGCAATCTTTCCTCCACCCTTTAATTAAGGCATAATATTATCTTTTAATATTACAAATAAAAGTTAGAAGGTCATATTCTTTATACTATTTTTTTATGCTAGGCTACAACCCTCTGCAAGGGTCTAGAGACTGCCTTTGGAGACAGTGACAGGAAGCCTTTAGTGTGCTTCCCCCATCAGTATAAATCTGTCCATCTCATTTACATTACACAAAGATTACAAGAACTCTTTGGTAGTGCTTTTGAATACCTGGATCTGTAGGACTACTTTTTAATCTTTGTACAAATGAATACTTTATATTTTCTTCCAAATTTGACCTTGAGTGTTCATTACAAACACCTCAATGATATTTTTAAAACTATCCAAAAAAATGTCCTCGTGTACTTAAGTTTTGGGGAAATATTCTTATTCTTTTCTTAAACTCACCTGTTTTTGAGAATTTTGATTTCATAATGATTAGTATACTGCTTCTGGTTTGCAATCTAAGTTGAATATGGTTTTTTTGACTATATGTTCTGAAGGCTTGATTAATTCTTTTCCTTTAACAAATATTTATCTAACATCAGTCTGTTCCTGTTATTGTAAAGTGACCAGCGAGTTCCAAAGAGACACCAGAGTTATAGAAGAATTTTGAGGAGTTTATTACTAAAAGCCTGAATCAGCATGTAGCTTAACACAGACTCAAATCATGCCACCCAGAACAGGCTTAGGGGGTTGCTTTTAAAGACAAAAACTATACTTTTGCGTGAGGGGAGAAGACTGGGATACAGGCACCTAACTAAGCAGGATTACAGATGCAAAACAGGCTTGTTAAGCTAAGGTTGTCTTTAGAACAATCTGGGCTGTATGGTCCAAATTTCTTAACAGTCAGTTGCAGGCCCCCTAACGTCTGCATTTCTGCAGAGTGTATTTTTATTCATTTAGTAACTTCCCTAAAATGAATAAAAATAGTAAAATGCTGAGGCTAAGGAGTCTTATTTCATTACAGATCAGACGTCATACAAGCTAGTCCTGGGTAACTTACAATGCAAAGGTGGTTACAAATTGAGTCCCTTATAACACTTTATGTGCCCTGATCAAAGATAGAACACTCAACCTCTGTGCTTTGTGAGGATGCTTTAAAACTGAACCATCCACCCAGGGCAAGAAGTGAACTTATTTAAATACTGATTATAAAAAGTTGGTATAAAAGAATCAATTGTAATAGCTATTGAAGAGGTGCTGCCTAAATGAGCAGTGTTTCTAAATGGGCAGTAACGGTTGGACCCCATCATATCTGTGGAAGGAGTAGCCACACAGAAGAAGAAAAGTATTTCTTAGAAAGTCAGTCATGGGGTAGAGCTGCATACCTGTATGAATTGAATTGGGTCTTCCCACAATTCATATGTTAAAGTCCTAATCTGCAGTATATCAGAATGTGACATTATTTGGAAATAGATCATTGCAGATACAATTAGTTATCGATAAAATGAGTTCATACTGAGGCAGGACAGGCTCCTGACCCAATATGTCTGGCATTCTTACCAAAGGGGAAATTTAAACACTGACATGCATGTACAGGGAGACCACCATGTGAAGATAAAAGAAGAGCTTCAAGTGACACTGCAGGAGCCATCAAAGACTGCCAGCCAGGAGTTCAGGGAGAAGCCTGTAACAGATCCTTCACTAGCACCTTCAGAAAAGAACCGACCCTCAATCTTGGGCTTCTGGCCTCTAGCACTGTAAGACAGTAAGTTTCTGTAATGTAAGCCATCCAGTTTGTGGTATTATTTTTAAAGCAGCTCTAGCTGACAAATAGAGTACCAGTGAAAGTAAATTTCTCTGTGGTAGGCAAAATGTCAATGGTTGTTACTTTTACTATAGACCTGGACCCTAACTCATCTTTGGGGATTCTGTGAGGAAATCAGCATGGGTTGCTGGGAAATAAGTAGAAAAGACTTGAATTAACCAATCTAGACAATGAAACACAGCAGTCTAAAAAGGAATATAAGTTTGCCAAGTGGTACTGAGACTTCAGTTGGGTTTGGCATTCAGTAATATACCATTCTTTATAGTCTTTTCAGTGACTCGCCACAGCCCAGTGTAATAATTTTGAGATTATATATTCCACCATTGAAGTCAAAACCATCTTTTTGTGCACTACCCGCCTTTTCCTAGGCCCTAGTCATCAGCAAATGTATAAAGTAATAAAACGATTTCATTCAAAGGAAAGGTCATTAAAATTATTCAGCAGGCTCTTGGCCAATGTGCCATTCACAGTCTTCTACCTCCAGGAAACAATCCCCAGAGTTTAGCTTATAAAATCCATGACAAAAAAGCTTTTGCACAGCAAAAGAAACCATCAACAAAATGAAAATGGAATCCCCTGAATGGGAGAACATATTTGCCAATGATATATCTGATAAGGGGGTAGTAACCAAAATATAAAAAAAGATTATACAATTCAACACCGAAAAGACAAACAACCCAATTAAGAAATGAGCAAAGGACCTGAATAAACACTTCTTCAAAAAGGACATGAAAATGCTCAACATCCCTAATCATCTGAGCGACACAATTTAAAACCATAATGAGATATTGTCTCCCACTTGTCAGAATGGCTATCAACAATATATAAACAACAATTGTTACCAAGAATGTGAAGAAAATAGAACCCTCATGCAGTGCTGGTTGGAGTGGAGACTGTTGCAGCCACTGTGGAAAGCAGTATGACCTTTAAAAATTAAAAATGGAACTACATTATGACCCTGCAATTTCAGTTCAGGCAATATATACCAATAAACCCAAATATTAATTTGAAAGACTATATGCAGCCCTCTGTTCACTGAAGCATTATTTACAATAGCCAACATTTGGAAACATTCCAACTGCCCATCAGAGAATGAATGGATAAAAAAGCTGTGGTACACAGCGGTAGAGCATCGGCCTGGCATGCGGGGGACCCGGGTTCAATTCCCGGCCAGGGCACATAGGAGAAGTGCTCATTTGCTTCTCCACCCCCACCCCCTCCTTCCTCTCTGTCTCTCTCTTCCCCTCCTGCAGCCAAGGCTCCATTGGAGCAAAGATGGCCCGGGCGCTGGGGATGGCTCCTTGGCCTCTGCCCCAGGCACTAGAGTGGCTCTGGTCGCGGCAGAGCGACGCCCCGGAGGGGCAGAGCATCGCCCCCTGGTGGGCAGAGCATCGCCCCTGGTGGACGTGCCGGGTGGATCCCGGTCAGGCGCATGCGGGAGTCTGTCTGACTGTCTCTCCCCGTTTCCAGCTTCAGAAAGAAAAACAACAACAACAACAAAAAAAAAAACAACTGTGGTACATTACAAAATGAAATACTACTTGGCTGTAAAAAAAAAAAAAAAAAGCAAATCTTACCTTTTGTGACAATGTGGATGGAATTGGAGAGTATTATGCTAAGTGTACTAAGCCAAAAAGACAAATACTATATGATCTCACTTATATGTAGAATCCAATGAACAAAAGAAACTGGAGAACAAAGTTGAAACAGAGACATAGATATTTATACATGGAACAGACAGCTGTCAGGGGAAGGCTGGATGAAATAAAGTGAAAGGATTAAGTGAAAATAAACATATCTATAGAACACACAAACAAGAAGGGAAAGGGGTGGGGTAGGTGGACGTGGGCATAATGGAGACAGAAACAGACTTTTTCTGTTTGGGGCAGTGGGTTCACAATACAGTGTGCAGATGATGCTTTGTTGAGTTGTACACTTGAAACCTGTATGCTTTTATTAACAAATGTCATCCCAAAACATTCATTAAAAAAAAATTTCTGTGTTTTATCCTCACACTCCTCAATGATGCGGTTGCCCTCAGCTTTACTCCAGAGCTGAAATGAGGCATTTTTCGTCACTCTTCAATTCAAGGCTGCCTTAAGAGGTTTGTTTTCTCTTTCCATGAATATGAATTAAGCCTCAGCCGGGCCTGTGACTAACCAGTCCTGAAAAAGTGCAGTAACAAAGTTGATGGAGGAAAAGTTGCCATTGGAAACCTTCTGATGTACATATTTTTTTCACATAAAACATCAATTTCTTAAGGTAAAACATGCCAACTCATGTGAATCACATGAAACACTTGTGAAATGCAATGTGAAAAAAATGGGACTTTGATTTTTATGAAATTTGTATTATTTCCATTGCTAAGTAAGCCTGTTTTATTTTAGGTTCCATTCTCTGACTAAGCAGCTAAGTTTAAAGCCTGACAAAAAAAAAAAAAAAAAAATGGACGAATAAATTTCTCAAAGATCTTGTAGGGAAATCATGAATTCTGGGTAATGTTCATTAGGGAAAGGAATATTGAAGCCAAACACCTCTAGGGGGAAAATTGAAGTTACATCAGAGCAGGACAAAAGCAGCTGAGAGTCTGGCCCCAGAAAGAGCAATCAGATGCCAGTGACCAATCCCCATGAGTACCCTCCACCCAGTTAGGACTCGACAACACAAGCCCTGACAGGTGGGCCTGGCTGCCCCAGCTTCAATGATTTCTTGGGAAGGATACCATCTGATTAGAATATACTTAGTGATTGATTTGGAGTCTAACTCCAACTGCAATAGAAGTAGGTCCAAACCTGAGGCAGAATTAGTATTAACTGTCACCTGTAAAATGCTTTCTTTTAGGAGCAGACGGGGAAATGGTATTTCTGATTCTCATTCATTATCAGTGAACCTGTGTGCTTATATATATGCCTCCCACTCTGAGCACCTCATTTATTCACCACTGTACCTAAACTCTAGTTTGCTCATAAAAATATTGAGACCTGATGTCAGGAAAACAGCTCTGATCTACATTTCAAGAGAGATGAGAGCAATAATTTATAATGGTTTTTCTTAATCTACTTAATTTCTTTTTTTTTATTCAGTGAGAGGAAGAAAGGCAGAGACAGACTCCTTCATGCACCCTGACTGGGATCCATCCGGCAAGCCCACTAGGGGGCAATGCTCTGCCCATTTGGGTCATTGCTCCATTGCTCAACAATCAAGCTCTTCTTAGCATCTGAGGTGGAGGCAATGGAGCCATCCTCAGCAACCAGGGTCAGCTTGCTCCAATCAAGCCATCGCTGTAGGAGGGGAAGGGAAAGAGAGAGAAAGAGAAAGAAAGAGAGAGAGAGAGAGAGAGAGAAACAAGGGGGGGGGTGGAGAAGCAGATGGGTGCTTCTCCTGTGTGCCCTGACTGGAAATCGAACCTAGAACATCCACACGCCAGGCTGATGCTCTACCACTGAGCCAACCAGCCAGGGACAATCTATTCAATTTCTGCTACCAAATATTTAATAAGGTACATTTCATTTTCTCCATACTTCATAATTTATTTCAAAGTCCTTTCCTACACTAAATTTTATTTAATTATAAAAAAAGTATGAGAAAGAGAAAGAGAAATTTGATATTGTTGCCTCCATTTTAGATACGAGGAAAATTAAGGTCATAGAAAAGCCAAATTCAAAAGGCTAATAATTATAAGAAGTGAGATTGGATCTCAGCTTTCTACTATTTTCTAACCAAATATGTATATTCCCACTATTCAACAAATTATTAAATTCACACTATATAGCGGAACCACTACCAGAACCTGGAACATTTGAGATCTAACTAGAAGAGTTCTGATTTTAAGGACATGGGTACTTGGTAGGAAATTAGTTAAGTAATTAAGTAAATTGTATTCAATAAAAAGAAAATTATTAACTTGTTCCCACCAAAGAAGTCATTTAACAATTCTGAGCCTCTGTTTCCTCATCTGTAATAATAACTCCTTTTATAGAGTTATGTGGAATATGTGTAATAGTTCTTTTTGTATTTTTCTGAAGTGAGAAGCAAGAAGGCAGAGAGACAGACTCCCACATACACCCAACTGAGATCCACCCAGCATGCCCACCAGGGGGTGATGCTGGGCCCATCTGGGGCATTGCTCTGTTACAACCATTCTAGCATCTGAGGTGGAGGCCATGGCGCCATCCTCAGCATTCGGGGCCAACTTTGCTCCCATGGAGCCTTGGCTGAGGGAGAAGAAGAGAAAGATAGAGAGGAAGGAGAGGAGAAAGGGTGGAGAAGCAGATGGTCGCTTCTCCTGTGTCCCCTGGCCAAGAATCAAACCCGGGACTTCCACATGCCGGCCAACGCTCTACCACTGAGCCAACTGGCCAGGGCCTGTAATAGTATTTATCATACACAATATTATAAAGAAGTTCAAAGAGTAGGCATAGAATTTTATTTGGGGCCAGTGAGTGAGAGTTCTGTGCAAAGTTTCTCTGACAAAGAGAAATTTGTTTCAATGAACTTAGAAGAACCAGCTTCCCACTGATTAATACAATGCACTCCAGCCCCTGTAATCTGTGGTGTAGGGCTGCAGGGTACCTGCTCAGTATAATAGAACTTGAAAAGAGCTACTGTAATTTGAAATTTGCTCACATGCTGAATGAATAAGAATAAATTGCTTACTTCTCTGATTCTGTGTTCCTGATGGGTAGAAAAGCATAATTATCCCAATAAATAACATGGCATTATAAGTCAATAATGAGATGGCATCTTCCTGGCAGGTAGACTGTAATCGCATGAATCCTGACCTTGAATTTGCCAAGGTGCTTGTTACTGCAGGCTTACAATGGACTTATTACAGTCTTCTGGTCTTGAAAGTGGCTGTCTCTCCAGCTGAGTTCATTAGGTAAACAGTTGGGGTAATTGATAGTGTGAATACCATTTCATTTCCTGCTGCTCTAAAAGAATTTGCTCTGAGGGGGAGAAAATGACCAGTTCCTCCACTGTGAGTGCTGGCCAGCGTTCCTAAAGGAGCATGCTTTAGGCTGAGTGTCTGCAAACTGTCTTTTTTTCCATAAGAGCAAAGACCGTGGGAGGGGCCCATTAGTTACTCTATCTTTCTCATGGCAGTGCTGGAGTTCCAAGGTCAGATCTCATTTGGCTGTGGAGTTTTGTAGAGAGCTCTCAGTCCTCTCTGGAAAGCCTTGGCACGCCAGAGGGGTCACTGGGTCCAGGAAGAAGAAATGAGCCTTTTCACTGCCATCAGCCCCAAGCCTGAGGTTCACAAATGTCAGAGGAAGGGTTGTCCTAGTTCCATGGGGCTGAAAACATATTCACTTTGGGAGATGAGTCTCTTTGAGAAAAAGAAAAGAGATATAAAATTCTACTGCATGGAACGAAACATTTTCCCTCAGGTGAATTAATAAATTTAAAGCAATTCTAATAAAAATCTCATAAGAAATTGTTTACCTTGATAAAAATTTTCCTACAGTGTATCCAAAAATGGTAAAATAGTAAATTTTACATAATCAAAATAAGATACGACTTGCACTTGCAAAAAATAAAATATATTACCAAGCAGCAGTCATTAAACAATGTATTTCTGGGATCTGAACAGACACACATATCACTGGAAATGAATGATTCAAGTGAAAATAAACCCAATTTCATATGAGAAACAATGTAAAATAAGGTTATCTTCTGTCATAAATAGATATCAACAACTTTTACCTTCTTGGTAAAGAATTGAGAAAGACAGCAGTGTGATTGGTATAATTCATATCAGCAGGCAGATAAATACACATTTAATAACAAAAAAGTGCCTGAAAGAGACTTCAAGATTCCCATTGTTTTCTTGTTTTTATTTTCCCTTTTTGGAGTAAAGAGACAGTTTTAGAATGGTATTAAAAGCAAGTTATTTAATGGAAAGAGTGATCCTTTAAAAAAATGCAAAATGTGGAGTACCCTTAAAAAATGGAAAAGTATATGTTAAATTGGGAAAATATTTCTAACATATATTATAAAGAATTAATGTCCCTAGTATACAAAGTGCTTAAGAGAAGGAGGAGGAGGAGAAAGAGGAGGAGGAGGAGGAGGAGGAAGAGGTGGACAAGGAAGAGGAGAAGGAGGAGGAGAAGGAGGAGGAGGAGGAAGAGGAGGAGAAGGAGGAGAAGGAGGAGGAGGAGGAAGAGGAGGAGGAGGAGGAGGAGGAGGAGGAGGAGTAAAAGAAGAAGAAGAAGAAGAAGAAGAAGAAGAAGAAGAAGAAGAAGAAGAAGAAGAAGAAGAAGAAGAAGAAGAAGAAGAAGAAGAAATCAATACTCCAATTTTAAAACAGGCAAAAGACCTGTAGAGGCAGTTCACAAAGAAGATATGAAATACATTCATGAAATAGTATGTTAACTTCACAAAACAATACAAAGAGAATTAATATTATTCCTGCTTATCAAATAGGGAAGCATAAAATATGTTTTTAATAATCATTGTAGAGGAAGCAGCAAAATGCACATCTGATAGAAACATAAATTGACACACCATTTATGGATAATGAAATGTTGAAAATTTGCAAAATGTTCAATTTTTTTAGCCCACTAAGTTCTTTGCTTGGTATTTATCTTGTGGAAATCATCATAGATATTAACAAAGTTTTACGAATAAGAATTTTATACACAGTGTTTATAATTTAGAAATGATAAAAAGTCCTGTCAGTATAGGACTGGTTGTATAATCAAACATATAGCAGAAAACTAAACAACTGTTGGAAAGCACAGTATAGAAGAGTATTTATATCAAAAATACTTTTTACTGAATTACTTGGAAAAAAATACATGACTAAATAATTACAACGATTTTTTTTCTTGGTTGTGAAATTATGTGATTTTTTTCCTCTCTCTTTAAAGTTTTTCTGCAATTTCTAAAATGTCCACAAAGAACACAATGAATTTAGAAAACATGACATCTTGTTACATTTGTTTTCTAGAAATCTAGTACAGAAAAACCTAAACTTATATACAGAAAGAGCCTGAGTGGCCATCTATTGGTTCGCCATGGTGGCAATGATTTGTGTCACCTACAGCTACCCCTGTTCTTCCTGAAAAGAGCCACCTTCAGCTATACTCCTGCTCAGTCTAAAGGACTGCAGGTACTTCAGCTGTAGCTGCTAGGGTGGCCCTAGGCTTATAAACAAGACCTGGACTATGAGGGCATTCCTGCTCCTAACCAAGTGGTTAGGTCATGGATGATGATGTGACACAGCCCTTCCATCAGGTCCCATCACACTAATTCCAGCCATTTTGACTTGGTGACCAGAAAGATGTTTCTTGCACCATTGGACTTAGAGCTGTGAACTAGCTCCAGCAACAACTGGGAGAAATCTTGCCAAAAATGAGACCACAGAGGAGGACACAGAGCAGAGCAATGGAAAGAAACTCAATCCTCAGGACATCATCTAAGTGCCTGGGTCAAATAAAGCCAAAGCCCCCCAAATTTGTGTTTCAGTTAAGTAAGAAAACAACCCCAGTACTTTTAACTACCTTAGACTGGTTTTGAGTTGGTCTCTTTTGCTTGCAAAAGAAGAAGAATTATAAAATAGAGACCTAGTCAATAGGAAACAAAATGCTCACAGCTAACCACTCAAAAATGCACCAAGAAAACTTTTAAGTATAGGGACTTCAGTAGGTTTCCCAGGCTATACTGTCTCTATTTAACTTGTGCTAATAATATATAAAAAAAAGGGGCATACACTAAAAATTATGAGACGTCCAAAACTACTTATACCACTTCTTGAAATGTACATACTTGGCCCTGGCCGGTTGGCTCAGTGGTAGAGTGTTGGCCTGATGTGTGGATGTCCCGGGTTTGATTCCCAGTTAGGGCGCACAGGAGACGTACCATGAATAATATGGAATAAGGGTTTTATTATAGGAATTAGAAAAACTATATTTGTAGGATAAACTGAGAAGTAAAGTCTGGTAAATGGAATTGGAGAATCAGAAAAGTCACTAAAGAAACTTCTTAAAGTGATGGCATGTGTGGACAAGTTGGAGCTTTCAAGGTAATCTCAGGAATGAACAGGAAGGAAAAGCGATGCTGGTGATTTCTATGGAAGGTTGTTACCTCCATGTCTGGAGATGGAATCGCGGTTCTTTTGATTAGCAAAGCTGACAGTCTGAATCAGGGGTCGGGAACCTTTTTGGCTGAGAGAGCCATGAATACCACATATTTTAAAATGTAATCCCCCCCCCAAAAAAAAGTAATTCCATGAGAGCCATACAATGACTTGTGTGTGTTACGCATTATCCAATAAAAATTTGGTGTTGTCCTGGAGGACAGCTGTGATTGGCTCCAGCCACCCACAACCATGAACATAAGCAGTAGAAAATGAGTGGATTGTAATACATGAGAATGTTTTATATTTTTAACGTTATTATTTTTTTTATTAAGGATTTGTCTGCGAGCCAGATGCAGCCATCAAAAGAGCCACATCTGGCTTGCGAGCCATAGGTTCCCAACCCCTGGTCTGAATGAACAGCTGGCATGGCGTGAGAGAGAGGGAGAAGGAGCTAGAACTTAGCAGCATGCGACTACTTCTCCCTGGAGCAAGGAAGATCCTCAGAGAGACAGTGATGTTGCTGCACTTCTCCTGTGTTAACTGCATGCAAATTTCTCTTGTCATTAACCCTCATTTGTGATCCTGCAGGAGAAATGCAGTTCCAGTTCATCCTAATTGACACTTATACAACGACCACAGATGTGTATACCATCCGCCTTGGGGAGTCGGTTAGGATGTAGATTCGCATTCAGTAGCTCTAGGTGGGGCCTGGGATACTGCATTTCTAACACGTTCTGGATGGTACAAGAGCTGAGGGTCCACATACTGCACTTTGGGTAGCAGGCCTTGGTGCCTTTGATGAAAGTGAAGAAAATGTAGCTTCATACCATCTAAGCAGCTCTCAGAAGAAAGTAGAAAGTTAGCTCTCTTGTGAGGAACAAAGGAAGAATGTTTTAAATTTTTGCTTAATACTACATTAGACACTATGGGGGCAACTGGTCTTTACTTGAAAGTGGATATGTGGGCTTATCTTTGCTCCAAATGGCCCTTTACCACCTGGCACACTTCTCTGGGCTGATCTTCATCTTTCCTCCTTGATCAGGAGAAACAACGCCAAATGCAGAGACCACCGGCTAGCAGTGAACAGAGGTTTTCATTATGCATTTCATCAACACGCTCCTTTGTGAAAAGCTGTCTTAGATTTTGATTTGTGGAACCCATGACCAAGCAGCAAATTAGGGCACAGAGATTGTATTATAGAAGAGATGAGTTATTGGAATAATAAGCATGTATATGTAGCATTTACATATTTAATGATCATTTTATTCTATGGCAGTTTTGCATTAAATATTCAGAAATTATGTTCTCTTTACGCCTTTTGTCAAGTGCATTATTATTCTGGGAAAAGAAACTCAACTATGCCATTATGTGACACGTGATGGCATCTAAGCTCTCATTTTTGTCAGTCACCTGGAAGTCCTCACCTCAGCCAGCCTGATGGGGTCACCTTTTACTGTCATAGTGAAATGAGATGGCCGGAGTTTTTCATTCACATGAGGGAAGAACCTCATGACCAAAGTCTCAATACTCCACCTTCCTTAAGCCAAGGCGTTCCAAAGGCTTTTGTATCTTTTCTTTCCCTTTTGCTTCCGTTTTTCCATTTCAGTTTCATTCTGATTCCCCTAAAGGTATCATTTGGTGACTATTCATTTTACTTCATTTTAACCCCATTATCAAGTACAGAATACTAACCCTTCTTTTTTATCATTCAAGAAATATTTATTTTAGGTGCCTTCCAGGAGGCACAAGGATAACTCAGCCCTAGAGCCTGCCCATGAGAAGCTTACTGTCTAGTGGGAGAGTCTGAGTGTTTGGTCATGTCTTTCTAACTGTGTCCAGTTTATCCTAGGCACTTTGTTCCTAGGCATAAGAATTTTATATGCCAATATTCATTTCTTTTCACAAACCTACTCTATTATTTTTTCGGGTGAAGTCATCACCCATGTCTCCAGTCTGTTATCTGGAGTGTGGGCGACATTATAGATGACAGCAAAGCAAAGTGCAGCAGATGACTTTAAACAGAGCACTGGACAGCCTGATTTCAGACGCAGTTTCTGCCTGACAGATTTTTCTCCCCAAGTCCCAAAGGTACTCACCCTGTTCTCAACCTTCCCTACAGCAATCTCTTTTTATCTCCATTCTCCAGCAGGGCATGCGATCCGTCATGGTGACTTCCTGAAACTCACGCCATCTCCTACTTTATAAGGCAGAACAAAATAAGTTTCTCTGGTTTTCCCTGACCATTTAGGACATGCCTGGGTGTTCACCTGACCACAAAACTACTCATCAAGGAAACCTGACACACACAAAAAATTCCTTCCCAGGAGGAAGGAATTCTGGCACCAGCTGATATACCAATAAACATTGTTTTGTTTTGTTTTCTGTTACATTCTATTCTCAGAAAAATCTTTGCAGCTCCTGCAAGGGCATCTACCCTTCAAATGTTTACCCTCAAGTGATAGGTGGGGATGGAGGAAAACACACATTGTATATTTGAGGGACCTGAATGATTGTTGACAATAATCTTTAAGAGAAAATGGTTTATTCACATCAAACAACCATATTTTGTAGACCATGTGCACTTAAGCATAACTATGAAGTGACTTTCTCACATTCTCCAAACAAAATCTCCTTTATTGTAGCTCTTATTCTTTCTTTTTTAAAGGCCCTAAGGTTTCATATTAAATGGGACTTTCCAGCAGGTGGTGGGGCTCACAGCCAAGAGCACTCCTCACACACAGCTTGGCTGGCTCCATCTCATTGAGGGCAGGACAATTCTCTTTGTACTCTGAGGGCTCTGGATGGTCAGAATTCCTTGGTCAAAACTAGCCATTCTTTCTCCGCCTTCCATCCCCAGAGCCCTAACCAGCCACAGCTAGCTCTGGGGTCATGCTAAGCTCCGGTAGCCCTGTCCCCATTCCTGTACCTTACTCTACTCTATACAGACTCATGTGAAAGACAACTATCTTGTTTATTGTCTACAAATCTCTAGCAGAAAGTACACAGGAGGTCAAGATTGGCATCACACCTCTTCCCCCAGAGTTAGAAACATAATCTCTTATTGTTAAATTTTACCTACAGCACCTCCCACTTCTGGTGTCTGCTTTGGACTTTTCAGTGCTGACTCCGTTGTTTTAAACTTTTCCTAAGAGCAGCCAAATCTGCCTCCCAAATGAACTCATTCTAATGTAACTTCCCTGGCCAGAATACTTCAGTAGTTTCTATAAATCTCCTGTTCCACCCCAGTTATTTTATTACAGAGTTTCACAATAAAAGAATCTCAGAAATTCTTTGTACACCTTCTATAATATATTTGACAGCCCCTCTGTACTTACCTTTGTAATAATCTATCTGATATGAGTTACATCAGTGGTTTTCCATTTTACTTTTGGTCTTCTAGTCAAAATTCACACCAACAAATCCTGGTTATATTTCATTCTAAAAAATATCCATAGGTATAGGAATATGCTGTGAAAATATGCAGAGTTAGAATAACAATCAGAGACAGAGAGACACCCTAGGGTGAAAGCCTTGAGCAGATGCGAGTGCAAGGGCTTCTCTGACCCACACTGGAAACAGTATGTGCTGGAAACAGCAAAACAGCAGGATAAGATTCAGTAACAGAAAATGTTTAGGCTCTCAGAACAGAGATTAGAAGTCAGCATGTCCCTTGTCCTTTAATTTACCCTCCGAAAACTTCTGCCGTTTGCATCCTTCTATTTATTTACTTATTTATTTATTTATTGACAGAGACAGAGAGTCAGAGATAGGGACAGATATGAACAAACAGACAGGAAGGGAGAGAGAAGAGAAACATCAATTTCTTGTTGCGGCACCTTAGCTAATCATTGACTACTTTCTCATATGTGCCTTGACTGGGGGGCTACAGCAGAGTGAGTGACCCCTTGCTCAAACCAGATGAACCTGCGCTCAAGCTGGTAACCTCAGGGTTTTGAACCTGGGTCCTCCACGTCCCAGTTTGACACTCTATTCATTGCACCACCCCCTGGTCAGGCTGTTTTGTGCTTCCTTGACTTATTTGTACTGTTAATAAATATCTGAGAGGACCAGGGATGGGGATCAGTCCTTTGGTCTCCCCTCGGCTCTTTAGAACATTTCATCTAGTGTCCAAGAATTTCATTGTCGCCACAACACATAGGCTATGGGGATGTCTCTTTGCATGGAGGCATTGAAGTTCTGTGCCCCAAACATTGATTCCAGTATAGGAGCTCTCTGTTTTAGTGCCTCAGAGGTATACCAATGTATAGCAGATCTTTGGTGTGTTCTCGTCATACTGCAGTATCCTCTTTCCCAATTTTTTCCATTCTCAAAACAATCCCTAGATTGGGGTTGCATGCAGTCTGTTTCTGTAAAGAAATTCTGTGTCTATTGGTGTTCGCTTATACTATAACACCAGAAGAATTCGCTGGTTAGCTTCTTTCTCTAAAATTTAACTGGTCATTATGTTCCAGAGCACAGCACCCTCTGCAAAGTTGTAAGCTCAGTTTTGGAGAAGATTCCAAGTGCTCATCTTAGGTTTGGGATTCGGGTGACGCAGGTGAGGTACTGTTTCAGCACTGAATTGGAGGATATACCAAATGCTTCTGCAGTCAAAATAAATCATGCTTTTGATAAATATTGTTTAGTGCAATATATTTTAAAACAAAATTAATGCAAAATCCATAATGAACATAATACCAAATTTTTAAATAAGAACAGTCTTGATATTACTGATTTTTCCTTCTGTCTCAGGCTCTAGTATAGTTAGACATACCGCTGTGACTAACCCTGTGTTTATTTAAAGCAATATCTTATTGATCATGTATTTTATTTTCTCACTTAAATTTTTTAAAACATCATATTAAAATATTATTTATCTTGATTACTGAGGTTTTTTGGTGCCAAAGAAGAGTAACATACTCACCTCCCTCTATCGACCATTTTGTGAGCGATAACTTGAGGCCTAGCCCAGCCAAGGCCCTGACCAGTGGAACTGCAAAAAGTTATGCTGTAGTGCCCATTTATCTCTGTAGATCTGAATTATTATCCTAATGGAAATATTTTGTCCTTATTATGAGTTAATAAGTTTGTATCTCTCGAGTGGAGGTAAGGAAATTGATAAAAAATGGTTGTCACATGATCTAACTGCTGCAATCAGGTTTCTCCGTGTGGAGACAGATAATACAGAAAGGGTCCTCATCCTCAGAGGAGAGCCTTTCCAACATTTTTCTTTTTGCTATTACATCTATAGAGACAGAATGGCATATATTTGAATCTCCATGATTCTCAGATAACACACCAACTTCTAGCCTTGTTTTCACCTGGTCTCCCTGACCCCAGGAGTCCTTTATATGCTAGAAGAGAGGCACATAACCAGTTGCTTCCCACTCCCTAACTCTGCAACTGGAGAGAAATGTCAATTTGGAATATACCTTTAAAATAGGAAATGGCCAATAGCTGAAAAAGCTTTAGTACTGTCAGCTCTGTGGTTATTAAATTTCAGCTCTTAAACCCAAAGGAAAACAGAAACCAGAAAAAACATTATATTTCCTTGTGAATATCAATCTCAGCAGAGTATATAGGTACATGGACATGGGTATAATTAAACTTCAAATTTGGGTTGCCAGTAAGAAAGTTTGCAATTGCAATGATGATTCAAGTGGCCTTTCTGATTCTCTAGAGTTGATGAAAGTGAAGCATCCTAGCTTATAATTCCAGAACTGAGCAGGAGAATCATCACTTTACACTTTCCCCATTCTGAGATGCTGGTTTGCTATAGTCTGAATCAATGTTTTAAAGAAACTACTGGTTTATGTTTTGACCACTACTTTGACTACAATGATTGTGTGCTCCTTACATTTAAGGATTTAGTGACAACTCTTTTTCTCTAATCTTCTGGTTAGTCAGAATTTTAGCAATAGAATAAAACAAACATGGACCACAGAAACTATAAGAATATCTCAACCCCTGTGGCCACAAAGGGGATATTGAAATAGAATAGTATGACAATTATTTCAGGAGTTTTAAGAAACTTTTGTAGCCTGACCAACTGGTAGCACAGTGGCTAGAGCATTAGCCTGGGATGCAGAGGACACAAGTTTGAAGCCCTGAGGTCACTGCTTGAATGCAGGCTCACCAGCTTGAGCACAGGGTTGCTGGCTTAAGTGTGGGATCATAGACATGACTTCATTGTCATTGGCTTGAGCCCAAGGTCACTGGCTTAAGCAAGGGGTCACTGGCTCAGCTAGAGCCCTACGGCGCACATGAGAAAGCAATCAATGAACAACTAAGGTGCCTCAACAAAGAATTGATGCTCCTCATCTCTCTTCCTTTCTGTCTGTCTGTCCCTATCTGTCCCTCTCTCTGTCTCTGTCACTCAAAAAGAGAAAAAGAAAATAAACTTTTGTAGTCTTGAGAGTTTTTATCTGCTTGGTTTGTTTTGTTATCCTTCTGGAGAATATTTTGACTAAAATGATGCAGGTAACAGTTTTCTCCCAGAGTCTCTGAGCACCATGACTGCCTAATGAGCTGTGGTTGGACAGCCCAAAGGCGCCACACAAATGCTGTTCCTGAGGAGATGCTATGTGAATTGGGTTTTCTGAGTTCAAGAAAGAGAAGATTAAAAGGCCCTTTAATTTAGAGTCTTCTAGGATTTGAAAGTGTATTTTTTTTCCCTCTTGAAGAGTAATATCTTTGAATGCCTACAACAAAACACAAAGTAGTAAACTTTAAGCAGAAAATTGTTCCACTGGGCAAAAGATAGTATCTCTTCATCATTACTCTTTGTGGAAACCCTCAGAGGTACTACTGAGCAAGTTTTCATGCCTCTGTCTCTGGACTAGGTTTACTGAACACCGACTATGCATTAAGGCCTGAGGATGAGAAAACTAAGATGGAGAGGCATGAAGAAACCACTAGCCACTCTGACTACAAACCACATCAGCCCTGCTGCACCACATTTCTGAAGACTTTAAAATTTGCAGTTGTTAGTTTTTCAGACTCTCTCTTCCTGCCTTATTTGTTCCAGTTTGATGGTGGCTTTATTTAGTGATAATAGAAGAAACCTGCTGTTTTATGAGGAGATAATCCAAGCCCTGTGTGGATAATTATTCTTTTCGGTGGAGTGGTTTATCCAGCTGATAAAAAGCGGTAGATTATTGTTCAGAAAAATCTAAAGTATTCTTTTCATTCTTGCACGAGATAAAGACTGGCATATTTACTTTTAGCAGACGCCTCGGAGGAAATCCTAAATTGAGATGAGCTGGCGGGGCTGCCAAGCTGAGCCAGACACGGAGACTAGTCTTCCTTCACGGGGGCTAAAATTGGAGGAAGTCACTTGCCACTGTTAAGATTGGTCGGTACTCTTTTTTGTCTTTGAATGTTTAAAGGGGTCACAGGGTGACCAACTGTCCTGTTTTGCTTCTAAGAAATATTCTGGTTTTAGCATTGAGACTATGGTACTCTAGAAAACCCCTCAGTTCTTGACCAAAACGATTAGTAACCCAAATTGAAACCTCAGCTGGAAGCAAAGTTACAAAGGCAAAAAGGACTGGGAAGCCAAAACTAAAACAGAAGTTTATTAAAAATAATTAACTGTTCCTGGGCATTTAAAACCAATTTTATATTTTTCATAAGTGACAGGGATGGGACCTTTTGAAGGTCCAGGAAAACAAGCACAAGGTCCATTAAATGAGAACTTAGTCTGGTTAAATAAAATTTGGAGCCTCAGTCAGTGAAATACACAACAGCCTTAATTAACAGAGTAATGAGATATATTGATATAAGCATGTTGAATAATCTCCCAAATTAGACAAAAAAATATATAAATCTTATGCATAGTATACTGCTTATGAAAGGGTACTGTATTAATGGTCTATATCTGTGTAAAAATGTTATCACAAACTCAGTGATTATATCAATGTATATGTACTGTCTTGCAGTTTCTGTGGGTCAGGAGTCAAGGCATGGCTGACTTTTGTTCTCTACAAGGTGACAATTAGGTGGGGTGGCCAGCAGCAATGAGTTCTCATATCAAGGTTGACTGCAGAATGATCTGCTTTGGAATTCACATAGTTGTTGGCAGAATTCACTTCCGTGTGGTTGCAGAATTAAGGGCACTCCTTCCTCACTGGCCACTCTCAGCTCCTAGAGCCTGCCTGTAGGTTTGTGTTGTGTGGTTATCCTTAGCATGGCTGTTTGCTTCCACAAGGCCAGCAAGAAACTCAAACTCAGAGCTACAATCTTATATATCTCAATCATGTAATTGAGTGGAGATTGATTTTCTTTTTCATAGATTCAATTTCTTCCAAGGGCATGATTACTTTTATTCATTAAAATAAAACACACACAAAACAACGAATTTCACTAATCAGATAAGAGAATAGAATGTAAGATGAGGGATAAGGCATTTTGTTCTCTTGATAATCTTCATAACCTCTTACCCAACACCATGTGAGATCAGTACAACTCAGCACCAGCGTCTGGTCATTACTTACATATGATTTCACCTATACACGCACGTGTGTCTTCTGACAACTTTAAGACTTTGTAAAGAAACTCTACTATATCTCTTAAAAACATTGTTATGCGATACTCAGATAATTGGAGAGGGTATGCTGTAATAAGTGATCCATTCAGTATTAAAGAGTACAGCAGGCCAATTCCATGGATGGTGTGTATATGAGGAGACCACATGCTCACTTATGGACAGGTGCCAGGCTAACCTCAGAAACTGCTGCGGGAAGCAAACAGCTATTAATATCTCATAAATCCCTCGGTGGTCCTTTGGACCATTAATATTCATGTCACCTGAGAATTTGTCAAAAATAAATGCAGAGTTCCTATCCTCATCCCAGACCTCTGGAATCAGAATCTGCATTTTAAAAGAATTCAAATATATGTATATGTTAAAGTTTGAGAAGTCTGGGCTGAACAACTCCACACTAGAGTACAACACGCACCCACAAAAATTCACCCACATCTTTACAAGAAATATCTATACAGAAATACTTATTGTTTCTTATACTAGAAAAAAAAGGCCCCCTGAATAAATAAAACTGATAATCTGTAGAAAATCACAAAATAAGTTGCAGTGTGTTTATCAGAGAAACACTATAATAAGTTAAAATGCACTCTATATAGCTCCATATATCATGGACATATAGAGATAAGGGGATTTATGGATAAATCCTAAAAGATATTGATGATTCCAAACAAAATAAAAATAACCACGTTGTAGGAAGAAATATGCAGTGTAATATCATTTATGTACAGCTCAGAGACTGAGTGTACAGACGCATCCATAGGTAGTGAAATAAACAATGAAAACCACCACATTCAAGACAGCTGCTTCATCTGGGAAGAGGAGAAACACAATGAAGAAAGATAAACAAGGTGTTTTCAGTGTGCATTCTGTATATAAACTGGGTCACTTTTTAAAACCAATCATATCTTATGGTGTCCCCACATTGATGTCACTCTCCTTGCAGTTAAAAATTCAGCAATTAATTAACCAACTAATCCCATAGGACTAGAAACTGTTTCTCCATTTAATGTGTTTGTTTCACCCTGCAAAGCTTCACAATTTTATTTATTTTTGCTTCCATTTTGATTTTTTGGATGGGTAACATAATGACATAAATTACAATTGAGATTTTCCCAGTCAACTAAAATTCATATTAGTTTTTTTTTTTAATTGGCCTTTAAGAAAATGACAATCTTTGGAAATTACTTAATAGAAGAAATTCCTTTTTGGGTTTGATATAGTGCTTCTGTAGCTGTCTGAAAAGAACAACACATTTTCTTATTTAAACTGAGAAGAATCAATTTCTTTAGAATGCTGGAAAATCCTTACGTGTAAACGATTAGAAAAATCTCATTTATGTGATGGATGTTCCTTAGAAAAATTTTGGTAACAACCCAAAGAGAGCTGTAGTTCCATTTATAATGGGGAAGGTTGTATCGCCTTTGTGACTGAGACCTATTTAAGTAATAACAGGCTTTCTCTCACCCCCATATTGGAAATGGGATTTTTACACATTGCAAAAGAGAAAACCAATGTGTGTGTGCTACACTGCTAAAATCTGGGGTCTAACTATGTATCCAGGGACTGGCTGTATTGCTCTAAGATTTCAGCTATGTCTACAGCCTTCAAGGACCCTTGGCCATTAGATCATACATTCTCATCCTCTAGTATTAATCCATGAGGGTTTTATTGTTTTTTTATTGGTTTGTTTTTGCATTATTATAAACCCATAGGTTTAAATGTATTTATTATGTATTCAATATGTTGAAATCCAGCCCCTCAAGGTGATAATATTAAGAGGTGGGACCTTTGAGAGATAATTAGGATTAGATGAAGTCATGAAGGCAGAGTCCTCAAAAATAGGATTAGTGCCCTGATAAAAGTCAACAGAGAGCTTGCTTGCTATCTTCGTTGTCTGCCATATGAGGACACACAGAAAATGACCTCACTACACCTGACCATGCCAGCACTCTGATTCAGAATTCCAGCCTCTAGAACTAGGAGAAATTTTTGTGGTTCATAAGCCACCCAATCTATGCTATTTCTGATATAACAGTCTGGACTAAGGCAATGTGTTTTAGTCAATTATACTTATTAATGATCCAATTTCCTCATGTTTGGTCAGTAGGAGCTAATTCAGTGAGGTTTTTTTGATGTGAAAATACATTCCAGGCTCATTCTGTGCATATTCTCCCTTAGACCTAGAAGAATTTATTTCTCACAAGATCCCTGATTCTGTTTAGTATTTATGGGCCATATTCTGGGCACTAGTGGCATCATGGCAAATAGGTAAATTCATTTTGACTAGTCTTTTATGTGAATAAAATAAGAAATAATAAATTTTTTCTTAAATAAAAAATGCAGCATAGATTTATACCACCTACAATTCAAATTCAGGCTTATAAAGTTTCTATTTAACCTCATCGGTTATATATTTGTATCTCCTTTCAACTGTGCTAAAAAAAACTCACATTATTACTTATTTTATATTGTGCACAAAAGATATAGAAAAATCTCAGAATAATTATACTTACTTTTCCTCCAACAAAATGCTGAAAACAAGGCAGATCCCACTAGACAATCAATTTATTGTTTTTTAAAGTCACTTGGAATAACATTTCTTTGCCCAGTTTTGTCACCATATAGCTACATAGTTAACCATTCATTTCATTTTACTTTTAATTCTAAGTAATTACATTTTAATTTATGTAATGTTATTAAAATAAGCTATCTAAATGGTTCCAAAGTAAAAAGTACAATGTAGGATATATTCAAAGAAGTCTCTCTTGTATCCTCCTTCTCATCTCATTTCTCTTAAATCAGGCTGAACCTCGCACACATTGTAGTCTTTTCAAAATGCAGATTCTGTCAACCCTGCTTCCTTCTTAAAAGCATGTACTCACTGCTTCAACCGCTTTACAATGCTCAGTTAGGCTCTGCTAGAGTGAGCCCTTGCCTACATCTCGAGCTTCCTTACCCTTGATGCTCCAACTAAAACAAAATTCATTCAGAGCCTTGAAAGGACTAAGCTCAGCAGCACTTTTCAGTTTTTGCCAATCTCATTCCCTCTGTTTGAAACATTCCATCGCCCGCATTCTGCCTGCGAGTCTGTCTAAACCCCCCTCTCCCTCTGCTATCAGCCTGATAGCTGTCCCTCCCTGAAGCCTCCACCTGTATCCTCTTTTGTGTGTTCAGGACATTCTACAGATGTAACATCCGACACACTGTTATATAGTTGCTGCTAATGTGCCTGTATCCTCCACTGACATGCAAGCTCTATCAGAATGGAGAATCTGTCTGTTTGGTCCACCATTTTATCCCCAGAGCTGAAAAACCTTTCTAACTCTAGGGTCTCTTCCTTCCCATACGGTTTCTTTGTGGGTAGTCAGGTGCTTTTGTGCAGTCTACATACTGCACAATTGCACATGGCAGCCCTGCTTAGCATAAAGCATGTACTCATTAAACATTTGTTGAGTTAATTTAGTTATCCCTGGTTTTGACATTTATGTGCTAATAGCTTTATACTGATCCTTCTTTCCTTTTTAAAAACCTTTTTAGAATTTAGAGCATCCTTTAACAATTTCTCTGAAGATGCATTTTTGCAGCATAACACCACTCCTCCTCACAAAGGTGCCACTTTAATCTACCAAAAAAGGACATGTGCTTTTCATTTGAAATCCCATTCCTTCTATTCTCAGTCCTTTGAAGGACTGAGTGGTATAGGGGAGTACACAACTGGAACCATTAACATTTGCTCTGTGAACAGCAGGCCCTGAATTCCATCTATTCCAAAATGTGAGAGGCTTTAGAAACATAAAGTTCACTATTGCAACTATGCAGTTTGACCCCCATTGATCCTTTTTTAAAGCATCTTGTTGTAGCTTGTCTGCCTTGTGGAACTCAGCACTGCTTCCCTCCCCCTGAATTCCCAAATGCTGTTCCTTACTCTGGGAGGAGACCCCTTCCACACAGAGTATTTCAGAATAATCAAGAAAATCAGTTCGTTGAACACAAAGCATTTTTTCTTCCACATTGTTGAAAGAATGGCCAAAATACCACTCTTTTCATAATTGATGTTCTTCAAAATACCAAGATACTCAGTTTGAATACTGCCTCCTGCATTCTATTAGAACGCAGTATAAGGAGAGAGAGATGCCCCCATACGTATCCCATTCTAAAGATAGGGCAGCTTCTCTCAGCCCCATTTTAGGCCCCTTCTAGAGGACACTTCAAAACTGGAGAGACTGCACTGACGAAGTATTTTTGGAACTGTGTTTAAAGAATAAAGAGAAGTTTTACGTGTAATGAGGAGAGAATTTGGACATAAATCTATCTTGTCTATGAGAATTCTTTCCAAGGCCCCATGTGTTGGTTTCTGAACATAGGGTATTCTATAAGCAAATATCTTGACTTATCATAAGGAAAGTCTGAGATGACATCATGGAACAAACTCATCTCTAAAAGAAGATAAAAACTCCCATTACATACGCTGGTTTCTCTTCAGATCGCATAAATCTTTCGCCTTTTAAAAAAATCCCATTAAATACTGAGGTGGCTAGCTGCCATTCGACATTTAGCTGTGTTAACAGTGGTAAGTAAATAGTAGAAAAAATAATTTTTTATTGGCCTCAAGAATTGGGCAAATACATGACCAGGAAAATAATTTTCTAAATCGCAGATTTTAACAAAATATATTAATGGTCAAGAAACAATCATAATTTTTCCTTTTGATTATTAAAATCATGTTGTATAGTTTCTGCTTGCAGCTATAAAGTGAGGACTACTTGTATTCAAAGGAATTCCAAAAACTGATAAGTGAATAGTAAATGTCTCTCTACTCTGAAACACCAAACTTAGAACATTCAAAGTGTGGGACATCTCTTTTCAACATATGTCAAGCAAAAGGCTTTAAGGCTGTTTAACTAGCTTAAAGTCTGACAGGGAAAAGTGGATGGCATGACAACAAAAAGGTGCAAGAAAAAGTTACCTTTGGGGAACCAAGAACCTGAACTGAATATTAGCTCTTTCACTAATTTATTCTACAGTCTTGAGTATTCATTCTATATCCGAGGCTTTTGTCTCCTTTGTAAAATGGGGATGGTAAAACCTATATTGGAGGGATAGTTATGTGTACAAGGAAAAATGCATGTATGTATGTGTGAATGTGTGAAAAATACTGTACAAAGTATCTGGCAGATACAAGGACCTCCACAAACTGTTGCTGCATTTTATGCAACCACAATGAGAATCAAAACACAACTTTTAAAAACAAAAATCCAGGGGAGGTTGTAGAGCCCTTGCCACATCAATCAAGGACAGGAAGCTACCATATTTTTCAGGCTTATAACTTTGATGAACAGGATCTCACACAATCAGTACAACAGCATAACTAGAAATGTCAGGGAGCACTTCCAAAGGCAGCCTGCTTATGTAAATGACTGTGGACTTTTCCTGTAGGACATAACCTGCTCTGGGTGATTAAACTTAGTCCATAAATTAATCTGGACTAAGGTTAATCAACTTGGATTTTGTAATAAAAAATTTCAGGTAGTCTAAAAGTATTTTTCAAAGTCTAATTTCTTTGTGCATTTAATTATTACTCTGATTTCACATACATAATTTATGGACCTTAGTTTCTCTGCTTCTCATTTCGTTTGAGTACACTACAAAGAAAATCAAATTTTTTTAACGACTACTAGGATGTGTTTACATATAATGAGGCTATTTTCATGTTCTCACTGATGGTCTGCAATAACTGTACATTATTACAACCAGTTCTTATGAATGTGGAGTGTCTCTGCAACTTTCTTTGATCTCTAATAATAATATTATTATTTTGATATTCACTTTTGTAATAAACTTTATGTGACAGTGGAAATTTGCTAGAATTATAAATTGGTAAATTTTTTTTTCACCAAAGGGGAGAAAGATGTTGACAATGAACATGCTCCTGCCTAGAGGTTGAATAAATATATAGATTCGGATGGCTCGTTCGTTAGATGAGATCAAAAGAGAGCTCTGGATGCAAAGTCGACATTGGAGAGAGTCTTGGCCTCTCCACACATTTTCACTCCTTCTTTAGATTTCATATTTTTTAAATACCACAGTTTTACTTGAGTCTGTGCCTCAAAACAATGTAATAGTTTAAGAAAAAGATACGACAGCCGGTGATTAGGGTAGGGGTTAAAGAGCAGAGGACCAAAGCCTGGTACCTAGTGTTCCCCATCTAAATACTTTACCAAGCTATAGAGGAGCCTTCGCTCTCTGCTCCCACAGTCATCTGCTCATCATCTTCTGCCACCGCCACAAGAACCATACATTTCGGGGCACCCTCCCTCCCGTCCAAATTGCCACTTATTCTATTTTCACCCCGGGATGCTTTATTTGCCTGATACGCTTTTCTCCCCAGTGCAGCTTCCTTCATTTCCCAGAGAAAAATGTAGCCTTACCCACCTTTCCTCAGTAGAATTAAACACTTTCGCCTTGTTTTTCAAAATGCCCTTTATAAAATAACTGGGCAAAAGAATTATTCCTCTGTTGTTGGGTACTAGAATTTCTATTAGTAAAAGAACTGTTTTTATTTAGGAAAATACACCGAAAAGCTGTAGCTAATGGAAAATAAAGCCTAAAGAGGATGGGCTAAGAGTCACAACACAGAGATTCAAGAACTGTGACCTGAAAAGGCAGCGTGGAGCTGGGAGAGGACAGAGAGAGAGCTGTTGGGGGATGGGCTGATGAGATCAGAGCACATGGTGCGAGAAGAAAATGAAAACGTAGGTTGCCAGAACTGGCGGAGACTTTTATGAAAAAGAGGAATCTAATATTCAATTTAAATCCATCTACCATATGCTTGTGAGACACAATCCCCCCATGTCATTCTTTCCACTGATTCCCAGGAAGTCTGCTCCTTGCGGTGACATCCTGTGAGTGAAACATTTAGAATACGAAGGAGACAGGTCTATGACCCATATTTTAGTTGACACCAAGACTGAGAGAAAGGGATAGAGATCAAAGAATATAGAACAAAGAAAAGAATTCCAAAGAAACTGGGTCATCAGAGTTGGCACGGAAATTTAGAGAAAGAAATAGAAATAGAAATATCATCTTCCTACCATTCGGAACCCCTACCTCTGTTCCCCACTGTGAACCATAAACCGCTAATTTCTCCACCTGTGAAATTAGACAGATAAACAAGACGGCCCCTCAGCCCTTCCAGCTTTAATATTCTATGACTCTAAGCTTTTCGCTGAATTTGGAAACTAATAAAAGTTATATCCTAGTGTAGAATAAATATTTGGTGCTTTGAATTAACCTGATTAGGCACTGGAGATGACACAAATAATGGTGCTATTTATTTAACACTTAGGTGAGAGAAAAAGTGAAAAGACGTATTAATTCTCACGGCACCAAACAATGTCTTATTTAGATTCCTCCAGCAGTTTTGTAACATCTGTTCTAAAATTTACAATGTTTGAAATTACTATGTGTCAGATATTTATGTAGTTATGTTATTGAAAAAATGATTCCTGTATCTGTGGATAAAAACATGCTGGCATAAGTGAAAATATTAATGCCCCATTCTCGCCAAACCTGGCATTTTAAAGATAGTCAACATAGGCTGATGAGAAGCAACAGAAGCTAAAGGCTTAGTCCAACCAATTAATTTAAAATGTAATTATTTGGGAGGAAAAAATTATATTTTTTCTGTTTATCTTTCAGAGGCAATTATCTGACCAAGTTTAAATAACTTTAGTCAAAAAAAATTATCATTTGGAAAAATAAGTGTGGGTAGATGGAAGGTCTGTTGTGGAAGGGAGAGTCAGAAGCAAGGAGAGAGAAGGCACTGTTCTAATTTCTAAAATGAATAGCTATTAATGTAATTAAGTCAATTTGCCATTAGTCATGTATTAACTAGATGTACACAGAACCAGTGTAGTCTTGTACAAAGTTCCTTAGGGACCATTATAGAATCTCCAGAACCAGGAGTAAAAGTTAAGCCCATGAAGTCTAGAAACGGCCTGAGTCCAAGTCTGACTCTAGTATGTTTTGCTTGTGTGATCTTAGTTGCTGTCTGCGCTTCAGTTTATTATCATGTAAAAACTTAAGACTTAGGTAGACGACACCCTATGGTCTCTGCACTGCAGCCTAGCTCTGAAAGGTATGGAGGTCACAGCTGTTAAGGTCAGCTGACTGAAACAGAGATGTTTAAACTCTTGGTCCCAGGACCACTTTATACTCATAAAAAAGTACTGTGGGCTTTAAAATGAGCTTTAGTTACTGTGGATAATATCAATTAATATGTAATATATTAGAAATGAACACTTAAAATGTAAAGTTAATAATTTTAAAATGGTATAATAAACCCACCAGATATTAACCCAAATAATGTATATTTCTGAAAAATAATTATATTTACTAAAGTAAAAAATGGCCTGACCAGGCGGTAGCTCAGTGGATAGAGCATTGGACTGGGATGCGAAGGACCCAGGTTCGAGACCCCGAGGTCGCCTGTTTGAGCATGGGTTCATCTAGTTTGAGCCAAGCTCATCCGCTTGGGCCCAAGGTCACTGGCTTGAGCAAGGGGTCACTCGCTCTGCTATAGCCCCACGGTCAAGGCACATATGAGAAAGCAATCAATGAACAACTAAAGTGCCACAACAAAAAACTGATGCTTCTCATCTCTCTCCCTTTCTGTCTGTCTGTCCCTATCTATTCCTCCTCTTATTCTCTCTCTGTCAAAAAATAAGAATGTCTGTGAAAAAAGAGATACTCTATAGTTTTTTTTAAAAAACCTTCTTCATGTCTAAGAAGAAATGGTTAGAAAACTTCAGGTCGATGTTCAGGTAAACTTGGTAAGCAAAAGTCCTGAATTTATATGATTTGACAAAATATAAAATCTGTATTTTAAAGTGTCTTATTTATTTCTGGTTGGGAACTTTCTGTAGGTTCAGTCAAGGTCATAAAATTTTTAATTAAGCTCTACTTAAAGTAATTAATGAGAAGAAAAGCTCTTTCAGAGAAAGACCCAACATTCCATGACATCAGTCCTATTAAATTATCTGATCTGCTGGGTGAGAACAAATTTTATAGAAATATAAGTATGAAGAAAAGCCTGGAAAGGGAAGAAAAACACACAGGAATGAGATAAAAGTGGGGATGAGACAGGAGTTAGCGACACCAGATGCTGAGCTTGTCTTTATTCTTATTTCTCCAAAGAACTCCTTCTCTAGGAGACAGAGAATCTGAATAATTATGAAATTTTTCTATGAAACAGACAATTTGAGATGTTTTCTTAAAATTATTTGAAGTGCTGCTGTGTATTCTAAGATACACAATCTCTATGAAAATTTGTATGGATAACAAGAGCTAACACTTATTTGTGTTCACTTTTATACGAGGCTTTCTTCTTAATTTGTGCATGATCTAAGTCAGCTGGTATGGGGCACCTAAACTATATAGATTTATGGATTACTACATTTTATTAACACAACATCAAGTGTGTTATAATATAATATAATATAAAGTTATATTATATTATACTATAACATAATAATGGACAATAAAAATACTAGCAAAACGTATTTATTGGCTAAAGAAGCAGCTCTATCAATGATTAAAATTGTAACCCCTGAGACAAGTTGCTTCAGTTCCACAGCATTGGCACTTCTTGTATGACCTTGACCAAGTCTTTTATTATTTGTGCTCCAATTGCATCAGTAGAATAAGTGTTGGGCAAACAAGTATGTTAGGCTTGCTCGCTTGTACTTTGCCTGATTGGTGCATGAGTCACGGGGCAGCACCATGTGTGTATAGTCCGTGTAAGGCTGCAGGTGCTTGCCCTCAGGGCGGCAGATTGTAGATTGTGGCTTGCCTGCCACCATTGGAAGGGGCCATTTTTGCTATTATTTGGGGGAAAAAGTTCCCCCACCCCACCCCCATCCTCTTTGCTCGTCAGCTCTGAGAGAGGGAAGTGGTTTTCCCTGTTTATTCATCCACCATTGTGAGACTAATAAATGGAATGACTCACCATTTTTTTGGCTCCACAGTCCCTTCACTGTCTGCCTGAGTTGAATGAGAACCTGCATAGCCGCAGCTATCGGCCTTAAAGTAAGAATAATAATAATAATTCCTAATTTATAGAGTTTTTGTAAGAATTCTACATGACTTAATATAGACAAAGTGCTTACAACTGAGCATTATAAAGAATTTGCTGTCATTCTGGCCATCATCACAATCATTAAACCCTCACAATTCTTGCTCAATTGGGAACCCAAGAAAATTTTAAGTATAATTGCACTGAATTTTTTGGTCTGGGAACTACCTGTCACTAGAGGTGAGAGTCTATGCAAAGCTTCCCTGTACTTTGTCTACGTTTCTATTCCCAAGATAACAGTGGTCTCCATGTTGAAATGTTATCAGTCTAGTGTAATGGGCTATTCTTTTCTTCCTTTGGTTCATTTTGCATTCTCCATTATCTTCCTAATCTGTCATAAATTCTATTTAACCAAATAACTCACAAGATAATAGTTTACTCTTTGTTGTCAATTTCTCCCTTGTCTTTCATTCTTCTTGCAGGTTTAAAACTAATGCTTATCTGTTGGAATAAGCAAAACTTCCCTCAGCACCTCCTCTGCAGCCCAATACTCTGCCTCATCTTTTCTCAGGCAGGTGCAGCCTCAGGGTAGGTTCTGGTCCTCTTTATGCATCAATGCTTAGTAAGAGTTACTTTGTAGCTCACAGTGCTTTTGGTAATATAGAGCTATTTTGTACCTCAGCAGGCACAGAAAAAAATGTGGTTAGCAAGTGAAGTTGTAGCATGATTTAATGATTTGTTTTTATCAGGAAGTAGGACTCCAAAGGTGATGTGCATTTCTTATATTCTGGAGAGAGACACACGCAGATGCAAGATGAATTCCACCACTACCATCAACCACCACCGCATTATTGCAAACAATGTTCATAAATGCAAACCAGTTGAAAAACTAGCTAGCCACATGATGGTTACCTTACATCCCAATGAGCCCAGGGCACAATCAGATCCTCGAATTAGAGGATCCCAATTTTTGTTTTAAATACAATCACTACACACTAGATAGATCCCTTTTCTTCTGGTTCAGGCCTCCCTTAGAGTCTTGTCTAAGCAGAATAAGTTGGGGAAGTGTTGGTTTTGTAAACCAGCAGTGCCACGGATCCCAATGATTTTTATAAAGAATATTTATGGCTGGAATGTCTTTTTAAGGAACCAAAACACTGACCTAATTAAATTGTAAGGGAGGTTAGAAATTGCATTACATCAATGGAAAAATATAAATATTTACCAATTTTTCCAATTTTATTCATATTCCAAAAGGAGAATCATATTTTATAAAGAGATTTTATTTTTAAAAACAAACCTCCACCGTCCCTTTCCCAGCTGCATTTGGCTAAGATAGCATTTCAGCTTTTCATTTCTTTAGGTACTAACTGTATCCTCTGAAGCATTTTTATTTCTAATAAGGTTTTCTATGCCCTCTAGTGGTTATTTTGTTTCTGCCATTTGAGGCACATTAATGGACTATTAAGGAGCAAATTTCCACCTGCGGGGGAAAGAAAGAGAGGTTGCTATGTGTTTATTATAACATGTGAAGTGGCTTCTGGAATGGCTGCACAGAGAGGTGAGTTCTACGATGATTTCCCCTCCTGTTCCGCAAAAGACAGGTTTAAACCTTCCCCTTTAATTTTCCTACATTTTTTCCTGTGCTCCCGACACAAAACTATTGGAAATGCTACTGCATTTAGGATACCTTTTATAGTTTATTATAAGAATGGGTTAGTTGAGTTGGAAAATTACTATAATTTCCCCATGTATAAGACGCTCCCATGTATAAGACACACCTTAATTTTGGGGCCCAAAATTTGAAAAAAAAAAAGTATTACACAAAGTTAATGAAGTCAAGTTTTATTCAGCATAAAATTTATACAACTCCTCATCACTGTCAAAACTCTCATCAATTATTAATTAGCTTGTCCTCATCTGTATCTGATGACGAATCACTCTCTTCAACCATGAGAACAAAAACAAGCTCAAAAAAGCAGAAAATGCGAGTAAAAAAACCTACAACCACTGTATAAGACGCACCCAGTTTTTAGACCAAATTTTTTGAAAACTAGTGCGTCTTATACATGGGGAAATACGGTAACGGAGAAGAGCCTATTTCTGTCCTAAATCTTGGCTCTTGAAGAGAAGCTTGAAATTTACTTCTCTGAGAAATGGAAAATGGGTTGTGGCACTTTGAAAAGACATTGAGTAGAGCCATATGGCATTTTGTGGGCTTCTTCCTGCTTTCAAGGCCAGTAAACTTGGTAGAAATCAGGCTCTTCTCATTCTTTGGCTTTCAGAAAACCAAGGTGATTTGAAAAAATATGTTCTGAGTTGGAACAGCTGCGGCTGCATGGTCAGAGGCAGATTTACTTCGGTACAGCTGCCAGGCCCTCGTCCTGCCTTCTGTGAATTTTGATCCCCAGCAATTATTGGAAATGACACTAACTTTTCTTAATTAACCTGACATAAACAGAAGGTATGCTTCCTCCATGGGTTTTTTCCACAGGACTGTGTTTCGGGATGAAAACATTTCACTGTTCTGCACTCTCATACCCTCATTTACCAAATCTCAAAAGGTTAAAATAATGAGGTGGATTTATTCAGATTAACATTTCATGTTACTCTAAGAGGTAATGTTTACCCATTGCTTATGTGGCAACAGATAAAAGAAGCAGTTCAAAATAGGTAGACAGGATGAAGAAACAGTATAATATATTCAAAATGTGCCAAAATGCAGAAAAACTGTGACAACCAAGGCCATCTTTTACACAATTCTTACATCATGTTTTCAAAAGATTGTTGTTTTAAAACAGGGGTCCCCAAACTACGGCCTGCGGGCCACATACAGCCCCCTGAGGCCATTTATTCGGCCCCCGCTGCACTTCCGGAAGGGGCACCTCTTTCATTGGTGGTCAATGAAAGGAGCACATTGACCATCTCATTAGCCAAAAGCAGGCCCATAGTTCCCATTGAAATACTGGTCAGTTTCTTGATTTAAATTTACTTGTTTTTTATTTTAAATATTGTATTTGTTCCCGTTTTTTTTTTTTTTTACTTTAAAATAAGATATGTGCGTGTGCATAGGGATTTGTTCATAGTTTTTTTTATAGTCCGGCCCTCCAACGGTCTGAGGGACAGTGAACTGGCCCCCTGTGTAAAAAGTTTGGGGACCTCTGTTTTAAAATGTTCTTATTGTTAAATATATCATACACACATATATTTATACACTTAACTATTAAATAATGAAAAAAACAAATACCCTTGTACCCTCTTCCTTTATGAGGAATGTTTTACAAATGAGTGTTTACAAATGAATGCATAAGTCCTCTCCTAAAAGTATTGTAGACAATTCACGTTGTTTCATCTTCTTACCAATACTTCTTATTATCCAACTTTTAAACACCAAGCGAGACAGAAGTACAGAGACCTTTACTATATCATAGTGTAAGTTGTGCTTGTGGTATTTGTGAAAGCAGATCCAGTGTCCTGGCAGATGTGCAGGACTGTGAAGGTAGTTAGAAGGAGCTGAGAATGTGCCTGTGCAGTGGCTTTGCCACACTGCTTATGACAAAGTGTAAAAAGAAAAAGATGAGGCCAAATGATTGGCTTGAGAAAAGAGATGGAAAGAAATGGAGAGAGGCCAGACATTTAGAGTTTCAATGATACGCAAAGCTTTTTCTGTACTCTAAACCAGGATTTTTAAATTAGAATGGAAAGGATGTTGAACAACAAAGGTTCCTTAGGAATCATCAGTTTCATGAAGGGACTAAACCCTGTGGCAAAGACCAGATTAAAGTTAATTCTTTCCAATTCAAGGTTATTTTATGAGACGACTTCAAGATACCTGACACTATACAATTACCGTGGAAGAGGTAATTATGTGAGGTGGGGAGCAGAAAGCAAAGGTATATATCAGAGTGAGAATTATGTCTATGGAAGAACTCATGTGGTTATTTATACATGGAATTTAATGGAAGCAATTAGTGGAGGAACCTACAAAGTATCTGTAGGAATTGTCTTGCTAAATAAACTGCAAACTAGCTTTTTAAATGTCTGTGACTATAAAATAGCCTTTATGCCACCAAACTTGCCCCAGCAGGAAGTCAGCCCTGAAAATGGAGCCCCCTAGTGAAGGGCATACTCCTTATCCTTCACATGGGGCGTTAGGGCAATGGTTCTCCCATAGCGTGGTCCCAAATCCAGAAGCTTGGCTATCACCTAGGAACTTGGAAATGCAAAAATTCCAGACTCAGTGAATCAGAAAGTCTAGGGATGTTTAAGAAGAATGTCATTCAAAGGAAGACTGAGGTTTAAAAGAGTAAAGGAATCATGAATGAAAAGGCTATAGGGTCCCTGAATCACTGTTAGGACAAGGACTTTGCTGATTTTCTTTTTTTAAAACAAGGTGTTTTTTTTAACATTTAAAAAAAAAATTTATGTATTCATTTTAGAGAGGTAGGGGGGGGGGAAGAGCAGGAAACATAAACTCCCATATGTGCCTTGACCAAGCAAGTCAAGGGTTTCAAACTGGTGACCTCAGTGTTCCAGGTCACACTTTATCCACTGTGCCACCACAGGTCAGGCCTGATTGTTTTTTCATATGAGTAATAAACCTCTATTGTGTTGAGATAATTTCTAATACTACTTTTTTCAAGGTCACTTTACATTTTTATTATTGTTACTTTAGCCATTGTTCTTTAAGAAACCACTACAGTAGTTTGCATAATAGTCTTCCAAAAATATTCTCTTCCTAATCCTTAGAACACATGAATGTTACATTACCTAGTACAAAGGACTTTACAGATGTGATTAAATTACAATTTTTGAGATGAGAAAATTATCCTGGATTATCTAGGTAGGCCCAATGTAATTGCAAGTTTCAATAAAAGGAAGACAAGAATATGAGTCAGAGAAGAGGTATTTAGACAGAAGCCCAAGTCAGAGGGTTTTAAAAATGCTGTGACAGTGGCTTTGAAAATGGAAGGTGGTTTATGGAAGCTGGACTATGCAAGGCAATGACTTCTCCTCTAGCGCCTCCTGAAGGAAGGGAGGACTGCCAACCCCTTGACTTTAGTCCCGGGAAACTGATTTTGGACTTCTGACATCTGAGACAAAATAAGTTTGTGGTGTTTTAAACCACTAAATTTGTGGTAACTTGCCTGACCAGGTGATGGCACTGGGGACCCAGGATCGAAACCCCAATGTCACTGGCTTGAGCACGGGTTCACCAACTCGAGCCCAGGATCACCAGCTTGAGTGCAGGATCATAGACATTACCCCATGGTCACTGGCTTGAACAAGGGGTCACTGGCTCAGTTGGAACCCTAAGCCCCCCCCATCACGGCACATATGAGAAAGCAATCAATGAACAACTGAAGTGATGCAACTATGAGTTGATGCTTCTCATCTCTCTCCCTTCCTGTATGTCTGTCCTTCTCTGTCTCTCTTGCAAAATAAAAAAAAAATTGTGGTAATCTGTCCTAGCAGCCAAAGGAAAGTGATAAAAAACAAGATGCTGGCTTTAATGAAACAGAAATTTAACTATGTCTAAAAAATTAAAGAAAAATATTATTTATTTATGAATAAGACAGAATTTTAGAAGAGCAGTACAATTAAATGGAAATTTCACAATCAAAAAGTAAAATAACAAATAAAAACTTCTCAGGGAAGTCTTAATGATTTCTTCTTCTTCTTCTTCTTCTTCTTCCTCCTCCTCCTCCTCCTCCTCCTCTTCCTCCTCCTCCTCCCCTCCTTCTTCTTCTTCTTCTTCTTCTTCTTCTTCTTCTTCTTCTTCTTCTTCTTCCTCTTCCTCTTCCTCTTCTTCCTCTTCTTTCCCAAGTGGGAGGAAGGAAGATAAGAGTGACATTCCCACATGCATCCTGACTGGAATCCACCCAGTAACCCCTGACTGGGGTCAATGCTCTGCCCATCTAGGACCATGCTTGCAACTGAGCTATTTTTAGCACCTAAGGCTGTGGGCTCCACATAGCCATCCTCAGCACCCGGGGTTAGTGTCTTGGAACCAATTCAGCCATGTCTGTGGGAAGAGAAGAGAGAGAGAGAGAGAGAAGAGGAAGGGGTAGAGAAGGAGATGGTCACTTCTTCTGTGTTCCTAGACCAGGAATCAAACCTAGGATATCCACACACTGGGCCAATGCTCTACCACTGAGCAACCAGCCAAGGCCTATTGATTCTTACATACTGTTGGGCATATAAAATATATTATTCTCACTTTGTTAAAGATGACGCTGCCCACGTGGAAGCTCGTCACCCAGGTGATAATACTACTTGCCCTTCTTGCTTGGGATGGGCGTGAATATACTAATGTGTGTTGGGGGAGGGCTTTCATGCCAAAAGGTTTTTAAAAAAGAGAGAGATCATGTTGTTCTGGGAGAAGAGTGATTATGTTCTAGGAGGAGCCCATGCTGTAGGAGAGCAGAGAAAAGCCACGTGGAGGAGAGGAGAGGCAGCCAAGAAAGCAGAGTGCTGAAGGAGAAGCCAGTTTGTGCAGAGTTTGTGCAGGGAGAAGGAGATAGGGATAGAGCTGAATAAGGCTGGTGAACTAGAAACCTTTGATTCTAGGAAACTCAGATAAGTCAGTAGCTTTGTGAGCACTGAATGAGTGGGTTTTGAGCCCAGTGTGTGTTTTTACTTGCCCGCTGAATGCAAGCTAGGATTAAAGGTAATGGCCCACCAGTTTTTGGCTCCATTGTTTCTTTACTGACTGTCTGAATCCAATGAGAACTTGCATGGGCCAGGCGGCTGTAATGGTGGCTGTGGCTACTGGCTTTACACATACACAGTTTTGGTCATTTAATTAAAAATTAGTAGACATACAAGGAGACAAAATCATGTGACCACAAATATAAGGAACACTGCAAACAATAGAAGCAGACTGAAAAGTAATCCAGATATTAAAGTGAACAGATAAAGACTTTAAATAAATGATTATTCAATTCTAGAAAATATGTGAAAAGACAAAAATAAATAGATTAAAAGACAAAGAAATTCACTGAAATAATAGAATTAATGATGAGAACCCAATGTACATTCTCTAAATGATTAAAAACATATCCAATATTAGGAATTCAATAGATAGGTTTAATAGCAAATTGCATATATATAAGACAGAATTAACAAAAGATAGATCCATAGAGAATATTTCAACAAAAGTGCTGAAAGGAAAAAAAAAAAAAAAAGATCCATGCATGTTATAATTTAATTTCTTCCTGTAGCTCAACAAAGAAGGGGCTCTCAATTGGCAGGCATTTTTACATGGCTGGCCTTGTATCATCTGATATCATTTGAACACTATCACGTAGATTATATTGAATGGTGTTCCTGGGTATAACATGAATAAAATTAGAGTAGAAAGTGATGCTTAGCCTCAAGTGTGTGTGTGGCGGTGTGTGTGGGGGGGAGCAGATTGGTCTACATTGGCTCAGTAGGACACATTCAGGCACTAAGGTAGGTTTAAAGAAGTGTGACAGCAACAGGGCTGTTTCCCCCAAGGGTGCGGCTGCAGCCCTGTGGATCACCAGCTTGGCTGTTAATCCCCAATAGTTAAAGAACAAACATTTGGCCCATGCTGAAAGGAAGTTCTGTCAATACTTACACGCTCAAGGAGGAAGTAATGGAGAGGCAACTTCCAGGTCTTTTTAATCCTTTACTTTTGTCTTCCCAAAGGAGGAGCTAAATCTGATCAATGGGAGCTATGTTTAGAGTGGAAGGGGTAAAGGTAGTTGATGAGTCGAAGATCTGTACAGAAAAGCCATAGCCATAACTAACAAAAACAAAAGAGTGTTAGAATCTTCAAGTAACAGTTTTGTGAAAGCCCTAGCAGACTGAGACAACAATAAGCCTGACAAACTGAGAAGGCAAATGAAGTCAGCGAACTTCCTGATAGGAGTGTTGGTCAAATAAGTTTGTAAATATGATATATATGTTTGCTCGCTTATAGTTTGCAATGGGTGTGGGGGACAGGCTGTAAGCAGGCAGGGTCATTATAGCCTAAGGCTTAGTTTTAAGACTAAGCTTTTCCCCACACCCTTGACCGTTGCATGGTGTGGGGTGGTGCACTCTCATGAGGAATCCCACTGTGCCTCAGATAAGTGACTTTGTATCAGAGACTTCCTTGTTTGTATATTGGATTAAAGCAGGGGTCTCAAACTCAACTCAGCATGTGGGCCGCTGTAAAGCCAGGAGCCAAGGCCAGGGCCACCATCACAGCAGCCACCTGGCCCATGCAGGTTCGCATTGGATTCGGACAGTCGGTAAAGAAACAGCGGAGCCAAAAACTGATGGGCCATAGCCTTTAATCCTACCTTGCACCCGGCGGGCAAGTAAAAACATACACTGGGCTCCAAAACCCAGTCACACTCAGTGCTCACAAAGCCACTGACTTATCCGAGTTTCCTAGAATCAAAGGTTTCTAGCTCACCAGCCTTCTTCTCCTCAGTTCCCCATCTTCTTCTCTCCTCACATTTTATAGTGTAGAAATCCAAACCCTTAATCCAATATACAAAACAGGGAAGTCTCTGATACAAAGTCACTCTCTGAGGCATGATTGGATTGTACCGCCCTACATCAAAAAGGGTAGGAAAGGCTTAATCCCAAAACCAAGCCTCAGGCTACAAGGATTCTACCTGCCTTTAGCCCACCCCAACACACATTAATATTACCTGGGCGACGGCCTCCTCGTGTTATCTTTAACAAAGTGAGCATAATACATTTTATCTGCCCAACAGCCGCAGAGCAAGATCACAGCCGTTCTGCGGGCCGCACTAGGTCTACAAAAGGCAACTGTTACTCAACACTTTTCAGTGTCACAAAACGACCAGAAACTGTAGTTCGTGGATTAGTCTGCTGGCCGCACAAAATTGTTCGGCGGGCTGCATGCGGCCCGCGGGCCGCAAGTTTGAGACCCCTGGATTAAAGGTTTTGATTTCTACACTATAAAATGGGGCAGAGGAGCCCATGCTGGAGGAGAGCAGAGAAAGGCCACGTGGAGGAGAGGAGAAGCTACCAAAATGGCAGTGCTGAAGGAGAAGCCAGTTTGTGCAGAGTTTGTTCAGGGAGAAGGAGATGGGGAACAGAGGTGAATAAGGCTGGTGAGGTAGAAAACTTTGATTCTAGGTGTTGGTCAAATAAGTTTTTAAATATGATATATATGTTTGCTTGCTTATAGTTTGTACTGGGTGTGGGAGACCGGCTGTAAGCAGGCCAGGTCGCTATAGCCAAAGGCTTAGTTTTAAGACTAAGCTTTTCCCCACACCCTTGACTGATTGCATAATGTGGGGTGGTACACTCTCATGAGGAATCCCATTATGCCTCAGATAAGTGACTTTGTATCAGAGATTTTCTTGTTTGTATACTGAATTAAAGGTTTTGATTTCTACACTATAAAATGGGGGCAGACAGGGAGCTTGCTCTCTCTCAGTTCCTGAGATTAGCATTAGAGAGGAGAGCAGAGGAGGAGAGCAGAGAAAGGCCACATGGAGGCAGCCAGGAGAAGCAGCCAAGATGGTGGAGTGCTGAGGAAGAAGCCAGTTTGTGCAGAGAGAAGGAGATGGGGAACAGGTGAGTAAGTCTGGTGAGCTAGAAACCTTTAGTTCTAGGAAACTTGGATAAGTCAGTAGCTTTGTGAGCACTGAATGAGTGGGTTTTAGAGCCCAGTGTGTGTTTTTACTTGCCCACCTGGTGCAAGATAGGAGTAAAGCTAATGGCCCACCAGTTCTTGGCTTCGTTGTTTCATTACTGACTGTCCGAATCAAATGCGAACCTGCATGGGCTAGGTGGCTGTGATGGTGGCCGTGGCTACTGGCTTTAAACTAGGAAACTTGATTAAGTCAGTGGCTTTGGGAGCCCTGAATGGAAAGGGATGTGTTTTCCCACTCTGTGCATTTATTGCCCATGGGTTGCAAGCTAGGATAAAGATAATGGCCCACCAGTTCTTGGCTCCATTGTTTCATTACCGTCTGTCCAAATCAAATGCAAACATGCATGAGCCAGGTGGCTGTGATGGTGGCTGTAGCTACTGGCTTTACAAGGACAAAGGTAATTCATCATGAAACCTCTGCTCAACCAGTGAATGGAGGCAGTCAGACACTACTCATTTCTTCAATGGTTCAGTGCTCTTGAAAAAGAAAAAGGAAAAGGAATTTGAGTAGGAGGAAGGGAAGGATAGAGCGAGGAAAAAAGGGAAAGAATCAGCATCTAATCTAATCTTTAGCTGTACCTTCCAATTTATAGCAAATAGGACATGAAGATTCATGGTAAACAACAAAATGGAGTCCAAACCTGTCAGTCTAGTATTTGTGGTGGTCGCAGCTGCCAGGCTCATGCAGGATCCCATTTGATTGGATAGACAGTAATGAAACTGTGGAGCCAAGAAATGGTGGGCCATTAACTTTATTCTAGCTCACACTGGTGGGCGGGAAAATACACACAACGGGAAAACACTTCCCTTTCCATCCAGAGCTCCCAAAGCCACTGACTTTCCTCCACTTTTCCAAAAATTAAAGGCCCCCACCTGTTTCCCTTCAGCACCCTGCCATGTTGCTGCTTTCTCTCCAACCACCACGTGACCTCTGCTAAAATGACCTTCTAGTTCCTCTTTTAAAATTTTTTGGCATGAAAGCCCCTCCTCCAGCACATATTAGCATAACCAACCCCCTTCCCAGACATAAAGGTAATTAACAGTATCACCTGGGCAACACAATCATGTGATCAACGGCCATTTTCAACAATAAAAGTGAGCAAATTTTACAAACTTATTTGCCCAACATTCTACCCCTTTTGCTCCCTTTGCAATCTACAATCCACACCATAGGCATTCCTGTGGAGGAAATTAGGCACATCACACAAATTACAGCAACATCACAAGTCATACAATTTCAACAGTTACAAAGATGCCCTCCACCGTGTCTCTTAGCACTTTGCCCAAAGCGCAAAATATCCTCAGAGCTTCTCTCCAACTGTATGACAAGCTTCCCAGTGCAGGGGCCTCCACCAGATCTGCCCCCCCATCAGGATTTTTTACATTGTCCAAAATCTGTAAGTCCATCCAACAAGGAAGCCAGTGTCCTAGCTGGTTGTAGTCCAGGAATCAGTCCACGCACATGGGGCCTCAGCCACCCCCCTCATCCCTGCTTTCCTGGCAGGTCTTATGACGCTGTCCCAAGGAGGAGCACATGGCAACGGCAGCCAACATTTCCACCTCTACTCCAGGGAGCATGCTGCCATCCACCCCTTTGTCCCAAAATCTCAGCAAACCTACTAGGGGCGTAGTAGGAATTCCTTGCTGCTGGGCTATTATCTTCTGAAGTCTGTGGATTGCAGCTTCAGCCCGAGCCTCCTCATCCTCTGAAGAGAAGCTGGAAACACCAGCTCCCACCAGCTCAGAGCCACTCCGCTGGCATCGCTCCTGCCCAGACTCCTGTGGTTGCTGGCTCTTGGCAACTTCCAGGGCAATCTGCAACTCACACACCTGTAACTCCTTCTCCAGAGACTGCTCCATTTCCAGGTGCAACTAGTGAACCTGGTCAGCCTCATTCTCCAGCACTTGCTCCAGTTACAGGAACTGCATCTCTTTCTTCCACAGCCATTCCAACTCCTTCCGCTGCTCGGTTTGTAGGTCCCAGGCAGCCTCTTCCATAGCACTCTCAGTTTCTTCTCAAGTAAAGAACACCCAGCCCATGGCCCCTAAAAGGACAGCCATGGGGAACCATAACAACAGCCAGTCCTCTACCCCACCGCTCAAGGGTGGTGGAGGTTATATACCGATCTGATCTGAATCCTGCCACAAACTACGCCAAATGTAGGACCAGTAGTTGTGGCCATCAGAGCCACCTAGCACGAGCAGGTTCCCATTAGATTCAAATAGACGGTAGTGGAACTGCGGAACTGAAAACTGGTGAGCCATCTTTTATTCTAGCCTCTCACCAGCAGGCAAGTAAATACACACAGTGGGGAAACACTTCCCTTTCCATTCAGGGCTCCCAAAGCTACTGACTTTCTCCTGGTTTTCCTAGAATCAATAGCCCCCACCAGCCTTATTCACCTCTGTTCCCCATCTCCTTCTCTCTGCACAAACTCTGCACAAATTGGCTTCTCCTTCCACACCCCGCCCTTTGGCTGCCTCTCTCCTCTGCAACAACGTAGCCTCCTTATCTTAAAACTTTTTGTCACGAAAACCTCTCCTCCAGCAAGTATTAGCATAACCAAGCCCTTTCCTAAGCATGAAGGTAATTTACAGTATCACCTGGGCAACGCAATCACATGGTCATTGGCTATTTTTAACAATAAAAATGAGCAAAACCAAATAACAGAAATTTTACAAACTTATCTGCCCAACAAAACCCCAAACCAACAATGTGGAACATTCCACAAGACATGAAACTTGGTTTCTCCAGTAAATAAATGGCAATAAGTAAAGGAAGGGGTAACTCTAATAGACTACCAACAATTGAATAGACATAGCAACTAAATGCAATGCATACTCCTTGTTTGGATCCTGATTTGAAATAAAAAGTTGTTAGAAGACAGTTTTAAGGTAACAAGGGGAATAAAAATATAGATATTAAATATATTAAAATTTTATTTTGTTTTGATTTTGTGTGTTTTGAAAGAGATCAATGTTGAAGCACTTATAGGTGAAACTACTATGTTTTCTAATATACTTTTTTAAATATTTTAAAAGGGGGAAAATAACATGAAAAGGGATAGATAAAACCAGAATACTAAGGTGTTGATTACTGACGAAATTGAGACATGGGTAGTATCAGAGACCATTTTGCTACTTTCTCTAATTTTGTGACTTTTTAAAAATTTCCATGATATTAAATTGAAAACAAAGTGAAGGGCTTTACTAGATCTCCAAAGTGAAGAAGGTTTATCTGGGTTCTCTGCACTCAGATGCAGTGAGCTTGACTTGAGCTTCCAGTCCTTATGCAGAGAGCAGACCAAGCAGACAGAGCTCTGTCTTTTGTTCTGATGCTTTCTCTGCCTACAGCTGCATATACCAGTCAAGGTCATTCAGGTCCCATTCTAGCCTTGAAAAAGTATCATCAATCTCTTTTTTGGCCTCAGTTCCAAACTACATTCTCCAGCACAATTATCCCTGAACTCTTCACTTTGGAAAATAAAACCTACCCTTTGAATCCAATTCAGCTTGGATCTGTATGATTATATTCTATCAGCAGAACCATGGAGGGCAAACAGTCATCTCAACCTGACCCGTAACTGCAGGGAACAAGCCAGATAAGAAAATGACAGAACAGCTGAATTGAAGAGAGGTATTTTGAGGATAAAGGAAAATTATACATGTTCCCAAGCTAAGGTCAATTTCCCAGAGTAATAGAAGTGTTAAAAAGTTGGGAAAGTGGGATTGAATGTCAAAGGAGGTCCCCAAGAAAATAGAATAAGGATCAAAGATAAAGCAGAAGAATTAACATCAGAAAGAAAGATAATTTCTTATTCTGTGACTTGGTAAAAGAAGGAGAATGATAAAAGAATCTACAGGAACAAGTTGAGCTAGGTATGAAGGAGATTGAAGTGATTTTTATCAGATGGGTGAAATCTTTGGAATAAGAAGGAAGAGAGAAAGAAAGAGAGAGAGAGAGAGAGAGAGAGAGAGAGAGAAAGGAAAAGGGGTTTTGCCAGAAGAACCACAGCAGTGGTATAAAGGATTACTTGGCTCCACTCTGGTGATGGCCCAGGAACTGAGCTGGATATTAGGAAGAGGACAGAAGACAGCTACCCAGTCTCCAGGTTCTCAATGGACCCTTGAATGCTGCTCCATGCTGGGCAGCCACATGGCTGGGCATGTCTGGCTCTCCAGTGCAGTAGCTCATTCGTATGCTATGGAAAGGCCCAGGAGAAGGGAAGCTGGCTCAGAAGGCGATGGGCAGAGAGAACACCATCATCCAGAAAATTTCACATATAGATCCCTTGTCTTTTCTCTTTCTTCCCAGTGTGCCTGCAGAGGTTCCTGAGGAACATCCCCAACTGGGGCTAAGTCAGATGTAACATCCTAGAAGACCCTGAAAATCACAGACAGTTCCTATGGCAACCTGTCTTCTGCTGAAATGATCTATACCATCCTTATTCTGTAACTGATTCTTAGAATTAATTTTTTTTCTCTAAACATAGAGAACATATGCTTCATGTAAATATACTTGTGGCAAAGCTGCATTTTTACAGAAAAATGTTACCAGCCTATTGAATGATTTTAAAATTAGTTTATCAATTATGTCAACACATTTGCTGGGATTTTACATATTCAGTCTAGGTATTTCCTCAGATAGTTGTACTTAGTGAGAAACACTCACTGTTCAAAAATAGCTTTAGGCCCTGGCCAGTTGGCTCAGTGGTAGAGTGTCAGCCCAGTGCGTGGTAGTCCCGGGTTTGATTCCTGGTCATGGCACACAGGAGAGGCAACCATCTGCTTCTCCCCCTTCCCCCCCTTCCCTTCCTGTCATGGTTCAGTTGATTCAAGCATGTCACCTAGGGTGCTGAGGATGGCTCCGTGGAGCCTCCACCTCAGGCGCTAAAAGAGAGCTCGGTTGCAAGCATGGTCCCAGATGAGCAGAGCATCAGCCCCAGATGGGAGTTGCTGGGTGAATCTCAGTCAGGGTGCATATGGGAGTCTGTTTCTCTATCTCCCCTCCTCTCACTTAAAAAAATAGCTTTAGTTATTGAAATAGAAGTTATATTTTATGAAAGTCACAAAAGAGAAAGCTATGTAAAGAGAATTAGTGGTTTTCTGGAATAATTTCCCACATAAAGCAATAAAAAATGTTAGATTTTATTTAATACCCAATATATACATGGCTATTTAGAGTATGGAGGAAAAGGGGCCACCTGCTGAACCTGACAAGCCCAGGGAAAGCCTTCATGGTGGCCTTACAGACATAGGGACCTAAGGTAACCACACAGGGTGGTCTGAAACTGAAACATATTTTAATCTACAAAACTGACTAAAGCCTAGTGAAAAATGTAGTTAAATAATCTCAGAGCAAAGTTTGGGGAAATAAAGGTTTAAAAATACAAAACGTTTTTAAAAAAAGGAATATTGAAAAAGATACAAATAATGGCTTGAATAGCCTAGGGGTTCAATACAAATAGCCCCAGGATGAAGAAATATAAAACTATGAGTTAAAAATTGGCTTTCTCCTATCTTGGCACTAATTTACTGAGAGACCAAAGACAAGTGTCTTCCAACATGGCCCTGAGTTCCAATAGTTTTAATTTTATATTTTAATCTTTTATTGATATGAATGTATCCCATTCTTATATCTACCCAAGGGAGGATCTCAATAAATGGATTGCAAAGAACTCCTGGCAGTTCTGTCCTGGCTTTGACCCATAATTACCTGAATACATAATATGTACAAAGCATTCCATTAAAGGAGATTATCTGGACTTCTTAGAAATTATAGGGAAAGTATCAGCAAGCTTTCCTCTTGGGTTGATTGAGTGAAGCATGTCAAGGGCTGTTCGAGTAACTGATTTTTCTTGCTTGCTCCAGGTCCTCACTTGCTTTGCATCTCACCACTGAGCAGACAGCCTCCTGAAATTGTTGCTGACCCCACCACATACAGGAATAGGTTAGTTACCAAAGGTGTTCAGAGTGATTAACGGTATAGAAACGATGTATGCTTTACGGATCTGACTCTTAACGGAACAGCTGATGGAAAGCAGTCGAGATTTGATCTGAATGATCCTCAAGATATGGAAGGGTAAAAAAATATACATCAAACCCAAGGAGTAATAGATGGTTAACTTCCAGGCTGTGAGACCGAGATCCTCAAGTTAGGGTGTAGATAATCATTGTATAGCACAGTGTCACCATCACCAGGGGAAAGCAGAAAGTAGTTGCAGTCAAAATTAGATTATACCATTTGATAATAGTGAGGTCCACACAGGCAGAGCTGTTGGTACTGGTGGTTGATGTGACCAAGGAAGTAATGGGAATGACAGTCGGCAGGAAAATGAGCCACACCACAGCACAGGCCTCCACGGCTGATCGAGTTTTATGAATGGGAAAGCAGTTCATCAGGTGATTGATCACAGAATAATGGAAGATGTTGAAGCAGGTGAGGAAGAGGATGTTGTTTTACGGGTTGGAATGAAAACCAAAGCGGATGAACTGGCCCATGAAATCCCCAAAGATCCAGCTTTCGTCATGGGCATAGTTAGGAATCAGAAAAGGGAGGCTGATTAGACACAGCAGGTCTGTGCCAGCTAGAATCAGCATGATGTTGGTGCTGCTCTTCCAGAGCCACATTTTAGAGCTGTAAGTGGGAATTGCCACTGAGTTCTCTGGAAAGCCCTCCAGAAAGATGAAACTGTAAATAACAGAAGATATATTTTCATCAGTGCAATTTCCAAGAGGAGTTGCATAACTGGGGAAATCAGAAGCATTTGCAAAATTGTCTGGTGGCTCATTCATGGTTGTCTCCTTTCCTCTTGCAAGAAAATAAGAACGTTCAGTTTGGTGATGTGAGTTGTCTGAGAAGTAACTCACTGATAAAAGAAAATAGACAATCTATATGATAGGATGAGGAAAACAATCATCCACTTTGAAATGAAAATTGCTCTAACATTTTAAATTTGTACTTTTTTCCCCTTTCATCGCCAAAGAGAATGTGTAGAGAAGAGATTGAATTTCTAAGAAAATGGCTGTGAGGCAAGTTACTAAAGACATCTAATAATAATATAAAAGTTAAATTATCATGAGAATTAAAAAAGAAGGATTGGGGGAAAAACCATGTGTAGTTGTGAAAAAACATTTAGCAAGCTTGATGTTGGGGCAAACCACAGAGTATCCCCATTCGAGATTTAATAAGACCCACCATTAACAAAGTGTGGGCCACTTAACCTCTTTAGTTGACAAAATGCTGAGAAGTCTTTATTATCTCCCTTTACTGAAGAAACTAAGGCTGAAGGAGGTTATGCGACCTGTTTGTGGTCACAGCTGTAGTTGTATGGCTGGGATTTCAGCCCACACCTGTCTGAGTTAGAAGTTATGCTCTTTCAACCTGACCTCACTGTGCTGCCTCTTAACCTGGATTAGCCTAGAAAAACTGATGGAACAGAGAGTGCAAAGGCATGAAAAGACTGAACATTAGGAATTTTTTAAATATCGATTTCATGCATTGCACCATTATACGTATGGTAAATTTCATCTCGAAGTTTAAGCTCTTCCGACCCATGTTAATAACTAACATAATTTGTTGATGTTTGTATGGGAGTGAGGGTGGGGTAGGAGGAGGAGCAGCAGTATCATGCAGCCTTAAGAACATGGGTTCTATCACCAGACAGCCTGACCTTGATTCTCAATTTGGCCAAGTAGCTTTGTGTCCCTAAGCAAATTATTTAGACTCTCCAGGGCTGGGAAGAGTGGGATTTGAGCATTCTACTTTTTGCTTCTAAGTGTTTTCTAAAATTTTAAGAATAAACTTTTGCAAAGAGAAATTCATAAAGATTATATATATATATATATGAAGAATTACTTACAACTGGCTTATTATTCGAATGCAAATAGCTGTTGGTAAAAATATATCCACTTACACACTTATGGAGTGCCCACTGTGTATTAATTAGGCACTCTGCCAGGTCCTAGAGATATAAAATGAATAACACACACAAATGCACGAGACACTATCACAGTCCACTGGGGGAGATGGACATGGAAGTAATTTTAAGAAAATATCACCTTACTTTATGTAACTGTCAATGTGTAAAAAGAAAAACAAGAAAATACTTGGGACACTACTGGGCACATGATAAGTCCTCAATAAATGTCAGGTAGTCCTTAATCACTAAGTCCTTCGATAGATGAATGATACAAGGCTACTAAGATCACAAGGAAGGGAGGGAACAGCTACTGGAGAATAACGGAGGGTACTAAAGGAAGTCACGTAGGAGGGAACATGTACGCTGACATTAGCAAGAGGATGGGAAAGTCATTCTAGGCAAGAAATGGCATGTGCAAAGGCACTGAAATATGACAGAATTGAGGAGGTCTGGGGGAGCTCTAAGTGACACTGGAAGATGAAGATGGAAAGGGAAAAAAATAGCTAATAATAAAGAAAATAGTGCTTCCAGTGTACAAAGCACTCCATCAAGTGTCTTACTTATGTGAATTTATTTAATTTCCACAGCAAAATAGTAATGTAGTGCCCTGATCATCCCCACTTTATAGATGAGGAAACTAAGGCACAGAAAAGGCACTAACTTGCTCAGGTCATACTGCTTCTTAGTCGTGAATCAAGATAGAGAACTGGGCAGTCTGTCTACAGAACTGGGCTGTCTCTAACAATGAGTAGGCAAGAGGGAAACAAGTGCTGTGTAATAATAAAAACGAATTCGACTTTATCCCAGAAGAGCTCAGTAAATCAGGCATTCTAACTTGTGTGATCCAGGGCTAAAATGTCAATAATAATGATACCTACCTCTTTCGGTTGAAAGAACACTAAATGAGTTAATACATGTAAAGGCTTTTGAAGGGTGCCTGGCATGCAGTAAGTGCTGTCTTAGTGCCTGCCATCATTACTGCTATTACCTGGCACTAAAACCCACACTTTCAAGCTTTTCCTCAACATAGTACAGAGGTGTATTTCAGACTGGCCCAACTTAACAAGTCTGAAATTAGTAGAATCCCTCCCTGATGTATGGTATTCAACATACTCTTCCAGATTCCACTTAGGGTGCAGATCAGAAAGCTTTTAGACATTTATTACTTATATTCTGAATGATTTGGGTAAAAAGTTAGCCTAGAGATGTGTAACGCTACTGAGCAGCTGCTAAGATCCTCACAGGAGAGGACAGTGCTTTCTGAGACTGTGTATTACCTACCAAAAGTGAATGTTTCTCTCCTGTCAAGTTACCTGACTCTCACTGGCGATGCTATTCATAGAACCAGCACCCACACAGTGGTGGAGATGATGGGAGGGAGGCTGACCAGCAAAGTGCTGTGAGGCCAGGAAAATACAAGGAATAACTTTTCCCTTGGTCAACACCCTTGGGTTCATGCATGGATAAGAGGCAGTAACTTACCCCCAACGAAACAGTCAGGGAGTCCCTGAAGCAGGCCTTCCTGGAGTCAGCTCTTGGTAAATCAAGATTTGCATCCACAGTGCTTATCTGTCAGTGCCTTGAAAACAGAAACATGAAGTCACCTCATACTCCAGAGGCCCAACACACAGGAAGTGCTCAATAAAATATCTGCCAATTACGTAAGAGAACAGTGAGTACAATAATATCAACAGAATTTATCTTGTGCTGAAGGGCTAGTGAAGCAGCAACTATTACTCAAAAACACAAATTTCATTTTTTAATGACTTTTAAAGTAAGGAGAAAATTTAATTCCTGCCATTGCCAAATAATTCCTCACTATGTTATGGGAAGATTTGAAACAATAATATTATCAGAAAGAGGCAGGTGGTAGGTAGAAACACCACTTTATTATTTGATAAACAATAGTTCAGCTCGGGATTTAATGAAGCTGACTAACCAACTGTAAAGGAGGAGGGGCTAAGAAACTTAACCTCTCTCCCATAAGTCTCACCCAAAGAATGGTTTGACTTTACAAAATCTGTATGAAGTTAAGAACAGCAGACAAAAACTGTTCTGGGCTTCGAGCCAAGTAGAATGAGGCAGTTTCTTCCCTCAACAATCTCAGGTCTTGTGTAGTTCACTGTCACCACCCAGAGCACCAGATGTCCACAAAGGGCTCATTTGCATTCAAAGGACATTAAAGAATAATGTGATGTGTCCCCTACTCTTTGCTACAACAGTGGATCTCACACCACCTGAACTGATACACTCTTTATAAACCAGAAATAATCTATTATGTATCAACATAACCAAATATATAATTCTGTACTAAACAAATGCTAGTGATCTGGGGTAATTGTTTGAAAGAAAATATTTCATAATCTTACCCTCTATTTATTTTATCTCAAATTGGGGAGAGATTGGGATTATTTGAGGCTACCTGCAGGAGATCAATGTTTTGGGAACACACAGCTCTCCTAATGCCAGCGTACCCGTGAGTCTCACACTGGGATTCCCACCAGACTTAAAGAGTGGCAGCATTTACTACTTTATGACTATGAAGCATTGCTGCCCATTTCATAGAAACAAGTGGAATTACTAATGTGATTTTTCAAGGGTATAAGAGACTGCAACTTGGACACCCTGACGTCCCTTAGGGCTTGCCACATGTAGGGAGTCCAAAGCTATGCTTTTAGCTATCTGATCTTTGGGAGACTCGAATAAAATCAATGGAATTTCTCAAAAATGCACACATAGACAAAAATTTTATGTACCATTTGGAGGTTTAGAGACTATCTTAACCTAATTTGCTTAATCTATGGCGATGAAACGACTAAAGGAAGGTGTTTCAGAGAAAAAGATTTTGTCAGTTTGCTCGTTGGGGGTGAGGGTGGGAGAGAGGATTGCAGGCCAGTGTCTCTGGGCTTTGTTCGCCATAAAGCCCCGCACCATACATGCAGTGTGAGCTAAGAACACATCAGTCCAGATCAGAGATGAACTCTGTTTTCAAAGTCCCCTAAAGACCCCACTCTTGGTCATGAAACCACGAGATGACACCACATTTCAGAATTTCTCCAGGTCTCCCTGAGACAAATCTCTCTCCATCCTAGGCCTTTACTTTCCCCAAATAGGCCCCTGCCCCCAGCCAGAATGTGGAGTGCTCTTGCTGTCTCCAAGAGACGTTGGGGGCCCCGGCTCTGGCAGCATCCAGTGCTGCAGCAGGGATGTTTCAGGAGCCATGTTCCCCCTAGGCGACGGGGACCCAGATCCACGCAGGTCCCTGCAGCACCGGCTCCTGCCTGCCTGCTGGGTCCTGCTCCCCCATCTTGCCTCACCTGGCGGCCTGGTTAGGGTTTGACTCTGGTAAACAAGGGTGCTGTAAGTGAATATAGCCCAAGTTTAAGAGAAAGAAAGGTTGGAAAAGACCTTCTGGGGTGACAGACATTTGAGCATTTCCCTTGGTAACCAAGATTTCCAGACAATCTTGGATAGATATCCACGTGACGCTGAGGAGAGGATGTAGAATAGGACAGTAATGCAAAAACAAAAGAAGCCTGGAAAATCCAGAGAAAGGGAAGGAGTAACAAAGTGCGGAACTGGTCAGGAGTTGGGGGCTCAGTCCTTGGGCCAGTGTGATCTTTTGGGATGTACCATTTGGGCAGCAGTCAGTGCTTCTTAAAGCTGATTACTCTGGCCTGACTAGGCAGTGGCACAGTGGATAGAGCGTGGGATTGGGACATGGAGGACCCAGGTTCAAAACCCGAGTTCACTGGCTTGAACACGGGCTCACCAGCTTGAGCTCGGGGTTGCTGGCTTGAGCATGGGATCATAGACATGACCCTGTGGTCGCTGGTTTGAGCCCAAAGGTTGCTGGCTTGCAGCCCAAGGTCACTGGCTTGAGCAAGGGGTCACTCGCTCTGCTGTAGCCCCCCAGTCAAGGCACATATGAGAAAGCAATCAATGAACAAACTAAGGAGACTAAGGAGCTGCAACAAAGAATTGATACTTCTCATCTCTCTCCCTTCCTGGCTATCTGTCCCTCTCTCTGTCTCTTTCTCTGTCACACACACACACAACTAGAAAGCTGATTACCCTGAACTTAACCAAAAATAGATGACAGTATTGACGATTTTCCTGGGCAACACCAGCAAAATGTTACATTTCGAAAAGAAGTACAGCACAGATTTGAGATGGACTTTGGGTGGGTTTTAGAGAAAGTTAAATGCTTTTAAGAAGGAAATTCAGTAAAAAGTATCAATTTATAAAAAAAAAATATGAAGGCTGAGAACTGACAAAAGTGACAAAAGGTAATAGTGTGAGATCCAGTTTTCTTGGGATATTTTTTTAAGTATATCTAAAAGAGTGTGCGGAAGAGTCAGTCGGAAAAAGTAACATGAGAATATACTGTGAGCCTCAATTCCCTCTCTGCAGTCCTGGTTGGGAGAAAGCAGGCTGCCATGAATCATGAGTCCTGAAGCCTGCAAGAAAACTATTTCTGCCAACACCCTAAGGAGATTAAAGCAGATCCTTTCACACCGAGTTTTTGATAGGAACCCAACCATGGCCAAGAGCTTGACTGTAGCCTGGGCAAAGGACCAGATGAGTCGTGCTTGGACTCCTAACCCTGGACTCACAGAAACTGTGAGGTTAAATGTGTGTTGTTTTAGGCCACTAAGTTGGTGGTAATTTTTTCACAGCAATAAGTAACTAATACAGAGTTCAGTGAGAATTCTGTATCTAATTACATAGGTAATGGGGAGCCATTACAAGTGTTTGAGCAGGAAAGTGTAATAAAAGCTAACTGAAATGTGTTTAGCACTTTATTGTCCACTACTTTTGCTGGTGGGCAGGCATTTCATTTAAATATTGTATCAGGAAATTTCTACCAAGAAAAAAAAAGGCATCCCAGGAAACTACTTGAAGAAAGGAACCAAGTTGTTACCTTAAAGATTCAGTCTTTCACATTTCTGATATAATTTATATATCAAGTTGCATCTATTATATTATATTTTGGTTATTTGTTCAGGTTTTCATATTCTGGTGTTTATTTTTGTGGTTAAGATTTTATTTTCTCATTTTCTTTTTTGGACCTTTGAAACTATAGAATGAACGATGGACTAGAATCACATGGTTCCTTAAGCTATTTTCTTGTTTTAGAGAAGAGAAATAGATTCAGGGGTGAATACCAAACTCTTGCCAGTTTATGGGAAAGTTTCCTATACCAGCATTTACACAAACATTATCTTTGTTTTACCTCTATGACCATGAAGGACGGTGCCACACACCATGCACACACTTAGATACTCACCATGTAAAACTACATCCACACTCTTTTGCTGAGGTACATATAATGCAATTGTGACTTTTGTGAGCCCCAATGGCATTAATAATGACCAGCACAGGATGGTTACATTTGAAGAAAACAAAAGAAAATTGCTCCAGCATTAATCTCAACTTCTGTGTCCCTACTCTGTTCTACTCACTATGTGAATAGAACATTAATCTCTCTTATACTCTGACAGAAGTGCAAAGACTGAGATTCTTTGAGGCTGAAGTAATAATTTTTTTTATAGCTTGTTTTTTTATTTATTTATTTTTAATTTTTATTTATTTATTCATTTTAGAGAGGAGAGGGAGAGAGAGAGAGAGAGAGAGAAGGGGGGAGGAGCTGGAAGCATCAACTGCCATACGTGCCTTGACCAGGCAAGCCCAGCGTTTCGAACCGGCGACCTCAGCATTTCCAGGTCGACGCTTTATCCACTGCGCCACCACAGGTCAGGCTGAAGTAATAATTGTTTGCATTTTTTAGAGCAGTCAATGTTGATAAAATTACATTCATCTAATATTAAAAAAAATCTGTTACTAGAGATTCCTTTTCCTTTCCCCCTCTGTTAGAATCTCTCTTCTTTCATTAGACTCTTTAGAGGACATTAGGCCACCATGAGCTGTTGAAATTTGTTTGCCTACCCTGTTAGTATCTTATATCACTCTTCCCTTTCAGCGACCACATTGAGCAATGTCATCTTGTTTTCTTTGTCATGCTTCTAAGTTTAAATTAAAATGCCTCAGAAAAAAACAGGATAGGCTCTGTAATTTCTTTATTATAGCATTTTATTTTTTTTACTTTATTATTATTATTATTATTAATTTTAATGGGGTGACATAGATCAATCAGGGTACATAGGTTCAGAGAAAACATCTCCAGGTTACTTTGACATTTGATTATGTTGCCTACCCATCACCCAAAGTCAAATTGTCTTCTGTCACCTTCTATTTGGTTTTCTTTGTACCCCTCCCCTCCCCCACCCCTCCCTTTCTTTCCTTTTGACCTTTTGGATTGCTTTCATGATTAATTTTTTTCTAGGGTCCTGTTGAGACTACAGATGACTGTACACACCTATTAACCTCTGAAAAATCAAAGTTAAAATCTGATTTGAGTATTAAATCTTATACAGTTTTCAACTAGCCTGGGCTTTATGAATAATAATCCAGACAAGTTCACCCCATGATGGACAGGCTCTGTGTGTGGAGGAGTTGTTGTGAATAAAATATTGAAATGGAACACAATGCATTTAAGATGTGAAGGTAACATCGTATTTAATCTTAGAGTGGCTTGTCTTAGTGCTCACGTTTAGGGAAAAAAAATTAAAAACACAAGTAATTCAGTGATGGGTGCTCTTTCTATCTTTGACTTTTTATAGACACTCCTCAAGTCTGTTCTTTTCTGCTTTGTGCCTGATATATGATTGTTAATTAAAATTGTTAAACTGTCTATTGTCCCTTCCTTCCTAATTATACAAGATTGGTACGTCTTCAAATGAAAAATAATTAAATTCTCTTTCATTTTAAGTCCTGTTTTAATTTCAGTTGTGAGGTTGACTGTATCCAGACTTTTGTAAAATTCTTACAACTGTATCGTGATAGTTAAAGAGACACCAAGTCCTGTCTTTGATTAACCTATTCCGTCTTCAAACATGGTTATTCTTGGCTTTTACAAACCTCTTTACCCCTCCTTTCCATGTTAAAACATACTGATCACTGGTCCTGTGGTTTTAGACACCTTCTGAGTCATATCTGAGCTTCCTGTTTTATTTTATTTTTAACTAGGGGCAAATAGGTTGCCAAAATCCCAAAGTAATATTCTTTGAAGACACACATCCATATTTGGTTATTTTATTATATATTTATTTGAAAGAGAAAAATGGGCTCTCCTTTCCTTTAGAACTGCTTTCAAAATCCTTTAGTCTCTGTGGTCCCATCATGGTGCTGCCCGTGGGGCAAAGAGCAGAGCTGTGAGAATGTAAAGACGGAAGCGGGTGCTGGGGGACTTGCCTCCTGAAAAAGCAACTCTGCGGCCCAATTATAGTAAAAGAACGATTCTAGGGAAGCCTTGTATGTATCATAGATGCACCCAGTGGTTTTAGTCTCTTTGCATGCTGAGCCCTGGGACAGTATTCTTCCTGACATTACCACCTCGAGCGGACAGGTATTGCAGTCTCACTGGAACCTTGGGCCTGTGCACTCATCAGGCCTTGAGCGGGTCCAGGTATGTAATCTTCAGGGCCTGTACAAAATGAAAAATTGAGGCTTCTTGCTTAAAAAGCAGGAGAAAGTGCCTTTAAGGGTACTAAAATACAAACATTTCTTTATTCTTAGTGTCACCCTTGATTTGTCGTGGTGTTTTCCTTTTCTATTTAATGTCATTCTAAATTTTTAAAAAATTAACATTAAATTATTCACATAAAGTTTACCATTCATCTTTATATGGTGCAATGCCAGTTTTTTTTTGGGGGGGGGGGGGTTGTATTTTTCTGAAGCTGGAAACGGGGAGAGACAGTCAGACAGACTCCCGCATGCGCCCAACCAGGATCCACCCAGCACGCCCACCAGGGGTGACGCTCTACCCACCAGGGGGCGATGCTCTGCCCCTCGGGGCGTCGCTCTGCCGCGACCAGAGCCACTCTAGCGCTTGGGGCAGAGGCCAAGGAGCCATCCCCAGCGCCCGGGCCATCTTTGCTCCAATAGAGCCTCTGCTGCGGGAGGGGAAGAGAGAGACAGAGAGGAAGGAGGGGGGGGTGGAGAAGCAAATGGGCGCTTCTCCTATGTGTCCTGGCTGGGAATCGAACCCGGGTCCCCCGCACGCCAGGCCAACGCTCTACCGCTGAGCCAACCGGCCAGGGCCTCAATGCCAGTTTTAAATGTAAACATAAGAGCATCCAAGTCATATGAAGCATCCTCAAAATTATACAAGCTATATTCTAAAGCTTATACATGTTATATGTATTTTCCTTTTGCCTCAACAATGGAAACACTGCACAAAACTAACTCACCTGTTTTTATTTTACCTTTTCACACATACACATTCTATCAACTCTGTCCTGAACTATGCATTGCCCTATCATTCCCTTCCTTTCTGTGTCATCACCTTCAATAAAAGTCACTGGCTTATTCAAGGAAGAAACACAACTGAGAAACAATACAATGGGGTTCCTTGCTCATTAGTGTTTATTAGAGCATCACTGACTTCTTTGTAGGCCTGAAGCAAGTTCAGGTTCAAACAGAAAGCATTGCCTATAGGAGTTGTCAATGCCTCTCTTATCTGGTCATAAACCTGACCCCTTCCACTTGCTTTTTTAAAAAATTTTTAATTGAGCCCTGGCCAGTTGGCTCAGTGGTAGAGCATTGGCCTGGTGTGCAGGAGTCCTGGGTTTGATTCCCAGCCAGGACACACAGGAGAAGCGCCTATCTGCTTCTCCACCCCTCCTCCTCTCCTTCCTCTATGTCTCTCTCTTCCCCTCCCACAGCCAGGGCTCCATGGGAGCAAAGTTGGCCCGGGGGGCTGAGGATGGCTCTGTGGCCTCTGCCTCATGTGCTAGAATGGCTCTGGATGCAACAGAGCAACTCTCCAGATGGGCAGAGCATCGCCCTCTGGTGGGTATGCCAGGTGGATCCTGGTCAGGCGCATGCAGGAGTCTGTCTGACTGCCTCCCCATTTCCAACTTCAGAAAAATACCAAAAAACATTTTTTAATTGATTTTTAGAGAAAGAGCAATGGAGAGAGAGAGACAGGAATGTCTATCTGTTCCTGTATGTGCCCTCACAGGGGATCGAACCAGCAACTTCCGCACAATGCTCTAACTGAGCAATCCAGCCATGGCTCCACTTGCTTTAAATCACTGAATTCCCACACCTCATAGTTTTACAGCATTTTTTTTGCTTATTGAGTGTCATGAGTGTTATTTGCTAACAGGGCTGCAAAAAATAGCAGTGGACATGCATATTGCATGCAACTTCCTTTGCTTACACCTGTGAACATCATCCCATCATATTTCACTTACAAAACACAAGTTTAAATATAACATTGTTAAGATTTTCAAGATAGCAACAGTAGCGCAGTAAGCCAAATGAGGGACCTTTTCAAGCATGGGCCTTGGGCTACTACACAGACTGCACGCCCATGAAGTCAGTGGTGGCCTTAAATAAGGAAATGACTCATTTGATTGACTCAAGAATAGTTATCAAAGTCAAGAACATTTCAAAAGTGTCAACTAGGGCCTGACCAGGTAGGTGGTGTGGCAGTGGATAGAGCGTTGAACTGGAACGCAGAGGACCCAGGTAGGAAACCCTGAGGTTGCTGGCTTGAGCACGGGCTCATATGGTTTGAGCAAGGCTCACCAGCTTGAGCCCAAGGTCGCTGGTTATGCAAGGGGTCACGCTCTGCTGTAGCCTCCCCGATCAAGGCACATATGAGAAAGTAATCAATGAACAACTAAGGTGCTGCAACAAAGAATTGATGCTTCTCATCTCTGTCCCTTTCTGTCTGTCTGTCCCTATCTGTCCCTCTCTCTCTCTGTCTCTCTCTCTGTCTCTCTCTCTCTCTCTCTCTCTCTCACACACACACACACATACAAATGTTAATTGAAAAGAAACATTTTTTTTGATTTCTTGTGTTTGTAGACCACAAGAGACATCAGAAAACATTTCTTTTTAGTTCATAGGCATGGTTTTTATTCCTGTTTTTGGTCAAGAAATAATTTTATAAACTAGAAATGAATTGGGTTATCTCTGGCTTCTGGTAAGTTTTATGTCTGGACGACAGCATGCAGGATAAGCTTCTCAACTCACTGAGTCTCAGGTACAAAGCCACCATCTTTTATTCATTCTAGGTCATTCTAGCTCAGAGACTTGAGCATTTTTTCATGTCATTTACTAGTGGCTTTCAGTGGATAGCCCTCTATCTGTAAAGGGACAATGTGTAGATAATTATGCCTTTAGAGACAAAGGGGGAACTAAGAACAAAGACCTTAAAAATTTGCCCAAAAGGATCTATGAGTCATTCCACAGCATTATGTACACGTACACACACACACACACACACACACACACACACAACACAGGAAGGTGGGAGCAGTGGGAGCAGGGAGAGTGAGAAGTAGCAACATTGTTTCCCTCCTCAAGAACTGAGATAGCAAGTTACCTGTTTCTAAGTGTCATTTTTAAAGCTGTCTCAATGCACAATTCAAGCTTTTGTCTTATTATATTAGTGGAGACAAGGAGGATAGGAAGACTTTGCAAATAACCTGTTCTCCTTAGACATGACAGAACATTGCCAAGCATTCTTACAGATAGACATTCACCATTAGACATTTCAATGATCTCTTAGCTATCTTTGTCTGGGCAGAGTGTGCCCTCAGAATCAAGCATCACAGAGAGGTTATGCCCTGGCTTATCTCTTTTGATATTAGTTGTGGCCCCAAGTTCCTTTGACCAATTTCAGAACACTTTCTTAGGTGAATTTCTAAGAGATATGGAGCAAGTGGACATTTGACATTCAACCAGGGATGTGACCAAAGTGCTCCTGGCAGCCTGCAGTGAGCAGCCATACGATGCATCCTGCATTTTAGATGTTTGTACTCCATAGAACAAGCTTGGACTAAGACAAGCCTTTAAAGATCTAACAAGGAACCATAGGCAGTCCCAGGATAACCTGAATGCCAATGCTTTTGGAAGTTCCAAACTCAGTGAGATGCAGAAAGACTATCATGCATGCAATTATTGACCTGGGTTGATCTTTCCCACTGGTCCATAAGTCTGTGTCTTGTTTACCCTAGTTTCTAAGCCTAGTTGAGAGGGTCTGTGCATGCTAGCCTTTCAACAAGCTGGAGATGTTATTTTAGGGGTGTGCATCTTTAAAACAACCTATAGGATCTGATGTGGCTAGGCATCATTAGGACCCAGCCATTGCCTTGTAATATATACAATATATTCACAGACTTCAAATTTTTAGGCTGCCACTCTCCTTGTGGTCAACTCTTGTGAATTTTGAGCATAAACATGCTTAAGGAAAACAGAGATAAATTTGTATTTCTGTGGACTCTTTAAAGCTGTTCCCTGGGCAAACTTGCTCTTATTGTCTTCTAGAATGAGTCCTAATTTGTTTTCACTTTTTTATTTTTGAACCTTAGCTCATTAAAATAAATAGAAGAGAGTGAAACAGATTCATCAATGATCCTTAATTGTGTGGGAAATGTGCTGTGTGTTCAGGGAGCAATATAAATTTCCAACCCAGACAAGTTTGAGGTAGCAGAAGGCATTCTCTGGCAGAACTAAACAGCCCAGTGTTTTTGATGTTTGCATTCTTTTTGTTTTCTTTTCCAAGTGAGAGGAGGGGAGATAGAGAAACAGATTCCCACATTCACCCTGACCAGGATCCACCTGGCAACCCCCACCCATCTGGGGCCATGCTGGCATCTGAGCTATTTTTAGTGCTTGTGATGGAGTCTCCACAGAAACATCCTTAGCACCTGTTGATGTGCTCAAAGCAACTGAGCCACGGAATAGGGGAAGAGAGAGAAAAAAAGAGAGGGAGAGAAAGGGGAGGGGGAAGGGTAGAGAAGCAGATGGTTGCTTCTCCTGTGTGCCCTGCTCGGAAATCGAACCTGGGACTTTAACATGCTGGGCTGATGCTCTCCCACTGAGGGCTGTGTTGGCATTCTTGAAGTTTGTTATATAACAGTCCTTAAAAAAAATGTTCTGCTTTTCTTCTTCTTAAATTCAGTTTGTTAGTAAATGTGTTGAAAGGGTTAAGAATTTGTGTTACTTTACCTATTTGGGGTAGCTTTTTCAAATGTGCTATCTTTTGGCTAGATAAATTTTCAGGGGTTACAAAATGCGCACCCCTCCCCCATCCCCAGATGCAGGGGTTTTAAATTGTCATGAGAGTTGAGATTTTATCATGCTGTTATTTCCCCCAAAAAGAAGGTGAGAATACCATAAATTCCCTCAGGAAATTAGGAAACTTTTCCTTGGTTTTAATTCATGCTAAAAATATTAAGTGCATGAAGAGGAGTCTTATTAAGGGTCTCCTTTTTGCCGACACTAAAACTAAGCCAACTGTGGGCATTTTCATTATTCTTATAACACCCTTATGAGGCACCACGGTATTACTCTTACTATCTTGCATATAGGGAAACTGAACATCATAGAATTTTTTGACTTGTCTGTGATCTCCCAGCTTGTACCAGGTATTATTTTAGTGCCTCTGCTTCTTTTTGTCCTGATTTCTGAACCGGGGGCCCCACAAACCTCATTTCTTCTTTGTCTGCAAACAGGTAGTCCTGGAAGGAGGCAGCAAGACAGGAAGAAGGGACTTGTATTCATTTTCTTGGACGATCACAACAAAGTTTCACAAACTGGGAGGCTTCATACAACAAAACCATAATCTCTCTCGATCCTGGGGCCTGGAAGTCTGAAATCCAGGTGCTGGCAATATTGGTTCTTTCTGTGAGTTCTGAGGGAGAACCTGTTTCATGCCTCTCTTTAGCTTCTGGTGTTTCTGACAACCCTTGGCTTTTTTTTTTTTTTCATAGAGCCATCATCCCAACCTCACACATTGTCACCTAGCCATTTTCCCTGTGTATCTTCTGTGTCTTCACCTGGTGTTCTTTTTTTTTTTTTTTTAATTTAAAAAAATTTATTGATTCTAGAAAAAGAGAGAGAAACATTGATTTACTGTTTCACTTATTTATGCGTTCACTGGTTGATTTTTGTGGGCACCCTGAGCAGGGACAGAACCTGCAACCTTGGCTTATTGGTTGATACTCTAATCAACTGAGCTACCTGGCCAGGGCCTGGTGTTTTCTTCTTCTGTGTGCCTTTGTGTCTCTCCTACCCTTCTCATAAGGATGCCAGCCATACTGGATTAAAGACCATATTTCAATACGACCTCGTCTAATCTTACATTTTAATTACATCTGCAAAAATCCTTTTTCTGAATAAGGCATAGTCACAGATAAAAAGGAGTTAGGACTTCAGTAAATATTCTTGCAAGATACAATTCAACTGACAACACAGCTCTTCTTTTTCTTTGCTTTTGTTTTTCTCATGAGGTCCATTCACAAGGCAAGCAGTGGTCCCAGCAGACTTCAGGACAGTGGCTGTGGCTCTCAGGGTTCCAAAGTAGGTGACAGTTTCTCCCAGGGGTGGGCAGTGTGTTCTGCCACCAGCCACCCTTCCAGCCCAGGACTGACTCTCAGAGCCCTGCAAGTCACTCCTCAAAGTTTCCAAATGCCTTCCTTGGTCATCTTTCTGTCATTTATAATTGTTGCTCCTGTTAAACCTTAAAATTATCTTTTTCTACGGTTAATCACTTTTTACTTATCCAACAATGATTTCTCTTAAATTCTTTCTGTTAAAGTATTGGTCTTCTGCCAGGTCCTTGACACATGGGTGGTGGTCCGGGAACCCATATCTAAGGCAGTGTGGTGTGTGCTTATGTATCTGAGCTGTGTCTTAGGAGAAAGCACTGGAACTTGAACCAATCCTAATTTTTTTTTACTGTCATTATGAAATGATATGAATTAAAGTCACCCACCTATTCTAGCTAGTTTTGAAGCCAGGGAAAAGGTAAATAAGTCTTAGAATTGTCTTTAAAATCTGTTCTGGTCTCTAAATTAGGAGAGAGTACTTCTACCATCCCACTGCTTTCCCCTTATTACCAGAGGCCCTCTGTGTGCAGGTACCCCATTTCCATCTCCTTCCAGCGACATCGTGACATTGCCTTGGCTTATCTCTCTTTTTTTTTTTTTTTTTTTTTTTTTCTGAAGCTGGAAACAGGGAAAGACAGACAGACTCCCGCATGCGCCCGACCGGGATCCACCCGGCACGCCCACCAGGGGCGACGCTCTGCCCACCAGGGGGCGATGCTCTGCCCATCCTGGGTGTCGCCATGTTGTGACCAGAGCCACTCTAGCGCCTGGGGCAGAGGCCACAGAGCCATCCCCAGCGCCCGGGCCATCTTTGCTCCAATGGAGCCTTGGCTGAGGGAGGGGAAGAGAGAGACAGAGAGGGAAAGCGCGGCAGAGGGGTGGAGAAGCAAATGGGCGCTTCTCCTGTGTGCCCTGGCTGGGAATCGAACCCGGGTCCTCCGCGCGCTAGGCCGACGCTCTACCACTGAGCCAACCGGCCAGGGCCCGGCTTATCTCTTTTGATATCAGTTGTGGTCCTGAGCTCCTTTGGCCAATAAAATGTGAAAAAAAGTAGCCTGCATCGTTTGCCAGCAGAGTTTTTAGAGCCAATGCATGACCACAATGTAGCTTTTTCCCTTGCCCTGTCAGTCATGGAAGCGTAAATCGAAACAGAACATCCACCAACCCCTGTGCCGGAGTGACTCCAGTGAACAAAGCTCCCAGCCAACCTGAGCTGCACATGTGGCACCAGTGAGAAATGAATGTTCATAGGACCATTTGTTCCTACAACTCCCAGAGCCTGTCCCGTAGTGCACACAGGGTCGCATGTCCAGGGGCAATCTCGCAAGCTCATGCGTTTTTTATACCTTTCCCCTGGGATGGTGTGCATTCCTGTTATTCCTTCTTCCTCGCTGGCTTCTCTTTTTTTCACCACTTTGCTGGATCCTGCTGCCATTCTTTCCTGTAAATGCTGAAGTGCTGCAGGGAGCCATCTTCAGTCCTTTCTTTCCCATCTACACTCTCTTCTTAGATAATCTCATTCAGGCTCTTGGAATAAACTTTTATCTGCCTGGAAATCTGTCCTAATCACCAAACACATATAATGAACTTTTTATTAATCATTTCTGTGTTGCGGTCTCATCTGCAGCTTTAAATTTTAGATATCTAACAGAAATTCTGATTCTGCTCCACACCTGCAAAATCTTCTCTATCTCATATCATCATACCGGCACTCATCGAGCAGCTCAAACCCCAAACCTAGAAGTCATTCATGATTCCACTCTTTCTACCACTTCTCACAGGTCCCCATCCAATCTACCAGGAAGTCCTATTGAGTCCAATCCCAAAATGTTTACCAAATCAGATCACTCATCACCACTCCTTATCTCCCCCATCTTCCTAGTCAGACTCATGTATCTGACACTAAGTAAGCTGCTATAACCTCCTAATCCATCTTCTTGTTTTCTCTTAGACTATATAAATTATATCATACTGTGCTCTACTTTGAAAGTGTCCAATGGCTTTCTGCTAGTTTAAAATAAAATCTACTCTCTGTCTACAGAGTAATTATAAACCCCGTATTTGTTAGTTCAGAAAATATAACTGAAGTTAGAAGCCTCAGGTTTTCCCTCAGAATTTTTTTAATAAAAAACCTTGAACAACTAAGTGAAATAATGAATTGATGTTTCTCCATCTCTCTCTTTCTCTATCTGCCTTTTTCTTTCTCTCCCTCAAATCAATGAAAAAAAAAATTTTTTTAAAAACCTTAGAAGAATAAAAGACCACTGATGTAGGTATTTGAGAAAACAAACTGTCCACCTAACAAAACATTACCTGTTGTTAGATAATTAAAAGAACAATGTAGTGTGTATGTACATAAATCTACAAATTTAAGTAAAATCTCTGCTCATTCTTTTGTCCTCCTGGGTTTCCATCTGTCTATTTGCTAAGGAAGTATAAAAGGTTTTCTGTAAACTTGAAGAGGTTCTTAAAATGTTTAGGTCTGTTGACATGTGTCCTTGAAACTAAAAATACCTATTATAAGATATTACATATGTAAGATTGTTTTGCTGTAAAAACAAACAAACAAAAAACGTGTTTGTGTACCTAAAGTTATAAACTAAGTTTGTCATGGAAAATTAAATATTAACCTTGTGCTAATTATTTTGCTCTGACCTCCCTCATCTAGCTTTAATAAAACTAACCAATATAAAACTTCTATATAAGTTCTCTTAAACCTAGTAATAAATCTAAGAAGCACTTTTTCTTTGTAATAATTTGTAAGTGATAATAAATTGCTTTGAAATAAATTAACATGAAAACACAAATTAGACTCTCAATCATTCACAATACTCCTTACCCGGGTTCACAAGACCTTATGTGATTGGATTTTTATCTACACTTCTATATTCTTTTCCTATCATTCTTTTCTTCATTTATTCTGTCCTGGCATTCTGGCCTTGATGTTTCCGGAACACAAGTTCATTTCAAACTTAGGGCTTTTAGGCTAGTTGATTATTCTGCCTAGAATGGATTTTGCCTCATCTTCCTCTGACTCACAATTATTCAATATTCAATTTTAGTTCAAATGCCACCCCATCCATAAAGCCTTCCCATATCACTCTATCAAATCTTCCTCCAGCGCCTATTAAATCCCTTTCTCATCTCTCTGTTTTTTTATTTTATTTATTATGTAAAACTGCTATTTTTTACTTGTCTTCTTCCATTACAGTACAAATTCTATAACAGCAAAGATCTTGTCATCTAACTTCAAATGCATTTTAAAGGATAGTAATAGTACAGCATTATTTTACACATCTAGATGAAGTAGGGGCAATGATAATTCTATTATAAAAATTGCCTGGTTTGGATAATATTTTAACATACATCTTTTATGGGCCATAACTGTAAGTAGGTTTAGCTGATGTGTTTTGTATTAAAGGCCACTTGAATATTGTCTATATTGATCCACCTATGAATTAGCAAGAACACTCAGGCCACAGCTCCAAGGCTGGCAGGTGATTCTTGTTGCTGTCCATTGTGAAAGTTAGGCTGAGCTGGTCCAGTACATCAGAGTAGTTTATTGAAATAACTAGGATTCCATAAAATACTCTTGCTAAGATTCTTCTTAATATGTCTGTATGCAGATCCAGAACTGTGCTTGAATAAAATCTAATAGACATAGAAAATTGTGGTCTCATCTCTTGGCTTTAAATGTGTTGATCAGCAGCTCTAACTCAAGGTGTGGCCACCGACCTACTCCTTCAAATGGACCAGGTCTGAGTTAAGGAGACATAAGGTCCAGCTGCTGTTAGGATATGGGTGTATCGGTCAGACTTTAAGAGACCAGTTGTAAAGAAAAAGGGGATTATCCTTCAATATGAGTTAAAAGTGATCCTGTTTATTATTACTAGTAGAGATTCAAAGATGATTGTAGACCAGTAAAAAAAAAAAAAAAAAAAAAAAAAAAGAGCACTTCTGTTTGTAGAAGACAGTGAGACTGTCTGTTCTGTGAAAGCTTGGTAGGATGCGCCTGCATGGAGCTTTTGGCTTTGTGTTTTTGTTATTACAATGTCGATATTTAAAATAGTTTTCTATTTTTTCTTATGCTAATTTTTAAGTGATTTTTGCTAGAAATTTATTTTTTTATCTAGGTTTTCAAGGTTGTGGGGATTTAGTTGTGATGATACAGGTATCTTCAGTTACATACACAAACACACATAACGTACTCTAAATACTGGGGTGAGAAAAAGTAAGTTAATACAATAATTAATAAATAATAATACAAAAATAAACTCTGTGTTTTAGGTACTCACAAATATAAACTTACTCTTTCCCGCCCTTGCGCGTGTTGGATATCATGTATGTTCTGTATATTATATATGATATTTAATAGATTTAACTTTTAGTATTTGTTGTATTTTTAGTTATTTCTCTTTGGAGTCGGACTCTGTATCATTGCATCATCTATCAATCCCTGTCACTCTTCTGGAGTCTCCCCAGCTGGCCTGAATATATAAGGGAATGACAGCCTGTGCTTAGCTGAGCATCTCATCCAGGGATATTTTGGCTTGCTTTTTCAGTTTTACAAATTGTTCTATTTTTAGTAGCAATTGAGTATACTAAAAATATCTCGAGAGATATCTTGAATGAAGCAGTGAGTTGCTGGAGTGTTGGGTGCAGATTGCTGTCACAGACAGGCACTCCTTGTAGATATCTCTCTTTTCCTATATGAAAATGAGTTTACTTTGAAACAGATAACAAGCCCACACATTTCTCTGTTTAACCATGAACTGGCCTACAAATGGATCAAATAGTTTCATATTTAAAGCAAAATACAGTAAAGCACTAAGTGCATCATTTCCATGCTTTCATCCAAATATTGTAGAAATTGGATAAACCTCAGTTTATCAGTTAATTGTTCAACTATGTTCTTGAAGCAAATTAAAATTTATTGTTTGAGCTTTTTGATGCAACAAGTTTTTTTTTTTGTTTGTTTGTTTGGTTTTTTGATAAGCTGCCTCTTTTGTACCTTTTGGAAACAAATTTAAAGGCATTTTATTTAGTACAAACTTTCATGAGATTTTGCCTGTTTGGTTTTCAATGTAATTCTAAAACTGACCTGAATTACTCTATTAGACCCATGGAGATGTGTCTGCTCATTTTACTTGTGCATATGTTGGATAAAAACTTAAAATAAAACAAAAATCCCCTTGGTGTTGATTTAAACAAAAAATGTCAACAGGATGCTGCTCTCTTTCCCTATGTGTCTGTGTACATCCAACATAGTTCTAGCTCTAAGGTTATACAAACTTTTGTTTTAAAACAACAAAGACATCTAGGCCAAATCTGCACTGACTGTAGAGCAGCTCATTCTGTTGATGTGGTTATTGGTGTTGTTGTTTTTTGGTGGGTGGGGTGTAAAAAGTGTTGCCTCTTAATATAAGAGAGAAAATATTCTATTATTAATCAATAATCACTCTTCTAGTGGTCATTCGTATTAGGTCAACTTTTAATTAATGTGATTCTAACAATGCCATTTAATATGCTGGTCTCGGGGACCTGCTTATATTTAATTTAAGATATTATATTTAACTTAGAATTTAATATTTCTTAATACTTAAAATATAAAGTTATTTTTAAAACTATAAAATAAAACCATTCATTTGGAATTCTCAAAGGAAAATAACTTTATCTTAACCCAAAAAATTACTTTCTTATTTTCCTCTGGATTTTTTTTTCAGTATATTCAAAGGCTAGAGAAAATAAAACAGTTCATAAAACTTTTTAAAAAGCAAAAAAATTTCACTTTTCAATTTGCAAGTTTTGTAAATTTTAGGATTGCCTGGCAGGTTTATTTTGTTTTCATGTTGATTATGATGAAATAGCTGACATTTCTGAAGTTCTGTGTTTTATTTATTTCACTACCAACTTTTCCCCAGATAATCATTCAGGATTAACATGAAAGATTTAATAATACTATTTAAATAAAATAACAATACAGTACTTAAAATTTATAGAGTGATTACCATATTCCAAGAACCATGCTAACAACTTGAACATATTGGCTCATTTAATACTCATGACAGTCCTATAAGATAGGTATTATTATCTTTATTCCCACTTCAGAGATAAGAAAATTAATTCACACAGAGAGAAATTCAGTTACTGACCCATGGATCTAGCTGTTAAGTGGCAGAGTTGGAATTCAAACCCAGACTCGTTAGGTCCAAGTACACATGTCTAATTACAATTCTACATGACCATGGTTGAGTGTAATATAGGTCTGTGTGTTTGTTTTGTGCCTTCATAGAACTGGAGGTTAAAACTTGTTTTACCCAAGCAACTGGTTAATAAATATTTTTCAGTTTTTAAAAATCCTAGAAATGTAGGGTCCTCTGTGCAGTTACTTCCTTGACTTGCTCACCCAGTTTGGTTAAAATCTGCTATAATGATTCAAATAGTAAATATCATATACTTGGCAGTGAAAATACAGAGAAAAATACTTTAAAATAAAATAATTTTGGCCAATCATGAATTAGATCTGTTCTTATTTCTCAGTGTTGTCTTGACCTGACTATAAAGAGTTACATAAACTATAAAAAAGAAAGAAAGAAAGAATTAAAAAAGAGCAAGAAATTAGCTTTTGATGAAAATGTTTTCCTTTACCAGCAGATGTCACTGTTGCCTCTTAGCCCTGAGCATTCAGTATCTAGTGGAGATGAAGATGTTGGTGAGCAAGAGTTATTTTACTAAAATCTCTGTAAGTTATTGGGTACAAACTATATGAAGATAATTATTCCAAAAAAGGGGGGTATCTGTCTGTCTACTTCTACAGAGAACAGTGAATTTCAGACAACCTCATGCTCCTCTGATACCTCAGAGGCAGCCCCACCTAGAGGGATGCTGAACAATATGGTAGAAGGAGCTTCCTCTGTGACCAGCACAGTTATTCTCACTCCTGGATGCCAACAGGACTCAAGGAGAACACAAAAACTAGAAAACAGAGATCCAGAGCAACAGAGCTTATCTAAGAGCACATACAAGGCACTCTCTAGTAATGCCAAGAAATGATTCAAAGAGGCTTTGCAGAAACTGAAGATCTTGTACCAACAGGTGGGATAAAAAGCAGTAAACTGGGACTCACACAAAGGCACTTCTGCTGGCTCTGGGAACACAGAAGTGACCAGTCATGCTCACTCTGAAGGCAGCAGGAACACATAAACAACTCTGATAAATAAGAAAAAAATGGTTGTGACCTTTGTACAATTCCCTCCCCCACAAATTATATCTTACTATAAAAAATTGCTATAATTCTGCCTTCAGTAACATTAGGATAAGATCATTAATTATTATTTTTTTATCTTTATTTTTATTAAAGTTTTAAATTTATTGTGTTAACACGGATTCAAGTGTCCCACTCAATATAACACCCTCAACCTTCAACAACATGCCTCCCATGATACTTCCTTTGTCCCTCTCCCCCTATCTCCCTCACCCTCTTTCCTCTGGGATTGGCTGCCTGTTATCTATATCTATGTGTTATGTATACATAACTTGGCTAATTCTTTCACCTTCTCTGATCCCATCCTCTCATTCCCCTTCCCTCTGACAGCTGTCCCTCTGCTCCCCATGACCCCACCTCTGTTTCTATTCAGTTCTTCAGTTCACTTTGTTCATTAGATTCCACATAGAAGTGAGATCATATGATATTTGTCTTTCTCTGCCTGGCTTATTTCACTTAGCACAATAATCTTCAGGTCTATCCATGCCATCGCAAAAGGTAAGAGTTCCATCATTTTCAAAGCTGAATAGTATTTCATTGTGTATGTGACCCACAGCTTTTTAATCCACTCATCTACTGATGGACACTTGGGCTGTTTCCAAATCTTGGCTATTGTAAACAATGCTGCAATAAACACTAGGGTGCATAGCTTCTTTTGAATTAGTGTTTTGGGATTCTTAGGATATATTCTTAAAAGTGGGATAGCTGACTCAAAAGAGAGTTTTATGTTTAATTTTTGAGGAGACGCCATACTGTTTTCCACAGTGGCTGCACAAGTCTGCATTCCCACCAGCAATGCAGGAGGGTTTCCTTTTCTCCACATCCTTGCCAGCACTTATTGTGTGTTGATTTGTTAATAAGAGTCATTTAGACAGGTGTGAGTTGGTATCTCATTGTGGTTTTAATTTGCATTTCTCTGCTGATTAGCGACATTGAACATTTTTTTCATATGCCTATTGGCCATCTGTATGTCCTCTTTGGAGAAGTGTCTATTCTGTTCCTTTGCCCATTTTTTTAAATCAAATTAGAAGCAGGGAGACAGAAAGACAGACTTCAGCTTGAGCTAAATTTATTTATCAGGTCTAGTTCTTTGAGACCTTAGTGTTTTCTCTGTACATTATTGTCATCAGCAAATAATTACAGTTTTACTTCTTTTTCAACTTAGATGTTTTTTATTTCTTCTTATTTGATTGCTGTGGCTAGGAATTTTTGCCCATTGAGTATGATGTTGGCTGTTGGTTTGTCATAGATGGTCTTCATTATGTTGAGGTATGTTCACTGTATTCCCACTTTGCAAAGAGTTTTGATCATAAATCAGTGCTGAATTTTATCAAATGCTTTTTCTGCATTTATTGATATGATCATGAAATTTTTAACCTTCCTTTTGTTTATGTGATGAATCATGTTTATTGATTTGCAAATATTGTACCAGCCTTGCCTCTCTGAAATAAATTCCACTTGATCATGATGTATGATATTATTAATGTAATGCTGGATCCAATTTGCTGATATTTTGAGAATTTTAGCATCTATATTTATTAGGGATATTGGCCTAAAATTTTCTTTCCTTGTGTCTTTACCTGGTTTTGAAATGAGGATAATGCTTGCCTCATAAAATGAACGTGGACATCTTTCTTTCTTTTGAATTTTTTGCAATAACTTGAGAAGGATAGGTATTAGTTTCTTGAATGTTTGATAAAATTCACATGTAAAGTCATCTGGTCCAGGACTTTTGTTTTCTGGGAGTTCTTTGTTAACTATTTCAATTTCATTTGTTGTAATCAGTCTGCTTAAGGTTTCTGATTCTTTCAGATTAAATTTTGCAAGATTGTATGTTTCTAGGAATTTATCCATTTACCCTAGGTTGTCCAATTTTTTGGCATACAGATCTACATAGTATTTTCTTACAATCTTTTGTATTTCTGTGATGTCAGTTTTTACTTCTCCACTTTCATTTCTAATTTTATTTATTTGGGTGCTCTCTATTTTTTTTTCTTGAGGAATCTGTTTAAAGGTTTGTCAATCTTGTTTACCTTTTTAAAGAACCGACTCTTGGTTTCATAAATCTTTTGTATTTTTTTAAGTTTTTATGTCATTTATTTCTTCTCTGATCTTTATTAATTCCTTCCTCTACTTTCTCTGGTATTTATTTATTGTTCTTCTACTTCTTTTAGATGCAGAGTTAGATTTTTTTATTTAAGAATTTTATTGCTTCTTAATGTATGCCTGTAATGCTATGAATTTCCCTCCCAGGACTGCTTTTGCTGTGTCCCATAGATTTTGGGATGTTGCATGTTCATTTTCATTTGTTTCAAAGAAATTTTTTAATTTTTTTTCTTAGTCTCATTGTTAAACCATTTGTTCTTTAATAACATGCTCTTTAGCCTCCAAGTGTTTGAATATATTTCAGTTTTTCTATGGTAGTTGATTTCTAGTTTCATGCCACTGTGGTAAAAGAAGAAGCTTGATATGATTTTTATCTTTTTAAATTTCTTGAGATTTGTTTTGTGTCCTAGTATGTGGTCTATCCTAAAGAATGTATCATAGCACTTGAAAAGACTGTATATTCTTCTTCTTTGGGATGAAAGGTTTTGAAGATTTCAATTAAATCCAGTTGATCTAGTGTGTCATTTAAAGCCACTATTTATTTGTTAATTTTCTGTCTGGGGATCTATCCATTGATGTTAGTGGGGTATTAAAATCCCCTACCATTATAGTATTGGTGTCAATCTCACCCTTTATGTTCATCAAAACCTAGTTTATATATTCACCATATTTCCCCATGTATGAGACATACCCTTTTTTGAAAAAAATTGGGGTCTAAAAACTGAGTGCATCTTATACAGTGATTGTATTTTTTTTACTTGCATTTCTTGCTTTTTTGTACTTGTCTTTGCATTCATTGTTTCTCACTTTTTACTGGTATATTATGGTAGGTTATGTTTTGCTGTGTTCTGCCCAGAAATGGCTCAGAAAAGATTTTCATACAGTGCTGAATTCAAGTGAAAAATGATTCAGTCTGCAAAAGTATTTTTTCTTTGTCTCTTAACTTTGGTATTTTAATTATGATGTGTCTTGGTGTAGGCCTCCTTGGGTTCATCTTTTAATGGAACTATCTGTGCTTTTTGAACTTGTGTGACTTTTTCCTTCATTAATTTTTCAGCTATGATTTCTTCAAACAAGTTCTTTATTCATTGTTCATTCTCTTCTCCTTCAGGAACCCCTATGATGCAGATGTTGTTTCTCCTCATGTTGTTGCAGAGGTCTCTTAGAGTTTCCTCAATCTTTTCGAGTCTCCTTACTTTTTGCTGCTCTGCTCTTAAGTTTATTTTATCTTGTCCTCTTAAATCACTGATTTGAACCTCTGCTTTATCCAGCCTGCTGTTGACAATAGCTAATGCAGTCTTTATTTCTGATATTGTATGTCATTTCTGACTGGTTCTTTATTATTATTATTATTATTATTATTATTATTTTGATGCTTGCTATCTATGTTAAAGTTATCATTGTGATCATACATTGTTGCTCTAAGCATTGTTGCTTGAGAATCCTAATAACAATTATTTTAAACTCTGCCTCTGGTACTTTGTGTACTTCCATTTCATTTAGTTCTTTTCCTGGGAATTTCTCTTATTGATTCACTTAGGACATATTTCTTTGTTTATTTGTCTGTGCATTAGGTAGTTCTACTTTGAAATTTGTTGTGGCATCTTTCTTAGGAAGGTGGGCTCAGTGGTTCTGACCTCCAGGCCATCTGAGTTCCTTGCTCTAGGAATACTTCTTGAGGGTAGTATTTATTCTCCTGTTGTATCTGAGTATTGAATGCAGTTGGCCTTTTTGTGGGTTGGGTTACCCTTTCAGGGTGATTGGCTCTAAGAGTCAACATTGATCATGTGTATTGCACACTGTTCAGTGTCTGTCATGTTGGGCATATTTATTTTCTGCAGTGTCTGGTGCCTGCTAGACTGCTCCTTTGGGTGTGTGATGCTTTTATAGCTAGGTGAGCCTAGCATTGGTGTGGTCTGCCACCCAGTACTGGTTGTGTTGGTTCTGAATCTTCTTGGGTTGGCATCAGCAGTTGTTTGTAACCTACCATGGGCTACCTGTCTGGAACTACTTCCATTTTTGATATTTGTGTCTGTGTTTTCTGTGTGTGGATAGTGCAGAAGGAATCAACCTGTGTATAAGGATTTGTGTCCTCCTGCTTTAGAGCTGAAAGTAGCTCCTTAAAAGCCCCAAGGTCTGTAAGATTTGTCTCCACTTTTCAGCTGTTCTTCCTCTTCTTATAGCTGTCTGGTCTTCCAACAGAGTCTTTCATAGAAAGGCTGTAGTGTGGGCTCAGACTGGCCTCATCCTTCCAACCCCTCTATAGGTTGCAAGCTTGATGAGTTAGGGCTGCTGAGGTTGGGTATACAATGTTAGTGGGAACCATTACTTCAGGGATTTCTTGGTCAGGAGCTTAGTATGGGGAAAGTTGACTCTACTTCAGAGCTTAATCCCTCACATACTGCTGGATACTCTAATTCTATTTCTCCCCAGTGAAGTCAGCAGCAGGTTCAGACTGAATGAGTCCAACAGTCTCCTCTGCAGAATTTTTTCATCTGGGGAGTCCCTGGTCTCAGGGAGGAGGAATGAGAGTCCTCCTCTGGAGCAGAATATACCCCCCCCAGAAAGTGGCTAAGGCCCTTGACTAGACCAAGCAATAAGTACAAGGGGACCCACACCTTGAATGTCCATGCTCCAAGAGTCTCTTTCTTCCCCCTCTGGAACTTAGCCCAGCAGGGCAGAATATTCAGGGACCAGACCAGATTACTCTGAAGCTCCACCCTGTCTAATGCACACATAAACCTCTATGCCAGTGCTGACCACAGAAAGCAGAACTCACTTCAGCAGGGCCCAGTGTCCAATAAGCCCTTCCTTAGGACATGCCACTAGCAAAAGTCATTAGGTCCTGGACCATTGCTCTCCACAGCTGGCCTCTGGTGTGTCAGGCTGGGCTTCCCTGAAGGGAACCCAGCACAGACCAATGGAGGACAATGCTCGTGACTGGCCCTCAGCAATATTCTTGGAGCTACAAGCAAACCAGAGTTTGTGATTGCCTCTGCTGGACCTGGGTGCATATGGAAACATCAAGTCACATACCTAGGCTGTCTTTTTCCTCACACTGGGCCTGGGGGAAGGTCAAAAAAGGCTAAGGGTTCCTGAGAGCTGCCTTCTGCAGCCTCTGTCTGCTGGCTGCTTGTTGGGCTCAGCCACTGAAATAAAAACATCTTGTAGAGTCTAGAGCCTGGGACAGTTCAGGGGTTAGGAAGGGTGGTGGATATAACTTTCACCTCTTGGCTCCAAGTGTCAGTGTGGCCAGACTTTTTAATAAAACTTAGTAGGGTATGGCTCCAGGAGGTGGTGGGTGCGGCCTTTGAGGTCCAGAGATATGATCTTTCCATAGTCTGGACAGTTTCTACCAAATCTCTCATGAAGCGAAAGCACCAGTCATAGTCTCAGGAGTGTGTGCGAGGGGGGAAAGCTTAGGTCTCAATGCCAGGAAACTGAGTCACTGATGCATCTCCTAATTCCTGGCTGGCTTCTCTGCAGGGCCTGAGCTCCATAAGATGGAGCAGGAGAGATTCCCAAAGGTGGCACAGTGGCTTTCCCCCAGGCTGATGCCACACTAAGGGGACTGCTCCACCCAAGAAAAATGATGACTGCAGTATTGGAGAATGACTCAGCACAAGGATTCTGGGGGCCATCCTTCACATGGTCTTTCTCTGGGCCACCAACTTCACACTCTCCTCCCGCTACTCTAGTCCTCTCAGCCCTCCCCCTGCAGAAAACTTGGGTAAGTGGCTGTGGACAAGATTTTCTGCTCTGGTCCTTTAAAATGTAACCTGCATCTCCAAGAGCTCTGGTCTTTTTCTCGCAGACAGAAACCTCGGTTTTTTTCACTGCCAAATGCTGTGTGGGTGCCTCTTCTAGGCTCTGGGGCTCTAGGCTGGGATGCTGAGCCTGGGGCTTAAAACCCTCCCCTCTCAGGGTAAAACTTCCCGCAGTGAGAATCCCTCCAGACCCTCCTCTGCCACTAGTTCCTGGGCATGGCGCAGCCCTTTCTGCGTCTCTGCCCTTCCTACCAGTCTCGATGTGGCTCTTTATGTGATCCTTGGTTATAGACTCCTCTTCATTTAGTCCAAAGTTGACTTTTCAAGATGATTGTTCTTAAATTAAGTTGTAGTCCAATTTGGTCCTTGGAGGTGGCTGTTTGCAACGTCTGCCTATTCTGTCGCCATCTTGGGATCTAGGATAAGATCATTAATTATTTGAATGATTGCATAATCAAGTAATAGGATGCCAATTAAATTATAATTGTCAATTCATGTTATCAGTTATTTAGGGTTTTAAAACTATCTGCTCCTCAGAAATTTTTACTTATATTCTAGTAAATTCTCTTGTCTAGAGTAGTCAAGAAATATATTCTACTTAAATTTTAAAGATGTTGTTTTAGGGTTAAAGATAAAAAAATTTTTCTAAGATTAATCAGAACACTTTTCTAACTTAGTCCTGTAATTTCAGAACAGCTCCTGTAATTGACAAAAATAATAAGCTGTCAGTTTTTGCTTCTGGATGTGTGCAAAGTTTTGATGAAATGTGTTGGTAAGTAGAAGATAGCTGGAGGGGGACCCTCAGTGCTATGAAGGGAGCACAGGGGTCCCTTTTGACTTAAATTGATATTTAAAATTATATCTCTCAAGAAACACTAATTCCTAGGTCATGAATAGTTTGACTCTGCTAAGTGCTGCCTACTTTTAGGAATAATTCTCTAGCAGAGTAAAAAATATACTGACTGTTACTTCCATGCCTTGGTTTTTAGACCAGATCTTTCTCCTGAGCATCCAACCCATACATTCCAACAGCCTAGGAACATTGCCATCAGGATGTCTCCAGGCATCCCAAATCACAGGTTTACCAGATGTAGCAAGTAAAAATAAAAAATTCCAGTTAAAATTGAATTTCAGATTAAAAAAAATAACTTCTGTTTTGTATTGTTTAATTCAATTTTTTTATATTATGTTAAAGATTTTAACTTACATATTCTTGAGGGAAACTGGCTTATAATTTTTCTTTTCCTGTAAAAAAAATATATATTTTGTTGATAACGGCCTCATAAAATCAGTTAAAAAGTTTTCCTTCCTCTTGTATTTTCTGAGTTTGTATAAAATTGGCATTATTTCATCTTTAAGTGTATAATAAAAAAATGTATGAAATAAAATTATCTACACTTGAAGTTTCTCTTTGTGAGAAAGTTTTTTGATAGTTTTTTGAAATTTAATTTTCTTAAAATGTTCTATATCTTTTGTATCAAGTTCGGGAGGTTTTATTTTTCCTCTGAGTTTTAAAATTTATTGGTATAAAATTATTCATACTATTATTTTTTTTTCCTTTTTCTATGACAGAGACAGAGAGAGAAAGAGAAAAGGACAGATAGGGACAACCAAACAGGAAAGGAGAGAGATGAGAAGCATCAGTTCTTTGTTGCGGCACCTTAGTTGTTCATTGATTGATTTCTCATATGTGCTTTGACTGGGGGCAGGAGGGCTAAGGCATACTGAGTGACCTCTTGCTCAAGCCAGTGACCTCGGGCTCAAGCTAGTGAGCCTTGCTCAAACCAGATGAGCCCATGCTCAAGCTAGCAACCTCAGGGTTTCAAACCTGGGTACACTGCCTCTCAGTCTGACACTCTATCCACTGCACCACTGCCTGGTCAGTCTATTTGGGTTTTTTTGAAAGATTTTACTTATTGATTTCTAGAGAGAGGAGAGAGAGAAAGAGGAAATGGGAGGAACAGGAAGCATCAATTCTTAGTAGCTGCTTCTTGTATGTTCCTTGACGGGGCAAACCTGGAATTTTGAAACAGCGACCCCAGCGTTCCAGATCGACACTGCATCCACTGTGCCACCACAAGTCAGGCCATACTGTTCTTTTCCCTTATTTTATTTGTTTTCTAAATAAATATTTACCTTTATTGTAAAATATGTAGTGATATGCTCTTTCACTCTTGATATTTGTAATTTTCTTTTTTTCTTTGATTAACAGTATTTCTCAATTTTATTTATCTTTACAAAGAACCATCTTCTGGCTTTAATTTTCTCTATTGCTGCCTCTTATTCTTTTCAATAATTTCTGTTTTTATCTTTATTATTTCATTTCTTATACTTTAAGATGTTATTTTGTTTCTAGCTTTGTAACGTGCATTCAACCCATTGACTTTAAATTTATGTCCTTTTCTAATATCAGCATTTCTCACTTATCACTCCTTTAACTACATCTCTCAATTTTTATATGTTGTATTTTTATCATTGTTCAATTTGAAATATATTCCAATTTTTCTTGTGATTTCTTCTCTGCCCAATGAATTCCAAATATTTGGTGCTTTTTTATATATATTATTGTCATTTATTTCTAATTTATCTGCATTGGGATCAGAGAACATTCTCTGTCCTATTTTGAAATTTACTTAATGGAATAGCATATGGTCTATTTTGGTGAACATTTTATGTTCTCTTGAAAAGATGAACTATTCTTCCATAATGAAGTGTAAGACAAGGTTGGTAATGTTAAAAATCTTCAATATCTTTTCTGATTTTTTTTTGGTCTGAGTCTTTTAATTTCAGAGACAGAGTGTAAGTCTTGAATTTTGATCACATATTCTCTAGTCTTCATTTAGTTCTGTTGATTTTTTGCTTCATGTATATTGAAGCTCTGTTATTGAAGCATATACATTTATGACTGTTGTGTCCTTCTGGTGAAATGACTCTTTTATTATCATGACATGTCCCAGTGGACCTCAGGCAATACTCTTTGTCTTGAAGTCCACTTTGTCTGGCATTAACATAGTCATACCACCTTTCTTATTCTTAGCTTTTGCAAGGTACAATTTATCCTGTAATCTTTCTGTAAGCCTCCCTGTATCCACTCTTATTATGCATTTGAGGGCTAAGTTACCGTATTTTTCACTCAATAAGATACACTTTTTTACCCAAAAGTGGAGGGGAAAATACCCGTGCATCTTATGGAGCGAAAATGTGGTATTTTATTAAATGTTTTAACATACCATTTGGTTCAGAATATTTTTTTCTTACTTTCCTCCTTAAAACCCTAGGTGTATCTTATGGTCAAGTGCGTCTTATGGAGTGAAAAATACGGTAATTATCACTGTGAGATGCATAGACTGGGCCTGGAATATGACTCCATTTATTAAGCTATTGCAATGCTCTCACTTCAACAGGGGCCATGATGATGCTTCCTATTTCTATCAATATTACCCTGGACTTTTCTCAAATGATCTTACTGACTTTACTAAGGTCACTTCTCAAATGATCTTATTGACTTTCCATACAGCAGGAAAGGGGAACACCTGCATGTGTAGAGGACTAGTATTTACTCTGGACTACATAGACATGCCCTTGCCTACCTCTCCAACACTATGTGGCCACTCTCCCTTGAGACACCAACCTCCAGCCACACTGGCTTCAGACAGAAGATTTCTGTGCATGGTGTAGTGCCCTGCAGCTTGGCTCTTTTATGTCACTCCTCTTACCTTGGGGCCTTCAACATTAGGCACTATTTAATGTTAGTGTTATTTCACTAGAGTGTTTTGCTCATATGCATATACATAAAAATATATAGCTGTCAGTGTTGTGTTTTTTTTTAATTGTTTTTATTTTTTATTTATTCATTTTAGAGAGGAGAGAGAGAGACAAAGAGAGAGAAAGACAGAGGGGAGGAGCTGGAAGCATCAACTCCCATATGTGCCTTGACCAGGCAAGCCCAGGATTTTGAACCGGCGACTTCAGCATTTCCAGGTTGACACTTTATCCACTGTGCCACCACAGGTCAGGCCTAGCTGTCAGTGTTTTTAATTGAATTGAGAAAAACTACATGGCCTAGTTTTCCTTTTTTAAAATAATATTTAATTTTAATAAATTGCCAAAGGTTGTTGTTGTTTTACTTCCTTGTCAGTTCTGCAAAAAAGCCATTTAAAGCCTCAATATCACTTGTAGGAGCTAATCGCAAAACTAGACTTGTCTGCCCCTTAGAGGCAGGCTTGCTGATGCCCACAGAAGCCAAATATTTGGGAACAGGCTTTTTCGCAGGAGCTGCCACAAAATGGCCCTGGCAGATGTAAAGCTCCTGACCATTTTCCTCACCAAACCATGACCCTCAACCCATGTCTAATCTTCACTTTACATAAAGAGGACATTCACTTATTCTTTAAGATGTACATGACTTTCCATACAGAAATTCCATAAAAGTCAAAAATTTAGTTTATAAGGTGAAATTTTCAAATACTCAAAACTTGACTGGTGAAATATTAAGTTTTCAACAAAGGAAGATAAATTTTGGATGGTTCAGGAAGGAAAATAGAAAAAAAACTTGTTGAGAAGACTTATTAGAGGGAGTCTTTTAGATGTTATATTTCAAATTGCAATCTGGTTAAAGCGTGAATTGTAGCCCATTGAAAATTGTAAAAGAAACAGATAAGTGAGGTCATCAGCAACTATTAAGGCTGTTAGAATGTGGTGTGTGTGTGTGTGTGTGTGTGTGTGTGTGTGTGTGTGTGTGTGGTAGTGTACCAGCTGAGGGTTCCAGTAGAATGTGAATGATTTGAAGAACAAATTTTATGTTGTCAGTGAAAAAATACATGTATATTTCCAATGTGAGGTTTTGCTCTTTATGCCTAATGTTACATATTAGAGCCACAAGGTGGGGATACAACATAATTTTCCTTGTCTCATGCTGCTGACAGTAGAAAACTAAAAAAAACAGCAGGTTTTAAAGCATGTCAACTCTATTTCTAAGCTGATAAGAAATTTTCGTCCCTGTTTTTCCTTAGAATTTAATGGCAACTTTACCCCTATATCTGGTACAGAAAATGTACTTTTAAAAGAAAGCATATACTTTTGAAAATCATTTGTTTTTTAAAATAATTTGCACAATATGGCAACCAAAACTTGATTCCTAGTTTTATTCCAGGTCAAAGTTATAGAATTCTGGAGTCTTGTGTCCTGGTATATTGGTTTAAAGGTTTAGTCCTGTCAGCATTCTCCTGTATTCCAACTTGGTCATTGTTATCAATTAAGTTGTCCTCCCTTCTTTCCTTGCCTATTATTGCATGAACTTCTCATCCTTTATATATGCATTTAATTTAAGAGTTTTTCAGACAAATTCAAACATTTCATAATATGATGTAAATTTTTTTCCCTCCTTTCCAAGTAAAAAGAGGGGAAATAGACTCTTACAAGCACCCTGACAGAGACCCACCTGGCAACCCCACTCTGGAGCTGATGCTCTGCCCACGGGGGCCATCCTTGCAACCAAGCTATTTTTAATGCCTGTGGCAGAGGCTCCATGGAGCCAACCTTAGCACCCCGGGGCCAATGCACTTGATCCTATCAAGCCATGGCTGTGGAAAGGGAAGAGAAAGAGAGTGATAGAAGGTGAGTGAGAGGGGTGATGAAGCAGATGGTCACTTCTCCTGTGATCCCTGCCCAGGAATCTAACCCAAAACATCCACACGATGGACCAATGTTTTATCACTGAGCCAACTGGCCAGGGCCTAAATTATGTTAATTTTAGAATATCAATATGTATGTTGTATCTATGAAATATCTACATACAGATAAAGCTTCAGATATAGATATACAGGTATTTCTATTTTATATGTATGAATTTGATATTTAAACATGGACTCAGTTTTCATATAAAGTTATATAAATGATTCTTACTGATAAATTTACCTATAAATATATACTTACAGGTAGTTATGGATAAGAGTTTGTGTGTGTGTGTTTGTACATACATATGTGGCAATTTTTATCCACGTTTATAAATAAATTTCTACAGCACATTTACATTTATCTGTGCTCAATATCTCCTCTTGAATATCCCATGAACATCATGTTTAAAATTTATCTCATTATCACACAATTACTCCCAATCTTTTATTTCTTGTCTCAGTGAATGGTCCTAAAAGCCATCCCATTACCCAAAGATCTTGAAACCTTCCTATCCTTCACCCTGACTCTAAAATCAATCACTAAGTTTTGTGGATTGTTTTCCAAATATTTCTCAGACCCAGACTTTCTCTTATCTTTATAGAAACTTCCATACAATGGGCTATCCACTGGTCCTCTGGTATTCTTTAAACCTTCTGGTCATGCCTCTAGTCTAGTTAAACCTTTCAGTGCATTTCCACCCCTTATCCAGAATATATATTATAAGTTCTTATAAGGCTCCAAACTGCAAAGCTGATTAGATAGTTTTATTCCTTAGTTTTTGTTTGTCCTTTTTTCCACTAAAAAAAAAAAAGAAAAATTTTCTAGATATCAAAGTAATGGTGGTGTAATCCAGAGAGAAGCCTGAAGTGATTGGGGTTTTTTAATCTGCTGGGACTATAGAGAGGAAGGAAGCTTGGGCTGTTTTGGTTTTGTGTGCTGGGGCTACAGATAAGAAAGCCCAGAGTGACTGGGTCTCCAGCTGGGAAGAATGGTAAGATTAACAAGACTAAGAGACATGGAAAAGAGTGTGGTGGTTACGGGGTGGGGGTGGGGGGATGAGAGTGAGGAAGAGGGGAAGGGGAGGGGGAGGAGCACTAAGAAAACTAGATAGAAGGTGACAGAAGATAATCTGACTTTGGGTGATGGGTATTCAACATAATAGAAAGACAAGATAACCTGGACATGTTTTCTTTGTACATATGTACCCTGATTTATTGATGTCACCCCATTAAAATTAATAAAAATTTATAAAAAAAAAAGAGGCAAAGGGTGTGATACTAAACCAAACTGGTGGCAAACAGAGGGTCATAGCCAGTGTTCTCACAGTCTGCCCACAGCCTGCACTTGACAAAGAGACAAAGAAAAACAAAGTGCAGCCCCCCACCCTCCCAGATCCCTTCCCTCACCTCACAAGGTACAAAGAGTGACAGAGATAGACCCCACAGCTAACTTTCCAAGCCACTCTCTCCCCTGAAAAACAGAGGTGCTCTGCATATGATCCTCTGGTCTGTGAGATGTGGGTAGGAGCACTCAAAGGCCTGATTTCACCATTGCTAATGACATAAAGCCACAAAGCCCTTAACATGCTCCACCCACCAATGCAACTGTATCCCCCCTTACATCATTGCCACAGCAACATCTCAGTGAAGATCAGTCCAGGAATTTTAGAGCTAAAACTTGTAATAGAGCAAAACATACTGGAAGAAAACAGTAACCTCTCAAAACTGAAAATTTTTCTTTTCTATTTTTCTCTTTTAAATTTTCTTTTATTCTTATATGTTTTATTCTTATTGTTTTGTGGGTGTTTTGTTTGTTTTTATTTTCACTCACTTTTGCTTTTATTTTTTACTTGTCATTATTTAAATTTTTTAAATTGTATTTATCCAATTTTTACTTTTTATTTCTTAGTTGTTTTGTGTTAGCATTCTTTTTTTTATAGAGACAGAGAGAGAGTCAGAGAGAGGAATAGATAGGGACATACAGACAGAAACAGAGAGAGATGAGAAGCATCAATCATTAGTTTTTCATTGTGACACCTTAGTTGTTCATTGATTGCTTTCTTATATGTGCCTTTACTGTGGGGCTACAGCAGACTGAGTAACCCCTTGCTCGAGCCACCGACCTTAGGTCCAAGTTAGTGAGCTTTTGCTCAAACCAGATAAGCCCGCGCTCAAGCTGGCAACCTTGGTGTCTCGAACCTGGGTCCTCCGCATCCCAGTCCAACACTCTATCCACTGTGCCACTGCCTGGTCAAGCTGTGTTGGCATTCTTAACTATACCACTCTCAAATGGCATCAAGGAAGAAGAAATTGAATACTACAACTACACAAGACAGACAAGTAGTTCAGAAAGAAAATGAAAAATTTCCAGAAAGCAGTTACAATGACATAGAACTTTGGAGTTGCATGATAGAGAATTCAAAATTGAACTTCTGAAAATACTCAATGAGATGTGAGAAGACACTGATAGGCGATTTTTTTTTTGCATTTTTCCAAAGCTGGAAATGGGGAGGCAGTCAGACAGACTCCCGCATGCACCCAACCAAGATCCACCAGGCATGCCCACTGAGGGGCGATGCTCTGCCCATCTGGGGCGTTGCTCTGTTGCATCCAGAGCCATCCTAGCACCTGAGGCAGAGGCCACAGAGCCATCCTCAGCACCTGGGCCATCTTTGTTCCAATGGAGTCTTGGCTGCGGGAGGGGAAGAGAGAGACAGAGAGGAAGGAGAGGGGGAGAGGTGGAGAAGCAGATGGGTGCTTCTCCTGTGTGCCCTGGCTGGGAATCGAACCCAGGACTCCTGCATGCCAGGCCAACGCTCTACCACTGAGCCAACCGGACAGGGCCTGATAGGCAATTTAATGAGCTCAAAATAACAAGCTAATGAACAAAATGAGTACTTCACAAAGGAGATTGAAACTTTAAAAATAGAGATGAAGAACTCAATACATGAATTGAAAAGTGAGATAGCAAGTTAGCTGGTAGAAGAGGCCAGATAGAGGAGAGGATCAGTGACATCAAAGACAGACAACTAGAGATGCTACAGAAAGAAGAGAGAAACTCACAAATTAAAAAAACTGAAAGAGCTCTATAAGAATTTTCAGACTCCATCAAGAAGAGAAATATAAGAATAATAGGTATATAAGAAGAAGAAAAAAAGAGGGGAATGGAGAGACGACTCAAACAAATAATTGATGAGAACTTCCAAGCCTTTAGAAGAGTTAGATCTTTAAATCTAAGAAGCAAACAGAACACCGAGTTACCTCAACTAGACCATCTCCAAGGCACATCATGGTAAAATTGTCACAAATCAATGACAAAAAAAGAATTCTTTTATTTTTTTTTTTTTTTTCTTTTTCATTTTTCTGAAGCTGGAAACAGGGAGAGACAGTCAGACAGACTCCCGCATGCGCCCGACCGGGATCCACCCGGCACGCCCACCAGGGGCGATGCTCTGCCCACCAGGGGGGCGATGCTCTGCCCATCCTGGGCGTCGCCATATTGCGACCAGAGCCACTCTAGCACCTGAGGCAGAGGCCACAGAGCCATCCCCAGCGCCCGGGCCATCTTTGCTCCAATGGAGCCTTGGCTGCGGGAGGGGAAGAGAGAGACAGAGAGGAAAGTGCGGCGGAGGGGTGGAGAAGCAAATGGGCGCTTCTCCTGTGTGCCCTGGCCGGGAATCGAACCCGGGTCCTCCGCACGCTAGGCCGACGCTCTACCGCTGAGCCACAAAAAAAGAATTCTTAAGGCAGCTAAGAAAAAAAGAACATAACATGTAATCAAAGACCCATTAGGTTATCATTGGACTTCTTAGCAGAAATTCGACAAACCAGAAGAGACTGGACCCAAACATTTAAAGAACTGAAAGAGGAATTACCAGCCAAGAATACTATATTCATCAAAGCTATCTTTCAAATATGAAAGAGAACGAAAAACTTTTGCAGACATACAGAAGATGAGGGAATTTATCACCAGAAAACCCCACTGCAAGAAACACTGAAGAGGGTTATTCAACCAGATACAAAGAACAAAACAAATCAAAACTATAAGTAAAAGCTCCAACAAAGTCAGAATATAAAGAAGGATAATCTGTGATAACAATAACATAAAAGGGTAAAATATGAAAATCTTTTTTTGCAGTAGCAAAGGGGGATAGACTATAGAAGCACTCATAAGACAAAGGACTCTTGTACATATAAACATTTTTCTCTTAATAACTTAATGGTAACCACCCACAAAAAAAAAGCCAGTACTGAAACACATAGCTCAAAATAAATGAAAAAAAAAAAAAAGACACAGAGCTACTAGAAAACAAAATATGAATGGCTATAGGAAATCCTCAAGTGTCAATAATTACCCAAAATGTAAATAGATTGAACTCATCAATAAAAAGGCACAGAGAAGCAGGTTGAATCAAAAAGCAAAACCCAACTATATACTGCCTTCAAGAGATATATCTAAGCTGCAAGGACAAAAATAGACTCAAAGGAAGGGTTGGAAAATAATTCTTTAAACAAATAATACCTAAGGAATAGCAAGTATAGCCATATTAATATTTGACTATGCTGACTTCAAGACAACAAAGGTAACAAGAGACAAAGATGGACATTTCATAATGATAAAGGTGACATAACACTTCTTAATATATATGCACCCAATCAGAGAGCACCAAAATATATAAGAAATATAATTGATCTAAAAATGGAAACAGACAAAAACACAATCATACTTGGATAATGCAACACACAAATGATGATTTAGTAGATTATCCAAACAAAATATCAATCAAGAAATACCAGCCTTAAACACCATACTAGACCAAATGAACATAATAAACATTTACAAGACATTTTATCCAAGAACACCAGATTATACATTCTTTTCAAGTGTGCATGGGACATTCTCAAAGACAGAGCAAATATTGGGCCGCAAAATTAATATCAACAAATTCAGGACATTTGAAATTATACCAAGCATATTTTCTGACCAAAAGGCTTTGAAATTGAATTTGACTGTAGAAAGGAAGTAAAAAACCCCACAAAAATGTGAAAATTAAACAACATACTTCTAAAAACTGACTGGGTCAAAGAAGAAATAAAAGTAGAGATCAAAAGAGACATACAGAAAATAAAAATAAAAATTTCTGGGCCCTGGCCGGATGACTCAGTGGTAGAGCATCGGCCTGGTGTGCAGGAGTCCCGGGTTTGATTCCTGACCAGGGCACACAGGAGAGGCACCCATCTGCTTCTCCACCCCCTCCCCCTCTCCTTCCTCTCTGTCTCTCTCTTTCCCTCCCGCAGCCAAGGCTCCATTAGAGCAAAGTTGGCCTGGGTGCTGAGGATGGCTCTATGGCCTCTGCCTCAGGTGCTAGAATGCCTCTGGTTGCCACAGAGCAACACTCTAGATGGGCGGAGCATCATCCCCTGGTGGGCATGCCGGGTGGATCCCAGGCGGGCACATGCGGGAGTCTGTCTGCCTCCCCGTTTCCAACTTCAGAAAAATAAATAAATAAATAAATAAATAAATAAATAAATAAAAATTTCTGGGATACAGCAAAAGCAGTAATAAGAGGAAAGTTTATATTATTACAGGCTTATATCAAGAAACAAGAGAGATACCAAGTAAACAACTTAACATCACATCTTAAACAACTAGAAACAGAAGAACAAAGGTGCCTATCCTGTGGTGGCACATTGGATAAACCTTTTTAACTGGAAGACTGAGGTTACTGGTTTGAAACCCTGGGTTTGCCTGATCAAGGCACACGTGGGAGATGATGCTTCCTGCTCCTTCTCTTGTTCTCTCTTTCTCACTCTCCTCTCTAAAATAAGTTAATTAATTAAAGAAAGAAGAAGAACAAAGGCAACCCAAAGTCAGCAGAAGAAAGGAAACAGTAAAAATTAGAGCAAAAAATAAAAGTAAATAAAATAGAGAACAACAACAAAAAAACTATAAAAAACTAATACAACAAAGAGCTAGTTCTTTGAAAAGATTAATTAAATTGACAAACCCCTGGCTAGACTCACTAAGGAAAAAGAAAAAGGACTCATAAACAAAATCTGAAATGAAAAAAGGGAAATTACTACAGATATTATACATATAAAAAGTATCATAGTAGAATACTATGGAAGGTTATATTCCACCAAATTCAACAATCTAGGAGAAATGGATAAATTACTAGAACTATACAATCTTCCTAGACTGAGTCATAAAGAAGTGGAAAACCTTAATGGAGCCATAATTAAGGAAAAAATAGAAACAACTATCAATCCTCCCCCAAAATAAAAGTCTAGAACTAGATGGCTACACTAGTGAACTCTACCAAACATTCAAAGAAGATATGGTACTTATTCTTCTCAAAGTCTTCCAAAAAATAGAAGAAACAATACAACCTAACATATTTTATGAGTCCAATATAACCCTGATACCAAAACCTGGCAAGGAAAACACAAAAAACATAAAACTACAAGCCAATATCTTTAATGAATACAGGTGCAAAAATCCTAAGCAAAATATTATCAAATTGAATAAAATAGTACATTAAAATAATAATACATCGCAATCAAGTGGAATTCATTCCAGTATCACAAGGGTGGTTCAACATACATAAATTGATCAATGTAATACACCACACCGCAAAACAAAGAGCAAAAAATCTTATGATCTTATCAATAGATGCAGAAAAGACATTCAATAAGATACAACATCTCTTTATGTTTAAAGACTTTAAATTATACTGTAGAGCCATGATAATCAAAACTGCATGGTATTGGCAGAAAAACAAACATATAGACCAATCGAACAGAATCAAAAGCCCAGAAGTAAAACCATATATAAATGGACAAATCATCTTCGACAAAGGAGCCAAAAACACACACTAGAGTAAAGAAAGTCTCTTCAAAAAATGATGCTAGGAAAATTGAAAAGGCACACGCAAAAGAATGAAACTTGACTACAGTTTGTCACCATGCACATAAATTAATTCAATTTGGATCAAATACCTAAATGTAAGATCTGAAACAATAAATTACATAGAAAAAAACATAGGTACTAAACTCAGTGACCTTGCCATAGAGAAAAATTTATGAATTTGACCTAAAGGCAAAGAAAGTAAAGGCAAAAATAAACAAATTGGACTATATCAAATTAGAAAGCTTCTGTACAGCAAAAGAAACTGACAGCAAAACAAATAGGTGCCAACCAAATGGAAGATGATACTTGCAAACAACAGCTCTGATAAGGGGTTAATATCCAAAATATATAAAGAACTCACAAAGCTCAGCCACAAACAAGAAAACAATACAATTAAAAAATGGGGAGACATTTCTCCCAAGAGGTCATACAAATAAATGGCCGACAGATATATGAGAAAATGCTCATCTTCACTAGCTATTTGAGAAATTTAAATGAAAACTGCAATGAGATACCACCTCACACCTGTGAGTTTGGCTATTATCAACAAGACAGGTACTAATAACAAGTGTTGGAGAGGCTGTGAAGAAAAAGGAACCTTCATTCACTGCTGGTGGGAATGCAAACTAGTACAACCATTATAGGAGAAAGTATGGTGGTTCCTCAAAAAATAAAGAACAGAACTACCATATGACCCAGCAATTCCTCTAATGGGTATCTACCCCCAGAACTTGAAAACATTGGTATGTAAAGAAACATGGACCCTCATGTTCAATGCAGTATTATTCACAGTGGCCAAGACATGGAAACAACGAAAGTGTTCCTCGATAGAGGACTGGATAAAGAAGATGTGATACATATATACAAGGGAATACTACTCAGCTATAAGAAATGATAACAAAATGACACTTACAACAACATGGATGGCCCTTGAGAACATTATACTGAGTGAACTAAGTAAATCAGAAAAAGCTAAGAACTATACACTTTCACACACAAGTGGGTTATAAAACAGACTCTTGGATACATATAAAAGTGAAGTGGTTACCAGGGGGAAATGAATGTGGGAAAGGGGGAGGAGGGGTAGGGAGTAAAGATGAACAAATATAAGGTGATGGAAAATGATTTGACATTGGGTGGTGGGTATACAACATAATTAACAGTTCAAATGCTATAGAAATGTTTACCTGAAACCTTTATACACTTATTGAGCAATGCGACCCTGTTAAATTTAATTTTCTAAGTAAAATTTAAAAAATACTCTTTATGATAAATTTCACCTAAAATTATATTTATCTTTACAATACATATCAAAATAACTAAAATTAGGGATATAGTATATATGTATATGCATCTATATAAACTTAGAGCTATAATAACTAAATCTATATTAATATAGTACTACAGCAAAATTTTTGCTTGACCCTAGCAATCGTTCAGCACAATAAATATGCTCACTCATTTGTTTAAATAGTCACTGAGTTTTCACTTCATTATTAAATAAAATGGATAAAACTTCTTGCCTTGGTAAATCTTAAATTTTGGAAAATCGAACATTTATTTTTTCAAAAAAATATCTATTTTTAAATCTTTTAATAATCAATAAATCTTAATATTGTACATTTTATTATTTCATGAAAGTGAAGCCTTCAGTATTTATTTAAATCTGGAATTGTATTGCTAAACAAATGATTTGGTACCAAGGTAAATTTTTTTTGTCTGAGAACATTCCTTTTCCTTATAAGGGAAATAAACCATGCAGTTAAGAACATACACTCTAGTTTGTTTAGCACTGCATTTTATCAAGATTTTTTAAAATCATATTCTTCTAGCTAGTGTTACCTTCCTTAGGACAAGAATTATGTACATTTTTGCATTTCATTGTCTCCTAGCACAAGATCCTGCGTGACCTTGCTCTTGCTTACCTTTTCAGTTTCATCCTGTCATATTCTTCCCTTCCATCACCTTTCTCTTGAGATTCCTGGAGTAGGTTTATATCATCAATATTAGAGAAACAGGTGCTAATTGCTGGGAGTCTCCAAAAAAAAAACGGCTGGCTTCTCACAGTACAGTGGAGTTCAGCATTGACAACCCCCAACCATATACACAAATTTCAATTTGACCTCCAGGAGAAGAGTTGTAGTTGGTCTTCATCAACAATGATAATCTTATGGCTTTGGTCAGTGAATGAGCTAGTGGAGACCCTGTGGCACTATTAGGAAAGTTTACCATGTGCAGTCATCTATACAATATTTGACTTTCCAGATTAAACAGAACAAATTTCCAGCATGGCCTATCATCCATTTCCCTTCTCTCTTTTCCATCATGGAAAGCAGACATGAGGCTAGCAGTATTTTTTTAATAAGTTGACACAGATGAAGAATCTTACAAAGGCATGGCCATGGTCATCTTTGAGCCTATAACCACCTTTCTTGTTATGAGAGAAAAATCCTGATTTTTGTATTCTTATATAACTGGGTAGTCTGGATGCTTTCTTAAGTGACAATCCAATATATGCCCATCAAGAATTAGAGAGAGGAAAGAGAAAATATAGGGGAAGGAACTAAAAATAAATTCCAGAATTGAAAACAGAGGTTTATAGATTGAAAGAGGTCATTAAGTACCCAAAACATGAAGAAAATTAAAACCATACTAACAAAAATTTCAGAACACTGGGTGTATTTTTTTAAAATCTAAAAACTACCAGAGAAAAAGTAAAATAAGCCATATACAAAACAGGAGTCATTATTATGTTGGAGTTCTTCACAACACTGACAGCTAGAGCACAGTGAAACCATGCATTCAAACTCTGGAGGAAATCATTTCTACTGTAGCATTCCATACTCAGGCAACCTGGAGAAGATGTGTAAAGGAGAATAAAAGTAATTTCCTATGTTCACAATCTCACAGCTTTTGCTTCTTGTGATCCTTTCTTAGGAAACTCCAAAAAGAGAGGGAACGTGCTGCACAAAAGCCAGGGAGTGAGTGCATGGAGAGAAAGACATGGGAACCAGGGACAGAGTTTCTGAGGGGAGAAAGGCCAAGCAGTTCACCAGCATGGTAATGAGAAGTCCTTGGATGAGACATCTCAGCAGATCTAAGCACAGCTCATCCACACTGCAGCAGAAACACCAAAGACACAGAGACGACCTCCAGAGGAAAAGCAATGGTGTTTAGCCAGAGGAGTTTACTGTTCTTGTGGAGAATTTAAAGAAAAAATTGCAGTACAGACAGAGTCAGCTCAGCAAATAAAAAGTAAAATAAAACAAGGTTTTATTAACCACAGGAAAACAAAAGTATGTGCAAGAAATTAAAATAATTGCAGAATGTGGCTCCCTTGTGAATAATAATTATAATTCATAATAATAGAAACCATGAATATTGACCTAATAAAGAATGGTGATACAGGTATTTTGGAGAAATGGAAAAAGATGTGGTAGAGAAGTAAATTGTAATCTATCATAGTAAGAATCATAGAGATCTAAATTTTTTTAAAAGAAAGGGTAACATTATGACACTTATTTAAAAATATCATTATGGGTAAATTCCTGAAAATAGTTATAAGATTTTTAAATAAAGAATAAAAAAAGGAAAAGACAGAAGATCTTTGCTTTTGCTCATCTAAAAATTTTACTTTTAAGAACCTGTGCATGTTTTACTTTGATGCAAATTAAACTAAAATACTTATACAAAAAAAATGAGGAAAGCATTAAAACAAATCTCCTTTAGTTGCATTAAAGAAACTCTAAAAGCAAAAATGACTGTTTAATGAAGATTTTTTCCATGATCTGGTTTTCTATTTATTTGTTTCCATGATTTTTAAGCAAATATTTCTAAAACCCACTACAAAAACTTGGTGTTTTAAAACATGAGAAAGGTTTCTGACAAGAGAATTTAAGCATCATAAGAGAAGAATTTGCTAGAAAACCCTAAAAAGCAAGCAATCTTATTCAGCTCATGTATATCTCTGGAATACAAAATTATAGCCTTTCAATTAAAGAAAAACTTTCAATTAAGGGACAATCTTTACTCATAACTTTTTAATAATTTGAAAGTAATTTTGTACTGTTTTTCTGGGAAAAGCTCTTCATGGAAATTTAGGTATGATTGTGAACTATAACAATCATTTGTATTTTTACAATAAAATATTAATACTAAAATTCTGAGCTTATGCTAGATCTTATGGTCATATTTTAAAATAAAATTATATTTTTGAAAAGAGATTGAACATATAGTGTTCATGTTCATGGGTGGGTGGAGTGACTATATATCTGAACAAGCAAAGTAATTTCTGTAGTTACCGTTTCAATTTTAATAAAACAAAAGACCTCTAAGTAAATGTAAATGTCAGAATTTATCTTTCCAAAACGTTTTTATTCTATTAATTGGGAGGGTAGGAGAGGGAGAGAGAGAAAAGCATCAACTCCATTGTTCCACTTAGTTGTGCTTTCACTGATTACTTTTCATACGTGCCCTAATCAGGGTTTGAACATACAAATGATGCTTTATCCACTGAGCAACCTGGTCAGGGCTACAGCTTGTCTTGTAGAATGTTCTTACTTTGAATTTATGTATGCTTCCCTCCTCCCTTTCTCCTTTCTTCCTTGTATCCTCACACAAAGTTAAACATTAACTCTGTAAAAAAAAAAAAGTATGTTCAATAATAAATTCATAAAGATAACTATATTAATTATCTTAGTTCATCACCTTAATAAAGACTAGGTTGATAATCTCGGTTATATCTCTCTAGGTAAAATCAATTCCTTGTTAAAAGAACCCTTATAAGGCCAGACCTGTGGTGGCACAGTGGATAAAAACATCAACATGGAACACTGAGGTCTCCAGTTCAAAACCCTGGGCTTGCCCAGTCAAGGCACACAAGGCACATATGGGAGTAGATGCTTCTTGCTCCTCCCTTTCTCTCTCTGTCTCTCTCTCCTCTCTCTCTTAAAAAAAATGAAGAAATAAAATCTATGAACAATTTTCACTCCCCAACTCTCCATATGAACAGCACGCCCCTCACTCTATAAAATGCCGACCACACAGCCAGGGTTCTATAAAGAACTCTGGGGTGTTCTTTAAGTGCTTCAGCTGGCTTCTCCCCTCTCAGTGTGTGCTCACTAAGAGTCTTTTCAAAACACTTGCACCAGGTCCTAGCTGGGTAGCTCAGGTGGTTAGAGCATTGCCCTGATACACCAGAGTTGTGGGTTTCATTCCCAGTTGGGGCACATATTAAGAATCAACCAACGAATGTATGGATAAGTGGAACAACAAACCGATGTTTCTATCTATCTTTTCCTTTACCATTCTCTAAAAATCAATTAAAAAAACCATTTGAACCAGGATGTGTTATTATTATTACCAAACCAAGAAAATGAGCAGAAAAACATATTTCTCTTAAAACTAATTTGAATGCTCTTTTGAGAAGACTTGATAAAGGCAAGTCTTCAAAAAGACCAAAAAAAAAAAAAAAAGATGTGAAAACTAAACAGGCAAAATAATGTGAAATTTTGGGTAAACAATAAAATATGTGGAGAAATAGGGAGTTCAGGTGCTTCATAAGAAGCTTTTTGGATTCCCTGCTCAGTAAATACATTGAAGCTGACAATCATCAGAGTTTCGTTACAAATGTAGAAGGAGCCCTCAGTTTTCCAATCTGTTGATTTAGACACACAAAAAATCTTGGACTTTTTTCAGAGGGTCAACAGAAAAACAACAAAACAACAACAAAAATACTGTTTTATTTGAATAAGATACTGAAGTTTGTGTGTATTCTCTTAACTACCCATAATGACTAAACTCTGTGATTAACCAGTGGTCTTTGATAACATATTAAAAGGAAAAGGGGCTTCTATTATAAGTATTTTCCAATCTGTATCACCATTGCTCATTAATAAACTAAATATTTATTCAGTATATTCAATGTTTTAAACACTAAGCTAAGGTCTGAAAAATAACTGTGAAAAAGAAAAATGTGAAAAAAAAAAGAAAAATGTGGCTCAACCCTCTGCCTTTGTGGGGTTTAAAATTGTGCAAGGTCTTATTATCTTTTAGCAACTTATTTAACTATAAATATGCATTTACATATCTATCTTCCTTGCTGTTTGATAGCCACCTAAAAAGTCTGAAATATAATTTTTATTTTTGTATCTTCAGTGCCTTACAAAATACCTGGAATTTAGTAAAAGCTAAATAAGTTGGTTGAACAGAATTCATGAACAAACCACAAAACTTATTTTATCTAAAAATTCTAATAGCTACAAGCTCCTAGAGACCCATTTTGTGACTTACAATTGGTAGATTTACCTGCTAGACAAACCAATGGCTGGAATTGGAGCACAAGTACAGCAATGATTTTTTAATGGAAAAAAATGACTGCACTATTGCACAATTAATTATTAATTGGGGCATTATTTACCTGGGGAAGTACTTACACAGCAAGCATCTACTTTCAGAAATTTTCACTATAGTCAGTCCTCAGCAGGTCTTCAGCACAGAAGTTCAGCAAGGAAATAACCTCACAGTCAGGCAAGTGCCTTTTAATGAATTTCTCTGTAGAGAGGATGAAAAGATGAGGCAGAGTAGCAATTCATTTCTTATTGAAAGGGATGCAGCTTAAGCTGCAATTCTTCAAATGTTGCTGTTCACCCCCCCTCCCAGGATTTAACACTTTAATCTGATAGTACAGACTGAAATATATAAAAGAATTCCTCAGAATAGCTTGCATTTTTAACAATTCTTTCAGCTAAAAATCTCTTTATTCCCACTAGCAGGAAAGTTAGTAAAAAGTCATATATGAAGACTTAATCATATCATTGATAAATTCATCTAAAAATCTACATGTTCCTCTTCAACTCTGTGAATGGAATCTGATTTTTGTTTCCAGGATTTATTGCCTGAATGATTACAGTCTTCAAATGTCCTTAAGTATATGTGCTCTGTCATCTGGTTTAAACATCAGTCTTTGAAGTTTCTGAGCTATCCATGGATGTCAGGATTTCTTTACAGATGGTGGAGGCTCACACTTCCAGTTTCCAATATAACTGGAACAGTTTTCTGGATAACATGCAGCCATAATTTACTAAAAGGACAGTCACTCCATTGTGGTTTTTTTTCTTGAGAAATTTAAAAATACAGAAAAATGCAAATAAAATATTACAGCCCTGGCTGGGTAGCTCAGTTGGTTGAAGCATCATCCCTATGGACCATGGTTGGGGGTTTGATCCTTAGTCAGGGCACATGCAAGAATCAACCAATGAATGCATAAATAAGTGAAATGACAAAAAGATGTTTCTCTCTCTCACTCAAAATCAATAAATAAAATTCTTTTTAAAACAAATAATTTATTACAAATAACATATGTCAAGTATCCATGAAACTATCACCCAGTTTTAAGAGTTGGTAATATTCTTGACACATTTGATTTTTTTAAAAAAGGAAATATAATATAGTGTTATAGATAAAACTGAAGTCCCTCATCTCTATTTTCCATATGAATTCTCTCCTTCCCAACAGTGTCCTCTCCAAAGGTAGCCCTTTTCATGAATTTAGTAGATACTTTCTAGTCTATAAAAGAAATTCATGCACATTTGTGCTTTCAGGAGCATAAAAGAAGATTTTATGTCTTTTAAATTAATGTAAATACAATAGAATCATTACCTTTCTTTTATATTCAAAATTACACACTTTGAGATTATCCACATGTATGTATATACATTAAATTCCTTTTAGTGATTATATGATATTCTGTTAAATCAATACTCTTGATTTACTAATTTTCACCATCATCACATGTTGTAAATGTTTATATATATTTTGGGCATATGGGCAAGTTTCTTTAGACTGAGGCTACTTAAAGTGTGGACCTCCAAATGGCTTTTTATCCACAAATTATTTCAGTCTGTTCAAGATAAGGAGTCTGTGACAGAACAGGTCAACTATGTCACAAACACATTTTTTAGACCACTTGACATTGCACAAGACTTTTTCAAAGAAGGAAGTGATACTCTGATTTACATTCTGGTGCAAGCTCTTTATCTAATTGTGACTAATACTGTTCCAGATCAGACACGCAGAAGATGAATTTCTGGGTCAGACTGTAAGACTCCCCATTTTACTATAACACAATGCCAACGTGAGCAATGAGTGCTGCCATGGCTGGGCATTTTGCAGGCGTAGTCAGCCCTTGGGGACCCTGCCAATACTACTACTGAACTGCTTTCCACAGAGATTGAACCAATTTACTCATCCATAGTACCTGAAACTTATTTTTTCCACATTCTTACCCACTCCTTTAAAAAATATATTCAGGCCTGACCTGTGGTGGCGCAGTGGATAAAGCGTCGACCCGGACTGCTGAAGTTGCCGGTTCAAAACCCTGGGCTTGCCCAGTCAAGGCACATATGGGAGTTGATGCTTTCTGCTCCTCCCCTACTTCTCTCTCTCTCTCTCTCTCTCTCTCTCTCTCTCCCTCTTCCTCTCTCTCTCTCTCTCCTCTAAAATGAATAAATTTGAAAAAAAATAAAAAATATATTCATTTGCTGCAGCTTTATTGAGATATAATTTACATATCATACAATCACTCATTTAAACTATACAAGTCAATTGTTCTTAGTACATTCATTGAGTTGTACCTCTATAATCACAATCAATTTTAGAACAGTTTCATCACCACCCCCCAAAAAACCCATACCCTTTAGTTATCACCCTATTCCAACCTTCTCACACCCCCATGCCTAGGCAACTACTAATCTACTTTCTTTTTTTACAGATTTCCTCATTCTGGACATTTCATATACATAAGATCATACAATACATAATCTTTTGTGACTATCTTTTTTACTTAGCATAATATTTTCAAAATTCATTCGCGTTGTATCATTATTTTGCTCCTTTCTTGTGGTGAAATATTATTCCACTGAGAGCCAAACAACCCTCACGGTGCCTGCTCATGGGGCATGCGGCCCGGGGCGGGGGGGGGGGGGGGAGGGGCCTATTGCCTGGCCCCGCCTTCCGGCTGCATCCTAGGACACACTGCAGGGCTGCCAGCCCGACACAGTACAGCTGGATCCCAGGGGCGTACCCTCCTCCCACCCCCCGGAGCTGGCTAGTCCTATAACACAATGCCAACGTGAGCAATGAGTGCTGCCATGGCTGGGCATTTTTCAGGCATAGTCAGCCCTTGGGGACCCTGAGATGGGCCGCCGGTGCTCCCATATCGAGACCACTAGAGAGCCACGCACGGGCTGACCGGGACGTCAGATGTGCTCACTCTGCCAAGCCCGGATTCTATGTGTAACCGAATTGGGAGTTCACCTGCTGGGTGTCCCACCTAAGAGGCGCCTGATGGCCGTGGACCACGTGTGGGAGTGAGGTGGAGCCTGCGGCAGACAGCAGTCTCCTGGGTTTGGGGTACCTGACTTGGCAGCATGGTCAGATGATCTTCATCTTCAAGGCCTAGGAGGCAGGGGCCTCAGTGACGGCAGGGGACCCCAACGGACAGGTGGGCTGGCTGCCCTGTGACATTGTGAGGAGCATGTGGCCAGTCCTTCACCTCTCCTAATGTCCCCACCCACTTGGAAACACTGACAGCATGGCCTTTGAGAGGTCAGTTGGGGCCCTACTACACCCTGGGTGGTGTCCTTGAAGCTGCTGGTTCAGGCTTCTAGGAGGCTGCCCCGGTGGGAAAGAGGGTGCTTGCAAGCTCATGGTGTCACCCAGACCACCGGCCAGTGGTCTGGCTCCTGACTTGTAGCCCCGACATTCTTGTTCATGGGGCAGCTATCTGCCTGGGTGAAGGCTTGGACAGGTTACCCCCAGCGTCTTGACTTCTGACTCACATGTTTTCTCATAAAAACAAGGATTAGGCTGGGGTTTAGGGCAGCTGTCTGCACCAATACTGGCTTTACAGGAGTGTGCCTATAACTGCATCACACAATTTAGGAGCCGAATCCTTACCCCCAGTGCTATTTCTCTGACAACACATACCCCAGTTCTAATAACAGATTTCAGAAACATTCAAAAAACCCAGCTTTATTAAGATGTAATTTCATATAGCATACAGTTCACCTAAAGAGTATAATGCTTTTTAGTATATTCACAGATATGTACAGTTTTAGAATATTTTCATCAGCTCAAAAATAAGTCCCCTACCCTTTATCTATCACCCCCAGTCCTAAGCAACCACTAATCTACTTGTTGTATCTATAGATGTCTCTATTCTGGACTTCTATATGAATTAAATCAAACAATATGTGGTATTTTGTGACTGGCTTCTTTCACTTGGCATCATGTTTTCAGGGTTCATCCAAGTTGTAATATATAACTATTTTATTCCTTTTCAAGGCCAAATCTATTGTATATACTGTACCACATTTTGTTATTTATTCACTCATTGACAGACATTTGGATTATTTCTACCTTTGGACTATTATGGATAATGCTGCTGCAAACATTAGTATACCAAAAAATATGTCTTTTTATGGGTATACTACAATTGTTTATTCATAAGTTGATGGACATTTGCATTGTTTACTTTCTTCACTATTATGAATAATGCTAGTATGAATATTGTGTGAATATATGTGTTTATTTTTCTTGAATATATATATATATATATATGTAATATTTCTGGGTCAAATAATAAGGCTACGTTTAATCTTTTGGGGAACTGCCAGACAGTTTTCCAAAGTGTCAACACCGTTTTACATTCCTGTAAGTAACATACAATGTGTCCGTAAAGTCATGGTGCACTTTTGACTGGTCACAGGAAAGCAACAAAAGATGATAGAAATGTGAAATCTGCACCAAATAAAAGGAAAACCCTCCCAGTTTCTGTAGGATGATGTGGCAGCATGTGCACATGCGCAGATGATGATGTAACACCATGTATACAGCGGAGCAGTCCACAGCCATGCCAGTCGAGATGTGGATGGTACAGAGGAAAGTTCAGTGTGTTCTGTGGCTCGCTAAATTCGAATCCGTGACCAAAGTGCAACGTGAATATCGGCACATTTATAATGAAGCACCACCACATAGGAATAACATTACTCGGTGGGATAAGCAGTTGAAGGAAACCGGAAGTTTGGTGGAGAAACCCCGTTCTGGTAGGCCATCAGTCAGTGACGAGTCTGTAGAGACTATACGGGATAGCTACCTAAGGAGCCCTAAAAATTCTGGGCATGAGCCCACATCGAACTATACTGAATAGGTATGAAACTAGGAGAGTTTTCCTTTTATTTGGTGCAGATTTCACATTTCTATCGTCTTTTGTTGCTTTCCTGTGACCGGTCAAAAGTTCACCATGACTTTACGAACACACTGTATAAGGTATATATGTGTAAGTTTCATTCTGATAGCTTCACAGCCTCACTGACACTTGTCATTTAACATTTCATTATCTTCATCCTAAAAGGTGTGAAGTGGTATCTCAATGTGGTTCTGATTTGCATTTTCCTAAGACTAATAATGCTGAGCAGTTTTCATGTGCTTATCGGCCATTTGTATACATCTTCTTTGGAGAAATGGCTATCTGAATACTTCAGCCATTATTTAGTTGGGTTATTTGTCTTTTTTTTAATTGAGTCACACGAGTTCTTTAAATAATCTAAATATAAGTCCCTTGTCCAATAAAGAATTTGCAAATCTCTTCCAATTAATTAGTTCTATATATTTTTTAGTTGTAAATAAGGTGTGATATACATCAGTATAGCTCAGTTAATACATACACAAACTTAATATATAAAAATTGATGTGATGTATATGTATCATATATGTGTATGGGCAGTGGTGGGATTCAAATAATTTAACAACCAGTTCTCTGTCCTAATAACCACTTTTAGTATAAAAAAATGATACACCAAGAGGTAGTTTATTATTTCATGCAATTAATACTTAAATAAAAATAATAAAAACCTGACCTGTGGTGGTGCAGTAGATAGAGCATTGGCCTGGAACACTGAGGTCATGATTTGAAACCCTGGGTTTGCCTGGTCAAGGCACCTATGATAAACAATCAAGGGACAACTAAAGTGAAGCAACTGTGAGTTGATGTTTATCACCCTCCCTCTCTAAAAATCATAAATGAAATCTTTAAAAAAATAAGAACAATAAAAGAAGTACACAAAATTAGATTATAAAAAAGAGTTTTAAGATATTAATGAAAAAATATTAATAATACCTGACAAAAAATAATAAAACTGTTATTTAAGATATTTCCATATTGCTTCTTGATTAATGTCCTCACTTGCAATTTTTTTTCACCTATGGATGGCTTGAACATCACTAAGGTGCTGAGAATACACTGTGGTGCAGATGAACGTTAAAAAAGAGTAAGGAATATAAGTTTGTGATTTCCACATTGGGTGGCTACCCAGACATCCACCTTAGAGAGAACCCTGATTACAAGTGGCATTTTAACAACTGGTTCACTGAACTCAACAGAAAATTAGGTATTGGTTCTACTAAACTGGTACAAACCAACTGAGTCTCACTACTGTTATGTATACATATGTATAAATCACATATGTTAATACAATATGTTGATGCTAATATAATATATTGCTGGATTTTATTTTTTAATATTTTCTTAAAGCTTTGTGACTATTTTCATGAGAAATAATAGTCTGAAGTTTTCTTTTAATCTCTTTGGTCTGTGCCAATGTGCCAGCCTCATGAAGTAGTTTTTAGTTTTGTTTTTCTGAAGAGTCTGTGAAGAATTTATACCATTTCTCTAATAACTAATAGAATTTAACAGCAAAGGCATCAGGACCTTATATTTTCCTATGGGAAGCAATTAGTTATAAGGTATTTTTGTATTGGTTGCTGGGTATAATGGGTTTTATATTGTTGAGTTCTAGTTTTTATCTTCCCAGAAAGAATGTTAGACTCTGTTTAAGAAGGTGCTTAAGTGATTCATGAACAAACCAGTGATTTCATGGCTGACTTCTGCCTTGTGTTATGTTAGAATGAGTTTAAAACAGTCTTTAGTTCTAGCTTGGTCCCACTACTAAAGCTAGATTCCTCTGGTGTTTTTAATGGAATACCTGGTGTGCAGCAGAGCTACACTCTGGCTGGTTGGAACTGAAGTTCTCCTATTTTGTAAGCTCTGAGGCTTGTTCAGATTAGAGCTCCCTGGCAGTTCTTTGGTCAACATAGTGTTTCCTATACATACAAAACAGTATTCAGCTTCAGACTTCAGAGGACAAGTGTGCATAATTCTGGAGCTTTTATTTCATGTAGCACTCTCAACTTCATTGCTCTGTCCCCAAGTACTCTTTCCCAGAAGGCAGTCTCTGTTGCCTCACCTCAGGGAGCCCACTGTGCCGGTCTTTACACCCTCTTCCCTGCACTGTTATCCAGAAAGTCTCTCTAGAGAACAAAACTGAGGCTCACCTCATCTGTCTCCCTCATCTCAGGCATTGCCGTCCTACACTGTCTGTGGCCCAAAATCTGAACAGTTATTTCATTCAATTTTGTCTGGTTTTCTACTTGGTTATGGTGAGAAGGTAAAGATGAAAATAAGCTACTTGAATCCTATCACCTATAAATAATCATTAACAGTTGGGTCTGCATAAAAACAGTCATTTATTTTTCAAAAAATTTAAAACTTTTAAAATGTAATTTATGTGAATGTTACAGAAGAAAAATAAACTTAAGTAAAATGAATGAGATTTCTTAACTTTCACATAAATTTTTCTTTATTCCACGAAAGATTTCCCAACAAAAGATCTCTCTAAAATTAAAGAAAGATACTAAGTAAAACATCGAGAGTGTGAAGTCATTATGTCTCATTAAATATGTAATGTAATTTTAGGCAGTATCACCTAATTACCTTCAGGGTTAGATAATTTTATTCCTTCTCTTCTTGTCAAATACTCATGTTCTGTAACAATCATTCCCCAAATGTTTAGTATTTGTTTTAATTAGAGATAAATTCTATATAAAATAGAATTTAGATAAATGCTCACCGCCCATGCAGTGTCTTCATTTCGAAGTTTTTTGTTTTATTTCATCTCTGGGTTTTTGTCATCCAAGCTGAATAGGGTTCACACTGTATTCTGTACATGAGCCTGAGTGTTTCCTTTATACTGAAAAGCAGGGCTGGCTTCGTTAGTGGGCAGCCTGTGCTGCTGCTCAGGGTTCTGCATGCTTGGTTTAATGTCCTGCTGTCACACTCTTGAAATTCTTAATATTCTGTTAGGTAAGGGCCCCACATTTTTATTTTGCTTTGGGCTTCCAAATTGTGTAGCTGGTTGTGCTTAAAAGACAAGGTGTTTGGGGATACGAAGTTTTCAGTAACTCTTGCCTTCAGAACATAGCTAGCGCTAATGTTTTCTGTCATTCCACATCACTAGAGAGTTGGAGGCCAGCCTGACAGCTTTCTCTGTTTACATGATACGATATGCTGCCTGGATTCCTAAAGAAATCCTTCATCTTTGAAGTTCAGCCATTTCACCAGGATATGGCTGTCTGTTAAGCTTTCTATATATTACATTTTTTTGGAAAACAGTATGCTCTTGCTTCAATCTGCAGATTTGTTTCAGAGAATGATACTTATATATTTGTTGTTTGTTTGTTTGTTTGTTTGTTTGTTTCCAAAAGTAAAGAGGCAGATCTGGACCTCCATATGCTCTTTATTAAAGTGCTTTCCCATTGGACTTCAAACTTCCAGCAACAGCCATGAAGAGGAGACTCAGAACCTCTTTCTCCAGAAGCAAGGAGAGAAATCCCTTAAAAAAGCAGAACCAAACCAAACCCTGACCCCAAATTCCTTGGCAACCAATTATGGTAAAACTGCTTGAAAAAGCTGTCCGTCATTCCTGATCCCAGCTTTGGAGGGGTGGTGGCATCCCGCTGCTGCTGCTCTTGGCTCAAGAACACCCATCTGTCGTTGCAACTCTCCCATCACATGTGTAACCAATTTCTTGCACTAAATCCCCTCACCCCCGTTTTAAAGACTTAATGTAGTTTCTGTTTCCTTAGTTGGCTCCTGACAGTAGATATGTGGGTGGATATTTGGTAATATTCATTAGATTGCTCCTATTATTTGTGTTGTTTAAATTCTATAGGGGGGGGTGTCCTCGAGTTACAACAGTCTTGACATGACATTTCGAGTTCACGATGCTCATGCCCATAAAGACTGAAAAAAATTGAGATGTGAGAGTCTCGGCTTACGCCATTAGCATTGTACTTACAGACTGCGTGGTGCAGTGGAAGAGTACACAGTAACGCAGCATATGAATGAGGGAATTGGTGTCCCCCAGTACACTTAACTATACCATTTTGAACTGTTAAAAGCTCAAGTGTTTCATTGTGTTAGGCTAGCTTGTGTTTTGACTTCCAACAAAACTCAGGTTACATCACTACCAGAGGAACGGAATTGTGTTGTAACTGGAGGACCCCTGTATCTGTTTTCTAAGTTTATTTATTTTTTGTCTGCCCGGTTCATCAATTACCTGACTTGAAAAGCGTCCCATTGTATTGGCAGGTTTGTCAATTTCTACTTATAGTTCTATCATTTTTATAATTATATGTTATTCAGTGCATACAAGATTAAAAATTTTTTTTTCAAATTGTAACTCAAAGTCAACTTTTGTTCTATGAATTGCACGAGCCCTTCCTAGTTTAAGTGGCCCAAGGGCTTTAACAGAGGAAATTGTGGTTTTAGTCTGCACATTTGTTTTCTGTGTAGAATCGTTTTTCCCCCTCTGATTTCTATGCCCTTCTGATCCAGTCTGCTTTTTCTCCCAAACATTGTTCCAAGTTTCTGATTCTTTAGTTTCATACTTTTTCCCAGCAAGTTGATAGATATATTCTTTTCCTGTGTGTGTATGTTGTGTGTTTGATACATATATATATTTCCATTTCAATGGAATAAATAAAGGAGCATAAAAGGTTTTTGCTTCTTCGGCTGTTTTTGGTATTGAAATTATCTGTTTAAAAGCATTGGTTGCTAAAATCACCAGTGCTATGTTTTCTTGGAAGTAATTCTTTGATAATTTTTCCATTTTTTAAATAGTTATTATTTTTCCAGGTTTTCTATTTTTTTCTCGTCATTTTGATAAGTTCTATTTTCTATAAAATTGAACTTTTATCAAGATTTTCAAAAATCTACCAGCATTATTTTAGTCCAATTCTGATTTAATTTTAGTAATTTAAAACTTCTCTTTAGGCCCTGGCCGGTTGGCTCAGCGGTAGAGCGTCGGCCTGGCGTGCGGGGGACCCGGGTCCGATTCCCGGCCAGGGCACATAGGAGAAGCGCCCATTTGCTTCTCCACCGCCCCTCCTTCCTCTCTGTCTTCTCTTCCCCTCCCGCAGCGGAGGCTCCATTGGTGCAAAGATGGCCTGGGCGCTGGGGATGGCTCCTTGGCCTCTGCCCCAGGCGCTAGAGTGGCTCTGGTCGCGGCAGAGCGACGCCCCGGAGGGGCAGAGCATCGCCCCCTGATGGGCAGAGTGTCGCCCCCTGGTGGGCGTGCTGGGTGGATCCCGGTAGGGCGCATGCGGGAGTCTGTCTTTCCCTGTTTCCAGCTTCAGAAAAATACAAAAAACAAAACAAAACAAATAAACAAAAAACTTCTCTTTAATAGTTACACATATGAACTCTTCCTCAGTTTAATTTCTTTATGGGCCCTGGCTGCTTTGCTCAGTGGTAAAACATCAGCCCAGCCTGTGGATGTCCTGGGTTTGATTCCCAGTCAGGATGAAGTGCCCATTTGTTTCTCCACACCTCCCCCTCTAGCTTCTCTCTCTCTCTCTCTCTCTCTCTTTCTCTTTCTTCCCCCCACCCCCGCAGCCATGGCTCTATTGGATAAGTTGGTCTCCTGCAGTGAGGATGGATGGCTCTATGGCCTCTGCCGGAGGCGCTAAGAAAAGCTCAGTTGCTGAGCAGTGAAGCAACATCCCAGATGGGCAGAGAATTGCCCCTAGTGGTCTTACCAGGTGGATACCGGTTGGGTCACCTGCTGCAGTCTGTCTTTCTGCCTCCCCTCCTCTCACCTAATGAATTAAAAAAAATTTTTCTTTATGTTCTTCTGCCCAACTAAAAAGAGCCAGTGGTTTATTACCCCTATTGGAAGCTTTATATTTTTATATAAATAAGTAATAAAATAAAATTTATAAACCATATTTTTATTTATTTTAAACACATTAGTAAAACATGTATGGGGCTATTGGAGGCACATTTTACTTGAAGCTCTGAAGGCAGTCATCTTAGAATTTGGAAGTTGTTAAAGATATCTTTTAAACTTTCTTTGCTTTCTGTTAATAGCCATCCAAAATAGATCTGCTTCATGAATCATTTTTTTCCATTTTAGAAAGTAAAGGACAACTAATCTAAAAGGATATTTAAGATCTATTTTTTATTGAACAGGCAATACATTAAATATATGGCAAATAATCCAGCTAGCTAACAAAGAACTAAAACAATCACCTTTGGAGTAGAAAGAGGAGTGTTATCTATGGCGTCATGACATTGCAGTAATAGTCATTATTAAGAACCCGAACCCAGTATTCAAAATTCTGTGCTTTCTTTTGAATGTACAGGGGTTGGCAAAAGTAGGCTTACAGTTATGAGTTCATAAAATAGAGTTTATTCTTGTATTATTAATTATTGTATTGTATATTTTTTCCATATGAACACTTGTAAACTTACTTTTGCCAACCCCTGTATATTCCTTCAATTACTTGAGGAGGCATTTAATGAAGCATGGAAGGAAGTGGAGATGAGAGTGTTTCATTATTTCTTCAAGAAGTAAATATAACAGCCACTGTGTATTAACTCTGAAATGTCCTCAGGCCAATTTAAAATGTGGGTGCTCTCATCTAAATAATCCTGATGGTAACTTAAAAGATGTGAGAGATAATTTAAAACTATAAACACAGTTTTGATTTGTTTTTATACTTAGACTTTTTCTCTCTGCTCCTATAAGAATGAGATTCTCAGTTTATTTTATTTTTTTATTTTTTTCTCAATCACAGTTTACATTTAGTATTATTTTGTACTAGTTTCAGGTATACAGCATGGTGGTTATATAATTATTTACTTTACAAAGTGTTCCTCCTCAGTATTTCCAGTACCCACCTGGCAACATCCAGAGTTAATACAATATTATTGACTATATTCTCTATGTTATACTTTACATCCTTCTGCTTGTTTTGTAACTACCAATCTGCATTTTTCAATACCTTTCCCTTTTTGATGCAATCTCTTAATCCCCTCCCTTCTTTTGTTTTTTTTAAATAATTATTTTCTTAAAGAAGTATATATCCATTTAGCTACCTGATATAGATAAATCATTTCTTAAAATATGTCACTGAATTTTAAAATTTCAAATATAAAATAGACAACTTCTTTCAAAATATACATTCATATATATATATTTTGTATTTTTCTGAAGTTAGAAACGGGGAGGCAGTTAGACAGACTCCAACATGCACCCAACTGGGATCTACCTGGCATGCCCACCAGCGTGCGATGCTCTGCCCATCTGGGGCGTTGCTCTGCTATTACTGGAGCCATTCTAGTGCCTGAGACAGAGGCCATGGAGCCATCCTCATTGCCCGGGTCAACTTTGCTCCAATGGACCCTTGGCTGTAGGAGGGGGAGAGATAGAGAGAAAGGAGAGGGCAAAGGAGGGAGAAGCAGATAGGAGCTTCTCCTGTGTGCCCTAGCTGGGAACTGAACCCAGGACTTCCACATGCTGGGCCGACACTCTACCACTGAGCCAACTGGCCAGGGCCTCATATTTTTTCTTGAATGAGTTCTGATAGATTATATGTATTTAAAGAAGTATTAAAACTACAAATAGAGGTGACATCACAAAAATGGTGCCGTGAGCAGCGCATCCGACAGATCTCCCCAAAATTTCAACAAATTTATCAACTAGAAACAGAAAAATCTATCCTTGGAGCATTCGGGAGTTCCACACACACTGAAGGTGAAAGGGCTGCTTTCACTTGGAACTGAGAGTTGGGAGGGAGCTGAGGATGTGGAGGAAGCTAACTGCAGCACAGACGTTCGTTCAAGCCAAGGAGGGAGTGTGCCTGTGGTGAGTCAACCCATGTGAGCAACTGCCCGCCCACACTCGGGGAGCAACAGCCCATGCGCTGCGAGCAGCTGCCCACATGCCGTGAGAAACCGCGTGCCCCAAGCCGCAGTCTGGCGCGCAGTGAGCATCCCCAGTGGCCCCTGTGGGGAGAGTGTCCCATGTGCTGTGAGTGTCCCCAGCTGCCCACATGCCCAAAACACCCCACTCGCCCGCACACCCAGAACACCCCATTCTCCCGCACACCCAGTGCACCCCAACCACCAGCGGCAAGCGGGGAGTGTGCCAAAGCGAACTTCCCTACGCCCGAGCTTCTCTCCGTGGGCGGGACACCTCACCCAGCCATTCAAGCTAATAATCAAGCGTCAGAGGAGGGGCGTGCAGGCAGCTTGCAGTCCATCCTGGAGCACATCTGTGGATCCAATCACTGAAATTAGCTTAACCCACAGTCTGCGCACCTCCCAACTGACCTACGGGGCTCTAATTGATAAGATCTCTCTCAGTTCAGTGATCCAAGACAAGAGGCATGATATTTTTCAGTGCCTCTTGCTAAAGGGGCAGGGGCAACTTCTGATTGACAGAGCTTTCATACTCAGGGATATACGCTAACAAGAGAGACGTGGCAGATGTTAAGACTTGTACTGCAAGAAGCAACTAGTGCATCTTCTTCCCAGCCAAAACAGGCTACAAAGTGTGGAAAGCCTGGGGAGAGTGGTCCCACAGAGTGCTAGGTGTGCTGAACAGGCCTAGAGGCTCATTGAAAGTCACCTTGAGAGCAATTGGCTCCCAGCTCCACCTGATTACACTGGCTGCTCTGACTGCCAGAGCCTTACCCAGAGCCCTGCGTTGAGTGGGGTTAGAGTGGGGATTTGCCAGCTCTTTGAGCCTCTTACTCCCCAGACAGAGGCAGCAGCAGCCTCATAGCTGGATCACCAGGCTGCTAATTCAGGAAGGGGAGACTAGGAGAGAGGCTCCGGGAAAACAGACTCTCTCATTGTCGGATCCTGCAAATGCTAACAAGCCTTGACTACCAACGAGACTGAAGCCAACTATATGAAATTGCCATAGAATCTCATCAACTGCAAATCCCTACCTAAGCATGACACAGGGGCAGAGCCTGGGTACAGAGTCACTGACCAGGAAGAGGGAGAGGAAAGAAAAAGGAAGAAGTTAACCTCTTAAAATCAAGAAAAATCCACAGACTTTATAACTTGTTCCACTATTTTTTTTGTTTCTTTTATCTTCTTGCCTTTATTATTATTATTTCTATTTCCTCCACCTCGGTCCTTTTATTCTCTGCCCATCTTATTCTTCCCTTTTCTTCAACTACACTACTCATAAGTGTTACATTTTATTTCTTTTCTTCGTCCTTACTCTCCATAAGGATTACACTCCAAAACCCTTAACTCTCTCTCTCTCTCCTTTTGTCTTTTTCTTTTCTTTTTTTCTTCCTTTCTTTTTCCCCTTTTTCTTATTTCTCCCTTTCTATTCTTTTCTTCTTTTCTTTTATTATCCTCCCATTCAATCCTCAATCACAAACAAATTATTTAATTTGGGACTCAAGGTTTTGTTTGTGGCATTTTGGGTGCTTTTTACTTTGCTTTTTAACTCATTAGCATTTCTCCCAACCCAGGATCTTCATTCTATTTAGTCTTTGCTCCACTTAATACAATAGATTTTTTTCTCTCCTTTTTTCTGTTTCCCTCTTATCCCTCTCATTATATCTCTTAGTCGACCATCACTTACAAGCAAATCATTTTACACTTGACCAAGATTTTTTCCTTTTTTGCATTTTTTAGGTCCCTACTTCCTTTTTTACCCCTTGAACACTTCCCTCCAACTCAGGCCCTCCGTTATAGGCAGTTTATGTTCCATTTAGCATAATATAATTCACAGATCATCACAATATTTTCCTAAGGAGGAGGGGAGAGGAGGGGAAGAGAAGAAAGAATAGGGGGGAAATACTAAATTATTACTGTTTTTTTTTCTTTTTTTTTCCCCAAAATTTTTTTCCATTTTGTTTTTACTGTTTTTACTTTTTTTACTTTTATTCTTTATTAATTCTCATTAGTGCTATCAACAAGACCACCCTCAGATGCCATTAAGAAAAAGGAAATCGAATATCATGTGTACAAAAGATAGAGAAGTAGCACAGATAGATGAGGAAAAATCTATGGAGAAAAAATTTAATATATTGGAAACCTTGGAGCTAAATGACAGAGAATTCAAGATAGAAATCCTAAAAATCCTCCAAGATATACAAGAAAACACAGAAAGGCAATTTAGGGAGCTCAGAAAACAACTCAATGATCACAAAGAATATATTACCAAGGAAATTGAAACTATAAAAACAAATTAAACAGAAATGAAAAACTCAATTCACGAACTGAAAAACGAGGTAACAAGCTTAGCTAATAGAACAGGCCAGATAGAAGGTAGAATTAGTGATATAGAAGACAAGCAACTTGAGGCACAACAGAGAGAAGAAGAAAGAGACTCAAAAATAAAAATAAAAATGAAAAACGAGAACGCCCTACAGGAATTGTCTGACTCCATCAAAAAGAATAACATAAGAATAATAGGTATATCAGAGGGAGAAGAGAGAGAAAATGGAATGGAGAATATACTCATACAAACAATAGATGAGAACTTCCCAAGCCTGTGGAAAGAACAAAAGCCTCAAATTCAAGAAGCAAACAGAACACCGAGTTTTCTTAACCCCAACAAACCTACTCCAAGGCACATCATAAGGAAGATGGCACAAACCAACGACAAAGAAAAAATTCTAAAGGCAGCCAGAGAAAAGAAGAATACAACATATAAAAGAAGGCCTATTAGATTATCATCAGATTTCTCAGCAGAAATTCTACAAGCTAGAAGAGAGTGGACCCCAATATTTAAAGCCCTGAAAGAGAGGAACTTTCAGCCAAGAATACTATACCCATCAAAGCTATCCTTCAAGTATGAAGGAGAAATAAAAACATTCACAAATACAGAAAAGATGAGGGAATTTATCATCAGAAAGCCCCCACTCCAGGAAATACTAAAGGGGGTTTTCCAACCAGATTCAAAGAACAAAACAAAACAAAACCACAAGTAACAGCTCCACCTAGAACACAATAAAACCAAATTTATACTGTGACAACAAAAGAAAAAAAGGGGGGGAGAGGATGGAGATTAACAGTAGTAAAGGACGACGAAGCACAGAAACACTCATAAGATAGGGTACTACAATGAATATGGTAAGTACCCTTTTCATTACTTAATGGTAACCACCCTTGAAAAAACCACCACAGAAATACATGACATAAAAAAGGTAGCAACAGAAGAAAGAAGTATGGAATACAAACAAACAAAAACAAATGATAGAAAAACAAAAGAGAAGAATCAAACAAGATACAAAACTAACAGAAAGCAATTTATAAAATGGCAATAGGGAAACCACAAGTGTCAATAATTACACTAAATGTAAATTGAATAAACTTACCAATAAAAAGACACAGAGTAGCAGAATGGATTAAAAAAGAAAATCCAACTATATGCTCCCTACAAGAAACACATCTAAGCAAAAAGGATAAAAACAAATTCAAAGTGAAAGGCTGGAAAACAATACTCCAAGCAAATTACATCCAAAAAAAAAAAGCAGGTGTAGCAATACTCATATCTAATAATGCTGAATACAAGACAGAAAATGTACTCAGAGACAAAAATGGCCATTTCATAATGATTAAGGGGACACTGAATCAAGAAGACATAACAATCCTAAATATATATGCACCAAACCAAGGAGAACCAAAATATATAAGACAGCTACTTATTGACCTAAAAACAAAAACTGACAAAAATACAATCATACTTGGAGACCTCAATACACCGCTGACAGCTCTAGATCGGTCATCCAAACAGAGAATCAATAAAGATATATTGGCCTTAAATGAAACACTAGAGCACCTGGATATGATAGATATCTACAGGACACTTCATCCCAAAGCGACAGAGTACACATTTTTCTCTAGTGTACATGGAACATTCTCAAGAATTGACCATATGTTGGGCCACAAAGACAACATCAGCAAATTCAGAAAAATTGAAATTGTACCAAGCATATTTTCTGATCATAAAGCCTTGAAACTAGAATTCAACTGCAAAAAAGAGAGAAAAAAAAACACAAAAATGTGGAAACTAAACAACATACTTTTAAAAAATGAATGGGTCAAAAAGAAATAAGCGCAGAGATCAAAAGATATATACAGACAAATGAAAATGACAATACGACATAGCAGAATATCTGGGATGCAGCAAAAGCAATAATAAGAGGAAAGTTCATATCACTTCAGATCTATAGGAACAAACAAGAAAGAACCCAAGTTAACCACTTAACTTTACACCTTAAAGAACTAGAAAAAGAAGAACAAAGACAACCCAAAACCAGCCGAAGAGAGGAGATAATAAAAATCAGAGCAGAAATAAATGAAATAGAGAACAGAAAAACTATAGAAAAAATTAATAAAACAAGAAGCTGGTTCTTTGAAAAGATAAACAAAATTGACAAGCCCTTGGAAAGACTCACCACGGAAAAAAGAGAAGGGACTCATATAAATAAAATCCAAAATGAAAGAGGAGAAATCACCAAAGATATCATAGATATACAAAGAATTATTGTAGAATACTATGAAAAACTATATGCCACCAAATTCAACAATCTAGAAGAAATGGATAAATTCCTAGAACAATACAACCTTCCTAGACTGAGTCATGAAGAAGCAGAAAGCCTAAACAGACCAATTAGCAGGGAGGAAATAGAAAAAACTATTAAAAACCTCCCCAAAAATAAAAGTCCAGGCCCAGACAGTTATACTAGTGAATTCTATCAAACATTCAAAGAAGACTTGGTTCCTATTCTATTCAAAGTCTTCCAAAAAATTGAAGAAGAAGCAATACTTCCAAACACATTTTATGAGGCCAACATAAACCTCATACCGAAACCTGGCAAGGATGGCAAAAAGGAAGAAAACTACAGACCAATATCTCTAATGAATACAGATGCTAAAATACTAAACAAAATACTAGCAAATCGAATACAACAACATATTAAAAAAATAATACATCATGATCAAGTGGGATTCATCCCAGAATCTCAAGGATATTTCAACATATGTAAAACAGTTAACGTAATACACCATATCAACAAAACAAAGAACAAAAACCACATGACATTATCAATAGATGTAGAAAAGGCATTTGATAAAATACAACACAACTTTATATTTAAGACACTCAACAAAATGGGTATAGAAGGAAAATATCTCAACATGATAAAGGCCATATATGATAAACCATCAGCCAACATCATATTAAATGGCATAAAACTGAGGACTTTCCACCTTAAATCAGGAACAAGACAGGGTTGTACACTCTCTCCACTCTTATTTAACGTGGTACTAGAAGTTCTGGCAAGAGCAATCAGACAAGAGAAAGAAATAAAAGGCATCCATATCAGAAAAGAAGAAGTAAAGGTATCACTTTTTGCAGATGATATGATCCTATACATCGAAAACCTGAAGGACTCCACAAAAAGATTACTAGAAACAATAAACCCATACAGTAAGGTCGCAGGATACAAAATTAACATACAAGTGTCCATAGCCTTTCTATATGCCAACAATAAAATATCAGAAAATGAACTCCAAAAAATAATCCCCTTCACGATTGCAACAAAAAAAATAAAATACCTAGGAATAAACATAACAAAGAATGTAAAGGACCTATATAATGAAAACTACAAAGCATTGTTAAGAGAAATTGAAAAAGACACAATGAGATGGAAAAATATTCCTTGTTCTTGGATAGGAAGAATAAATATAATCAAAATGGCCATATTACCGAAAGTAATTTATAAATTTAATGCAATTCCCATCAAAATTCTTATGACATTTTTTAAAGAAATGGAATAAAAAAATCATCAGATTTATATGGAACTATAAAAAACCCCAAATAGCCAAAGCAATCCTAAGGAAAAAGAATGAAGCTGGGGGCATTACAATACCTGACATCAAACTATATTATAGGGCCACAACAATCAAAACAGCATGGTATTGGTGAAAAATAGACACTCAGACCAATGGAACAGAATAGAAAGCCCAGAAATAAAACCACATATATATGGTCAAATAATTTTTGATAAAGGGGCCAACAACACACAATGGAGAAAAGAAAGCCTCTTCAACAAATGGTGCTGGGAAAACTGGAAAGCCACATGCAAAAGAATGAAACTCGACTACAGCTTGTCCTCGTGTACTAAAAATAATTCAGGGATGACGTCAGAGTAATGGCAGGGTAGGGAGCGATACCGATAAATCTCCCCCAAAACTCAACAAGATCTTCAAGCAGAAACAGAAAAACCTATACTTGGAGCCTCCAGATGCTTCGCAATACACCTGAAGGTATGGTCGAGTGAAAATTTGGCTAAATATATAACCAAACCCCAAAGGAAATAGGGAGTAAGAAATGCTCTGCCTTCCTCACTAACCTAAACAGGGCAGCTTTCTCTGGTAACTGTGAATATAGAAACTGAGGCGGGCAAAGGGGGTGAATAGATCTAGGCCACGGCACAAACGGCCGAACCAGGCTGTGGCAAGGAGATCCAAGCTGAGGAAAAACTGATCCTGTGGAAACCCGGGCAATATAAGCTAACACTCACGCCAAACCCAAACAAAGAAAGACAAGCGGGGCAGCCATTTTACCCGATCTCCTGGTCGGTGCGCAGTTAGTGGACGAGAGATTTCTTCCTAAGCCCCGGGAGTGGGTGCCCGTGTTACCCCACAGAGAGGCAGAGTCAGAAGCCTTTCTGTGAGGCGAAAGCAGAATCTTCGGGCAGCCCCAGCGCCCTGAGAAAGCCGCGCATGGGAGGGAGCGAGAACTAATTCCAACGGTGGAAATTTTCCGTGCTGGTGGGGGTTTCACTCAAAGGGAAACTCAGCCGGCCTCATATCCTGGTCTGCACGCGCAGATAGGGAGTGAGAGATTCCTCCGACTGCCTCGGCAGTGCGCGCCCATGTTATCGCACAAAGGGGCAGAGTCAGGGGCCTTTGTGTGGGCCAAAGTGGAATCTCGGGCTGCCCCAGCGCCTTGCAAAAACCACGCATGGTGATGGAGCGAGAGCCATTTCCAACGCTGGAACTTTTCCGTGCGGTTGGGGGTTTCACTCAGAGCGTGAGACTGCCGGCCAGATATCCTGGTCTGCGCGCAGATAGTGAGCAAGAGTTACCTCCAAGCGCCCCAGAAGTGGGCACCCGCCTGTGTTACCAGACAGAGTGGCAGAGCCAGAGGTCTTTGAGTGGGCAGAAAGCCCGCCTGATTATGCTAGCAGCTCTGACTGACTGAGCCTTACCCAGAGCCCTGTGCTGAGTGGATATAGAGTGGGGAGTTGCCAGCTCTTTGAGCCTCTTACTATCTAGGCAGAGGCAGCAGCAACCCCATAGCTGGATTATCAGGCTACTAATTGAGGAAGGAAAGACTAGGAAAAAGGCTCCAGGGACACGGACTCTCTCACTGTCGGAGCCTATAAGTGCTAATGAGCCTCGACTGCCAACGAGACTAAAGCACAATACATGACATCGCCATAGAGACTTATCAACTGCAAATCTCTACCTGAGCATGCCAAAGGGGCAGAACCTGGGGTACAGAGTCACTGACCAGGAAGAGGGAGAGAAAAGAAAAAGCAAGAAGAAAACCTCTCAAAATCAAGAATAATCTGCAGACTTTATAACCTATCCCATTTTATTATATTTGTTCATTTGTTTCTCTTATCTTCATTCTTGATATTATTTTTCCTCCTCCAATTTGGCCAATTAACTCTCTGCCGGTCTTACTCTCTCCTCTCCTTGAACTACACTACCCATAAGTGTTACATCTCCCATTATCTTTTCTTTCCTCTTCCTTTCTCTCTATGAGGGTTGCACTCCAAAACCCTTAACTCTCTCTCTCTCCTCTCTTTTCTTTTTTCTTCTTTTAGTGGTTCCCTCTTTTTTTTTCTCTCTCTCTCTTTCTTTTCTCCCTCTATATTAGTTTCTTCCTTTCTCCTTTATATCTCCTCTCATTCAAACCTCAATAACAAACAAATTATCTTATCTGGGACTCAAACTTATGTTTGTGGCATTTTGGGGGGTTTTTACTTCACCTTTTTAACTTACTAGCAGTGCTCTCATCCCTGGCTCTCCATTTTATCTAGTTCTTGTTCCACTAAATACAATAGTAATTTTTTAATTTGCCCCCCATTTTTCTGTTTCCCTCTTATTCCTCTCATCATAACTCTTAGTCAACCAACACCTAAAAGCAAATCATTTTGTTCTTGACCAAAATTTTTCCTTATTAGCTTTTTGTGGGTCCATACCCCCTTCTTTTTTCTTTTTTCTTTTTTTTTTTCCTTTTTTTTGCCCCTTTATTACTTTTCCCCAATTCAGGCCCTCCATCACAGGCATTGTTTGTTATAATTCACAGTTTAAACACAAGATTTTCTCAAGAAAGAGGGGAGAGGAGAGGAGAGAAAAAAAGGAGGGGGGGAATAATTTCCTTTTTAAAAAATTTTTATTTTATTATATTTTTCTTTATTTCATTATTAATTTTTTTAAAAAAAAACAACTCTTTTCGATTTTTTATTTTTTTAAATTTTTTAACTTTTTATTCTTTATTAAATCTCATTAATACTATCAACAAAACTACCCTCAGATGCTATTAAGGAAGAGAAAATCAAATATCATGGATACAAAAGAAAGAGAGGTAACACAGCTAGATGAGGAAAAATCTATGGAGAAAAAAATTAATATATTGGAAACCTTGGAGCTAAATGACAGAGAATTCAAGATAGAAATCCTAAAAATCCTCCGAGATATACAAGAAAACAAAGAAAGGCAATTTAGGGAGCTCAGAAAAAATCTGGATGAACACATAGAATATATGTCCAAGGAAATTGAAACTATAAAAACAAATCAAACAGAGATGAAAAACTCAATTCACGAGCTGCAAAACGAAGTAACAAGCTTAGCTAATAGAACAGGTCAGATAGAAGAGAGGATTAGTGAAATAGAAGACAAGCAATAGGAGGCACAATAGAGAGAAGAAGAAAGAGACTCAAAAATTTTAAAAAATGAGATAGCCCTACAAGAATTATCTGACTCCATCAAAAAGAATAACATAAGAATAATAGGTATATCAGAGGGAGAAGAGAGAGAAAATGGAATGGAGAACATACTCAAACAAATAATAGATGAGAACTTCCCAAGCCTGTGGAAAGAACTAAAGCCTCAAGTTCAAGAAGCAAACAGAACTCCGAGTTTTCTTAACCCCAACAAACCTACTCCAAGGCATATCATAATGAAATTGACACAAACCAACAGCAAAGAAAAAATTCTCAAGGCATCCAGGGAAAAGAAGAATACAACATATAAAGGAAGGCCCATTAGATTATCATCAGATTTCTCAGCAGAAAATCTACAAGCTAGAAGAGAGTGGACCCCAATATTTAAAGTCCTGAAAGAGAGGAACTTTCAGCCACGAATACTATACCCATCAAAGCTATCCTTCAAATATGAAGGAGAAATAAAAACATTCACAGATACAGAAAAGATGAGGGAATTTATCATCAGAAAACCCCCACTCCAGGAATTACTAAAGGGGGTTCTCCAATCAGATACAAAGAACAAAAATAAAACAGAGCCACAAGTAAAAGCTCCAAGAAGAACACAATAAAACCAAATTTAAACTGTGACAACAACAAAAAGAAAGGGGGGGGGAGAAGATGGAGATTAACAGTAGCGAAGGACGATGGAGTGCAAAAGTACTCACAAAATAGTTCGCTACAATGAACAGGGTAGGGACCCTTTTCATTACTCAAAGGTAACCACTATTGAAAAAACCACCACAGAAGCACATGAGATAAAAAAGATAGCAACAGAGGAAAGATGTATGGAATACAACCAAATAAAAACAAAAGATAGAAAAATGAAAGAGAAGGATCAAACAAGACACAAAACTAACAGAAAGCAAGATATAAAATGGCAATAGGGAACTCACAAGTGTTAATAATTACACTAAATGTAAACGGATTAAACTCACCAATAAAAAGGCACAGAGTAGCAGAATGGATTAAAAAAGAAAATCCAACTGTATGCTGCCTACAGGAAACTCATCTAAGTAACAAGGATAAAAACAAATTCAAAGTGAAAGGCTGGAAAACAATACTCCAAGCAAATAACAACCAAAAAAAAGCAGGTGTAGCAATACTCATATCGGATAATGCTGACTACAAGACAGGAAAAGTACTGAGAGACAAAAATGGCCATTTCATAATGGCTAAGGGGACACTGAATCAAGAAGACATAACAATTCTTAATATATATGCACCAAACCAAGGAGCACCAAAATATATAAGACAGCTACTTATTGATCTTAAAACAAAAACTGACAAAAATACAATCATACTTGGAGACCTCAATACACCGCTGATGGCTCTAGATCGGTCATCCAAACAGAGAATCAACAAAGACATAGTGGCCTTAAAGAAAACACTAGAGCACCTGGATATGATAGACATCTACAGGACATTTCATCCCAAAGTGACTGAGTATACATTTTTCTCCAGTGTACATGGATCATTCTCAAGAATTGACCATATGTTGGGCCACAAAAACAACATCAGCAAATTCAGAAAAATTGAAGTTGTGCCAAGCATATTTTCTGATCATAAAGCCTTGAAACTAGAATTCAACTGCAAAAAAGAGGAAAAAAATCCCACAAAAATGTGGAAACTAAACAACATACTTTTAAAAAATGAATGGGTCAAAGAAGAAATAAGTGCAGAGATTAAAAGATATATACAGACTAATGAAAATGACAATACGACATATCAGAATCTATGGTATGCAGCAAAAGCAGTGATAAGAGGGAAGTTCATATCACTTCAGGCATATATGAACAAACAAGAGAGAGCCCAAGTGAACCACTTAACTTCCCACCTTAAGGAACTAGAAAAAGAAGAACAAAGACAACCCAAAACCAGCCGAAGAAAGGAGATAATAAAAATCAGAGCAGAAATAAATGAATTAGAGAACAGAAAAACTATAGAAAAAATTAATAGAACAAGGAGCTGGTTCTTTGAAAAGATCAACAAAATTGACAAACCCTTGGCAAGACTTACCAAGGAAAAAAGAGAAAGAACTCATATAAACAAAATCTAAAATGAAAGAGGAGAAATCACCACGGACACCGTAGATATACAAAGAATTATTGTAGAATACTATGAAAAACTTTATGCCACTAAATTCAACAACCTAGAAGAAATGGATAAATTCCTAGAACAATACAACCTTCCTAGACTGAGTCAAGAAGAAGCAGAAAGCCTAAACAGACCTATCAGCAGAGAAGAAATAGAAAAAACCATTAAATACCTCCCCAAAAATAAAAGTCCAGGCCCTGACGGCTATACCAGCGAATTTTATCAAACATTCAAAGAAGACTTGGTTCCTATTCTACTCAAAGTCTTCCAAAAAATTGAAGAAGAAGCAATACTTCCAAACACATTTTATGAGGCCAACATAACCCTCATACCAAAACCAGGCAAGGATGGCACAAAAAAAGAAAACTACAGACCAATATCTCTTATTAATACAGATGCTAAAATACTAAACAAAATACTAGCAAATCGAATACAACAACATATTAAAAAAATAATACATCACGATCAAGTGAGATTCATCCCAGAATCTCAAGGATGGTTCAACATACGTAAAACGGTTAACGTAATATACCATATCAACAAAACAAAGAACAAAAACCACATGATCTTATCAATAGACGCAGAAAAGGCTTTCAATAAAATACAACACAATTTTATGTTTAAGACTCTCAACAAAATGGGTATAGAAGGAAAATATCTCAACATAATAAAGGCCATATATGATAAACCATCAGCTAACATCATATTAAATGGCACTAAACTGAAGGCTTTCCCCCTTAAAGCAGGAACAAGACAGGGTTGTCCACTCTCTCCACTCTTATTTAATGTGGTACTAGAGGTTCTAGCCAGAGCAATCAGACAAGACAAAGAAATAAAAGGCATCCATATCGGAAAATAAGAAGTAAAGGTATCACTTTTTGCAGATGATATGATTCTATACATCGAAAACCCCAAAGAATCCACAAAAAGACTACTAGAAACAATAAGCCAATACAGTAAGGTCGCAGGATACAAAATTAACATACAGAAGTCAATAGCCTTTCTATATGCCAACAATGAAACAACTGAGAAGGAACTCAAAAGAATAATCCCCTTCACGATTGCAAAAAATAAAATAAAATACTTCGGAATAAACATAACAAAGAATGTAAAGGACTTATATAATGAAAACTATAAACCATTGTTAAGGGAAATCGAAAAAGATATAATGAGATGGAAGAATATACCTTGTTCTTGGCTAGGAAGAATAAATATAATCAAGATGGATATATTACCCAAAGCAATATACAAATTTAATGCAATTCCCATCAAACTTCCAATGACGTTTTTTAAAGAAATAGAGCAAAAAATCATCAGATGTATATGGAACTATAAAAAACCCCAAATAGCCAAAGCAATCCTAAAGAAAAAGAATGAAGCTGGGGGCATTACAATATCTGACTTCAAACTATATTATAGGGCCACGACAATCAAAACAGCCTGGTATTGGCAGAAAAATAGACACTCAGACCAATGGAACAGAATAGAAAGCCCAGAAATAAAACCACATATATATGATCAAATAATTTTTGATAAAGGGGCCAACAACACACAATGGAGAAAAGAAAGCCTCTTCAATAAATGGTGCTGGGAAAACTGGAAAGCCACATGCAAAAGAATGAAACTGGACTACAGTCTCTCCCCCTGTACAAAAATTAACTCAAAATGGATCAAAGATCTAAACATAAGACCTGAAACATTTAAGTACATAGAAGAAGACATAGGTACTCAACTCATGGACCTGGGTTTTAAAGAGCATTTTATGAATTTGACTCCACAGGCAAGAGAAGTGAAAGCAAAAATTAATGAATGGGACGACATCAGACTAAGAAGTTTTTGCTCAGCAAGAGAAACTGAGAGCAAAATAAACAGAAAGCCAACTAAATGGGAAATGATATTTTCAAACAACAGCTCAGATAAGGGCCTAATATCCAAAATATACAAAGAACTCATAAAACTCAACAACAAACAAACAAACAATCCAATAAAAAAATGGGAAGAGTATATGAACAGACACTTCTCCCAGGAAGAAATACAAATGGCCAACAGATATATGAAAAGATGCTCATCTTCTTTAGCTATTAGAGAAATGCAAATCAAAACGGCAATGAGATACCACCTCACACCTGTTCTATTAGCTATTATTAGCAAGACAGGTAATAGCAAATGTTGGAGAGGCTGTGGAGAAAAAGGAACCCTCATACACTGTTGGTGGGAATGTAAAGTAGTACAACCATTATGGAAGAAAGTATGGTGGTTCCTCAAAAAACTGAAAATAGAACTACCTTATGACCCAGCAATCCCTCTACTGGGTATATACCCCAAAACCTCAGAAACATTGATACGTAAAGACACATGCGGCCCCATGTTTATTGCAGCATTGTTCACAGTGGCCAGGACATGGAAACAACCAAAAATCCCATCAATAGATGACTGGATAAAGAAGATGTGGCACATATACACTATGGAATACTACTCAGCCATAAGAAATTATGACATCGGAACATTTACAGCAAAATGGTGGGATCTTGATAACATGATACGAAGCGAAATAAGTAAATCAGAAAAAAAGAGGAACTGCATTATTCCATACGTAGGTGGAACATAAAAGTGAAACTAAGAGACATTGATAAGAGTGTGGTGGTTACGGGGGGAGGGGGGAATCGCAGAGGGAAAGGGGAAGGGGGAGGGGCACAAAGAAAACAAGATAGAAGGTGACAGAGGACAATCTGACTTTGGGTGATGGGTATGCAACATAATTGAAAGACAAGATACCCTGGACTTGTTATCTTTGAATATATGTATCCTGATTTATTGATGTCACCCCATTAAAAAAATAAAATTATAAAAAATAAAAAAATAAAAATAATAATAATTCAGAATAGATCAAAGACCTAAATATAAGACCTGAAACAATAAAGTACATAGAAGAAGACATAGGTACTAAACTCATGGACCTGGATTTTAAAGAACATTTTATGAATTTGACTCCAAAGGCAAGAGAAGTGAAGGCAAAGATAAATGAATGGGACTACATGAGAGTAAAAAGTTTTTGCTCAGCAAGAGAAACTGACATCAAAATAAACAGACAACCAACTAAATGGGAAATGATATTTTTAAACAACAGCTCAGATAAGGGCCTAATATCCAAAATTTACAAAGAACTCATAAAACTCAACAACAAACAAACAAACAATCCAATAAAAAAATGGGAAGAGGACATGAACAGACACTTCTCCCAGGAAGAAATACAAATGGCCAACAGATATATGAAAAGATGCTCATCTTCATTAGTTATTAGAGAAATGCAAATCAAAACTACAATGAGATACCACCTCACACCCATTACATTAGCTATTATCAACAAGCAGGTAATAGCAAGTGTTGGAGAGGCTGTGGAGAAAAAGGAACTCTCATTCACTGTTGGTGGGACTGTAAAGTAGTACAACCATTATGGAAGAAGGTATGGTGGTTCCTCAAAAAACTGAAAATAGAACTACCTTATGACCCAGCAATCCCTCTACTGGGTATATACCCCAAAACCTCAGAAACATTGATACGTAAAGACACATGCGGCCCCATGTTTATTGCAGCATTGTTCACAGTGGCCAGGACATGGAAACAACCAAAAATCCCATCAATAGATGACTGGATAAAGAAGATGTGGCACATATACACTATGGAATACTACTCAGCCATAAGAAATTATGACATCGGAACATTTACAGCAAAATGGTGGGATCTTGATAACATGATACGAAGCGAAATAAGTAAATCAGAAAAAAAGAGGAACTGCATTATTCCATACGTAGGTGGAACATAAAAGTGAAACTAAGAGACATTGATAAGAGTGTGGTGGTTACGGGGGGAGGGGGGAATCGCAGAGGGAAAGGGGAAGGGGGAGGGGCACAAAGAAAACAAGATAGAAGGTGACAGAGGACAATCTGACTTTGGGTGATGGGTATGCAACATAATTGAAAGACAAGATACCCTGGACTTGTTATCTTTGAATATATGTATCCTGATTTATTGATGTCACCCCATTAAAAAAATAAAATTATAAAAAATAAAAAAATAAAAATAATAATAATTCAGAATAGATCAAAGACCTAAATATAAGACCTGAAACAATAAAGTACATAGAAGAAGACATAGGTACTAAACTCATGGACCTGGATTTTAAAGAACATTTTATGAATTTGACTCCAAAGGCAAGAGAAGTGAAGGCAAAGATAAATGAATGGGACTACATGAGAGTAAAAAGTTTTTGCTCAGCAAGAGAAACTGACATCAAAATAAACAGACAACCAACTAAATGGGAAATGATATTTTTAAACAACAGCTCAGATAAGGGCCTAATATCCAAAATTTACAAAGAACTCATAAAACTCAACAACAAACAAACAAACAATCCAATAAAAAAATGGGAAGAGGACATGAACAGACACTTCTCCCAGGAAGAAATACAAATGGCCAACAGATATATGAAAAGATGCTCATCTTCATTAGTTATTAGAGAAATGCAAATCAAAACTACAATGAGATACCACCTCACACCCATTACATTAGCTATTATCAACAAGCAGGTAATAGCAAGTGTTGGAGAGGCTGTGGAGAAAAAGGAACTCTCATTCACTGTTGGTGGGACTGTAAAGTAGTACAACCATTATGGAAGAAGGTATGGTGGTTCCTCAAAAAACTGAAAATAGAACTACCTTATGACCCAGCAATCCCTCTACTGGGTATATACCCCAAAACCTCAGAAACATTGATACGTAAATACACATGTAGCCCCATGTTCATTGCAGCACTGTTCACAGTGGCCAAAACATGGAAACAACCAAAAAGCCCTTCAATAGAAGACTGGATAAAGAAGATATGCCACATATACACTATGGAATACTATTCAGCCATAAGAAATGATGACATCGGATCATTTACAAAAAAATGGTGGGATCTTGATAACATTATACGAAGTGAAATAAGTAAATCAGAAAAAAACAAGAACTACATGATTCCATACATTGGTGGGACATAAAAACGAGACTAAGAGACATGGACAAGAGTGTGGTGGTTACCAGGGGTGGAGGGAGGGAGAACACGGGAGGGAAGGAGAGAGAGAGTTAGGGGGAGGGGGAGGGGCACAGAGAAAACTAGATAGAGGGTGACGGAGGACAATCTGACTGTGGGCGATGGGTATGTAACATAATTGAATGACAAGATAACCTGGACATGTTTTCTTTGAATATATGTTACCCTGATTTATTAATGTCACCCCATTAACATTAATAAAATTTATTTTAAAAAAATAAAACTACAAATAAACAAAATTAAACAACATATTTTTATAGAAATTCTCATTTAGATAGATCAGATTGTAAAAGTTAAGAATTAAGATTACATTAATGGTCCTCCATAAGACAGGCCCAGTCTTGATACATTTCCACTCTTCTCATCTCTTCCAGGTGCTTTCACCTCCAATGCCCTCTCTCTCCGCCTCCCACCACCACCCACCTCCCAAGTATTCTCTGAGCTTCCACTTGTTATTTTACTTGGAGTGTCATCTTTTTTACACTGTCCTTCTAAATTCTGTTTTCTAAAGCTGTCCAAGAACCAAATGAAAATGTGTTTTCCCTTCCCTGACTACCATACTGCACCCATAATATGTCCTATAAATACATTTTATTTTTTTTAAATGTATGTTGCAAGGCAATTCTTTTTTTTTTTTTTATGTGAGAGAGACTGAGAGAAGAACAGATAGGGACAGACAGGAAGGGAGAGAGATGAGAAGCATCAATTCTTTGTTGCAACACTTTAGTTGTTCATTGATTTCTTTCTCATATGTGCCTTGACTGGGGGGCTACAGCAGACCAAGTAACCCCTTGCTCAAACCAGATGAGCCCAGGCTCAAGCTGGCAACTTTGGCAGTTTTGAACCTGGGTCCTCCGCATCCCAGTCTGATGCTCTATCCACTGCGCCACCACCTGGTCAGGCTATACATTTTATTTTTTAAAAATATTTTACTTTATGTGCATATGTATGTTTAACATACTTCAATACTTTCACTTATGTAAGTCCTGCCTGCCCAGTAAGATTTTTTGAGAACAGGCTTCTTGTCATGTATTTGTCATATATATTTGTTTGTTTTCCTGAGCATTAAAGCACATAAGTTTTCAACTCTCTCTGTGAGCTGTATTTCTTAATGGATATAACTACATATTAAGTATGGGAGGATTAGATGAAAGTGAAGGGAGATTTTTCAGGAGGAAATTGAGAATGAGATAAGCGATTAAAGACAAAGAAGAATTTTACTTAAATTATTTTAAAATAATAATGATGTGCTTGCTTTTATAATTATCTCTCTCAAATTTCTTATTTACTTCCTATAATAGAGCCAAACTCTCAGTTGCCCCAAATACTGTTGCCTCCTTCTATGCCTTTTCGAAGGTCTTGTGCCTTTGCATAGTAACACTGTGCTGAGTTCAAATTCCTATTGCACTACTTAAGAGCTGCAAGACCTAAGACATGGTATTTACTCTCTACAAGTCTCAGTTTCCATCTCTGAAAAATAAAAATGATAATGATACCTACCAGCACAGAATTTCTGAAAATTACAAGTGACATTAATCATGCAAAGTATCCCCACCCCACCATTCTTTAAGGCAGCGTTTATCATATTATAGACTACAACCCACTGGTTGTGAAATAAACCTCATGGGTTCCAATTGTGATTTTTGGTAAGTAAAAACAATTGGCACATGTTAGACTAGAACAGAATAGGACATAAGAGAGTATATTGGCACAAAATTAGGGAAAATATAGCTTTGTGAAATATTTATTTAACATATATTTAAATATGTGCACTACACTATGACTTGAAATGTATTTCTCACTGAAGTTTCAGGAAGAAACAGTTAACCTTTTTAACACTGATTGAAATTATATGCCATTCATAAAACCTTCCCAGATTATGTCACCCAGACATTAGCATTCCCACTTGATCTTCTTGAATTCCTGTTTTGCAGCCTCATTCTATGTAGTATTAGAATTGCTTTTGTAAGCATCTCTTTCGTACAGCAGGTTTGTTCATTTTTGCATACTCAGCATATTTACTTATACATTATAAATGCTAAACATATATTTTGTTAATTGATGACTAAGTTTTACTTATATTAAATTCTGGAGGCAACAAATTGGCAAGGAAGGCCTAGAAAAGACACTAGAGACAAAAATTCAGAAATTTAAGTTTAATTTTTTTAGAAAATCTATTCATTTGTTTTGATGAGGAATACCTACCCCTACCCCACACTGAATAGAATACGTTCAAACTTCTATAAAGGGGAATTTGTTATTAGATAAAATATTTCTCTATTAGTCTACTTAGAGCAGGACATCTTAAACTGGGTTTAGTGGGTTAGCTTTAAGAATGCATAAATTCTCAAAAATTGTATGTAAATCTGTCATGTGTATGAACACACACACACACACACCCTGGAGTATAAGAGTGTCCAAAACTTTATACTTTCCAAGGAGGTGTTTCATGATCCTAGAATCCACAAGTAAAAAATTATGCATCCCTATCAGTGAAAAAAGAATTTCCCAACTATCTGCAGTCCTCCTTACCTTCAACCCTCTTTCTTCTTACCTTAAAAATCATCCAGCTAGGACTGATGATGCAGATTCTCTCCCTGGTCCAGAGGGCGCCCTCTGCTATATGACATTAGGTACAGAGGGAAGCACTGTGACTCTTTCAGGCCATTAGGAAATCATGTAATCACTGATCTTCTTGGTCCTGCTCCCTTTAGTCATCTCTTATTGGCTTTCCACAGCAATAAATCACCTGTTTGCTCAGCATCTCGGCAGTTCTCGGAATATGTGACCATCCTGCCTAATCACCCTCCTCTGGCATTATAGGAGCCTGATGGGTATTGTGCAGGGTCACTAATGTTCAGTTCACTTTTAGTCTTTCATCTCGACAAGTGATGAGCACAAGGAAAGCCACTACAATGGATGGCTGTGTGGGACCTCCCACATAATGGGCTCCCTTGACAGAGGAGCAAGGGGGGCTGTGCCCAGAGCAATTTGAAGACTAATGCATCCAGTGTTTCAGTGTAATTTAATGTCTGCACTTTTGTTTGCAGCAGTGCGTTCTGACTTCCCCCACCAATGCGACTTCTTCCAGCACATCCTTAGAATAAGCAAGAGTGTCAGAGAAATGTGAACGCTGGATATTTAAACAGCTACCTTCCTTCACCTTGAAGCTTATCCTCTCCCCTTCATACTAACTGCCACCATTAAAACTGACCTTGTTTTCCAGAGATGAGATGCCAGGGCCCTGGGGAATCTGACAAAAGGTTTAAAAACCAAGTTAAGATTTCCAGCCAACCAAGAAGTATCACCGACAAATTACCCTCTGATTTTCTGGGGCAAAATATGCCTTCTCTGGAAGCCAACACTGTGATTACATTTCATAGTTCTCCAAAGTTGCCCTCTCAGGACTATAAGCCACCAACTGTGGGTCCAGGTGGGATGCTAATTTGGGAAGACTGGCCTCTCTCAGGAGCAATTACAGGGGGAATGGGAAGTGTCACTTTGGCAGGTTAAAGAAACTGTTGATTCCTAATTTTCTTTTCTCTTGCATGGAATTTAAAAGCTGAAACATTAATCTCTTCTGTGCAACTCACACCTCTGCCTTAATTGAGCACTTATCTATGGGCAAACAATTTAGCAGTGAAATCAAATCACTTAAAAGGTGACTGTTTTTGGAGTAGAGCATCTTAGGACAGTAGCGATCTCCACTATCCATTATCCACTTAAAATGTGGTTTTCTATTTTTGGCTGAGTTTCCACCCCCCCCCCCCCACTTCCCATGATACTTCCTATTTTTTTACTTTCTGCCCCAGCAGCCCCAGGCCCATCTGAACTTGACTACCCCTCCTTTTTGCCATTCATGAGAACTCCCTTGCTTCTGGATAAGCAGGATATTAACTCTTCACATAGTTTCTGGTGAATCACAAACACTTGCCAGTGGACCATGCTTAATTTAACCAACAGTCAGTCTGTCAAGTTGGGTTTTCCAGGACCCTGATTTCTCATACAAACAGGAAAGAAGGGTTTAAATTTCCATCCTTATTTTCAGCCCTCAGTAGAAAGGAGTCTTCCCTCTCTCTCTGTCCAATGGCCATTCTAACAAGCGACCACGTGTGCATGATGTGCTGTGAGCTGATTAAACTTCCACCCTGCCTGGAAATACTAGTCACAGTGGTACAATGATGAAGGAAGGTTTGGGGAAGATACCTGTGCTTCCTGCTTCCTAGCTTTTAGCACTCAGTTCAAAAACTTAGTAGGCCTATTTTGGCTTCTCAGTAGAGGTAGTAATAATCAGCGCTTGACTTTGTGAGATGTGCACTCTCTTAACACCACTGCTCCAGGAGCCTCCATGCTTGCCTTGGGCAGAGTGAAGAGAAGCAGAACCCTGCTTCCTCCCTGCCCCCGCCTTTCCCCAGCCTACAGCATCACCAAAGAGCAGGGAGAGAATCAGGGCTCATCCCATGTGTCCACTGCTACTGTTTACTTGGTGTACCACAAAGAGACCAAATATGACCATGTCTTCAACATCTGGACCCTGATTCTAATGAGTCCCCCTAACCTGACCCGCTCAAAGACCCCTGACCTCCACTGTGCCATCTGAACTGGCCACTCAGTAGCAAAAGCCACTGTGTCCTCAACCACTTGCTCTAAGGACATGCAATGTGGTCTCCCTTGAGGATGACATTTCCTGGCAGACCCTTCTGGTGGTATCCTCCTTCTGCCTTCGCAGTCCTGTGCCTGGACTCCTCACTGCTCCTTTCCGACCACCCCCTCTCTTTACCTTTAAACTAAGCCTATGCATCCAAGTCCTCCACCTGACTAAAGTTTCCTTATACAATGACCTTGCCTTCATCTCTCACAGAAAATTGTAGCTCTTAGCCCATTAGTTGGGTCCTGCAGTAGTTTTTGATGAATCAGTATAATGACTGTTCCAGCCGTCTGCCTCTTCAGCTCTCTGGCTGCCTCTTCTCCAGAAACCATGCCCACTACCCTTTCTTAGCCCTCCACTCCCGTAATATACTCTAGTCCTTTGCATTACTACATGTGGTGCCCTTTCCTGACCTCAGTTTCACCAACCCACCTTAAGATCACCATCTCTTACGATTTTCCAGCTCACACCCTCACACACCTTAACTCAAAAATTTATTTCACCCACCAGGATGTGCAATCCATTCGGCCTCTCACTTTTTCACTCCCCTGCAACCCCTCACAGCATGACTGTCCTCCTTTTCCAACCTAGTCCCTCATACATGCTTTGTACATACCCTTAGCTTCTCTCTCTCTCCCTCTCCATTTGCCATAGTCATTTGGAAAAGCCCAGTGCTTGTGTGAATCAAGCTCTCTGCCTTCTTCTCACTGGTTGTGGCTGAAGAAAAACACAAACCATGTGTCCTGTCACTCTCTATTCATAATGCTAACCTTTAGCATACCTTAGGACCGCTGGTGACCTTCAGTCTAGCACTAGACTACTACTTTGTGCTTTTTTTTCCCCCAAACCTCCATTATCTTTGTCCCATCCTCATTCCTAATGGATAACCCTTCTTCTTATTTTATTGAAAATTAGAAGCAAGAGGAAGAAGACTTCCTCGTGCCCTCAATCAACCTGCTGGCAGCTCTTTGTTAATCCCCTGCCTATCCTGCTGCCCTGTTCCAGGACCTGTGCTCCCTCGGTTCTGCTGCTACCTTCTTTTGTTTATTTTCTTTGCTTTGTTTCTCCTCATCTTCTAGATCTCTAAACTTTGGAGTTTTCCAAAGGTTCTGTTCTCAGTCCTTCTTTCTGTCCATATGTACCTGCTTAGTAATCTAATCCATTCTTGTGACTTTAAAAATTGCCTATGTCGCCTGACCAGATAGTGGCACAGTGGATGGAGCATCGGACTGGGATGTAGAAGACCCAGATTCGAGACCCTGAGGTCGCCAGCTTGAGTGCGGGCTCATCTGGTTTGGGTAGTGTTCATGAGCTTGGACCCAAGGTCGCTGGCTCGAGCAAGGGGTTACTCGGTCTGCTGAAGACCCACAGTCAGGGCACATATGAGAGGGCAATCAATGAACAACTAAGGTGTCGCAACAAAAAAAACAACAACTGATGATTGATGCTTCTCATCTCTCTCCGTTCCTGTCTATCTGTCCCTGTCTGTCCCTCTCTCTGACTCTCTCTCTGTCTCTGTAAAGGAAAAAATAAAAATAAACAAAAAACTGCCTATGTCTATATCTACAATCTGGACCTCTTTCTAAATATGAGGCTCATGTCTGTATCTGTTGTTCAAAATTGCCAGGATGGGTGTCTAATAAGCATTTTCAACCTAACAAGTCCAAATTGAAGCTTCTAATTTTTTTCACCCTGCAAATATGACCTTTCCACATTATTTATTATGTTGGTAAAACGCCATCTTTTTAATTTCTCAGAGAAAATTCCAGGATCATTCCTGATTCATATCCTTCCTACCTTTCACCTATTTTGAATCTATTAGAAAATCATTCTCTACTATCAAAATAGATATATAATGTACCTACTCGCTTCTCACACGTTGACACTTGCCGCCCAGCATTTGGAACTGTGCTGCCATGTTGGGCGGGTTCTATGACTGTTTGTTGGATACTGAATGCCTTGAGACCATAGAGGAAGTGTAACTTCCAATTTATAAATTTAAAAAAAACTAAGTGACATGACATCATCAAACCTTGCACGAAGATTATTGTGGATGCAGAGAACTGAGAGAACTTTGTGGGAGGGGGGTAGTTACATCAGCCACTTTCCACAGCCATCTCACAACCTGCTGAATTCATGTTTATTTCTCAGCAAAAAAAAAAAAGTTCACATTCTTTCTGAACCCTTTATAGAGTAACATTTCTTTTTTAAACTGCTATATCATTTATTACTGGCAAATGGCCCTGTAAGGACTATAGAAAAAATTTTGAATGTGAAATGATGTTTACAAAATTTCAACTTCATTTTTGACTACTTACAGTAGTTACAATATTTAAATATTTATAATTCAGTTTCACAACCCACTTTGTTCCACATATTCAGTCTTTCAAGATGATCAATCAAATGTTTAGTTGCATTGGTACCCACAAAGGATAACTCTGTGTGCTTCAATGTCAGACTGGAGCACATTTCAGTCTGAGAGAACTGATAATCACAAAAGTTACTTGTATTGCCCTGATGGACACTAAATGGTTTTGTCTCTAACTCAGATTTACCAATTCGTTTTACTACTCTTGGACATTTGAGTTATTTCCAGTTTAGGATTATTATGAATATTGTTGTTATGGATATTTTCGTAAATGTATTTTGTTATGTGTGTAATCATACATAGGAGTGGAATTGCTGGGTTATAGGATGTGCCTATATTCAGCTCTAGTAGGTACTGCTAAAAAGCACTGCATGAATGTATTATACCCCTATGCACAAATGTACATGAATTACTATTGGCCCACTTTCTTACCAACACTTGATAATGTGGAGTAATTCAGTTGTTATAGCCCATTTGCTAAGTGTATAGTGGCATTTTGTTTTAGTTTGAACTTGTATTTTCCTGATGATTAATAATGTTGAATAACTTTTCATATGATTATTTGCTTTTTGGATATTCTTTTTTTGTGAAGTGCCTGTTCAAATCTTTTGTTCATGTTTTGTTTGAATTATATATGCATTTCTTATTAAGGTAGTTTAAATATTTGGCATATGAATTCTTTGTCATTGACAATATCTTCTCCTTGCTGTGGTTTGCCTTTTCATGATTTAGCTTATTCTTGGATAATACTTTGAAGCATAGGACATCTGAAGGTGAAATTCTGAAGTATCACATGTACAAAGACTATGTCAAGAGATACCAGAATATCTGTTCAATTTGGTAGGGGGTGTAGTTTATTAATTTGATGGTTTGATATCATGTTGACCAACTCAATGATTGATATTTTGACACTTGAACTAAAATGGATGACTTGCCAGTTTGATTTTGGCTTGTAAAAATGGCAAAAAGATTGAACATGCAACCGTATTTAGAAGAAGAGAGTGATCTTGACATTGGCTTCTAGCCCAGAAATAATTACTCCCTAAATATACCTATTAACAAAATTGTGCTTGATTTCCTTAGTCACCTCTTATTATAATTATAAATTCATCATTTACCTGGCAGGGACCTGAATTGGGTCCATTATGTTTCCTCTGGCTTTAATAACCAATGAATACCTGCTTCTCTATAATTCTAGGTGAACCAGCTGATTAATATAAAAAGTAAAATATAAATAGATTTAAAATGATCACAGACCATAACAGATAATTTTAGATTTTGTAAAGTAGGCAAGACTATTTTTTAAGGTCCTTTAGATTCAAGAGTTGATACATATATGTGTATACATATATAAAAATATATATTTCTATATATCGATATATATAAATACTTATAGTCATAAACATACATGCACTTGCACACATACAATGTCTTTGTATTTGTATGCATATATAAGTATAATTTTAAAAATTTATTAACTATTATAAGATTTCTGTGAATCAAACTGCTTTCTTATTCAACCTTACCATTACTAAAGTAATTAACATTTCATGAATCTGAAGAGTAACCATTTATCAAATTCTATCATTCAGATATTAACAATTTTATCATATTAGGGTTTCTTTAGTCTTTTCAAAATGTTTAGTGGAAAAATATGTTTAATGGGAAAAATGTTGTAAGGCCAGTAGCCACAGCCATCATCACAGCCGCCTGGCCAACGCAGGTTTGCATTTGATTCAGATAGATCGTTATTAAGCAACAGAGCCAAGAACTGGCAGGCCATTTTCCATTATTCTAGACTCATACTGGCTAATGAGTAAAAACAAACACACGGGCACCAAAACCTATTCTTTTCGGGTTTTTTCCTAGAATTAAAGGCTTCATCAGCCTCATTCACCTCTGTTCCCCAACTCCTTCTCCCGCACAAAACTGGCTTCTTCTGCACAAACTGGCTTCTCCTGCAGCATTCCGCCATTTTGGCTGCCTCCTGTCCTCCACATGGCCTCTCTGCCCTGCTACAACATGGGCTTCCCCTCTCTACAAGAACATGGTCACTCTCCCAAAATGGCCTCCTAGCTCCACCTTTTAAAACTTTTTGGTGCGAAAGCCCCTTCAGCCACCCAACATGGGCAGCGGCCATCTTTAATGAAGTGAGCATAAAATAACTTATCTGCCCAACAAATGTCTATAAATACATGTTTTCTACCTGTTACCAAATTTTGGGAAAGTGGGAGATATAGTGAGTTCATTTAACTTAAAATATTGGTCATGAAATATATTCAAAATGTACTTTGTTAGATTTTGGAGGTAGTGTGGAGCACCACAGAGAAAGAGTTGTTCTCCAGAACAATTGATACTGAGGCCAAAAACAAGTAATATGACTGCCAATCAGGTGAGTCAGGCCAGTGTAGGTAGAGATGCCATGGACTGAACAAACAATAATCTTTAGACATGAGTCCCTGTTGGGCAGATAAAATATATTATGCTCAAATTTGTTAAAGATGGTGCTGCCCACATGGAAGCCCATCACCCAGGTGATATTAATGTGTGTTGGGGCGGGCTATGGGCAAGCAGGATCCTTTTAGCCTGGGGCTTGGTTTTAGGACTAAGCCTTTCCCATCCTTTTTGATGTGGGGTGGTACAATCCCATCATGCCTCAGATAAGTGACTTTGTACTAGAGAATTCCCTATTTTGTATATTGGATTAAAGGTTTTGATTTCTATACTATAAAATGGGAGCAGACCAAGAGTTTGCTCTCTCTTGGTTCCTGAGATTAACATTAGAGGAGAGAACAGAGAGGAGAGCAGAGAAAGGCCACGTGGAGGAGGCCAGGAGAAGCAGCCAAGATGGTGGAGTGCTGAAGGAGAAGCCAGTTTGTGCAGAGTTTGTGCAGGGAGAAGGAGATGGGAACAGAGGTGAATAAGTCTGGTGAGCTAGAAACGTTTGATTCTAGGAAACTCGGATAAGTCAATAGCTTTGTGAGCACTGAATGTGAGTGGGTTTTGGAGCCCAGTGTGTGTTTTTACTTGTCCACTGGGTGCAAGCTAAGATTAAAGAAGATGGCCCATCAGTTTTTGTTTCTTTACCGACTCTCCAAATCCAATGTGAATCTGCATGGGCCAGGCAGCTGTGATGGTGGCCCTGACAACTGGCTTCACAGTCCCAAATCATAGTCATGAATAAAAGTGACAATACTTGGAACTGAGCAGCTTCTTGTTTGGGTAGCTCATGCCACAGTTTAGAATCAGTGGGGATTTATTTAGTCAAAAGCTATCGAGGCTTCTGATAATCTCTAGGTTGCATGAAGGACTACTAATTTGCAGAATCTTGGGATTAATTAAAAATATTACCAAGAGTCCATAATTTAATTCTTATTAGTTCAATTTCATGACTAAATTGCCCTAATGACATTCTTAATACCAATTATTTATAAAATAAAGAGTCCTAAAAATTTGGAAATAGACTTGGCATCTATCTCTCAATTTCCTGCTTCCAACTTTCTATTTTTGGTCTGAATGTAGCCAACTTAGACAATGAGCGACATTTGTTCCTAGGATGAAAGTTAGATGGGCTGTTTCTAACTTATCTTACAATTCTGCATTCCTACCAGCACTGCAGGAGGATTTTCTTTTCTCCACACCCTCACCAGTATTTCTTGTTTGCTGATTTGTTAATGACAGGCATTCTGAGAAGTATGAGGAGGTATCTCATTGTGGTTTTAATTAGCATTTCTCTGCTGACTAGTGACATTGAACATTTTTTTATTTGCTTATTGGCTACCTGTATATCCTCTTTGAAGAAGTATCTGTTCAGTTCCTTTGCCCATTTTTTAACTGGATTGTTTACCATCCTGGTGTTGAGTTTTAGTTCTTTATAAATTTTGGTTATAAACTTCTTATCAGATGTATCAGCGAATATGTTCTCTCATTGAGTGGGATTTCTTTTTATTCTGTTAATGTTGTCTTTTGCTGTGCAAAAGATATATATATATTTGTTTGATATATTTGTGTCTTTTTGTCCTTCATTTACTTGCCCAAAGAGATATATTGACAAAAATATTGGTATGAGAAATATCAGAAAGTTTACTGCCTATGTTTTCTTCCAAGATTTTTATGGTTTTGCGACTTATACTTAAGTCTTTATTCATTTTGATTGTTTTTGTAAATGGTGTAAGTTGGTGGTCTAGTTTCATATTTTGCATGTACCTCAACACCATTTATTAAAGAGACTGTCTTTACTCCATTGTCATACTCTTGCCTCCTTTGTCAAATATCAATTGACTGTAAATGGGTGGGTTTATTTGTGGGTTTTCTGTTTTGTTCCATTGATCTGTATGCCTGTTCTTATGCTAGCAGCAAGCTGTTTTTATTATTGTTGGTCAAATAAGTTTGTAAATATGATATATGTGTTTGCTCACTTATAGTTTGTATTGGGTGTGGGGGACAGGCTGTGAGTAGGCTGGGTCGTTATAGCCTAAGGTTTAGTTTTAAGACTAAGCTTTTCCCCACACCTTTGACTGGTTGTATGATGTGGGGTGGTGCACTCTTATGAGGAATCCCATTATGCCTCGGATAAGTGACTTTGTATCAGAGATTTCCTTGTTTGTGTATTGGATTGAAGGTTTTGATTTCTACACTATAGAATGGGGCAGACTGGGAACTTGCTCTCTCTGGGTTACTGAGATTAGCATCAGAGAGCAGGGCAGATAAAGGCCACATGGAGGAGAGGAGAAGCAGCCAAGATGCCAGAGGGCTGAAGGAGAAGCCAATTTGTGCAGAGTTTGTGCAGAAAGAAGGAGATGGGGAACAGAGGTGAATAAGGATGGTGAGCTAGAAACATTTGATTCTAGGAAACTCGAATAAGTCAGTGACTTTGGGAGCCCTGAATTGAAAGGAAAGTGTTTTCCCACTGTGTGTATTTCTTGCCCGCTGGGTGCAAACTAGGATTACAGCTAATGGCCCACTAGTAATTGGCTCCATTGTTTCATTACTGACTGTCTGAATCGAATGCGAACCTGCATTGGCCAGGCGGCTGTGATGGTGGCCGTGACTACTGGCTTTACAATTACCATAGCCTTGCAGTATAACTTGATATTAGGAAGTGTGATACCTCCACTTTGTTCTTTATTTTCAGGATTGCTGAGGCCATTCATGTTCTTTATTGAATCTATATAAATTTTTGGAATATTTGTTCTAGATCTGTGAAGTATGCCATTGGTATTTTATTAGTAATTGCATTAAAGCTATAAATTGCTTTGGGTTTATGGACATTTTAATTATGTTTCTTCCTATCCATGAACAGGATATATACATCTTCCTTGATTTCTTTTTTCAATTTTGTATAATTTCTTGAGGTCAAGTCTTTTACCTCTTGATTAAATTTATTTCTAGGTACTTGATATTTTTTTGTTGCAATAGTGAAGGGGTTGTTTTCTTAATTTCTCTTTCTGATAGGTTATTGGTGTATAAAATGCCATTGATTTCTGAATATTAACTCTATATTCTGCCATCTTGTTGAATTTGTTTATTAGGTCTAGTAGTTTTTTGACAGAAAATGCAGGGTTTTCTATGCACTGTAATATGGTTCAGAAAATAATAACAGTTTTACTTCTTCTTTTTCAATTTGAATGCCCTTTATTTCTTCTTCTTGTCTGATTGCTATGACTAAGACTTCCAGAACTATGCTGAGTAAAAGTGGTGAAAGATGGCACCCCTGTCTTATTCCTGATCTTAAGGGGATGCTTTTAATTGTTGCCTATTGAGTATGATATTGGCTGTCGGTATGTCATATATGGGCTTTATTATGTATGTTGAGGTTGTTCCCTGTATTCTCATTTTACTCAGAATTTTGATCATTAATGGGTTCTTGATTTTATCAAGTGCTTTTTCTGCATCTATTGATATAATCATTTGATTTTTATTCTTCATTTTGTTTATATGATGAATCACGTTTTCTGATTTGTGAGTTTGTACCAGCCTTGCCTCCTGAGAATAAATCCCACTTGATTATGATGTATGATCCTTTTAATGTGGTACTGGATCCAGTTTGCTAATATTTTGTTGATAATTTTAGCATCTATGTGCATCAGGTATATTGGCCTATAGTTTTCTTTCTCTGCAGTATCTTTACCTGGTTTTGGAATGAGGGCAATGCTTTCCTCAGTAAATGAGTTTGGAAGTCTTTCTTCCTCTTTAATTTTTTGAAATAGCTTGAGAAAGATAGGTGTTAATTCTTCTTTGAATGTTTGGTAAAACTCACCTCTTAAATCATCAGTCTAGGACTTTTGTTTTCTGGGAGTTCTTGAAAACTGTTTCAATTTCATTTGTTGTAATTGATCTACTTAGGTTTTCTGGCTCTTACATATACAGTTTTGGAAGATTGTATGTTGCTGGGAATTTATCCATTTTGCCTAGATTGTTCAATTTTTTGGCATATATTTCTTCATAGTATTTTCTTACAATCCTTTGTATATCTGTAATGTTGTTGTTACTTCACTTTTATTTTTAATTTATTTATTTGAGTCCTCTTTTTTCTTTTTCTTGATAAATCTGGTTAAAGTTTCATCAATCTTATTTACATTTTCAAAAACCAGCTCTTGGTTTCATGGATCTTATGCATTGTTTTCTCAGCCTCTATGTCATTTCTTTCCACTCTGATCTTTATTATTTTCTTCCTTCTCCTTCTTCTGGGCTTTATTTGTTGTTCTTTTTGTAGTTCTATTAGGTGCAGGGTTGGGCTGTTTATTTGAGCATTTTCTTGCTTCTAAAAGTATGCCTATAATGCTATGAACTTTATACTCTCAGGACTGCTTTCTCCATGTCACATAGATTTGGGGTTGTTGTATGTACGATTTTATTTGTTTTAAGGAAATTTTTTATTTGCTTTGATCTCATTGTTAACCTACTCATTATTTAATAACTTGCTATTTAACCTCTAAGTGTTTGTATGTTTTTCAATGTTTCTATTGTAGTTGACATCTAGTTTCATGCCATTGTTATCAGAGAAGATGCTTGATATGATTTCCATCTTCTTAAATTTATTGAAATTTGCTTTGTGCCCTAACATGTGGTCTATCCTAGAACATGTACCATGAGCACTTGAAAAGAATGTATATTCTGCTGCTTTGGAGTGAAAGGTTCTGAAGATATCAATTAAATCCAGTTGATCTAGTGCAGGAGTCCCTAAACTACAGCCTGCAGGCCGCATGTGGCCCCCTGAGGCCATTTATCCGGCCCCTGCTGCACTTCCGGAAGGGGCACCTCTTTCATTGGTGGTCAATGAGAGGGGCATAGTTCCCATTGAAATACTGGTCAGTTTGTTGATTTAAATTTACTTGTTCTTTATTTTAAATATTGTATTTGTTCCTGTTTAGTTTTTTTTACTTTAAAATAAGATATGTGCAGTGTGCATAGGGATTTGTTCATAGTTTTGTTTATAGTCCGGCTCTCCAATGGTCTGAGGGACAGTGAACTGGCCCCCTGTGTAAAAAGTTTGGGGACCCCTCATCTAGTGTGTCATCTAAGGCCACTGATTCTTTGTTAATTTTCTGTCTGGAGGATCTATCCATTGATGTTAATAGGGTATTAAAATCTCCTAAAATTATAGTATTGCTATCGATTTCACCCTCTATGTCTGTCAAACTCTGCTTTATATATTTAGGTGCTTCTATATTGGGTACATAAATATTTACAATGTTTATATTCTCTTGTTGGATTGCTCCCACAATCATTATATAGTGCTCTTCTTTGGCCCTTACTGTAGCCTTTGTTTTAAAGGCTATTTTATCAACATAGGTATTGCTATCCCAGTTCTTTTTACCATTTTCATTTGCATAAAATATTTTTTCTAACCCTTCACTTTTAGTCTATGTATATCTTCTGTTCTGAGGTGGGTCTTTTATAGAAAGTATCTATAAATATATGGGTCTTATTTTCATATCCATGCTGTTACCCTATGTCTTTAGATCAAAATACTTAATTTATTTACATTTAAGGATATTCTTGGTATGTACTTATTTGTTGCCATTTTATTCTTTAAACCTACCATCTTCTTTATCTTGGTTTCTTTTTTCCTTTGCCTTTTTTATAACAGGCCAATTAACACTTCTTGCAGTACTGGTTTGGTTGTAATAGACTTCTGGAACCCTTCTTTTTTTGTCTGGGAAGCTCTTTATTTCTCCTTCAATTTCAAATGATAGTTTTGCTGGATAGAGTAGCATTGGTTGGAGGTCCTTATTTTGCATCACTTTAAATATGTCTTGCCGATCCCTTCTGGCCTCAAATGTTTCTGTTAAGTCAGATGTCATCCTTCTGGAGCCTCTGCTGTAGGTAACTAATTTGGATGTGTCTTGGTGTAGGCCTCCTTTGGTTCAACTTTAATGGGACTTTCTGTGCTTCTGAACTTGCGTCCCTTTTCTTCATCAATTTAGGGGAGTTTTCAGCTATGACTTATTGAGACAAGTTCTCTATACCTTGTTTGTTCTCTTCTCCTTCAGAAACCCATATGATGCAGATGTTTCTCTTCATGTTGTTGAAGAGGTCTCTTAGAGATTCCTCGGTCTTTTTGAGCCTCTTTTCTTTTTGCTGCTCTCCTTCCGTGCTTATGTTTATCTTGACCTCTAAATTGCTGATTCAATTCTCCACTTCTTCCAGCCTGCTTTTCATTTCTTTTGGTTCAGTCTTTTTTTCTGAAATTGTACTTGTCATTTATGATTGGTTCTTTTTTATGATTTCAATGTCTCTTTTGATGCTTATTATATCTTTGTTTAAGTTCTCATTGTGATCATTGATTGTTGTTCTAAGATCCTTGAACATCCTTATAACTATTATTTTAAACTCTGTGTCTGGTAGTTCGGTTACTTCCATTTCATCTAGTTTTGTTTTGTTTTTTTTCAGGGGATTTTTTTTTTTTGATGATTTATTTGGGTCATATTGCTTTGTCTGCCCATTTTGTCTGTGTATTAGGTAGCTCTTCTGTGACTTTGAAATTTGTTGTGGTGTCTCTCTAAGGTAGAGGGGCTCAGTGATCCTGACCTCCAGGCCACCTGAGTTTCTTGCTCTAGGAATGCTTCTTGAGGGTTATATTTACCCTCAAGTATGTGAGTATTGAAAGTCATTGGTCCTTTTGCAGGTGGGGTTATCCCTTCAGGCTGGCTGGCTCTAAGGGTCAACTTTTATTTCCTGTATTAGACACAATATATGTCTGTTCTGTTAGGCATATTTATTTCCACCATGTTGTGTGCCTGCTAGACTCCTCCTATGGGCGTGCTACTTGTGTAGCTAGCTGAGTCTAGCATTGGTGCTGTCTGCCATCCACTATTATTATGTTGGTTCTGAATCATCTGGGGTTGGCATCAGCAGTTGTTTGTAACCTGCCATTGGTTACCTGTCTGGAGCTACTGCTCTGTTCAATGTTTGTGTCTGTGTTTTTAGTGTGTTGGTAGTGTAGGAGGAACCAACCTGTGTATAAGGATGAGCTTCCACCTGACCTGAGGTGGCACAGTGGATAAAGCATTGACCTGGAACACGGAGGTTGCTGGTCAAGGCACATATGGGAGTTGATGCTTCTTGCTCCTCCCCTCTTCTCTCTCTCTCTCTCATTCTCTCTCCCTCTCTAAAATAATTAAATAAATAAATAATTTTTTTAAAAGAAAAGGATGAGCTTCCTCCTGCTTAGAGCTGAAAGCAGCTCTGTAAAAGCCCCAAGCTCTGTAAGATTTGCCTCTACTTTTCAGATGCTCCTTCTCCTCTTGTAGCTGCCTGGTTTTCCCACAGAGTCTTCTATAGAAAGACTGTAGTGTGAGCTCAGACTGACCTTGCCTCTCTGACCCCGCTGTAGGTTGCGGGCTTGGTGGGTTAGGGCTGCTGAGGTTGTGAATACAATATCAGTGGCACTCCTTACTTCATGGGTCTCTTGATCAGAAGCTCAGTACAGGGAAAGCAGCCCCTACTCCAGAGTTCAGTTCCTCATACACTGCTGGATACTCTAATTCTATTTCTTCCCAACAAGGTAAGCAGTAGGTTCAAACTGGGTGGGCTTTACAGTCCCCTCTGTAGAAGTTCTTTTAGCTGGAAAGCCCCTGGTTTCAGAAAAGAAGACTGAGAGAGTCATCCCCTGGGACTTACTGTCCCCTATAAAGTGCCTAAGTCCCTCAACTGTTCCCAACAATAGTCTCCAGGGGAACTACACCTTGAATTTCCATGCTCCAAGCCTCTCTTTCTTCCATCTGTGGATCCTACCTCAGTGGAGCAGGATCCCTGAGACCCAGGCCAGTTGACTGTGAAGCTCCACTTAGTCCAATACACATGAGCCTCTGTACAAGTGCTGACCAAAGAAAGCAGGACTTGACTTAGCTGGACCCAGTATCTGACAGGCCCTCCCTTAGGGTTCATCACCACCAAGGGTCATTAGGTCCTGAACTGACGCTTTCCACAGATGATCACTGGATAAGATGGGCCTGTGTCTCCATAGAGGGAACCCATTGCAGACCAGTGGACACTGCCTGTGACTGGCTTTCAGTAATCTTCTTAGAACTGCAAGCAAACCAGTGTCTGTGGCTGTGCCCACCTGGGGCACATGGAAGTACCAAGTCACACACCTAGGCTGGCTTTTACCCACCCTGGGCTTAGGGGAAGGTCAGCTAAATACTCAACATTTTCTGAGGCCTGCCTCCTGCAGCTTCTGTCTGCTGGTTTGTTTGTTGGGCTTGACCACTGGAAAAAACCTATGGTAGTGTCTAAAGTCTGAGGCAATTCAGGTATTAGGAAGGGTGGTGAGTGTCTTCTGCCCCTTGGTCCCAATGGTCCATCTGTCTTAACTTTTTTCACAGAGCTCAGTAGGGTGTGGCCATCAGGGGTCTGGTGAGTGTGACCTCTGAGACCCAGAGATGTGGCATGCCCAAGTCCATACAGTGTCTACTGGATCTCCTGTGAGGCAGAAGCACCTGTCATAGTCTCAGGAGAGTGCAGGGGAAAGCTCAGGCCTCAAAGCCAGAAAACTGGGCCACTGATGCACCCCTTGCTTCCTGGCTTACTTCTCAGAATGGCCCAGTCTCCAATGGGTGAGGCAGTTGCTTTCTCCAGGCTGATGCTGCATGAAGAGAACTGCTCCACCCAGGAAAGATGATGACTGAAGTATTAGAGAATGACTCAGCAGAGGAGTCCTATTGGTTGTCTCCTACAGTGTCCCTCACTAAGCCACCAACTTTACAGTCTCCTCATGCAACTCTAGTTCTCCTCTCAGCCCTGGGGCCTCCCCTGGAGTCCTGGGTAAGTGGCTGTGAATAAGGTTTCTGCATGAATCTTTAAGACAGAACCTGCATCTCTGAGAACTCTCATCTCTTTCTTGCAGACAGAAACCTCAGCCCTTTTCACCCTAATATGCTATTTGAACACTTCTTTTAGGCTTTTGTGGAGAAAATAGGTGTGTTAGGCTTGCTCGCTGGTTTCCTGGATGCAAGTACTTTACACAATTAGTGCATGAGCACATGACAGAAGGCCACGTGTGTGTCTCTATGAAAAGCTATGGGTGCTTTCCCTCAGTGGCAATTTTTACAGATTGATCTCCCACCACTGCGAGGTGTGGTTCCCTGATTCCCTCAGCCACAACTGTGAGGGGTGGTTTTCTTGATTCCTTGCCCTCCACTGTGGAAAGGATGTTTTCCTTTGTTTATTCACTTGTATGTCTCTGAGAAGAACTTCCAATAAACAGGATGGCCTGACACTTTCCAGATCCACAGTTCCTCTACCATCTGCCAGAATTCAATGTGAACTTGTCTGGTCTCTACCACCAACATTACAATTGGGATAGTCGGCAGAATATGCATCAGATTGGTATGGAGCCACCAACACCCTTGAAGGGTGAGAGAGAAGAGTGGTTATTGTTCTTCAGCATATGGTTTCCTGTGGCTGTCTTTTTTGGAGCCATGGGCTGAGTGTGTTTTACAGCCCTGTGAGAAGAAACAGAGATCTGTGCAAAAGGATGCTCAAGATCAAAAGCTCCAGGATGAGTTAGACTGGAAACCAACAATCACATGAGCTGGAATGGTCACTGGAGAAAGTTGCAAATTTGAGAACTGCCATTCAGGCTACAGACTGGGAACCAGTGAACCAGTGACTGCTTGAACTGGAATGAGTGCTAGAGAAGGAGGTCAACCCCTCTCAAAAGCTGCAGTTTGAGATGCAGGCTGAACACCAACAGTGCCTGGAACTGGAATAGTTTCTGGAGAAGGAACTACAAGCTCACAAGCTGAAATTTGCCCTAGAACCTGAATATTGGCAGTGACAGTTGCTAGAGAAACAACTGTGGATTCAAGAGCTCAAGCCTCAGCTTTAAGCTGAGAACCGGCAGCCACAAGAGCCGAAGCAGGTGCTGAAAAAGGAGCGGCGTTTGTGCTGGTGGAGTGGCTCTGCGTCTGTGGTAACAGATGTTTCCAACTCCTCCTCTTTGAGGAGGAGGTTCAGGCTGAAACTGCCATCTGCAGACTCAGAGCCTGGCTGGTGGTCACCCAGAAGGTTAAAACCCAGGAGCCAAGAGCATTTCAGGGGCTGACACAGCCCCCTCCACAGGTAGGGGAGCACTCTGTGGTTTGGCCTTACACCCAGGCAGAGCTGATGGAGTTAGGGGCAAAATTCAGGCAGAAACCCACTGAGGCAGCCTGGTTGCTGTGGTTGTGGGACATAGGGGGTGGATGCATCATGCTCTCCAGAACAGAGATGGAGAAATTGGCCACCATTACCACACACTCCTCCTTGAGGCAGCATATTCAGAACTGCCGTGACAACCCAGGAAACCAGACCCTATTAGAATGGGTGATGGCTGCCATTCGTACAGTCTGGCAGAATGCTGGGGACTTGGCAGGGGCAGTGAGTTGGTAGCAGTCATACACAGAGCTGCAGCAGGTCCTCCAGGAACTGGATATGAAAAATGCTGCTTTCAACCTGAGGTCCCATGGGCTAGTGAGGAAGTGTTTATGGCAGGGATGAGGGATCTTATTCTCTGTAGTGCCCCATCAGCCCTTTTTGGTTCACTAGTGGCTATCTTGAGCCCTTATGTGGGGCAGTCCATATACGTAGTTGCACAGATAGTAGCAGATTTGAGTGAGGTGGAGGCAACATGAAATCATAAAGCTGTGAGGGCTGCTGCCTTTGCTGCCTGCCCCCACCCCTCTGCGACTAACAAGAGAAATGAGCCAGTAAGGGTTACCTGAACACAGATGTGGGTAGATTTCATTGTGGCCAGGGCAGATAGGGAAAAATTAGATGACTAATAAAGTATTTTGGGGGGCCTGATCTGCGGTGGTGCCATGAATAAAGCATCAACCTGGAATGCTGAGGTTGCTGGTTCAAAACCCCAGGCTTGCCTAATGAAGGCACATATGGGAGCTGAGGCTTCCTGCTCTTCCCCCTTATCTCTCTCTCTCTCCCCTCTCTAAGATGAATAAATAAAAATTTAAAAAAATAACTCTAAAATAATTCCCAAGACATTTTTTAAAAAGTTTTTTTTTGGAGCTTTGGGAGCAGCTTAAATCAAAACAGAGGTTCTAGCCACTGAGATGAATGGCCTCAGCAGCTACCAAACAGTTGGTGCATTATTGACACAGTTACAAGATTATATGATGGAGACAGCTGAGGTAGAGGAGGATCCCCAAATCTTGTTGTTACAGTTTGAATAGGGGGAAGGCTGAGGCATCAATCTAACAGGGATGGGTGGGGATCAGAGGCTCCATGTGGAATTGGCAATCCACTGGTCCCCTTCTAATGTACAATGGATGTTGGTGTTGGTGGATACAGGTGCAAAATGTTCCTTTCACCATGGAAAACCAGAGTGGTTCACTGGGACCCCAGTGGCCATTGACAGTTATGGGGGCCAATTTGTTCAAGTGAATAACTATTCCATTGGGGATAGGAAAATTGCCTCATAAGCCATAAAAGGTCTATGTATCTCCTATTCCTGAATATATGTTGGGGATAGATATCTTATGAGGACTATGGTTGGAAAACACAGGTGGGGAGTTCCATCTGTGGGTCTAGGTCATAAAGGCAGTGTTATTGAGACACACAGCATATTTCCCCTTGCAATTACCCATTCCCATTCCCGGCGTGTGACTAGCACAAAGCAGTATCCCTGCCAGGCAATTATAAAAAAAAAATCACAGGAACAATCCCTGAACTAGAAAAGGTAAGGATCATCTGGCCAGCACACAGCCCTTACAACTCCCTGGTATGACCTGTGCCTAAACCAGATGGAACCTGGAGAATGACAGTAGATTACAGAGAACTTAATAAAGTTGTTCCTCCTTTGCATGCTGCTGTACCCTCAATAGCTAACCTGATGGATTAGTTAAGTTATGAGTTGAGGACATGTCACTTTGTGGCAGATTTGGCTAACACTTTTTTCTCTATTAATATAGCTGCAGAGAGTAAAGAACAATTTGCCTTCACTTGGGAAGGGTGGCAATGGACCTTTACAGTATTACCACAGCTTTATTTGCATAGCCCCACCTTGTGTCATAGGCTAGTGATTGCTGACCTGACTGAATGAAAACAGTCAGCGGCAGTTTATATATACCATTATATCAATGATATCATGCTAACCAGTGACTCTCTTCCAGAATTTGAGCAAGTAATCCCATTTGAAAGTGTGTGACTGGGTGGTCAATAAGGGCAGATTACAGGGAACTGAATTATCTGTTAAATTTTGAGGGTTGTCTGGTCGGGTAAGACAAAAGTTATCCCTGATGCGACTGGTGCAGCCACTGTGGAAAACAGTATGGAGATTCCTCAAAAAAACTGAAAATCGAACTGCCTTTTGACCCAGCTATCCCACTTTTAGGAATATACCCCAAGGACACCATAGAACGGCTCCAAAAGGAGAAATGCACCCCCATGTTTGTGGCAGCATTGTTCACAATAGCAAAGGTCTGGAAACAGCCCAAGTGTCCGTCAGAGGACGAGTGGATTAAAAAGCTTTGGTACATATATACTATGGAATACTACTCAGCCATAAGAAATGATGACATCGGATCATTTACAATAACATGGATGGACCTTGATAACATTAAACTGAGCAAAATAAGTAAATCGGAAAAAACTAAGAACTATATGATTCCATACATAGAAGGGACATAAAAATGAGACTCAGAGACATGAACAAGAATGTGATGGCAACAGGGGTGGGGGTGGGGGGAGGGGGGATGGGGCAAAGAAGGAGAGAGGGGTTGGGGGAGGGGAGGGGCACAAGAAAACCAGATAGAAGGTGACAGAAGACAATTTAACTTTGGGGGAGGGGTACACAGCACAATCAAATGTCAAAATAATCTAGAGATGTTTTCTTTCAACATATGTACCCTGATTTATCAATGTCACTGCATTAAATTTAATTTAAAAAAAAGTTATCCCTGATGCAGTTATAGATAAGATCCAGATGTTCCCCGTGCCCATTACAGAGAAACAGTTATAGGAATTCCTAGGTCTATTGGAGAATTGGTGAGCATTCATACCCCATTTGGCTCAGTTACTGAGCCCCTTATATAAAGTTATTTGGAAGGGGATTCATTGGGATTAGCCTGAGCAGGCACAAGGTGTGTTTGCAGCAGTTAAGAGAGCTGTCAAGGTGGCACAGGCCTTGAATATGTTTGATCCCATCAGGCCCTGTGAGTTTGATGTCTGTGTAACCTCTGAGGGCTATGGATGGTGCTCATGGCAACAGACAGAGCACTTACGGCAACTTATTGGGTTTTGGTCTGCACTGTGAAAAGGCACTAACATCCACTACTCATTAGTGGAGAAAGAGTTGGCAGCTGTGTATACTGTCCTCCTAGCCACTGAGAGTATTTCATCCACAACTCAAATTAAGTCAAGACAACATACCTTATTGTAGGATGGAGGAGAGACTGGGCAACCAAACTATGTAGTTGTATGGCCCAAACCTCCACCCTGGCCGTGAGGGGTGCATACTTGCAACAATGCTGTGCTCTTAGCACCAGCCCTTTGAGGGCAAAACTCCAGGAAGTCTTGGGTCCAGTCACCTATACAACCTTACAGGCAGGTGCAGGTGGGGTTCAGGAGGCAGAACCTGAAGTCAGTCCCTATCAGGAGGGGCAGACACCCATCCCCAAGGATACCTGGTCTACTGATGGTTCCAGCAGGGGCTAACCTGCCAACTAGATGGCTATAGACTTCCATCCAGCCATTGAGATTATTGGGATGGACACAGGTATAGGAAAAATCAGCCAATGGGTAGAATTAAGAGCTGCCCAGAATAAACCTTCATCTCTGGTGATTTGCACCCATAGTTGGGCTATCTATTGTGGACTGACTCTTTGGTTAGCTACGTACTTGTCGCATTAACCATTGGATGGTAACGCACCATCCGCTATGGGGCCAGGCCATGTGGCAGGACTTATGGGAAATAAAATACCAGAAGCAGGTGACAGTATATCATGTCACAAGGCATGCCCCTCTAGCCCATTCTAGGAATTATAAGGCAGACACCTTGGCCAGGGTGCAATGGTTGGAGACTGTGCCCACAGGTGATGTGGTACAGTGGCTCCACCATTGTCTGCTCCATGCAGAGCATAAAATTACATGGGCTACAGTTAAGGTGTGGAACTTGCCTGTGTCCTATGCAAAGGTACTTGAAGCTTGTGATCAATGTGCTGTGTGTTCCAAGGAGCACTCTCAGAGACAACTGGTGTCATTTGGACAGACCCAGAGAGGTGTTCCACTGACACACTGGCAAATAGACATCACTGGACCCTTACCGAAGTCAGACGGGTACCAGTATACAGTCACTTGTGTAGATACTGTCACTACCGCCCCCCACCCCATAACCCAGACCAGAGGGCAGTCATACAAGCTCTGGACTGCCTGAGTGCTGCCAACGGGCAACTGCTGGTTTTTGGAAGTGACAATGGTACCCATTTCACTGGTTCTATGGTGAATAAATGGGCTCAAGACCTGAGGGTGAACTGTAAGTACCATGTTTCCTACCACCCACAGGCTGCTGGTATCATTAAACAGTATAATAGACTCTTAAAGCAAGGACTGCAACAAGGAGGGGGAGCACTAGCTCTCTTACTGGATGGACATACTGCTTGTGGACAGTACCCTGGATTTTGACTGAGAGACCTCAAGAAAGGGACCCAGCTCCAGTGGAGTCCATCTTGCATTGGCAGCTGCTCCCATATGGTTGCAGATATGAACCAAGGGCACTTTACTCAAGCCAGGTTTTGGATGGCAGGGCAATGTGCTCCTGCCTGCCCCAATAGCTCTCCTTAAAGCCAACGGCTTCAATGGACTTGGCCCTGGACCTACCACTCTCTGGGCAACAAGTACCTGCTTGCCTAAGGTAGACATGTATTATAACTTGAGTGTTCAGGGAGACAGCATTATGAAGGGCACCTTTGTAATTTTCTTATGGCTTATAATGAGTTCTCCCATTTTGTTACACATAGATTCAATAGATTCTGGTGTATAGACCAATAAGTTTTGGTACGCTTGCCTGGGGCAGCCTCTGGTACCTGCTTGCTGTGCTCTCTAAAGACAAAACTCTGGCCTGTGTTCTGCCAGAAGAGAAATATTTGCCTCTCTTGGTGCCAATAACCACTCTCTCATTCAACCATAGCTTATGCTTTTATAATTCTGTTGTCATAGTCTGTACTGTTTCTGTTTATGTAATGTACCTCACTGCTCACACAGGGACCATTGCAGAAGATACCTGTCACATAGATTGTGAAGTAAGCAACCCTAAGGGGTGGAATGTGGGAAAAATAGCTGTGTTGGGCTTGCTTGCTCTCCCGCCACTGTGAGGTGCAGTTTCCTGATTCCCTCAGCTGCCACCATGAGGGGTGGTTTTCCTGATCCCTTGCCTTCTTCATTGTGAAAAGTGGTTTTCTTTTGCTTATTTACTCACCTGTCTCTGTGAGCCTGCAATAAACAGGTATGGCCCAATGCTTTCCAGATCCATAGTTCCTCTGCCGTCTGCCCAAACTCAGTGTGAACCTGCCTGGTCTCAACCACCAGCATTACAGCTCTAGGGCTTCAGCCTGGGGCTCTAGGCCTGGGGCTGAGCATCCACACCTCTCAGGGTGACCCGACAGTGAGAGTCCCTCCAGACCCTCACGCACTCCTCACTCCTGGGAGTGGGCAGCCCTTTTCATGTCTCTGCCCTTCCTACCAGTCTCAGTGGCTTCTTCTGTGATCCTTGGTTATAGACTTTTCTTCATTTAATCCAAAGTTGGTTTTTAAAGATGATTATTCTTAAATTAAGTTTTAATCCAATTTGGTCCTGGGAAGTAGCAATTGGAATGTCTGTCTACTCCATTGCCATCTTGGAAGCCTTATATCTAGCTTAAAAGCATAAGAAGCTTGGTTTAACACATGGGCAATTGGTAAGTGCCAACTTAATTTTATAGTACTGAAAAATTTTGATTATTCAGCACAAGTGCTGGTACCCAATGCATAATGAAGAGGATATATATATCTACATAGTGGAACAAAAGTAGGTTTACAGTTGTAAGTTGGCAAAACACAGTTTATTCTTATATTATTATTTATTAATTGTTGTTTTATTTTTCATACAAGTAACTCTAAACCTACTTTTGCTCCACCCTGTGTATATATGACATATGCAACCCCCAATCCAAATATTAAACCATTAAAAGTAAGAATAACCATTGGCAACTTTTTTTATTAAGTGAGAGGCAGGGAAGCAGACAGACAGGCTCTCGCATGCACCCCGACTGGGATCCACTCAGCAAGCCCCCTACCCAGTAATTCTCTGCCCATCTAGCACTGCTGCTCCATTGCTGGGCAACCAAACTATTTTTAGCACCTGAGGCAAGGCCATGGAGCCATCCTCAGTGCTCCGGGCCAACTTGCTCAAACCATTTGAGCCATGACTGCAAAAGGGGAAAGGGAGAGAGAAAGAGAGAAGGAGGAGAGGTGGAGAAGCGATGGTCGCTTCTCCTGTATGTCCTGCTGGGAATCGGACTGAAGACTTCTACACACCTGGCCAATGCTCTACCACTTAGCTAACCGGCCAGGGCAACCACTGGCATTTAAATAACCATTTTAATTATTGATGTTATGATCAGAAAACTTAATGAGATAATAAGAAATTTTCAGTGAATAACAATACTAACTGCCATTTACTGAATGCTTTATAAGAACTGAACATTGTGGTACTTCACATATTTTTCCAACATTTAAAGTTCACAATCATCTCTTGATTCATTTTACAAAACGGTAGACTGCAGCTTAAAAAGGTTAGAATATTTACCTTACATTATATAGTGTGAGCATGTCTCAAAGAAGGTGTTTGAACCCACATTTTTCTGATTCTAAAGTTGGTGTCCTTTTCAATTTAATTGCATTGCCTCATACATAGACATTTATTGTAAGGGTCTCCTTCACTTTAGAATATTTACATTTGAGCTTTTTACTTTCTCATCTTGAGGTGGATATTTAAAATAAGTGAAAGACTATGTATAGAATGTTTTACATAATATAATTTGTCATATCTACCCTTAAGTAAAGATAATTTAAAGTCAGACTCATGTTTTCGGTTTAAAGTATACAATGTATCTGTAATAATTTTGAATGTGTAAGATCTGTTGAGTGCTTTGATTTTTAACTGTTGACAGTTATCTTTTGAGCAAGATAACTGATTCAATAATATTTACCTTCCAACAACTGTAACTGTGCCTCAGAAAAAAATAAATCAATGAGAGATAGGCCCCTACTCTGATACAACCACCATGGAGAAGGGAAGCTGTGCAGGCTAAGTGATGTGTTAGACACATTGCATACTACCTTGTGAGACTGGATTTATAAAAATTTCAGGAATTTTGTGAGCAAGTTGTTAAATGCAGCCATTATTAAAAATTAAATTATATACTCTTGCAATTAAATTACATTAAAAACAAAGATTTGACTTCTGAAATATGCATTACACTTGAAGGGTTAGCGACAGTCTGCAGTTATTTCTATTGTATCTCTGTGATAGAAGTATCCCATAATGCTCTGCTACTGCACATCTCCTCCCAACTCTGCATTCACTGATATCACATAAGTAGTCTGAAATTAACCATGGTGGGAGTAGTTGCACCAAAAATATTAGCAAATTCTACATATCAAGGCTTGATTTATTGTTTTGTTAATTACCTAGACAGGGCTGGCAAAACTACAGCCAGTGGGCCAAATTCAGCCAGTGGTATGTTTTTGTAACATTTTATTGGAAAACTGTCATGCCCATTTGTTTATGTGTTGTGTATAGATGCTTTTGTACAATAGCAGAGTTGAGTTGTGAGGAAATGGCCATCTGACTCACAGATCCTAAAATATTTACTCTCTGGCCCTTTATGAAAAATGTTTGCCAATCCCTGAGCTAGACTTAAGAAACTTATGGAGAAAATATGAATAATAGGGCTTCAACATAAAAAAGGAATTGTGTATAATAGCCATTACATTGTGACTAGCATGAAAGCTTGTAAAAATATTCTTTTATGATTTGAAAACTATTATCCAGTTCAGCAAAATAGTTGCTTGTGTAATTGACTCATGAGTGATGTTTCCATATATGTAGTGCTGAAGTTGAAAGAACTTTCATTTTGATGAATATGATTTGTTTGAGGCTGAGAAATAGTTTAACAGTAGATTATATATCAGATTTAGTGACAATAAATGTGTTAGGAAAAGAATTAGCAGATTGAGATGCAATTTTGTCACATCATGATTGAATTGCAATAATAGGTTGCCTATGGATACAAGAGTGGCAAAAATATATGAAAGCATTCTGTGAGAATCAATTGGCTATCATATATCTTATTATTTGTAAATTATGTGCTGCATATTCTTAATATTAGTAAAATTAATATTAGATTTACATACTTATCTATATCTATATGGTTATAATAATATGTTAAACATTTCCCAGCTCACCACAAATCAGGCTCTAATAAGCTGTTGCTTGAGACCCAACTAGTTGCTAATGATTGTAGACCCAGCCAGGCAAATGAAGATTGGGTAGTAGACAATAGTAAATTGAACAGTAGTAAAATTGAACATGGTCTTAGACAATCCCTGATTCCCAAAGAGTCATAAGCATCATATCCTTCACTGCTGCCTCCCATTGAAGGAGAACCTGGCATGATTAATCTAACTTGAGACCAGAGGTGAGGAAAGTCGGGAGTCAGGTGGTTGGTACTTGTGCTGAATAAGAAATGAAAAATGCTGTCACAAACAACTCTAGGAGCTCTGTCACTCACAGAGTTTTATTTCTTACTCACTTCAGAGCCCAATGCAGGTGAGGATTAGAGATAAAGGCTCTACTCAAGCAGAGGCCCGGCTCCTTCCACTGAGTGGCTTCGCAATCTCATGGGGTGTCTTGTAGTTGGTTGCCCACAAGGAGAGTATGTATGGTGGTTTCAATCGGTGGTACAGACCCGGAAGAGGCAGTCACACTTTCAGCCCACATCTCACTAGCCAGAATTCGGCTGGCTGGGAAGACTGGGAAAGGTTGCCTTCCCACATACCCAAAAGATAACAAAATGAGAATTGTGAATACACAATATTGCCTATGTCACTGCCCCCTCTTTTTTTCCTTTGCCTAGAAAGTTACAACGTCCATGGGACATTTCGCTTGTTGAGGTGCATGGTGAGGTACTTGCTTTTGTTGAACTACAGTCATCCCTCGCCATATCGCGGTTCACTTTTCGCGGTCTCATTATTTCGCAGGTTTTTAAATTGTATATATCTAATTTTGTATCACGGATTTTTTGCTATATCACGGGATTTTGCAGCATATAGGTGTTTTTGTATATTTATTATTTTAATTATTTTTGTAGTAAAATAAGTATTTTCTAGCCTAACAGTGTGGGAAAGGTTTATAAGAGTGTGGTGAGGGTTTATAAAGCCTTAAAATATATATAAATAATAAAATACATATAAGGTCACTACTTTGCGGATTTTTGCCTATCGCAGGGGGTTCTGGAACTTAACCCCCACAATAGACGAGGGACCACTGTACATGGTAAAGTTGAAGTGACTTGGATAAGCTAGTTGATAGCCAACCATTGCGTACAGGCAGCCTTTAAATGGTCCCCAGGTTTTCCAGTGTAAGCGTACTGCTGAGAGACTATGGGAGGAATGAGAGATGAAGTCAAAATAAGAGCTTAAAAAGATTTTCTCGTTCTGACAAAATTACTTTCTGACTTTAATTTTACAACATAATTTTACTCAAAATACTTAGCCAATCAGTGCATTTAGATCAGTGCTTTCCTTTATGTTATTGCAATCTCTTGATTTGTTTTCAAAACTTTATATTTATATGAGGGAGAACAAAGGATAAAAAGAAATGGAGAATATTAAGTAGATGCCCAAGAATACATACCCTAAAGACCAGAACTGCATTGTTACAATGCAAATTGCAAAGACAAATGTTCAACAATGTGAACTGAGGATAATGTGCTTGCCTGTGTGTATTATGTCTGTGTGTGTCTGTGGGAGTGCAAATAACTTGCAGAACTATATTTTTGGAGCATGATTTTAAGGACAGCACAGTAGGCATGTGTTCCTGGAATGATGTCAAGCACACAGACAACCTTTCCCTTCCCTACCTGGGTTCCAATAGTGACATATATGTGAGGGAGGTGCTTCCACATGCCTCTTCCCATCTGCTTCCTAGGCTTTGAACAGAATGGAAGTGCTGAGAGGGACAGCAGAGCCAGAGCAACTGCTGTCAGTTGGCTGAGGGACACCTGCCCTCATGGTGTCTGGCACAACCAGGTCATCTAAACTTTAACAAGAATAGCAGTCTAAGCCTGTCCACTTGAGGAGACATACCTGCAGTTCAGGGCTACTTTTTTCCTGTTTCTCTCCTTTGTGAAGCAAAGAGGCCATGAAAAGATAGGGACAGCTGAGAATCCAGAAACTGGAGTGTAAGGAATAACTAGAATGCATTGGGTCCCCTTGTTTAGTTCCTCGTTTCTTAGCCATGGGAAGGGTCCCACCTGTGGAGTGCTTGCCTGCATTCCTCTCTGGGTCTATCCTGGTTCAATTCTGCCATCTGTCATACAGAGTATTCTTGGAGAGGCCTTCCTATTCCTGTAACCTGCAAAGGAATGACAGATGAATGTGGGGGAAGGGAAAACACATGGCCCTTCTCTGAGTGGGCTTGTGTGACTACAAGTAAAGCAGAGCTCATTGCACATTAGCTTTGGAAAAGAATATACTCCTAATGATAAGGTTCGTTGCTTCCCTGTGTTTCTGTTTCCCATGTATCTTTCTTTCCTTATATTAATATTTTTGGTAAAAGGGAAGAACCCTGCTAAAAAAGAAAGGAAGAATGAAAGAAAGAAAGAAAGAAAGAAAGAAAGAAAGAAAGAAAGAAAGAAAGAAAGAAAGAAAGAAGAAAGAATAAAAGAAAGAGAGAGAGAGAGAGAAAGGAAAGAAAGAAGGAAGGAAGGAAGGAAGGAAGGAAGGAAGGAAGGAAGGAAGGAAGGAAGGAAGGAAGGAAGGAAGGAAGGAAAAGATAGAAAAAAAATTGGAAGTAGGAGTGGAAGAGAATTTGACTACAAAAGAGGAGCACAAAGGAATTTTAGGAGAGAATTGTTCTGTATCCTGACTGTGACAGTTACATAACACTACGCAGTTATCAGAATTCACAGAACTCTATGCCAAAAAAAGTGACACCTGTGGTTTAAAAGTAAATTTATAAAGCCTTTCAAACATGTCACTAGCCCTCTAGCTCCCTTTATGAAAAAGACAATAATATAAATTAAAGGGACAAGAAAATGTTTATTTAAATTGACTGAATTATCCTATTCCATCCAATATGGTAGTCTCAGTTACATGCGGTTATAGATACCTGAAATGGATAGTCAAAATGAAACATGCTTTAAGTGTAAAATGCACATCAACTCTCAGAGATTTCATACAAAAAATGTAAAATAGCCTATGATAATTTTTATATATTGATTACTTATTGAGATGTTAACATTTGGGATATATATAATTAAATAAAATATACTATTAAAATTAATTTCATTTTTTTATTTTAACTTTTCAATAGGACTACTAGAAAATTTTAAATTACGTTCATGCCTCATATATTTATGTTGGAGAGTACTAGATGACACTGTATACAAGAGCTAAGTAGAGGTAGAATGAAATTAACAATTTATTTGAAAACTCTGTTGCTGGCTCCCCCACCCTACCCTAATTTCATACTCATTACCCAGAGTTTTGTTCTTAGTCACCAGCTATTTCTTCTCCAGGTTCCATTTCTTATTGAGACTTAAACATATTCTTTAATCAAATGGATCCTGAATTGATATCTCCAATCTAGTGGGAGATATCTATCTATCTAAACCTGTGGATCTCCAAACAGGACCAATATTGTTCCCCACGGGACAACATTTAGCACTGTCTGGATACATCTTTGTTGTTACAACTTAAAGAGTGAGGATATTACTGACATCTAGTCTGTAGAGACCTGAGATGATGCTAAACATCCTACAGTGCCCCGTACAGCCCACACAACAAAGATCTATCCCATACAAAATGTTGATACTTTGGAGGTTGAGAAACCCTGATAAACATTTGTCAATCTTTGCAATAATGTAACAAAGTGTTTCTTGATAAGCTATCTGTGCAATGTTCAGTGCTAAAGTATGTGGTGGAAAATAAAATACTGTAGTATTTTATTTACAAAGATAAAGTAGATATGGATCCTGCATTCACCGTATTTACAAAGATAAAACATTAGTTTGAACAGAATAGGTAATTACTAGATAATGCCATAAGATGAGAGACAATGGTAAGTGATAAATACAAGTATGGATGATTTCTCAACTATGTTCTTTGCTTCCAAAAGCTGATGTGATATTTCTATATGGATATTTACACAGCTAAAGCTTATCAACATTTCCTACAGAAAACTAATTTTTCTAAGCATGCCATTTTTATTTAACCTTTTTGGTTAGAAAGTTGAGAGACATACCTTCGCCCATCTACTCTAGCTTTTCCATCACTTCTTAAGATTTTTTAAAATTCTACTAAGTTAGCCCACATATATAATTTTGCTTACTTTTCTTCTTTTCCAACTGTGGGTAAATAATTTTAGGGGCATATAAGTGCATTACGAAGTATAGATATTTAATATGATCCCAACATGCAATCTGGTGGAGGAGGTATGTAACCTCTTGAAATGGCAGAAAAGATGACTTATACACATGTACATATGTGGCAAATATAATAAAGATAAATGTTATAAATTCTGAGGAAACTGGCCTGACCTGTGGTGGCACAGTGGATAAAGCGTCGACTTGGAATGCTGACGTCGCTGGTTCAAAACCCTGGGCTTGCCTGGTCAAGGCACATATGGGAGTTGAAGCTTCCTGCTCCTCCCTTCTCTCTCTCTCTCTCCTCTCTAAAATGAATAAATAAAGTCTTTAAAAAAAATTTCTGAGGAAACCATGTCTAATCTAAACTTCTCATTGCTCGACTATTAAAATAATTTCTTCTACTTCCTAAAAATAAACTGAGTTCTACTTTAATTTTCCTAAAACATTTCTTTTATTGTGATAGAGTTCCTGTTCCAAAGTCTTTAATAACTTTTTCTTTAATATATGAAATAGTCAGCTCCTCTCCCCACCTTTAAAGGCTTTCTACAATTTGACCCAACTCTACCTTCATTTCTCAGTCTCCCCAATATGCAAATACTACACCAGCCAGATAGGCCTATTTACAAGCCCCACCACCACTATTTTTGGAGCTGTCTTCCTCCATTTCCTTTGCTGAGATCAACTCAAGCTATCTTTCCAGGTCCATCTCAACCTCCTTCTTGTAGCTTTTCTTGCCCCTATAGGGCCCACTCTTTTCTTCTTCTAATTCCTTTGCACTCATAATAGATACCATCCAACATGGAACATTCTTATTCCCCAGAAGTTAAATTCATAATCAATACCATTCACTAAATGTTCCTTTCAACACCTGAATTTAAGTAAAACAGTCCCTAAAAGATACTCAGTGCCAATGTTCTGCTCAAAAATAGAACTGTTGATGTTGCACCTTTGGAGAAATATTACTATAATTCTTCTGTGAAAAAAAAAGGTACATACTGTAACTGATTTTTTTATACAAGCAGACTAAATATACCTTCCACACAAATGTTACATTTCAAAGCAATTAACTTAAAGACTACACTCATATTCTAATTTTCAAACTTTTCTAGTACTCCTTTTTAAAGATTTCTTTGAGAGCCTGAGGCATATTACTTTAATATGTTCAAAGATTATATCTTAAATTACGTGCAGGTGAACTTGGCTTTTTAAGTGGCACTTAGAGCCATGTCCAAGGATTACGTCGAGTAAAGCTGGGTAATATCATAAACAGTTTTAAAAAGAAGTGTAAGTGGAAGCCAGACACTCACTTTTCCTATTGATTTTAAACTATGTCTGAAGGTAGTTCCAAATAAAAGTGCTAGAGTTCTGATTCCCAGTGGGATTCGCCCTGTCCTGCTCCGCGGGCCTCACAGACACCACTGGCAAGGACAAGATTTCTGTGGGTATCTCTGTCTACCCTGTTCGCTTCTTTGTGCTGCTCTTCACTGCATGCCAGCTTTTCTTCACTGGTAAAGCATACACTTAGGCAGGAAAAATGTGACTTACAACACCCATGAAAGCCCTGCTAATTCCAGGGCAGCTACCATCACTGGCTGAATGGGCAGGAGATGGCAGCTGAGGCAGTCCTGTTTAAGTTTTTATTGACAAGTTTTAGGATGCAGTGACCTCTCAGTGAAGATGAAAGCTGGTAAATATGATAATCAAGACTTCAGCGGTAGAATGGATACTGCTGTAACAGGGAAGCTACCTTTGCTGGGTAGCTAGAAATAAAACTAAATCAATGAATCTCTCTCTCTCTCTCTCTCTCTCTCTCTCTCTCTCTCTCTCTCTCTGTGTGTGTGTGTGTGTGTGTGTGTGTGTGTGTGTGTGTGTGTGTGTGTGTGTTGGAGGGTAGGCCAGAAAGACTCACAGATATGGGCCAGAAAAATTGAATACAGTAAGTACCAACACTTAGACTTTCTTCACTACATATATCCGTACCCATTTGTCCTACTCCCGTCATAGTTGGCTGCTTTGGTGTATAATAACAAATTGGATTTTAGGTCCTCGTTGGCATCCCAATCTATTTTGAGCACTGCCCAATCAGATGATCTGGGGCATAGGTCTCAAGCAGAGGGAAGGAAGTGCTTTATGATGTAGATGTTTCTTGTCACACATTATTTCTTTTAATCCTCACAGCCAGGATTTGAGGTAAATCCAATTGTATTCATTTCCACAAAAGTGGGAACTAATCTCAGTGACTTTATGGATCTTGATCAAGGTTGGGCAAGTATAGTAAGTTTCTAAATAGTACGTGGCCAGGCCAAGGTCACAAGCCTTCTAGAAGATTCTAAATCAATGATGTGTTTGAGTCTTCCTGGACAATCTGCTGATATACTCTTAGCAGAGTTATGTATTTCTGCTGAGCCATGATCTGCTTTGATCAACTGCCAGGGTTCAGAACTTCTTTGAATTGGGGGCTCCTTTCATCCTGTTGAACGTTATCAGTGTGTCTAGTGATCCTTCCTTGTTTTCTAAACTCTGTAGGAGAGAGAGAACAATGCAGTCACATTTTGATATTCTGTAGCTTTTCTCTGTTCTGTCATGCCACTAAGCACCTTTTTGTGTGAGAGGCAACATTTGCTGAGTGCATGAAAATAGGCTTTTTTTCTCTACAATTTATAAAGCATTTTTACATGTGACATCTAATTTTATTATGCCTTGGCTAAAGAGACCACGCTAAGGCCCAACATTTCCACAGCAGTGGTTAATCAAGGTTACTTCTTTCAAATCAATCTTTATCTTTGCTCAAGGATAGGCATGAAAGAGAAATGCCTTTAATAACTTACTGATGGGGCAAGGAAGGAAGTGTAATCATGCTGTCCTAAGTCAGGGTTTCTCAATCTGCTTCAGATGGCCTAGGGGTGCATGTCAGACAGTCCACACTCCCATTCCGGGTTTACTAATCTGAGTCTCTAAAGGCAAAGTCTGGAAATCTGCATTGTTTTAAAAAGCTATCCTGTGAACCTTTTATATAATATTTTTTGTTATGATTGCCTAGCCAGAGTCTTAAGGTAAAGGCCGCTGAGCAAAACTATGCCTCAATGTCTTTCTGGTGCCATTTTCCATTATCCACAGGATTCAACTCACAGGGGCCTGCCAGGCGCCCTGAAAGAGTTCTTTAAAATAAAAGAATTGAGTTTTAGGCTACTTAGAGTGCAACTATCTTTCTGAAACTGCTGTGATCTCTGATTAGTTCACTTATAATCTGAGAACTGATATTAACATGAATTTGGGGTTATTTTTAATTAGAATTTTTTTCATTCATTATCCAATATAAATACAACTAGATTCTTCAGAAAATGGAAGCATTCAGATTTTGAAGGAAAAGGGAAATCCTAATCACTGGGACACTGATACACACTCCATGTTTGTATAATATGTCATCAGTGATTGTTGGGCAGATAAAATATATTATGCTCACTTTGTTAAAGACGGCGCTGACCATGAGGAGGCCGTCACCCAGGTGATATTAATGTGTGTCTCTGTGGGCAGGTAGAATCCTTGTAGCCTGGTGCTTGGTTTTGGGATTAAGCCTTTCCCACCCGTTTTGATGTGGAGCGGTGCAATCCAATCATGCCTCAGAGAAGTGTCTTTGTATTAGAGACTTCCCTATTTTGTATATTGGATTAAAGGTTGTGAAGCTACACTATAAAATGGGGGCAGAACGAGAGCTTGCGCTCTTGGTTCCTGGGATGATTAGCATGAGACAGCAGAGGGAGCAGAGCAGAGAGCATAAAGAGGCCATGTGGCCAGGAGAAGCAGCCAAGATGGCAGAGTGCTGAGTGAAAGGCCAGTTTGTGCAGTTTGACACTGGTGAAAGAAGGAGATGGGGAACTGAGGAGAATAAGGCTGGTGAGCTAGAAACCTTTGATTCTAGGAAACTCGGATAAGTCAGTGGCTTTGTGAGCACTGAATGTGAGTGGGTTTTGGAACCCAGTGTATGTTTTTACTTGCCCGCCGGGTGCAAGCTAGAATTAAAGAAAATGGCCTATCAGTTTTTGGCTCCGTTGTTTCTTTACGGACTGTCCGAATCCAATGCGAACCTGCATGGGCCAGGCGGCTGTGATAGTGGCCCTGGCCGTGGCCACTGGCTTTACAGTGATATAAAATGAAACACATTTAGCCCTGTGACTCTGGGGAGAACTAATGCAGCTAAATGTGGTTACTAAACTAAGCCAACAGGTGAAGTAGTGTAGGGAAAATACCATATTTCCCCATGTATAAGACTCACTTTAATTTGGGGCCCAAAATTTGAAAAAAAATGTATTACATAAAGTTATTGAACTCAAGTTTTATTCATCATAAAATTCATACAACTCCTCCCCACTGTCAAAACTCCCATCCATTAGCTTGTCCTCATCTGTGTCTGATGACGAACCACTTTCTTCAACAATCAGCGCAAAAACGAGTGGGATAAAGCAGAAAATGCAAGTAAAAAAGTGTACAACCACTGTGTAAAACGCAGTTTTTAGACCCCAGATTTTTCCAAAAAGTGTGCATCTTATACACGGGGAAACATGCTATCCTAAACTAGGGTATGTATTAGGTAAATAAAGAGCTGTTTTGACTGCTGAGAAACATAAATAGCCTTGACCCACTTGGCTAACTACAACAACAAACAAAATGGCTGTTGCCTAGGTAGGAGCCCTGAGACGGATGTGCATTGTCCAAGTCAAAGACTTCAATACCCAGAACAAAGGAGAAGACATGCACACCCATCATCAGCTTTATCTTCACTTTATCTACCCTGGGGATTCTCAACAGCAGCATCTTGACATTTAGGGCTGGAATAGTCTCTGTCCGTGAAGCTGTTTTGTGCACTGTAAGATGTTTAGCAGCATCCCAGGCCTCCACCTGCTAAATGCCAGTGGCACCCCATCCCTACTTGGGGCCCCCAGGTTGTCTCCAGACATTGCCAAATATCCTTTCGGGGACAAAATTACTCCCAGTTAAGAACCATTGATCTCCATATACTAATTCCTTTACTTCTAACTTCTGTAATAATACAAGAAAATTTAATTGAAGGATTTCTGTAAGATATACTTAAAATGACTAAACATAGACTTATTTAAATATTTTAAAAGCTCTCAAAAACTGTATCAAGATTAAAGATGTAAGAGAAGGGTGAAGCATTCCAGTCTTACATGTGATGAAACAACTTTCATTATGTGGTGATGCAGGTTCATATCAGTGTTTACATGAAGGTTCAAACTGTTAAGATTCAAAGCAAGATTAAACATCCCAGAGTTCCTGCCTCCAAAGCAATAAGACAAGCTTTTGATATGCAAAATAGACTCTAATATAATCAGAAGAATGGAACTGAACTGTTGCAAGAATGTGTAGTCTCTCCATTTTAAATGTATTTGCTTGTTTGTAATTCAAATGTATGGATCTCAGAAAGCATTTGTGGTCATCCTGAACTTAACCTCTGCGTATATCAACATTTTTGTGTCAGGAATTATCTTCTTGCCTATTCCTGCTCCATTTGACAAGTCAGTGCAACAAGTGACTTCACTGTATGCCACTTCTCAATCAAATTGCTTTGGGTAATATAGACATTCTAGTGATATTTATTCTTCCTAACCATGAGCACGGTATATGCTTCCACTTGTTTGTATCTTCCTTGATTTCTTTTATCAATGCTTTGTAATTTTCCGAGTACAAGTCTTTAGTCTCCTTGAATAAGTTTACTCCTAGGAACTTTATTTTTTGGTTGTAATAGTGAAGGGGATTGTTTCCTTAATTTCTCTTTCTGATTGTTCATTGTTGGTGTATAAAAATGCCTCTGATTTCTGAGTATTAATTTTATATCCTGCCACTTTGCTGAATTCATTTATCAGGTTCAGTATTTATTTTGACTGGGACTTTAGGGTTTTCTATATACAATATCATATCATCTGCAAATAATGATTGTTTTACTTCTTCTTTTCCAACTTGGATGCCTTTTATTTCTTCTTCTTGTCTGATTGCTGTTGCTAGGACTTCCAGGACTATGTTGAATAAGAGTGGTGAAAGGGGGCATGCCTGCCTTGTTCCTGATCTTAAGGAGATTGCTTTTAATTTTTTCCCATTGAGTATGATGTTGGCTGTGGGTTTGTCATAGATGGCCTTTATTATGTTGAGGTATGTTTCCTGTATTCCCAGTTTGCTGAGAGTTTTGATCAAATGCTTTTTCTGCATCTATTGAAATTATCATGTGGTTTGGGTGCTGGATTTTATCAAATGCTTTTTCTGCATCTATTGAAATTATCATGTGGTTTTTCTCCTTCCTTTTGTTTATGTGATGAATCTCACTGATTGATTTGCAAATATTGTATCAGCATTCCTCCCCAAAATAAATCCCACTTGATAATGGTGTATGATTTTTTTCATATATTGCTGGGTCCAGTTTGTTAATATTTAGTTGAGGATTTTAGCATCTAAATTCATCAGGGATATTGGCCTATAGTTTTCTTTCTTTGTATTGTCTTTGCCTGGTTTTGGAATCAGAATTATGTTCACCTCATTAAAGGAGCTTGGAAGTCTTCCTTCCTCTTGAATTTTTTGAAATAGCTTGAGAAGTATAAGAGTTAGTTCTTCTTTGAATATTTGGTAGAATTCACTTGTGAAGCCATTTGGCCCAGGACTTTTCTTTGTTGGGAGTTTTTTGGTAACTGTTTCGATCTCATTTGTTGTAATCGATCTGTTTAGATTTTCTGATTCTTTCAGATTGATATTTGGAAGATTGTATGTTTCAAGGAATTTGTCCATTTCATCTAGGTTGTATAGTTTTTTGGCATACAGTTCTTCATAGTATTTTCTTGCAATATTTTTTTATTTCTGTTGTGTCACTTGTTATTTCTTCACTCTTATTTCTAATTTTATTTATTTGAGCCCTCTTTTTTCCTTCATAAGTTTAGTTAAAAGTTCATCAATCTTGTTTACCTTTTCAAAGAACCAGCTCCTGGTTTCACTGATCCCCTGTATTGTTTCTTTAGCCTCTATGTCATTTATTTCCATTCTGATCTTTATTATTTCCTTCCTTCTACTACATCTGGGCTTTTCTTGATGTTCTTTTTCTAGGTCTTTTATGAAATATATTATATATATTTTTTGAAATATATTATATTTTAATTAGGAATTTATGCTTCTCCTTTGGTCAAAATTTTTTGTCTGTTTTACAGTTCACAAATATTTGTCTTTTTCTTATTGATTCATGTGTGTTTTTTGTATATTCTAGATACAAAGTCTTTCTTCACTTATACATATGTTTCTGTGTACACGTGTGAATGTATACTACTTAGTGATTTAACTTTTTACTCTGTCAAATTTTTTGATAAACAATATTTCTTAATTCTAATGTAGTCAATTTTACTCATGTTTCTTTTATGTTTTCTACTTTTTTTGCGTATTTTAAGAAATTTGACTCTCTTCTGAAGTGCTAAGTATCCTATATTTTTTTCTTCTAGAAGCTTTAAAATTTTATCTTTTACTTAAAAGTCATTAAGCCACCTTAAAGTGATTTCTGTGAATGGTATGTGATGTGGAAACCAATTCTATTTTTTTTTCCACATGGATGGCCAATTGCCCAACATCATTCATTGAAATTTCCACTCTTTCTTCACAGACCAATCTTCAAATAAAGAGCTTTGTGCAAATTGGAAAAGCATGCTCTCCCTCAGACAGGCAGATCATAAAAGCCATCTTATTTAGATAAGCCAATTAACAAAAAACTTCATTCCTCAAAGCATGTGTCTATTGAAAAAAGAAGCCCCTTCTTCCCAAAAGATGATGCCTTAACCTGGCTTATTCTATTTGGGCTAGTTTCATTTGCACTAGAAGCCCTTGTGGTAGGTACCCTGCTCTATTGGTCAGTGTGTCTATCTCCATGCCAATACTGTATTATCTTAATAGTGATAGCTTTGTAAAAGGTCCTGTATTTGAGAAGGCAAATCTCCTCTTTTTTTCTTTTTCAGTTTTCTTGGCTTTTCTTGACTTTTTAATTTTCACATAAACTTTTTAATCAGATATCAAATTCATTGAAAAAAAAATACTCTTTGTGAATTGGTTGGAATGACATTGAATTCATAGACCAAAATAGAAAGAATTGAAAGCTTTTAATATTGAATTTTCTTACACATGAATACAGATGTGTCTCCACTCCTTTAATTTAATTTCATATTTTTTATTCAATGATCTTTATTTTGTCAAATTTTCATCTAAGATTTTTAGTAGTTTTGCTGTCTTAATGTGTTCATTTTCTAACACTGTGTTGTTAGTACATAGAAATTCTTTTTGCTTTTCATATTGATTCAATATTTGGTAAATTAGATAACCTATTATTCTAATTATTTGTCTATAATATGGGAGCAGGGTTGTGAACAATCTTACCACCTTCAAATTATAATAAATTTGCTCTTTCCTTCCCACTTTTTATAATTTATTTTATTTTGTTTAGGTTTGTTTTTGTTTTTGTTTTTGCTGTATTAACTAGTTATTGCAAGGACTGTCTAACTTTTCACTAAACATGTTTTCACCCCTCTTTCTGGAAACTACAGTTGAACTACATTTCCCAGTTTCTTTTGGGATTAAGTAGGTCCATATGACTAAATTCTAGCCAATGAAATGTGAGCAGAAGAAAGGCGTGCATGCCCATTTTAGAATTGTCCATTATTACCTCTCATGCATGAACTTGATGTTCTTTTCCTTTCTCCTAGCTTGATGTACATAAATCTGTCAACTATGAAAGTTTTGTATGAAAGATGGTAAAAACCAAGCAATACTTCTATCTGACAAAGTAGACTTTAAAACAAAGGCTATAGTAAGAAGTAAAGAAGGTCACTACATAATGATAAAGGGAGCAATCCAACAGGAAATATAACCATTATAAATAGCTATGCACCTAATTCAGGAGCACATAAATATGAAAAGCAGACTTTGATGGATATAAAGGGCGAGATCAACAGCAATACTATAATAGTAGGGGATTTTAATACCCCACTAACATCATTAGCTAGATCTTCAAGAAAGAAAATTAACAAAGAAACAGCAGACTTAAAGGACACATTAGATCAACTCGATTTAATAGATATCTTTAGAATCTTTCACCCTAAAGCAGTAGAATATATATTCTTTTCAAGTGCACATGGTACATTCTCAAGGATAGATGACATGGTAAGGCACAAAAGGGGTCTCAACAAATTTAAGAGGATATAAATCATATTAAACATCTTCTCTGATCACAATGGCATGAAACTAGACATCAAACACAACAGAAAAACTGAAAAATACTCAAACACTTGGAAACTATATAGCATTTTATTAAATAATGAATGGGTTAACAATGACATCTAAGAAGAAATAAAAAATTCCTAAAAACAAATGATAATGAGCATACAACAACTCAAAATTTATGGGACACAGCAAAAGAAGTACTGAGAGGAAAGTTCAGAGCATATAGGCATATCTTAAGAAGCTAGAAAAAGTTCAAATAAACAACTTAACCTTGCATCTAAAAGAACCAGGAAAAAAACAGCAAGTAAAGCCCAGAGGTAGCAGAAGAAAGAAAGTAATAAAGATCAGAGTGGAAATAAATTACATAGAGGCTAAAGAAACAATAAAGAGGGTCAGTAAAACCATGAGCTGGTTCTTTGAAAAGGTAAACAAGATCGATGAACCTTTAACCAGACTCACCAAGAAAAAAAGAGAAAGGACTCAAATAAATAAAATTAGAAATGAGAGTGGAGAAATAACAACTGACACAATAGAAATACAAAGGATAGTAAAAAAATACTATGAAGAACTGTATGCCAAAAAATTAGACAATCTAGGTGAAATGGACAAATTCCTTGAAACATAAAATCTTTCAAAAATCAATCTGAAAGAATCAGAAAACCTAAACAGACTGATTACAACAAATGAGATCAAAAGTTATCAAAAATCTCCAAAAAAACAAAAGCCCTGGGACTGATGGCACCACAAGTAAATTCTACTTAATATTCAAAGAAGAACTAACCCCTATCCTTCTCAAGCTATTTCAAAAAATTCAAAAGGAAGGAAGACGGCCCTGGCCAGTTGGCTCACTGGTAGAGCATTGGCCTGGCGTGCAGAAGTCCCGGGTTCGATTCCCGGCCAGGGCACACAGGAGAAGTGCCCATCTGCTTCTCCACCCCTCCCCCTCTCCTTCCTCTCTGTCTCTCTCTTCCCCTCCCACAGCCGAGGCTCCATTGGAGCAAAGATGGCCCGGGCACTGAGGATGGCTCCTTGGCCTCTGCCCCAGGCACTAGAGTGGCTCTGGTCGCAACAGAGCAATGCCTCGGAGGGGCAGAGCATCGCCCCCTGGTGGGCGTGCCAGGTGGATCCCGGTCAGGCGCATGCAGGAGTCTGTCTGACTGTCTCTCCCCATTTCCAGCTTCAGAAAAATACAAAAAAAAAAAAATAGAGGGAAGACTTCCAAGCTCCTTTTATGAGGTAAGCATAATTCTTATTCTAGAACCAGGCAAAGATAATATAAAGAAAGAAAATTATAGGCCAATGTCCCTGATGAATTTAGATGCTAAAATCCTCAACTAAATATTAGCAAACCGAATCCAGCAATATATGAAAAAAATCATACATCATGATCAAGTAGGATTTATTCTGGGGAGGCAAAGCTGGTACAGTATTCGCAAATCAATCAATGAGATTCATCACATAAACAAAAGGAAGGAGAAAAACCACATGATAATTTCAATATATGCAGAAAAAGCATTTGATAAAATCCAGCACCCGTTTATGATCAACTCTCAGCAAAGTGGGAATACAGGGAACATGCCTAAACATGATAAAGGCCATCTATGACAAACCCACAGCCAGCATTATACTCAATGGGCAAAAATTAAAACAATCCCCTTAAGATCAGGAGTAAGGCAGGCATGCCCCCTTTCACCACTCTTATTCAACATAGTCCTGGAAGTCCTAGCCACAGCAATCAGACAAGAAGAAGAAATAAAAGGCATCCAAATTGGAAAAGAAGAAATAAAACTTTCATTATTTGCAGATGATATGATACTGTATATAAAATGCCCTAAAGTCTCAGTCAAAAAACTACTGGACCTGATAAATGAATTCAGTAAGGTGGCAGGTTATAAAGTTAATGCTCAGAAATCGGAGGCATTTTTATACATCAATAATGAACAGTCAGAAAGAGAAATTAAGGAAAAATCTCCTTCACTATTGCAACAAAAAATAAAGTACCTAGGAGTAAATTTAACTTGTACTCGGAAAATTATAAGACATTGATAAAAGAAATCAAGGAAGATACAAACAAGTGGAAGCATATACCGTGTTCATGAATAAGAAGAATTAACATCACTAAAAGGTTCATATAACCCAAAGCAATCTATAGCTTCAATGCAATTACTATTAAAATACCAATGGCATACTTCACAGATCTAGAAAAAATATCCCCCAAAATTATATAGAATCAAAAAAGAACATGAAGGACCTCAGCAATCTTTAAAATGAAGAGCAAAGTGGGAGGTATCACACTTCTTGATATCAAGATATACTACAAGGCCATTGTACTCAAAACAGCTTGGTACTGGCATAAGAACAGGCATATAGAGCAATGGAACAGAACAGAGAACCCAGAAATAAACCCATTGCTTTATGGACAGTTGATATTTGACAAAGAAGGCAAGAGCATAGAGTGGAGTAAATACAGCCTCTTCAATAAATGGTGTTGGGAAAATTGGACATCTACCTTCAAAAAAATGAAATTAGACACCAACTTACAGCATTCACAAAAATAAACTCAAAATGGTAAAAGACTTAAATGTAAGCCATGAAACCATAAGCATCTTAGAAGAAAACATAAGCAGTAAGTTCTCCAACATCTCTCGCAGCAATATATTTGCTGATTTTCTCCACAGACAAGTGAAATAAAAGACAGGATAAACAAATGGGACGATATCAAACTAAAAAGCTTTTGCATAGCTAAAGACAACAAGAACAGAATAAAAAGACAAACCAAACAATGGGGAGAGAACATATTCAACAATACATCTGATAAGGGGTTAATAACCAAAATTTATAAAGAACTTGTAAAACTCAACACCAGGGAGATAAGCAATCCAATTTTAAAATGGGCAAAAGAAATGAATAGACATTTCTCCAAAGAGGACATACAGATGGCCAATAGACAGATGAAAAAGTGTTCTACATCACTAATCATTAGAGAAATTCAAATTAAAACCACAATGAGATATCACCTCACATCAGTCAGAATGGCACTCATCAAGAAAACAACACATAAGTGCTGGCGAAGATGTGGAGAAAAGGGAATCCTCCTGCACTTCTGGTGGGAATGCAGACTGGTGCAGCCACTGTGGATAACAATATGGAGATTCCTCAAAAAATTAAAAATGGAACTACCTTCTGACCCAGCCATCCCACTTTTAGGTATATATCTCAAAAACACCATATCAATGATTCAAAAGAAGGAATGCACCTCCATGTTTATGGCACCATTGTTCACAACAGCAAAGATCTGAAAACAGCCCAAATGTCCATCAGTGGATGAGTGGATTAAAAAGCGGTGGTACATATACAATGGAATACTTTGGGGCCATGAAACAGAAGGAAATCTTACCTTTTGCGACAACATGGATGGACCTGGAAACTATTATGTTAAGTGAAATAAAACAGGCAGAGAAAGAAAAATATATGACCTCACTCATTTTAGAAATTCAATGAACAATGTGAACTGAGGAACGGAATTGAGACAGAGGAGGGATCAAAGAAACCAAAGGAAAAGAAGACAGAGGAAAAGGGGATAATAGGATGGGATAAACTGGAAGGGCAGGGGGGAGGGTATTGTGGGGAAGGAGACAAGGGAGATGTTTAGGGGAATACGGGGGAGGGGGGATGCATTCAGGGTGAAACTAGAATCTATGTAAACAATAAATTAAAATCAATTTTTAAAAAAAGATGGCAAAAACTAGAATGTGGAAGGAAACTTGATCTTAAAATCACCACACACAAACAAGAACACTCATATTGGGCTTTATTTAAACAAGAGAGAAGCTTCCATTATATTTTATTTATCATATATTTGGGGTTTTTTTAATGCTAGTTTTACCTTTAGTAATATACTGAGGATTCTAGTACAGAATAGCATAGAAGTAGTGATAATGAACATCCTTATAGTCTTCAATTTTAAGGAGAAAATTTTTAAAGTTTTGCCACAAAATATAATGTTTACTGTAGAATTTTGTTTTCTTAGTTTGCTCAGTGTTTTTATATAAATTGTTGATTTTTGTCAATGATTTTCCTGAATATATTTATACACCTTATTTCTTTCCTACATTTAACTCTTTAACACATTTGGAAATTGTTTTAGCCAATGTTTTTATGTAAAGACCCAAATTGGCCTTTCTCTTACCAGCTACCTGTATGAGTGAGGATTAGGTTTGGTTGCATACAACAGAAAACCCAAAATAACTGTGACTTATGGTGAAATTTTAACCTTCATCATTTAAAAAGTGTTCGGAAGTGGGCAGTCCAGCCCTAGATGGTAGCTCCATCATCACTGGGAACCCTAGTTTCTTATATCATTCTCTTTTACCATTCTAGGGCATGACTTCCAACTCAGTGATCCCCTTATGGCTTGTATAGATATTGGCACCCAGCCATCATTTCCATATTCCCGTGGAAGAAAGAGGAAAGCAGGGTGGAACGAAAGTGTCCACTTCTGGCTGAGGCAGCTCCTTTTAATAGTCTTCCTCACAGTCCCACACAGCATTTCCATTCAAATCTCACTGGACCACAGAAAAGCTGGGAAACATAACATGATAACAAGACACATTATCACTCCTAAATAATTGGAGTCTTTGCTGGTAAGGAAGAAGGGAAGACTCAATATTGGGTAGCAGCTAGTGATCTCCTGGCACAATAATTATACTTTTTAATTTTAGCTAGTTTTAACAACTAATGAATAAGATTTTCTTTCTTTCCCTAATGTTTTGTGATACCTTCTTAATGATTTATTTCCATTTTATATAGAATAAAACTTTATGGTACTATTCTGCTTCCTCAGTTGATCCATTTTTTTTTCAATAGTAGCCTGCTGGCATTTATTATCATTTATACTATGCTTTTCCTTTGGAACAGGTGGTTATTCATTACTTTCCTTTTTCAATATTTTTCTTTGCTATTTTCATTTGCATATTTTTCTGTGTTCTCTATGATCATTTTAATAAATTGGAAATCCTTAGATTTTTAGAATTGGATTTTGGTAAATGTCTTCAAATCTTTACAAAGTAAGTCTTCCCATTCAGAAATATAGGTAGATTTCTCCATTGTCTTTGTATTATATATTCATATAGATCTTGTATATTTCTAATGTAACATTGTTTCCACATATTTCATGCCTTTGATATTATGAATAAAATGTTATTCCTTATATTTTAGAAAACTATTGATATATGTAAAAAATAAATGCATTTTTATACAATTGTTTATTATCCATTTATTTTACTGTCTCTCCATTATTTATTTTGGATGATTCGCATATCACACTGGAGAACAAAATTTTTGTTGCATCCACAAAACACTTGTTCTTACCTAATTCGAGTGTGCTGATCTCAAATCTGATGTTAGTTTTTCTTTGTAAGCTACAGTTTTTTTGCAATTCAAGATTTTAGGTTTTCATCTTATTGTAAAATTTTCAACATTTAGTTTAACATAATGAAGTAGAATGTCTTCTTGGGCATCATTTTGTGAAAATATAATAATTTATATAATGCAGTAAATACACTAAAAGATATGATTGCATCAGAATTTGTCTATAATTTCAAAATAAAACATTAAAACACTTATTTTAATCATAAAACTTTTACAAAACTTATTTAAATTCTATTCAGGCAAAAATTTGTGTTTGTAGCTCTTGTGTTTGTGTACTTGTTGAGGACAATTTTGTTTGATGCTCCAGCAGTAGTCTGCCATCACTAACAGCTCCAAGATTTTTGGGAACCTTATCAAGGTGACTGTTCAGGAAGTGAATCTTAATGCTTATGTTACATCAAATGTCGCGGAAAACCAACAGCATCCTTTGAACCAGAAGTTCATAGTTTTCTGCTTTCTTGTTGCCAAGAAAGTTCTTTGTAACTGCCACAAGACTGCCATGCTGCTTTCTCCTCCTTATTCATCTTCCTGGTAAATTCTTTGTTACATATGAGGATTCGAATTTGAGGTCCATCAAATACACCTGCTTTTATCTTCTCGAAAGACAAGGCAGGAAAAGCAGAAATATTATGTTGAAAACATTCACTTTCTCCACTGAAAGCCTGAACAAACTGCTTCATTAAGCCAAGTTTGATGTGAAGTGGGGGGAAAATGATCCTGTCTCGATTAACTACAGGTTCATTCACAATATTTTGCATTCCTACTTCCAGAGCTTCACATTTCAGTCACTCCTGTGTCCAGTGTTTCTCCCGAGCTCGGTTGTCCCACAAACACAGAAGCAAGGATACTTTGTGAAACCTCTCTGTTGTCCTAGCAGGAAATTTACCATTTTAAGATCCATAGAAATGACCCAGTTATGGTCCTCATACTTCAGTAAGTCGAGGACAATTTTTAAATTATTATAATCTTCTCACAGATGAGTTGAATAACCAATTGGAACCGCTGCATAAACATTACCGTTGTGTAGGCGAACACATTTCAGACTCTGTTTAGAGCTGTCAAGAAATAGCTGCTATTCTGTTGTACTGTAAGAGGTAACACCTAGCTGGCTGAGAAGACTGCTGATATCATGACAGTAAACAAAGTGTTTGTCTTTGGGAAAAAAGTCCACAAAATTTTGTTCACGCTTCCTGAAATGGGATACTTTAGCTGACCAGTGAAGTACATTCTTTTCTTGAAGCCTGGAGGCTAATAACTCAGCTGCTTTCTTTAATAGGCCCACATCTCTTACTAAGTCATTCAATTTGGGTTGGCTAAACTGCTGAGGGGTTAATGACTGCTTGGCATCAGAAGAAAACCCATCAGATTCTACAACCATTTCCTCATGCATCTTATCAAAATACACTTGATCACCATGTTCACTTTCTTTGTCCTTAGAAGAAAGAAAACCATTGAAAACTGGAACCGAGAGTGTCTCAGAATGTGGGACAGGTCGTATTGCTGAAGGAATATTAGGATATGTGATCATATGCCGTTTTTTCTTGCCAATGCACTTTGTATGGATCAGACAGAAATAACAGTCACTGCTGTGGTCCTTAGGTTCATGCCAAACCATGGGAATACCAAAAGACATTCCCCTTTACATTTTCTGAGGAAATGCTTCACATTTCCTCAGAATTATGACACACAATATGAGGAGCCTAATTCTTGTCTTGATTGCCACTGGAACTTGAAAATAAGCAATATATGCACGTGTCACAAATGATGAAATATTGCGCCTTTGACGATGAAGTGTGTAACAGCCACATATATAACAGAAGGTGTCAGGACTATTCTTACATTTACACATACTCAAAGAAACCATGATTCAATCTTAAAACAAAATAAGAGGATGTTTTTATCAGATAATAATTTTCTACGTTTAAAAACAACTACAATTATGTAAAAGTGATGTTTGTAAAACATTAATTGCCTTGTGGTTATGTTCAATTTAAGAATCGTTGCCCTTTAACTCCAACTTAAAAACCAATGCATGCCATGAACCGTAACAAAAATAAATTAAAATTGCATAAAAACTAGAGCATGCACCAAAAAATGGATTTCAGATTTGGAATCAGCGATGCAGAAATATATAAAAACAGTTCTAAAACCTCATGCAACAAAAAATTAAAAAAAAATTGTTCCCCAGTGTGATTTTTAGCCATTATTAGTTCTTACCTAAATGTGTTTTGAGACCGTATTTTTAGGCCTGCAGAACTTAGCAACAGTCCTATCTCCCTGGAGTCCTGGGATTTCTCTAATTAAAAAAAGGAAGAGAGGAGTGCATGTTATTAATATTATTATTAGTAGTAGACGTAGGAGTGGTAGTGGTAGTAATATAGTAAGTAGTTAATAATTGTAGTAAGAAATAGGAGTGATAGTGGCAGCAGCAATAGTAATCATATTTCTAGGGCAAAAATTTTAGATGGAATGAAATGTCTAATTTTGTATTTTTCATATGTGGACCCCCACAGGGGTCAATAAGCTGGAAGTAATCAGCTGCAAACAAAGAATTTCCTTCAAATCTTGGGCTTTATCTTAAAAATCCATGCAAATTTACTTACTACTTCATTATATGTCAGTATCGTCTCTTCGTCCTCACCCCCAAAATACAAACTATGAGTTATAAATATGTTCTGGAACATGGACTGAGTTCATTGTAGGGCTTCACTTCCAAACACCCTGGGGTGCTGAGAATTCCTATGTAGTTTCTTTACTGCTCAGGACTGAATGAGATAAAAGACAAGACACAAAAATTCTCTTTTAGTAGAGAAAATAGTTGTGGAAGGGATGAAAAAATACTCAACAAACAAAACTAGAATAAAATGATGAATTTTTGGTTTTTTTAAGGGAATAAGAGTAAGTTTTCTCCAAGCTGGGATGACAGCATTCAGGGCATGCAGCTGGACCTCCCAGTAGCTCCCTGTCATTCTAGAACAGCTGGGAACCTTGTCCTGACAGCCTTGCAGTCTGTCAGTAGTCCATCATTGTTTATCAGACTCACGTTAATTTATGCTTGGCATGTGCTTTCAGTCTAGAAACTCTGCCAGATACCGTCTCTGACTGCAACTTGGCTGCCTCTGACAAATGAGGTTTGATCAGTGTTTGGTCCATATTTTATTATCAGTTCAGGCATGGCCATCATTGGGGCCTTCTTAGATAGTGTTAGGTATAGGGTTTTCATGAGACCGGGTAGCCTTCCAGGGTCCATGTTTAGTGGGAGAACTCTGGAAAAGACCCTCATATATTTTTGGCTCTGCACCTGACTTTCTTAGCTGGTGAGTATCATAATCAGGCTGAATCTTAACTTTCTGGTGGCTGTCCTGATCCGATGTTGACTCGGCTTTCCTAAGGCCTTCTTACAAATGTATGAAAGATATCATCCAGAGTCTGAGAAAAGATACAAAGTCCATCATCTCTTTTAATTGTGTCTACAGAACTATCTTTATTTGCACAAATAGCTCAGATTATCATCCATAAAATGAAATAATGGGATCATATCATCTCTAAGATGTCTTCCAGTTTGTGTATTTTTGGATTTTTTAAATTTCCATTACACTGTCTGAGAGGCAGAGATGCTTCATAAACCCATGTGGAAGAAGAGATCTTATAAACTAGTTTATGAGATGAAGATTCCAATGAAATAGAAGAATATCAAAAGTCAGTAACTAGATGGAACTGAAACATCCATCCTATTCTTTCCAGCAAAGAACCAGACTACAATTCAAGGGTTGATTCAGACAGACAGCAAGGATGCCTCAAGTAAGTGACAAAAGAAATCAAACAATGGAACGGGGCAGAAGGAAACTTTTGGAGGTGATGGATAAGTTTATGGCATGGATTGTGATGATGATTTCACGGGTGTATACTTATGTCCAAAGATATCATTATATTTATAAATATATACAGCTTTTTGCATCTTGATCATACATCAGTAAATCACTTAAAAAGTAAAAAGATAAATGGTCCTACCAACTCATTATGTTTCTCTACCTGAAAGGCGTAAGGAGCTCGTTGCAGCATACTCTTTTCAAAGGAATCACTTTTCCTGTCTCCTTCTGGTGGGACCTCAGGAACTCTCCTTGGAGAATATAATAGGTGTTCAACTCTTTTGGGCTTATACGGGCTTGGAATGGACTTGCTCGGTTTGTAATATTCCTTTCTCTGCAACATAACTGTGTACTTGGGGTGGGCAAGGCTGAGTCTTTGGTACGTTTCCTCAATAGTCAGATTTTAAAAGCTTGAAGACTGGCTGAGAGAGCACAGCTACACATCCCTGACATAATTTGGAGGAGGATGGAAGCCAGGTAGCCTCTGTAGAATATGACAGGGACCTGGCACCTTTGGGTCTGTAGGGTGGGGGTGCGAGTTTTCTCCCAGTAGCTTAGCTTGATGAGAAATGTATGATCCTCCTATGGGAGGTGATCCCATAGTCCATTTCTTTGCAACAAAAGCAAATAGTAACAAAGGCTTGTACTCAGAATGTTGAGAGCTGGGAGGGAACCCAAAGTTCACCTCAGTTCAACCCTTCATTCTAAAAGTGAAGAGCACCAAGACTCAACACAACTGTTATATTTGGTCCAGCCCCCAAGCTCATTATCAGCAGAGCCAGGGTGAAAACCTGGTATCCTGAAGTTAGAAAAGCCTAAATTCAAAACTTGACTGGGTTTCTCTCTAGTAATGTTCCGCCCTGTAATATGCCCAGTCCCTCCCGCTGAGCTTCAGATTCCTCCTCTACAAAACAGGAAGGATCCCCTTTGCTTTCTGAGGTTCCTGTGCATATTAAATTCATGTCCTTTGCTTGGTGCCTTCTACATTAGGAAGGCATTTTTACTATTTTCTTGTCCTAATCACAGTTTTAATCGAAGCGCCATGAAATCAGTGATTTCCTTTTTAAAACGTGCTCTGCTGGCAGTCTGGTGTTGCATAACCTGCTGGATGAGGACACGGGTCCCCTGAGAGCTGTAGCGGGGTGTGGCCAGACATTCTGGCGCGGGTTGGGCGTTCCGTCCAGCAGAGGGCGGCAGAGCATGAGCTCCTCCGCAGCCGGGTTGCTAACAGTGAGCCATTATGTTTCCCTGTGGGAAGGGCCTAAGGAGTTCCTTGCAGCCTGTTCTTTTTAATGGAAGCATTTTTCCTGTTTCATTTCACTGAGTACACAGTGTACCCAGATTTTTTTTTTTAGTTTTTCTTTCTCTGGTTCGGTTTCGCTGGAGGGGGTAATCCTTACATTGATTAGTCATCTACCTC